>NW_027362769.1:272381175-273581175 GCF_046119375.1 Phyllobates terribilis | reverse complement strand
AGACTTTCAGATAAGGGAAATGTCAGTGAACCTTCCGATTTCAGTTCCAGAGCGATTCGCCCAATGAGTCTTTGATATTTAGTCGTTTTCAGCCAAATTTCTGGATTTTTGAAAATGTCACTTTTTTGTGAAAATATCCACTAAATGAGGGAATAATATGTGTGAGGGTACCCCAGGAGATTTCCAAATGTGTGTGGGTAGAATATACATCCCACGGGGGTAAAATTGAAAAAAGTTGAAAACATTTTTTTTTGGACTTAGTCATTTTTCCGGCGTTTATCATACTTTCAGATAGGGGAAATGTCAGTGAGCATTCCGATTTCAGTTCCAGAGCGATTCGCCCAATGAGTCCTTGATATTTAGTCGTTTTCAGCCAATATTTTGGATTTTTGAAAATGTCACTTTTTTGTGAAAATATCCCCTAAATGAGGGAATAATATGTGTGAGGGTACCCCAGGAGAGTTCCAAATGTGTGTGGGTAGAATATACATCCCACGGGGCTAAAATTGAAAAAAGTTGAAAACATTTTTTTTGGACTTAGTCATTTTTCCGGCGTTTATCATACGTTCAGATAGGGCAAATGACAGTGAGCGTTCCGATTTCAGTACCAGAGCGATTCGCCCAATGAGTCCTTGATATTTAGTCGTTTTCAGCCAATATTTTGGATTTTTGAAAATTTCACTTTTTTGTGAAAATATCCACTAAATGAGGGAATAATATGTGTGAGGGTACCCCAGGAGAGTTCCAAATGTGTGTGGGTAGAATATACATCCCACAGGGGTAAAATTGAAAAAAGTTGAAAACATTTTTTTTTGGACTTAGTCATTTTTCCGGCGTTTATCAGACTTTCAGATAAGGGAAATGTCAGTGAGCGTTCCGATTTCAGTTCCAGAGCGATTCTCCCAATGAGTCCTTGATATTTAGTCGTTTTCAGCCAATTTTCTGGATTTTTGAAAATGTCACTTTTTTTGTGAAAATATCCACTAAATGAGGGAATAATATGTGTGAGGGTACCCCAGGAGATTTCCAAATGTGTGTGGGTAGAATATACATCCCACGGGGGTAAAATTGAAAAAAGTTGAAAACATTTTTTTTTGGACTTAGTCGTTTTTCCGGCGTTTATCAGACTTTCAGATAGGGGAAATGTCAGTGAGCATTCCGATTTCAGTTCCAGAGCCATTCGCCCAATGAGTCTTTGATATTTAGTCATTTTCAGCCAATATTTTGGATTTTTGAAAATTTCACTTTTTTGTGAAAATATCCACTAAATGAGGGAATAATATGTGTGAGGGTACCCCAGGAGAGTTCCATATGTGTGTGGGTAGAATATACATCCCACGGGGGTAAAACTGAAAAAAGGTGAAAAATTTTTTTTGGTACTTAGTCATTTTTCCGGCGTTTATCATACTTTCAGATCGGGCAAATGACAGTGAGCGTTCCGATTTCAGTACCAGAGCGATTCGCCCAATGAGTCCTTGATATTTAGTCGTTTTCAGCCAATATTTTGGATTTTTGAAAATTTCACTTTTTTGTGAAAATATCCACTAAATGAGGGAATAATATGTGTGAGGGTACCCCAGGAGAGTTCCAAATGTGTGTGGGTAGAATATACATCCCACGGGGTTAAAATTGAAAAAAGTTGAAAACATGTTTTTTTGGACTTAGTCATTTTTCCGGCGTTTATCAGACTTTCAGATAAGGGAAATGTCAGTGAGCGGTCCGATTTCAGTTCCAGAGCGATTCTCCCAATGAGTCCGTGATATTTAGTCGTTTTCAGCCAAATTTCTGGATTTTTGAAAATGTCACTTTTTTTGTGAAAATATCCACTAAATTAGGGAATAATATGTGTGAGGGTACCCCAGGAGTTTTCCAAATGTGTGTGGGTAGAATATACATCCCACGTGGCTAAAATTGAAAAAAGTTGAAAACATTTTTTTTGGGACTTAGTCGTTTTTCCGGCGTTTATCAGACTTTCAGATAGGGGAAATGTCAGTGAGCATTCCGATTTCAGTTCCAGAGCGATTCGCCCAATGAGTCCTTGATATTTAGTCGTTTTCAGCCAATATTTTGGATTTTTGAAAATTTCACTTTTTTGTGAAAATATCCACTAAATGATGGAATAATATGTGTGAGGGTACCCCAGGAGAGTTCCATATGTGTGTGGTAGAATATACATCCCACGGGGGTAAAACTGAAAAAAGGTGAAAAAATTTTTTTGGTACTTAGTCATTTTTCCGGCGTTTATCATACTTTCAGATCGGGCAAATGACAGTGAGCGTTCCGATTTCAGTACCAGAGCGGTTCGCCCAATGAGTCCTTGATATTTAGTCGTTTTCAGCCAATATTTTGGATTTTTGAAAATTTCACTTTTTTGTGAAAATATCCACTAAATGAGGGAATAATATGTGTGAGGGTACCCCAGGAGAGTTCCAAATGTGTGTGGGTAGAATATACATCCCACAGGGGTAAAATTGAAAAAAGTTGAAAACATTTTTTTTTGGACTTAGTCATTTTTCCGGCGTTTATCAGACTTTCAGATAAGGGAAATGTCAGTGAGCGTTCCGATTTCAGTTCCAGAGCGATTCTCCCAATGAGTCCTTGATATTTAGTCGTTTTCAGCCAATTTTCTGGATTTTTGAAAATTTCACTTTTCTTGTGAAAATATCCACTAAATTAGGGAATAATATGTGTGAGGGTACCACAGGAGAGTTCATGTGTGTGGGTAGAATATATATCCCACGTGGGTAAAATTGAAAAAAGTTTAAAAAATTTTTTTTTGGACTTAGTCATTTTTACGCCGTTTATCAGACTTTCAGATAGGGGAAATGTCAGTGAGCGTTCCGATTTCAGTTCCAGAGCGATTCGCCCAATGAGTCCTTGATATTTAGTCGTTTTCAGCCAAATTTCTGGATTTTTGAAAATGTCACTTTTTTGTGAAAATATCCACTAAATGAGGGAATAATATGTGTGAGGGTACCCCAGGAGATTTCCAAATGTGTGTGGGTAGAATATACATCCCACGGGGGTAAAATTGAAAAAAGTTGAAAACATTTTTTTTTGGACTTAGTTGTTTTTCCGGCGTTTATCAGACTTTCAGATAGGGGAAATGTCAGTGAGCATTCCGATTTCAGTTCCAGAGCGATTCTCCCAATGAGTCCTTGATATTTAGTCGTTTTCAGCCAATATTTTGGATTTTTGAAAATTTCACTTTTTTGTGAAAATATCCACTAAATGAGGGAATAATATGTGTGAGAGTACCCCAGGAGAGTTCCAAATGCGTGTGGGTAGAATATACATCCCACTGGGGTAAAATTGAAAAAAGTTGAAAAATTTTTTTTTGGATTTAGTCATTTTTCCGGCGTTTATCATACTTTCAGATAGGGCAAATGACAGTGAGCGTTCCGCTTTCAGTACCAGAGCGATTCGCCCAATGAGTCCTTGATATTTAGTCGTTTTCAGACAATATTTTGGATTTTTGAAAATTTCATTTTTTTGTGAAAATATCCACTAAATGAGGGAATAATATGTGTGAGGGTACCGTAGGAGAGATACAAATGTGTGTGGGTAGAATATACATCCCACGGGGGTAAAATTGAAAAAAGTTGAAAACATTTTTTTTTGGACTTAGTCGTTTTTCCGGCGTTTATTAGACTTTCAGATAAGTGAAATGTAAGTGAGCGTTCCGATTTCAGTTCCAGAGCGATTCTCCCAATGAGTCCTTGATATTTAGTCATTTTCAGCCAATTTTCTGGATTTTTGAAAATTTTACTTTTTTTGTGAAAATATCCACTAAATTAGGGAATAATATGTGTGAGGGTACCCCAGGAAAGTTCCAAATGTGTGTGGGTAGAATATATATCCCACGTGGGTAAAATTGAAAAAAGTTGAAAAAATTTTTTTGGGATTGTCATTTTTCCGGCATTTATCATACTTTCAGATAGGGCAAATGACAGTGAGCGTTCCGCTTTCAGTACCAGAGCGATTCGCCCAATGAGTCCTTGATATTTAGGCGTTTTCAGCCAATATTTTGGATTTTTGAAAATGTCACTTTTTTGTGAAAATATCCACTAAATGAGGGAATAATATGTGTGAGGGTACCCCAGGAGATTTCCAAATGTGTGTGGGTAGAATATACATCCCACGGGGGTAAAATTGAAAAAAGTTGAAAACATTTTTTTTTTGGACTTAGTTGTTTTTCCGGCGTTTATCAGACTTTCAGATAGGGGAAATGTCAGTGAGCATTCCGATTTCAGTTCCAGAGCGATTCGCCCAATGAGTCCTTGATATTTAGTCGTTTTCAGCCAATATTTTGGATTTTTGAAAATTTCACTTTTTTGTGAAAATATCCACTAAATGAGGGAATAATATGTGTGAGAGTACCCCAGGAGAGTTCCAAATGTGTGTGGGTAGAATATACATCCCACGGGGGTAAAATTGAAAAAAGTTGAAAAAATTTTTTTTGGATTTAGTCATTTTTCCGGCGTTTATCATACTTTCAGATAGGGCAAATGACAGTGAGCGTTCCACTTTCAGTACCAGAGCGATTCGCCCAATGAGTCCTTGATATTTAGTCATTTTCAGCCAATATTTTGGATTTTTGAAAATTTCACTTTTTTTGTGAAAATATCCACTAAATTAGGGAATAATATGTGTGAGGGTACCCCAGGAGAGTTCCAAATGTGTGTGGGTAGAAAATATATCCCACGGGGGTAAAATTGAAAAAAGTTGAAAAATTTTTTTTTGGATTTAGTCATTTTTCCGGCGTTTATCATACTTTCAGATATTGCAAATGACAGTGAGCGTTCCGCTTTCAGTACCAGAGCGATTCGCCCAATGAGTCCTTGATATTTAGTCGTTTTCAGACAATATTTTGGATTTTTGAAAATTTCACTTTTTTGTGAAAATATCCACTAAATGAGGGAATAATATGTGTGAGGGTACCCCAGGAGAGTTCCAAATGTGTGTGGGTAGAATATACATCCCACGGGGGTAAAATTGAAAAAAGTTGAAAACATTTTTTTTTGGACTTAGTCGTTTTTCCGGCGTTTATTAGACTTTCAGATAAGGGAAATGTAAGTGAGCGTTCCGATTTCAGTTCCAGAGCGATTCTCCCAATGAGTCCTTGATATTTAGTCATTTTCAGCCAATTTTCTGGATTTTTGAAAATTTTACTTTTTTTGTGAAAATATCCACTAAATTAGGGAATAATATGTGTGAGTGTACCCCAGGAAAGTTCCAAATGTGTGTGGGTAGAATATATATCCCACGTGGGTAAAATTGAAAAAAGTTTAAAAAATTTTTTTTTTGGACTTAGTCATTTTTCCGCCGTTTATCAGACTTTCAGATAGGGGAAATGTCAGTGAGCGTTCCGATTTCAGTTCCAGAGCGATTCGCCCAATGAGTCCTTGATATTTAGTTGTTTTCAGCCAATATTTTGGATTTTTGAAAATTTCACTTTTTTGTGAAAATATCCACTAAATGAGGGAATAATATGTGTGAGGGTACCCCAGGAGAGTTCCAAATGTGTGTGGGTAGAATATACATCCCACGGGGGTAAAATTGAAAAAAGTTGAAAAAATTTTTTTGGGATTGTCATTTTTCCGGCATTTATCATACTTTCAGATAGGGCAAATGACAGTGAGCGTTCCGCTTTCAGTACCAGAGCGATTCGCCCAATGAGTCCTTGATATTTAGGCGTTTTCAGCCAATATTTTGGATTTTTGAAAATTTCACTTTTTTTGTGAAAATATCCACTAAATTAGGGAATAATATGTGTGAGGGTACCCCAGGAGAGTTCCAAATGTGTTTGGGTAGAAAATATATCCCACGTGGGTAAAATTGAAAAAAGTTGAAAAATTTTTTTTTTGGACTTAGTCATTTTTCCGGCGTTTATCAGACTTTCAGATAAGGGAAATGTCAGTGAGCGTTCCGATTTCAGTTCCAGAGCGATTCGCCCAATGAGTCCTTGATATTTGCTCATTTTCAGCCAAATTTCTGGATTTTTGAAAATGGCACTTTTTTGTGAAAATATCCACTACATGAGGGAATAATATGTGTGAGGGTACCCCAGGAGATTTCCAAATGTGTGTGGGTAGAATATACATCCCACGGGGGTAAAATTGAAAAAAGGTGAAAAATTTTTTTTGGGGACTTAGTCATTTTTCCGGCGTTTATCATACTTTCAGATAGGGCAAATGACAGTGAACATTCCGATTTCAGTTCCAGAGCGATTCGCCCAATGAGTCCTTGATATTTAGTCGTTTTCAGCCAATATTTTGGATTTTTGAAAATTTCACTTTTTTGTGAAAATATCCACTAAATGAGGGAATAATATGTGTGAGGGTACCCCAGGAGAGTTCCAAATGTGTGTGGGTAGAATATACATCCCACGGGGGTAAAATTGAAAAAAGTTGAAAAAATTTTTTTGGGATTTAGTAATTTTTCTGGCATTTATCATACTTTCAGATAGGGCAAATGACAGTGAGCGTTCCGCTTTCAGTACCAGAGCGATTCGCCCAATGAGTCCTTGATATTTAGGCGTTTTCAGCCAATATTTTGGATTTTTGAAAATGTCACTTTTTTGTGAAAATATCCACTAAATGAGGGAATAATATGTGTGAGGATACCCCAGGAGATTTCCAAATGTGTGTGGGTAGAATATACATCCCACGGGGGTAAAATTGAAAAAAGTTGAAAACATTTTTTTTTGGACTTAGTTGTTTTTCCGGCGTTTATCAGACTTTCAGATAGGGCAAATGACAGTGAGCGTTCCGATATCAGTACCAGAGCGATTCACCCAATGAGTCCTTGATATTTAGTCGTTTTCAGACAATATTTTGGATTTTTGAAAATTTCACTTTTTTGTGAAAATATCCACTAAATGAGGGAATAATATGTGTGAGGGTACCCCAGGAGAGTTCCAAATGTGTGTGGGTAGAATATACATCCCACGGGGGTAAAATTGAAAAAAGTTGAAAAATTTTTTTTTGATTTAGTCATTTTTCCGGCGTTTATCATACTTTCAGATAGGGCAAATGACAGTGAGCGTTCCGATTTCAGTACCAGAGCGATTCGCCCAATGAGTCCTTGATATTTAGTCGATTTCAGCCAATATTTTGGATTTTTGAAAATTTCACTTTTTTGTGAAAATATCCACTAAATGAGGGAATAATATGTGTGAGGGTACCCCAGGAGAGTTCCAAATGTGTGTGGGTAGAATATACATCCCACGGGGGTAAAATTGAAAAAAGTTTAAAAAAAATTTTTTTTGGACTTAGTCATTTTTCCGCCGTTTATCAGACTTTCAGATAGGGGAAATGTCAGTGAGCGTTCCCATTTCAGTTCCAGAGCGATTCGCCCAATGAGTCCTTGATATTTAGTCGTTTTCAGCCAATATTTTGTATTTTTAAAAATTTCACTTTTTTGTGAAAATATCCACTAAATGAGGGAATAATATGTGTGAGGGTACCCCAGGAGAGTTCCAAATGTGTGTGGGTAGAATATACATCCCAAGGGGGTAAAATTGAAAAAAGTTGAAAACATTTTTTTTTGGACTTAGTCATTTTTCCGGCGTTTATCAGACTTTCAGATAGTGGAAATGTCAGTGAGTGTTCCGATTTCACTTCCAGAGCGATTCGCCCAATGTGTCCTTGATATTTAGTCGTTTTCAGCCAAATTTCTGGATTTTTGAAAATGTCACTTTTTTGTGAAAATATCCACTACATGAGGGAATAATATGTGTGAGGGTACCCCAGGAGAGTTCCAAATGTGTGTGGGTAGAATATACATCCCACGGGGGTAAAATTGAAAAAAGTTAAAAAAAATTTTTTTTTGGACTTAGTCATTTTTCCGCCGTTTATCAGACTTTCAGATAGGGGAAATGTTAGTGAGCGTTCCGATTTCAGTTCCAGAGCGATTCGCCCAATGAGTCCTTGATATTTAGTCGTTTTCAGCCAATATTTTGGATTTTTGAAAATTTCACTTTTTTGTGAAAATATCCACTAAATGAGGGAATAATATGTGTGAGGGTACCCCAGGAGAGTTCCAAATGTGTGTGGGTAGAAAATATATCCCACGGGGGTAAAATTGAAAAAAGTTGAAAAATTTTTTTTTGGATTTAGTCATTTTTCCGGCGTTTATCATACTTTCAGATAGGGCAAATGACAGTGAGCGTTCCGCTTTCAGTACCAGAGCGATTCGCCCAATGAGTCCTTGATATTTAGGCGTTTTCAGCCAATATTTTGGATTTTTGAAAATGTCACTTTTTTGTGAAAATATCCACTAAATGAGGGAATAATATGTGTGAGGGTACCCCAGGAGATTTCCAAATGTGTGTGGGTAGAATATACATCCCACGGGGGTAAAATTGAAAAAAGTTGAAAAAATTTTTTTTGGATTTAGTCATTTTTCCGGCGTTTATCATACTTTCAGATAGGGCAAATGACAGTGAGCGTTCCGCTTTCAGTACCAGAGCGATTCGCCCAATGAGTCCTTGATATTTAGTCATTTTCAGCCAATATTTTGGATTTTTGAAAATTTCACTTTTTTTGTGAAAATATCCACTAAATTAGGGAATAATATGTGTGAGGGTACCCCAGGAGAGTTCCAAATGTGTGTGGGTAGAAAATATATCCCACGTGGGTAAAATTGAAAAAAGTTGAAAAATTTTTTTTTTGGACTTAGTCATTTTTCCGGCGTTTATCAGACTTTCAGATAAGGGAAATGTCAGTGAGCGTTCCGATTTCAGTTCCAGAGCGATTCGCCCAATGAGTCCTTGATATTTGCTCATTTTCAGCCAAATTTCTGGATTTTTGAAAATGGCACTTTTTTGTGAAAATATCCACTACATGAGGGAATAATATGTGTGAGGGTACCCCAGGAGATTTCCAAATGTGTGTGGGTAGAATATACATCCCACGGGGGTAAAATTGAAAAAAGGTGAAAAAATTTTTTTGGGGACTTAGTCATTTTTCCGGCGTTTATCATACTTTCAGATAGGGCAAATGACAGTGAACATTCCGATTTCAGTTCCAGAGCGATTCGCCCAATGAGTCCTTGATATTTAGTCGTTTTCAGCCAATATTTTGGATTTTTGAAAATTTCACTTTTTTGTGAAAATATCCACTAAATGAGGGAATAATATGTGTGAGGGTACCCCAGGAGAGTTCCAAATGTGTGTGGGTAGAATATACATCCCATGGGGGTAAAATTGAAAAAAGTTGAAAAAATTTTTTTGGGATTGTCATTTTTCCGGCATTTATCATACTTTCAGATAGGGCAAATGACAGTGAGCGTTCCGCTTTCAGTACCAGAGCGATTCGCCCAATGAGTCCTTGATATTTAGGCGTTTTCAGCCAATATTTTGGATTTTTGAAAATGTCACTTTTTTGTGAAAATATCCACTAAATGAGGGAATAATATGTGTGAGGGTACCCCAGGAGATTTCCAAATGTGTGTGGGTAGAATATACATCCCACGGGGGTAAAATTGAAAAAAGTTGAAAACATTTTTTTTTGGACTTAGTTGTTTTTCCGGCGTTTATCAGACTTTCAGATAGGGGAAATGTCAGTGAGCATTCCGATTTCAGTTCCAGAGCGATTCGCCCAATGAGTCCTTGATATTTAGTCGTTTTCAGCCAATATTTTGGATTTTTGAAAATTTCACTTTTTTGTGAAAATATCCACTAAATGAGGGAATAATATGTGTGAGAGTACCCCAGGAGAGTTCCAAATGTGTGTGGGTAGAATATACATCCCACGGGGGTAAAATTGAAAAAAGTTGAAAAAATTTTTTTTGGATTTAGTCATTTTTCCGGCGTTTATCATACTTTCAGATAGGGCAAATGACAGTGAGCGTTCCGCTTTCAGTACCAGAGCGATTCGCCCAATGAGTCCTTGATATTTAGTCGTTTTCAGCCAATATTTTGGATTTTTGAAAATTTCACTTTTTTTGTGAAAATATCCACTAAATGAGGGAATAATATGTGTGAGGGTACCCCAGGAGAGTTCCAAATGTGTGTGGGTAGAATATACATCCCACGGGGGTAAAATTGAAAAAAGTTGAAAAAATTTTTTTTTGGACTTAGTCATTTTTCCGGCGTTTATCAGACTTTCAGATAGTGGAAATGTCAGTGAGTGTTCCGATTTCACATCCAGAGCGATTCGCCCAATGAGTCCTTGATATTTAGTCGTTTTCAGCCAATATTTTGAATTTTTGAAAATTTCAATTTTTGTGAAAATATCCACTAAATGAGGGAATAATATGTGTGAGGGTACCCCAGGAGACTTCAAAATATGTGTGGGTAGAATATACATCCCACGGGGGTAAAATTGAAAAAAGTTGAAAAATTTTTTTTTTGTACTTAGTCGTTTTTCCGGCGTTTATCAGACTTTCAGATAGGGGAAATGTCAGTGAGCATTCCGATTTCAGTTCCAGAGCGATTCGCCCAATGAGTCCTTGATATTTAGTCGTTTTCAGCCAATATTTTGGATTTTTGAAAATTTCACTTTTTTGTGAAAATATCCACTAAATGAGGGAATAATATGTGTGAGTGTACCCCAGGAGAGTTCCAAATGTGTGTGGGTAGAATATACATCCCACGGGGGTAAAATTGAAAAAAGTTGAAAACATTTTTTTTTGGACTTAGTCATTTTTCCGGCGTTTATCAGACTTTCAGATAGTGGAAATGTCAGTGAGTGTTCCGATTTCACTTCCAGAGCGATTCGCCCAATGAGTCCTTGATATTTGCTCATTTTCAGCCAAATTTCTGGATTTTTGAAAATGGCACTTTTTTGTGAAAATATCCACTACATGAGGGAATAATATGTGTGAGGGTACCCCAGGAGATTTCCAAATGTGTGTGGGTAGAATATACATCCCACGGGGGTAAAATTGAAAAAAGGTGAAAAAATTTTTTTGGGGACTTAGTCATTTTTCCGGCGTTTATCATACTTTCAGATAGGGCAAATGACAGTGAACATTCCGATTTCAGTTCCAGAGCGATTCGCCCAATGAGTCCTTGATATTTAGTCGTTTTCAGCCAATATTTTGGATTTTTGAAAATTTCACTTTTTTGGGAAAAAAATCCAGTAAATGAGGGAATAATATGTGTGAGGGTACCCCAGGAGAGTTCCAAATGTGTGTGGGTAGAATATACATCCCATGGGGGTAAAATTGAAAAAAGTTGAAAAAATTTTTTTGGGATTGTCATTTTTCCGGCATTTATCATACTTTCAGATAGGGCAAATGACAGTGAGCGTTCCGCTTTCAGTACCAGAGCGATTCGCCCAATGAGTCCTTGATATTTAGGCGTTTTCAGCCAATATTTTGGATTTTTGAAAATGTCACTTTTTTGTGAAAATATCCACTAAATGAGGGAATAATATGTGTGAGGGTACCCCAGGAGATTTCCAAATGTGTGTGGGTAGAATATACATCCCACGGGGGTAAAATTGAAAAAAGTTGAAAACATTTTTTTTTGGACTTAGTTGTTTTTCCGGCGTTTATCAGACTTTCAGATAGGGGAAATGTCAGTGAGCATTCCGATTTCAGTTCCAGAGCGATTCGCCCAATGAGTCCTTGATATTTAGTCGTTTTCAGCCAATATTTTGGATTTTTGAAAATTTCACTTTTTTGTGAAAATATCCACTAAATGAGGGAATAATATGTGTGAGAGTACCCCAGGAGAGTTCCAAATGTGTGTGGGTAGAATATACATCCCACGGGGGTAAAATTGAAAAAAGTTGAAAAAATTTTTTTTGGATTTAGTCATTTTTCCGGCGTTTATCATACTTTCAGATAGGGCAAATGACAGTGAGCGTTCCGCTTTCAGTACCAGAGCGATTCGCCCAATGAGTCCTTGATATTTAGTCGTTTTCAGCCAATATTTTGGATTTTTGAAAATTTCACTTTTTTTGTGAAAATATCCACTAAATTAGGGAATAATATGTGTGAGGGTACCCCAGGAGAGTTCCAAATGTGTGTGGGTAGAAAATATATCCCACGTGGGTAAAATTGAAAAAAGTTGAAAAATTTTTTTTTTGGACTTAGTCATTTTTCCGGCGTTTATCAGACTTTCAGATAAGGGAAATGTCAGTGAGCGTTCCGATTTCAGTTCCAGAGCGATTCGCCCAATGAGTCCTTGATATTTGCTCATTTTCAGCCAAATTTCTGGATTTTTGAAAATGGCACTTTTTTGTGAAAATATCCACTACATGAGGGAATAATATGTGTGAGGGTACCCCAGGAGAGTTCCAAATGTGTGTGGGTAGAATATACATCCCACGGGGGTAAAATTTAAAAAAGTTTAAAAAAAATTTTTTTGGGACTTAGTCATTTTTCCGCCGTTTATCAGACTTTCAGATAGGGGAAATGTCAGTGAGCGTTCCCATTTCAGTTCCAGAGCGATTCGCCCAATGAGTCCTTGATATTTAGTCGTTTTCAGCCAAATTTCTGGATTTTTGAAAATGTCACTTTTTTGTGAAAATATCCACTACATGAGGGAATAATATGTGTGAGGGTACCCCAGGAGATTTCCAAATGTGTGTGGGTAGAATATACATCCCACGGGGGTAAAATTGAAAAAAGGTGAAAACATTTTTTTGGGGACTTAGTCATTTTTCCGGCGTTTATCATACTTTCAGATAGGGCAAATGACAGTGAGCGTTCCGATTTCAGTTCCAGAGCGATTCGCCCAATGAGTCCTTGATATTTAGTCGTTTTCAGCCAATATTTTGGATTTTTGAAAATTTCACTTTTTTGTGAAAATATCCACTAAATGAGGGAATAAAATGTGTGAGGGTACCCCAGGAGAGTTCCAAATGTGTGTGGGTAGAATATACATCCCACGGGGGTAAAATTGAAAAAAGTTAAAAAAAATTTTTTTTTGGACTTAGTCATTTTTCCGCCGTTTATCAGACTTTCAGATAGGGGAAATGTCAGTGAGCGTTCCGATTTCAGTTCCAGAGCGATTCGCCCAATGAGTCCTTGATATTTAGTCGTTTTCAGCCAATATTTTGGATTTTTGAAAATTTCACTTTTTTGTGAAAATATCCACTAAATGAGGGAATAATATGTGTGAGGGTACCCCAGGAGAGTTCCAAATGTGTGTGGGTAGAATATACATCCCACGGGGGTAAAATTGAAAAAAGTTGAAAAAATTTTTTTTTGGACTTAGTCATTTTTCCGGCGTTTATCAGACTTTCAGATAGTGGAAATGTCAGTGAGTGTTCCGATTTCACATCCAGAGCGATTCGCCCAATGAGTCCTTGATATTTAGTCGTTTTCAGCCAATATTTTGAATTTTTGAAAATTTCAATTTTTGTGAAAATATCCACTAAATGAGGGAATAATATGTGTGAGGGTACCCCAGGAGACTTCAAAATATGTGTGGGTAGAATATACATCCCACGGGGGTAAAATTGAAAAAAGTTGAAAAATTTTTTTTTTGTACTTAGTCGTTTTTCCGGCGTTTATCAGACTTTCAGATAGGGGAAATGTCAGTGAGCATTCCGATTTCAGTTCCAGAGCGATTCGCCCAATGAGTCCTTGATATTTGCTCATTTTCAGCCAAATTTCTGGATTTTTGAAAATGGCACTTTTTTGTGAAAATATCCACTACATGAGGGAATAATATGTGTGAGGGTACCCCAGGAGATTTCCAAATGTGTGTGGGTAGAATATACATCCCACGGGGGTAAAATTGAAAAAAGGTGAAAAATTTTTTTTGGGGACTTAGTCATTTTTCCGGCGTTTATCATACTTTCAGATAGGGCAAATGACAGTGAGCATTCCGATTTCAGTTCCAGAGCGATTCGCCCAATGAGTCCTTGATATTTAGTCGTTTTCAGCCAATATTTTGGATTTTTGAAAATTTCACTTTTTTGTGAAAATATCCACTAAATGAGGGAATAATATGTGTGAGGGTACCCCAGGAGAGTTCCAAATGTGTGTGGGTAGAATATACATCCCACGGGGGTAAAATTGAAAAAAGTTGAAAAATTTTTTTTGGGATTTAGTCATTTTTCCGGCATTTATCATACTTTCAGATAGGGCAAATGACAGTGAGCGTTCCGCTTTCAGTACCAGAGCGATTCGCCCAATGAGTCCTTGATATTTAGGCGTTTTCAGCCAATATTTTGGATTTTTGAAAATGTCACTTTTTTGTGAAAATATCCACTAAATGAGGGAATAATATGTGTGAGGGTACCCCAGGAGATTTCCAAATGTGTGTGGGTAGAATATACATCCCACGGGGGTAAAATTGAAAAAAGTTGAAAACATTTTTTTTTGGACTTAGTTGTTTTTCCGGCGTTTATCAGACTTTCAGATAGGGGAAATGTCAGTGAGCATTCCGATTTCAGTTCCAGAGCGATTCGCCCAATGAGTCCTTGATATTTAGTCGTTTTCAGCCAATATTTTGGATTTTTGAAAATTTCACTTTTTTGTGAAAATATCCACTAAATGAGGGAATAATATGTGTGAGAGTACCCCAGGAGAGTTCCAAATGTGTGTGGGTAGAATATACATCCCACGGGGGTAAAATTGAAAAAAGTTGAAAAAATTTTTTTTGGACTTAGTCATTTTTCCGGCGTTTATCATACTTTCAGATAGGGCAAATGACAGTGAGCGTTCCGATATCAGTACCAGAGCGATTCACCCAATGAGTCCTTGATATTTAGTCGTTTTCAGACAATATTTTGGATTTTTGAAAATTTCACTTTTTTGTGAAAATATCCACTAAATGAGGGAATAATATGTGTGAGGGTACCCCAGGAGAGTTCCAAATGTGTGTGGGTAGACTATACATCCCACGGGGGTAAAATTGAAAAAATTTGAAAAAAATTTTTTTTTGGACTTAGTCGTTTTTCCGGCGTTTATCAGACTTTCAGATAGGGGAAATGTCAGTGAGCATTCCGATTTCAGTTCCAGAGCGATTCGCCCAATGAGTCCTTGATATTTAGTCATTTTCAGCCAATATTTTGGATTTTTGAAAATTTCACTTTTTTGTGAAAATATCCACTAAATGAGGGAATAATATGTGTGAGGGTACCCCAGGAGAGTTCCAAATGTGTGTGGGTAGAATATACATCCCACGGGGGTAAAATTGAAAAAAGTTGAAAAATTTTTTTTGGGATTTAGTCATTTTTCCGGCGTTTATCATACTTTCAGATAGGGCAAATGACAGTGAGCGTTCCGATTTCAGTACCAGAGCGATTCGCCCAATGAGTCCTTGATATTTAGTCGATTTCAGCCAATATTTTGGATTTTTGAAAATTTCACTTTTTTGTGAAAATATCCACTAAATGAGGGAATAATATGTGTGAGGGTACCCCAGGAGAGTTCCAAATGTGTGTGGGTAGAATATACATCCCACGGGGGTAAAATTTAAAAAAGTTTAAAAAAAATTTTTTTGGGACTTAGTCATTTTTCCGCCGTTTATCAGACTTTCAGATAGGGGAAATGTCAGTGAGCGTTCCCATTTCAGTTCCAGAGCGATTCGCCCAATGAGTCCTTGATATTTAGTCGTTTTCAGCCAAATTTCTGGATTTTTGAAAATGTCACTTTTTTGTGAAAATATCCACTACATGAGGGAATAATATGTGTGAGGGTACCCCAGGAGATTTCCAAATGTGTGTGGGTAGAATATACATCCCACGGGGGTAAAATTGAAAAAAGGTGAAAACATTTTTTTGGGGACTTAGTCATTTTTCCGGCGTTTATCATACTTTCAGATAGGGCAAATGACAGTGAGCGTTCCGATTTCAGTTCCAGAGCGATTCGCCCAATGAGTCCTTGATATTTAGTCGTTTTCAGCCAATATTTTGGATTTTTGAAAATTTCACTTTTTTGTGAAAATATCCACTAAATGAGGGAATAAAATGTGTGAGGGTACCCCAGGAGAGTTCCAAATGTGTGTGGGTAGAATATACATCCCACGGGGGTAAAATTGAAAAAAGTTAAAAAAAATTTTTTTTTGGACTTAGTCATTTTTCCGCCGTTTATCAGACTTTCAGATAGGGGAAATGTCAGTGAGCGTTCCGATTTCAGTTCCAGAGCGATTCGCCCAATGAGTCCTTGATATTTAGTCGTTTTCAGCCAATATTTTGGATTTTTGAAAATTTCAATTTTTGTGAAAATATCCACTAAATGAGGGAATAATATGTGTGAGGGTACCCCAGGAGACTTCAAAATATGTGTGGGTAGAATATACATCCCACGGGGGTAAAATTGAAAAAAGTTGAAAAATTTTTTTTTTGTACTTAGTCGTTTTTCCGGCGTTTATCAGACTTTCAGATAGGGGAAATGTCAGTGAGCATTCCGATTTCAGTTCCAGAGCGATTCGCCCAATGAGTCCTTGATATTTAGTCGTTTTCAGCCAATATTTTGGATTTTTGAAAATTTCACTTTTTTGTGAAAATATCCACTAAATGAGGGAATAATATGTGTGAGTGTACCCCAGGAGAGTTCCAAATGTGTGTGGGTAGAATATACATCCCACGGGGGTAAAATTGAAAAAAGTTGAAAACATTTTTTTTTGGACTTAGTCATTTTTCCGGCGTTTATCAGACTTTCAGATAGTGGAAATGTCAGTGAGTGTTCCGATTTCACTTCCAGAGCGATTCGCCCAATGAGTCCTTGATATTTAGTCGTTTTCAGCCAATATTTTGAATTTTTGAAAATTTCAATTTTTGTGAAAATATCCACTAAATGAGGGAATAATATGTGTGAGGGTACCCCAGGAGACTTCCAAATATGTGTGGGTAGAATATACATCCCACGGGGGTAAAATTGAAAAAAGTTGAAAAATTTTTTTTTTGTACTTAGTCGTTTTTCCGGCGTTTATCAGACTTTCAGATAGGGGAAATGTCAGTGAGCATTCCGATTTCAGTTCCAGAGCGATTCGCCCAATCAGTCCTTGATATTTAGTAGTTTTCAGCCAATATTTTGGATTTTTGAAAATTTCACTTTTTTGTGAAAATATCCACTAAATGAGGGAATAATATGTGTGAGGGTACCCCAGGAGAGTTCCAAATGTGTGTGGGTAGAATATACATCCCACGGGGTAAAATTGAAAAAAGTTGAAAAATTTTTTTTGGGATTTAGTCATTTTTCCGGCGTTTATCATACTTTCAGATAGGGCAAATGACAGTGAGCGTTCCGATTTCAGTACCAGAGCGATTCGCCCAATGAGTCCTTGATATTTAGTCGTTTTCAGCCAAATTTCTGGATTTTTGAAAATTTCACTTTTTTGTGAAAATATCCACTAAATGAGGGAATAATATGTGTGAGGGTACCCCAGGAGATTTACAAATGTGTGTGGGTAGAATATACATCCCACGGGGGTAAAATTGAAAAAAGTTGAAAACATTTTTTTTTGGACTTAGTCATTTTTCCGGCGTTTATCATACTTTCAGATAGGGCAAATGACAGTGAGCGTTCCGATTTCAGTACCAGAGCGTTTCGCCCAATGAGTCCTTGATATTTAGTCGTTTTCAGCCAATATTTTGGATTTTTGAAAATTTCACTTTTTTGTGAAAATATCCACTAAATGAGGGAATAATATGTGTGAGGATACCCCAGGAGAGTTCCAAATGTGTGTGGGTAGAATATACATTCCACGGCGGTAAAATTGAAAAAAGTTGAAAAAATTTTTTTTTGGACTTAGTCATTTTTCCGGCGTTTATCAGACTTTCAGATAAGGGAAATGTCAGTGAGCGTTCCGATTTCAGTTCCAGAGCGATTCGCCCAATGAGTCCTTGATATTTAGTCGTTTTCAGCCAAATTTCTGGATTTTTGAAAATGTCACTTTTTTGTGAAAATATCCACTAAATGAGGGAATAATATGTGTGAGGGTACCCCAGGAGAGTTCCAAATGTGTGTGGGTAGAATATACATCCCACGGGGGTAAAACTGAAAAAAGGTGAAAAAATTTTTTTGGTACTTAGTCATTTTTCCGGCGTTTATCATACTTTCAGATAGGGCAAATGACAGTGAGTGATCCGATTTCAGTACCAGAGCAATTCGCCCAATGAGTCCTTGATATTTAGTCGTTTTCAGCCAATATTTTGGATTTTTGAAAATTTCACTTTTTTGTGAAAATATCCACTAAATGAGGGAATAATATGTGTGAGGGTACCCCAGGAGAGTTCCAAATGTGTGTGGGTAGAATATACATCCCACGGGGGTAAAATTGAAAAAAGTTGAAAACATTTTTTTTTAGACTTATTCATTTTTCCGGCGTTTATCAGACTTTCAGATAAGGGAAATGTCAGTGAGCGTTCCGATTTCAGTTCCAGAGCGATTCGCCCAATGAGTCCTTGATATTTAGTCGTTTTCAGCCAAATTTCTGGATTTTTGAAAAAGGCACTTTTTTGTGAAAATATCCACTAAATGAGGGAATAATATGTGTGAGGGTACCCCAGGAGATTTACAAATGTGTGTGGGTAGAATATACATCCCACGGGGGTAAAATTGAAAAAAGTTGAAAACATTTTTTTTTGGACTTAGTCATTTTTCCGGCGTTTATCATACTTTCAGATAGGGCAAATGAAAGTGAGCGTTCCGATTTCAGTACCAGAGCGATTCGCCCAATGAGTCCTTGATATTTAGTCGTTTTCAGCCAATATTTTGGATTTTTGAAAATTTCACTTTTTTGTGAAAATATCCACTAAATGAGGGAATAATATGTGTGAGGGTACCCCAGGAGAGTTCCAAATGTGTGTGGGTAGAATATACATCCCACGGGGGTAAAACTGAAAAAAGGTGAAAAAATTTTTTTGGTACTTAGTCATTTTTCCGGCGTTTATCAAACTTTCAGATAGGGCAAATGACAGTGAGTTTTCCGATTTCAGTACCAGAGCAATTCGCCCAATGAGTCCTTGATATTTAGTCGTTTTCAGCCAATATTTTGGATTTTTGAAAATTTCACTTTTTTGTGAAAATATCCACTAAATGAGGGAATAATATGTGTGAGGGTACCCCAGGAGAGTTCCAAATGTGTGTGGGTAGAATATACATCCCACGGTGGTAAAATTGAAAAAAGTTGAAAACATTTTTTTTTGGATTAGTAATTTTTCCGGCGTTTATCAGACTTTCAGATAAGGGAAATGTCAGTGAGCGTTCCGATTTCAGTTCCAGAGCGATTCTCCCAATGAGTCCTTGATATTTAGTCGTTTTCAGCCAATTTATTGGATTTTTGAAAATTTCACTTTTTTTGTGAAAATATCCACTAAATTAGGGAATAATATGTGTGAGGGTACCCCAGGAGAGTTCCAAATGTGTGTGGGTAGAATATACATCCCACGTGGGTAAAATTGAAAAAAGTTGAAAAAATTTTTTTTTGGACTTAGTCATTTTTCCGGCGTTTATCAGACTTTAAGATAAGGGAAATGTCAGTGAGCGTTCCGATTTCAGTTCCAGAGCGATTCGCCCAATGAGTCCTTGATATTTAGTCGTTTTCAGCCAATATTTAGGATTTTTGAAAATTTCACTTTTTTGTGAAAATATCCACTAAATGAGGGAATAATATGTGTGAGGGTACCCCAGGAGAGTTCCAAATTTGTGTGGGTAGAATATACATCCCACGGGGGTAAAACTGAAAAAAGGTGAAAAATTTTTTTTGGTACTTAGTCATTTTTCCGGCGTTTATCATACTTTCAGATAGGGCAAATGACAGTGAGCGTTCCGATTTCAGTACCAGAGCGTTTCGCCCAATGAGTCCTTGATATTTAGTCGTTTTCAGCCAATATTTTAGATTTTTGAAAACTTCACTTTTTTGTGAAAATATCCACTAAATGAGGGAATGATATGTGTGAGGGTACCCCAGGAGAGTTCCAAATGTGTGTGGGTAGAATATACATCCCACGGTGGTAAAATTGAAAAAAGTTGAAAACATTTTTTTTTGGACTTAGTCATTTTTCCGGCGTTTATCAGACTTTCAGATAAGGGAAATGTCAGTGAGGGTTCCGATTTCAGTTCCAGAGCGATTCGCCCAATGAGTCCTTGATATTTAGTCGTTTTCAGCCAAATTTCTGGATTTTTGAAACTGTCACTTTTTTGTGAAAATATCCACTAAATGAGGGAATAATATGTGTGAGGGTACCACAGGAGATTTACAAATGTGTGTTGGTAGAATATACATCCCACGGGGGTAAAATTGAAAAAAGTTGAAAACATTTTTTTTTGGACTTAGTCATTTTTCCGGCGTTTATCATACTTTCAGATAGGGCAAATGACAGTGAGCGTTCCGATTTCAGTACCAGAGCGATTCGCCCAATGAGTCCTTGATATATAGTCGTTTTCAGCCAATATTTTGGATTTTTGAAAATTTCACTTTTTTGTGAAAATATCCACTAAATGAGGGAATAATATGTGTGAGGATACCCCAGGAGAGTTCCAAATGTGTGTGGGTAGAATATACATTCCACGGGGGTAAAATTGAAAAAAGTTGAAAAAATTTTTTTTTGGACTTAGTCATTTTTCCGGCGTTTATCAGACTTTCAGATAAGGGAAATGTCAGTGAGCGTTCCGATTTCAGTTCCAGAGCGATTCGCCCAATGAGTCCTTGATATTTAGTCGTTTTCAGCCAAATTTCTGGATTTTTGAAAATGTCACTTTTTTGTGAAAATATCCACTAAATGAGGGAATAATATGTGTGAGGGTACCCCAGGAGAGTTCCAAATGTGTGTGGGTAGAATATACATCCCACGGGGGTAAAACTGAAAAAAGGTGAAAAAATTTTTTTGGTACTTAGTCATTTTTCCGGCGTTTATCATACTTTCAGGTAGGGCAAATGACAGTGAGTGATCCGATTTCAGTACCAGAGCAATTCGCCCAATGAGTCCTTGATATTTATTCGTTTTCAGCCAATATTTTGGATTTTTGAAAATTTCACTTTTTTGTGAAAATATCCACTAAATGAGGGAATAATATGTGTGAGGGTACCCCAGGAGAGTTCCAAATGTGTGTGGGTAGAATATACATCCCACGGGGGTAAAATTGAAAAAAGTTGAAAACATTTTTTTTTAGACTTATTCATTTTTCCGGCGTTTATCAGACTTTCAGATAAGGGAAATGTCAGTGAGCGTTCCGATTTCAGTTCCAGAGCGATTCGCCCAATGAGTCCTTGATATTTAGTCGTTTTCAGCCAAATTTCTGGATTTTTGAAAAAGGCACTTTTTTGTGAAAATATCCACTAAATGAGGGAATAATATGTGTGAGGGTACCCCAGGAGATTTACAAATGTGTGTGGGTAGAATATACATCCCACGGGGGTAAAATTGAAAAAAGTTGAAAACATTTTTTTTTGGACTTAGTCATTTTTCCGGCGTTCATCATACTTTCAGATAGGGCAAATGAAAGTGAGCGTTCCGATTTCAGTACCAGAGCGATTCGCCCAATGAGTCCTTGATATTTAGTCGTTTTCAGCCAATATTTTGGATTTTTGAAAATTTCACTTTTTTGTGAAAATATCCACTAAATGAGGGAATAATATGTGTGAGGGTACCCCAGGAAATTTCCAAATGTGTGTGGGTAGAATATACATCCCACGGGGGTAAAATTGAAAAAAGTTGAAAACATTTTTTTTGGGACTTAGTCGTTTTTCCGGCGTTTATCAGACTTTCAGATAGGGGAAATGTCAGTGAGCTTTCCGATTTCAGTTCCAGAGCGATTCGCCCAATGAGTCCTTGATATTTAGTCGTTTTCAGCCAATATTTTGGATTTTTGAAAATTTCACTTTTTTGTGAAAATATCCACTAAATGAGGGAATAATATGTGTGAGGGTACCCCAGGAGAGTTCCAAATGTGTGTGGGTAGAATATACATCCCACGGGGGTAAAACTGAAGAAAGGTGAAAAAATTTTTTTGGTACTTAGTCATTTTTCCGGCGTTTATCATACTTTCAGATAGGGCAAATGACAGTGAGTTTTCCGATTTCAGTACCAGAGCAATTCGCCCAATGAGTCCTTGATATTTAGTCGTTTTCAGCCAATATTTTGGATTTTTGAAAATTTCACTTTTTTGTGAAAATATCCACTAAATGAGGGAATAATATGTGTGAGGGTACCCCAGGAGAGTTCCAAATGTGTGTGGGTAGAATATACATCCCACGGTGGTAAAATTGAAAAAAGTTGAAAACATTTTTTTTTGGATTAGTAATTTTTCCGGCGTTTATCAGACTTTCAGATAAGGGAAATGTCAGTGAGCGTTCCGATTTCAGTTCCAGAGCGATTCTCCCAATGAGTCCTTGATATTTAGTCGTTTTCAGCCAATTTATTGGATTTTTGAAAATTTCACTTTTTTTGTGAAAATATCCACTAAATTAGGGAATAATATGTGTGAGGGTACCCCAGGAGAGTTCCAAATGTGTGTGGGTAGAATATACATCCCACGTGGGTAAAATTGAAAAAAGTTGAAAAAATTTTTTTTTGGACTTAGTCATTTTTCCGGCGTTTATCAGACTTTAAGATAAGGGAAATGTAAGTGAGCGTTCCGATTTCAGTTCCAGAGCGATTCGCCCAATGAGTCCTTGATATTTAGTCGTTTTCAGCCAATATTTAGGATTTTTGAAAATTTCACTTTTTTGTGAAAATATCCACTAAATGAGGGAATAATATGTGTGAGGGTACCCCAGGAGATTTACAAATGTGTGTGGGTAGAATATACATCCCACGGGGGTAAAATTGAAAAAAGTTGAAAACATTTTTTTTTGGACTTAGTCATTTTTCCGGCGTTTATCATACTTTCAGATAGGGCAAATGACAGTGAGCGTTCCGATTTCAGTACCAGAGGGATTCGCCCAATGTGTCCTTGATATATAGTCGTTTTCAGCCAATATTTTGGATTTTTGAAAATTTCACTTTTTTGTGAAAATATCCACTAAATGAGGGAATAATATGTGTGAGGATACCCCAGGAGAGTTCCAAATGTGTGTGGGTAGAATATACATTCCACGGGGGTAAAATTGAAAAAAGTTGAAAAAAATTTTTTTTTGGACTTAGTCATTTTTCCGGCGTTTATCAGACTTTCAGATAGGGGAAATGTTAGTGAGCGTTCCGATTTCAGTACCAGAGCGATTTGCCCAATGAGTCCTTGATATTTAGTCGTTTTCAGCCAATATTTTGGATTTTTGAAAATTTCACTTTTTTGTGAAAATATCCACTAAATGAGGGAATAATATGTGTGAGGGTACCCCAGGAAATTTCCAAATGTGTGTGGGTAGAATATACATCCCACGGGGGTAAAATTGAAAAAAGTTGAAAACATTTTTTTTGGGACTTAGTCGTTTTTCCGGCGTTTATCAGACTTTCAGATAGGGGAAATGTCAGTGAGCTTTCCGATTTCAGTTCCAGAGCGATTCGCCCAATGAGTCCTTGATATTTAGTCGTTTTCAGCCAATATTTTGGATTTTTGAAAATTTCACTTTTTTGTGAAAATATCCACTAAATGAGGGAATAATATGTGTGAGGGTACCCCAGGAGAGTTCCAAATGTGTGTGGGTAGAATATACATCCCACGGGGGTAAAACTGAAAAAAGGTGAAAAAATTTTTTTGGTACTTAGTCATTTTTCCGGCGTTTATCATACTTTCAGATAGGGCAAATGACAGTGAGTTTTCCGATTTCAGTACCAGAGCAATTCGCCCAATGAGTCCTTGATATTTAGTCGTTTTCAGCCAATATTTTGGATTTTTGAAAATTTCACTTTTTTGTGAAAATATCCACTAAATGAGGGAATAATATGTGTGAGGGTACCCCAGGAGAGTTCCAAATGTGTGTGGGTAGAATATACATCCCACGGTGGTAAAATTGAAAAAAGTTGAAAACATTTTTTTTTGGATTAGTAATTTTTCCGGCGTTTATCAGACTTTCAGATAAGGGAAATGTCAGTGAGCGTTCCGATTTCAGTTCCAGAGCGATTCTCCCAATGAGTCCTTGATATTTAGTCGTTTTCAGCCAATTTATTGGATTTTTGAAAATTTCACTTTTTTTGTGAAAATATCCACTAAATTAGGGAATAATATGTGTGAGGGTACCCCAGGAGAGTTCCAAATGTGTGTGGGTAGAATATACATCCCACGTGGGTAAAATTGAAAAAAGTTGAAAAAATTTTTTTTTGGACTTAGTCATTTTTCCGGCGTTTATCAGACTTTAAGATAAGGGAAATGTAAGTGAGCGTTCCGATTTCAGTTCCAGAGCGATTCGCCCAATGAGTCCTTGATATTTAGTCGTTTTCAGCCAATATTTAGGATTTTTGAAAATTTCACTTTTTTGTGAAAATATCCACTAAATGAGGGAATAATATGTGTGAGGGTACCCCAGGAGATTTACAAATGTGTGTGGGTAGAATATACATCCCACGGGGGTAAAATTGAAAAAAGTTGAAAACATTTTTTTTTGGACTTAGTCATTTTTCCGGCGTTTATCATACTTTCAGATAGGGCAAATGACAGTGAGCGTTCCGATTTCAGTACCAGAGGGATTCGCCCAATGTGTCCTTGATATATAGTCGTTTTCAGCCAATATTTTGGATTTTTGAAAATTTCACTTTTTTGTGAAAATATCCACTAAATGAGGGAATAATATGTGTGAGGATACCCCAGGAGAGTTCCAAATGTGTGTGGGTAGAATATACATTCCACGGGGGTAAAATTGAAAAAAGTTGAAAAAAATTTTTTTTTGGACTTAGTCATTTTTCCGGCGTTTATCAGACTTTCAGATAGGGGAAATGTTAGTGAGCGTTCCGATTTCAGTACCAGAGCGATTTGCCCAATGAGTCCTTGATATTTAGTCGTTTTCAGCCAATATTTTGGATTTTTGAAAATTTCACTTTTTTGTGAAAATATCCACTAAATGAGGGAATAATATGTGTGAGGGTACCCCAGGAAATTTCCAAATGTGTGTGGGTAGAATATACATCCCACGGGGGTAAAATTGAAAAAAGTTGAAAACATTTTTTTTGGGACTTAGTCGTTTTTCCGGCGTTTATCAGACTTTCAGATAGGGGAAATGTCAGTGAGCTTTCCGATTTCAGTTCCAGAGCGATTCGCCCAATGAGTCCTTGATATTTAGTCGTTTTCAGCCAATATTTTGGATTTTTGAAAATTTCACTTTTTTGTGAAAATATCCACTAAATGAGGGAATAATATGTGTGAGGGTACCCCAGGAGAGTTCCAAATGTGTGTGGGTAGAATATACATCCCACGGGGGTAAAACTGAAAAAAGGTGAAAAAATTTTTTTGGTACTTAGTCATTTTTCCGGCGTTTATCATACTTTCAGATAGGGCAAATGACAGTGAGTTTTCCGATTTCAGTACCAGAGCAATTCGCCCAATGAGTCCTTGATATTTAGTCGTTTTCAGCCAATATTTTGGATTTTTGAAAATTTCACTTTTTTGTGAAAATATCCACTAAATGAGGGAATAATATGTGTGAGGGTACCCCAGGAGAGTTCCAAATGTGTGTGGGTAGAATATACATCCCACGGTGGTAAAATTGAAAAAAGTTGAAAACATTTTTTTTTGGATTAGTAATTTTTCCGGCGTTTATCAGACTTTCAGATAAGGGAAATGTCAGTGAGCGTTCCGATTTCAGTTCCAGAGCGATTCTCCCAATGAGTCCTTGATATTTAGTCGTTTTCAGCCAATTTATTGGATTTTTGAAAATTTCACTTTTTTTGTGAAAATATCCACTAAATTAGGGAATAATATGTGTGAGGGTACCCCAGGAGAGTTCCAAATGTGTGTGGGTAGAATATACATCCCACGTGGGTAAAATTGAAAAAAGTTGAAAAAATTTTTTTTTGGACTTAGTCATTTTTCCGGCGTTTATCAGACTTTCAGATAGGGGAAATGTTAGTGAGCGTTCCGATTTCAGTACCAGAGCGATTTGCCCAATGAGTCCTTGATATTTAGTCGTTTTCAGCCAATATTTTGGATTTTTGAAAATTTCACTTTTTTGTGAAAATATCCACTAAATGAGGGAATAATATGTGTGAGGGTACCCCAGGAAATTTCCAAATGTGTGTGGGTAGAATATACATCCCACGGGGGTAAAATTGAAAAAAGTTGAAAACATTTTTTTTGGGACTTAGTCGTTTTTCCGGCGTTTATCAGACTTTCAGATAGGGGAAATGTCAGTGAGCTTTCCGATTTCAGTTCCAGAGCGATTCGCCCAATGAGTCCTTGATATTTAGTCGTTTTCAGCCAATATTTTGGATTTTTGAAAATTTCACTTTTTTGTGAAAATATCCACTAAATGAGGGAATAATATGTGTGAGGGTACCCCAGGAGAGTTCCAAATGTGTGTGGGTAGAATATACATCCCACGGGGGTAAAACTGAAAAAAGGTGAAAAAATTTTTTTGGTACTTAGTCATTTTTCCGGCGTTTATCATACTTTCAGATAGGGCAAATGACAGTGAGTTTTCCGATTTCAGTACCAGAGCAATTCGCCCAATGAGTCCTTGATATTTAGTCGTTTTCAGCCAATATTTTGGATTTTTGAAAATTTCACTTTTTTGTGAAAATATCCACTAAATGAGGGAATAATATGTGTGAGGGTACCCCAGGAGAGTTCCAAATGTGTGTGGGTAGAATATACATCCCACGGTGGTAAAATTGAAAAAAGTTGAAAACATTTTTTTTTGGATTAGTAATTTTTCCGGCGTTTATCAGACTTTCAGATAAGGGAAATGTCAGTGAGCGTTCCGATTTCAGTTCCAGAGCGATTCTCCCAATGAGTCCTTGATATTTAGTCGTTTTCAGCCAATTTATTGGATTTTTGAAAATTTCACTTTTTTTGTGAAAATATCCACTAAATTAGGGAATAATATGTGTGAGGGTACCCCAGGAGAGTTCCAAATGTGTGTGGGTAGAATATACATCCCACGTGGGTAAAATTGAAAAAAGTTGAAAAAATTTTTTTTTGGACTTAGTCATTTTTCCGGCGTTTATCAGACTTTAAGATAAGGGAAATGTCAGTGAGCGTTCCGATTTCAGTTCCAGAGCGATTCGCCCAATGAGTCCTTGATATTTAGTCGTTTTCAGCCAATATTTAGGATTTTTGAAAATTTCACTTTTTTGTGAAAATATCCACTAAATGAGGGAATAATATGTGTGAGGGTACCCCAGGAGAGTTCCAAATGTGTGTGGGTAGAATATACATCCCACGGGGGTAAAACTGAAAAAAGGTGAAAAAATTTTTTTGGTACTTAGTCATTTTTCCGGCGTTTATCATACTTTCAGATAGGGCAAATGACAGTGAGTGATCCGATTTCAGTACCAGAGCAATTCGCCCAATGAGTCCTTGATATTTAGTCGTTTTCAGCCAATATTTTGGATTTTTGAAAATTTCACTTTTTTGTGAAAATATCCACTAAATGAGGGAATAATATGTGTGAGGGTACCCCAGGAGAGTTCCAAATGTGTGTGGGTAGAATATACATCCCACGGGGGTAAAATTGAAAAAAGTTGAAAACATCTTTTTTTAGACTTATTCATTTTTCCGGCGTTTATCAGACTTTCAGATAAGGGAAATGTCAGTGAGCGTTCCGATTTCAGTTCCAGAGCGATTCGCCCAATGAGTCCTTGATATTTAGTCGTTTTCAGCCAAATTTCTGGATTTTTGAAAAAGGCACTTTTTTGTGAAAATATCCACTAAATGAGGGAATAATATGTGTGAGGGTACCCCAGGAGATTTACAAATGTGTGTGGGTAGAATATACATCCCACGGGGGTAAAATTGAAAAAAGTTGAAAACATTTTTTTTTGGACTTAGTCATTTTTCCGGCGTTTATCATACTTTCAGATAGGGCAAATGACAGTGAGCGTTCCGATTTCAGTACCAGAGCGATTCGCCCAATGAGTCCTTGATATATAGACGTTTTCAGCCAATATTTTGGATTTTTGAAAATTTCACTTTTTTGTGAAAATATCCACTAAATGAGGGAATAATATGTGTGAGGGTACCCCAGGAGAGTTCCAAATGTGTGTGGGTAGAATATACATCCCACGGGGGTAAAACTGAAAAAAGGTGAAAAATTTTTTTTGGTACTTAGTCATTTTTCCGGCGTTTATCATACTTTCAGATAGGGCAAATGACAGTGAGCGTTCCGATTTCAGTACCAGAGCGTTTCGCCCAATGAGTCCTTGATATTTAGTCGTTTTCAGCCAATATTTTGGATTTTTGAAAATTTCACTTTTTTGTGAAAATATCCACTAAATGAGGGAATGATATGTGTGAGGGTACCCCAGGAGAGTTCCAAATGTGTGTGGGTAGAATATACATCCCACGGTGGTAAAATTGAAAAAAGTTGAAAACATTTTTTTTTGGACTTAGTCATTTTTCCGGCGTTTATCAGACTTTCAGATAAGGGAAATGTCAGTGAGCTTTTCGATTTCAGTTTCAGAGCGATTCGCCCAATGAGTCCTTGATATTTAGTCGTTTTCAGCCAAATTTCTGGATTTTTGAAAATGTCACTTTTTTGTGAAAATATCCACTAAATGAGGGAATAATATGTGTGAGGGTACCCCAGGAGATTTACAAATGTGTGTGGGTAGAATATACATCCCACGGGGGTAAAATTGAAAAAAGTTGAAAACATTTTTTTTTGGACTTAGTCATTTTTCCGGCGTTTATCATACTTTCAGATAGGGCAAATGACAGTGAGCGTTCCGATTTCAGTACCAGAGCGATTCGCCCAATGAGTCCTTGATATATAGTCGTTTTCAGCCAATATTTTGGATTTTTGAAAATTTCACTTTTTTGTGAAAATATCCACTAAATGAGGGAATAATATGTGTGAGGATACGCCAGGAGAGTTCCAAATGTGTGTGGGTAGAATATACATTCCACGGGGGTAAAATTGAAAAAAGTTGAAAAAACTTTTTTTTTGGACTTAGTCATTTTTCCGGCGTTTATCAGACTTTCAGATAAGGGAAATGTCAGTGAGCGTTCCGATTTCAGTTCCAGAGCGATTCGCCCAATGAGTCCTTGATATTTAGTCGTTTTCAGCCAAATTTCTGGATTTTTGAAAATGTCACTTTTTTGTGAAAATATCCACTAAATGAGGGAATAATATGTGTGAGGGTACCCCAGGAGAGTTCCAAATGTGTGTGGGTAGAATATACATCCCACGGGGGTAAAACTGAAAAAAGGTGAAAAAATTTTTTTGGTACTTAGTCATTTTTCCGGCGTTTATCATACTTTCAGATAGGGCAAATGAGAGTGAGTTTTCCGATTTCAGTACCAGAGCAATTCGCCCAATGAGTCCTTGATATTTAGTCGTTTTCAGCCAATATTTTGGATTTTTGAAAATTTCACTTTTTTGTGAAAATATCCACTAAATGAGGGAATAATATGTGTGAGGGTACCCCAGGAGAGTTCCAAATGTGTGTGGGTAGAATATACATCCCACGGTGGTAAAATTGAAAAAAGTTGAAAACATTTTTTTTTGGACTTAGTAATTTTTCCGGCGTTTATCAGACTTTCAGATAAGGGAAATGTCAGTGAGCGTTCCGATTTCAGTTCCAGAGCGATTCTCCCAATGAGTCCTTGATATTTAGTCGTTTTCAGCCAATTTATTGGATTTTTGAAAATTTCACTTTTTTTGTGAAAATATCCACTAAATTAGGGAATAATATGTGTGAGGGTACCCCAGGAGAGTTCCAAATGTGTGTGGGTAGAATATACATCCCACGTGGGTAAAATTGAAAAAAGTTGAAAAAATTTTTTTTTGGACTTAGTCATTTTTCCGGCGTTTATCAGACTTTAAGATAAGGGAAATGTCAGTGAGCGTTCCGATTTCAGTTCCAGAGCGATTCGCCCAATGAGTCCTTGATATTTAGTCGTTTTCAGCCAATATTTAGGATTTTTGAAAATTTCACTTTTTTGTGAAAATATCCACTAAATGAGGGAATAATATGTGTGAGGGTACCCCAGGAGAGTTCCAAATGTGTGTGGGTAGAATATACATCCCACGGGGGTAAAACTGAAAAAAGGTGAAAAAATTTTTTTGGTACTTAGTCATTTTTCCGGCGTTTATCATACTTTCAGATAGGGCAAATGACAGTGAGTGATCCGATTTCAGTACCAGAGCAATTCGCCCAATGAGTCCTTGATATTTAGTCGTTTTCAGCCAATATTTTGGATTTTTGAAAATTTCACTTTTTTGTGAAAATATCCACTAAATGAGGGAATGATATGTGTGAGGGTACCCCAGGAGAGTTCCAAATGTGTGTGGGTAGAATATACATCCCACGGTGGTAAAATTGAAAAAAGTTGAAAAAATTTTTTTTTGGACTTAGTCATTTTTCCGGCGTTTATCAGACTTTCAGATAAGGGAAATGTCAGTGAGCGTTCCGATTTCAGTTCCAGAGCGATTCGCCCAATGAGTCCTTGATATTTAGTCGTATTCAGCCAAATTTCTGGATTTTTGAAAATGTCACTTTTTTGTGAAAATATCCACTAAATGAGGGAATAATATGTGTGAGGGTACCCCAGGAGATTTACAAATGTGTGTGGGTAGAATATACATCCCACGGGGGTAAAATTGAAAAAAGTTGAAAACATTTTTTTTTTGGACTTAGTCATTTTTCCGGCGTTTATCATACTTTCAGATAGGGCAAATGACAGTGAGCGTTCCGATTTCAGTACCAGAGGGATTCGCCCAATGTGTCCTTGATATATAGTCGTTTTCAGCCAATATTTTGGATTTTTGAAAATTTCACTTTTTTGTGAAAATATCCACTAAATGAGGGAATAATATGTGTGAGGATACCCCAGGAGAGTTCCAAATGTGTGTGGGTAGAATATACATTCCACGGGGGTAAAATTGAAAAAAGTTGAAAAAAATTTTTTTTTGGACTTAGTCATTTTTCCGGCGTTTATCAGACTTTCAGATAGGGGAAATGTTAGTGAGCGTTCCGATTTCAGTACCAGAGCGATTTGCCCAATGAGTCCTTGATATTTAGTCGTTTTCAGCCAATATTTTGGATTTTTGAAAATTTCACTTTTTTGTGAAAATATCCACTAAATGAGGGAATAATATGTGTGAGGGTACCCCAGGAAATTTCCAAATGTGTGTGGGTAGAATATACATCCCACGGGGGTAAAATTGAAAAAAGTTGAAAACATTTTTTTTGGGACTTAGTCGTTTTTCCGGCGTTTATCAGACTTTCAGATAGGGGAAATGTCAGTGAGCTTTCCGATTTCAGTTCCAGAGCGATTCGCCCAATGAGTCCTTGATATTTAGTCGTTTTCAGCCAATATTTTGGATTTTTGAAAATTTCACTTTTTTGTGAAAATATCCACTAAATGAGGGAATAATATGTGTGAGGGTACCCCAGGAGAGTTCCAAATGTGTGTGGGTAGAATATACATCCCACGGGGGTAAAACTGAAAAAAGGTGAAAAAATTTTTTTGGTACTTAGTCATTTTTCCGGCGTTTATCATACTTTCAGATAGGGCAAATGACAGTGAGTTTTCCGATTTCAGTACCAGAGCAATTCGCCCAATGAGTCCTTGATATTTAGTCGTTTTCAGCCAATATTTTGGATTTTTGAAAATTTCACTTTTTTGTGAAAATATCCACTAAATGAGGGAATAATATGTGTGAGGGTACCCCAGGAGAGTTCCAAATGTGTGTGGGTAGAATATACATCCCACGGTGGTAAAATTGAAAAAAGTTGAAAACATTTTTTTTTGGATTAGTAATTTTTCCGGCGTTTATCAGACTTTCAGATAAGGGAAATGTCAGTGAGCGTTCCGATTTCAGTTCCAGAGCGATTCTCCCAATGAGTCCTTGATATTTAGTCGTTTTCAGCCAATTTATTGGATTTTTGAAAATTTCACTTTTTTTGTGAAAATATCCACTAAATTAGGGAATAATATGTGTGAGGGTACCCCAGGAGAGTTCCAAATGTGTGTGGGTAGAATATACATCCCACGTGGGTAAAATTGAAAAAAGTTGAAAAAATTTTTTTTTGGACTTAGTCATTTTTCCGGCGTTTATCAGACTTTCAGATAGGGGAAATGTTAGTGAGCATTCCGATTTCAGTACCAGAGCGATTTGCCCAATGAGTCCTTGATATTTAGTCGTTTTCAGCCAATATTTTGGATTTTTGAAAATTTCACTTTTTTGTGAAAATATCCACTAAATGAGGGAATAATATGTGTGAGGGTACCCCAGGAAATTTCCAAATGTGTGTGGGTAGAATATACATCCCACGGGGGTAAAATTGAAAAAAGTTGAAAACATTTTTTTTGGGACTTAGTCGTTTTTCCGGCGTTTATCAGACTTTCAGATAGGGGAAATGTCAGTGAGCTTTCCGATTTCAGTTCCAGAGCGATTCGCCCAATGAGTCCTTGATATTTAGTCGTTTTCAGCCAATATTTTGGATTTTTGAAAATTTCACTTTTTTGTGAAAATATCCACTAAATGAGGGAATAATATGTGTGAGGGTACCCCAGGAGAGTTCCAAATGTGTGTGGGTAGAATATACATCCCACGGGGGTAAAACTGAAAAAAGGTGAAAAAATTTTTTTGGTACTTAGTCATTTTTCCGGCGTTTATCATACTTTCAGATAGGGCAAATGACAGTGAGTTTTCCGATTTCAGTACCAGAGCAATTCGCCCAATGAGTCCTTGATATTTAGTCGTTTTCAGCCAATATTTTGGATTTTTGAAAATTTCACTTTTTTGTGAAAATATCCACTAAATGAGGGAATAATATGTGTGAGGGTACCCCAGGAGAGTTCCAAATGTGTGTGGGTAGAATATACATCCCACGGTGGTAAAATTGAAAAAAGTTGAAAACATTTTTTTTTGGATTAGTAATTTTTCCGGCGTTTATCAGACTTTCAGATAAGGGAAATGTCAGTGAGCGTTCCGATTTCAGTTCCAGAGCGATTCTCCCAATGAGTCCTTGATATTTAGTCGTTTTCAGCCAATTTATTGGATTTTTGAAAATTTCACTTTTTTTGTGAAAATATCCACTAAATTAGGGAATAATATGTGTGAGGGTACCCCAGGAGAGTTCCAAATGTGTGTGGGTAGAATATACATCCCACGTGGGTAAAATTGAAAAAAGTTGAAAAAATTTTTTTTTGGACTTAGTCATTTTTCCGGCGTTTATCAGACTTTAAGATAAGGGAAATGTCAGTGAGCGTTCCGATTTCAGTTCCAGAGCGATTCGCCCAATGAGTCCTTGATATTTAGTCGTTTTCAGCCAATATTTAGGATTTTTGAAAATTTCACTTTTTTGTGAAAATATCCACTAAATGAGGGAATAATATGTGTGAGGGTACCCCAGGAGAGTTCCAAATGTGTGTGGGTAGAATATACATCCCACGGGGGTAAAACTGAAAAAAGGTGAAAAAATTTTTTTGGTACTTAGTCATTTTTCCGGCGTTTATCATACTTTCAGATAGGGCAAATGACAGTGAGTGATCCGATTTCAGTACCAGAGCAATTCGCCCAATGAGTCCTTGATATTTAGTCGTTTTCAGCCAATATTTTGGATTTTTGAAAATTTCACTTTTTTGTGAAAATATCCACTAAATGAGGGAATAATATGTGTGAGGGTACCCCAGGAGAGTTCCAAATGTGTGTGGGTAGAATATACATCCCACGGGGGTAAAATTGAAAAAAGTTGAAAACATCTTTTTTTAGACTTATTCATTTTTCCGGCGTTTATCAGACTTTCAGATAAGGGAAATGTCAGTGAGCGTTCCGATTTCAGTTCCAGAGCGATTCGCCCAATGAGTCCTTGATATTTAGTCGTTTTCAGCCAAATTTCTGGATTTTTGAAAAAGGCACTTTTTTGTGAAAATATCCACTAAATGAGGGAATAATATGTGTGAGGGTACCCCAGGAGATTTACAAATGTGTGTGGGTAGAATATACATCCCACGGGGGTAAAATTGAAAAAAGTTGAAAACATTTTTTTTTGGACTTAGTCATTTTTCCGGCGTTTATCATACTTTCAGATAGGGCAAATGACAGTGAGCGTTCCGATTTCAGTACCAGAGCGATTCGCCCAATGAGTCCTTGATATATAGACGTTTTCAGCCAATATTTTGGATTTTTGAAAATTTCACTTTTTTGTGAAAATATCCACTAAATGAGGGAATAATATGTGTGAGGGTACCCCAGGAGAGTTCCAAATGTGTGTGGGTAGAATATACATCCCACGGGGGTAAAACTGAAAAAAGGTGAAAAATTTTTTTTGGTACTTAGTCATTTTTCCGGCGTTTATCATACTTTCAGATAGGGCAAATGACAGTGAGCGTTCCGATTTCAGTACCAGAGCGTTTCGCCCAATGAGTCCTTGATATTTAGTCGTTTTCAGCTAATATTTTGGATTTTTGAAAATTTCACTTTTTTGTGAAAATATCCACTAAATGAGGGAATGATATGTGTGAGGGTACCCCAGGAGAGTTCCAAATGTGTGTGGGTAGAATATACATCCCACGGTGGTAAAATTGAAAAAAGTTGAAAACATTTTTTTTTGGACTTAGTCATTTTTCCGGCGTTTATCAGACTTTCAGATAAGGGAAATGTCAGTGAGCTTTTCGATTTCAGTTTCAGAGCGATTCGCCCAATGAGTCCTTGATATTTAGTCGTTTTCAGCCAAATTTCTGGATTTTTGAAAATGTCACTTTTTTGTGAAAATATCCACTAAATGAGGGAATAATATGTGTGAGGGTACCCCAGGAGATTTACAAATGTGTGTGGGTAGAATATACATCCCACGGGGGTAAAATTGAAAAAAGTTGAAAACATTTTTTTTTGGACTTAGTCATTTTTCCGGCGTTTATCATACTTTCAGATAGGGCAAATGACAGTGAGCGTTCCGATTTCAGTACCAGAGCGATTCGCCCAATGAGTCCTTGATATATAGTCGTTTTCAGCCAATATTTTGGATTTTTGAAAATTTCACTTTTTTGTGAAAATATCCACTAAATGAGGGAATAATATGTGTGAGGATACGCCAGGAGAGTTCCAAATGTGTGTGGGTAGAATATACATTCCACGGGGGTAAAATTGAAAAAAGTTGAAAAAACTTTTTTTTTGGACTTAGTCATTTTTCCGGCGTTTATCAGACTTTCAGATAAGGGAAATGTCAGTGAGCGTTCCGATTTCAGTTCCAGAGCGATTCGCCCAATGAGTCCTTGATATTTAGTCGTTTTCAGCCAAATTTCTGGATTTTTGAAAATGTCACTTTTTTGTGAAAATATCCACTAAATGAGGGAATAATATGTGTGAGGGTACCCCAGGAGAGTTCCAAATGTGTTTGGGTAGAATATACATCCCACGGGGGTAAAACTGAAAAAAGGTGAAAAAATTTTTTTGGTACTTAGTCATTTTTCCGGCGTTTATCATACTTTCAGATAGGGCAAATGAGAGTGAGTTTTCCGATTTCAGTACCAGAGCAATTCGCCCAATGAGTCCTTGATATTTAGTCGTTTTCAGCCAATATTTTGGATTTTTGAAAATTTCACTTTTTTGTGAAAATATCCACTAAATGAGGGAATAATATGTGTGAGGGTACCCCAGGAGAGTTCCAAATGTGTGTGGGTAGAATATACATCCCACGGTGGTAAAATTGAAAAAAGTTGAAAACATTTTTTTTTGGACTTAGTAATTTTTCCGGCGTTTATCAGACTTTCAGATAAGGGAAATGTCAGTGAGCGTTCCGATTTCAGTTCCAGAGCGATTCTCCCAATGAGTCCTTGATATTTAGTCGTTTTCAGCCAATTTATTGGATTTTTGAAAATTTCACTTTTTTTGTGAAAATATCCACTAAATTAGGGAATAATATGTGTGAGGGTACCCCAGGAGAGTTCCAAATGTGTGTGGGTAGAATATACATCCCACGTGGGTAAAATTGAAAAAAGTTGAAAAAATTTTTTTTTGGACTTAGTCATTTTTCCGGCGTTTATCAGACTTTAAGATAAGGGAAATGTCAGTGAGCGTTCCGATTTCAGTTCCAGAGCGATTCGCCCAATGAGTCCTTGATATTTAGTCGTTTTCAGCCAATATTTAGGATTTTTGAAAATTTCACTTTTTTGTGAAAATATCCACTAAATGAGGGAATAATATGTGTGAGGGTACCCCAGGAGAGTTCCAAATGTGTGTGGGTAGAATATACATCCCACGGGGGTAAAACTGAAAAAAGGTGAAAAAATTTTTTTGGTACTTAGTCATTTTTCCGGCGTTTATCATACTTTCAGATAGGGCAAATGACAGTGAGTGATCCGATTTCAGTACCAGAGCAATTCGCCCAATGAGTCCTTGATATTTAGTCGTTTTCAGCCAATATTTTGGATTTTTGAAAATTTCACTTTTTTGTGAAAATATCCACTAAATGAGGGAATAATATGTGTGAGGGTACCCCAGGAGAGTTCCAAATGTGTGTGGGTAGAATATACATCCCACGGGGGTAAAATTGAAAAAAGTTGAAAACATTTTTTTTTAGACTTATTCATTTTTCCGGCGTTTATCAGACTTTCAGATAAGGGAAATGTCAGTGAGCGTTCCGATTTCAGTTCCAGAGCGATTCGCCCAATGAGTCCTTGATATTTAGTCGTTTTCAGCCAAATTTCTGGATTTTTGAAAAAGGCACTTTTTTGTGAAAATATCCACTAAATGAGGGAATAATATGTGTGAGGGTACCCCAGGAGATTTACAAATGTGTGTGGGTAGAATATACATCCCACGGGGGTAAAATTGAAAAAAGTTGAAAACATTTTTTTTTGGACTTAGTCATTTTTCCGGCGTTTATCATACTTTCAGATAGGGCAAATGACAGTGAGCGTTCCGATTTCAGTACCAGAGCGATTCGCCCAATGAGTCCTTGATATATAGACGTTTTCAGCCAATATTTTGGATTTTTGAATATTTCACTTTTTTGTGAAAATATCCACTAAATGAGGGAATAATATGTGTGAGGGTACCCCAGGAGAGTTCCAAATGTGTGTGGGTAGAATATACATCCCACGGGGGTAAAACTGAAAAAAGTTGAAAAATTTTTTTTGGTACTTAGTCATTTTTCCGGCGTTTATCATACTTTCAGATAGGGCAAATTACAGTGAGCGTTCCGATTTCAGTACCAGAGCATTTCGCCCAATGAGTCCTTGATATTTAGTCGTTTTCAGCCAATATTTTGGATTTTTGAAAATTTCACTTTTTTGTGAAAATATCCACTAAATGAGGGAATGATATGTGTGAGGGTACCCCAGGAGAGTTCCAAATGTGTGTGGGTAGAATATACATCCCACGGTCGTAAAATTGAAAAAAGTTGAAAACATTTTTTTTTGGACTTAGTCATTTTTCCGGCGTTTATCAGACTTTCAGATAAGGGAAATGTCAGTGAGGGTTCCGATTTCAGTTTCAGAGCGATTCGCCCAATAAGTCCTTGATATTTAGTCGTTTTCAGCCAAATTTCTGGATTTTTGAAAATGTCACTTTTTTGTGAAAATATCCAGTAAATGAGGGAATAATATGTGTGAGGGTACCCCAGGAGATTTACAAATGTGTGTGGGTAGAATATACATCCCACGGGGGTAAAATTGAAAAAAGTTGAAAACATTTTTTTTTTGGACTTAGTCATTTTTCCGGCGTTTATCATACTTTCAGATAGGGCAAATGACAGTGAGCGTTCCGATTTCAGTACCAGAGCGATTCGCCCAATGAGTCCTTGATATATAGTCGTTTTCAGCCAATATTTTGGATTTTTGAAAATTTCACTTTTTTGTGAAAATATCCACTAAATGAGGGAATAATATGTGTGAGGATACCCCAGGAGAGTTCCAAATGTGTGTGGGTAGAATATACATTCCACGGGGGTAAAATTGAAAAAAGTTGAAAAAACTTTTTTTTTGGACTTAGTCATTTTTCCGGCGTTTATCAGACTTTCAGATAAGGGAAATGTCAGTGAGCGTTCCGATTTCAGTTCCAGAGCGATTCGCCCAATGAGTCCTTGATATTTAGTTGTTTTCAGCCAAATTTCTGGATTTTTGAAAATGTCACTTTTTTGTGAAAATATCCACTAAATTAGGGAATAATATGCGTGAGAGTACCCCAGGAGATTTCCAAATGTGTGTGGGTAGAATATACATCCCACGGGGGTAAAATTGAAAAAAGGTGAAAAATTTTTTTTTGGATTTAGTCATTTTTCCGGCGTTTATCATACTTTCAGATAGGGCAAATGACAGTGAGCGTTCCGATTTCAGTTACAGAGCGATTCGCTCAATGAGTCCTTGATATTTAGTCGTTTTCAGCCAATATTTTGGATTTTTGAAAATTTCACTTTTTTTGTGAAAATATCCACTAAATTAGGGAATAATATGTGTGAGGGTACCCCAGGAAAGTTCCAAATGTGTGTGGGTAGAATATATATCCCAAGTGGGTAAAATTTAAAAAAGTTGAAAAAATTTTTTTTTGGACTGTCATTTTTCCGCCATTTATCAGACTTTCAGATAGGGGAAATGTCAGTGAGCGCTCCGATTTCAGTTCCAGAGCGATTTGCCCAATGAGTCCTTGATATTTAGTCGTTTTCAGCCAATATTTTGGATTTTTGAAAATTTCACTTTTTTGTGAAAATATCCACTAAATGAGGGATTAATATGTGTGAGGGTACCCCAGGAGAGTTCCAAATGTGTGTGGGTAGAATATACATCCCACGGGGGTAAAATTGAAAAAAGGTGAAAAATTTTTTGGGGGATTTAGTCATTTTTCCGGCGTTTATCATACTTTCAGATAGGGCAAATGACAGTGAGCGTTCCGATTTCAGTACCAGAGCGATTCGCCCAATGAGTCCTTGATATTTAGTCGTTTTCAGCCAATATTTTGGATTTTTGAAAATTTCACTTGTTTGTGAAAATATCCACCAAATGACGGAATAATATGTGTGAGGGTACCCCAGGAGAGTTCCAAATGTGTGTGGGTAGAATATACATCCCACGGGGGTAAAATTGAAAAAAGTTGAAAAAATTTATTTTGGATTTAGTCATTTTTCCGGCGTTTATCATACTTTCAGATAGGGCAAATGACAGTGAGCGTTCCGCTTTCAGTACCAGAGCGATTCGCCCAATGAGTCCTTGATATTTAGTCGTTTTCTGCCAATATTTTGGATTTTTGAAAATTTCACTTGTTTGTGAAAATATCCACTAAATGAGGGAATAATATGTGTGAGGGTACCCCAGGAGAGTTCCAAATGTGTGTGGGTAGAATATACATCCCACGGGGGTAAAATTGAAAAAAGGTGAAAAATTTTTTTGGGGATTTAGTCATTTTTCCAGCGTTTATCATACTTTCAGATAGGGCAAATGACAGTGAGCGTTCCGATTTCAGTACCAGAGCGATTCGCCCAATGAGTCCTTGATATTTAGTCGTTTTTAGCCAATATTTTGGATTTTTGAAAATTTCACTTTTTTGTGAAAATATCCACCAAATGATGGATTAATATGTGTGAGGGTACCCCAGGAGAGTTCCAAATGTGTGTGTGTAGAATATACATCCCACGGGGGTAAAATTGAAAAAAGTTGAAAACATTTTTTTTTGGACTTAGTCATTTTTCCGGCGTTTATCAGACTTTCAGATAAGGGAAATGTCAGTGAGCGTTCCGATTTCAGTTCCAGAGCGATTCTCCCAATGAGTCCTTGATATTTAGTCATTTTCAGCCAATTTTCTGGATTTTTGAAAATTTCACTTTTTTTGTGAAAATATCCACTAAATTAGGGAATAATATGTGTGAGGGTACCCCAGGAAAGTTCCAAATGTGTGTGGGTAGAATATGTATCCCAAGTGGGTAAAATTGAAAAAAGTTGAAAAAATTTTTTTTTGGACTTAGTCATTTTTCCGCCAATTATCAGACTTTCAGATAGGGGAAATGTCAGTGAGCATTCCGATTTCAGTTCCAGAGCGATTTGCCCAATGAGTCCTTGATATTTAGTCATTTTCAGCCAATATTTTGGATTTTTGAAAATTTCACTTTTTTGTGAAAATATCCACTAAATGAGGGATTAATATGTGTGAGGGTACCCCAGGAGAGTTCCAAATGTGTGTGGGTAGACTATACATCCCACGGGGGTAAAATTGAAAAAAGTTTAAAAAATTTTTTTTGGGACTTAGTCGTTTTTCCGGCGTTTATCAGACTTTCAGATAGGGGAAATGTCAGTGAGCATTCCGATTTCAGTTCCAGAGCGATTCGCCCAATGAGTCCTTGATATTTAGTCGTTTTCAGCCAATATTTTGGATTTTTGAAAATTTCACTTTTTTGTGAAAATATCCACTAAATGAGGGAATAATATGTGTGAGGGTACCCCAGGAGAGTTCCAAATGTGTGTGGGTAGAATATACATCCCACGGGGGTAAAATTGAAAAAAGGTGAAAAATTTTTTTGGGGATTTAGTCATTTTTCCGGCGTTTATCATACTTTCAGATAGGGCAAATGACAGTGAGCGTTCCGATTTCAGTACCAGAGCGATTCGCCCAATGAGTCCTTGATATTTAGTCGTTTTCAGCCAAAATTTTGGATTTTTGAAAATTTCACTTGTTTGTGAAAATATCCACCAAATGACGGAATAATATGTGTGAGGGTACCCCAGGAGAGTTCCAAATGTGTGTGTGTAGAATATACATCCCACGGGGGTAAAATTGAAAAAAGTTGAAAACATTTTTTTTTGGACTTAGTCATTTTTCCGGCGTTTATCAGACTTTCAGATAAGGGAAATGTCAGTGAGCGTTCCGATTTCAGTTCCAGAGCGATTCTCCCAATGAGTCCTTGATATTTAGTCATTTTCAGCTAATTTTCTGGATTTTTGAAAATTTCACTTTTTTTTGAAAATATCCACTAAATTAGGGAATAATATGTGTGAGGGTACCCCAGGAAAGTTCCAAATGTGTGTGGGTAGAATATGTATCCCAAGTGGGTAAAATTGAAAAAAGTTGAAAAAATTTTTTTTTGGACTTAGTCATTTTTCCGCCATTTATCAGACTTTCAGATAGGGGAAATGTCAGTGAGCATTCCGATTTCAGTTCCAGAGCGATTTGCCCAATGAGTCCTTGATATTTAGTCGTTTTCAGCCAATATTTTGGATTTTTGAAAATTTCACTTTTTTGTGAAAATATCCACTAAATGAGGGAATAATATGTGTGAGGGTACCCCAGGAGAGTTCCAAATGTGTGTGGGTAGACTATACATCCCACGGGGGTAAAATTGAAAAAAGTTGAAAAAATTTTTTTTGGATTTAGTCATTTTTCCGGCGTTTATCATACTTTCAGATAGGGCAAATGACAGTGAGCGTTCCGCTTTCAGTACCAGAGCGATTCGCCCAATGAGTCCTTCATATTTAGTCGTTTTCAGCCAATATTTTGGATTTTTGAAAATTTCACTTTTTTGTGAAAATATCCACTAAATGAGGGAATAATATGTGTGAGGGTACCCCAGGAGAGTTCCAATTGTGTGTGGGTAGAATATACATCCCACGGGGATAAAATTGAAAAAAGGTGAAAATTTTTTTTGGGGATTTAGTCATTTTTCCGGCGTTTATCATACTTTCAGATAGGGCAAATGACAGTGAGCATTCCGATTTCAGTACCAGAGCGATTCGCCCAATGAGTCCTTGATATTTAGTCGTTTTCAGCCAATATTTTGGATTTTTGAAAATTTCACTTTTTTGTGAAAATATCCACCAAATGAGGGAATAATATGTGTGAGGGTACCCCAGGAGAGTTCCAAATGTGTGTGGGTAGAATATACATCCCACGGGGGTAAAATTGAAAAAAGTTGAAAACATTTTTTTTTGGACTTAGTCATTTTTCCGGCGTTTATCAGACTTTCAGATAATGGAAATGTCAGTGAGCGTTCCGATTTCAGTTCCAGAGCGATTCTCCCAATGAGTCCTTGATATTTAGTCATTTTCAGCCAATATTTTGGATTTTTGAAAATTGCACTTTTTTTGTGAAAATATCCACTAAATGAGGGAATAATATGTGTGAGGGTACCCCAGGAGAGTTCCAAATGTGTGTGGGTAGACTACATCCCACGGGGGTAAAATTGAAAAAAGTTTAAAAAATTTTTTTTGGGATTTAGTCGTTTTTCCGGCGTTTATCAGACTTTCAGATAGGGGAAATGTCAGTGAGCATTCCGATTTCAGTTCCAGAGCGATTCGCCCAATGAGTCCTTGATATTTAGTCGTTTTCAGCCAATATTTTGGATTTTTGAAAATTTCACTTTTTTGTGAAAATATCCACTAAATGAGGGAATAATATGTGTGAGGGTACCCCAGGAGAGTTCCAAATGTGTGTGGGTAGAATATACATCCCACGGGGGTAAAACTGAAAAAAGGTGAAAAAAATTTTTTGGTACTTAGTCATTTTTCCGGCATTTATCATACTTTCAGATAGGGCAAATGACAGTGAGCGTTCCGATTTCAGTACCAGAGTGATTCGCCCAATGAGTCCTTGATATTTAGTCGTTTTCAGCCAATATTTTGGATTTTTGAAAATTTCACTTTTTTGTGAAAATATCCACTAAATGAGGGAATAATATGTGTGAGGGTACCCCAGGAGAGTTCCAAATGTGTGTGGGTAGACTATACATCCCACGGGGGTAAAATTGAAAAAAGTTGAAAAAATTTTTTTTGGATTTAGTCATTTTTCCGGCGATTATCATACTTTCAGATAGGGCAAATGACAGTGAGCGTTCCGCTTTCAGTACCAGAGCGATTCGCCCAATGAGTCCTTCATATTTAGTCGTTTTCAGCCAATATTTTGGATTTTTGAAAATTTCACTTTTTTGTGAAAATATCCACTAAATGAGGGAATAATATGTGTGAGGGTACCCCAGGAGAGTTCCAATTGTGTGTGGGTAGAATATACATCCCACGGGGATAAAATTGAAAAAAGGTGAAAATTTTTTTTGGGGATTTAGTCATTTTTCCGGCGTTTATCATACTTTCAGATAGGGCAAATGACAGTGAGCATTCCGATTTCAGTACCAGAGCGATTCGCCCAATGAGTCCTTGATATTTAGTCGTTTTCAGCCAATATTTTGGATTTTTGAAAATTTCACTTTTTTGTGAAAATATCCACCAAATGAGGGAATAATATGTGTGAGGGTACCCCAGGAGAGTTCCAAATGTGTGTGGGTAGAATATACATCCCACGGGGGTAAAATTGAAAAAAGTTGAAAACATTTTTTTTTGGACTTAGTCATTTTTCCGGCGTTTATCAGACTTTCAGATAATGGAAATGTCAGTGAGCGTTCCGATTTCAGTTCCAGAGCGATTCTCCCAATGAGTCCTTGATATTTAGTCATTTTCAGCCAATATTTTGGATTTTTGAAAATTGCACTTTTTTTGTGAAAATATCCACTAAATGAGGGAATAATATGTGTGAGGGTACCCCAGGAGAGTTCCAAATGTGTGTGGGTAGACTACATCCCACGGGGGTAAAATTGAAAAAAGTTTAAAAAATTTTTTTTGGGACTTAGTCGTTTTTCCGGCGTTTATCAGACTTTCAGATAGGGGAAATGTCAGTGAGCATTCCGATTTCAGTTCCAGAGCGATTCGCCCAATGAGTCCTTGATATTTAGTCGTTTTCAGCCAATATTTTGGATTTTTGAAAATTTCACTTTTTTGTGAAAATATCCACTAAATGAGGGAATAATATGTGTGAGGGTACCCCAGGAGAGTTCCAAATGTGTGTGGGTAGAATATACATCCCACGGGGGTAAAACTGAAAAAAGGTGAAAAAATTTTTTTGGTACTTAGTCATTTTTCCGGCATTTATCATACTTTCAGATAGGGCAAATGACAGTGAGCGTTCCGATTTCAGTACCAGAGTGATTCGCCCAATGAGTCCTTGATATTTAGTCGTTTTCAGCCAATATTTTGGATTTTTGAAAATTTCACTTTTTTGTGAAAATATCCACTAAATGAGGGAATAATATGTGTGAGGGTACCCCAGGAGAGTTCCAAATGTGTGTGGGTAGAATATACATCCCACGGTGGTAAAATTGAAAAAAGTTGAAAACATTTTTTTTTGGACATAGTCATTTTTCCGGCGTTTATCAGACTTTCAGATAAGGGAAATGTCAGTGAGCGTTCCGATTTCAGTTGCAGAGCGATTCTCCCAATGAGTCCTTGATATTTAGTCATTTTCAGCCAATTTTCTGGATTTTTGAAAATTTCACTTTTTTTGTGAAAATATCCACTAAATTAGGGAATAATATGTGTGAGGGTACCCCAGGAAAGTTCCAAATGTGTGTGGGTAGAATATATATCCCAAGTGGGTAAAATTGAAAAAAGTTGAAAAAATTTTTTTTTGGACTTAGTCATTTTTCCACCGTTTATCAGACTTTCAGATAGGGGAAATGTCAGTGAGCGTTCCGATTTCAGTTCCAGAGCGATTCGCCCAATGAGTAGTGTTGAGCATTCCGATACTGTAATATCGGGTATCGGCCGATATTCGCGGTATCGGAATTCCGATACTTAATTCCGATACTTTTACAATATCGGATACCAGAATCGGAAGTTCCCATAATGCCTGCGCTCTGCAGTGTCTGTGAAGTATGACAAGTTGGATGGCAGCGCGATCCAGCCTGTCATCAGAATGCCATCCCAGCGGGGGAGAATTCTCCTGATTGTTTAAAAGCCGGCGGGCGGTATAAAGCCGCCGGCTTTTAAACAATCACACAGCCCCATACTGCTTCCCCGCAGCCTCCCACCCCGATCCTCCGCTCCCCTCGCCACCTCCCATCCCGATCGTAAGTTAGGACCGGGCGGGGAGCGCAGCTCCAAGGAGCGGGGAGTGAAGGACCCGGGCGGGGAAGCCGGCAGTGAAAAGACTTCACCGCCGGCTTTCCCGTTCTGTGCTGCGCTTTCCCGCCGGTTATTTCAAATGAACAGCTGAGGTATCAGGTGATGCCGATCAGCTGTTCATTTGAAGTCGCCGCGTTGCCCTCAGAGGGTTCATGTGAGTTCATGCTTGACTGCATGAACTCACATGAACTTTCCCACGGTCGCACAGGTCAGCCTCACCTCCCAGACCCGTCATGATTAGTGTGTGTGCGGGGTGTCTGTGTGCGGGGTGTGTGCGCGATGTTTGTGCGGGTGTGCGCGGTGTCTGTGCGATGTGTGCGGGTGTGTGCGGTGTCTGTGCGATGTGTGCGGGTGTGCGCGGTGTCTGCGCGATGTCTGCGGGTGTGTGCGGTGTGTGTGCGTGCAGGCAGACATAGGCCGATGTGACACTACTACTCCCATCGGCCTATGTCTGTCCCCCGTCCACTCCTGCCAGCAGGATCAGCTCGATGGGAGCAGTAGTTCCCATCAGCCTGATCCTGCTATTTAAATTGCCCTACTGTGTCCCCAATAAATGTTAAATACATGTCATTGGTGGCCAGTGGTTACCTAAAAGAAATTAGTTCATACATTACCTGTCCCCGCCGATCGCCACCTAAAATAAAGTAAAAAATAAAAAACTACACCTATACTCACCAAGACACCTAATTCCCCGAAGCCATCGATCTACTGTAATAAAATATAAAATAATAAACCACAACCTTATCCTTACCCCTCTGTAGCAGTCCACGAGTGTCCCACGAAGATCTCCAGTTCAGAGCAGCCACATAGAATGTGACCGCTCTGAACCGCTGCCGGCGCTGAAGCGCTGAGTGCAGGAGAATTTTCCCACGCTGTCAGTGATGTGCATGAGGTGAGCTGAGTTCATTGGACATGACCTCCGCTCATCTGGATGCCGTCACAGCCAGACACTGAGGAGTGGAAGTATGCCTGCGCTTCTCAGTGTATGCGGGATGACAGGCTGGATGGCAGCGTTCTGCTGCGGTCCAGCCTGTCATCTCGATGTAGCAGAGCTGGAGCCGTCGTGGGAGCCATGGAAAGGTAAGGATGAGGTTGCTTTATTATTTTTCTTTTATTGCAGGAGATCGTTGGCTTCAGCTGGAATGGGCGTGATGGTAAGTATGGTTTAATTTAGAACAATAAAGAATTGTGTGTTTATTTCAATTAAAGGACTTTTTTCTGGGTGTTTGTGTTTTTTTTAAATACTTTACTAGAAATTCATGGTGGTCATGTCTAATATTGGCGTGACCCCATGAATTTCGGGCTTAGGGCCAGCTGATAATGCCAAGCTGGCCTTAACCCCTTTATTACCCAGTAAGCCACCGCACCAGGGCCCTGGATGAGTTGGGTACAGCGCCAGAAGATGGCGCTTCTATGAACGCGCCATTTTCCGGGGCGGCTGCGGACTGCAATTTGCAGCGGGTGGGGCCCAGAAAGCTTGGGCCTCCCTGCGCTGCAGATTCCAGCCCCCAGCTGCCTAGTTGTACCTGGCTGGACACAAAAATAGGGCGAAGCTCCACGTTTTTTTTTTTAAATTCATGAAATTCATGGAATAATTAAGAAAAAAAGGGCTTCCCTATATTGTTGTGTCCGGATAGGTACAAATAGGCAGCTGGTGGTTGGGGGCAGCCCGTTCCTGCCTGCTGTACCTGACTGGACACAAATATAGGGCGAAGCCCCACATCAATTTTTTTTAATTATTTCATGAATTTCCTGAAATGATTTAAAAAAAATTGACGTGGGGCTTCGCACTATATTTGTGTCCAGCCAGGTACAGCAGGCAGGAACGGGCTGCCCCCAACCACCAGCTGCCTATTTGTACCTGGTTGGACACAACAATATAGGGAAGCCCTTTTTTTCTTAATTATTTCATGAATTTCATGAAATAATTAAAAAAAAAAAATACGTGAAGCTTCTCCCTATTTTTGTGTCCAGCCAGGTACAACTAGGCAGCTGGGGGATGGAATCTGCAGCGCAGGGAGGCCCAAGCTTTCTGCCCCCCCCCCCGCTGAAAATTGCAGTCCGCAGCCACCCCGGAAAATGGCGCGTTCATAGAAGCTGGATGCTGTATCTGGCTGGCATACAAAAATATGGCGAAGCCCACGTCAAAAGTTTTGGGAAAAAGTAATTAAAAAATAAATAATAATTTAGGGACTGCATGTTTATTAACTCCTCAAATGTCATTTAGTGTTAAAATAAAGGATTTATTTAAAAAAAAATTGACGTGGGGCTTCGCCCTATATTTGTGTCCAGCCAGGTACAGCAGGCAGGAACAGGCTGCCCCCAACCACCAGCTGCCTATTTGTACCTGGCCGGACACAACAATATAGGGAAGCCCTTTTTTAAAAAAATAATTTTATGAAATAATTTAAAAAAAATTGACGTGGGGCTTCGCACTATATTTGTGTCCAGCCAGGTACAGCAGGCAGGAATGGGCTGCCCCCAACCACCAGCTGCCTATTTGTACCTGGTTGGACACAACAATATAGGGAAGCCCTTTTTTTCTTAATTATTCCATGAATTTCATGAAATAATTTTAAAAAAAAATGCGTGGGGCTTCGCCCTATTTTTGTGCCCAGCCAGATACAACTAGGCAGCTGGGGGCTGGAATCCGCAGCGCAGGGAGACCCAAGCTTTCTGGGCCACCCCCGCTGCAAATTGCAGTCCGCAGCCGCCCCAGAAAATGGCGCGTTCATAGAAGCGCCATCTTCTGGCGCTGTACCCAACTCATCCAGGGCCCTGGTGCGGTGGCTCACTGGGTAATAAAGGGGTTAAGGCCAGCTTGGCATTATCAGCTGGCCCTAAGCCCGAAATTCATGGGGTCACGCCAATATTAGACATGACCACCATGAATTTCTAGTAAAGTATTTAAAAAAACACAACACCCAGAAAAAAGTCCTTTAATTGAAATAAACACACAATTCTTTATTGTTCTAAATTAAACCATACTTACCATCACGCCCATTCCAGCTGAAGCCAACGATCTCCTGCAATAAAAGTAAAATAATAAAGCAACATCATCCTTACCTTTCCATGGCTCCCACGACAGCTTCAGCTCTGCTACATCGAGATGACAGGCTGGACCGCAGCAGAACGCTGCCATCCATCCTGTCATCCCGCAGACACTGAGAAGCGCAGGCATACTTCCACTCCTCAGTGTCTGGCTGTGACGGCATCCAGATGAGCCGAGGTCATGTCCAATGAACTCAGCTCACCTCATGTACGTCACTGACAGCGTGGGAAAATTCTCCTGAACTCAGCACTTCAGCGTGAGAATTTTCCCACGCTGTCAGTGACGTGCATGAGGTGAGCTGAGTTCATTGGACATGACCTCACCTCATGTATGTCACTGACAGCGTGGGAGAATTCTCACGCTGAAGCGCTGAGTGCAGGAGAATTTTCCCACGCTGTCAGTGACGTGCATGAGGTGAGCTGAGTTCATTGGACATGAACTCGGCTCATCTGGTTGACGTCACAGAGAGACACTGAGGAGCGCAAGCATGCCTGCGCTTCTCAGTGTCTGCGGGATGACAGGCTGGATGGCAGCTTTCTGCTGCGGTCCAGCCTGTCATCTCGATGTAGCAGAGCTGAAGCTGTCGTGGGAACCATGGAAAGGTAAGGATGAGGTTGCTTTATTATTTTACTTTTATTGCAGGAGATCGTTGGCTTCAGCTGGAATGGGCGTGATGGTAAGTATGGTTTAATTTAGAACAATAAAGAATTGTGTGTTTATTTCAATTAAAGGACTTTATTCTGGGTGTTTGTGTTTTCTTTTAACTTTGACTATGGGGTTAGTAATGGGGGTGTCTTATAGACGCCTCTCCATTACTAACCTGGGCTTGATGTCAGCTGGCATTATAAGCTGACATCAACCCCAACCCTATTACCCCCTGCCACCGCACCAGGGCAGCGTGGAAGAGCGAGGCTAAGTGCCAGAATTGGCGCATCCTATGGATGCGCCATTTCTGGGGCGGCTGACGGCTGGTGTTTCTAGCCTGGGAGGGGGCCAATATTCATGGCACCCTTCCTGGGCTATTAATATCAGCCCCCAGCTGTCTGCCTAGCCTTTGCTAGCTATTAAATTAGGGGGGACCCCACGTTATTTTTTTGGGGGGGTTCCCCCATTTTAATAGCTAGTAAAGGCTAGGTATTCAGCTGGGGGCTGATATTAGTAGCCTGGGAAGCTCGGTGGGTATTACCCCCTTCCCAGGCTTCAAACATTTGCCCCAGCTGTCTGCTTAACCTCCGCTAGAGCCTAAAATTAAGGGGAACCCCACGCCAATTTTTTTTTAAATAAATCCTTTATTTTAACACTAAATGACAAGTACAGTAATCAACACTGTCACTGTACTTCATATATATGTGACTGACATGTTTCTATCTATCTAATCTATGTGTGATTCTCTATTCTTTCTATTCTAAATTGTCGGGTACAGATGCTGAATTGCCGGCCGGCTTTCTTAAAGAGACGGTGCATGAAAACACTATTATTTTTTTAAATAAATCCTTTACACTAAATGACAAGTACAGTAAGCAACACTGTCACTGTACTTCTTATATATGTGGCTGACATGTTTCTATCTATCTAATCTATGTGTGAAGCTCTATTCTGTCTGTTATAAATTGTCGGGTACCGCTGCTGAATTGCCGGCCGGCTTTTTTAAAGAGACGGTGCACGAAAACACTAATATTTTTTTTAATAAATCCTTTACACTAAATGACAAGTACAGTAAGCAACACTGTCACTGTACTTCATATATATGTGACTGACATGTTTCTATCTATCTAATCTATGTGTGAAGCTCTATTTTTTCTGTTGTAAATTGTCGGGTACCGGTGTATGCCGCTGATGAATTGCCGGCGTTTCATGTCATTCTACATTATTCTTAGTTGTTTTACTTCATGTAGAATTAACCTACAAGGAAAGAAATGGTTTATTTTCATTCCGATATTTGTGTCCCATTGACTTGCATTGGTTTCCGGTATCGGAATCGGCGATATCCGATACTTTTTGGGTATCGGCCCGAACCAATCCGATACGATATTTCCTGATATCGGAAGGTATCGCTCAACACTACCAATGAGTCCTTGATATTTAGTCGTTTTCAGCCAATATTTTGGATTTTTGAAAATTTCACTTTTTTGTGAAAATATCCACTAAATGAGGGAATAATATGTGTGAGGGTACCCCAGGAGAGTTCCAAATGTGTGTGGGTAGAATATACATCCCACGGGGGTAAAATTGAAAAAAGTTGAAAACATTTTTTTTTGGACTTAGTCATTTTTCCGGCGTTTATCATACTTTCAGATAGGGCAAATGACAGTGAGCGTTCCACTTTCAGTACCAGAGCGATTCGCCCAATGAGTCCTTGATATTTAGTCATTTTCAGCCAATATTTTGGATTTTTGAAAATTTCACTTTTTTGTGAAAATATCCACTAAATGAGGGAATAATATGTGTGAGGGTACCCCAGGAGAGTTTCAAATGTGTTTGGGTAGAATATACATCCCACGGGGGTAAAATTGAAAAAAGTTGAAAAATTTTTTTTGGGATTTAGTCATTTTTTCGGCGTTTATCATACTTTCAGATAGGGCAAATGACAGTGAGCGTTCCGCTTTCAGTACCAGAGCGATTCGCCCAATGAGTCCTTGATATTTAGTCGTTTTCAGCCAATATTTTGGATTTTTGAAAATTTCACTTTTTTGTGAAAATATCCACTAAATGAGGGAATAATATGTGTGAGGGTACCCCAGGACAGTTCCAAATGTGTGTGAGTAGAATATACATCCCACGGGGGTAAAATTGAAAAAAGTTGAAAAAAATTTTTTTTGGGACTTAGTCATTTTTCCGCCGTTTATCAGACTTTCAGATAGGGGAAATGTCAGTGAGCGTTCCGATTTCAGTTCCAGAGCGATTCGCCCAATGACTCCTTGATATTTAGTCGTTTTCAGCCAATATTTTGGGTTTTTGAAAATTTCACTTTTTTGTGAAAATATCCACTAAATGAGGGAATAATATGTGTGAGGGTACCCCAGGAGAGTTCCAAATGTGTGTGGGTAGAATATACATCCCACGGGGGTAAAATTGAAAAAAGTTGAAAACATTTTTTTGGATTTAGTCATTTTTCCGGCGTTTATCATACTTTCAGATAGGGCAAATGACAGTGAGCGTTCCGATTTCAGTACCAGAGCGATTCGCCCAATGAGTCCTTGATATTTAGTCGTTTTCAGCCAATATTTTGGATTTTTGAAAATTTCACTTTTTTGTGAAAATATCCTCTAAATGAGGGAATAATATGTGTGAGGGTACCCCAGGAGAGTTCCAAATGTGTGTGGGTAGAATATACATCCCACGGGGTAAAATTGAAAAAAGTTGAAAAACATTTTTTTTTGGACTTAGTCATTTTTCCGGTGTTTATCAGACTTTCAGATAGGGGAAATGTCAGTGAGTGTTACGATTTCAGTTCCAGAGCGATTCGCCCAATGAGTCCTTGATATTTAGTCGTTTTCAGCCAATATTTTGAATTTTTGAAAATTTCACTTTTTTGTGAAAATATCCACTAAATGAGGGAATAATATGTGTGAGGGTACCCCAGGAGAATTCCAAATGTGTGTTGGTAGAATATACATCCCACGGTGGTAAAATTGAAAAAAGTTGAAACATTTTTTTTTGGACTTAGTCATTTTTCCGGCGTTTATCAGACTTTCAGATAAGGGAAATGTCAGTGAGCGTTCCGATTTCAGTTCCAGAGCGATTCTCCCAATGAGTCCAAGATATTTAGTCATTTTCAGCCAATTTTCTGGATTTTTGAAAATTTTACTTTTTTTGTGAAAATATCCACTAAATTAGGGAATAATATGTGTGAGGGTACCCCAGGAGAGTTCCAAATGTGTGTGGTTAGAATATACATCCCATGGGGGTAAAATTGAAAAAAGTTGAAAATTTTTTTTGGGGATTTAGTCATTTTTCCGGCGTTTATCATACTTTCAGATAGGGCAAATTATAGTGAGCATTCCGCTTTCAGTACCAGAGCGATTCGCCCAATGAGTCCTTGATATTTAGTCGTTTTCAGCCAATATTTTGAATTTTTGAAAATTTCACTTTTTTGTGAAAATATCCACTAAATGAGGGAATAATATGTGTGAGGGTATCCCAGGAGAGTTCCAAATGTGTGTGGGTAGAATATACATCCCATGGGGGTAAAATTGAAAAAAGTTTAAATTTTTTTTTGGGGATTTAGTCATTTTTCCGGCGTTTATCATACTTTCAGATAGGGCAAATTATAGTGAGCATTCCGCTTTCAGTACCAGAGCGATTCGCCCAATGAGTCCTTGATATTTAGTCGTTTTCAGCCAATATTTTGGATTTTTGAAAATTTCACTTTTTTGTGAAAATATCCACTAAATGAGGGAATAATATGTGTGACGGTACCCCAGGAGAGTTCCAAATGTGTGTGGGTAGAATATACATCCCACGGGGGTAAAATTGAAAAAAGTTGAAAACATTTTTTTTTGGACTTAGTCATTTTTCCGGCGTTTATCAGACTTTCAGATAGTGGAAATGTCAGTGAGTGTTCCGATTTCACTTCCAGAGCGATTCGCCCAATGAGTCTTTGATATTTAGTCGTTTTCAGCCAATATTTTGAATTTTTGAAAATTTCACTTTTTTGTGAAAATATCCACTAAATGAGGGTATAATATGTGTGAGGGTACCCCAGGAGACTTCCAAATGTGTGTGGGTAGAATATACATCCCACGGGGGTAAAATTGAAAAAAGTTGAAAACATTTTTTTTTGGACTTAGTCATTTTTCCGGCGTTTATCAGACTTTCAGATAAGGGAAATGTCAGTGAGCGTTCCGATTTCAGTTCCAGAGCGATTCTCCCAATGAGTCCTTGATATTTAGTCATTTTCAGCCAATTTTCTGGATTTTTGAAAATTTCACTTTTTTTGTGAAAATATCCACTAAATTAGGGAATAATATGTGTCAGGGTACCCCAGGAGAGTTCCAAATGTGTGTGGGTAGAATATATATCCCACGTGGGTAAAATTGAAAAAAGGTGAAAAAATTTTTTTTGGGACTTAGTCATTTTTCCGGCGTTTATCATACTTTCAGATAGGGCAAATGACATTGAGCATTCCGATTTCAGTACCAGAGCGATTCGCCCAATGAGTCCTTGATATTTAGTCGTTTTCAGCCAATATTTTTTATTTTTGAAAATTTCACTTTTTTGTGAAAATATCCACTAAATGAGGGAATAATATGTGTGAGGGTACCCCAGGAGAGTTCCAAATGTGTGTGGGTAGAATATACATCCCACGGGGGTAAAATTGAAAAAAGTTGAAAACATTTTTTTTGGATTTAGTCATTTTTCCGGCGTTTATCACACTTTCAGATAGGGGAAATGTCAGTGAGTGTTCCGATTTCAGTTCCAGAGCGATTCACCCAATGAGTCCTTGATATTTAGTCGTTTTCAGCCAATATTTTGAATTTTTGAAAATTTCACTTTTTTGTGAAAATATCCACTAAATGAGGGAATAATATGTGTGAGGGTACCCCAGGAGACTTCCAAATGTGTGTTGGTAGAATATACATCCCACGGTGGTAAAATTGAAAAAAGTTGAAACATTTTTTTTTGGACTTAGTCATTTTTCCGGCGTTTATCAGACTTTCAGATAAGGGAAATGTCAGTGAGCGTTCCGATTTCAGTTCCAGAGCGATTCTCCCAATGAGTCCAAGATATTTAGTCATTTTCAGCCAATTTTCTGGATTTTTGAAAATTTTACTTTTTTTGTGAAAATATCCACTAAATTAGGGAATAATATGTGTGAGGGTACCCCAGGAGAGTTCCAAATGTGTGTGGGTAGAATATATATCACACGTGGGTAAAATTGAAAAAAGGTGAAAAAATTTTTTTGGGGACTTAGTCATTTTTCCGGCGTTTATAATACTTTCAGATAGGGCAAATGACAGTGAGCGTTCCGATTTCAGTACCAGAGCGATTCGCGCAATGAGTCCTTGATATTTATTCGTTTTCAGCCAATATTTTGGATTTTTGAAAATTTCACTTTTTTGTGAAAATATCCACTAAATGAGGGAATAATATGTGTGAGGGTACCCCAGGAGAGTTCCAAATGTGTGTGGGTAGAATATACATCCCACGGGGGTAAAATTGAAAAAAGTTGAAAACATTTTTTTTTGGACTTAGTCATTTTTCCAGCGTTTATCAGACTTTCAGATAAGGGAAATGTCAGTGAGCGTTCCGATTTCAGTTCCAGAGCGATTCGCCCAATGAGTCCTTGATATTTAGTCGTTTTCAGCCAATATTTTGGATTTTTGAAAATTTCACTTTTTTGTGAAAATATCCACTAAATGAGGAAATAATATGTGTGAGGGTACCCCAGGAGAGTTCCAAATGTGTGTGGGTGGAATATATATCCCTCGGGGGTAAAATTGAAAAAAGTAGAAAAAATTTTTTTTTTGGACTTAGTCATTTTTCCGGCGTTTATCAGACTTTCAGATACGGGAAATGTCAGTGAGTATTTCGATTTCAGTTCCAGAGCGATTCTCCCAATGAGTCCTTGATATTTAGTCGTTTTCAGTCAATTTTCTAGATTTTTGAAAATGTCACTTTTTTTGTGAAAATATCCACTAAATTAGGGAATAATATGTGTGAGGGTACCCCAGGAGAGTTCCAAATGTGTGGGTAGAATATACATCCCACGGGGGTAAAATTGAAAAAAGTTGAAAACATTTTTTTTTGGACTTAGTCATTTTTCCGGCGTTCATCATACTTTCAGATAGGTCAAATGACAGTGAGCGTTCAGATTTCAGTACCAGAGCGATTCGCCCAATGAGTCCTTGATATTTAGTCGTTTTCAGCCAATATTTTGGATTTTTGAAAATTTCACTTTTTTGTGAAAATATCCACTAAATGAGGGAATAATATGTGTGAGGGTACCCCAGGAGAGTTCCAAATGTGTGTGGGTAGAATATACATCCCACAGGGGTAAAATTGAAAAAAGTTGAAAACATTTTTTTTGGGACTTAGTCATTTTTCCGGCGTTTATCAGACTTTCAGATGAGGGAAATGTCAGTGAGCGTTCCAATTTCAGTTCCAGAGCGATTCTCCCAATGAGTCCTAGATATTTAGTCATTTTCAGCCAATTTTCTGGATTTTTGAAAATTTCACTTTTTTTGTGAAAATATCCACTAAATTAGGGAATAATATGTGTGAGGGTACCCCAGGAGAGTTCCAAATGTGTGTGGGTAGAATATATATCCCACGTGGGTAAAATTGAAAAAAGGTGAAAAAATTTTTTTTGGGACTTAGTCATTTTTCCGGCGTTTATCAGACTTTCAGATAGGGGAAATGTCAGTGAGCGTTCCGATTTCAGTTCCAGAGCGATTCTCCCAATGAGTCCTTGATATATAGTCGTTTTAAGCCAATTTTCTGGATTTTTGAAAATTTCACTTTTTTTGTGAAAATATCCACTAAATGAGGGAATAATATGTGTGAGTGTACCCCAGGAGAGTTCCAAAGTGTGTGGGTAGAATATATATCCCACGTGGGTAAAATTGAAAAAAGTTGAAAAAATTTTCTTTTGGACTTAGTCATTTTTCCGCCGTTTATCAGACTTTCAGATAGGGGAAATGTCAGTGAGCGTTTCGATTTCAATTCCAGAGCGATTCACCCTTGATATTTAGTCCTTGATATTTAGTCGTTTTCAGCCAATATTTTGGATTTTTGAAAATTTCACTTTTTTGTGAAAATATCCACTAAATGAGGGAATAATATGTGTGAGGGTACCCCAGGAGAGTTTCAAATGTGTGTGGGTAGAATATACATCCCACGGGGGTAAAACTGAAAAAAGGTGAAAAATTTTTTTTTGGTACTTAGTCATTTTTCTGGCGTTTATCATACTTTCAATTAGGGCAAATGACAGTGAGCGTTCCGATTTCAGTACCAGAGCCATTCGCCCAATGAGTCCTTGATATTTATTCGTTTTCAGCCAATATTTTGGATTTTTGAAAATTTCACTTTTTTGTGAAAATATCCACTAAATGAGGGAATAATATGTGTGAGGGTACCCCAGGAGAGTTCCAAATGTGTGTGGGTAGAATATACATCCCACAGGGGTAAAATTGAAAAAAGTTGAAAACATTTTTTTTTGGACTTAGTCATTTTTCCGGCGTTTATCAGACTTTCAGATGAGGGAAATGTCAGTGAGCGTTCCAATTTCAGTTCCAGAGCGATTCTCCCAATGAGTCCTAGATATTTAGTCATTTTCAGCCAATTTTCTGGATTTTTGAAAATTTCACTTTTTTTGTGAAAATATCCACTAAATGAGGGAATAATATGTGTGAGGGTACCCCAGGAGAGTTCCAAAGTGTGTGGGTAGAATATATATCCCACGTGGGTAAAATTGAAAAAAGTTGAAAAATTTTTTTTTTGGACTTAGTCATTTTTCCGCCGTTTATCAGACTTTCAGATAGGGGAAATGTCAGTGAGCGTTCCGATTTCAGTTCCAGAACGATTCACCCTTGATATTTAGTCCTTGATATTTAGTCGTTTTCAGCCAATATTTTGGATTTTTGAAAATTTCACTTTTTTTGTGAAAATATCCACTAAATGAGGGAATAATATGTGTGAGGGTACCCCAGGAGAGTTCCAAAGTGTGTGGGTAGAATATATATCCCACGTGGGTAAAATTGAAAAAAGTTGAAAACATTTTTTTTTGGACTTAGTCATTTTTCCGGCGTTTATCAGACTTTCAGATAAGGGAAATGTCAGTGAGCGTTCCGATTTCAGTTCCAGAGCGATTCTCCCAATGAGTCCTTGATATTTAGTCATTTTCAGCCAATTTTCTGGATTTTTGAAAATTTCACTTATTTTGTGAAAATATCCACTAAATTAGGGAATAATATGTGTGAGGGTACCCCAGGAGAGTTCCAAATGTGTGTGGGTAGAATATATATCACACGTGGGTAAAATTGAAAAAAGTTGAAAAAAATTTTTTTTTGGACTTAGTTATTTTTCCGCCGTTTATCAGACTTTCAGATAGGGGAAATGTCAGTGAGCGTTCCGATTTCAGTTCCAGAGCGATTCGCCCAATGAGTCCTTGATATTTAGTCTATTTCAGCCAATTTTCTGGATTTTTGAAAATTTCACTTATTTTGTGAAAATATCCACTAAATTAGGGAATAATATGTGTGAGGGTACCCCAGGAGAGTTCCAAATGTGTGTGGGTAGAATATATATCACACGTGGGTAAAATTGAAAAAAGTTGAAAAAAATTTTTTTTGGGACTTAGTCATTTTTCCGGCGTTTATCATACTTTCAGATAGTGCTAATGACAGTGAGCGTTCCGATTTCAGTACCAGAGCGATTCGCCCAATGAGTCCTTGATATTTAGTCGTTTTCAGCCAATATTTTGGATTTTTGAAAATTTCACTTTTTTGTGAAAATATCCACTAAATGAGGGAATAATATGTGTGAGGGTACCCCAGGAGAGTTCCAAAGTGTGTGGGTAGAATATATATCCCACGTGGGTGAAATTGAAAAAAGTTGAAAAAATTTTTTTTTGGACTTAGTCATTTTTCCGCCGTTTATCAGACTTTCAGATAGGGGAAATGTCAGTGAGCGTTCCGATTTCAGTTCCAGAGCGATTCGCCCTTGATATTTAGTCCTTGATATTTAGTCGTTTTCAGCCAATATTTTGGATTTTTGAAAATTTCACTTTTTTGTGAAAATATCCACTAAATGAGGGAATAATATGTGTGACGGTACCCCAGGAGAGTTCCAAATGTGTGTGGGTAGAATATACATCCCACGGGGGTAAAATTGAAAAAAGTTGAAAAAAATTTTTTTTGGACTTAGTCATTTTTCCGGCGTTTATCAGACTTTCAGATAAGGGAAATGTCAGTGAGCGTTCCAATTTCAGTACCAGAGCGATTCGCCCAATGAGTCCTTGATATTTAGTCGTTTTCAGCCAATATTTTGGATTTTTGAAAATTTCACTTTTTTGTGAAAATATCCACTAAATGAGGGAATAATATGTGTGAGGGTACCCCAGGAGAGTTCCAAATGTGTTTGGGTAGAATATACATCCCATGGGGGTAAAATTGAAAAAAGGTGAAAAAAATTTTTTTTTGGACTTAGTCGTTTTTCCGGCGTTTATCAGACTTTCAGATAGGGGAAATGTCAGTGAGCATTCCGATTTCAGTTCCAGAGCGATTCGCCCAATGAGTCCTTGATATTTAGTCGTTTTCAGCCAATATTTTGGATTTTTGAAAATTTCAGTTTTTTGTGAAAATATCCACTAAATGAGGGAATAATATGTGTGAGGGTACCCCAGGAGAGTTCCAAATGTGTGTGGGTAGAATATACATTCCACGGGGATAAAATAGAAAAAAGTTGAAAAAAATTTTTTTTTGGACTTAGTCATTTTTCCGGCGTTTATCAGACTTTCAGATAGGGGAAATGTCAGTGAGCGTTCCGATTTCAGTTCCAGAGCGATTCGCCCAATGAGTCCTTGATATTTAGTCGTTTTCAGCCAATATTTTGGATTTTTGAAAATTTCACTTTTTTGTGAAAATATCCACTAAATGAGGGAATAATATGTGTGAGGGTACCCCAGGAGAGTTCCAAATGTGTGTGGGTAGAATATACATCCCACGGGGGTAAAATTGAAAAAAGGTGAACAAAAATTTTTTTTGGACTTAGTCGTTTTTCCGGCGTTTATCAGACTTTCAGATAGGGGAAATGTCAGTGAGCATTCCGATTTCAGTTCCAGAGCGATTTGCCCAATGAGTCCTTGATATTTAGTCGTTTTCAGCCAATATTTTGGATTTTTGAAAATTTCACTTTTTTGTGAAAATATCCACTAAATGAGGGAATAATATGTGTGAGGGTACCCCAGGAGAGTTCCAAATGTGTGTGGGTAGAATATACATCCCACGGGGGTAAAACTGAAAAAAGGTGAAACATTTTTTTTTTGGTACTTAGTCATTTTTCTGGCGTTTATCATACTTTCAATTAGGGCAAATGACAGTGAGCGTTCCGATTTCAGTACCAGAGCGATTCGCCCAATGAGTCCTTGATATTTAGTCGTTTTCAGCCAATATTTTGGATTTTTGAAAATTTCACTTTTTTGTGAAAATATCCACTAAATGAGGGAATAATATGTGTGAGGGCACCCCAGGAGAGTTCCAAATGTGTGTGGGTAGAATATATATCCCAAGTGGGTAAAACTGAAAAAAGTTGAAAAAATTTTTTTTTGGACTTAATCATTTTTCCGGCGTTTATCAGACTTTCAGATAAGGGAAATGTCAGTGACCGTTCCGATTTCAGTTCCAGAGCGATTCGCCCAATGAGTCCTTGATATTTAGTCGTTTTCAGCCAATATTTTGGATTTTTGAAAATTTCACTTTTTTGTGAAAATATCCACTAAATGAGGGAATAATATGTGTGAGGGTACCCCAGGAGAGTTCCAAAGTGTGTGGGTAGAATATATATCCCACGTGGGTGAAATTGAAAAAAGTTGAAAAAATTTTTTTTTGGACTTAGTCATTTTTCCGCCGTTTATCAGACTTTCAGATAGGGGAAATGTCAGTGAGCGTTCCGATTTCAGTTCCAGAGCGATTCGCCCTTGATATTTAGTCCTTGATATTTAGTCGTTTTCAGCCAATATTTTGGATTTTTGAAAATTTCACTTTTTTGTGAAAATATCCACTAAATGAGGGAATAATATGTGTGAGGGTACCCCAGGAGAGTTCCAAATGTGTGTGGGTAGAATATACATTCCACGGGGGTAAAATAGAAAAAAGTTGAAAAAAATTTTTTTTTGGACTTAGTCATTTTTCCGGCGTTTATCAGACTTTCAGATAGGGGAAATGTCAGTGAGCGTTCCGATTTCAGTTCCAGAGCGATTCGCCCAATGAGTCCTTGATATTTAGTCGATTTCAGCCAATATTTTGGATTTTTGAAAATTTCACTTTTTTGTGAAAATATCCACTAAATGAGGGAATAATATGTGTGAGGGCACCCCAGGAGAGTTCCAAATGTGTGTGGGTAGAATATATATCCCAAGTGGGTAAAACTGAAAAAAGTTGAAAAAATTTTTTTTTGGACTTAATCATTTTTCCGGCGTTTATCAGACTTTCAGATAAGGGAAATGTCAGTGACCGTTCCGATTTCAGTTCCAGAGCGATTCGCCCAATGAGTCCTTGATATTTAGTCGTTTTCAGCCAAATTTCTGGATTTTTGAAAATGTCACTTTTTTGTGAAAATATCCACTAAATGAGGGAATAATATGTGTGAGGGTACCCCAGGAGACTTCCAAATGTGTGTGGGTAGAATATACATCCCACGGGGGTAAAACTAAAAAAAGGTGAAAAATTTTTTTTTGGTACTTAGTCATTTTTCCGGCGTTTATCATACTTTCAATTAGGGCAAATGACAGTGAGCGTTCCGATTTCAGTACCAGAGCGTTTCGCCCAATGAGTCCTTGATATTTAGTCGTTTTCAGCCAAATTTCTGGATTTTTGAAAATGTCACTTTTTTGTGAAAATATCCACTAAATGAGGGAATAATATGTGTGAGGGTACCCCAGGAGACTTCCAAATGTGTGTGGGTAGAATATACATCCCACGGGGGTAAAATTGAAAAAAGTTGAAAAAATTTTTTTTTGGACTTAGTCATTTTTCCGGCGTTTATCAGACTTTCAGATAAGGGAAATGTCAGTGAGCGTTCCGATTTCAGTACCAGAGCGATTCGCCCAATGAGTCCTTGATATTTAGTCGTTTTCAGCCAATATTTTGGATTTTTGAAAATTTCACTTTTTTGTGAAAATATCCACTAAATGAGGGAATAATATATGTGAGGGTACCCCAGGAGAGTTCCAAATGTGTGTGGGTAGAATATACATCCCACGGGGGTAAAACTGAAAAAAGGTGAAAAACTTTTTTTTGGTACTTAGTCATTTTTCTGGCATTTATCATACTTTCAATTAGGGCAAATGACAGTGAGCGTTCCGATTTCAGTACCAGAGCGATTCGCCCAATGAGTCCTTGATATTTAGTCGTTTTCAGCCAATATTTTTGATTTTTGAAAATTTCACTTTTTTTGTGAAAATATCCATTAAATGAGGGAATAATATGTGTGAGGGTACCCCAGGAGAGTTCCAAATGTGTGTGGGTAGAATATACATCCCACGTGGGTAAAATTGAAAAAAGGTGAAAAAATTTTTTTTTGGGACTTAGTCATTTTTCCGGCGTTTATCAGACTTTCAGATAGGGGAAATGTCAGTGAGCGTTCCGATTTCAGTTCCAGAGCGATTCGCCCTTGATATTTAGTCCTTGATATTTAGTCGTTTTCAGCCAATATTTTGGATTTTTGAAAATTTCACTTTTTTGTGAAAATATCCACTAAATGAGGCAATAATATGTGTGAGGGTACCCCAGGAGAGTTCCAAATATGTGTGGGTAGAATATACATCCCACGGGGGTAAAATTGAAAAAAGTTGAAAAAAATTTTTTTTGGACTAAGTCATTTTTCCGGCGTTTATCAGACTTTCAGATAGGGGAAATGTCAGTGAGCGTTCCAATTTCAGTTCCAGAGCGATTCGCCCAATGAGTCCTTGATATTTAGTCGTTTTCAGCCAATATTTTGGATTTTTGAAAATTTCACTTTTTTGTGAAAATATCCACTAAATGAGGGAATAATATGTGTGAGGGTACCCCAGGAGAGTTCCAAATGTGTGTGGGTAGAATATACATCCCACGGGGGTAAAATTGAAAAAAGTTGAAAAAATTTTTTTTTGGACTTAGTCATTTTTCCGGCGTTTATCAGACTTTCAGATAGGGGAAATGTCAGTGAGCGTTCCGATTTCAGTTCCAGAGCGATTCTCCCAATGAGTCCTTGATATTTAGTCGTTTTCAGCCAATATTTTGGATTTTTGAAAATTTCACTTTTTTGTGAAAATATCCACTAAATGAGGGAATAATATGTGTGAGGGTACCCCAGGAGAGTTCCAAATGTGTGTGGGTAGAATATACATCCCACGGGGGTAAAATTGAAAAAAGGTAAAAAAAAATTTTTTTTGGACTTAGTCGTTTTTCCGGCGTTTATCAGACTTTCAGATAGGGGAAATGTCAGTGAGCATTCCGATTTCAGTTCCAGAGCGATTTGCCCAATGAGTCCTTGATATTTAGTCGATTTCAGCCAATATTTTGGATTTTTGAAAATTTCACTTTTTTGTGAAAATATCCACTAAATGAGGGAATAATATGTGTGAGGGCACCCCAGGAGAGTTCCAAATGTGTGTGGGTAGAATATATATCCCAAGTGGGTAAAACTGAAAAAAGTTGAAAAAATTTTTTTTTGGACTTAGTCATTTTTCCGGCGTATATCAGACTTTCAGATAAGGGAAATGTCAGTGAGCGTTCCGATTTCAGTTCCAGAGCGATTCGCCCAATGAGTCCTTGATATTTAGTCGTTTTCAGCCAAATTTCTGGATTTTTGAAAATGTCACTTTTTTGTGAAAATATCCACTAAATGAGGGAATAATATGTGTGAGGGTACCCCAGGAGAGTTCCAAATGTGTGTGGGTAGAATATACATCCCACGGGGGTAAAACTGAAAAAAGCTGAAAAATTTTTTTTTGGTACTTAGTCATTTTTCTGGCATTTATCATACTTTCAATTAGGGCAAATGACAGTGAGCGTTCCGATTTCAGTACCAGAGCGATTCGCCCAATGAGTCCTTGATATTTAGTCGTTTTCAGCCAATATTTTGGATTTTTGAAAATTTCACTTTTTTGTGAAAACATCCATTAAATGAGGGAATAATATGTGTGAGGGTACCCCAGGAGAGTTCCAAATGTGTGTGGGTAGAATATACATCCCACGGGGGTAAAATTGAAAAAAGTTGAAAAAAATTTTTTTTTGGACTTAGTCATTTTTCCGGCGTTTATCAGACTTTCAGATAGGGGAAATGTCAGTGAGCATTCCGATTTCAGTTCCAGAGCGATTCTCCCAATGAGTCCTAGATATTTAGTCATTTTCAGCCAATTTTATGGATTTTTGAAAATTTCACTTTTTTTGTGAAAATATCCACTAAATTAGGGAATAATATGTGTGAGGGTACCCCAGGAGAGTTCCAAATGTGTGTGGGTAGAATATATATCCCACGTGGGTAAAATTGAAAAAAGGTGAAAAAATTTTTTTTTGGGACTTAGTCATTTTTCCGGCGTTTATCAGACTTTCAGATAGGGGAAATGTCAGTGAGCATTCCGATTTCAGTTCCAGAGCGATTCGCCCTTGATATTTAGTCCTTGATATTTAGTCGTTTTCAGCCAATATTTTGGATTTTTGAAAATTTCACTTTTTTGTGAAAATATCCACTAAATGAGGCAATAATATGTGTGAGGGTACCCCAGGAGAGTTCCAAATATGTGTGGGTAGAATATACATCCCACGGGGGTAAAATTGAAAAAAGTTGAAAAAATTTTTTTTTGGACTAAGTCATTTTTCCGGCGTTTATCAGACTTTCAGATAGGGGAAATGTCAGTGAGCGTTCCGATTTCAGTTCCAGAGCGATTCGCCCAATGAGTCCTTGATATTTAGTCGTTTTCAGCCAATATTTTGGATTTTTGAAAATTTCACTTTTTTGTGAAAATATCCACTAAATGAGGGAATAATATGTGTGAGGGTACCCCAGGAGAGTTCCAAATGTGTGTGGGTAGAATATACATCCCACGGGGGTAAAATTGAAAAAAGGTGAAAAAAAATTTTTTTTTGGACTTAGTCATTTTTCCGGCGTTTATCAGACTTTCAGATAGGGGAAATGTCAGTGAGCGTTCCGATTTCAGTTCCAGAGCGATTCTCCCAATGAGTCCTAGATATTTAGTCATTTTCAGCCAATTTTCTGGATTTTTGAAAATTTCACTTTTTTTGTGAAAATATCCACTAAATTAGGGAATAATATGTGTGAGGGTACCCCAGGAGAGTTCCAAATTTGTGTGGGTAGAATATATTTCCCACGTGGGTAAAATTGAAAAAAGGTGAAAAAATTTTTTTTTGGGACTTAGTCATTTTTCCGGCGTTTATCAGACTTTCAGATAGGGGAAATGTCAGTGAGCGTTCCGATTTCAGTTCCAGAGCGATTCGCCCTTGATATTTAGTCCTTGATATTTAGTCGTTTTCAGCCAATATTTTGGATTTTTGAAAATTTCACTTTTTTGAGAAAATATCCACTAAATGAGGCAATAATATGTGTGAGGGTACCCCAGGAGAGTTCCAAATATGTGTGGGTAGAATATACATCCCACGGGGGTAAAATTGAAAAAAGTTGAAAAAATTTTTTTTTGGACTAAGTCATTTTTCCGACGTTTATCAGACTTTCAGATAGGGGAAATGTCAGTGAGCGTTCCGATTTCAGTTCCAGAGCGATTCGCCCAATGAGTCCTTGATATTTAGTCGTTTTCAGCCAAATTTCTGGATTTTTGAAAATGTCACTTTTTTGTGAAAATATCCACTAAATGAGGGAATAATATGTGTGAGGGTACCCCAGGAGAGTTCCAAATGTGTGTGGGTAGAATATACATCCCACGGTGGTAAAACTGAAAAAAGCTGAAAAATTTTTTTTTGGTACTTAGTCATTTTTCTGGCATTTATCATACTTTCAATTAGGGCAAATGACAGTGAGCGTTCCGATTTCAGTACCAGAGCGATTCGCCCAATGAGTCCTTGATATTTAGTCGTTTTCAGCCAATATTTTGGATTTTTGAAAATTTCACTTTTTTGTGAAAATATCCATTAAATGAGGGAATAATATGTGTGAGGGTACCCCAGGAGAGTTCCAAATGTGTGTGGGTAGAATATACATCCCACGGGGTTAAAATTGAAAAAAGTTGAAAAAAATTTTTTTTTGGACTTAGTCATTTTTCCGGCGTTTATCAGACTTTCAGATAGGGGAAATGTCAGTGAGCGTTCCAATTTCAGTTCCAGAGCGATTCTCCCAATGAGTCCTAGATATTTAGTCATTTTCAGCCAATTTTCTGGATTTTTGAAAATTTCACTTTTTTTGTGAAAATATCCACTAAATTAGGGAATAATATGTGTGAGGGTACCCCAGGAGAGTTCAAAATGTGTGTGGGTAGAATATATATCCCACGTGGGTAAAATTGAAAAAAGGTGAAAAAATTTTTTTTGGGGACTTAGTCATTTTTCCGGCGTTTATCAGACTTTCAGATAGGGGAAATGTCACTGAGCGTTCCGATTTCAGTTCCAGAGCGATTCGCCCTTGATATTTAGTCCTTGATATTTAGTCGTTTTCAGCCAATATTTTGGATTTTTGAAAATTTCACTTTTTTGTGAAAATATCCACTAAATGAGGGAATAATATGTGTGAGGGTACCCCAGGAGAGTTCCAAATGTGTGTGGGTAGAATATACATCCCACGGGGGTAAAATTGAAAAAAGTTGAAAAATTTTTTTTTGGGACTAAGTCATTTTTCCGGCGTTTATCAGACTTTCAGATAGGGGAAATGTCAGTGAGCGTTCCGATTTCAGTTCCAGAGCGATTCGCCCAATGAGTCCTTGATATTTAGTCGTTTTCAGCCAATATTTTGGATTTTTGAAAATTTCACTTTTTTGTGAAAATATCCACTAAATGAGGGAATAATATGTGTGAGGGTACCCCAGGGGAGTTCCAAATGTGTGTGGGTAGAATATACATCCCACGGGGGTAAAATTGAAAAAAGGTGAAAAAAAATTTTTTTTGGACTTAGTCGTTTTTCCGGCGTTTATCAGACTTTCAGATAGGGGAAATGTCAGTGAACATTCCGATTTCAGTTAAAGAGCGATTTGCCCAATGAGTCCTTGATATTTAGTCATTTTCAGCCAATATTTTGGATTTTTGAAAATTTCACTTTTTTGTGAAAATATCCACTAAATGAGGGAATAATATGTGTGAGGGTACCCCAGGAGAGTTCCAAATGTGTGTGGGTAGAATATACATCCCACGGGGGTAAAACTGAAAAAAGGTGAAAAATTTTTTTTTGGTACTTAGTCATTTTTCTGGCATTTATCATACTTTCAATTAGGGCAAATGACAGTGAGCGTTCCGATTTCAGTACCAGAGCGATTCGCCCAATGATTCCTTGATATTTAGTCGTTTTCAGCCAATATTTTGGATTTTTGAAAATTTCACTTTTTTGTGAAAATATCCATTAAATGAGGGAATAATATGTGTGAGGGTACCCCAGGAGAGTTCCAAATGTGTGTGGGTAGAATATACATCCCACGGGGGTAAAATTGAAAAAAGTTGAAAAAAATTTTTTTTTGGACTTAGTCATTTTTCCGGCGTTTATCAGACTTTCAGATAGGGGAAATGTCAGTGAGCATTCCGATTTCAGTTCCAGAGCGATTCGCCCAATGAGTCCTTGATATTTAGTCGTTTTCAGCCAAATTTCTGGATTTTTGAAAATGTCACTTTTTTGTGAAAATATCCACTAAATGAGGGAATAATATGTGTGAGGGTACCCCAGGAGAGTTCCAAATGTGTGTGGGTAGAATATACATCCCACGGGGGTAAAACTGAAAAAAGGTGAAAAATTTTTTTTTGGTACTTAGTCATTTTTCTGGCATTTATCATACTTTCAATTAGGGCAAATGACAGTGAGCGTTCCGATTTCAGTACCAGAGCGATTCGCCCAATGAGTCCTTGATATTTAGTCGTTTTCAGCCAATATTTTGGATTTTTGAAAATTTCACTTTTTTGTGAAAATATCCATTAAATGAGGGAATAATATGTGTGAGGGTACCCCAGGAGAGTTCCAAATGTGTGTGGGTATAATATACATCCCACGGGGGTAAAATTGAAAAAAGTTGAAAAAAAATTTTTTTGGACTTAGTCATTTTTCCGGCGTTTATCAGACTTTCAGATAGGGGAAATGTCAGTGAGCGTTCCAATTTCAGTTCCAGAGCGATTCTCCCATTGAGTTCTAGATATTTAGTCATTTTCAGCCAATTTTCTGGATTTTTGAAAATTTCACTTTTTTTGTGAAAATATCCACTAAATTAGGGAATAATATGTGTGAGGGTACCCCAGGAGAGTTCCAAATGTGTGTGGGTAGAATATATATCCCACGTGGGTAAAATTGAAAAAAGGTGAAAAATTTTTTTTTTGGGACTTAGTCATTTTTCCGGCGTTTATCAGACTTTCAGATAGGGGAAATGTCAGTGAGCGTTCCGATTTCAGTTCCAGAGCAATTCGCCCTTGATATTTAGTCCTTGATATTTAGTCGTTTTCAGCCAATATTTTGGATTTTTGAAAATTTCACTTTTTTGTGAAAATATCCACTAAATGAGGGAATAATATGTGTGAGGGTACCCCAGGAGAGTTCCAAATGTGTGTGGGTAGAATATACATCCCACGAGGGTAAAATTGAAAAAAGGTGAAAAAAAATTTTTTTTGGACTTAGTCGTTTTTCCGGCGTTTATCAGACTTTCAGATAGGGGAAATGTCAGTGAGCATTCCGATTTCAGTTCCAGAGTGATTTGCCCAATGAGTCCTTGATATTTAGTCGATTTCAGCCAATATTTTGGATTTTTGAAAATTTCACTTTTTTGTGAAAATATCCACTAAATGAGGGAATAATATGTGTGAGGGCACCCCAGGAGAGTTCAAAATGTGTGTGGGTAGAATATACATCCCACGGGGGTAAAATTGAAAAAAGTTGAAAAAAATTTTTTTTGGACTTAGTCATTTTTCCGGCGTTTATCAGACTTTCAGATAGGGGAAATGTCAGTGAGCGTTCCAATTTCAGTTCCAGAGCGATTCTCCCAATGAGTCCTAGATATTTAGTCATTTTCAGCCAATTTTCTGTATTTTTGAAAATTTCACTTTTTTTGTGAAAATATCCACTAAATTAGGGAATAATATGTGTGAGGGTACCCCAGGAGAGTTCCAAATGTGTGTGGGTGGAATATATATCCCACGTGGGTAAAATTGAAAAAAGGTGAAAAAATTTTTTTTTGGGACTTAGTCATTTTTCCGGCGTTTATCAGACTTTCAGATAGGGGAAATGTCACTGAGCGTTCCGATTTCAGTTCCAGAGCGATTCACCCTTGATATTTAGTCCTTGATATTTAGTCGTTTTCAGCCAATATTTTGGATTTTTGAAAATTTCACTTTCTTGTGAAAATATCCACTAAATGAGGGAATAATATGTGTGAGGGTACCCCTGGAGAGTTCCAAATGTGTGTGGGTAGAATATACATCCCACGGGGGTAAAATTGAAAAAAGTTGAAAAAATTTTTTTTTGGACTAAGTCATTTTTCCGGCGTTTATCAGACTTTCAGATAGGGGAAATGTCAGTGAGCGTTCCGATTTCAGTTCCAGAGCGATTCGCCCAATGAGTCCTTGATATTTAGTCGTTTTCAGCCAATATTTTGGATTTTTGAAAATTTCACTTTTTTGTGAAAATATCCACTAAATGAGGGAATAATATGTGTGAGGGTACCCCAGGGGAGTTCCAAATGTGTGTGGGTAGAATATACATCCCACGGGGGTAAAATTGAAAAAAGGTGAAAAAAAATTTTTTTTGGACTTAGTCGTTTTTCCGGCGTTTATCAGACTTTCGGATAGGGGAAATGTCAGTGAACATTCCGATTTCAGTTAAAGAGCGATTTGCCCAATGAGTCCTTGATATTTAGTCATTTTCAGCCAATATTTTGGATTTTTGAAAATTTCACTTTTTTGTGAAAATATCCACTAAATGAGGGAATAATATGTGTGAGGGTACCCCAGGAGAGTTCCAAATGTGTGTGGGTAGAATATACATCCCACGGGGGTAAAACTGAAAAAAGGTGAAAAATTTTTTTTTGGTACTTAGTCATTTTTCTGGCATTTATCATACTTTCAATTAGGGCAAATGACAGTGAGCGTTCCGATTTCAGTACCAGAGCGATTCGCCCAATGATTCCTTGATATTTAGTCGTTTTCAGCCAATATTTTGGATTTTTGAAAATTTCACTTTTTTGTGAAAATATCCATTAAATGAGGGAATAATATGTGTGAGGGTACCCCAGGAGAGTTCCAAATGTGTGTGGGTAGAATATACATCCCACGGGGGTAAAATTGAAAAAAGTTGAAAAAAATTTTTTTTTGGACTTAGTCATTTTTCCGGCGTTTATCAGACTTTCAGATAGGGGAAATGTCAGTGAGCATTCCGATTTCAGTTCCAGAGCGATTCGCCCAATGAGTCCTTGATATTTAGTCGTTTTCAGCCAAATTTCTGGATTTTTGAAAATGTCACTTTTTTGTGAAAATATCCACTAAATGAGGGAATAATATGTGTGAGGGTACCCCAGGAGAGTTCCAAATGTGTGTGGGTAGAATATACATCCCACGGGGGTAAAACTGAAAAAAGGTGAAAAATTTTTTTTTGGTACTTAGTCATTTTTCTGGCATTTATCATACTTTCAATTAGGGCAAATGACAGTGAGCGTTCCAATTTCAGTTCCAGAGCGATTCTCCCATTGAGTTCTAGATATTTAGTCATTTTCAGCCAATTTTCTGGATTTTTACAAATTTCACTTTTTTTGTGAAAATATCCACTAAATTAGGGAATAATATGTGTGAGGGTACCCCAGGAGAGTTCCAAATGTGTGTGGGTAGAATATATATCCCACGTGGGTAAAATTGAAAAAAGGTGAAAAATTTTTTTTTTGGGACTTAGTCATTTTTCCGGCGTTTATCAGACTTTCAGATAGGGGAAATGTCAGTGAGCGTTCCGATTTCAGTTCCAGAGCAATTCGCCCTTGATATTTAGTCCTTGATATTTAGTCGTTTTCAGCCAATATTTTGGATTTTTGAAAATTTCACTTTTTTGTGAAAATATCCACTAAATGAGGGAATAATATGTGTGAGGGTACCCCAGGAGAGTTCCAAATGTGTGTGGGTAGAATATACATCCCACGAGGGTAAAATTGAAAAAAGGTGAAAAAAAATTTTTTTTGGACTTAGTCGTTTTTCCGGCGTTTATCAGACTTTCAGATAGGGGAAATGTCAGTGAGCATTCCGATTTCAGTTCCAGAGTGATTTGCCCAATGAGTCCTTGATATTTAGTCGATTTCAGCCAATATTTTGGATTTTTGAAAATTTCACTTTTTTGTGAAAATATCCACTAAATGAGGGAATAATATGTGTGAGGGCACCCCAGGAGAGTTCAAAATGTGTGTGGGTAGAATATACATCCCACGGGGGTAAAATTGAAAAAAGTTGAAAAAAATTTTTTTTGGACTTAGTCATTTTTCCGGCGTTTATCAGACTTTCAGATAGGGGAAATGTCAGTGAGCGTTCCAATTTCAGTTCCAGAGCGATTCTCCCAATGAGTCCTAGATATTTAGTCATTTTCAGCCAATTTTCTGTATTTTTGAAAATTTCACTTTTTTTGTGAAAATATCCACTAAATTAGGGAATAATATGTGTGAGGGTACCCCAGGAGAGTTCCAAATGTGTGTGGGTGGAATATATATCCCACGTGGGTAAAATTGAAAAAAGGTGAAAAAATTTTTTTTTGGGACTTAGTCATTTTTCCGGCGTTTATCAGACTTTCAGATAGGGGAAATGTCACTGAGCGTTCCGATTTCAGTTCCAGAGCGATTCACCCTTGATATTTAGTCCTTGATATTTAGTCGTTTTCAGCCAATATTTTGGATTTTTGAAAATTTCACTTTCTTGTGAAAATATCCACTAAATGAGGGAATAATATGTGTGAGGGTACCCCTGGAGAGTTCCAAATGTGTGTGGGTAGAATATACATCCCACGGGGGTAAAATTGAAAAAAGTTGAAAAAATTTTTTTTTGGACTAAGTCATTTTTCCGGCGTTTATCAGACTTTCAGATAGGGGAAATGTCAGTGAGCGTTCCGATTTCAGTTCCAGAGCGATTCGCCCAATGAGTCCTTGATATTTAGTCGTTTTCAGCCAATATTTTGGATTTTTGAAAATTTCACTTTTTTGTGAAAATATCCACTAAATGAGGGAATAATATGTGTGAGGGTACCCCAGGAGAGTTCCAAATGTGTGTGGGTAGAATATACATCCCACGGGGGTAAAATTGAAAAAAGGTGAAAAAAATTTTTTTTTGGACTTAGTCGTTTTTCCGGCGTTTATCAGACTTTCAGATAGGGGAAATGTCAGTGAGCATTCCGATTTCAGTTCCAGAGCGATTTGCCCAATGAGTCCTTGATATTTAGTCGTTTTCAGCCAATATTTTGGATTTTTGAAAATTTCACTTTTTTGTGAAAATATCCACTAAATGAGGGAATAATATGTGTGAGGGTACCCCAGGAGAGTTCCAAATGTGTGTGGGTAGAATATACATCCCACGGGGGTAAAACTGAAAAAAGGTGAAAAATTTTTTTTTGGTACTTAGTCATTTTTCTGGCATTTATCATACTTTCAATTAGGGCAAATGACAGTGAGCGTTCCGATTTCAGTACCAGAGCGATTCGCCCAATGAGTCCTTGATATTTAGTCGTTTTCAGCCAATATTTTGGATTTTTGAAAATTTCACTTTTTTGTGAAAATATCCACTAAATGAGGGAATAATATGTGTGAGGGTACCCCAGGAGAGTTCCAAATGTGTGTGGGTAGAATATACATCCCACGGGGGTAAAATTGAAAAAAGGTGAAAAAAAATTTTTTTTGGACTTAGTCGTTTTTCCGGCGTTTATCAGACTTTCAGATAGGGGAAATGTCAGTGAGCATTCCGATTTCAGTTCCAGAGCGATTTGCCCAATGAGTCCTTGATATTTAGTCGTTTTCAGCCAATATTTTGGATTTTTGAAAATTTCACTTTTTTGTGAAAATATCCACTAAATGAGGGAATAATATGTGTGAGGGTACCCCAGGAGAGTTCCAAATGTGTGTGGGTAGAATATACATCCCACGGGGGTAAAACTGAAAAAAGGTGAAAAATTTTTTTTTGGTACTTAGTCATTTTTCTGGCATTTATCATACTTTCAATTAGGGCAAATGACAGTGAGCGTTCCGATTTCAGTACCAGAGCGATTCGCCCAATGAGTCCTTGATATTTAGTCGTTTTCAGCCAATATTTTGGATTTTTGAAAATTTCACTTTTTTGTGAAAATATCCACTAAATGAGGGAATAATATGTGTGAGGGTACCCCAGGAGAGTTCCAAATGTGTGTGGGTAGAATATACATTCCACGGGGGTAAAATAGAAAAAAGTTGAAAAAAATTTTTTTTTGGACTTAGTCATTTTTCCGGCGTTTATCAGACTTTCAGATAGGGGAAATGTCAGTGAGCGTTCCGATTTCAGTTCCAGAGCGATTCGCCCAATGAGTCCTTGATATTTAGTCGATTTCAGCCAATATTTTGGATTTTTGAAAATTTCACTTTTTTGTCAAAATATCCACTAAATGAGGGAATAATATGTGTGAGGGCACCCCAGGAGAGTTCCAAATGTGTGTGGGTAGAATATATATCCCAAGTGGGTAAAACTGAAAAAAGCTGAAAACATTTTTTTTGGGACTTAGTCATTTTTCCGGCGTTTATCAGACTTTCAGATAGGGGAAATGTCAGTGAGCGTTCCGATTTCAGTTCCAGAGAGATTCTCCCAATGAGTCCTTGATATTTAGTCTATTTCAGCCAATTTTCTGGATTTTTGAAAATTTCACTTTTTTTGTGAAAATATCCACTAAATTAGGGAATAATATGTGTGAGGGTACCCCAGGAGAGTTCCAAATGTGTGTGAGTAGAATACACATCCCACGGGGGTAAAATTGAAAAAAGTTGAAAAAAAATTTCTTTTGGACTTAGTCATTTTTCTGCTGTTTATCAGACTTTCAGATAGGGGAAATGTCAGTGAGCGTTACGATTTCAGTTCCAGAGCGATTCGCCAATGAGTCCTTGATATTTAGTCGTTTTCAGCCAATTTTCTGGATTTTTGAAAATTTCACTTTTTTGTGAAAATATCCACTAAATGAGGGAATAATATGTGTGAGGGTACCCCAGGAGAGTTCCAAATGTGTCTGGGTAGAATATACATCCCACGGGGGTAAAATTGAAAAAAGTTTAAAAAATTTTTTTGTTTCACTTAGTCATTTTTCCAGCGTTTATCAGACTTTCAGATAAGGGAAATGTCAGTGAGCGTTCACATTTCAGTTCCACAGCGATTCGCCCAATGAGTCCTTGATATTTAGTCGTTTTCAGCCAATTTTCTGGATTTTTGAAAGTTTCACTTTTTTGTGAAAATATCCACTAAATGAGGGAATAATATGTGTGAGGGTACCCCAGGAGAGGTCCAAATGTGTGTGGGTAGAATATATATCCCACGGGGGTAAAACTGAAAAAAGTTGAAAAAAATTTTTTTTGGACTTGGTCATTTTTCCGGCGTTTATCAGACTTTCAGATAGGGGAAATGTCAGTGAGCGTTCCGATATCAGTTCCAGAGCGATTCTCCCAATGAGTCCTTGATATTTAGTCGTTTTCAGACAATTCTCTGGATTTTTGAAAATTTCACTTTTTTTGTGAAAATATCCACTAAATTAGGGAATAATATGTGTGAGGGTATTCCATGAGAGTTCCAAATGTGTGTGGGTAGAATATATATCCCACGGGGGTAAAATTGAAAACAGTTGAAAAAAAATTTTTTTTGGACTTAGTCATTTTTCCAGCGTTTATCAGACTTTCAGATAAGGGAAATGTCAGTGAGCGTTCAGATTTCAGTTCCACAGCGATTCGCCCAATGAGTCCTTGATATTTAGTCGTTTTCAGCCAATTTTGTGGATTTTTGAAAATTTCACTTTTTTGTGAAAATATCCACTAAATGAGGGAATAATATGTGTGAGGGTACCCCAGGAGATTTCCAAATGTGTGTGGGTAGAATATATATCCCACGGGGGTAAAATTGAAAAAAGTTGTTAAAAATTTTTTTTTGACTTACTCATTTTTCCGGCGTTTATCAGACTTTCAGATAAGGGAAATATCAGTGAGCATTCAGATTTCAGTTCCAGAGCGATTCGCCCAATGAGTCCTTGATATTTAGTCGTTTTCAGCCAATATTTTGGATTTTTGAAAATTTCACTTTTTTGTGAAAATATCCACTAAATGAGGTAATAATATGTGTGAGGGTACCCCAGGAGAGTTCCAAATGTGTGTGGGTAGAATATACATCCCACGGGGGTAAAATTGAAAAAAGTTGAAAAAATTTTTTTTGGACTTAGTCATTTTTCCGGCGTTTATCAGACTTTCATATAAGGTAAATTTCAGTGAGCATTCAGATTTCAGTTCCAGAGCGATTCGCCCAATGAGTCCTTGATATTTAGACGTTTTAAGCCAATTTTGTGGATTTTTGAAAATTTTTCTTTTTTGTGAAAATATCCACTAAATGAGGGAATAATATCTGTGAGGGTACCCCAGGAGAGTTCCAAATGTGTGTGAGCAGAATATACATCCCACGGGGGTAAAATTGAAAAAAGATGAAAAAAAATTTTTTTTGGACTTAGTCATTTTTCCGCCGTTTATCAGACTTTCAGATAGGGGAAATGTCAGTGAGCATTCCGATTTCAGTTCCAGAGCGGTTCTCCCAATGAGTCCTTGATATTTAGTCGTTTTCAGCCAATATTTTGGATTTTTGAAAATTTCACTTTTTTGTGAAAATATCCACTAAATGAGGTAATAATATGTGTGAGGGTATCCCAGGAGAGTTCCAAATGTGTGTGGGTAGAATATACATCCCACGGGGGTAAAATTGAAAAAAGTTGAAAAAATTTTTTTTGGACTTAGTCATTTTTCCGGCGTTTATCAGACTTTCAGATAAGGTAAATTTCAGTGAGCATTCAGATTTCAGTTCCAGAGCGATTCGCCCAATGAGTCCTTGATATTTAGACGTTTTAAGCCAATTTTCTGGATTTTTGAAAATTTTTCTTTTTTGTGAAAATATCCACTAAATGAGGGAATAATATCTGTGAGGGTACCCCAGGAGAGTTCCAAATGTGTGTGAGTAGAATATACATCCCACGGGGGTAAAATTGAAAAAAGTTAAAAAAATTATTTTTTTTGACTTAGTCATTTTTCCAGCGTTTATCAGACTTTCAGATAAGGGAAATGTCAGTGAGCGTTCAGATTTCAGTTCCACAGCGATTCGCCCAATGAGTCCTTGATATTTAGTCGTTTTCAGCCAATTTTATGGATTTTTGAAAATTTCACTTTCTTGTGAAAATATCCACTAAATGAGGGAATAATATGTGTGAGGGTACCCCAGGAGAGTTCCAAATGTGTGTGGGTAGAATATACATCCCACGGGGGTAAAATTGAAAAAAGTTGAAACATTTTTTTTTTGGACTTAGCCATTTTTCCGCCGTTTATCAGACTTTCAGATAGGGCAAATGTCAGTGAGTGTTCCGATTTCAGTTCCAGAGCGATTGGCCCAATGAGTCCTTGATATGTAGTCGTTTTCAGCCAATATATTGGATTTTTGAAAATTTCACTTTTTTGTGAAAATATCCACTTAATGAGGGAATAATATGTGTGAGGGTACCCCAGGAGAGTTCCAAATGTGTCTGGGTAGAATATATATCCCACGGGGGTAAAATTGAAAAAAGTTTAAAAAAATTTTTTTTTTGGACTGTCATTTTTCCAGCGTTTATCAGACTTTCAGATAGGGCAAATGTCAGTGATCGTTCCGATTTCAGTTCCAGAGCGATTCGCCCAATGAGTCTTTGATATTTAGTCGTTTTCAGCCAATATTTTGGATTTTTGAAAATGTCACTTTTTTGTGAAAATATCCACTAAATGAGGAAATAATATGTGTGAGGGAACCCCAGGAGTATTCCAAATGTGCGTGGGTAGAATATATATCCCACGGGGGTAAAATTGAAAAAAGTTGAAACATTTTTTTTTTTGGACTTAGCCATTTTTCCGCCGTTTATCAGACTTTCAGATAGGGCAAATGTCAGTGAGCGTTCCGATTTCAGTTCCAGAGCGATTCGCCCAATGAGTCCTTGATAGTTAGTCGTTTTCAGCCAATATTTTGGATTTTTGAAAATTTCACTTTTTTGTGAAAATATCCACTAAATGAGGGAATAATATGTGTGAGGGTACCCCAGGAGTGTTCCAAATGTGCGTCGGTAGAATATATATCCCATGGGGGTAAAATTGAAAAAAGTTGAAAAATTTTTTTTTTTGGACTTATTCATCTTTCCGTCGTTTATCAGACTTTCAGATAGGGCAAATGTCAGTGAGCGTTCCGATTTCAGTTCCAGAGCGATTCGCCCAATGAGTCTTTGATATTTAGTCGTTTTCAGCCAATTTTCTGGATTTTTGAAAAGTTCACTTTTTGGTGAAAATATCCACTAAATGAGGGAATAATATGTGTGAGGATACCCCAGGAGAGTTCCAAATGTGTGTGGGTAAATATATATCCCACGGGGGTAAAATTGAAAAAGTTGAAACATTTTTTTTTTGGACTTAGCCATTTTTCCGCCGTTTATCAGACTTTCAGATAGGGCAAATGTCAGTGAGCGTTCCGATTTCAGTTCCAGAGCGATTCGCCCAATGAGTCCTTGATATGTAGTCGTTTTCAGCCAATATATTGGATTTTTGAAAATTTCACTTTTTTGTGAAAATATCCACTAAATGAGGGAATAATATGTGTGAGGGTACCCCAGGAGAGTTCCAAATGTCTGTGGGTAGAATATATATCCCACGGGGGTAAAATTGAAAAAAGTTGAAACATTTTTTTTTTGGACTTAGCCATTTTTCCGCCGTTTATCAGACTTTCAGATAGGGCAAATGTCAGTGAGCGTTCCGATTTCAGTTCCAGAGCGATTCGCCCAATGAGTCCTTGATATGTAGTCGTTTTCAGCCAATATATTGGATTTTTGAAAATTTCACTTTTTTGTGAAAATATCCACTTAATGAGGGAATAATATGTGTGAGGGTACCCCAGGAGTGTTCCAAATGTGCGTGGGTAGAATATATATCCCACGGGGGTAAAATTGAAAAAAGTTGAAAAATTTTTTTTTTTGGACTTAGTCATCTTTCCGGCGTTTATCAGACTTTCAGATAGGGCAAATGTCAGTGAGCGTTTCGATTTCAGTTCCAGAGTGATTCGCCCAATGAGCCCTTGATATTTATTCGTTTTCAGCCAATTTTCTGGATTTTTGAAAATTTCACTTTTTTGTGAAAATATCCACTTAATGAGGGAATAATATGTGTGAGGGTACCCCAGGAGTGTTCCAAATGTGCGTGGGTAGAATATATATCCCACGGGGGTAAAATTGAAAAAAGTTGAAAAATTTTTTTTTTTGGACTTAGTCATTTTTCCGGCGTTTATCAGACTTTCAGATAGGGCAAATGTCAGTGAGCGTTCCGATTTCAGTTCCAGAGCGATTCGCCCAATGAGTCCTTGATATGTAGTCGTTTTCAGCCAATTTTCTGGATTTTTGAAAATTTCACTTTTTTGTGAAAATATCCACTAAATGAGGGAATAATATGTGTGAGGGTACCCCAGAAGAGTTCCAAATGTGTGTGGGTAGAATATATATCACACGGGGGTAAAATTGAAAAAAGTTGAAACATTTTTTTTTTTTGGACTTAGCCATTTTTCCGGCGTTTATCAGACTTTCAGATAGGGCAAATGTCAGTGAGCGTTCCGATTTCAGTTCCAGAGCGATTCGCTCAATGAGTACTTGATATTTAGTCGTTTTCAGCCATTTTTCTGGATTTTTGAAAATTTCACTTTTTTGTGAATATATCCACTAAATGAGTGAATAATATGTGTGAGGGTACCCCAGGAGAGTTCCAAATGTGTGTGGGTAGACTATATATCCCACGGGGGTAAAATTGAAAAAAGTTGAAACATTTTTTTTTTTGGACTTAGCCATTTTTCCGCCGTTTATCAAACTTTCAGATAGGGCAAATGTCAGTGAGCGTTCAAATTTCAGTTCCAGAGCGATTCGCCCAATGAGTCTTTGATATTTAGTCGTTTTCAGCCAATATTTAGGATTTTTGAAAATTTCACTTTTTTGTGAAAATATCCACTAAATGAGGGAATAATATGTGTGAGGGTACCCCAGGAGAGTTCCAAATGTGTCTGGGTAGAATATATATCCCACGGGGGTAAAATTGAAAAAAGTTTAAAAAAATTTTTTTTTTGGACTTAGTCATTTTTCCAGCGTTTAACAGACTTTCAGATAGGGCAAATGTCAGTGAGCGTTCCGATTTCAGTTCCAGAGCGATTCGCCCAATGAGTCTTTGATATTTAGTCGTTTTCAGCCAATTTTCTGGATTTTTGAAAATTTCACTTTTTTGTGAAAATATCCACTAAATGAGGGAATAATATGTGTGAGGGTACCCCAGGAGAGTTCCAAATGTCTGTGGGTAGAATATATATCCCACGGGGGTAAAATTGAAAAAAGTTGAAACATTTTTTTTTTGGACTTAGCCATTTTTCCACCGTTTATCAGACTTTCAGATAGGGCAAATGTCAGTGAGCATTCCGATTTCAGTTCCAGAGCGATTCGCCCAATGAGTCCTTGATATTTAGTCGTTTTCAGCCAATATTTTGGATTTTTGAAAATTTCACTTTTTTGTGAAAATATCCACTTAATGAGGGAATAATATGTGTGAGGGTACCCCAGGAGTGTTCCAAATGTGCATGCGTAGAATATATATCCCAAGGGGGTAAAATTGAAAAAAGTTGAAAAATTTTTTTTTTTGGACTTGGTCATCTTTCCGGCGTTTATCAGACTTTCAGATAGGGCAAATGTCAGTGAGCGTTCCGATTTCAGTTCCAGAGTGATTCGCCCAATGAGCCCTTGATATTTATTCGTTTTCAGCCAATTTTCTGGATTTTTGAAAATTTCACTTTTTTGTGAAAATATCCACTAAATGAGGGAATAATATGTGTGAGGGTACCCCAGGAGAGTTCCAAATGTGTGTGGGTAGAATATATATCCCACGGGGGTAAAATTGAAAAAAGTTGAAACATTTTTTTTTTGGACTTAGCCATTTTTCCACCGTTTATCAGACTTTCAGATAGGGCAAATGTCAGTGAGCATTCCGATTTCAGTTCCAGAGCGATTCGCCCAATGAGTCCTTGATATTTAGTCGTTTTCAGCCAATATTTTGGATTTTTGAAAATTTCACTTTTTTGTGAAAATATCCACTTAATGAGGGAATAATATGTGTGAGGGTACCCCAGGAGTGTTCCAAATGTGCATGCGTAGAATATATATCCCAAGGGGGTAAAATTTAAAAAAGTTGAAACATTTTTTTTTTTGGACTTAGCCATTTTTCCGCCGTTTATCAGACTTTCAGATAGGGCAAATGTCAGTGAGCGTTCTGATTTCAGTTCCAGAGCGATTCGCCCAATGAGTCCTTGATATGTAGTCGTTTTCAGCCAATATATTGGATTTTTGAAAATTTCACTTTTTTGTGAAAATATCCACTAAATGAGGGAATAATATGTGTGAGGGTACCCCAGGAGAGTTCCAAATGTGTCTGGGTAGAATATATATCCCACGGGGGTAAAATTGAAAAAAGTTTAAAAAAATTTATTTTTTGGACTTAGTCATTTTTCCAGCGTTTATCAGACTTTCAGATAGGGCAAATGTCAGTGAGCGTTCCGATTTCAGTTCCAGAGCGATTCGCCCAATGAGTCCTTGATATGTAGTCGTTTTCAGCCAATATATTGGATTTTTGAAAATTTCACTTTTTTGTGAAAATATCCACTAAATGAGGGAATAATATGTGTGAGGGTACCCCAGGAGAGATCCAAATGTCTGTGGGTAGAACATATATCCCACGGGGGTAAAATTGAAAAAAGTTGAAAAAAATTTTTTTTTGGACTTAGTCATCTTTCCGGCGTTTATCAGACTTTCAGATAGGGCAAATGTCAGTGAGTGCTCCGATTTCAGTTCCAGAGCGATTCGCCCAATTAGTCCTTGATATTTATTCGTTTTCAGCCAATTTTCGAAAATTTCACTTTTTTGTGAAAATATCCACTAAATGAGGGAAAAATATGTGTGAGGGTACCCCAGGAGAGTTCCAAATGTGTGTGGGTAGAATATATATCCCACGGGGGTAAAATTGAAAAAAGTTGAAAAATTTTTTTTTTGGGATTTAGCCATTTTTCCGGCGTTTATCAGACTTTCAGATAGGGCAAATGTCAGTGAGCGTTCCGATTTCAGTTCCAGAGCGATTCGCCCAATGAGTCCTTGATATTTAGTCGTTTTCAGCTAATTTTCTGGATTTTGGAAAAATTCACTTTTTTGTGAAAATATCCACTAAATGAGGGAATAATATGTGTGAGGGTACCCCAGGAGAGTTCCAAATGTGTGTGGGTAAAATATATATCCCACGGGGGTAAAATTGAAAAAAGTTGAAAAAATTTTTTTTGGGATTTAGCCATTTTTCCGGCGTTTATCAGACTTTCAGATAGGGCAAATGTCAGTGAGCGTTCTGATTTCAGTTCCAGAGCGATTCACCCAATGAGTCCTTGATATGTAGTCGTTTTCAGCCAATTTTCTGGATTTTTGAAAATTTCACTTTTTTGTGAAAATATCCACTAAATGAGGGAATAGTATGTGTGAGGGTACCCCAGGAGAGTTCCAAATGTGTGTGGGTAGAATATATATCCTACGGGGGTAAAATTGAAAAAAGTTGAAAAATTTTTTTTTTGGACTTGGTCATTTTTCCGGCGTTTATCAGACTTTCAGATAGGGCAAATGTCAGTGAGCGTTCCAATTTCAGGTCCAGAGCGATTCGCACAATGAGTCCTTGATATTTAGTCGTTTTCAGCCAATATTTTGGATTTTTGAAAATTTCACTTTTTTGTGAAAATATCCACTAAATGAGGGAATAGTATGTGTGAGGGTACCCCAGGAGAGTTCCAAATGTGTGTGGGTAGAATATATATCCTACGGGGGTAAAATTGAAAAAAGTTGAAAAATTTTTTTTTTGGACTTGGTCATTTTTCCGGCGTTTATCAGACTTTCAGATAGGGCAAATGTCAGTGAGCGTTCCGATTTCAGTTCCAGAGCGATTCGCCCAATGAGTCCTTGATATGTAGTCGTTTTCAGCCAATATATTGGATTTTTGAAAATTTCACTTTTTTGTGAAAATATCCACTAAATGAGGGAATAATATGTGTGAGGGTACCCCAGGAGAGTTCCAAATGTGTGTGAGTAGAATATATATCCCACGGGGGTAAAATTGAAAAAATGTGAAAAGAAATTTTTTTTGGACTTAGCCATTTTTCCGGCGTTTATCAGACTTTCAGATAGGGCAAATGTCAGTGAGCGTTCCGATTTCAGTTCCAGAGTGATTCGCCCAATGAGCCCTTGATATTTATTCGTTTTCAGCCAATTTTCTGGATTTTTGAAAATTTCACTTTTTTGTGAAAATATCCACTAAATGAGGGAATAATATGTGTGAGGGTACCCCAGGAGTGTTCCAAAGGTGCGTGGGTAGAATATATATCCCACGGGGGTAAAATTGAAAAAAGTTGAAAAATTTTTTTTTTTGGACTTAGTCATTTTTCCAGCGTTTATCAGACTTTCAGATAGGGCAAATGTCAGTGAGCGTTTCGATTTCAGTTCCAGAGCGATTCCCCCAATGAGACCTTGATATGTAGACGTTTTCAGCCAATATTTTGGATTTTTGAAAATTTCACTTTTTTGTGAAAATATCCACTAAATGAGGGAATAATATGTGTGAAGGTACCCCAGGAGTGTTCCAAATGTGTGTGGGTAGAATATATATCCCACGGGGGTAAAATTGAAAAAAGTTGAAACATTTTTTTTTTTGAACTTAGTCATTTTTCCGGCGTTTATCATACTTTCAGATAGGGCAAATGTCAGTCAGAGCTCCGATTTCAGTTCCAGAGTGATTCGCCCAATGGGTCCTTGATATTTATTCGTTTTCAGCCAATTTTCGAAAATTTCACTTTTTTGTGAAAATATCCACTAAATGAGGGAATAATATGTGTGATGGTACCCCAGGAGAGTTTCAAATGTGTGTGGGTAGAATATATATCCCACGGGGGTAAAATTGAAAAAAGTTAAAAAAATTTTTTTTTTCGACTTAGAGATTTTTCCGGCGTTTATCAGACTTTCAGATAGGGCAAATGTCAGTGAGCGTTCCGATTTCAGTTCGAGAGCGATTCGCCCAATGAGTCCTTGATATTTAGTCATTTTCAGCCAATTTTCTGGATTTTTGAAAAATTCACTTTTTTTGTGAAAATATCCACTAAATGAGGGAATAATTTGTGTGAGGGTACCCCAGGAGAGTTCCCAATGTGTGTGGGTAAAATATATATCCCATGGGGGTAAAATTGTAAAAAGTTGAAAATAAATTTTTTTTGGACTTAGCCATTTTTCCGCCGTTTATCAGACTTTCAGATAGGGCAAATGTCAGTGAGCGTTCTGATTTCAGTTCCAGAGCGATTCGCCCAATGAGTCCTTGATATGTAGTCGTTTTCAGCCAATATATTGGATTTTTGAAAATTTCACTTTTTTGTAAAAATATCCACTAAATGAGGGAATAATATGTGTGAGGGTACCCCAGGAGAGTTCCAAATGTGTCTGGGTAGAATATATATCCCACGGGGGTAAAATTGAAAAAAGTTGAAAATTTTTTTTTTTTTGGACTTAGTCATTTTTCCGGCGTTTATCAGACTTTCAGATGGGGCAAATGTCAATGAGCGCTCCGATTTCAGTTCCAGAGCGATTCGCCCAATGAGTCCTTGATATTTATTCGTTTTCAGCCAATTTTCAAAAATTTCACTTTTTTGTGAAAATATCCACAAAAATGAGGGAATAATATGTGTGAGGGTACCCCAGGAGAGTTACAAATGTGTGTGGGTAGAATATATATCCCACGGGGGTAAAATTGAAAAAATGTGAAAAAATTTTTTTTTTGGGATTTAGCCATTTTTCCGGCGTATATCATACTTTCAGATAGGGCAAATGTCAGTAAGTGTTTCGATTTCAGTTCCAGAGCGATTCGCCCAATGAGTCCTTGATATGTAGTCGTTTTCAGCCAATATATTGGATTTTTGAAAATTTCACTTTTTTGTGAAAATATCCACTAAATGAGGGAATAATATGTGTGAGGGTACCCCAGGAGAGTTCCAAATGTGTGTGGGTAGAATATATATCCCATGGGGGTAAAATTGAAAAAAGTTGAAAAAAAAAATTGTTTGGACTTAGCCATTTTTCCGGCGTTTATCAGACTTTCAAATAGGGCAAATGTCAGTGAGCGTTCCGATTTCAGTTCCAGAGTGATTCGCCCAATGAGCCCTTGATATTTAGTCGTTTTCAGCCAATTTTCTGGATTTTTGAAAAATTCACTTTTTTTGTGAAAATATCCACTAAATGAGGGAATAATATGTGTGAGGGTACCCCAGGAGAGTTCCAAATGTGTGTGGGTAGAATATATATCCCACGGGGATAAAATTTAAAAATTTGAAAAATTTTTTTTTTTGGACTTAGTCATTTTTCCGACGTTTACCAGACTTTCAGATAGGGCAAATGTCAGTGAGCGTTCCGATTTCAGTTCCAGAGCGATTCTCCCAATGAGTCCTTGATATTTAGTAGTTTTCAGCCAATTTTCTGGATTTTTAAAAATTTCACTTTTTTGTGAAAATATCCACTAAATGAGGGAATAATATGTGTGAGGGTACCCCAGGAGTGTTCCAAATGCGTGTGGGTAGAATATATATCCCACGGGGGTAAAATTGAAAAAAGTTGAATAGGTTTTTTTTTTGGACTTAGTCATTTTTCCGGCGTTTATCAGACTTTCAGATAGGGCAAATGTCAGTAAGTGTTCCGATTTCAGTTCCAGAGCGATTCGCCCAATGAGTTCTTGATATTTAGCCGTTTTCAGCCAATTTTCTGGATTTTTGAAAATTTCACTTTTTTGTGAAAATATCCACTAAATGAGGGAATAATATGTGTGAGGGTACCCCAGGAGAGTTCCAAATGTGGGTGGGTAGAATATATATCCCACGGGGGTAAAATTGAAAAAAGTTGAAAAAAAATTTTTTTTGGACTTAGCCATTTTTCCGGCGTTTATCAGACTTTCAGATAGGGCAAATGTCAGTGAGCGTTCCGATTTCAGTTCCAGAGCGATTCGCCCAATGAGTCCTTGATATTTATTCGTTTTCAGCCAATTTTCTGGATTTTTGAAAATTTCACTTTTTTGTGAAAATATCCACTAAATGAGAGAATAATATGTGTGAGGATACCCCAGGAGAGTTCCAAATGTGTGTGGGTAGAATATATATCCCACGGGGGTAAAATTAAAAAAAGTTTTAAAAAATTTTTTTTTGGACTTAGACATTTTTCCGGCGTTTATCAGACTTTCAAATAGGGCAAATGTCAGTGAGCGTTCCGATTTCAGTTCCAGAGCGATGCGCCCAATGAGTCCTTGATATTTATTCGTTTTCAGCCAATTTTCTGGATTTTTGAACATTTCACTTTTTTGTGAAAATATCCACTAAATGAGGGAATAATATGTGTGAGGGTACCCCAGGAGAGTTCCAAATGTGTGTGGGTGGAATATATATCCCACGGGGGTAAAATTGAAAAAAGTTGAAAAATATATTTTTTTTGGACTTAGCCATTTTCCAGCGTTTATCAGACTTTCAGATAGGGCAAATGTCAGTGAGCGTTCCGATTTCAGTTCCAGAGCGATTTGCCCAATGAGTCCTTGATATGTAGTCGTTTTCAGCCAATATTTTGGATTTTTGAAAATTTCACTTTTTTGTGAAAATATCCACTAAATGAGGGAATAATATGTGTGAGGGTACCCCAGGAGAGTTCCAAATGTGTGTGGGTAGAATATATATCCCACGGGGGTAAAATTGAAAAAAGTTGAAAAAATTTTTTTTTGGGACTTAGGCATTTTTCCGGCATTCATCAGACTTTCAGATAGGGCAAATGTCAGTGAGCGTTCCGATTTCAGTTCCAGAGCGATTCACCCAATGAGTCCTTGATATTTAGTCGTTTTCAGCCAATTTTCTGGATTTTTGAAAAATTCACTTTTTTGTGAAAATATCCACTAAATGAGGGAATAATATGTGTGAGGGTACCCCAGGAGAGTTCCAAATGTGTGTGGGTAAAATATATATCCTACGGGGGTAAAATTGAAAAAAGTTGAAAAAATTTTTTTTTTGGACTTAGCCATTTTTCCGGCGTTTATCAGACTTTCAGATAGGGCAAATGTCAGTGAGCGTTCCGATTTCAGTTTCAGAGCGATTCTCCCAATGAGTCCTTGATATTTAGTCATTTTTAGACAATATTTTGGATTTTTGAAAATTTCACTTTTTTGTGAAAATATCCACTAAATGAGGGAATAATATGTGTGAGGGTACCCCAGGAGAGTTCCAAATGTGTGTGGGTAGAATATATATCCCACGGGGGTAAAATTTAAAAAAGTTCAAAAAAATTTTTTTTTTGGACTTAGTCATTTTTCCGGCGTTTATCAGACTTTCAGATAGGGCAAATGTCAGTGAGCATTCCGATTTCAGTTTCAGAGCGATTCTCCCAATGAGTCCTTGATATTTAGTCGTTTTTAGCCAAAATTTTGGATTTTTGAAAATTTCACTTTTTTGTGAAAATATCCACTAAATGAGGGAATAATATGTGTGAGGGTACCCCAGGAGAGTTCCAAATGTGTGTGGGTAGAATATATATCCCACGGGGGTAAAATTGAAAAAAGCTGAAAAAAATTTTTTTTTTGACTTAGACATTTTTCCGGCGTTTATCAGACTTTCAGATAGGGCAAATGTCAGTGAGCGTTCCGATCTCAGTTCCAGAGCGATTCGCCCAATGAGTCCTTGATATTTAGTCGTTTTCAGCCAATTTTCTGGATTTTTGTAAAATTCACTTTTTTTTGTGAAAATATCCACTAAATGAGGGAATAATATGTGTGAGGGTACCCCAGGAGAGTTCGAAATGTGTGTGGGTAGAATATATATCCCACGGAGGTAAAATTGAAAAAAGTTTAAAAAAAATTTTTTTGGACTTAGACATTTTTCCGGCGTTTATCAGACTTTCAGATAGGGCAAATGTCAGTGAGCGTTCCGATTTCAGTTCCAGAGCGATTCGCCCAATGAGTCCTTGATATTTAGTCATTTTCAGCCAATTTTCTGGATTTTTGAAAAATTCACTTTTTTGTGAAAATATCCACTAAATGATCGAATAATATGTGTGAGGGTACCCCAGGAGAGTTCCAAATGTGTGTGGGTAAAATATATATCCTACGGGGGTAAAATTGAAAAAAGTTGGAAAAATTTTTTTTTTGGACTTAGCCATTTTTCCAGCGTTTATCAGACTTTCAGATAGGGCAAATGTCAGTGAGCCTTCCGATTTCAGTTTCAGAGCGATTCTCCCAATGAGTCCTTGATATGTAGTCGTTTTCAGCCAATATTTTGGATTTTTGAAAATTTCACTTTTTTGTGAAAATATCCACTAAATGAGGGAATAATATGTGTGAGGGTACCCCAGGAGAGTTCCAAATGTGTGTGGGTAGAATATATATCCCACGGGGGTAAAATTTAAAAAAGTTGAAAAAAATTTTTTTTTTGGACTTTTGTCATTTTTTTGGCGTTTATCAGACTTTCAGATAGGGCAAATGTCAGTGAGCATTCCGATTTCAGTTCCAGAGCGATTCGCCCAATGAGTCCTTGATATTTAGTCGTTTTCAGCCAATTTTCTGGATTTTTGAAAAATTCACTTTTTTCTGAAAATATCCACTAAATGAGGGAATAATATGTGTGAGGGTAACCCAGGAGAGTTCCAAATGTGTGTGAGTAGAATATATATCCTACGGGGGTAAAATTGAAAAAAGTTGAAAAAATTTTTTTTTGGACTTAGCCATTTTTCCGGCGTTTATCAGACTTTCAGATAGGGCAAATGTCAGTGAGCGTTCCGATTTCAGTTCCAGAGCGATTCACCCAATGAGTCCTTGATATTTAGTCGTTTTCAGCCAATTTTCTGGATTTTTGAAAATTTCACTTTTTTGTGAAAATATCCACTAAATGAGGGAATAATATGTGTGAGGGTACCCCAGGAGAGTTCCAAATGTGTGTGGGTAGAATATATATCCCACGGGGGTAAAATTTAAAAAAGTTCAAAAAAATTTTTTTTTTGGACTTAGTCATTTTTCCGGCGTTTATCAGACTTTCAGATAGGGCAAATGTCAGTGAGTATTCCGATTTCAGTTTCAGAGCGATTCTCCCAATGAGTCCTTGATATTTAGTCGTTTTTAGCCAAAATTTTGGATTTTTGAAAATTTCACTTTTTTGTGAAAATATCCACTAAATGAGGGAATAATATGTGTGAGGGTACCCCAGGAGAGTTCCAAATGTGTGTGGGTAGAATATATATCCCACGGGGGTAAAATTGAAAAAAGCTGAAAAAAATTTTTTTTTTGACTTAGACATTTTTCCGGCGTTTATCAGACTTTCAGATAGGGCAAATGTCAGTGAGCGTTCCGATCTCAGTTCCAGAGCGATTCGCCCAATGAGTCCTTGATATTTAGTCGTTTTCAGCCAATTTTCTGGATTTTTGAAAATTTCACTTTTTTGTGAAAATATCCACTAAATGAGGGAATAATATGTGTGAGGGTACCCCAGGAGAGTTCCAAATGTGTGTGGGTAGAATGTATATCCTACGGGGGAAAAATTGAAAAAAGTTTAAAAAATTTTTTTTTTGGACTTAGACATTTTTCCGGCGTTCATCAGACTTTCAGATAGGGCAAATGTCAGTGAGCATTCCGATTTCAGTTTCAGAGCGATTCTCCCAATGAGTCCTTGATATTTAGTCGTTTTTAGCCAAAATTTTGGATTTTTGAAAATTTCACTTTTTTGTGAAAATATCCACTAAATGAGGGAATAATATGTGTGAGGGTACCCCAGGAGAGTTCCCAATGTGTGTGGGTAGAATATATATCCCACGGGGGTAAAATTGAAAAAAGTTGAAAAAAATTTTTTTTTGGACTTAGACATTTTTCCGGCGTTTATCAGACTTTCAGATAGGGCAAATGTCAGTGAGCGTTCCGATTTCAGTTCCAAAGCGATTCGCCCAATGAGCCCTTGATATTTATTCATTTTCAGCCAATTTTCTGAATTTTTGAAAAATTCACTTTTTTTGTGAAAATATCCACTAAATGAGGGAATAATATGTGTGAGGGTACCCCAGGAGAGTTCCAAATGTGTGGGTAGAATATATATCCCACGGGGGTAAAATTGAAAAAAGTTTAAAAAAATTTTTTTTGGACTTAGACATTTTTCCGACGTTTATCAGACTTTCAGATACGGCAAATGTCAGTGAGCGTTCCGATTTCAGTTCCAGAGCGATTCGCCCAATGAGTCCTTGATATTTAGTCATTTTCAGCCAATTTTCTGGATTTTTGAAAAATTCACTTTTTTGTGAAAATATCCACTAAATGAGGGAATAATATGTGTGAGGGTACCCCAGGAGAGTTCCAAATGTGTGTGGGTAAAATATATATCCTACGGGGGTAAAATTGAAAAAAGTTGAAAACATTTTTTTTTTGGACTTAGCCATTTTTCCGGCGTTTATCAGACTTTCAGATAGGGCAAATGTCAGTGAGCGTTCCGATTTCAGTTTCAGAGCGATTCTCCCAATGAGTCCTTGATATTTAGTCGTTTTTAGACAATATTTTGGATTTTTGAAAATTTCACTTTTTTGTGAAAATATCCACTAAATGAGGGAATAATATGTGTGAGTGTATCCCAGGGGAGTTCCAAATGTGTGTGGGTAGAATATATATCCCACGGGGGTAAAATTGAAAAAAGCTGAAAAAAATTTTTTTTTTGACTTAGACATTTTTCCGGCGTTTATCAGACTTTCAGATAGGGCAAATGTCAGTGAGCGTTCCGATTTCAGTTCCAGAGCGATTTGCCCAATGAGTCCTTGATATGTAGTCGTTTTCAGCCAATATTTTGGATTTTTGAAAATTTCAATTTTTTGTGAAAATATCCACTAAATGAGGGAATAATATGTGTGAGGGTACCCCAGGAGAGTTCCCAATGTGTGTGGGTAGAATATATATCCCACGGGGGTAAAATTGAAAAAAGTTGAAAAATTTTTTTTTGGACTTAGACATTCTTCCGGCGTTTATCAGACTTTCAGATAGGGCAAATGTCAGTGAGCGTTCCGATTTCAGTTCCAGAGCGATTCGCCCAATGAGTCCTTGATATTTATTCGTTTTCAGCCAATTTTCTGGATTTTTGAAAAATTCACTTTTTTGTGAAAATATCCACTAAATGAGGGAATAATATGTGTGAGGGTACCCCAGGAGAGTTCCAAATGTGTGGGTAGAATATATATCCCACGGGGGTAAAATTGAAAAAAGTTTAAAAAAATTTTTTTTGGACTTAGACATTTTTCCGACGTTTATCAGACTTTCAGATACGGCAAATGTCAGTGAGCGTTCCGATTTCAGTTCCAGAGCGATTCGCCCAATGAGTCCTTGATATTTAGTCATTTTCAGCCAATTTTCTGGATTTTTGTAAAATTCACTTTTTTTTGTGAAAATATCCACTAAATGAGGGAATAATATGTGTGAGGGTACCCCAGGAGAGTTCGAAATGTGTGTGGGTAGAATATATATCCCACGGAGGTAAAATTGAAAAAAGTTTAAAAAAATTTTTTTTTGGACTTAGACATTTTTCCGGCGTTTATCAGACTTTCAGATAGGGCAAATGTCAGTGAGCGTTCCGATTTCAGTTCCAGAGCGATTCGCCCAATGAGTCCTTGATATTTAGTCATTTTCAGCCAATTTTCTGGATTTTTGAAAAATTCACTTTTTTGTGAAAATATCCACTAAATGATCGAATAATATGTGTGAGGGTACCCCAGGAGAGTTCCAAATGTGTGTGGGTAAAATATATATCCTACGGGGGTAAAATTGAAAAAAGTTGGAAAAATTTTTTTTTTGGACTTAGCCATTTTTCCAGCGTTTATCAGACTTTCAGATAGGGCAAATGTCAGTGAGCCTTCCGATTTCAGTTTCAGAGCGATTCTCCCAATGAGTCCTTGATATTTAGTCGTTTTTAGACAATATTTTGGATTTTTGAAAATTTCACTTTTTTGTGAAAATATCCACTAAATGAGGGAATAATATGTGTGAGTGTACCCCAGGGGAGTTCCAAATGAGTGTGGGTAGAATATATATCCCACGGGGGTAAAATTGAAAAAAATTGAAAAAAAATTTTTTTTTGGACTTAGACATTTTTCCGGCGTTTATCAGACTTTCAGATAGGGCAAATGTCAGTGAGCGTTCCGATTTCAGTTCCAGAGCGATTTGCCCAATGAGTCCTTGATATGTCGTCGTTTTCAGCCAATATTTTGGATTTTTGAAAATTTCACTTTTTTGTGAAAATATCCACTAAATGAGGGAATAATATGTGTGAGGGTACCCCAGGAGAGTTCCAAATGTGTGTGGGTAGAATATATATCCCACGGGGGTAAAATTTAAAAAAGTTGAAAAAAATTTTTTTTTTGGACTTTTGTCATTTTTTTGGCGTTTATCAGACTTTCAGATAGGGCAAATGTCAGTGAGCATTCCGATTTCAGTTCCAGAGCGATTCGCCCAATGAGTCCTTGATATATAGTCGTTTTCAGCCAATTTTCTGGATTTTTGAAAAATTCACTTTTTTCTGAAAATATCCACTAAATGAGGGAATAATATGTGTGAGGGTAACCCAGGAGAGTTCCAAATGTGTGTGGGTAGAATATATATCCTACGGGGGTAAAATTGAAAAAAGTTGAAAAAATTTTTTTTTGGACTTAGCCATTTTTCCGGCGTTTATCAGACTTTCAGATAGGGCAAATGTCAGTGAGCGTTCCGATTTCAGTTTCAGAGCGATTCTCCCAATGAGTCCTTGATATTTAGTCGTTTTTAGACAATATTTTGGATTTTTGAAAATTTCACTTTTTTGTGAAAATATCCACTAAATGAGGGAATAATATGTGTGAGGGTACTCCAGGAGAGTTCCAAATGTGTGTGGGTAGAATATATATCCCACGGGGGTAAAATTGAAAAAAGTTAAAAAAAAGTTTTTTTTGGACTTAGACATTTTTCCGGCGTTTATCAGACTTTCAGATAGGGCAAATGTCAGTGAGCGTTCCGATTTCAGTTCCAGAGCAATTCGCCCAATGAGTCCTTGATATTTAGTAATTTTCAGCTAATTTTCTGGATTTTTGAAAAATTCACTTTTTTTGTGAAAATATCCACTAAATGAGGGAATAATATGTGTGAGGGTACCCCAGGAGAGTTCCAAATGTGTGTGGGTAGAATATATATACTACGGGGGTAAAATTAAAAAAAGTTGAACCTTTTTTTTTTTGGACTTAGCCATTTTTCCGGCGTTTATCAGACTTTCAGATAGGGCAAATGTCAGTGAGCTTTCCGATTTCAGTTCCAGAGCGATTCGCCCAATGAGTCCTTGATATTTATTAGTTTTCAGCCAATTTTCTAGATTTTTGAAAATTTCACTTTTTTGTGAAAATATCCACTAAATGAGGGAATAATATGTGTGAGGGTACCCCAGGAGAGTTCCAAATGTGTGTGGGTAGAATATATATCCTACGGGGGTAAAATTGAAAAAAGTTAAAAAAATTTTTTTTTTGGACTTAAACATTTTTCCGGCGTTTATCAGACTTTCAGATAGGGCAAATGTCAGTGAGCGTTCCGATTTCAGTTCCAGAGCGATTCGCCCAATGAGTCCTTGATGTTTATTCGTTTTCAGACAATTTTCTGGATTTTTGAAAATTTCACTTTTTTGTGAAAATATTCACTAAATGAGGGAATAATATGTGTGAGGGTACCCCAGGAGAGTTCGAAATGTGTGTGGGTAGAATATATATCCCACGGGGGTAAAATTGAAAAAAGTTTAAAAAATTTTTTTTTTGGTCTTAGTCATTTTTCCGGCGTTTATCAGACTTTCAGATAGGGCAAATGTCAGTGAGCGTTCCGATTTCAGTTCCAGAGCGATTCGCCCAATGAGTCCTTGATATTTAGTCGTTTTCAGCCAATTTTCTGGATTTTTGAAAATTTCACTTTTTTGTGAAAATATCCACTAAATGAGGGAATAATATGTGTGAGGGTACCCCAGGAGAGTTCGAAATTTGTGTGGGTAGAATATATATCCCACGGGGGTAAAATTGAAAAAAGTTTAAAAAATTTTTTTTTTGGACTTAGTCATTTTTCCGGCGTTTATCAGACTTTCAGATAGGGCAAATGTCAGTGAGCATTCCGATTTCAGTTCCAGAGCGATTTGCCCAATGAGTCCTTGATATTTAGTCGTTTTCAGCCAATTTTCTGGATTTTTGAAAATTTCACTTTTTTGTGAAAATATCCACTAAATGAGAGAATAATATGTGTGAGGGTACCCCAGGAGAGTTCCAAATGTGTGTGGGTAGAATATATATCCTACGGGGGTAAAATTGAAAAAAGTTAAAAAAAAATTTTTTTTGGACTTAGACATTTTTCCGGCGTTTATCAGACTTTCAGATAGGGCAAATGTCAGTGAGCGTTCCGATTTCAGTTCCAGAGCGATTCGCCCAATGAGTCCTTGATGTTTATTCGTTTTCAGACAATTTTCTGGATTTTTGAAAATTTCACTTTTTTGTGAAAATATTCACTAAATGAGGGAATAATATGTGTGAGGGTACCCCAGGAGAGTTCAAAATGTGTGTGGGTAGAATATATATCCCACGGGGGTAAAATTGAAATAAGTTGAAAAAAATTTTTTTTTGGACTTAGACATTTTTCCGGCGTTTATCAGACTTTCAGATAGGGCAAATGTCAGTGAGCGTTCCGATTTCAGTTCCAGAGCGATTCACCCAATGAGTCCTTGATATTTAGTCGTTTTCATCCAATATTTTGGATTTTTGAAAATTTCACTTTTTTGTGAAAATATCAACTAAATGAGGGAATAATATGTGTGAGGGTACCCCAGGAGAGTTCCAAATGTGTGTGGTTAGAATATATATCCCACGGGGGTAAAATTGAAAAAAGTTTAAACATTTTTTTTTTTGGACTTAGCCATTTTTCCGGCGTTTATCAGACTTTCAGATAGGGCAAATGTCAGTGAGCGTTCCGATTTCAGTTCCAGAGCGATTCGCCCAATGAGTCCTTGATATTTATTCGTTTTCAGCCAATTTTCTGGATTTTTGAAAATTTCACTTTTTTTGTGAAAATATCGACTAAATGAGGGAATAATATGTGTGAGGGTACCCCAGGAGAGTTCCAAATGTGTGTGGGTAGAATATATATCCTACGGGGGTAAAATTAAAAAAAGTTGAACCTTTTTTTTGTTGGACTTAGCCATTTTTCCGGCGTTTATCAGACTTTCAGATAGGGCAAATGTCAGTGAGCGTTCCGATTTCAGTTCCAGAGCGATTTGCCCAATGAGTCCTTGATATGTAGTCGTTTTCAGCCAATATTTTGGATTTTTGAAAATTTCACTTTTTTGTGAAAATATCCACTAAATGAGGGAATAATATGTGTGAGGGTACCCCAGGAGAGTTCCAAATGTGTGTGGGTAGAATATATATCCCACGGGGGTAAAATTGAAAAAAGTTGAAAAAAATTTTTTTTTGGACTTTTGTCATTTTTTTGGCGTTTATCAGACTTTCAGATAGGGCAAATGTCAGTGAGCGTTCCGATTTCAGTTCCAGAGCGATTCGCCCAATGAGTCCTTGATATTTAGTCGTTTTCAGCCAATTTTCTGGATTTTTGAAAAATTCACTTTTTTCTGAAAATATCCACTAAATGAGGGAATAATATGTGTGAGGGTAACCCAGGAGAGTTCCAAATGTGTGTGGGTAGAATATATATCCTACGGGGGTAAAATTGAAAAAAGTTGAAAAAATTTTTTTTTGGACTTAGCCATTTTTCCGGCGTTTATCAGACTTTCAGATAGGGCAAATGTCAGTGAGCGTTCCGATTTCAGTTTCAGAGCGATTCTCCCAATGAGTCCTTGATATTTAGTCGTTTTTAGACAATATTTTGGATTTTTGAAAATTTCACTTTTTTGTGAAAATATCCACTAAATGAGGGAATAATATGTGTGAGGGTACTCCAGGAGAGTTCCAAATGTGTGTGGGTAGAATATATATCCCACGGGGGTAAAATTGAAAAAAGTTAAAAAAAAGTTTTTTTTGGACTTAGACATTTTTCCGGCGTTTATCAGACTTTCAGATAGGGCAAATGTCAGTGAGCGTTCCGATTTCAGTTCCAGAGCAATTCGCCCAATGAGTCCTTGATATTTAGTAATTTTCAGCTAATTTTCTAGATTTTTGAAAAATTCACTTTTTTTGTGAAAATATCCACTAAATGAGGGAATAATATGTGTGAGGGTACTCCAGGAGAGTTCCAAATGTGTGTGGGTACAATATATATCCCACGGGGGTAAAATTGAAAAAAGTTGAAAAAAAATTTTTTTTTGGACTTAGACATTTTTCCGGCATTTATCAGACTTTCAGATAGGGCAAATGTCAGTGAGCATTCCGATTTCAGTTCCAGAGCGATTTGCCCAATGAGTCCTTGATATTTAGTCGTTTTCAGCCAATTTTCTGGATTTTTGAAAATTTCACTTTTTTGTGAAAATATCCACTAAATGAGGGAATAATATGTGTGAGGGTACCCCAGGAGAGTTTCAAATGTGTGTAGGTAGAATATATATCCCACGGGGGTAAAATTGAAAAAAATGGAAAAATTTTTTTTTTGGATTTAGTCATTTTTCCGGCGTTTATCAGACTTTCAGATAGGGGAAATGTCAGTGAGCGTTCCGATTTCAGTTCCAGAGTGATTCGCCCAATGAGTCCTTGATATTTAGTCATTTTCAGCCAATTTTCTGGATTTTTGAAAATTTCACTTTTTTGTGAAAATATCCACTAAATTAGGGAATAATATGTGTGAGGGTACCCCAGGAGAGTTCCAAATGTGTGTAGGTAGAATATATATCCCACGGGGGTAAAATTGAAAAAAGTTGAAAAAAATTTTTTTTTGGACTTAGTCATTTTTCCGGCGTTTATCAGACTTTCAGATAGGGGAAATGTCAGTGAGCGTTCTGATTTCAGTTCCAGAGTGATTCACCCAATGAGTCCTTGATAGTTAGTCGCTTTCAGCCAATTTTCTGGATTTTTGAAAATTTCACTTTTTTGTGAAAATATCCACTAAATTAGGGAATAATATGTGTGAGGGTACCCCAGGAGAGTTTCAAATGTGTGTAGGTAGAATATATATCCCACGGGGGTAAAATTGAAAAAAATGGAAAAAATTTTTTTGGGGATTTAGTCATTTTTCCGGCGTTTATCAGACTTTCAGATAGGGGAAATGTCAGTGAGCGTTCCGATTTCAGTTCCAGAGTGATTCGCCCAATGAGTCCTTGATAGTTAGTCGCTTTCAGCCAATTTTCTGGATTTTTGAAAATTTCACTTTTTTGTGAAAATATCCACTAAATTAGGGAATAATATGTGTGAGGGTACCCCAGGAGAGTTTCAAATGTGTGTAGGTAGAATATATATCCCACGGGGGTAAAATTGAAAAAAATGGAAAAAATTTTTTTTTGGATTTAGTCATTTTTCCGGCGTTTATCAGACTTTCAGATAGGGGAAATGTCAGTGAGCGTTCCGATTTCAGTTCCAGAGTGATTCGCCCAATGAGTAATTGATATTTAGTCATTTTCAGCCAATTTTCTGGATTTTTGAAAATTTCACTTTTTTGTGAAAATATCCACTAAATTAGGGAATAATATGTGTGAGGGTACCCCAGGAGAGTTCCAAATGTGTGTAGGTAGAATATATATCCCACGGGGGTAGAATTGAAAAAAGTTGAAAAATTTTTTTTTTTGGACTTAGTCATTTTTCCGGCGTTTATCAGACTTTCAGATAGGGGAAATGTCAGTGAGCGTTCCGATTTCAGTTCCAGAGTGATTCGCCCAATGAGTCCTTGATAGTTAGTCGCTTTCAGCCAATTTTCTGGATTTTTGAAAATTTCACTTTTTTGTGAAAATATCCACTAAATTAGGGAATAATATGTGTGAGGGTACCCCAGGAGAGTTCCAAATGTGTGTAGGTAGAATATATATCCCACGGGGGTAAAATTGAAAAAAGTTGAAAAAAATTTTTTTTTGGACTTAGTCATTTTTCCGGCGTTTATCAGACTTTCAGATAGGGGAAATGTCAGTGAGCGTTCTGATTTCAGTTCCAGAGTGATTCACCCAATGAGTCCTTGATAGTTAGTCGCTTTCAGCCAATTTTCTGGATTTTTGAAAATTTCACTTTTTTGTGAAAATATCCACTAAATTAGGGAATAATATGTGTGAGGGTACCCCAGGAGAGTTTCAAATGTGTGTAGGTAGAATATATATCCCACGGGGGTAAAATTGAAAAAAATGGAAAAATTTTTTTTTTGGATTTAGTCATTTTTCCGGCGTTTATCAGACTTTCAGATAGGGGAAATGTCAGTGAGCGTTCCGATTTCAGTTCCAGAGTGATTCGCCCAATGAGTCCTTGATATTTAGTCATTTTCAGCCAATTTTCTGGATTTTTGAAAATTTCACTTTTTTGTGAAAATATCCACTAAATTAGGGAATAATATGTGTGAGGGTACCCCAGGAGAGTTCCAAATGTGTGTAGGTAGAATATATATCCCACGGGGGTAAAATTGAAAAAAGTTGAAAAAAATTTTTTTTTGGACTTAGTCATTTTTCCGGCGTTTATCAGACTTTCAGATAGGGGAAATGTCAGTGAGCGTTCTGCTTTCAGTTCCAGAGTGATTCACCCAATGAGTCCTTGATAGTTAGTCGCTTTCAGCCAATTTTCTGGATTTTTGAAAATTTCACTTTTTTGTGAAAATATCCACTAAATTAGGGAATAATATGTGTGAGGGTACCCCAGGAGAGTTCCAAATGTGTGTAGGTAGAATATATATCCCACGGGGGTAAAATTGAAAAAAGTTGAAAAAATTTTTTTTTTGGACTTAGTCATTTTTCCGGCGTTTATCAGACTTTCAGATAGGGGAAATGTCAGTGAGCGTTCCGATTTCAGTTCCAGAGTGATTCGCCCAATGAGTCCTTGATATTTAGTCATTTTCAGACAATTTTCTGGATTTTTGAAAATTTCACTTTTTTGTGAAAATATCCACTAAATTAGGGAATAATATGTGTGAGTCTACCCCAGGAGAGTACCAAATGTGTGTGGGTAGAATATATATCTCATGGGGGTAAAATTGAAAAAAGTTGAAAAAAATTTTTTTTGGACTTAGTCATTTTTCCGGCGTTTAGCAGACTTTCAGATAGGGTAAATGTCAGTGAGCTTTCCGATTTCAGTTCCAGAGCGATACGCCCAATGAGTCCTTGATATTTACAAGTTTTCAGCCAATTTTCTGGATTTTTGAAAATTTCACTTTTTTGTGAAAATATCCACTGAATTAGGGAATAATATGTGTGAGGGTACCCCAGGAGAGTTTCAAATGTGTGTAGGTAGAATATATATCCCACGGGGGTAAAATTGAAAAAAATGGAAAAAATTTTTTTTTGGATTTAGTCATTTTTCCGGCGTTTATCAGACTTTCAGATAGGGGAAATGTCAGTGAGCGTTCCGATTTCAGTTCCAGAGTGATTCGCCCAATGAGTCCTTGATATTTAGTCATTTTCAGCCAATTTTCTGGATTTTTGAAAATTTCACTTTTTTGTGAAAATATCCACTAAATTAGGGAATAATATGTGTGAGGCTACCCCAGGAGAGTACCAAATGTGAGTGGGTAGAATATATATCCCACGGGGGTAAAATTGAAAAAAGTTGAAAAAAATTTTTTTTTGGACTTAGTCATTTTTCCGGCGTTTATCAGACTTTCAGATAGGGGAAATGTCAGTGAGCTTTACGATTTCAGTTCCAGAGTGATTCGCCCAATGAGTCCTTGAAAGTTAGTCGTTTTCAGCCAATTTTCTGGATTTTTGAAAATTTCACTTTTTTGTGAAAATATCCACTAAATTAGGGAATAATATGTGTGAGGGTACCCCAGGAGAGTTTCAAATGTGCGTAGGTAGAATATATATCCCACGGGGGTAAAATTGAAAAAAATGGAAAAATTTTTTTTTTGGATTTAGTCATTTTTCCGGCGTTTATCAGACTTTCAGATAGGGGAAATGTCAGTGAGCGTTCCGATTTCAGTTCCAGAGTGATTCGCCCAATGAGTCCTTGATATTTAGTCATTTTCAGCCAATTTTCTGGATTTTTGAAAATTTCACTTTTTTGTGAAAATATCCACTAAATTAGGGAATAATATGTGTGAGGGTACCCCAGGAGAGTTTCAAATGTGTGTAGGTAGAATATATATCCCACGGGGGTAAAATTGAAAAAAATGGAAAAATTTTTTTTTTGGATTTAGTCATTTTTCCGGCGTTTATCAGACTTTCAGATAGGGGAAATGTCAGTGAGCGTTCCGATTTCAGTTCCAGAGTGATTCGCCCAATGAGTCCTTGATATTTAGTCATTTTCAGCCAATTTTCTGGATTTTTGAAAATTTCACTTTTTTGTGAAAATATCCACTAAATTAGGGAATAATATGTGTGAGGCTACCCCAGGAGAGTACCAAATGTGAGTGGGTAGAATATATATCCCACGGGGGTAAAATTGAAAAAAGTTGAAAAAATTTTTTTTTTGGACTTAATCATTTTTCCGGCGTTTATCAGACTTTCAGATAGGGGAAATGTCAGTGAGCGTTCCGATTTCAGTTCCAGAGTGATTCGCCCTATGAGTCCTTGAAAGTTAGTCGTTTTCAGCCAATTTTCTGGATTTTTGAAAATTTCACTTTTTTGTGAAAATATCCACTAAATTAGGGAATATGATGTGTGAGGGTACCCCAGGAGAGTACCAAATGTGTGTGGGTAGAATATATATCCCACGGGGGTAAAATTGAAAAAAGTTGAGAAAATTTTTTTTTTGGACTTAGTCATTTTTCCGGCGTTTATCAGACTTTCAGATAGGGGATATGTCAGTGAGCATTCCGATTTCAGTTCCAGAGTGATTCGCCCAATGAGTCCTTGATAGTCGCTTTCAGCCAATTTTCTGGATTTTTGAAAATTTCACTTTTTTGTGAAAATATCCACTAAATTAGGGAATAATATGTGTGAGGGTACCCCAGGAGAGTTCCAAATGTGTGTAGGTAGAATATATATCCCACGGGGGTAAAATTGAAAAAAGTTGAAAAAATTTTTTTTTTGGATTTAGTCATTTTTCCGGCGTTTATCAGACTTTCAGATAGGGGAAATGTCAGTGAGCGTTCCGATTTCAGTTCCAGAGTGATTCGCCCAATGAGTCCTTGATAGTTAGTCGTTTTCAGCCAATTTTCTGGATTTTTGAAAATTTCACTTTTTTGTGAAAATATCCACTAAATTAGGGAATAATATGTGTGAGGGTACCCCAGGAGAGTACCAAATGTGTGTGGGTAGAATATATATCCCACGGGGGTAAAATTGAAACAAGTTGAAAAAATTTTTTTTTTGGACTTAGTCATTTTTCCGGCGTTTATCAGACTTTCAGATAGGTGAAATGTCAGTGAGCGTTCCGATTTCAGTTCCAGAGTGATTCGCCCAATGAGTCCTTGATAGTCGCTTTCAGCCAATTTTCTGGATTTTTGAAAATTTCACTTTTTTGTGAAAATATCCACTAAATTAGGGAATAATATGTGTGAGGGTACCCCAGGAGAGTACCAAATGTGTGTGGGTAGAATATATATCCCACGGGGGTAAAATTGAAACAAGTTGAAAAAATTTTTTTTTTGGACTTAGTCATTTTTCCGGCGTTTATCAGACTTTCAGATAGGTGAAATGTCAGTGAGCGTTCCGATTTCAGTTCCAGAGTGATTCGCCCAATGAGTCCTTGATAGTCGCTTTCAGCCAATTTTCTGGATTTTTGAAAATTTCACTTTTTTGTGAAAATATCCACTAAATTAGGGAATAATATGTGTGAGGGTACCCCAGGAGAGTTCCAAATGTGTGTAGGTAGAATATATATCCCACGGGGGTAAAATTGAAAAAAGTTGAAAAATTTTTTTTTTTGGATTTAGTCATTTTTCCGGCATTTATCAGACTTTCAGATAGGGGAAATGTCAGTGAGCGTTCCGATTTCAGTTCCAGAGTGATTCGCCCAATGAGTCCTTGATAGTTAGTCGTTTTCAGCCAATTTTCTGGATTTTTGAAAATTTCACTTTTTTATGAAAATATCCACTAAATTAGGGAATAATATGTGTGAGGGTACCCCAGGAGAGTTTCAAATGTGTGTAGGTAGAATATATATCCCACGGGGGTAAAATTGAAAAAAATGGAAAAATTTTTTTTTTGGATTTAGTCATTTTTCCGGCGTTTATCAGACTTTCAGATAGGGGAAATGTCAGTGAGCGTTCCGATTTCAGTTCCAGAGTGATTCGCCCAATGAGTCCTTGATATTTAGTCATTTTCAGCCAATTTTCTGGATTTTTGAAAATTTCACTTTTTTGTGAAAATATCCACTAAATTAGGGAATAATATGTGTGAGGCTACCCCAGGAGAGTACCAAATGTGAGTGGGTAGAATATATATCCCACGGGGGTAAAATTGAAAAAAGTTGAAAAAAATTTTTTTTTGGACTTAGTCATTTTTCCGGCGTTTATCAGACTTTCAGATAGGGGAAATGTCAGTGAGCTTTACGATTTCAGTTCCAGAGTGATTCGCCCAATGAGTCCTTGAAAGTTAGTCGTTTTCAGCCAATTTTCTGGATTTTTGAAAATTTCACTTTTTTGTGAAAATATCCACTAAATTAGGGAATATGATGTGTGAGGGTACCCCAGGAGAGTACCAAATGTGTGTGGGTAGAATATATATCCCACGGGGGTAAAATTGAAAAAAGTTGAAAAAAATTTTTTTTTGGACTTAGTCATTTTTCCGGCGTTTATCAGACTTTCAGATAGGTGAAATGTCAGTGAGCGTTCCGATTTCAGTTCCAGAGTGATTCGCCCAATGAGTCCTTGATAGTCGTTTTCAGCCAATTTTCTGGATTTTTGAAAATTTCACTTTTTTGTGAAAATATCCACTAAATTAGGGAATAATATGTGTGAGGGTACCCCAGGAGAGTACCAAATGTGTGTGGGTAGAATATATATCCCACGGGGGTAAAATTGAAACAAGTTGAAAAAATTTTTTTTTGGACTTAGTCATTTTTCCGGCGTTTATCAGACTTTCAGATAGGTGAAATGTCAGTGAGCGTTCCGATTTCAGTTCCAGAGTGATTCGCCCAATGAGTCCTTGATAGTCGCTTTCAGCCAATTTTTTGGATTTTTGAAAATTTCACTTTTTTGTGAAAATATCCACTAAATTAGGGAATAATATGTGTGAGGGTACCCCAGGAGAGTTCCAAATGTGTGTAGGTAGAATATATATCCCACGGGGGTAAAATTGAAAAAAGTTGAAAAAAATTTTTTTTTGGATTTAGTCATTTTTCCGGCGTTTATCAGACTTTCAGATAGGGGAAATGTCAGTGAGCGTTCCGATTTCAGTTCCAGAGTGATTCGCCCAATGAGTCCTTGATATTTAGTCATTTTCAGCCAATTTTCTGGATTTTTGAAAATTTCACTTTTTTGTGAAAATATCCACTAAATTAGGGAATAATATGTGTGAGGGTACCCCAGGAGAGTTTCAAATGTGTGTAGGTAGAATATATATCCCACGGGGGTAAAATTGAAAAAAATGGAAAAATTTTTTTTTTGGATTTAGTCATTTTTCCGGCGTTTATCAGACTTTCAGATAGGGGAAATGTCAGTGAGCGTTCCGATTTCAGTTCCAGAGTGATTCGCCCAATGAGTCCTTGATATTTAGTCATTTTCAGCCAATTTTCTGGATTTTTGAAAATTTCACTTTTTTGTGAAAATATCCACTAAATTAGGGAATAATATGTGTGAGGCTACCCCAGGAGAGTACCAAATGTGAGTGGGTAGAATATATATCCCACGGGGGTAAAATTGAAAAAAGTTGAAAAAATTTTTTTTTTGGACTTAATCATTTTTCCGGCGTTTATCAGACTTTCAGATAGGGGAAATGTCAGTGAGCGTTCCGATTTCAGTTCCAGAGTGATTCGCCCAATGAGTCCTTGAAAGTTAGTCGTTTTCAGCCAATTTTCTGGATTTTTGAAAATTTCACTTTTTTGTGAAAATATCCACTAAATTAGGGAATATGATGTGTGAGGGTACCCCAGGAGAGTACCAAATGTGTGTGGGTAGAATATATAGCCCACGGGGGTAAAATTGAAAAAAGTTGAGAATTTTTTTTTTGGACTTAGTCATTTTTCCGGCGTTTATCAGACTTTCAGATAGGGGATATGTCAGTGAGCATTCCGATTTCAGTTCCAGAGTGATTCGCCCAATGAGTCCTTGATAGTCGCTTTCAGCCAATTTTCTGGATTTTTGAAAATTTCACTTTTTTGTGAAAATATCCACTAAATTAGGGAATAATATGTGTGAGGGTACCCCAGGAGAGTACCAAATGTGAGTGGGTAGAATATATATCCCACGGGGGTAAAATTGAAAAAAGTTGAAAAATTTTTTTTTTTGGACTTAGTCATTTTTCCGTCATTTATCAGACTTTCAGATACGGGAAATGTCAGTGAGCATTCCGATTTCAGTTCCAGAGTGATTCGCCCAATGAGTCCTTGATATTTAGTCATTTTCAGCCAATTTTCTGGATTTTTGAAAATTTCACTTTTTTGTGAAAATATCCACTAAATTAGGGAATAATATGTGTGAGGGTACCCCAGGAGAGTTCCAAATGTGTGTAGGTAGAATATATATCCCACGGGGGTAAAATTGAAAAAAGTTGAAAAAATTTTTTTTTTGGATTTAGTCATTTTTCCGGCGTTTATCAGACTTTCAGATAGGGGAAATGTCAGTGAGCGTTCCGATTTCAGTTCCAGAGTGATTCGCCCAATGAGTCCTTGATAGTCGCTTTCAGCCAATTTTCTGGATTTTTGAAAATTTCACTTTTTTGTGAAAATATCCACTAAATTAGGGAATAATATGTGTGAGGGTACCCCAGGAGAGTACCAAATGTGTGTGGGTAGAATATATATCCCACGGGGGTAAAATTGAAACAAGTTGAAAAAATTTTTTTTTTGGACTTAGTCATTTTTCCGGCGTTTATCAGACTTTCAGATAGGTGAAATGTCAGTGAGCGTTCCGATTTCAGTTCCAGAGTGATTCGCCCAATGAGTCCTTGATAGTCGCTTTCAGCCAATTTTCTGGATTTTTGAAAATTTCACTTTTTTGTGAAAATATCCACTAAATTAGGGAATAATATGTGTGAGGGTACCCCAGGAGAGTTCCAAATGTGTGTAGGTAGAATATATATCCCACGGGGGTAAAATTGAAAAAAGTTGAAAAAAATTTTTTTTTGGATTTAGTCATTTTTCCGGCGTTTATCAGACTTTCAGATAGGGGAAATGTCAGTGAGCGTTCCGATTTCAGTTCCAGAGTGATTCGCCCAATGAGTCCTTGATAGTTAGTCGTTTTCAGCCAATTTTCTGGATTTTTGAAAATTTCACTTTTTTGTGAAAATATCCACTAAATTAGGGAATAATATGTGTGAGGGTACCCCAGGAGAGTACCAAATGTGTGTGGGTAGAATATATATCCCACGGGGGTAAAATTGAAACAAATTGAAAAAATTTTTTTTTTGGACTTAGTCATTTTTCCGGCATTTATCAGACTTTCAGATACAGGAAATGTCAGTGAGCGTTCCGATTTCAGTTCCAGAGTGATTCGCACTATGAGTCCTTGATATTTAGTCATTTTCAGCCAATTTTCTGGATTTTTGAAAATTTCACTTTTTTGTGAAAATATCCACTAAATTAGGGAATAATATGTGTGAGGCTACCCCAGGAGAGTACCAAATGTTTGTGGGTAGAATATATATCCCACGGGGGTAAAATTGAAAAAAGTTGAAAAAATTTTTTTTTTGGACTTAGTCATTTTTCCGGCGTTTATCAGACTTTCAGATAGGGGAAATGTCAGTGAGCGTTCCGATTTCAGTTCCAGAGTGATTCGCCCAATGAGTCCTTGATATTTAGTCATTTTCAGCCAATTTTCTGGATTTTTGAAAATTTCACTTTTTTATGAAAATACCCACTAAATTAGGGAATAATATGTGTGAGGGTACCCCAGGAGAGTTTCAAATGTGTGTAGGTAGAATATATATCCCACGGGGGTAAAATTGAAAAAAATGGAAAAATTTTTTTTTTGGATTTAGTCATTTTTCCGGCGTTTATCAGACTTTCAGATAGGGGAAATGTCAGTGAGCGTTCCGATTTCAGTTCCAGAGTGATTCGCCCAATGAGTCCTTGATAGTCGCTTTCAGCCAATTTTCTGGATTTTTGAAAATTTCACTTTTTTGTGAAAATATCCACTAAATTAGGGAATAATATGTGTGAGGGTACCCCAGGAGAGTTCCAAATGTGTGTAGGTAGAATATATATCCCACGGGGGTAAAATTGAAAAAAGTTGAAAAAAATTTTTTTTGGGACTTAGTCATTTTTCCGGCGTTTATCAGACTTTCAGATAGGGGAAATGTCAGTGAGCGTTCCGATTTCAGTTCCAGAGTGATTCGCCCAATGAGTCCTTGATAGTTAGTCGCTTTCAGCCAATTTTCTGGATTTTTGAAAATTTCACTTTTTTGTGAAAATATCCACTAAATTAGGGAATAATATGTGTGAGGGTACCCCAGGAGAGTTACAAATGTGTGTGGGTAGAATATATATCCCACGGGGGTAAAATTGAAAAAAGTTGAAAAAATTTTTTTTTTGGACTTCGTCATTTTTCCGGCATTTATCAGACTTTCAGATACGGGAAATGTCAGTGAGCGTTCCGATTTCAGTTCCAGAGTGATTCGCACTATGAGTCCTTGATATTTAGTCATTTTCAGCCAATTTTCTGGATTTTTGAAAATTTCACTTTTTTATGAAAATATCCACTAAATTAGGGAATAATATGTGTGAGGCTACCCCAGGAGAGTACCAAATGTGTGTGGGTAGAATATATATCCCACGGGGGTAAAATTGAAAAAAGTTGAAAACATTTTTTTTTTGGACTTCGTCATTTTTCCGGCATTTATCAGACTTTCAGATACGGGAAATGTCAGTGAGCATTCCGATTTCAGTTCCAGAGTGATTCGCCCAATGAGTCCTTGATAGTTAGTCGTTTTCAGCCAATTTTCTGGATTTTTGAAAATTTCACTTTTTTGTGAAAATATCCACTAAATTAGGGAATAATATGTGTGAGGGTACCCCAGGAGAGTACCAAATGTGTGTGGGTAGAATATATATCCCACGGGGGTAAAATTGAAACAAGTTGAAAAAATTTTTTTTTTGGACTTAGTCATTTTTCCGGCGTTTATCAGACTTTCAGATAGGTGAAATGTCAGTGAGCGTTCCGATTTCAGTTCCAGAGTGATTCGCCCAATGAGTCCTTGATAGTCGCTTTCAGCCAATTTTCTGGATTTTTGAAAATTTCACTTTTTTGTGAAAATATCCACTAAATTAGGGAATAATATGTGTGAGGGTACCCCAGGAGAGTTCCAAATGTGTGTGGGTAGAATGTATATCCCACGGGGGTAAAATTGAAAAAAGTTGAAAAAATTTTTTTTTTGGACTTAGTCATTTTTCCGGCGTTTATCAGACTTTCAGATAGGGGAAATGTCAGTGAGCGTTCCGATTTCAGTTCCAGAGTGATTCGCCCAATGAGTCCTTGATATTTAGTCATTTTCAGCCAATTTTCTGGATTTTTGAAAATTTCACTTTTTTATGAAAATATCCACTGAATTAGGGTATAATATGTGTGAGGCTACCCCAGGAGAATACCAAATGTGTGTGGGTAGAATATATATCAAACAGGGGTAAAATTGAAAAAAGTTGAAAACATTTTTTTTTTTGGACTTAGTCATTTTTCCGGCATTTATCAGACTTTCAGATACGGGAAATGTCAGTGAGCGTTCCGATTTCAGTTCCAGAGTGATTCGCCCAATGAGTCCTTGATATTTAGTCATTTTCAGCCAATTTTCTGGATTTTTGAAAATTTCACTTTTTTGTGAAAATATCCACTAAATTAGGGAATAATATGTGTGAGGGTACCCCAGGAGAGTTCCAAATGTGTGTAGGTAGAATATATATCCCACGGGGGTAAAATTGAAAAAAGTTGAAAAAAATTTTTTTTTGGATTTAGTCATTTTTCCGGCGTTTATCAGACTTTCAGATAGGGGAAATGTCAGTGAGCGTTCCGATTTCAGTTCCAGAGTGATTCGCACTATGAGTCCTTGATATTTAGTAATTTTCAGCCAATTTTCTGGATTTTTGAAAATTTCACTTTTTTATGAAAATATCCACTAAATTAGGGAATAATATGTGTGAGGGTACCCCAGGAGAGTTTCAAATGTGTGTAGGTAGAATATATATCCCACGGGGGTAAAATTGAAAAAAATGGAAAAATTTTTTTTTTGGATTTAGTCATTTTTCCGGCGTTTATCAGACTTTCAGATAGGGGAAATGTCAGTGAGCGTTCCGATTTCAGTTCCAGAGTGATTCGCCCAATGAGTCCTTGATAGTCGCTTTCAGCCAATTTTCTGGATTTTTGAAAATTTCACTTTTTTGTGAAAATATCCACTAAATTAGGGAATAATATGTGTGAGGGTACCCCAGGAGAGTTCCAAATGTGTGTAGGTAGAATATATATCCCACGGGGGTAAAATTGAAAAAAGTTGAAAAAAATTTTTTTTTGGACTTAGTCATTTTTCCGGCGTTTATCAGACTTTCAGATAGGGGAAATGTCAGTGAGCGTTCCGATTTCAGTTCCAGTGTGATTCGCCCAATGAGTCCTTGATAGTTAGTCGCTTTCAGCCAATTTTCTGGATTTTTGAAAATTTCACTTTTTTGTGAAAATATCCACTAAATTAGGGAATAATATGTGTGAGGGTACCCCAGGAGAGTTACAAATGTGTGTGGGTAGAATATATATCCCACGGGGGTAAAATTGAAAAAAGTTGAAAAAATTTTTTTTTTGGACTTCGTCATTTTTCCGGCATTTATCAGACTTTCAGATACGGGAAATGTCAGTGAGCGTTCCGATTTCAGTTCCAGAGTGATTCGCACTATGAGTCCTTGATATTTAGTCATTTTCAGCCAATTTTCTGGATTTTTGAAAATTTCACTTTTTTATGAAAATATCCACTAAATTAGGGAATAATATGTGTGAGGCTACCCCAGGAGTGTACCAAATGTGTGTGGGTAGAATATATATCCCACGGGGGTAAAATTGAAAAAAGTTGAAAACATTTTTTTTTTGGACTTCGTCATTTTTCCGGCATTTATCAGACTTTCAGATACGGGAAATGTCAGTGAGCATTCCGATTTCAGTTCCAGAGTGATTCGCCCAATGAGTCCTTGATAGTTAGTCGTTTTCAGCCAATTTTCTGGATTTTTGAAAATTTCACTTTTTTGTGAAAATATCCACTAAATTAGGGAATAATATGTGTGAGGGTACCCCAGGAGAGTACCAAATGTGTGTGGGTAGAATATATATCCCACGGGGGTAAAATTGAAACAAGTTGAAAAAATTTTTTTTTTGGACTTAGTCATTTTTCCGGCGTTTATCAGACTTTCAGATAGGTGAAATGTCAGTGAGCGTTCCGATTTCAGTTCCAGAGTGATTCGCCCAATGAGTCCTTGATAGTCGCTTTCAGCCAATTTTCTGGATTTTTGAAAATTTCACTTTTTTGTGAAAATATCCACTAAATTAGGGAATAATATGTGTGAGGGTACCCCAGGAGAGTTCCAAATGTGTGTGGGTAGAATGTATATCCCACGGGGGTAAAATTGAAAAAAGTTGAAAAAATTTTTTTTTTTGACTTAGTCATTTTTCCGGCGTTTATCAGACTTTCAGATAGGGGAAATGTCAGTGAGCGTTCCGATTTCAGTTCCAGAGTGATTCGCCCAATGAGTCCTTGATATTTAGTCATTTTCAGCCAATTTTCTGGATTTTTGAAAATTTCACTTTTTTATGAAAATATCCACTGAATTAGGGTATAATATGTGTGAGGCTACCCCAGGAGAATACCAAATGTGTGTGGGTAGAATATATATCAAACAGGGGTAAAATTGAAAAAAGTTGAAAACATTTTTTTTTTTGGACTTAGTCATTTTTCCGGCATTTATCAGACTTTCAGATACGGGAAATGTCAGTGAGCGTTCCGATTTCAGTTCCAGAGTGATTCGCCCAATGAGTCCTTGATATTTAGTCATTTTCAGCCAATTTTCTGGATTTTTGAAAATTTCACTTTTTTGTGAAAATATCCACTAAATTAGGGAATAATATGTGTGAGGGTACCCCAGGAGAGTTCCAAATGTGTGTAGGTAGAATATATATCCCACGGGGGTAAAATTGAAAAAAGTTGAAAAAAATTTTTTTTTGGATTTAGTCATTTTTCCGGCGTTTATCAGACTTTCAGATAGGGGAAATGTCAGTGAGCGTTCCGATTTCAGTTCCAGAGTGATTCGCACTATGAGTCCTTGATATTTAGTCATTTTCAGCCAATTTTCTGGATTTTTGAAAATTTCACTTTTTTATGAAAATATCCACTAAATTAGGGAATAATATGTGTGAGGGTACCCCAGGAGAGTTTCAAATGTGTGTAGGTAGAATATATATCCCACGGGGGTAAAATTGAAAAAAATGGAAAAATTTTTTTTTTGGATTTAGTCATTTTTCCGGCGTTTATCAGACTTTCAGATAGGGGAAATGTCAGTGAGCGTTCCGATTTCAGTTCCAGAGTGATTCGCCCAATGAGTCCTTGATAGTCGCTTTCAGCCAATTTTCTGGATTTTTGAAAATTTCACTTTTTTGTGAAAATATCCACTAAATTAGGGAATAATATGTGTGAGGGTACCCCAGGAGAGTTCCAAATGTGTGTAGGTAGAATATATATCCCACGGGGGTAAAATTGAAAAAAGTTGAAAAAAATTTTTTTTTGGACTTAGTCATTTTTCCGGCGTTTATCAGACTTTCAGATAGGGGAAATGTCAGTGAGCGTTCCGATTTCAGTTCCAGAGTGATTCGCCCAATGAGTCCTTGATAGTTAGTCGCTTTCAGCCAATTTTCTGGATTTTTGAAAATTTCACTTTTTTGTGAAAATATCCACTAAATTAGGGAATAATATGTGTGAGGGTACCCCAGGAGAGTTACAAATGTGTGTGGGTAGAATATATATCCCACGGGGGTAAAATTGAAAAAAGTTGAAAAAATTTTTTTTTTGGACTTCGTCATTTTTCCGGCATTTATCAGACTTTCAGATACGGGAAATGTCAGTGAGCGTTCCGATTTCAGTTCCAGAGTGATTCGCACTATGAGTCCTTGATATTTAGTCATTTTCAGCCAATTTTCTGGATTTTTGAAAATTTCACTTTTTTATGAAAATATCCACTAAATTAGGGAATAATATGTGTGAGGGTACCCCAGGAGAGTACCAAATGTGTGTGGGTAGAATATATATCCCACGGGGGTAAAATTGAAAAAAGTTGAAAACATTTTTTTTTTGGACTTAGTCATTTTTCCGGCATTTATCAGACTTTCAGATACGGGAAATGTCAGTGAGCATTCCGATTTCAGTTCCAGAGTGATTCGCCCAATGAGTCCTTGATAGTTAGTCGTTTTCAGCCAATTTTCTGGATTTTTGAAAATTTCACTTTTTTGTGAAAATATCCACTAAATTAGGGAATAATATGTGTGAGGGTACCCCAGGAGAGTACCAAATGTGTGTGGGTAGAATATATATCCCACGGGGGTAAAATTGAAACAAGTTGAAAAAATTTTTTTTTTGGACTTAGTCATTTTTCCGGCGTTTATCAGACTTTCAGATAGGTGAAATGTCAGTGAGCGTTCCGATTTCAGTTCCAGAGTGATTCGCCCAATGAGTCCTTGATAGTCGCTTTCAGCCAATTTTCTGGATTTTTGAAAATTTCACTTTTTTGTGAAAATATCCACTAAATTAGGGAATAATATGTGTGAGGGTACCCCAGGAGAGTTCCAAATGTGTGTGGGTAGAATGTATATCCCACGGGGGTAAAATTGAAAAAAGTTGAAAAAATTTTTTTTTTGGACTTAGTCATTTTTCCGGCGTTTATCAGACTTTCAGATAGGGGAAATGTCAGTGAGCGTTCCGATTTCAGTTCCAGAGTGATTCGCCCAATGAGTCCTTGATATTTAGTCATTTTCAGCCAATTTTCTGGATTTTTGAAAATTTCACTTTTTTATGAAAATATCCACTGAATTAGGGTATAATATGTGTGAGGCTACCCCAGGAGAATACCAAATGTGTGTGGGTAGAATATATATCAAACAGGGGTAAAATTGAAAAAAGTTGAAAACATTTTTTTTTTTGGACTTAGTCATTTTTCCGGCATTTATCAGACTTTCAGATACGGGAAATGTCAGTGAGCGTTCCGATTTCAGTTCCAGAGTGATTCGCCCAATGAGTCCTTGATATTTAGTCATTTTCAGCCAATTTTCTGGATTTTTGAAAATTTCACTTTTTTGTGAAAATATCCACTAAATTAGGGAATAATATGTGTGAGGGTACCCCAGGAGAGTTCCAAATGTGTGTAGGTAGAATATATATCCCACGGGGGTAAAATTGAAAAAAGTTGAAAAAAATTTTTTTTTGGATTTAGTCATTTTTCCGGCGTTTATCAGACTTTCAGATAGGGGAAATGTCAGTGAGCGTTCCGATTTCAGTTCCAGAGTGATTCGCCCAATGAGTCCTTGATATTTAGTCATTTTCAGACAATTTTCTGGATTTTTGAAAATTTCACTTTTTTGTGAAAATATCCACTAAATTAGGGAATAATATGTGTGAGTCTACCCCAGGAGAGTACCAAATGTGTGTGGGTAGAATATATGTCCCACGGGGGTAAAATTGAAAAAAGTTGAAAAAATTTTTTTTTTGGACTTAGTCATTTTTCCGGCGTTTATCAGACTTTCAGATAGGGGAAATGTCAGTGAGCGTTCCGATTTCAGTTCCAGAGTGATTCGCCCAATGAGTCCTTGATAGTTAGTCGCTTTCAGCCAATTTTCTGGATTTTTGAAAATTTCACTTTTTTGTGAAAATATCCACTAAATTAGGGAATAATATGTGTGAGGCTACCACAGGAGAGTTCCAAATGTGTGTAGGTAGAATATATATCCCACGGGGGTAAAATTGAAAAAAGTTTAAAAAATTTTTTTTGGGGATTTAGTCATTTTTCCGGCGTTTATCAGACTTTCAGATAGGGGAAATGTCAGTGAGCGTTCCGATTTCAGTTCCAGAGTGATTCGCCCAATGAGTCCTTGATATTTAGTCATTTTCAGACAATTTTCTGGATTTTTGAAAATTTCACTTTTTTGTGAAAATATCCACTAAATTAGGGAATAACATGTGTGAGTCTACCCCAGGAGAGTACCAAATGTGTGTGGGTAGAATATATATCTCATGGGGGTAAAATTGAAAAAAGTTGAAAAAAATTTTTTTTAGACTTAGTCATTTTTCCGGCGTTTAGCAGACTTTCAGATAGGGCAAATGTCAGTGAGCTTTCCGATTTCAGTTCCAGAGTGATACGCCCAATGAGTCCCTGATATTTACACGTTTTCAGCCAATATTTTGGATTTTTGAAAATTTCACTTTTTTGTGAAAATATCCACTAAATTAGGGAATAATATGTGTGAGGGTACCCCAGGAGAGTTTAAAATGTGTGTGGGAAGAATATATATCCCACGGGGGTAAAATTGAAAAAAGGTGAAAAAAAATTTTTTTTGGGACTTAATCATTTTTCCGACGTTTATCAGACTTTCAGATAGGGGAAATGTCAGTGAGCATTCTGATTTCAGTTGCAGAGTGATTCGCCAAATGAGTCCTTGATATTTAGTCATTTTCAGCCAATTTTCTGGATTTTTGAAAATGTCACTTTTTTGCGAAAATATCCACTAAATGAGGGAATAATATGTGTGAGGGTACCCCAGGAGAGTTACAAATGTGTGTGGGTAGAACATATATCCCACGGGGATAAAATTGAAAAAAATTTAAAAAATTTTTTTTTGGACTTAATCATTTTTCCGACCTTTATCAGACTTTCAGATAGGGGAAATGTCAGTGAGCTTTCCGATTTCAGTTCCAGAGCGATTCGCCCAATGAGTCCTTGATAATTAGTAGTTTTCAGCAAATATTTAGGATTTTTGAAAATTTCACATTTTTGTGAAAATATCCACTAAATGAGGGAATAATATGTGTGAGGGTACCCCAGGAGAGTTCCAAATGTGTGTGGGTTGAATATATATCCCACGGGGGTAAAATTGAAAAAAATTGAAATTTTTTTTTTTTTGAACTGTCATTTTTCCGACGTTTATCAGACTTTCAGATAGGGGAAATGTCAGTGAGCGTTCCTTTTTCAGTTTCAGAGCGATTCGCCCAATGAGTCCTTGATATCTAGTCGTTTTCTGCAAATATTTAGGATTTTTGAAAATTTCACTTTTTTGTGAAAATATCCACTAAATGAAGGAATAATATGTGTGAGGGTACCCCAGGAGAGTTCCAAATGTGTGTGGGTAGAATATACATCCCACGGGGGTAAAATTGTAAAAAGTTGAAAACATTTTTTTTTAGACTTAGTCATTTTTCCGGCGTTTATCAGACTTTCAGAAAAGGGAAATGTCAGTGAGCATTCCGATTTCAGTTCCAGAGCGATTCGCCCAATAAATCCTTGATATTTAGTCGTTTTCAGCCAAGTTTCTGGATTTTTGAAAATTTCACTTTTTTGTGAAAATATCCCCTAAATGAGGGAATAATATGTGTGAGGGTACCCCAGGAGAGTTCAAAATGTGTGTGGGAAGAATATATATTCCACGGGGGTAAAATTGAAAAACGTTGAAAAACATTTTTTTTTGGACTTAGTCATTTTTCCGACCTTTATCAGACTTTCAGATAGGGAAAATGTCAGTGAGCGTTCCGATTTCAGTTCCAGAGCGATTCGCCCAATGAGTCCTTGATATTTAGTCGTTTTCAGCAAATATTTTGGATTTTTGAAAATTTCACTTTTTTGTGAAAATATCCACTAAATGAGGGAATAATATGTGTGAGGGTACCCCAGGAGAGTTCCAAATGTGTGTGGGTTGAATATATATCCCACGGGAGTAAAATTGAAAAAAATTGAAATTTTTTTTTTTTTGGACTGTCATTTTTCCGACGTTTATCAGACTTTCAGATAGGGGAAATGTCAGTGAGCGTTCCGATTTCAGTTTCAGAGCGATTCGCCCAATGAGTCCTTGATATTTAGTCGTTTTCAGCAAATATTTTGGATTTTTGAAAATTTCACTTTTTTGTGAAAATATCCACTAAATTAGGGAATAATATGTGTGAGGGTACCCCAGGAGAGTACCAAATGTGTGTGGGTAGAATATATATCGCACGGGGGTAAAATTGAAAAAAGTTGAAAAAATTTTTTTTTTTGGACTTAGTCATTTTTCCGGCGTTTATCAGACTTTCAGATAGGGGAAATGTCAGTGAGCGTTCTGATTTCAGTTCCAGAGCGATTCGCCCAATGAGTCCTTGATATTTAGTCGTTTTCAGCCAAGTTTCTGGATTTTTGAAAATTTCACTTTTTTTGTGATAATATCCCCTAAATGAGGGAATAATATGTGTGAGGGTACCCCAGGAGAGTTTAAAATGTGTGTGGGAAGAATATATATCCCACGGGGGTAAAATTGAAAAAAGGTGAAAAAAATTTTTTTTTGGGACTAAATCATTTTTCCGACGTTTATCAGACTTTCAGATAGGGGAAATGTCAGTGAGCTTTCCGATTTCAGTTCCAGAGCGATACGCCCAATGAGTCCTTGATATTTACACGTTTTCAGCCAATATTTTGGATTTTTGAAAATTTCACTTTTTTGTGAAAATATCCACTAAATTAGGGAATAATATGTGTGAGGGTACCCCAGGAGAGTTTCAAATGTGTGTGGGTAGAATATATATCCCACGGGGGTAAAATTGAAAAAAGTTGAAAACATTTTTTTTTGGACTTAGTAATTTTTCCGGCGTTTATCAGACTTTCAGATAAGGGAAATGTCAGTGAGCGTTCCGATTTCAGTTCCAGAGCGATTCGCCCAATGAGTCCTTGATATTTAGTCGTTTTCAGCCAAGTTTCTGGATTTTTGAAAATTTAACTTTTTTGTGAAAATATCCCCTAAATGAGGGATTAATATGTGTGAGGGTACCCCAGGAGAGTTCAAAATGTGTGTGGGAAGAATATATATCCCACGGGGGTAAAATTGAAAAAAGGTGAAAAAATTTTTTTTAGGGACTTAGTCATTTTTCCGGCGTTCATCAGACTTTCAGATAGGGCAAATGTCAGTGAGCGTTCCGATTTCAGTTCCAGAGCGATTCGCCCAATGAGTCCTTGATATTTAGTCGTTTTCAGCCAATATTTTGGATTTTTGAAAATTTCACTTTTTTCTGAAAATATCCACTAAATGAGGGAATAATATGTGTGAGGGTACCCCAGGAGAGTTCCAAACGTGTGTGGGTTGAATATATATCGCACGGGGGTAAAATTGAAAAAAATTGAAATTTTTTTTTTTTTGGACTGTCATTTTTCCGACGTTTATCAGACTTTCAGATAGGGGAAATGTCAGTGAGCGTTCCGATTTCAGTTTCAGAGCGATTCGCCCAATGAGTCCTTGATATTTAGTCGTTTTCTGCAAATATTTTGGATTTTTTGAAAATTTCACTTTTTTGTGAAAATATCCACTAAATTAGGGAATAATATGTGTGAGGGTACCCCAGAAAACTTCCAAATGTGTGTGGGTAGAATATATATCCCACGGGGATAAAATTGAAAAAAATTTAAAAAATTTTTTTTTGGACTTAATAATTTTTCCGACCTTTATCAGTCTTTCAGATAGGGGAAATGTCAGTGAGCTTTCCGATTTCAGTTCCAGAGCGATTCACCCAATGAGTCCTTAATATTTAGTCGTTTTCAGCCAATATTTTGGATTTTTGAAAATTTCACTTTTTTGTGAAAATATCCACTAAAATTAGGGAATAATATGTGTGAGGGTACCCCAGGAGAGTTCCAAATGTGTGTGGGTAGAATATACATCCCACGGGGGTAAAATTGAAAAAAGTTGAAAACATTTTTTTTTGGACTTAGTCATTTTTCCGGCGTTTATCAGATTTTCAGATAGGGGAGAGTCACTGAGCGTTCCGATTTCAGTTCCAGAGCGATTCACCCAATGAGTCCTTAATATTTAGTCGTTTTCAGCCAATTTTCTGGATTTTTGAAAATTTCACTTTTTTTGTGAAAATATCCACTAAATTAGGGAATAATATGTGTGAGGGTACCCCAGGAGAGTTCCCAATGTGTGTGGGTAGAATATATATCCCACGGGGGTAAAATTGAAAAAAGTTGAAAACATTTTTTTTTTTGGACTTAGTCGTTTTTCCGGCGTTTATCCGACTTTCAGATAAGGGAAATGTCAGTGAGCATTAAGATTTCAGTTCCAGAGCGATTCGCCCAATGAGTCCTTGATATTTAGTCGTTTTCAGCCAAGTTTCTGGATTTTTGAAAATTTCACCTTTTTGTGAAAATATCCCCTAAATGAGGGAATAATATGTGTGAGGGTACCCCAGGAGAGTTCAAAATGTGTGTGGGAAGAATATATATCCCACGGGGGTAAAATTGAAAAAAGGTAAAAAAAATTTTTTTATGGACTTAGTCATTTTTCCGGCGTTCATCAGACTTTCAGATAGGGCAAATGTCAGTGAGCGTTCCGATTTCAGTTTCAGAGCGATTCGCCCAATGAGTCCTTGATATCTAGTCGTTTTCTGCAAATATTTAGGATTTTTGAAAATTTCACTTTTTTGTGAAAATATCCACTAAATGAGGGAATAATATGTGTGAGGGTACCCCAGGAGAGTTCCAAATGTGTGTGGGTAGAATATACATCCCACGGGGGTAAAATTGTAAAAAGTTGAAAACATTTTTTTTTAGACTTAGTCATTTTTCCGGCGTTTATCAGACTTTCAGATAAGGGAAATGTCAGTGAGCGTTCCGATTTCAGTTCCAGAGCGATTCGCCCAATGAGTCCTTGATATTTAGTCGTTTTCAGCCAAGTTTCTGGATTTTTGAAAATTTCACTTTTTTGTGAAAATATCCCCTAAATGAGGGAATAATATGTGTGAGGGTACCCCAGGAGAGTTCAAAATGTGTGTGGGAAGAATATATATCCCACGGGGGTAAAATTGAAAAAAGTTTAAAAAATTTTTTTTTTTGGAAATAGTCATTTTTCCGACGTTTATCAGACTTTCAGATAGGTCAAATGTCAGTGAGCTTTCCGATTTCAGTTCCAGAGTGATACGCCCAATGAGTCCTTGATATTTAGTCGTTTTCAGTCAATATTTTGGATTTTTGAAAATTTCACTTTTTTGTGAAAATATCCACTAAATGAGGGAATAATATGTGTGAGGGTACCCCAGGAGAGTTCCAAATGTGTGTGGGTAGAATATATATCCCACGGGGGTAAAATTGAAAAAAGTTGAAAAAAGTTATTTTTTGGACTTAGTCATTTTTCCGGCGTTTATCAGACTTTAAGATAGGGGAAATGTCAGTGAGCGTTCCGATTTCAGTTCCAGAGTGATTCGCCCAATGAGTCCTTGATATTTAATCATTTTCAGCCAATTTTCTGGATTTTTGAAAATTTCACTTTTTTGCGAAAATATCCACTAAATGAGGGAATAATATGTGTGAGGGTACCCCAGGAGAGTTACAAATGTGTGTGGGTAGAATATACAGTACAGACCAAAAGTTTGGACACACCTTCTCATTTAAAGATTTTTCTGTATTTCCATGACTATGAAAATTGTACATTCACACTGAAGGCATTAAAACTATGAATTAACACATGTGGAATTATATACTTAACAAAAAAGTGTGAAGCAACTCAAAATATGTCTCATATTCTAGGTTCTTCAAAGTAGCCACCTTTTGCTTTGATGACTGCTTTGCACACTCTTCGCATTCTCTTGATGAGCTTCAAGTGGTAGTCACCGGAAATTGTCTTCACTTCACAGGTGTGCCCTGTCAGGTTTAATAAGTGGGATTTCTTGCCTTATAAATAGGGTTGGGACCATCAGTTGTGTTGTGCAGAAGTCTGGTGGATACACAGCTGAAAGTCCTACTGAATAGACTGTTAGAATCAGTATTATAGCAAGAAAAAAGCAGCTAAGTAAAGAAAAATGAGTGGCCATCATTACTTTAAGAAATGAAGGTCAGTCAGTCTGAAAAATTGGGCAAACTTTGAAAGTGTCCCCAAGTGCAGTTGCAAAAACCATCAAGTGCTACAAAGAAGCTGGCTCACATGAGGACCGCCCCAGGAAAGGAAGACCAAGAATCACCCCTGCTTCTGAGGATAAGTTTATTCGAGTCACCAGCCTCAGAAATTGCAGGTTAACATCAGCTCAGATTAGAGACCAGGTCAATGCCACACAGATTTCTAGCAGCAGACATATCTCTACAATAACTGTTAAGAGGAGACTTTGTGCAGCAGGCCTTCATGGTAAAATAGCGGCTAGGAAACCACTGCTAAGGACAGGCAACAAGCAGAAGAGACTTGTTTGGGCTAAAGAACACAAGGAATGAACATTAGACCATTGGAAATCTGTGCTTTGGTCTGATGAGTCCAAATTTGAGATCTTTGGTTCCAACCACCGTGTCTTTGTGCGACGCAGAAAAGGTGAATGGATGGACTCTACATGCCTGGTTCCCACCGTGAAGCATGGAGGAGGAGGTGTGATGGTGCGGGGGTGCTTTGCTGGTGACACCGTTGGGGATTTATTCAAAATTGAAGGCATACTGAACCAGCATGGCTACCACAGCATCTTGCAGCGGCATGCTATTCCATCAAGTTTGCGTTTAATTGGACCATCATTTATTTTCAACAGGACAATGACCCCAAACACACCTCCAGGCTGTGTAAGGGCTATTTGACCAAGAAGGAGAGTGATGGGGTGCTACTCCAGATGACATGGTCTCCAGTCACCAGACCTGAACCGAATCGAGATGGTTTGGGGTGAGCTGGACTGCAGAGTGAAGGCAAAAGGGCCAACAAGTGCTAAGCATCTCTGAGAACTCCTTCAAGATTGTTGGAAGACGATTTCCGGTGACTACCTCTTGAAGCTCATCAAGAGAATGCCAAGAGTGTGCAAAGAAGTCATCAAAGCAAAAGGTGGCTACTTTGAAGAAACTAGAATATAAGACATATATTTTCAGTTGTTTCACACTTTTTTAAGTATATAATTCTACATGTGTTAATTCATAGTTTTGATGCCTTCAGTGTGAATGTACAATTTTCATAGTCATGAAAATACAGAAAAATCTTTAAATGAGAAGGTGTGTTCAAACTTTTGGTCTGTACTGTATATCCCATGGGGGTAAAATTGAAAAAAGTTGAAAAAAATTTTTTTTTGGATTAGTCATTTTTCCGCCGTTTATCAGACTTTCAGATAGGGTAAATGTCAGTGAGCGTTCCAATTTCAGTTCCAGAGCGATTCGCCCAATGAGTCCTTGATATTTAGTCGTTTTCAGCAAACATTTTGGATTTTTGAAAATTTCACTTTTTTGTGAAAATATCCACTAAATGAGGGAATAATATGTGTGAGGGTACCCCAGGAGAGTTCCAAATGTGTGTGGGTAGAATATATATCCCACGGGGGTAAAATTGAAAAAAGTTGAAAAAATTTTTTTTTTGGACTTAGTCATTTTTTCGAAGTTTAACAAACTTACAGATAGGGGAAATGTCAGTGAGTGTTCCGATTTCAGTTCCAGAGCGATTCGCCCAATGAGTCATTGATATTTAGTCATTTTCAGCCAAATTTGTGGATTTTTGAAAATTTCACTTTTTTATGAAAATATCCACTAAATTAGGGAATATGTGTGAGGGTACCCCAGGAGAGTTCCAAATGTGCGTGGGTAGAATATATATCCCACGGGGGTAAAACTGAAAAAAGTTGAAAAAAAATATTTTTTTGACCTAGTCATTTTTCCGGCGTTTATCAGACTTTCAGAAAAGGGAAATGTCAGTGAGCGTTCCGATTTCAGTTCCAGAGCGATTCGCTCAATGAGTCCTTGATATTTAGTGGATTTCAGCCAAGTTTCTGGATTTTTGAAAATTTCACTTTTTTATGAAAATATCCACTAAATTAGGGAACAATATGTGTGAGGGTACCCCAGAAGAGTTCCAAATGTGTGTGGGTAGAATATATATCCCACGGGGGTAAAATTGAAAAAAATTGAAACATTTTTTTTTTTTGGACTGTCATTTTTCCGACGTTTATCAGACTTTCAGATAAGGGAAATGTCAGTGAGCGCTCCGATTTCAGTTCCAGAGCGATTCGCCCAATGAGTCCTTGATATTTAGTCATTTTCAGCCAATTTTCTTGATTTTTAAAAATTTCACTTTTTTGTGAAAATATCCACTAAATTAGGGAATAATATGTGTGAGGGTACCCCAGGAGAGTTCGAAATGTGTGTGGCTAGAATATATATCCCACGGGGGTAAAATTGAAAAAAGTTGAAAAAAATTTTTTTTTGGACTTAGTCATTTTTCCGCCGTTTATCAGACTTTCAGATAGGGGAAATGTCAGTGAGCGTTCCGATATCAGTTCCAGAGCGATTCGCCCAATGAGTCCTTGATATTTAGTCATTTTCAGCCAAGTTTTTGGATTTTTGAAAATTTCACTTTTTTGTGAAAATATCCCCTAAATGAGGGAATAATATGTGTGAGGGTACCCCAGGACAGTTCAAAATGTGTGTGGGAAGAATATATATCTCACAGGGGTAAAATTGAAAAAAGGTGAAGAAAATTTTTTTGGGGACTTAGTCATTTTTCCGGCGTTTCTCAGACTTTCAGATAGGGGAAATGTCATTGAGCGTTCCGATTTCAGTTCCAGAGCGATTCGCCCAATGAGTCCTTGATATTTAGTCGTTTTCAGCCAATTTTCTGGATTTTTGAAAATTTCACTTTTTTGTGAAAATATCCACTAAATGAGGGAATAATATGTGTGAGGGTACCCCAGGAGAGTTACAAATGTGTGTTGGTAGAATATATATCCCACGGGGGTAAATCTGAAAAAAGTTGAAAAAAATTTTTTTTTGGACTTAGTCATTTTTCCGCCGTTTATCAGACTTTCAGATAGGGGAAAGTTCAGTGAGCGTTCCGATTTCAGTTCCAGAGCGATTCGCACAATGAGTCCTTGATATTTAGTCATTTTCAGCCAATATTTTGGATTTTTGAAAATTTCACTTTTTTGTGAAAATATCCACTAAATGAGGGAATAATATGTGTGAGGGTACCCCAGGAGAGTTCCAAATGTTTGTGGGAAGAATATATATCCCACGGGGGTAAAATTGAAAAAAGGTGAAAAAAAATTTTTTGGGGACTTAGTCATTTTTCCGGCGTTTATCAGACTTTCAGATAGGGCAAATGTCAGTGAGCGTTCCGATTTCAGTTCCAGAGCGATTCGCCCAATGAGTCCTTGATATTTAGTCGTTTTCAGCCAAGTTTCTGGATTTTTGAAAATTTCACTTTTTTGTGAAAATATCCCCTAAATGAGGGAATAATATGTGTGAGGGTACCCCAGGAGAGTTCAAAATGTGTGTGGGAAGAATATATATCTCACGGGGGTAAAATTGAAAAAAGGTAAAGAAAATTTTTTTGGGGACTTAGTCATTTTTCCGGCGTTTCTCAGACTTTCAGATAGGGCAAATGTCAGTGATCGTTCCGATTTCAGTTCCAGAGCGATTCGCCCAATGAGTCCTTGATATTTAGTCGTTTTCAGGAAATATTTTGGATTTTTGAAAATTTCACTTTTTTGTGAAAATATCCACTAAATGAGGGAATAATGTGTGTGAGGGTACCCCAGGAGAGTTCCAAATGTGTGTGGGTAGAATATACATCACACGGGGGTAAAATTGAAAAAAGTTGTAAACATTTTTTTTTGGACTTAGTCATTTTTCCGGCGTTTCTCAGACTTTCAGATAGGGGAAATGTTAGTGAGCGTTCCGATTTCAGTTCCAGAGTGATTCGCCCAATGAGTCCTTGATATTTAGTCGTTTTCAGTCAATTTTCTGTATTTTTGAAAATTTCACTTTTTTGTGAAAATATCCACTAAATGAGGGAATAATATGTGTGAGGGTACCCCAGGAGAGTTCAAAATATGTGTGGGAAGAATATATATCCCACGGGGGTAAAATTGAAAAAAGGTGAAAAAAAATTTTTTTGGGACTTAGTCATTTTTCCGGCGTTTATCAGACTTTCAGATAGGGTAAATGTCAGTGAGCGTTTCGATTTCAGTTCCAGAGTGATTCGCCCAATGAGTCCTTGATATTTAGTCGTTTTCAGCCAATTTTCTGGATTTTTGAAAATTTCACTTTTTTGTGAAAATATCCACTAAATGAGGGAATAATATGTGTGAGGGTACTCCAGGAGAGTTACAAATGTGTGTGGGTTGAATATATATCCCACGGGGGTAAAACTGAAAAAAGTTGAAAAAATTTTTTTTTTGGACTTAGTCATTTTTCCGACGTTTAGCAGACTTTCAGATAGGGCAAATGTCAGTGAGCTTTACGATTTCAGTTCCAGAGCCATTCGCCCAATGAGTCCTTGATATTTAGTCGTTTTCAGCCAAGTTTCTGAATTTTTGAAAATTTCACTTTTTTGTGAAAATATCCCCTAAATGAGGAAATAATATGTGTGAGGGTACCCCAGGAGAGTTACAAATGTGTGTGGGTTGAATATATATCCCACGGGGGTAAAATTAAAAAAAAGTTGAAAAAATTTTTTTTTTGGACTTAGTCATTTTTCCGGCGTTTAGCAGACTTTCAGATAGGGCAAATGTCAGTGAGCTTTCCGATTTCAGTTCCAGAGCGATTCGCCCAATGAGTCCTTGATATTTAGTCATTTTCAGCCAATTTTCTGGATTTTTGAAAATTTCACTTTTTTGTGAAAATATCCACTAAATTAGGGAATAATATGTGTGAGGGTACCCGAGGAGAGTTCCAAATGTGTGTGGGTAGAATATATATCCCACGGGGGTAAAATTGAAAAAAGTTGAAAGAAATTTTTTTTTTGGACTTAGTCATTTTTCCGACGTTTATCAGATTTCAGATAGGGGAAATGTCAGTGAACGTTCCGATTTCAGTTCCAAAGCAATTCGCCCAATGAGTCCTTGATATTTAGTGGTTTTCAGCCAAGTTTCTGAATTTTTGAAAATTTCACTTTTTTGTGAAAATATCCCCTAAATGAGGAAATAATATGTGTGAGGGTACCCCAGGAGAGTTCCAAATGTGTGTGGGTAGAATATATATCCCACGGAGGTAAAATTGAAAAAAGTTGAAAAAAAATTTTTTTTGGACTTAGTCATTTTTCCGTCGTTTGTCAGACTTTCAGATAGGGGAAATGTCAGTGAGCTTTCCGATTTCAGTTCCAGAGCGATTCGCCCAATGAGTCCTTGATATTTAGTAATTTTCAGCCAATTTCCTGGATTTTTGAAAATTTCACTTTTTTGTGAAAATTTCACTTTTTTGTGAAAATATCCACTAAATTAAAAAAATCCACTAAAATATCCACTAAAATATCCACTAAAATATGTGTGAGGGTACCCCAGGAGAGTTCCAAATGTTTGTGGGTAGAATATATATCCCACGGGGGTAAAATTGAAAAAAGGTGAAAAAAAATTTTTTGGGGACTTAGTCATGTTTACGGCGTTTATCAGACTTTCAGATAGGGCAAATGTCAGTGAGCGTTCCGATTTCAGTTTCAGAGTGATTCGCCCAATGAGTCCTTGATATTTAGTCATTTTCAGCCAATTTTCTGGATTTTTGAAAATTTCACTTTTTTGTGAAAATATCCACTAAATGAGGGAATAATATGTGTGAGGGTACCCCAGGAGAGTTACAAATGTGTGTGGGTAGAATATATATCCCACGGGGGTAAAATTGAAAAAAATTGAAATTTTTTTTTTATTTGGATTTAGTCATTTTTCCGACGTTTATCAGACTTTCAGATAGGGCAAATGTCAGTGAGCTTTCCGATTTCAGTTCCAGAGCGATACGCCCAATGAGTCCTTGATATTTATTTGTTTTCAGCCAATATTTTGGATTTTTGAAAATTTCACTTTTTTGTGAAAATATCCACTAAATGAGGGAATAATATGTGTGAGGGTACCCCAGGAAAGTTCCAAATGTGTGTGGGTTGAATGTATATCCCACGGGGGTAAAATTAAAAAAAAGTTGAAAAAATTTTTTTTTTGGACTTAGTCATTTTTCTGGCGTTTAGCAGACTTTCAGATAGGGCAAATGTCAGTGAGCTTTCCAATTTCAGTTCCAGAGCGATTCGCCCAATGAGTCCTTGATATTTAGTCATTTTCAGCCAATTTTCTGGATTTTTGAAAATTTCACTTTTTTGTGAAAATATCCACTAAATTAGGGAATAATATGTGTGAGGGTACCCCAGGAGAGTTCCAAATGTGTGTGGGTAGAATATACATCCCACGGGTGTAAAATTGAAAAAAGTTGAAAACATTTTTTTTTGGACTTAGTCATTTCTCCGGCGTTTATCAGACTTTCAGATAAGGGAAATGTCAGTGAGCGTTCCGATTTCAGTTCCAGAGCGATTCGCCCAATGAGTCCTTGATATTTAGTCGTTTTCAGCCAATTTTCTGGATTTTTGAAAATTTCACTTTTTTGTGAAAATTTCACTTTTTTGTGAAAATATCCACTAAATTAAAAAAATCCACTAAAATATCCACTAAAATATCCACTAAAATATGTGTGAGGGTACCCCAGGAGAGGTCCAAATGTGTGTGGGTAGAATATACATCCCACGGGGGTAAAATTGAAAAAAGTTGAAAACATTTTTTTTTTGGACTTAGTCATTTTTCCGGCGTTTAACAGAATTTAAGATAGGGCAAATGTCAGTGAGTTTTCCGATTTCAGTTCCAGAGCGATACGCCCAATGAATCCTTGATAATTATTCGTTTTCAGCCAATATTTTGGATTTTTGAAAATTTCACTTTTTTGTGAAAATATCCACTAAATGAGGGAATAATATGTGTGAGGGTACCCCAGGACAGTTACAAATGTGTGTGGGTAGAATATATATCCCACGGGGGTAAAATTGAAAAAAGTTGAAAACATTTTTTTTTGGACTTAGTCATTTTTCCGCCGTTTATCAGACTTTCAGATAAGGGAAATGTCAGTGAGCGTTCCGATTTCAGTTTCAGAGCGATTCGCTAAATGAGTCCTTGATATTTAGTCGTTTTCAGCCAAGTCTCTGGATTTTTGAAAATTTCACTTTTTTTGTGAAAATATCCCCTAAATGTGGGAATAATATGTGTGAGGGTACCCCAGGAGAGTTCAAAATGTGTGTGGGAAGAATATATATCCCACGGGGGTAAAATTGAAAAAAGGTGAAAAAAATTTTTTTAGGGACTTAGTCATTTTTCCGACGTTTATCAGACTTTCAGATAGGGGAAATGTCAGTGAGCGTTCCGATTTCAGTTCCAGAGCGATTCGCCCAATGAGTCCTTGATATTTAGTCGTTTTCAGCCAATTTTCTGGATTTTTGAAAATTTCACTTTTTTGTGAAAATATCCACTAAATTAGGGAATAATATGTGTGAGGGTACCCTAGGAGACTTCCAAATGTGTGTGGGTAGAATATATATCCCACGGGGGTAAAATTGAAAAAAGTTGAAAACATTTTTTTTTGGACTTAGTCATTTTTCCGGCGTTAATCAGACTTTCAGATAAGGGAAATGTCAGTGAGCATTCCGATTTCAGTTCCAGAGCGATTCGCCCAATGAGTCCTTGATATTTAGTCGTTTTCAGCCAATATTTTGGATTTTTGAAAATTTCACTTTTTTGTGAAAATATCCCCTAAATGAGGAAATAATATGTGTGAGGGTACCCCAGGAGAGTTCAAAATGTGTGTGGGAAGAATATATATCCCACGGGGGTAAAATTGAAAAAAGTTGAAAGAAATTTTTTTTTGGATTAGTCATTTTTCCGGTGTTTAGCAGATGTTCAGATAGGGCAAATGTCAGTGAGCTTTCCGATTTCAGTTCCAGAGTGATAAGCCCAATGAGTCCTTGATATTTAGTCGTTTTCAGCCAATTTTCTGGATTTTTGAAAATTTCACTTTTTTGTGAAAATATCCACTAAATTAGGGAATAATATGTGTGAGGGTACCCCAGGAGAGGTCCAAATGTGTGTGGGTAGAATATATATCCCACGGGGGTAAAATTAAAAAAAGTTAAAAAAAAAAATTTTTTGGACTTAGTCATTTTTCCAGCGTTTATCAGACTTTCAGATAGGGGAAATGTCAGTGAGCGTTCCGATTTCAGTTCCAGAACGATTCGCCCAATGAGTCCTTGATATTTAGTCGTTTTCAGCTAATTTTCAGGATTTTTGAAAATTTCACTTTTTTGTGAAAATATCCACTAAATTAGGGAATAATATGTGTGAGGGTACCCCAGGAGAGTTCCAAATGTGTGTGGGTAGAATATATATCCCACGGGGGTAAAATTGAAAAAAGCTGAAAAAAATATTTTTTTGGACTTAGTCATTTTTCCGGCGTTTATCAGACTTTCAGATAGGGCAAATGTCAGTGAGCTTTCCGATTTCAGTTCTAGAGTGATACGCCCAATGAGTCCTTGATATTTAGTCGTTTTCAGCCAATTTTCTGGATTTTTGAAAATTTCACTTTTTTGTGAAAATATCCACTAAATGAGGGAATAATATGTGTGAGGGTACTCCAGGAGAGTTACAAATGTGTGTGGGTTGAATATATATCCCACGGGGGTAAAACTGAAAAAAGTTGAAAAAATTTTTTTTTTGGACTTAGTCATTTTTCCGACGTTTAGCAGACTTTCAGATAGGGCAAATGTCAGTGAGCTTTACGATTTCAGTTCCAGAGCCATTCGCCCAATGAGTCCTTGATATTTAGTCGTTTTCAGCCAAGTTTCTGAATTTTTGAAAATTTCACTTTTTTGTGAAAATATCCCCTAAATGAGGAAATAATATGTGTGAGGGTACCCCAGGAGAGTTACAAATGTGTGTGGGTTGAATATATATCCCACGGGGGTAAAATTAAAAAAAAGTTGAAAAAATTTTTTTTTTGGACTTAGTCATTTTTCCAGCGTTTAGCAGACTTTCAGATAGGGCAAATGTCAGTGAGCTTTCCGATTTCAGTTCCAGAGCGATTCGCCCAATGAGTCCTTGATATTTAGTCATTTTCAGCCAATTTTCTGGATTTTTGAAAATTTCACTTTTTTGTGAAAATATCCACTAAATTAGGGAATAATATGTGTGAGGGTACCCGAGGAGAGTTCCAAATGTGTGTGGGTAGAATATATATCCCACGGGGGTAAAATTGAAAAAAGTTGAAAGAAATTTTTTTTTTGGACTTAGTCATTTTTCCGACGTTTATCAGATTTCAGATAGGGGAAATGTCAGTGAGCGTTCCGATTTCAGTTCCAGAGCAATTCGCCCAATGAGTCCTTGATATTTAGTCGTTTTCAGCCAAGTTTCTGAATTTTTGAAAATTTCACTTTTTTGTGAAAATATCCCCTAAATGAGGAAATAATATGTGTGAGGGTACCCCAGGAGAGTTCCAAATGTGTGTGGGTAGAATATATATCCCACGGATGTAAAATTGAAAAAAGTTGAAAAAAAATTTTTTTTGGACTTAGTCATTTTTCCGTCGTTTGTCAGACTTTCAGATAGGGGAAATGTCAGTGAGCTTTCCGATTTCAGTTCCAGAGCGATTCGCCCAATGAGTCCTTGATATTTAGTAATTTTCAGCCAATTTCCTGGATTTTTGAAAATTTCACTTTTTTGTGAAAATTTCACTTTTTTGTGAAAATATCCACTAAATTAAAAAAATCCACTAAAATATCCACTAAAATATCCACTAAAATATGTGTGAGGGTACCCCAGGAGAGTTCCAAATGTTTGTGGGTAGAATATATATCCCACGGGGGTAAAATTGAAAAAAGGTGAAAAAAATTTTTTTGGGGACTTAGTCATGTTTACGGCGTTTATCAGACTTTCAGATAGGGCAAATGTCAGTGAGCGTTCCGATTTCAGTTCCAGAGTGATTCGCCCAATGAGTCCTTGATATTTAGTCATTTTCAGCCAATTTTCTGGATTTTTGAAAATTTCACTTTTTTGTGAAAATATCCACTAAATGAGGGAATAATATGTGTGAGGGTACCCCAGGAGAGTTACAAATGTGTGTGGGTAGAATATATATCCCACGGGGGTAAAATTGAAAAAAATTGAAATTTTTTTTTTATTTGGATTTAGTCATTTTTCCGACGTTTATCAGACTTTCAGATAGGGCAAATGTCAGTGAGCTTTCCGATTTCAGTTCCAGAGCGATACGCCCAATGAGTCCTTGATATTTATTTGTTTTCAGCCAATATTTTGGATTTTTGAAAATTTCACTTTTTTGTGAAAATATCCACTAAATGAGGGAATAATATGTGTGAGGGTACCCCAGGAAAGTTCCAAATGTGTGTGGGTAGAATATACATCCCACGGGTGTAAAATTGAAAAAAGTTGAAAACATTTTTTTTTGGACTTAGTCATTTTTCCGGCGTTTATCAGACTTTCAGATAAGGGAAATGTCAGTGAGCGTTCCGATTTCAGTTCCAGAGCGATTCGCCCAATGAGTCCTTGATATTTAGTCGTTTTCAGCCAAGTTTCTGAATTTTTGAAAATTTCACTTTTTTGTGAAAATATCCCCTAAATGAGGAAATAATATGTGTGAGGGTACCCCAGGAGAGTTACAAATGTGTGTGGGTTGAATGTATATCCCACGGGGGTAAAATTAAAAAAAAGTTGAAAAAATTTTTTTTTTGGACTTAGTCATTTTTCTGGCGTTTAGCAGACTTTCAGATAGGGCAAATGTCAGTGAGCTTTCCAATTTCAGTTCCAGAGCGATTCGCCCAATGAGTCCTTGATATTTAGTCATTTTCAGCCAATTTTCTGGATTTTTGAAAATTTCACTTTTTTGTGAAAATATCCACTAAATTAGGGAATAATATGTGTGAGGGTACCCCAGGAGAGTTCCAAATGTGTGTGGGTAGAATATACATCCCACGGGTGTAAAACTGAAAAAAGTTGAAAACATTTTTTTTTGGACTTAGTCATTTTTCCGGCGTTTATCAGACTTTCAGATAAGGGAAATGTCAGTGAGCGTTCCGATTTCAGTTCCAGAGCGATTCGCCCAATGAGTCCTTGATATTTAGTCGTTTTCAGCCAATTTTCTGGATTTTTGAAAATTTCACTTTTTTGTGAAAATATCCACTAAATGAGGGAATAATATGTGTGAGGGTACTCCAGGAGAGTTACAAATGTGTGTGGGTTGAATATATATCCCACGGGGGTAAAACTGAAAAAAGTTGAAAAAATTTTTTTTTTGGACTTAGTCATTTTTCCGACGTTTAGCAGACTTTCAGATAGGGCAAATGTCAGTGAGCTTTACGATTTCAGTTCCAGAGCCATTCGCCCAATGAGTCCTTGATATTTAGTCGTTTTCAGCCAAGTTTCTGAATTTTTGAAAATTTCACTTTTTTGTGAAAATATCCCCTAAATGAGGAAATAATATGTGTGAGGGTACCCCAGGAGAGTTACAAATGTGTGTGGGTTGAATATATATCCCACGGGGGTAAAATTAAAAAAAAGTTGAAAAAAATTTTTTTTTGGACTTAGTCATTTTTCCAGCGTTTAGCAGACTTTCAGATAGGGCAAATGTCAGTGAGCTTTCCGATTTCAGTTCCAGAGCGATTCGCCCAATGAGTCCTTGATATTTAGTCATTTTCAGCCAATTTTCTGGATTTTTGAAAATTTCACTTTTTTGTGAAAATATCCACTAAATTAGGGAATAATATGTGTGAGGGTACCCGAGGAGAGTTCCAAATGTGTGTGGGTAGAATATATATCCCACGGGGGTAAAATTGAAAAAAGTTGAAAGAAATTTTTTTTTTGGACTTAGTCATTTTTCCGACATTTATCAGATTTCAGATAGGGGAAATGTCAGTGAGCGTTCCGATTTCAGTTCCAGAGCAATTCGCCCAATGAGTCCTTGATATTTAGTCGTTTTCAGCCAAGTTTCTGAATTTTTGAAAATTTCACTTTTTTGTGAAAATATCCCCTAAATGAGGAAATAATATGTGTGAGGGTACCCCAGGAGAGTTCCAAATGTGTGTGGGTAGAATATATATCCCACGGGGGTAAAATTTAAAAAAGTTAAAAAAAAAATTTTTTTGGACTTAGTCATTTTTCCGGCGTTTATCAGACTTTCAGATAGGGCAAATGTCAGTGAGCATTTCGATTTCAGTTACAGAGCGATTCGCCCAATGAGTCGTTTTCAGCCAATATTTTGGATTTTTGAAAATTTCACTTTTTTGTGAAAATATCCACTAAATGAGGGAATAATATGTGTGAGGGTACCACAGGAGAGGTCCAAATGTGTGTGGGTAGAATATATATCCCACGGGGGTAAAATTGAAAAAAGTTGAAAACATTTTTTTTTTGGACTTAGTCATTTTTCCGGCGTTTAACAGACTTTAAGATAGGGCAAAAGTCAGTGAGTTTTCCGATTTCAGTTCCAGAGAGATACGCCCAATGAGTCCTTGATATTTAGTCGTTTTCAGCCAATATTTTGGATTTTTGAAAATTTCACTTTTTTGTGAAAATATCCACTAAATGAGGGAATAATATGTGTTAGGGTACCCCAGGAGAGTTCCAAATCTGTGTGGGTAGGATATACATCCCACGGGGGTAAAATTGAAAAAAGTTGAAAACATTTTTTTTTGGACTTAGTCATTTTTCCGGCGTTTATCAGACTTTCAGATAAGGGAAATGTCAGTGAGCGTTCCGATTTCAGTTCCAGAGCGATTCGCTAAATGAGTCCTTGATATTTAGTCGTTTTCAGCCAATATTTTGGATTTTTGAAAATTTCACTTTTTTGTGAAAATATCCACTAAATGAGGGAATAATATGTGTGAGGGTACCCCAGGAGAGTTCCAAATGTGTGTGGGTAGAATATATATCCCATGGGGGTCAAATTTAAAAAAGTTCAAAAAAAAATTTTTTTGGACTTAGTCATTTTTCCGGCGTTTATCAGACTTTCAGATAGGGAAAATGTCAGTGAGTGTTCCGATTTCAGTTCCAGAGTGATTCGCCCAATGAGTCTTTGATATTTAGTCGTTTTCAGCCGATTTTCTGGATTTTTGAAAATTTCACTTTTTTGTGAAAATATCCACTAAATGAGGGAATAATATGTGTGAGGGTACCCCAGGAGAGTTCCAAATGTGTGTGGGTAGAATATATATCCCACGGGGGTAAAATTGAAAAAAGGTGAAAAAAATTTTTTTTTGGACTTAGTCATTTTTCCGGCGTTTATCAGACTTTCAGATAGGGGAAATGTCAGTGAGCGTTTCGATTTCAGTTCCAGTGCGATTCGCCCAATGAGTCCTTGATATTTAGTCGTTTTCAGCCAATATTTTGGATTTTTGAAAATTTCACTTTTTTGTGAAAATATCCACTAAATGAGGGAATAATATGTGTGAGGGTACCCCAGGAGAGTTCCAAATGTGTGTGGGTAGAATATATATCCCACGGGGTTAAAATTGAAAAAAGTTGAAAAAAATTTTTTTTTGGACTTAGTCATTTTTCCGGCGTTTAGCAGACTTTCAGATAGGGCAAATGTCAGTGAGCTTTCCGATTTCAATTCCAAAGCGATTCGCCCAATGAGTCCTTGAGAATTAGTCATTTTCAGCCAATTTTCTGGATTTTTGAAAATTTCACTTTTTGTGAAAATATCCACTAAATTAGGGAATAATATGTGTGAGGGTACCCCAGGAGAGTTCCAAATGTGTGTGGGTAGAATATATATCCCACGGGGGTAAAATTGAAAAAAGTTGAAAGAAATTTTTTTTTGGACTTAGTCATTTTTCCGACGTTTATCAGATTTCAGATAGGGGAAATGTCAATGAGCGTTCCGATTTCAGTTCCAGAGTGATTCGCCCAATGAGTCCTTGATATTTAGTCTTTTTCAGCCAATATTTTGGATTTTTGAAAATTTCACTTTTTTGTGAAAATATCCACTAAATGAGGGAATAATATGTGTGAGGGTACCGCAGGAGAGTTCCAAATGTGTATGGGTAGAATATATATCCCACGGGGTTAAAATTGAAAAAAGTTGAAAAAAATTTTTTTTTGGACTTAGTCATTTTTCCGGCCTTTATCAAACTTTCAGATAGGGCAAATGTCAGTGAGCGTTCTGATTTCAGTTCCAGAGCGATTCGCCCAATGAGTCCTTGATATTTAGTCGCTTTCAGCCAATTTTCTGGATTTTTGAAAATTTCACTTTTTTGTGAAAATATCCACTAAATTAGGGAATTATATGTGTGAGGGTACCCCAGGAGAGTTCCAAATGTGTGTGGGTAGAATATATATCCCACGGGGGTAAAATTGAAAAAAGTTGAAAACATTTATTTTTGGACTTAGTCATTTTTCCGGCGTTTAGCAGACTTTCAGATAGGGGAAATGTCAGTGAGCGTTCCGATTTCAGTTCCAGAGTGATTCGCCCAATGAGTCCTTGATATTTAGTTGTTTTCAGCCAATTTTCTGGATTTTTGAAAATTTCACTTTTTTGTGAAAATATCCAGTAAATGAGGAAATAATATGTGTGAGGGTACCCCAGGAGAGTTCAAAATATGTGTGGGAAGAATATATATCCCACGGGGGTAAAATTGAAAAAAGGTGAAAAAATTTTTTTTTGGGACTTAGTCATTTTTACGGCGTTTATCAGACTTTCAGATAGGGCAAATGTCAGGGAGCATTTCGATTTCAGTTCTAGAGCGATTCGCCCAATGAGTCCTTGATATTTAGTCGTTTTCAGCCAATATTTTTGATTTTTGAAAATTTCACTTTTTTGTGAAAATATCCACTAAATGAGGGAATAATATGTGTGAGGGTACCCCAGGAGAGTTCCAAATGTGTGTGGGTAGAATATATATCCCACAGGGGTAAAATTGAAAAAAATTTAAACATTTTTTTTTTGGACTTAGTCATTTTTCCGACGTTTATCAGACTTTCAGATAGGGGAAATGTCAGTGAGCGTTCCGATTTCAGTTTCAGATCGATTCGCCCAATGAGTCCTTGATATTTAGTCGTTTTCAGCCAATTTTCTGTATTTTTGAAAATTTCACTTTTTTGTGAAAATATCCACTAAATTAGGGAATAATATGTGTGAGGGTACCCCAGGAGACTTCCACATTTGTGTGGGTAGAATATATATCCCACGGGGGTAAAATTGAAAAAAGTTGAAAAAAATTTTTTTTTGGGCTTACTCATTTTTCCGCCGTTTATCAGACTTTCAGATAGGGGAAATGTCAGTGAGCGTTCCGATTTCAGTTCCAGAGCGATTCGCCCAATGAGTCCTTGATATTTAGTCGTTTTCAGCAAATATTTTTGATTTTTGAAAATGTCACTTTTTTGTGAAAATATCCCCTAAATGAGGGAATAATATGTGTGAGGGTACCCCAGGAGAGTTCCAAATGTGTGTGGGTAGAATATATATCCAACGGGGGTAAAATTGAAAAAAATTTAAAAAAATTTTTTTTTGGATTTAGTCATTTTTCCGGCGTTTATCAGACTTTCAGATAGGGGAAATGTCAGTGAGCATTCCGTTTTCAGTTCCAGAGCGATTCGCCCAATGAATCCTTGATATTTAGTCGTTTTCAGCCAATTTTCTGGATTTTTGAAAATTTCACTTTTTTGTGAAAATATCCACTAAAAGAGAGAATAATATGTGTGAGGGTACCCCAGGAGAGTTCCAAATGTGTGTGGGTATAATATATATCCCACGGGGGTAAAATTTAAAAAAGTTGAAAAAGAAATTTTTTTGGACTTAGTCATTTTTCCGGCGTTTAGCAGACTTTCAGATAGGGGACATGTCAGTGAGCGTTCCGATTTCAGTTCCAGAGCGATTCGCCCAATGAGTCCTTGATATTTAGTCGTTTTCAGCCAATTTTCTGGATTTTTGAAAATTTCACTTTTTTGTGAAAATATCCACTAAATTAGGGAATAATATGTGTGAGGGTACCCCAGGAGACTTCCACATTTGTGTGGGTAGAATATATATCCCACGGGGGTAAAATTGAAAAAAGTTGAAAAAAATTTTTTTTTGGGCTTACTCATTTTTCCGCCGTTTATCAGACTTTCAGATAGGGGAAATGTCAGTGAGCGTTCCGATTTCAGTTCCAGAGCGATTCGCCCAATGAGTCCTTGATATTTAGTCGTTTTCAGCAAATATTTTTGATTTTTGAAAATGTCACTTTTTTGTGAAAATATCCCCTAAATGAGGGAATAATATGTGTGAGGCTACCCCAGGAGAGTTCAAAATGTGTGTGGGAAGAATATATATCCCACGGGGGTAAAATTGAAAAATTGTGAAAAACATTTTTTTTTGGACTTAGTCATTTTTCCGGCGTTTATCAGACTTTCAGATAGGGGAAATGTCAGTGAGCGTTCTGATTTCAGTTCCAGAGCCATTCGCCCAATGAGTCCTTGATATTTAGTCGTTTTCAGCTAATTTTCTGGATTTTTGAAAATTTCACTTTTTTGTGAAAATATCCACTAAATGAGGGAATAATATGTGTGAGGGTACCCCAGGAGAGTTCCAAATGTGTGTGGGTAGAATATATATCCCACGGGGGTAAAATTGAAAAAAGCTGAAAAAAATTTTTTTTTGGACTTAGTCATTTTTCCGGCGTTTATCAGACTTTCAGATAAGGAAAATGTCAGTGAGCGTTCCGATTTCAGTTCCAAAGTGATTCGCCAATGAAGTCCTAGATATTTAGTCGTTTTCAGCCAATATTTTGGAATTTTGAAAATTTCACTTTTTTGTGAAAATATCCACTAAATGAGGGAATAATATGTGTGAGGGTACCCCAGGAGAGTTCCAAATGTGTGTGGGTAGAATATATATCCAACGGGGGTAAAATTGAAAAAAATTTAAAAAAAAATTTTTTTGGACTTAGTCATTTTTCCGGCGTTTATCAGACTTTCAGATAGGGGAAATGTCAGTGAGCGTTCCGATTTCAGTTCCAGAGCGATTCGCCCAATGAATCCTTGATATTTAGTCGTTTTCAGCCAATTTTCTGGATTTTTGAAAATTTCACTTTTTTGTGAAAATATCCACTAAATGAGGAAATAATATGTGTGAGGGTACCCCAGGAGAGTTCCAAATGTGTGTGGGTAGAATATATATCCCACGGGGTAAAATTGAAAAAAAATTTTTTTTGGACTTAGTCATTTTTCCGGCGTTTATCAGACTTTCAGATAGGGGAAATGTCAGTGAGCGTTCCGATTTCAGTTCCAGAGCGATTCGCCCAATGAGTCCTTGATATTTAGTCGTTTTCAGCCAATTTTCTGGATTTTTGAAAATTTCACTTTTTTGTGAAATATCCACTAAATGAGGGAATAATATGTGTGAGGGTACCCCAGGAGAGTTCCAAATGTGTGTGGGTAGAATATATATCCCACGGGGGTAAAATTGAAAAAAGTTTAAAAAAATTTTTTTTTTGGACATAGTCATTTTTCCGGCGTTTAGCAGACTTTCAGATAGGGCAAATGTCAGTGAGCATTCCGATTTCAGTTCCAGAGTGATTCGCCAATGAAGTCCTAGATATTTAGTCGTTTTCAGCCAATATTTTGGAATTTTGAAAATTTCACTTTTTTGTGAAAATATCCACTAAATGAGGGAATAATATGTGTGAGGGTACCCCAGTAGAGTTCCAAATGTGTGTGGGTAGAATATATATCCAACGGGGGTAAAATTGAAAAAATTTTTTTTTGGACTTAGCTATTTTTCCGGCGTTTAGCAGACTTTCAGATAGGGCAAATGTCAATGAGCGTTCCGATTTCAGTTCCAGAGCGATTCGCCCAATGAATCCTTGATATTTAGTCGTTTTCAGCCAATTTTCTGGATTTTTGAAAATTTCACTTTTTTGTGAAAATATCCACTAAATGAGGGAATAATATGTGTGAGGGTACCCCAGGAGAGTTCCAAATGTGTGTGGGCAGAATGTATATCCCACGGGGGTAAAATTGAAAAAAATTGAAAAAAAATTTTTTTTAACTTAGTCATTTTTCCGGCGTTTGTCAGACTTTCAGATAGGGGAAATGTCAGTGAGCGTTCTGATTTCAGTTCCAGAGCGATTCGCCCAATGAGTCCTTGATATTTAGTCATTTTTAGCCAATATTTAGGATTTTTGAAAATTTCACTTTTTTGTGAAAATATCCACTAAAAGAGAGAATAATATGTGTGAGGGTACCCCAGGAGAGTTCCAAATGTGTGTGGGTATAATATATATCCCACGGGGGTAAAATTTAAAAAAGTTGAAAAAGAAATTTTTTTGGACTTAGTCATTTTTCCGGCGTTTAGCAGACTTTCAGATAGGGGACATGTCAGTGAGCGTTCCGATTTCAGTTCCAGAGCGATTCGCCCAATGAGTCCTTGATATTTAGTCGTTTTCAGCCAATTTTCTGGATTTTTGAAAATTTCACTTTTTTGTGAAAATATCCACTAAATGAGGGAATAATATGTGTGAGGGTACCCCAGGAGAGTTCCAAATGTGTGTCGGTAGAATATATATCCCACGGGGTAAAATTGAAAAAAGTTGAAAAAAAATTTTTTTTGGACTTAGTCATTTTTCCGGCGTTTATCAGACTTTCAGATAGGGGAAATGTCAGTGAGCGTTCCAATTTCAGTTCCAGAGTGATTCGCCCAATGAGTCCTTGATATTTAATCATTTTCAGCCAATTTTCTGGATTTTTGAAAATTTCACTTTTTTGTGAAAATATCCACTAAATGAGGGAATAATATGTGTGAAGGTACCCCAGGAGAGTTCCAAATGTGTGTGGGTAGAATATATATCCAACGGGGGTAAAATTGAAAAAAATTTAAAAAAATTTTTTTTTGGATTTAGTCATTTTTCCGGCGTTTATCAGACTTTCAGATAGGGGAAATGTCAGTGAGCATTCCGTTTTCAGTTCCAGAGCGATTCGCCCAATGAATCCTTGATATTTAGTCGTTTTCAGCCAATTTTCTGGATTTTTGAAAATTTCACTTTTTTGTGAAAATATCCACTAAAAGAGAGAATAATATGTGTGAGGGTACCCCAGGAGAGTTCCAAATGTGTGTGGGTATAATATATATCCCACGGGGGTAAAATTTAAAAAAGTTGAAAAAGAAATTTTTTTGGACTTAGTCATTTTTCCGGCGTTTAGCAGACTTTCAGATAGGGGACATGTCAGTGAGCGTTCCGATTTCAGTTCCAGAGCGATTCGCCCAATGAGTCCTTGATATTTAGTCGTTTTCAGCCAATTTTCTGGATTTTTGAAAATTTCACTTTTTTGTGAAAATATCCACTAAATGAGGGAATAATATGTGTGAGGGTACCCCAGGAGAGTTCCAAATGTGTGTCGGTAGAATATATATCCCACGGGGTAAAATTGAAAAAAGTTGAAAAAAAATTTTTTTTGGACTTAGTCATTTTTCCGGCGTTTATCAGACTTTCAGATAGGGGAAATGTCAGTGAGCGTTCCAATTTCAGTTCCAGAGTGATTCGCCCAATGAGTCCTTGATATTTAATCATTTTCAGCCAATTTTCTGGATTTTTGAAAATTTCACTTTTTTGTGAAAATATCCACTAAATGAGGGAATAATATGTGTGAAGGTACCCCAGGAGAGTTCCAAATGTGTGTGGGTAGAATATATATCCAACGGGGGTAAAATTGAAAAAAATTTAAAAAAATTTTTTTTTGGATTTAGTCATTTTTCCGGCGTTTATCAGACTTTCAGATAGGGGAAATGTCAGTGAGCATTCCGATTTCAGTTCCAGAGCGATTCGCCCAATGAATCCTTGATATTTAGTCGTTTTCAGCCAATTTTCTGGATTTTTGAAAATTTCACTTTTTTGTGAAAATATCCACTAAATGAGGGAATAATACAGTTATATGAAAAAGTTTGGGCACCTCTATTAATCTTAAGCTTAATGTTTTATAAAAATTGGTGTTTTTGCAACAGCTATTTCAGTTTGATATATGTAATAACTGTTGGACACCGTAATGTTTCTGCCTTGAAATGAGGTTTAAAGTACTAACAGAAAATGTGCAATCTGCATTCAAACAAAATTTGACAGGTGCATAAGTATGGGCACCTCACCAGAAAAGTGACATTAATATTTAGTAGATCCTCCTTTTGCAAAAATAACAGCCTCTAGTCGCTTCCTGTAGCTTTTAATGATTTCCTTGATCCTGGATGAAGGTATTTTTGACCATTCCTCTTTACAAAACAATTCCAGTTCAGTTAAGTTTGATGGTCGCCGAGCATGGACAGCCCTCTTCAAATGATCCCACAGATATTCAATGATATTCAGGTCTGGGGACTGGGATGGTCATTCCAGAACATTGTAATTGTTCCTCTGCATGAATGCCTGAGTAGATTTGGAGCTGTGTTTTGGATCATTGTCTTGCTGAAAGATCCATCCCCTGTGTAACTTCAACTTTGTCACTGATTCTTGAACATTATTGTCAAGAATCTGCTGATACTGAGTGTAATCCATGCGTCCCTCAACTTTAACAAGATTCCCGGTGCCGGCATTGGCCACACAGCCCCAAAGCATGATGGAACCTCCACCAAATTTTACTGTGGGTAGCAAGTGTTTTTCTTGGAATGCTGTGTTTTTTTGCCGCCATGCATAACGCCTTTTTGTATGACCAAACAACTCAATCTTGGTTTCATCAGTCCACAGGACCTTCTTCCAAAAAGAAATTGGCTTCTCCAAATGTGCTTTTGCATACCTCAGCCGACTCTGTTTGTGGCGTGCTTGCAGAAACGGCTTCTTTCGCATCACTCTCCCATACAGCTTCTCCTTGTGCAAAGTGCGTTGTATAGTTGACCGATGCACAGTGACACCATCTGCAGCAAGTTGATGCTGCAGCTCTCTGGAGGTGGTCTGAGGATTGTCCTTGACTGATCTCACCATTCTTCTTCTCTGCCTTTCTGATGTTTTTCTTGGCCTGCCACTTCTGGCCTTAACAAGAACTGTCCCTTTGTTCTTCCATTTCCTTACTATGTTCCTCACAGTGGAAACTGACAGGTTAAATCTCTGAGACAGCTTTTTGTATCCTTCCCCTGAACAACTATGTTGAATAATCTTTGTTTTCAGATCATTTGACAGTTGTTTTGAAGAGCCCATGATGCCACTCTTCAGAGGAGATTCAAATAGGAGAACAACTTGCAAGTGGCCACTTTAAGTAGCTTTTCTCATGATTGCATACACCTGGCTATGAAGTTCAAAGCTCAATGAGGTTACAAAACCAAAAAAAGGGCTTTAGTAAGGCAGCAAAAAGTAGGTAGGAGTATTTAAAACAAGAAAATGATAAGGGTGCCCATACTTATGCACCTGTCAAATTTTGTTTGAATGCAGATTGCACATTCTCTGTTAGTACAATAAACCTCATTTCAAGGCAGAAACATTACTGTGTCCAACAGTTATTACATATATCAAACTGAAATAGCTGTTGCAAAAACACCAATTTTTATAAAACATTAAGCTTATGATTAATAGGGGTGCCCAAACTTTTTCATATAACTGTATGTGTGAGGGTACCCCAGGAGAGTTCCAAATGTGTGTTGGTAGAATATATATCCCACGGGGGTAAAATTGAAAAAAGTTGAAAAAAATTTTTTTTTGGACTTAGTCATTTTTCCGGCGTTTATCAGACTTTCAGATAGGGGAAATGTCAGTGAACGTTCCGATTTCAGTTCCAGAGCGATTCGAACAATGAGTCCTAGATATTTAGTCGTTTTCAGCCAATATTTTGGATTTTTGAAAATTTCACTTTTTTGTGAAAATATCCACTAAATGAGGGAATAATATGTGTGAGGGTACCCCAGGAGAGTTCCAAATGTGTGTGGGTATAATATATATCACACGGGGGTAAAATTTAAAAAAGTTGAAAAATTTTTTTTTTCGGACTTAGTCATTTTTCCGGCGTTTATCAGACTTTCAGATGGGGGAAATGTCAGGAGCGTTCCGATTTCAGTTCCAGAGCGATTCGCCCAATGAGTCCTAGATATTTAGTCGTTTTCAGCCAATTTTCTGGATTTTTGAAAATTTCACTTTTTGGTGAAAATATCCACTAAATGAGGGAATAATATGTGTGAGGGTACCCCAGGAGAGTTCCAAATGTGTGTGGGTAGAATATATATCCCACGGGGGTAAAATTGAAAAAAGTTGAAAACATTTTTTTTTGGACTTAGTGATTTTTCCGGCGTTTATCAGACTTTCAGATAAGGGAAATGTCAGTGAGCGTTCCGATTTCAGTTCCAGAGCGATTCGCCCAATGAGTCCTTGATATTTAGTCGTTTTCAGCCAATATTTTGGATTTTTGAAAATTTCACTTTTTTGTGAAAAAATCCACTAAATGAGGGAATAATATGTGTGAGGGTACCCCAGGAGAGTTCCAAATGTGTGTGGTCGTAGAATATATATCCCACGAGGGTAAAATTGAAAAAAGTTTAAAAAAATTTTGTTTTTAGGTATTAGTCATTTTTCCGGCGTTTAGCAGACTTTCACATAGGGCAAATGTCAGTGAGCATTCCGATTTCAGTTCTAGAGCGATTCGCCCAATGAGTCCTTGATATTTAGTCGTTTTCAGCCAATTTTCTGGATTTTTGAAAATTTCACTTTTTTGTGAAAATATCCACTAAATGAGGGAATAATATGTGTGAGGGTACCCCAGGAGACTTCCAAATGTGTGTGGGTAGAATATATATCCCACGGAGGTAAAATTGAAAAAAGTTGAAAAAATTTTTTTTTTGGACTTAGTCATTTTTCCGGCGTTTAGCAGACTTTCAGATAGGACAAATGTCAGTGAGCTTTCCGATTTCAGTTCCAGAGCGATACGCCCAATCACTCCTTGTTATTTTGTCGTTTTCAGCCAATATTTTGGATTTTTGAAAATTTCACTTTTTTGTGAAAATATCCCCTAAATGAGGGAATAACATGTGTGAGGGTACCCCAGGAGAGTTCAAAATGTGTGTGGGAAGAATATATATCCCACGGGGGTAAAATTGAAAAAAGGTGAAAAATTTTTTTTTGGGGACTTAGTCATTTTTCCGGCGTTTAGCAGACTTTCAGATAGAGCAAATGTCAGTGAGCTTTCCGATTTCAGTTCCAGAGCGATACGCCCAATGAGTACTTGATATTTAGTCGTTTTCAGCCAATATTTTGGATTTTTGAAAATTTCACTTTTTTGTGAAAAAATCCACTAAATGAGGGAATAATATGTGTGAGGGTACCCCAGGAGAATTCCAAATGTGTGTGGGTAGAATATATATCCCACGAGGGTAAAATTGAAAAAAGTTTAAAAAAATTTTGTTTTTTGGTATTAGTCATTTTTCAGGCGTTTAGCAGACTTTCACATAGGGCAAAAGTCAGTGAGCATTCCGATTTCAGTTCTAGAGCGATTCGCCCAATGAGTCCTTGATATTTAGTCGTTTTCAGCCAATTTTCTGGATTTTTGAAAATTTCACTTTTTTGTGAAAACATCCACTAAATGAGGGAATAATATGTGTGAGGGTACCCCAGGAGAGTTCCAAATGTGTGTGGGTAGAATATATATCCCACGGGGTAAAATTGAAAAAAAATTTTTTTGGACTTAGTCATTTTTCCGGCGTTTATCAGACTTTCAGATAGGGGAAATGTCAGTGAGCATTCCGATTTCAGTTCCAGAGCGATTCGCCCAATGAGTCCTTGATATTTAGTCGTTTTCAGCCAATTTTCTGGATTTTTGAAAATTTCACTTTTTTGTGAAATATCCACTAAATGAGGGAATAATATGTGTGAGGGTACCCCAGGAGAGTTCCAAATGTGTGTGGGTAGAATATATATCCCACGGGGGTAAAATTGAAAAAAGTTTAAAAAAATTTTTTTTTTGGACATAGTCATTTTTCCGGCGTTTAGCAGACTTTCAGATAGGGCAAATGTCAGTGAGCGTTCCGATTTCAGTTCCAGAGTGATTCGCCAATGAAGTCCTAGATATTTAGTCGTTTTCAGCCAATATTTTGGAATTTTGAAAATTTCACTTTTTTGTGAAAATATCCACTAAATGAGGGAATAATATGTGTGAGGGTACCCCAGTAGAGTTCCAAATGTGTGTGGGTAGAATATATATCCAACGGGGGTAAAATTGAAAAAATTTTTTTTTGGACTTAGCTATTTTTCCGGCGTTTAGCAGACTTTCAGATAGGGCAAATGTCAGTGAGCGTTCCGATTTCAGTTCCAGAGCGATTCGCCCAATGAATCCTTGATATTTAGTCGTTTTCAGCCAATTTTCTGGATTTTTGAAAATTTCACTTTTTTGTGAAAATATCCACTAAATGAGGAAATAATATGTGTGAGGGTACCCCAGGAGAGTTCCAAATGTGTGTGGGTAGAATATATATCCCACGGGGTAAAATTGAAAAAAAATTTTTTTTGGACTTAGTCATTTTTCCGGCGTTTATCAGACTTTCAGATAGGACAAATGTCAGTGAGCGTTCCGATTTCAGTTCCAGAGTGATTCGCCAATGAAGTCCTAGATATTTAGTCGTTTTCAGCCAATATTTTGGAATTTTGAAAATTTCACTTTTTTGTGAAAATATCCACTAAATGAGGGAATAATATGTGTGAGGGTACCCCAGGAGAGTTCCAAATGTGTGTGGGCAGAATATATATCCCACGGGGGTAAAATTGAAAAAAATTGAAAAAAAATTTTTTTTAACTTAGTCATTTTTCCGGCGTTTGTCAGACTTTCAGATAGGGGAAATGTCAGTGAGCGTTCTGATTTCAGTTCCAGAGCGATTCGCCCAATGAGTCCTTGATATTTAGTCATTTTTAGCCAATATTTTGGATTTTTGAAAATTTCACTTTTTTGTGAAAATATCCACTAAAAGAGAGAATAATATGTGTGAGGGTACCCCAGGAGAGTTCCAAATGTGTGTGGGTATAATATATATCCCACGGGGGTAAAATTTAAAAAAGTTGAAAAAGAAATTTTTTTGGACTTAGTCATTTTTCCGGCGTTTAGCAGACTTTCAGATAGGGGACATGTCAGTGAGCGTTCCGATTTCAGTTCCAGAGCGATTCGCCCAATGAGTCCTTGATATTTAGTCGTTTTCAGCCAATTTTCTGGATTTTTGAAAATTTCACTTTTTTGTGAAAATATCCACTAAATGAGGGAATAATATGTGTGAGGGTACCCCAGGAGAGTTCCAAATGTGTGTCGGTAGAATATATATCCCACGGGGTAAAATTGAAAAAAGTTGAAAAAAAATTTTTTTTGGACTTAGTCATTTTTCCGGCGTTTATCAGACTTTCAGATAGGGGAAATGTCAGTGAGCGTTCCAATTTCAGTTCCAGAGTGATTCGCCCAATGAGTCCTTGATATTTAATCATTTTCAGCCAATTTTCTGGATTTTTGAAAATTTCACTTTTTTGTGAAAATATCCACTAAATGAGGGAATAATATGTGTGAAGGTACCCCAGGAGAGTTCCAAATGTGTGTGGGTAGAATATATATCCAACGGGGGTAAAATTGAAAAAAATTTTAAAAATTTTTTTTTGGGATTTAGTCATTTTTCCGGCGTTTATCAGACTTTCAGATAGGGGAAATGTCAGTGAGCATTCCGATTTCAGTTCCAGAGCGATTCGCCCAATGAATCCTTGATATTTAGTCGTTTTCAGCCAATTTTCTGGATTTTTGAAAATTTCACTTTTTTGTGAAAATATCCACTAAATGAGGGAATAATACAGTTATATGAAAAAGTTTGGGCACCTCTATTAATCTTAAGCTTAATGTTTTATAAAAATTGGTGTTTTTGCAACAGCTATTTCAGTTTGATATATGTAATAACTGTTGGACACCGTAATGTTTCTGCCTTGAAATGAGGTTTAAAGTACTAACAGAAAATGTGCAATCTGCATTCAAACAAAATTTGACAGGTGCATAAGTATGGGCACCTCACCAGAAAAGTGACATTAATATTTAGTAGATCCTCCTTTTGCAAAAATAACAGCCTCTAGTCGCTTCCTGTAGCTTTTAATGATTTCCTTGATCCTGGATGAAGGTATTTTTGACCATTCCTCTTTACAAAACAATTCCAGTTCAGTTAAGTTTGATGGTCGCCGAGCATGGACAGCCCTCTTCAAATGATCCCACAGATATTCAATGATATTCAGGTCTGGGGACTGGGATGGTCATTCCAGAACATTGTAATTGTTCCTCTGCATGAATGCCTGAGTAGATTTGGAGCTGTGTTTTGGATCATTGTCTTGCTGAAAGATCCATCCCCTGTGTAACTTCAACTTTGTCACTGATTCTTGAACATTATTGTCAAGAATCTGCTGATACTGAGTGTAATCCATGCGTCCCTCAACTTTAACAAGATTCCCGGTGCCGGCATTGGCCACACAGCCCCAAAGCATGATGGAACCTCCACCAAATTTTACTGTGGGTAGCAAGTGTTTTTCTTGGAATGCTGTGTTTTTTTGCCGCCATGCATAACGCCTTTTTGTATGACCAAACAACTCAATCTTGGTTTCATCAGTCCACAGGACCTTCTTCCAAAAAGAAATTGGCTTCTCCAAATGTGCTTTTGCATACCTCAGCCGACTCTGTTTGTGGCGTGCTTGCAGAAACGGCTTCTTTCGCATCACTCTCCCATACAGCTTCTCCTTGTGCAAAGTGCGTTGTATAGTTGACCGATGCACAGTGACACCATCTGCAGCAAGTTGATGCTGCAGCTCTCTGGAGGTGGTCTGAGGATTGTCCTTGACTGATCTCACCATTCTTCTTCTCTGCCTTTCTGATGTTTTTCTTGGCCTGCCACTTCTGGCCTTAACAAGAACTGTCCCTTTGTTCTTCCATTTCCTTACTATGTTCCTCACAGTGGAAACTGACAGGTTAAATCTCTGAGACAGCTTTTTGTATCCTTCCCCTGAACAACTATGTTGAATAATCTTTGTTTTCAGATCATTTGACAGTTGTTTTGAAGAGCCCATGATGCCACTCTTCAGAGGAGATTCAAATAGGAGAACAACTTGCAAGTGGCCACTTTAAGTAGCTTTTCTCATGATTGCATACACCTGGCTATGAAGTTCAAAGCTCAATGAGGTTACAAAACCAAAAAAAGGGCTTTAGTAAGGCAGCAAAAAGTAGGTAGGAGTATTTAAAACAAGAAAATGATAAGGGTGCCCATACTTATGCACCTGTCAAATTTTGTTTGAATGCAGATTGCACATTCTCTGTTAGTACAATAAACCTCATTTCAAGGCAGAAACATTACTGTGTCCAACAGTTATTACATATATCAAACTGAAATAGCTGTTGCAAAAACACCAATTTTTATAAAACATTAAGCTTAAGATTAATAGGGGTGCCCAAACTTTTTCATATAACTGTATGTGTGAGGGTACCCCAGGAGAGTTCCAAATGTGTGTTGGTAGAATATATATCCCACGGGGGTAAAATTGAAAAAAGTTGAAAAAAATTTTTTTTTGGACTTAGTCATTTTTCCGGCGTTTATCAGACTTTCAGATAGGGGAAATGTCAGTGAACGTTCCGATTTCAGTTCCAGAGCGATTCGAACAATGAGTCCTAGATATTTAGTCGTTTTCAGCCAATATTTTGGATTTTTGAAAATTTCACTTTTTTGTGAAAATATCCACTAAATGAGGGAATAATATGTGTGAGGGTACCCCAGGAGAGTTCCAAATGTGTGTGGGTATAATATATATCACACGGGGGTAAAATTTAAAAAAGTTGAAAAATTTTTTTTTTCGGACTTAGTCATTTTTCCGGCGTTTATCAGACTTTCAGATGGGGGAAATGTCAGGAGCGTTCCGATTTCAGTTCCAGAGCGATTCGCCCAATGAGTCCTAGATATTTAGTCGTTTTCAGCCAATTTTCTGGATTTTTGAAAATTTCACTTTTTGGTGAAAATATCCACTAAATGAGGGAATAATATGTGTGAGGGTACCCCAGGAGAGTTCCAAATGTGTGTGGGTAGAATATATATCCCACGGGGGTAATATTTAAAAAAGTTGAAAAAAATTTTTTTTTGGACTTACTCATTTTTCCGGCGTTTATCAGACTTTCAGATAGGGGAAATGTCAGTGAACGTTCCGATTTCAGTTCCAGAGCGATTCGCCCAATGAGTCCTAGATATTTAGTCGTTTTCAGCCAATTTTCTGGATTTTTGAAAATTTCACTTTTTGGTGAAAATATCCACTAAATGAGGGAATAATATGTGTGAGGGTACCCCAGGAGAGTTCCAAATGTGTGTGGGTAGAATATATATCCCACGGGGGTAAAATTGAAAAAAGTTGAAAACATTTTTTTTTGGACTTAGTCATTTTTCCGGCGTTTATCAGACTTTCAGATAAGGGAAATGTCAGTGAGCGTTCCGATTTCAGTTCCAGAGCGATTCGCCCAATGAGTCCTTGATATTTAGTCGTTTTCAGCCAAGATTCTGGATTTTTGAAAATTTCACTTTTTTGTGAAAATATCCCCTAAATAAGGGAATAACATGTGTGAGGGTACCCCAGGAGAGTTCAAAATGTGTGTGGGAAGAATATATATCCCATGGGGGTAAAATTGAAAAAAGTTGAAAACATTTTTTTTTGGACTTAGTAATTTTTCCGGCGTTTAGCAGACTTTCAGATAGAGCAAATGTCAGTGAGCTTTCAGATTTCAGTTCCAGAGCGATACGCCCAATGAGTACTTGATATTTAGTCGTTTTCAGCCAATATTTTGGATTTTTGAAAATTTCACTTTTTTGTGAAAAAATCCACTAAATGAGGGAATAATATGTGTGAGGGTACCCCAGGAGAATTCCAAATGTGTGTGGGTAGAATATATATCCCACGAGGGTAAAATTGAAAAAAGTTTAAAAAAATTTTGTTTTTTGGTATTAGTCATTTTTCAGGCGTTTAGCAGACTTTCACATAGGGCAAAAGTCAGTGAGCATTCCGATTTCAGTTCTAGAGCGATTCGCCCAATGAGTCCTTGATATTTAGTCGTTTTCAGCCAATTTTCTGGATTTTTGAAAATTTCACTTTTTTGTTAAAATATCCTAAAAATGAGGGAATAATATGTGTGAGGGTACCCCAGGAGAGTTCAAAATGTGTGTGGGTAGAATATATATCCCACGGGGGTAAAATTGAAAAAAGTTGAAAAAAATTTTTTTTTGGGACTTAGTCATTTTTCCGGCGTTTATCAGACTTTCAGATGGGGGAAATGTCAGTGAGCGTTCCCATTTCAGTTCCAGAGCGATTCACCCAATGAGTCCTTGATATTTAGTCGTTTTCAGCCAATTTTCTGTTTTTTTGAAAATTTCACTTTTTTGTGAAAATATCCACTAAATGAGGGAATAATATGTGTTAGGGTACCCCAGGAGAGTTCCAAATCTGTGTGGGTAGAATATACATCCCACGGGGGTAAAATTGAAAAAAGCTGAAAACATTTTTTTTTGGACTTAGTCATTTTTTCGGCGTTTATCAGACTTTTAGATAAGGCAAATGTCAGTGAGCTTTCCGATTTCAGTTCCAGAGCGATACGCCCAATGAGTCCTTGATATTTAGTCGTTTTCAGCCAATATTTTGGATTTTTGAAAATTTCACTTTTTTGTGAAAATATCCACTAAATGAGGGAATAATATGTGTGAGGGTACCCCAGGAGAGTTCCAAATGTGTGTGGGTAGAATATATATCCCACGGGGGTAAAATTGAAAAAAGTTGAAAAAAATTTTTTTTTGGACTTAGTCATTTTTCCGGCGTTTAGCAGACTTTCAGATAGAGCAAATGTCAGTGAGCTTTCCGATTTCAGTTCCAGAGCGATACGCCCAATCAGTCCTTGTTATTTTGTTGTTTTCAGCCAATATTTTGGATTTTTGAAAATTTCACTTTTTTGTGAAAATATCCACTAAATGAGGGAATAATATGTGTTAGGGTACCTCAGGAGAGTTCCAAATCTGTGTGGGTAGGATATACATCCCACGGGGGTAAAATTGAAAAAAGTTGAAAACATTTTTTTTTTGGACTTAGTCATTTTTCCGGCGTTTATCAGACTTTCAGATAAGGGAAATGTCAGTGAGCGTTCCGATTTCAGTTCCAGAGCGATTCGCCCAATGAGTCCTTGATATTTAGTCGTTTTCAGCCAAGTTTCTGGATTTTTGAAAATTTCACTTTTTTGTGAAAATATCCCCTAAATGAGGGAATAATATGTGTGAGGATACCCCAGGAGAGTTCAAAATGTGTGTGGGAAGAATATATATCCCACGGGGGTAAAATTGAAAAAAGGTGAAAAAAAAATTTTGGGGACTTAGTCATTTTTCCGGCGTTTATCAGAATTTCAAATAGGGCAAATGTCAGTGAGCGTTCCGATTTCAGTTCCAGAGCAATTCGCCCAATGAGTCCTTGATATTTAGTCATTTTCAGCCAATATTTTGGATTTTTGAAAATTTCACTTTTTTGTGAAAATATCCACTAAATGAGTGAATAATATGTGTTAGGGTACCCCAAGAGACTTCCAAATGTGTGTGGGTAGAATATATATCCCACGGAGGTAAAATTGAAAAAATTTGAAACAAATTTTTTTTTGGACTTAGTCATTTTTCCGGTGTTTAGCAGACTTTCAGATAGGGCAAATGTCAGTGAGCATTCTCATTTCAGTTCCAGAGCGATTCGCCCAATGAGTCCTTGATATTTAGTCGTTTTCAGCCAATTTTCTGGATTTTTGAAAATTTCACTTTTTTGTGAAAATATCCACTAAATGAGGGAATAATATGTGTGAGGGTACCCCAGGAGAGTTCCAAATGTGTGTGGGTAGAATATATATCCCACGAGGGTAAAATTGAAAAGAGTTTAAAAAAATTTTGTTTTTTGGACTTAGTCATTTTTCTGGCGTTTAGCAGACTTTCAGATAGGGCAAATGTCAGTGAGCATTCCGATTTCAGTTCCAGAGCGATTCTCCCAATGAGTCCTTGATATTTAGTCGTTTTCAGCCAATTTTCTGGATTTTTGAAAATTTCACTTTTTTGTGAAAATATCCACTAAATGAGGGAATAATATGTGTTAGGGTACCCCAGGAGAGTTCCAAATCTGTGTGGGTAGAATATACATCCCACGGGGGTAAAATTGAAAAAAGATGAAAACTTTTTTTTTGGACTTAGTCATTTTTTCGGCGTTTATCAGACTTTTAGATAAGGGAAATGTCAGTGAGCGTTCCGATTTCAGTTCCAGAGCAATTCGCCCAATGAGTCCTTGATATTTAGTCATTTTCAGCCAATATTTTGGATTTTTGAAAATTTCACTTTTTTGTGAAAATATCCACTAAATGAGTGAATAATATGTGTTAGGGTACCCCAGGAGAGTTCCAAATCTGTGTGGGTAGAATATACATCCCACAGGGGTAAAATTGAAAAAAGTTGAAAACATTTTTTTTTGGACTTAGTCATTTTTCCGGCGTTTATCAGACTTTCAGATGGGGGAAATGTCAGTGAGCGTTCCCATTTCAGTTCCAGAGCGATTCGCCCAATGAGTCCTTGATATTTAGTCGTTTTCAGCCAATTTTCTGGATTTTTGAAAATTTCACTTTTTTGTGAAAATATCCCCTAAATGAGGGAATAATATGTGTGAGGGTACCCCAAGAGACTTCCAAATGTGTGTGGGTAGAATATATATCCCACGGAGGTAAAATTGAAAAAAGTTGAAACAAATTTTTTTTTGGACTTAGTCATTTTTCCGGCGTTTAGCAGACTTTCAGATAGGGCAAATGTCAGTGAGCATTCTCATTTCAGTTCCAGAGCGATTCGCCCAATGAGTCCTTGATATTTAGTCGTTTTCAGCCAATTTTCTGGATTTTTGAAAATTTCACTTTTTTGTGAAAATATCCACTAAATGAGGGAATAATATGTGTGAGGGTACCCCAGGAGACTTCCAAATGTGTGTGGGTAGAATATATATCCCACGGAGGTAAAATTGAAAAAAGTTGAAAAAATTTTTTTTTTGGACTTAGTCATTTTTCCGGCGTTTAGCAGACTTTCAGATACGACAAATGTCAGTGAGCTTTCCGATTTCAGTTCCAGAGCGATTCGTCCAATGAGTCCTTGATATTTAGTTGTTTTCAGCCAATATTTTGGATTTTTGAAAATTTCACTTTTTTGTGAAAATATCCACTAAATGAGGGAATAATATGTGTGAGGGTACCCCAGGAGAGTTCCAAATGTGTGTGGGTAGAATATATATCCCACGAGGGTAAAATTGAAAAGAGTTTAAAAAAATTTTGTTTTTTGGACTTAGTCATTTTTCCGGCGTTTAGCAGACTTTCAGATAGGGCAAATGTCAGTGAGCATTCCGATTTCAGTTCCAGAGCGATTCGTCCAATGAGTCCTTGATATTTAGTCGTTTTCAGCCAATTTTCTGGATTTTTGAAAATTTCACTTTTTTGTGAAAATATCCACTAAATGAGGGAATAATATGTGTTAGGGTACCCCAGGAGAGTTCCAAATCTGTGTGGGTAGAATATACATCCCACGGGGGTAAAATTGAAAAAAGTTGAAAACATTTTTTTTTGGACTTAGTCATTTTTTCGGCGTTTATCAGACTTTTAGATAAGGGAAATGTCAGTGAGCGTTCCGATTTCAGTTCCAGAGCGATTCGCCCAATGAGTCCTTGATATTTAGTCGTTTTCAGCCAAGTTTCTAGATTTTTGAAAATTTCACTTTTTTGTGAAAATATCCCCTAAATGAGGGAATAATATGTGTGAGGGTACCCCAGGAGAGTTACAAATGTGTGTGGGTAGAATATATATCCCACGGGGGTAAAATTGAAAAAAGTTGAAAAAAAATTTTTTTTGGACTTAGTCATTTTTCCGGCGTTCATCAGACTTTCAGATGGGGGAAATGTCAGTGAGCATTCTCATTTCAGTTCCAGAGCGATTCGCCCAATGAGTCCTTGATATTTAGTCGTTTTCAGCCAATTTTCTGGATTTTTGAAAATTTCACTTTTTTGTTAAAATATCCCCTAAATGAGGGAATAATATGTGTGAGGGTACCCCAGGAGGCTTCCAAATGTGTGTGGGTAGAATATATATCCCACGGAGGTAAAATTGAAAAAAGTTGAAAAATTTTTTTTTTGGACTTAGTCATATTTCCGGCGTTTAGCAGACTTTCAGATAGGACAAATGTCAGTGAGCTTTCCGATTTCAGTTCCAGAGCGATACGCCCAATCAGTCCTTGTTATTTTGTCGTTTTCAGCCAATATTTTGGATTTTTGAAAATTTCACTTTTTTGTGAAAATATCCCCTAAATGAGGGAATAATATGTGTGAGGGTACCCCAGGAGAGTTCCAAATGTGTGTGGGTAGAATATATATCCCACGGGGGTAAAATTGAAAAAAGTTGAAAAAAATTTTTTTTTGGACTTAGTCATTTTTCCGGCGTTTAGCAGACTTTCAGATAGGGCAAATGTCAGTGAGCTTTCCGATTTCAGTTCCAGAGCGATACGCCCAATCAGTCCTTGTTATTTTGTTGTTTTCAGCCAATATTTTGGATTTTTGAAAATTTCACTTTTTTGTGAAAATATCCACTAAATGAGGGAATAATATGTGTTAAGGTACCTCAGGAGAGTTCCAAATCTGTGTGGGTAGGATATACATCCCACGGTGGTAAAATTGAAAAAAGTTGAAAACATTTTTTTTTGGACTTAGTCATTTTTCCGGCGTTTATCAGACTTTCAGATAAGGGAAATGTCAGTGAGCGTTCCGATTTCAGTACCAGAGCAATTCGCCCAATGAGTCCTTGATATTTAGTCGTTTTCAGCCAAGTTTCTGGATTTTTGAAAATTTCACTTTTTTGTGAAAATATCCCCTAAATGAGGGAATAATATGTGTGAGGATACCCCAGGAGAGTTCAAAATGTGTGTGGGAAGAATATATATCCCACGGGGGTAAAATTGAAAAAAGGTGAAAAAAAAATTTTGGGGACTTAGTCATTTTTCCGGCGTTTATCAGAATTTCAAATAGGGCAAATGTCAGTGAGCGTTCCGATTTCAGTTCCAGAGCGATTCGCCCAATGAGTCCTTGATATTTAGTCGTTTTCAGCCAATTTTCTGGATTTTTGAAAATTTCACTTTTTTGTGAAAATATCCCCTAAATGAGGGAATAATATGTGTGAGGGTACCCCAAGAGACTTCCAAATGTGTGTGGGTAGAATATATATCCCACGGAGGTAAAATTGAAAAAAGTTGAAACAAATTTTTTTTTGGACTTAGTCATTTTTCCGGCGTTTAGCAGACTTTCAGATAGGGCAAATGTCAGTGAGCATTCTCATTTCAGTTCCAGAGCGATTCGCCCAATGAGTCCTTGATATTTAGTCGTTTTCAGCCAATTTTCTGGATTTTTGAAAATTTCACTTTTTTGTGAAAATATCCACTAAATGAGGGAATAATATGTGTGAGGGTACCCCAGGAGACTTCCAAATGTGTGTGGGTAGAATATATATCCCACGGAGGTAAAATTGAAAAAAGTTGAAAAAATTTTTTTTTTGGACTTAGTCATTTTTCCGGCGTTTAGCAGACTTTCAGATACGACAAATGTCAGTGAGCTTTCCGATTTCAGTTCCAGAGCGATTCGTCCAATGAGTCCTTGATATTTAGTTGTTTTCAGCCAATATTTTGGATTTTTGAAAATTTCACTTTTTTGTGAAAATATCCACTAAATGAGGGAATAATATGTGTGAGGGTACCCCAGGAGAGTTCCAAATGTGTGTGGGTAGAATATATATCCCACGAGGGTAAAATTGAAAAGAGTTTAAAAAAATTTTGTTTTTTGGACTGTCATTTTTCCGGCGTTTAGCAGACTTTCAGATAGGGCAAATGTCAGTGAGCATTCCGATTTCAGTTCCAGAGCGATTCGTCCAATGAGTCCTTGATATTTAGTCGTTTTCAGCCAATTTTCTGGATTTTTGAAAATTTCACTTTTTTGTGAAAATATCCACTAAATGAGGGAATAATATGTGTTAGGGTACCCCAGGAGAGTTCCAAATCTGTGTGGGTAGAATATACATCCCACGGGGGTAAAATTGAAAAAAGTTGAAAACATTTTTTTTTGGACTTAGTCATTTTTTCGGCGTTTATCAGACTTTTAGATAAGGGAAATGTCAGTGAGCGTTCCGATTTCAGTTCCAGAGCGATTCGCCCAATGAGTCCTTGATATTTAGTCGTTTTCAGCCAAGTTTCTAGATTTTTGAAAATTTCACTTTTTTGTGAAAATATCCCCTAAATGAGGGAATAATATGTGTGAGGGTACCCCAGGAGAGTTACAAATGTGTGTGGGTAGAATATATATCCCACGGGGGTAAAATTGAAAAAAGTTGAAAAAAATTTTTTTTTGGACTTAGTCATTTTTCCGGCGTTTAGCAGACTTTCAGATAGGACAAATGTCAGTGAGCTTTCCGATTTCAGTTCCAGAGCGATACGCCCAATCAGTCCTTGTTATTTTGTCGTTTTCAGCCAATATTTTAGATTTTTGAAAATTTCACTTTTTTGTGAAAATATCCACTAAATGAGGGAATAATATGTGTGAGGGTACCCCAGGAGAGTTCCAAATCTGTGTGGGTAGAATATACATCCCACGGGGGTAAAATTGAAAAAAGTTGAAAAAATTTTTTTTTGTACTTAGTCATTTTTCCGGCGTTTATCAGACTTTCAGATAAGGGAAATGTCAGTGAGCGTTCCGATTTCAGTTCCAGAGCGATTCGCCCAATGAGTCCTTGATATTTAGTCGTTTTCAGCCAATATTTTGGATTTTTGAAAATTTCACTTTTTTGTGAAAATATCCACTAAATGAGGGAATAATACGTGTGAGGGTACCCCAGGAGAGTTCCAAATTTGTGTGGGTAGAATATACATCCCATGGGGGTAAAATTGAAAAAAGTTGAAAACATTTTTTTTTTGGACTTAGTCATTTTTCCGGCGTTTATCAGACTTTCAGATAAGGGAAATGTCAGTGAGCGTTCCGATTTCAGTTCCAGAGCGATTCACCCAATGAGTCCTTGATATTTAGTCGTTTTCAGCCAAGTTTCTGGATTTTTGAAAATTTCACTTTTTTGTGAAAATATCCCCTAAATGAGGGAATAATATGTGTGAGGGTACCCCAGGAGAGTTCCAAATGTGTGTGGATAGAATATATATCCCACAAGGCTAAAATTGAAAAAAGTTGAAAAATTTTTTTTTTGGACTTAGTCATTTTTCCGGCGTTTAGCAGGCTTTCAGATAGAGCAAATGTCAGTGAGCTTTCCGGTTTCAGTTCCAGAGCGATACAACCAATCAGTCTTTGTTATTTTGTCGTTTTCAGCCAATATTTTGGATTTTTGAAAATTTCACTTTTTTGTGAAAATATCCACTAAATGAGGGAATAATATGTGTGAGGGTACCCCAGGAGAGTTCCAAATGTGTGTGGATAAAATATATATCCCACAAGGGTAAAATTGAAAAAAGTTGAAAAATTTTTTTTTTGGACTTAGTCATTTTTCAGGCGTTTATCAGACTTTCAGATAAGGGAAATGTCAGTGAGCATTCCGATTTCAGTTCCAGAGCGATTCGCCCAATGAGTCCTTGATGTTTAGTCGTTTTCAGCCAATTTTCTGGATTTTTGAAAATTTCACTTTTTTGTGAAAATATCCACTAAATTAGGGAATTATATGTGTGAGGGTACCCCAGGAGAGTTCCAAATGTGTGTGGGTAGAATATATATCCCACGGGGGTAAAATTGAAAAAAGGTGAAAAAATTTTTTTTTGGGACTTAGTCATTCTTCCGGCGTTTATCAGACTTTCAGATAGGGCAAATGTCAGTTAGCGTTCCGATTTTAGTTCCAGAGCGATTCGCCCAATGAGTCCTTGATATTTAGTCGTTTTCAGCCAATATTTTGGATTTTTGAAAATTTCACTTTTTTGTGAAAATATCCACTAAATGAGGGAATAATATGTGTGAGGGTACCCCAGGAGAGTTCCAAATGTGTGTGGGTAGAATATATATCCCACAGGGGTAAAATTGAAAAAAGTTAAAAAATTTTTTTTTTGGACTTAGTCATTTATCCGGCGTTTATCAGACTTTCAGATAAGGGAAATGTCAGTGAGCATTCCGATGTCAATTCCAGAGCGATTCGCCCAATGAGTCCTTGTTATTTTGTCGTTTTCAGCCAATATTTTGGATTTTTGAAAATTTCACTTTTTTGTGAAAATATCCACTAAATGAGGGAATAATATGTGTGAGGGTACCCCAGGAGAGTTCCAAATTTGTGTGGGTAGAATATACATCCCAGGGGGGTAAAATTGAAAAAAGTTGAAAAATTTTTTTTTTTCGACTTAGTCATTTTTCCGACGTTTATCAGACTTTCAGATTGGGCAAATGTCAGTGAGCGTTCCGATTTCAGTTCCAGAGCGATTCGCCCAATGAGTCCTTGATATTTAGTCGTTTTCAGCCAAGTTTCTGGATTTTTGAAAATTTCATTTTTTTGTGAAAATATCCCTTAAATGAGGGAATAATATGTGTGAGGGTACCCCAGGAGAGTTCAAAATGTGTGTGGGAAGAATATATATCCCACGGGGGTAAAATTGAAAAAAGGTGAAAAAAATTTTTTTGGGGACTTAGTCATTTTTCCGGCGTTTATCAGACTTTCAGATAGGGCAAATGTCAATGAGCGTTCCGATTTCAGTTCCAGAGCGATTCGCCCAATGAGTCCTTGATATTTAGTCGTTTTCAGCCAATTTTCTGGATTTTTGAAAATTTCACTTTTTTGTGAAAATATCCACTAAATGAGGGAATAATATGTGTGAGGGTGCCCCAGGAGAGTTACAAATGTGTGTGGGTAGAATATATATCCCACGGAGGTAAAATTGAAAAAAGTTGAAAAATTTTTTTTTTTGGACTTAGTCATTTTTCCGGCGTTTAGCAGACTTTCAGATAGAGCAAATGTCAGTGAGCTTTCCCGTTTCAGTTCCAGAGCGATACACCCAATCAGTCCTTGCTATTTTGTCGTTTTCAGCCAATATTTTGGATTTTTGAAAATTTCACTTTTTTGTGAAAATATCCACTAAATGAGGGAATAATATGTGTGAGGGTACCCCAGGAGAGTTCCAAATTTGTGTGGGTAGAATATACATCCCATGGGGGCAAAATTGAAAAAAGTTGAAAACATTTTTTTTTGGACTTAGTCATTTTTCCGGCGTTTATCAGACTTTCAGATAAGGGAAATGTCAGTGAGCGTTCCGATTTCAGTTCCAGAGCGATTCACCCAATGAGTCCTTGATATTTATTCGTTTTCAGCCAAGTTTCTGGATTTTTGAAAATTTCCCTTTTTTGTGAAAATATCCCCTAAATGAGGGAATAATATGTGTGAGGGTACCCCAGGAGAGTTCCAAATGTGTGTGGGTAGAATATATATCCCACAGGGGTAAAATTGAAAAAAGTTTAAAAATTTTTTTTTTTGTACTTAGTCATTTTTCCGGCGTTTATCAGACTTTCAGATAAAGGAAATGTCAGTGAGCATTCCGATTTCAGTTCCAGAGCGATTCGCCCAATGAGTCCTTGATATTTAGTCGTTTTCAGCCAATATTTTGGATTTTTGAAAATTTCACTTTTTTGTGAAAATATCCACTAAATGAGGAAATAATATGTGTGAGGGTACCCCAGGAGAGTTCCAAATGTGTGTTGGTAGAATATACATCCCACGGGGGTAAAATTGAAAAAAGTTGAAAATATTTTTTTTTGGACTTAGTCATTTTTCCGGCGTTTATCAGACTTTCAGATAAGGGAAATGTCAGTGAGCGTTCCGATTTCAGTTCCAGAGCGATTCGCCCAATGAGTCCTTGATATTTAGTCGTTTTCAGCCAATATTTTGGATTTTTGAAAATTTCACTTTTTTGTGAAAATATCCACTAAATGAGGGAATAATACGTGTGAGGGTACCCCAGGAGAGTTCCAAATTTGTGTGGGTAGAATATACATCCCATGGGGGTAAAATTGAAAAAAGTTGAAAACATTTTTTTTTTGGACTTAGTCATTTTTCCGGCGTTTATCAGACTTTCAGATAAGGGAAATGTCAGTGAGCGTTCCGATTTCAGTTCCAGAGCGATTCACCCAATGAGTCCTTGATATTTAGTCGTTTTCAGCCAAGTTTCTGGATTTTTGAAAATTTCACTTTTTTGTGAAAATATCCCCTAAATGAGGGAATAATATGTGTGAGGGTACCCCAGGAGAGTTCCAAATGTGTGTGGATAGAATATATATCCCACAAGGCTAAAATTGAAAAAAGTTGAAAAATTTTTTTTTTGGACTTAGTCATTTTTCCGGCGTTTAGCAGGCTTTCAGATAGAGCAAATGTCAGTGAGCTTTCCGGTTTCAGTTCCAGAGCGATACAACCAATCAGTCTTTGTTATTTTGTCGTTTTCAGCCAATATTTTGGATTTTTGAAAATTTCACTTTTTTGTGAAAATATCCACTAAATTAGGGAATTATATGTGTGAGGGTACCCCAGGAGAGTTCCAAATGTGTGTGGGTAGAATATATATCCCACGGGGGTAAAATTGAAAAAAGGTGAAAAAATTTTTTTTTGGGACTTAGTCATTCTTCCGGCGTTTATCAGACTTTCAGATAGGGCAAATGTCAGTTAGCGTTCCGATTTTAGTTCCAGAGCGATTCGCCCAATGAGTCCTTGATATTTAGTCGTTTTCAGCCAATATTTTGGATTTTTGAAAATTTCACTTTTTTGTGAAAATATCCACTAAATGAGGGAATAATATGTGTGAGGGTACCCCAGGAGAGTTCCAAATGTGTGTGGGTAGAATATATATCCCACAGGGGTAAAATTGAAAAAAGTTAAAAAATTTTTTTTTTGGACTTAGTCATTTATCCGGCGTTTATCAGACTTTCAGATAAGGGAAATGTCAGTGAGCATTCCGATGTCAATTCCAGAGCGATTCGCCCAATGAGTCCTTGTTATTTTGTCGTTTTCAGCCAATATTTTGGATTTTTGAAAATTTCACTTTTTTGTGAAAATATCCACTAAATGAGGGAATAATATGTGTGAGGGTACCCCAGGAGAGTTCCAAATTTGTGTGGGTAGAATATACATCCCAGGGGGGTAAAATTGAAAAAAGTTGAAAAATTTTTTTTTTTCGACTTAGTCATTTTTCCGACGTTTATCAGACTTTCAGATTGGGCAAATGTCAGTGAGCGTTCCGATTTCAGTTCCAGAGCGATTCGCCCAATGAGTCCTTGATATTTAGTCGTTTTCAGCCAAGTTTCTGGATTTTTGAAAATTTCATTTTTTTGTGAAAATATCCCTTAAATGAGGGAATAATATGTGTGAGGGTACCCCAGGAGAGTTCAAAATGTGTGTGGGAAGAATATATATCCCACGGGGGTAAAATTGAAAAAAGGTGAAAAAATTTTTTTTGGGGACTTAGTCATTTTTCCGGCGTTTATCAGACTTTCAGATAGGGCAAATGTCAATGAGCGTTCCGATTTCAGTTCCAGAGCGATTCGCCCAATGAGTCCTTGATATTTAGTCGTTTTCAGCCAATTTTCTGGATTTTTGAAAATTTCACTTTTTTGTTAAAATATCCCCTAAATGAGGGAATAATATGTGTGAGGGTACCCCAGGAGGCTTCCAAATGTGTGTGGGTAGAATATATATCCCACGGAGGTAAAATTGAAAAAAGTTGAAAAATTTTTTTTTTGGACTTAGTCATATTTCCGGCGTTTAGCAGACTTTCAGATAGGACAAATGTCAGTGAGCTTTCCGATTTCAGTTCCAGAGCGATACGCCCAATCAGTCCTTGTTATTTTGTCGTTTTCAGCCAATATTTTGGATTTTTGAAAATTTCACTTTTTTGTGAAAATATCCCCTAAATGAGGGAATAATATGTGTGAGGGTACCCCAGGAGAGTTCCAAATGTGTGTGGGTAGAATATATATCCCACGGGGGTAAAATTGAAAAAAGTTGAAAAAAAATTTTTTTTGGACTTAGTCATTTTTCCGGCGTTTAGCAGACTTTCAGATAGAGCAAATGTCAGTGAGCTTTCCGATTTCAGTTCCAGAGCGATACGCCCAATCAGTCCTTGTTATTTTGTTGTTTTCAGCCAATATTTTGGATTTTTGAAAATTTCACTTTTTTGTGAAAATATCCACTAAATGAGGGAATAATATGTGTTAGGGTACCTCAGGAGAGTTCCAAATCTGTGTGGGTAGGATATACATCCCACGGGGGTAAAATTGAAAAAAGTTGAAAACATTTTTTTTTGGACTTAGTCATTTTTCCGGCGTTTATCAGACTTTCAGATAAGGGAAATGTCAGTGAGCGTTCCGATTTCAGTACCAGAGCAATTCGCCCAATGAGTCCTTGATATTTAGTCGTTTTCAGCCAAGTTTCTGGATTTTTGAAAATTTCACTTTTTTGTGAAAATATCCCCTAAATGAGGGAATAATATGTGTGAGGATACCCCAGGAGAGTTCAAAATGTGTGTGGGAAGAATATATATCCCACGGGGGTAAAATTGAAAAAAGGTGAAAAAAAAATTTTGGGGACTTAGTCATTTTTCCGGCGTTTATCAGAATTTCAAATAGGGCAAATGTCAGTGAGCGTTCCGATTTCAGTTCCAGAGCGATTCGCCCAATGAGTCCTTGATATTTAGTCGTTTTCAGCCAATTTTCTGGATTTTTGAAAATTTCACTTTTTTGTGAAAATATCCCCTAAATGAGGGAATAATATGTGTGAGGGTACCCCAAGAGACTTCCAAATGTGTGTGGGTAGAATATATATCCCACGGAGGTAAAATTGAAAAAAGTTGAAACAAATTTTTTTTTGGACTTAGTCATTTTTCCGGCGTTTAGCAGACTTTCAGATAGGGCAAATGTCAGTGAGCATTCTCATTTCAGTTCCAGAGCGATTCGCCCAATGAGTCCTTGATATTTAGTCGTTTTCAGCCAATTTTCTGGATTTTTGAAAATTTCTCTTTTTTGTGAAAATATCCACTAAATGAGGGAATAATATGTGTGAGGGTACACCAGGAGACTTCCAAATGTGTGTGGGTAGAATATATATCCCACGGAGGTAAAATTGAAAAAAGTTGAAAAAATTTTTTTTTTGGACTTAGTCATTTTTCCGGCGTTTAGCAGACTTTCAGATACGACAAATGTCAGTGAGCTTTCCGATTTCAGTTCCAGAGCGATTCGTCCAATGAGTCCTTGATATTTAGTTGTTTTCAGCCAATATTTTGGATTTTTGAAAATTTCACTTTTTTGTGAAAATATCCACTAAATGAGGGAATAATATGTGTGAGGGTACCCCAGGAGAGTTCCAAATGTGTGTGGGTAGAATATATATCCCACGAGGGTAAAATTGAAAAGAGTTTAAAAAAATTTTGTTTTTTGGACTTAGTCATTTTTCCGGCGTTTAGCAGACTTTCAGATAGGGCAAATGTCAGTGAGCATTCCGATTTCAGTTCCAGAGCGATTCGTCCAATGAGTCCTTGATATTTAGTCGTTTTCAGCCAATTTTCTGGATTTTTGAAAATTTCACTTTTTTGTGAAAATATCCACTAAATGAGGGAATAATATGTGTTAGGGTACCCCAGGAGAGTTCCAAATCTGTGTGGGTAGAATATACATCCCACGGGGGTAAAATTGAAAAAAGTTGAAAACATTTTTTTTTGGACTTAGTCATTTTTTCGGCGTTTATCAGACTTTTAGATAAGGGAAATGTCAGTGAGCGTTCCGATTTCAGTTCCAGAGCGATTCGCCCAATGAGTCCTTGATATTTAGTCGTTTTCAGCCAAGTTTCTAGATTTTTGAAAATTTCACTTTTTTGTGAAAATATCCCCTAAATGAGGGAATAATATGTGTGAGGGTACCCCAGGAGAGTTACAAATGTGTGTGGGTAGAATATATATCCCACGGGGGTAAAATTGAAAAAAGTTGAAAAAAATTTTTTTTTGGACTTAGTCATTTTTCCGGCGTTTAGCAGACTTTCAGATAGGACAAATGTCAGTGAGCTTTCCGATTTCAGTTCCAGAGCGATACGCCCAATCAGTCCTTGTTATTTTGTCGTTTTCAGCCAATATTTTAGATTTTTGAAAATTTCACTTTTTTGTGAAAATATCCACTAAATGAGGGAATAATATGTGTGAGGGTACCCCAGGAGAGTTCCAAATCTGTGTGGGTAGAATATACATCCCACGGGGGTAAAATTGAAAAAAGTTGAAAAAATTTTTTTTTGTACTTAGTCATTTTTCCGGCGTTTATCAGACTTTCAGATAAGGGAAATGTCAGTGAGCATTCCGATTTCAGTTCCAGAGCGATTCGCCCAATGAGTCCTTGATATTTAGTCGTTTTCAGCCAATTTTCTGGATTTTTGAAAATTTCACATTTTTGTGAAAATATCCACTAAATGAGGAAATAATATGTGTGAGGGTACCCCAGGAGAGTTCCAAATGTGTGTTGGTAGAATATACATCCCACGGGGGTAAAATTGAAAAAAGTTGAAAATATTTTTTTTTGGACTTAGTCATTTTTCCGGCGTTTATCAGACTTTCAGATAAGGGAAATGTCAGTGAGCGTTCCGATTTCAGTTCCAGAGCGATTCACCCAATGAGTCCTTGATATTTAGTCGTTTTCAGCCAAGTTTCTGGATTTTTGAAAATTTCACTTTTTTGTGAAAATATCCCCTAAATGAGGGAATAATATGTGTGAGGGTACCCCAGGAGAGTTCCAAATGTGTGTGGATAGAATATATATCCCACAAGGCTAAAATTGAAAAAAGTTGAAAAATTTTTTTTTTGGACTTAGTCATTTTTCCGGCGTTTAGCAGGCTTTCAGATAGAGCAAATGTCAGTGAGCTTTCCGGTTTCAGTTCCAGAGCGATACAACCAATCAGTCTTTGTTATTTTGTCGTTTTCAGCCAATATTTTGGATTTTTGAAAATTTCACTTTTTTGTGAAAATATCCACTAAATGAGGGAATAATATGTGTGAGGGTACCCCAGGAGAGTTCCAAATGTGTGTGGATAAAATATATATCCCACAAGGGTAAAATTGAAAAAAGTTGAAAAATTTTTTTTTTGGACTTAGTCATTTTTCAGGCGTTTATCAGACTTTCAGATAAGGGAAATGTCAGTGAGCATTCCGATTTCAGTTCCAGAGCGATTCGCCCAATGAGTCCTTGATGTTTAGTCGTTTTCAGCCAATTTTCTGGATTTTTGAAAATTTCACTTTTTTGTGAAAATATCCACTAAATTAGGGAATTATATGTGTGAGGGTACCCCAGGAGAGTTCCAAATGTGTGTGGGTAGAATATATATCCCACGGGGGTAAAATTGAAAAAAGGTGAAAAAATTTTTTTTTGGGACTTAGTCATTCTTCCGGCGTTTATCAGACTTTCAGATAGGGCAAATGTCAGTTAGCGTTCCGATTTTAGTTCCAGAGCGATTCGCCCAATGAGTCCTTGATATTTAGTCGTTTTCAGCCAATATTTTGGATTTTTGAAAATTTCACTTTTTTGTGAAAATATCCACTAAATGAGGGAATAATATGTGTGAGGGTACCCCAGGAGAGTTCCAAATGTGTGTGGGTAGAATATATATCCCACAGGGGTAAAATTGAAAAAAGTTAAAAAATTTTTTTTTTGGACTTAGTCATTTATCCGGCGTTTATCAGACTTTCAGATAAGGGAAATGTCAGTGAGCATTCCGATGTCAATTCCAGAGCGATTCGCCCAATGAGTCCTTGTTATTTTGTCGTTTTCAGCCAATATTTTGGATTTTTGAAAATTTCACTTTTTTGTGAAAATATCCACTAAATGAGGGAATAATATGTGTGAGGGTACCCCAGGAGAGTTCCAAATTTGTGTGGGTAGAATATACATCCCAGGGGGGTAAAATTGAAAAAAGTTGAAAAATTTTTTTTTTTCGACTTAGTCATTTTTCCGACGTTTATCAGAATTTCAGATTGGGCAAATGTCAGTGAGCGTTCCGATTTCAGTTCCAGAGCGATTCGCCCAATGAGTCCTTGATATTTAGTCGTTTTCAGCCAAGTTTCTGGATTTTTGAAAATTTCATTTTTTTGTGAAAATATCCCTTAAATGAGGGAATAATATGTGTGAGGGTACCCCAGGAGAGTTCAAAATGTGTGTGGGAAGAATATATATCCCACGGGGGTAAAATTGAAAAAAGGTGAAAAAAATTTTTTTGGGGACTTAGTCATTTTTCCGGCGTTTATCAGACTTTCAGATAGGGCAAATGTCAATGAGCGTTCCGATTTCAGTTCCAGAGCGATTCGCCCAATGAGTCCTTGATATTTAGTCGTTTTCAGCCAATTTTCTGGATTTTTGAAAATTTCACTTTTTTGTGAAAATATCCACTAAATGAGGGAATAATATGTGTGAGGGTGCCCCAGGAGAGTTCCAAATCTGTGTGGGTAGAATATACATCCCACGGGGGTAAAATTGAAAAAAGTTGAAAACATTTTTTTTTGGACTTAGTCATTTTTTCGGCGTTTATCAGACTTTTAGATAAGGGAAATGTCAGTGAGCGTTCCGATTTCAGTTCCAGAGCGATTCGCCCAATGAGTCCTTGATATTTAGTCGTTTTCAGCCAAGTTTCTAGATTTTTGAAAATTTCACTTTTTTGTGAAAATATCCCCTAAATGAGGGAATAATATGTGTGAGGGTACCCCAGGAGAGTTACAAATGTGTGTGGGTAGAATATATATCCCACGGGGGTAAAATTGAAAAAAGTTGAAAAAAATTTTTTTTTGGACTTAGTCATTTTTCCGGCGTTTAGCAGACTTTCAGATAGGACAAATGTCAGTGAGCTTTCCGATTTCAGTTCCAGAGCGATACGCCCAATCAGTCCTTGTTATTTTGTCGTTTTCAGCCAATATTTTAGATTTTTGAAAATTTCACTTTTTTGTGAAAATATCCACTAAATGAGGGAATAATATGTGTGAGGGTACCCCAGGAGAGTTCCAAATCTGTGTGGGTAGAATATACATCCCACGGGGGTAAAATTGAAAAAAGTTGAAAAAATTTTTTTTTGTACTTAGTCATTTTTCCGGCGTTTATCAGACTTTCAGATAAGGGAAATGTCAGTGAGCATTCCGATTTCAGTTCCAGAGCGATTCGCCCAATGAGTCCTTGATATTTAGTCGTTTTCAGCCAATTTTCTGGATTTTTGAAAATTTCACATTTTTGTGAAAATATCCACTAAATGAGGAAATAATATGTGTGAGGGTACCCCAGGAGAGTTCCAAATGTGTGTTGGTAGAATATACATCCCACGGGGGTAAAATTGAAAAAAGTTGAAAATATTTTTTTTTGGACTTAGTCATTTTTCCGGCGTTTATCAGACTTTCAGATAAGGGAAATGTCAGTGAGCGTTCCGATTTCAGTTCCAGAGCGATTCACCCAATGAGTCCTTGATATTTAGTCGTTTTCAGCCAAGTTTCTGGATTTTTGAAAATTTCACTTTTTTGTGAAAATATCCCCTAAATGAGGGAATAATATGTGTGAGGGTACCCCAGGAGAGTTCCAAATGTGTGTGGATAGAATATATATCCCACAAGGCTAAAATTGAAAAAAGTTGAAAAATTTTTTTTTTGGACTTAGTCATTTTTCCGGCGTTTAGCAGGCTTTCAGATAGAGCAAATGTCAGTGAGCTTTCCGGTTTCAGTTCCAGAGCGATACAACCAATCAGTCTTTGTTATTTTGTCGTTTTCAGCCAATATTTTGGATTTTTGAAAATTTCACTTTTTTGTGAAAATATCCACTAAATGAGGGAATAATATGTGTGAGGGTACCCCAGGAGAGTTCCAAATGTGTGTGGATAAAATATATATCCCACAAGGGTAAAATTGAAAAAAGTTGAAAAATTTTTTTTTTGGACTTAGTCATTTTTCAGGCGTTTATCAGACTTTCAGATAAGGGAAATGTCAGTGAGCATTCCGATTTCAGTTCCAGAGCGATTCGCCCAATGAGTCCTTGATGTTTAGTCGTTTTCAGCCAATTTTCTGGATTTTTGAAAATTTCACTTTTTTGTGAAAATATCCACTAAATTAGGGAATTATATGTGTGAGGGTACCCCAGGAGAGTTCCAAATGTGTGTGGGTAGAATATATATCCCACGGGGGTAAAATTGAAAAAAGGTGAAAAAATTTTTTTTTGGGACTTAGTCATTCTTCCGGCGTTTATCAGACTTTCAGATAGGGCAAATGTCAGTTAGCGTTCCGATTTTAGTTCCAGAGCGATTCGCCCAATGAGTCCTTGATATTTAGTCGTTTTCAGCCAATATTTTGGATTTTTGAAAATTTCACTTTTTTGTGAAAATATCCACTAAATGAGGGAATAATATGTGTGAGGGTACCCCAGGAGAGTTCCAAATGTGTGTGGGTAGAATATATATCCCACAGGGGTAAAATTGAAAAAAGTTAAAAAATTTTTTTTTTGGACTTAGTCATTTATCCGGCGTTTATCAGACTTTCAGATAAGGGAAATGTCAGTGAGCATTCCGATGTCAATTCCAGAGCGATTCGCCCAATGAGTCCTTGTTATTTTGTCGTTTTCAGCCAATATTTTGGATTTTTGAAAATTTCACTTTTTTGTGAAAATATCCACTAAATGAGGGAATAATATGTGTGAGGGTACCCCAGGAGAGTTCCAAATTTGTGTGGGTAGAATATACATCCCAGGGGGGTAAAATTGAAAAAAGTTGAAAAATTTTTTTTTTTCGACTTAGTCATTTTTCCGACGTTTATCAGAATTTCAGATTGGGCAAATGTCAGTGAGCGTTCCGATTTCAGTTCCAGAGCGATTCGCCCAATGAGTCCTTGATATTTAGTCGTTTTCAGCCAAGTTTCTGGATTTTTGAAAATTTCATTTTTTTGTGAAAATATCCCTTAAATGAGGGAATAATATGTGTGAGGGTACCCCAGGAGAGTTCAAAATGTGTGTGGGAAGAATATATATCCCACGGGGGTAAAATTGAAAAAAGGTGAAAAAAATTTTTTTGGGGACTTAGTCATTTTTCCGGCGTTTATCAGACTTTCAGATAGGGCAAATGTCAATGAGCGTTCCGATTTCAGTTCCAGAGCGATTCGCCCAATGAGTCCTTGATATTTAGTCGTTTTCAGCCAATTTTCTGGATTTTTGAAAATTTCACTTTTTTGTGAAAATATCCACTAAATGAGGGAATAATATGTGTGAGGGTGCCCCAGGAGAGTTACAAATGTGTGTGGGTAGAATATATATCCCACGGAGGTAAAATTGAAAAAAGTTGAAAAATTTTTTTTTTTGGAGTTAGTCATTTTTCCGGCGTTTAGCAGACTTTCAGATAGAGCAAATGTCAGTGAGCTTTCCCGTTTCAGTTCCAGAGCGATACACCCAATCAGTCCTTGCTATTTTGTCGTTTTCAGCCAATATTTTGGATTTTTGAAAATTTCACTTTTTTGTGAAAATATCCACTAAATGAGGGAATAATATGTGTGAGGGTACCCCAGGAGAGTTCCAAATTTGTGTGGGTAGAATATACATCCCATGGGGGCAAAATTGAAAAAAGTTGAAAACATTTTTTTTTGGACTTAGTCATTTTTCCGGCGTTTATCAGACTTTCAGATAAGGGAAATGTCAGTGAGCGTTCCGATTTCAGTTCCAGAGCGATTCACCCAATGAGTCCTTGATATTTATTCGTTTTCAGCCAAGTTTCTGGATTTTTGAAAATTTCCCTTTTTTGTGAAAATATCCCCTAAATGAGGGAATAATATGTGTGAGGGTACCCCAGGAGAGTTCCAAATGTGTGTGGGTAGAATATATATCCCACAGGGGTAAAATTGAAAAAAGTTTAAAAATTTTTTTTTTTGTACTTAGTCATTTTTCCGGCGTTTATCAGACTTTCAGATAAAGGAAATGTCAGTGAGCATTCCGATTTCAGTTCCAGAGCGATTCGCCCAATGAGTCCTTGATATTTAGTCGTTTTCAGCCAATATTTTGGATTTTTGAAAATTTCACTTTTTTGTGAAAATATCCACTAAATGAGGAAATAATATGTGTGAGGGTACCCCAGGAGAGTTCCAAATGTGTGTTGGTAGAATATACATCCCACGGGGGTAAAATTGAAAAAAGTTGAAAATATTTTTTTTTGGACTTAGTCATTTTTCCGGCGTTTATCAGACTTTCAGATAAGGGAAATGTCAGTGAGCGTTCCGATTTCAGTTCCAGAGCGATTCGCCCAATGAGTCCTTGATATTTAGTCGTTTTCAGCCAATATTTTGGATTTTTGAAAATTTCACTTTTTTGTGAAAATATCCACTAAATGAGGGAATAATACGTGTGAGGGTACCCCAGGAGAGTTCCAAATTTGTGTGGGTAGAATATACATCCCATGGGGGTAAAATTGAAAAAAGTTGAAAACATTTTTTTTTTGGACTTAGTCATTTTTCCGGCGTTTATCAGACTTTCAGATAAGGGAAATGTCAGTGAGCGTTCCGATTTCAGTTCCAGAGCGATTCACCCAATGAGTCCTTGATATTTAGTCGTTTTCAGCCAAGTTTCTGGATTTTTGAAAATTTCACTTTTTTGTGAAAATATCCCCTAAATGAGGGAATAATATGTGTGAGGGTACCCCAGGAGAGTTCCAAATGTGTGTGGATAGAATATATATCCCACAAGGCTAAAATTGAAAAAAGTTGAAAAATTTTTTTTTTGGACTTAGTCATTTTTCCGGCGTTTAGCAGGCTTTCAGATAGAGCAAATGTCAGTGAGCTTTCCGGTTTCAGTTCCAGAGCGATACAACCAATCAGTCTTTGTTATTTTGTCGTTTTCAGCCAATATTTTGGATTTTTGAAAATTTCACTTTTTTGTGAAAATATCCACTAAATTAGGGAATTATATGTGTGAGGGTACCTCAGGAGAGTTCCAAATGTGTGTGGGTAGAATATATATCCCACGGGGGTAAAATTGAAAAAAGGTGAAAAAATTTTTTTTTGGGACTTAGTCATTCTTCCGGCGTTTATCAGACTTTCAGATAGGGCAAATGTCAGTTAGCGTTCCGATTTTAGTTCCAGAGCGATTCGCCCAATGAGTCCTTGATATTTAGTCGTTTTCAGCCAATATTTTGGATTTTTGAAAATTTCACTTTTTTGTGAAAATATCCACTAAATGAGGGAATAATATGTGTGAGGGTACCCCAGGAGAGTTCCAAATGTGTGTGGGTAGAATATATATCCCACAGGGGTAAAATTGAAAAAAGTTAAAAAATTTTTTTTTTGGACTTAGTCATTTATCCGGCGTTTATCAGACTTTCAGATAAGGGAAATGTCAGTGAGCATTCCGATGTCAATTCCAGAGCGATTCGCCCAATGAGTCCTTGTTATTTTGTCGTTTTCAGCCAATATTTTGGATTTTTGAAAATTTCACTTTTTTGTGAAAATATCCACTAAATGAGGGAATAATATGTGTGAGGGTACCCCAGGAGAGTTCCAAATTTGTGTGGGTAGAATATACATCCCAGGGGGGTAAAATTGAAAAAAGTTGAAAAATTTTTTTTTTTCGACTTAGTCATTTTTCCGACGTTTATCAGACTTTCAGATTGGGCAAATGTCAGTGAGCGTTCCGATTTCAGTTCCAGAGCGATTCGCCCAATGAGTCCTTGATATTTAGTCGTTTTCAGCCAAGTTTCTGGATTTTTGAAAATTTCATTTTTTTGTGAAAATATCCCTTAAATGAGGGAATAATATGTGTGAGGGTACCCCAGGAGAGTTCAAAATGTGTGTGGGAAGAATATATATCCCACGGGGGTAAAATTGAAAAAAGGTGAAAAAATTTTTTTTGGGGACTTAGTCATTTTTCCGGCATTTATCAGACTTTCAGATAGGGCAAATGTCAATGAGCGTTCCGATTTCACTTCCAGAGCGATTCGCCCAATGAGTCCTTGATATTTAGTCGTTTTCAGCCAATTTTCTGGATTTTTGAAAATTTCACTTTTTTGTGAAAATATCCACTAAATGAGGGAATAATATGTGTGAGGGTGCCCCAGGAGAGTTACAAATGTGTGTGGGTAGAATATATATCCCACGGAGGTAAAATTGAAAAAAGTTGAAAAATTTTTTTTTTTGGACTTAGTCATTTTTCCGGCGTTTAGCAGACTTTCAGATAGAGCAAATGTCAGTGAGCTTTCCCGTTTCAGTTCCAGAGCGATACACCCAATCAGTCCTTGCTATTTTGTCGTTTTCAGCCAATATTTTGGATTTTTGAAAATTTCACTTTTTTGTGAAAATATCCACTAAATGAGGGAATAATATGTGTGAGGGTACCCCAGGAGAGTTCCAAATTTGTGTGGGTAGAATATACATCCCATGGGGGCAAAATTGAAAAAAGTTGAAAACATTTTTTTTTGGACTTAGTCATTTTTCCGGCGTTTATCAGACTTTCAGATAAGGGAAATGTCAGTGAGCGTTCCGATTTCAGTTCCAGAGCGATTCACCCAATGAGTCCTTGATATTTATTCGTTTTCAGCCAAGTTTCTGGATTTTTGAAAATTTCCCTTTTTTGTGAAAATATCCCCTAAATGAGGGAATAATATGTGTGAGGGTACCCCAGGAGAGTTCCAAATGTGTGTGGGTAGAATATATATCCCACAGGGGTAAAATTGAAAAAAGTTTAAAAATTTTTTTTTTTGTACTTAGTCATTTTTCCGGCGTTTATCAGACTTTCAGATAAAGGAAATGTCAGTGAGCATTCCGATTTCAGTTCCAGAGCGATTCGCCCAATGAGTCCTTGATATTTAGTCGTTTTCAGCCAATATTTTGGATTTTTGAAAATTTCACTTTTTTGTGAAAATATCCACTAAATGAGGGAATAATATGTGTGAGGGTACCCCAGGAGAGTTCCAAATGTGTGTTGGTAGAATATACATCCCACGGGGGTAAAATTGAAAAAAGTTGAAAACATTTTTTTTTGGACTTAGTCATTTTTCCGGCGTTTATCAGACTTTCAGATAAGGGAAATGTCAGTGAGCGTTCCGATTTCAGTTCCAGAGCGATTCGCCCAATGAGTCCTTGATATTTAGTCGTTTTCAGCAAATATTTAGCATTTTTGAAAATTTAACTTTTTTGTGAAAATATCTACTAAATGAGGGAATAATATATGTGAGGGTACCCCAGGAGAGTTACAAATGTGTGTGGGTAGAATATATATCCCACGGGGTAAAATTGAAAAAAGTTGAAAAAAATGTTTTTTTGGACTTATTCATTTTTCCGCCGTTTATCAGACTTTCAGATAGGGGAAATGTCAGTGAGCATTCCGATTTCAGTTCCAGAGTGATTCGCCCAATGAGTCCTTGATATTTAGTCGTTTTCAGCAAATATTTTGGATTATTGAAAATTTCACTTTTTTGTGAAAATATCCACTAAATGAGGGAATAATATGTGTGAGGGTACCCCAGGAGACTTATAAATGTGTGTGGGTTGAATATATATCCCACGGGGTAAAATTGAAAAAAATGTTAAAATTTTTTTTTTTTGGACTGTCATTTTTACGACGTTTATCAGACTTTCAGATAGGGGAAATGTCAGTGAGCGTTCCGATTTCAGTTCCAGAGTGATTCGCCCAATGAGTCCTTGATATTTAGTCGTTTTCAGCCAATTTTCTGGATTTTTGAAAATTTCACTTTTTTGTGAAAATATCCACTAAATTAGGGAATAATATGTGTGAGGGTACCCCAGTAGAGTTCCAAATGTGTGTGGGTAAAATATACATCCCAAGGGGGTAAAATTGAAAAAAGTTGAAAACATTTTTATTTGGACTTAGTCATTTTTCCTGCGTTTATCAGACTTTCAGATAAGGGAAATGTCAGTGAGCGTTCCGATTTCAGTTCCAGAGCGATTCGCCCAATGAGTCCTTGATATTTAGTCGTTTTCAGCCAAGTTTCTGGATTTTTGAAAATTTCACTTTTTTTGTGAAAATATCCCCTAAATGAGGGAATAATATAAGTGAGGGTACCCCTGTAGAGTTCAAAATGTGTGTGGGAAGAATATATATCCCACGGGGGTAAAATTGAAAAAAGTTGAAAAAAATTTTTTTTTGGACTGTCATTTTTCCGACATTTATCAGACTTTCAGATAGGGGAAATGTCAGTGAGCGTTCCGATTTCAGTTCCAGAGCGATTCGCCCAATGAGTCCTTGATATTTAGTCGTTTTCAGCCAATTTTCTGGATTTTTGAAAATTTCACTTTTTTGTGAAAATATCCTGTAAATGAGGGAATAATATGTGTGAGGGTACCCCAGGAGAGTTCCAAATGTGTGTGGGTAGAATATATCCCACGGGGGTAAAATTGAAAAAAGTTGGAAATTTTTTTTTTTTGTACTTAGTCATTTTTCCGGCGTTTATCAGACTTTCAGATAAGGGAAATGTCAGTGAGCGTTCCGATTTCAGTTCCAGAGAGATTCGCCCAATAAGTCTTTGATATTTAGTCATTTTCAGCCAATTTTCTGGATTTTTTAAAATTTCACTTTTTTGTGAAAATATCCACTAAATGAGGGAATAATATGTGTGAGGGTACCCCAGGAGAGTTCCAAATGTGTGTGGGTAGAATATATATCCCACGGAGGTAAAACTGAAAAAAGTTTAAAAAAAATTTTTTTTGGACTTAGTCATTTTTCCGGCGTTTATCAGACTTTCAGATAGGGCAAATGTCAGTGAGCTTTCCGATTTCAGTTCCAGAGCGATTCGCCAAATGAGTCCTTGATATTTAGTCATTTTCAGCCAATTTTCTGGATTTTTTAAAATTTCACTTTTTTGTGAAAATATCCACTAAATGAGGGAATAATATGTGTGAGGGTACCTCAGGAGAGTTCCAAATGTGTGTGGGTAGAATATATATCCCACGGAGGTAAAACTGAAAAAAGTTTAAAAAAAATTTTTTTTGGACTTAGTCATTTTTCCGGCGTTTATCAGACTTTCAGATAGGGCAAATGTCAGTGAGCGTTCCGATTTCAGTTCCAGAGCGATTCGACCAATGAGTCCTTGATATTTAGTCGTTTTCAGCCAAGTTTCTGGATTTTTGAATATTTCACTTTTTTGTGAAAATATCCACTAAATGAGGGAATAATATGTGTGAGGGTACCCCAGGAGAGTTCCAAATGTGTGTGGGTAGAATATACATCCCACGGGGGTAAAATTGAAAAAAGTTGAAAAATTTTTTTTTGGGAATTAGTAATTTTTCCGGCGTTTATCAGACTTTCAGATAGGGGAAATGTCAGTGAGCATTCCGATTTCACTTCCAGAGCGATTCGCCCAATGAGTCCTTGATATTTAGTCGTTTTCAGACAATTTTCTGGATTTTTGAAAATTTCACTTTTTTGTGAAAATATCCGCTAAATTAGGGAATAATATGTGTGAGGGTACCCCAGGAGACTTCAAAATGTGTGTGGCTAGAATATATATCCCACGGGGGTAAAATTGAAAAAAGATGAAAACATTTTTTTTTGGACTTAGTCATTTTTCCGGCGTTTATCAGACTTTCAGATAAGGGAAATGTCAGTGAGCGCTCCGATTTCAGTTCCAGAGCGATTCGCCCAATGAGTCCTTGATATTTAGTCGTTTTCAGCCAAGTTTCTGGATTTTTGAAAATTTCACTTTTTTGTGAAAATATCCCCTAAATGAGGGAATAATATGTGTGAGGGTACCCCAGGAGAGTTCAAAATGTGTGTGGGAAGAATATATATCACACGGGGGTAAAATTGAAAAAAGGTGAAAAATTTTTTTTTAGGTACTTATTCATTTTTCCGGCGTTTATCAGACTTTCAGATAGGGGAAATGTCATTAAGCGTTCTGATTTCAGTTCCAGAGCGATTCGCCCAATGAGTCCTTGATATTTAGTCGTTTTCAGCCAATTTTCTGGATTTTTGAAAATTTCACCTTTTTGTGAAAATATCCACTAAATGAGGGAATAATATGTGTGAGGGTACCCCAGGAGAGTTACAAATGTGTGTGGGTAGAATATATATCCCACGGGGGTAAAATTGAAAAAAGTTGAAAAAAATGTTTTTTTGGACTTAGTCATTTTTCCGCCGTTTATCAGACTTTCAGATAGGGGAAATGTCAGTGAGCGTTCCGATTTCAGTTCCAGAGCGATTCGCCCAATGAGTCCTTGTTATTTAGTAGTTTTCAGCCAAGTTTCTGGATTTTTGAAAATTTCACTTTTTTGTGAAAATATCCCCTAAATGAGGGAATAATATGTGTGAGGGTACCCCAGGAGAGTTCAAAATGTGTGTGGGAAGAATATATATCCCACGGGGGTAAAATTGTAAAAAGGTGAAAAAAATTTTTTGGGGGACTTAGTTATTTTTCCGGCGTTTATCAGACTTTCAGATAGGGGAAATGTCAGTGAGCGCTCCGATTTCAGTTCCAGAGCGATTCGGCCAATGAGTCCTTGATATTTAGTCGTTTTCAGCCAATATTTTGGATTTTTGAAAATTTCACTTTTTTGTGAAAATATCCACTAAATGAGGGAATAATATGTGTGAGGGTACCCCAGGAGAGTTCAAAATGTGTGTGGGAAGAATATATATCCCACGGGGGTAAAATTGAAAAAAGGGGAAAATTTTTTTTTTAGGTACTTATTCATTTTTCTGGCGTTTATCAGACTTTCAGATAGGGGAAATGTCAGTGAGCGTTCCGATTTCAGTTCCAGAGTGATTCGCCCAATGAGTCCTTGATATTTAGTCGTTTTCAGCCAATTTTCTGGATTTTTGAAAATTTCACTTTTTTGTGAAAATATCCACTAAATTAGGGAATAATATGTGTGAGGGTACCCCAGTAGAGTTCCAAATGTCTGTGGGTAAAATATACATCCCAAGGGGGTAAAATTGAAAAAAGTTGAAAACATTTTTATTTGGACTTAGTCATTTTTCCTGCGTTTATCAGACTTTCAGATAAGGGAAATGTCAGTGAGCGTTCCGATTTCAGTTCCAGAGCGATTCGCCCAATGAGTCCTTGATATTTAGTCGTTTTCAGCCAATTTTCTGGATTTTTGAAAATTTCACTTTTTTGTGAAAATATCCACTAAATGAGGGAATAATATGTGTGAGGGTACCCCAGGAGAGTTCCAAATGTGTGTGGGTAGAATATATATCCCACGGGGGTAAAATTGAAAAAAGTTGAAAAAAAATTTTTTTTGGACTGTCATTTTTCCGACATTTATCAGACTTTCAGATAGGGGAAATGTCAGTGAGCGTTCCAATTTCAGTTCCAGAGCGATTCGCCCAATGAGTCCTTGATATTTAGTCGTTTTCAGATAATTTTCTGGATTTTTGAAAATTTCACTTTTTTGTGAAAATATCCACTAAATTAGGGAATAATATGTGTGAGGGTACTCCAGGAGAGTTCAAAATGTGTGTGTGAAGAATATATATCTCATGGGGGTAAAATTGAAAAAAGTTGAAAAAATTTTTTTTTGGACTTAGTCATTTTTCCAGCGTTTATCAGACTTTCAGATAAGGGAAATGTCAGTGAGCGTTCCAATTTCAGTTCCAGAGCGATTCGCCAAATGAGTCCTTGATATCTAGTCGTTTTCAGCCAAGTTTCTGGATTTTTGAAAATTTCACTTTTTGTGAAAATATCCCCTAAATGAGGGAATAATATGTGTGAGGGTACCCCAGGAGAGTTCAAAATGTTTGTGTGAAGAATATATATATCCCACGGGGGTAAAATTGAAAAAAGTTGAAAAAATTTTTTTTTGGGACTTAGTCATTTTTCCGGCGTTTATCAGACTTTCAGATAGGGGAAATGTCAGTGAGCTTTCCGATTTAACTTCCAGAGCGATTCGCCCAATGAGTCCTTGATATTTAGTCGTTTTCAGCCAATTTTCCGGATTTTTGAAAATTTCACTTTTTTGTGAAAATATCCACTAAATTAGGGAATAATATGTGTGAGGGTACCCCAGGAGAGTTCCAAATGTGTGTGGGTAGAATATACATCCCACGGGGGTAAAATTGAAAAAAGTTGAAAAAATTTTTTTTTGGGACTTAGTAATTTTTCCGGCGTTTATCAGACTTTCAGATAGGGGAAATGTCAGTGAGCGTTCCGATTTCAGTTCCAGAGCGGTTCGCCAAATGAGTCCTTGATATTTAGTCGTTTTCAGCCAAGTTTCTGGATTTTTGAAAATTTCACTTTTTTGTGAAAATATCCACTAAATGAGGGAATAATATGTGTGAGGGTACCCCAGGAGAGTTCCAAATGTGTGTGGGTAGAATATACATCCCACGGGGGTAAAATTGAAAAAAGTTGAAAAAATTTTTTTTTGGGACTTAGTAATTTTTCCGGCGTTTATCAGACTTTCAGATAGGGGAAATGTCAGTGAGCGTTCCGATTTCAGTTCCAGAGCGATTCGCCCAATGAGTCCTTGATATTTAGTCGTTTTCAGCCAATTTTCTGGATTTTTGAAAATTTCACTTTTTTGTGAAAATATCCACTAAATTAGGGAATAATATGTGTGAGGGTACCCCAGGAGAGTTCAAAATGTGTGTGGGTATAATATATATCCCAGGGGGGTAAAATTGAAAAAAGTTGAAAAAAAATTTTTTTGGCTTAGTCATTTTTCCGGCGTTTATCAGACTTTCAGATAGGGGAAAAGTCAGTGAGCGTTCCGATTTCAGTTCCAGAGCGATTCGAACAATGAGTCCTTGATATTTAGTCGTTTTCAGACAATTTTCTGGATTTTTGAAAATTTCACTTTTTTGTGAAAATATCCCCTAAATGAGGTAATAATATGTGTGAGGGTACCCCAGGAGAGTTCAAAATGTGTGTGTGAAGAATATATATCCCACGGGGGTAAAATTGAAAAAAGTTGAAAAAAATTTTTTTGGAACTTAGTCATTTTTCCGGCATTTATCAGACTTTCAGATAGGGGAAATGTCAGTGAGCGTTCCGATTTCAGTTCCAGAGCGATTCGCCCAATGAGTCCTTGATATTTAGTCGTTTTCAGCCAAGTTTGTGGATTTTTGAAAATTTCACTTTTTTGTGAAAATATCCGCTAAATGAGGGAATAATATGTGTGAGGGTACCCCAGGAGAGTTCAAAATGAGTATGGCAAGAATATATATCCCACGGGGGTAAAATTGAAAAAAGTTGAAAAAAAATTTTTTTGTCTTAGTCATTTTTCTGGCGTTTATCAGACTTTCAAATAGGGGAACTGTCAGTGAGCGTTCCGATTTCAGTTCCAGAGCGATTTGCCCAATGAGTCCTTGATATTTAGTCGTTTTCAGACAATTTTATGGATTTTTGAAAATTTCACTTTTTTGTGAAAATATCCCCTAAATGAGGGAATAATATGTGTGAGGGTACCCCAGGAGAGTTCAAAATGTGTGTGTGAAGAATATATATCCCACGGGGGTAAAATTGAAAAAAGGTGAAAAAAAATTTTTTTTGGACTTAGTCATTTTTCCGGCGTTTATCAGACTTTCAGATAGAGCAAATGTCAGTGAGAGTTCTGATTTCAGTTCCAGAGCAATTCGCCCAATGAGTCCTTGATATTTAGTCGTTTTCAGACAATTTTCTGGATTTTTGAAAATTTCACTTTTTTGTGAAAATATCCACTAAATGAGGGAATAATATGTGTGAGGGTACCCCAGGAGAGTTCCAAATGTGTGTGGGTAGAATATACATCCCACGGGGGTAAAATTGCAAAAAGTTGAAAAAAAATTTTTTTGGGGACTTAGTCATTTTTCTGGCGTTTATCAGACTTTCAGATAGGGGAAATGTCAGTGAGCGTTCCGATTTAAGTTCCAGAGCGATTCGCCCAATGAGTCCTTGATATTTAGTCGTTTTCAGACAATTTTCTGGATTTTTGAAAATTTCACTTTTTTGTGAAATTATCCACTAAATTAGGGAATAATATGTATGAGGGTACCCCAGGAGAGTTCCAAATGTGTGTGGGTAGAATATATATCTCACGGGGGTAAAATTGAAAAAAGTTGAAAAAATTTTTTTTTGGACTTAGTCATTTTTCCGGCGTTTAGCAGACTTTCAGATAAGGGAAATGTCAGTGAGCGTTCCGATTTCACATCCAAAGTGATTCGCCCAATGAGTCCTTGATATTTAGTCATTTTCAGCCAATTTTCTGGATTTTTGAAAATTTCACTTTTTTGTGAAAATATCCACTAAATGAGGGAATAATATGTGTGAGGGTACCCCAGGAGAGTTCCAAATGTGTGTGGGTAGAATATACATCCCACGGGGGTAAAATTGAAAAAAGTTGAAAAAAATTTTTTTGGGGACTTAGTCATTTTTCCGGCGTTTATCAGACTTTCAGATAGGGGAAATGTCAGTGAGCGTTCCGATTTCAGTTCCAGAGCGATTCGCCCAATGAGTCCTTGATATTTAGTCGTTTTCAGCCAATTTTCTGGATTTTTGAAAATTTCACTTTTTTGTGAAAATATCCACTAAATTAGGGAATAATATGTGTGAGGGTACCCCAGGAGAGTTCAAAATGTGTGTGGGTAGAATATATATCCCACGGGGGTAAAATTGAAAAAAGTTGAAAAAAAATTTTTTTGGCTTAGTCATTTTTCCGGCGTTTATCAGACTTTCAGATAGGGGAAAAGTCAGTGAGCGTTCCAATTTCAGTTCCAGAGCGATTCGAACAATGAGTCCTTGATATTTAGTCGTTTTCAGACAATTTTCTGGATTTTTGAAAATTTCACTTTTTTGTGAAAATATCCGCTAAATGAGGGAATAATATGTGTGAGGGTACCCCAGGAGAGTTCAAAATGAGTATGGCAAGAATATATATCCCACGGGGGTAAAATTGCAAAAAGTTTAAAAAAAAATTTTTTTGGACTTAGTCATTTTTCCGGCGTTTATCAGACTTTCAGATAGGGGAAATGTCAGTGAGCGTTCCGATTTCAGTTCCAGAGCGATTCACCCAATGTGTCCTTGATATTTAGTCGTTTTCAGATAATTTTCTGGATTTTTGAAAATTTCACTTTTTTGTGAAAATATCCACTAAATGAGGGAATAATATGTGTGAGGGTACCCCAGGAGAGTTCCAAATGTGTGTGGGTAGAATATACATACCACGGGGGTAAAATTGAAAAAAGTTGAAAAAATTTTTTTTGGGGACTTAGTAATTTTTCCGGCGTTTATCAGACTTTCAGATAGGGGAAATGTCAGTGAGCATTCCGATTTCAGTTCCAGAGCGATTCGCCAAATGAGTCCTTGTTATTTAGTCGTTTTCAGCCAAGTTTCTGGATTTTTGAAAATTTCACTTTTTTGTGAAAATATCCCCTAAATGAGGGAATAATATGTGTGAGGGTACCCCAGGAGAGTTCCAAATGTGTGTGGGTAGAATATATATCTCACGGGGGTAATATTAAAAAAAGTTGAAAAAAATTTTTTTGGGGACCTAGTAATTTTTCCGGCGTTTATCAGACTTTCAGATAGGGGAAATGTCAGTGAGCTTTCCGATTTCACTTCCAGAGCGATTCGCCCAATGAGTCCTTGATATTTAGTCGTTTTCAGCCAATTTTCTGGATTTTTGAAAATTTCACTTTTTTGTGAAAATATCCACTAAATGAGGGAATAATATGTGTGAGGGTACCCCAGGAGAGTTCCAAATGTGTGTGGGTAGAATATACATCCCACGGGGGTAAAATTGCAAAAAGTTGAAAAAAAATTTTTTTTGGGACTTAGTCATTTTTCTGGCGTTTATCAGACTTTCAGATAGGGGAAATGTCAGTGAGCATTCCGATTTCAGTTCCAGAGCGATTCGCCCAATGAGTCCTTGATATTTAGTCGTTTTCAGCCAATTTTCTGGATTTTTGAAAATTTCACTTTTTTGTGAAAATATCCACTAAATGAGGGAATAATATGTGTGAGGGTACCCCAGGAGCGTTCCAAATGTGTGTGGGTAGAATATATATCTCACGGGGGTAATATTGAAAAAAGTTGAAAAAAATTTTTTTTGGGACTTAGTCTTTTTTCTGGCGTTTATCAGACTTTCAGATAGGGGAAATGTCAGTGAGCGTTCCGATTTCAGTTCCAGAGCGATTCGCCCAATGAGTCCTTGATATTTAGTCGTTTTCAGACAATTTTCTGGATTTTTGAAAATTTCACTTTTTTGTGAAAATATCCACTAAATTAGGGAATAATATGTGTGAGGGTACCCCAGGAGAGTTCCAAATGTGTGTGGGTAGAATATATATCTCACGGGGGTAAAATTGAAAAAAGTTGAAAAAATTTTTTTTTGGACTTAGTCATTTTTCCGGCGTTCTTCAGACTTTCAGATAGGGCAAATGTCAGTGAGCGTTCCGATTTCAGTTCCAGAGCGATTCGCCCAATGAGTCCTTGATATTTAGTCGTTTTCAGCCAATTTTCTGGATTTTTGAAAATTTCACTTTTTTGTGGAAATACCCACTAAATGAGGGAATAATATGTGTGAGGTACCCCAGGAGAGTTCAAAATGTGTGTGGGTAGAATATATATCCCACGGGGGTAAAATTGAAAAAAGTTGAAAAAAAATTTTTTTGGCTTAGTCATTTTTCCGGCGTTTATCAGACTTTCAGATAGGGGAAAAGTCAGTGAGCGTTCCGATTTCAGTTCCAGAGCGATTCGAACAATGAGTCCTTGATATTTAGTCGTTTTCAGACAATTTTCTGGATTTTTGAAAATTTCACTTTTTTGTGAAAATATCCCCTAAATGAGGGAATAATATGTGTGAGGGTACCCCAGGAGAGTTCAAAATGTGTGTGTGAAGAATATATATCCCACGGGGGTAAAATTGAAAAAAGTTGAAAAAATTTTTTTTGGAACTTAGTCATTTTTCCGGCATTTATCAGACTTTCAGATAGGGGAAATGTCAGTGAGCGTTCCGATTTCAGTTCCAGAGCGATTCGCCCAATGAGTCCTTGATATTTAGTCGTTTTCAGCCAAGTTTCTGGATTTTTGAAAATTTCACTTTTTTGTGAAAATATCCGCTAAATGAGGGAATAATATGTGTGAGGGTACCCCAGGAGAGTTCCAAGTGTGTGTGGGTAGAATATATATCTCACAGGGGTAAAATTGAAAAAAGTTGAAAAAATTTTTTTTTGGACTTAGTCATTTTTCCGGCGTTTATCAGACTTTCAGATAGGGCAAATGTCAGTGAGCGTTCCGATTTCAGTTCCAGAGCGATTCGCCCAATGAGTCCTTGATATTTAGTCGTTTTCAGACAATTTTCTGGATTTTTGAAAATTTCACTTTTTTGTGAAAATATCCCCTAAATGAGGGAATAATATGTGTGAGGGTACCCCAGGAGAGTTCAAAATGTGTGTGTGAAGAATATATATCCCACGGGGGTAAAATTGAAAAAAATTTTTTTGGGACTTAGTAATTTTTCCGGCATTTATCAGACTTTCAGATAGGGGAAATGTCAGTGAGCGTTTCGATTTCAGTTCCAGAGCGATTCGAACAATGAGTCCTTGATATTTAGTCGTTTTCAGACAATTTTCTGGATTTTTGAAAATTTCACTTTTTTGTGAAAATATCCCCTAAATGAGGGAATAATATGTGTGAGGGTACCCCAGGAGAGTTCAAAATGTGTGTGTGAAGAATATATATCCCACGGGGGTAAAATTGAAAAAAGTTGAAAAAAATTTTTTTGGAACTTAGTCATTTTTCCGGCATTTATCAGACTTTCAGATAGGGGAAATGTCAGTGAGCGTTCCGATTTCAGTTCCAGAGCGATTCGCCCAATGAGTCCTTGATATTTAGTCGTTTTCAGCCAAGTTTCTGGATTTTTGAAAATTTCACTTTTTTGTGAAAATATCCGCTAAATGAGGGAATAATATGTGTGAGGGTACCCCAGGAGAGTTCCAAGTGTGTGTGGGTAGAATATACATACCACGGGGGTAAAATTGAAAAAAGTTGAAAAAATTTTTTTTGGGGACTTAGTAATTTTTCCGGCGTTTATCAGACTTTCAGATAGGGGAAATGTCAGTGAGCATTCCGATTTCAGTTCCAGAGCGATTCGCCAAATGAGTCCTTGTTATTTAGTCGTTTTCAGCCAAGTTTCTGGATTTTTGAAAATTTCACTTTTTTGTGAAAATATCCCCTAAATGAGGGAATAATATGTGTGAGGGTACCCCAGGAGAGTTCCAAATGTGTGTGGGTAGAATATATATCTCACGGGGGTAATATTAAAAAAAGTTGAAAAAAATTTTTTTGGGGACTTAGTAATTTTTCCGGCGTTTATCAGACTTTCAGATAGGGGAAATGTCAGTGAGCATTCCGATTTCAGTTCCAGAGCGATTCGCCAAATGAGTCCTTGTTATTTAGTCGTTTTCAGCCAAGTTTCTGGATTTTTGAAAATTTCACTTTTTTGTGAAAATATCCCCTAAATGAGGGAATAATATGTGTGAGGGTACCCCAGGAGCGTTCCAAATGTGTGTGGGTAGAATATATATCTCACGGGGGTAATATTGAAAAAAGTTGAAAAAAATTTTTTTTGGGACTTAGTCTTTTTTCTGGCGTTTATCAGACTTTCAGATAGGGGAAATGTCAGTGAGCGTTCCGATTTCAGTTCCAGAGCGATTCGCCCAATGAGTCCTTGATATTTAGTCGTTTTCAGACAATTTTCTGGATTTTTGAAAATTTCACTTTTTTGTGAAAATATCCACTAAATTAGGGAATAATATGTGTGAGGGTACCCCAGGAGAGTTCCAAATGTGTGTGGGTAGAATATATATCTCACGGGGGTAAAATTGAAAAAAGTTGAAAAAATTTTTTTTTGGACTTAGTCATTTTTCCGGCGTTCTTCAGACTTTCAGATAGGGGAAATGTCAGTGAGCGTTCCGATTTCAGTTCCAGAGCGATTCGCCCAATGAGTCCTTGATATTTAGTCGTTTTCAGCCAATTTTCTGGATTTTTGAAAATTTCACTTTTTTGTGAAAATATCCACTAAATTAGGGAATAATATGTGTGAGGGTACCCCAGGAGAGTTCCAAGTGTGTGTGGGTAGAATATATATCTCACGGGGGTAAAATTGAAAAAAGTTGAAAAAATTTTTTTTTGGACTTAGTCATTTTTCCGGCGTTTATCAGACTTTCAGATAGGGCAAATGTCAGTGAGCGTTCCGATTTCAGTTCCAGAGCGATTCGCCCAATGAGTCCTTGATATTTAGTCGTTTTCAGACAATTTTCTGGATTTTTGAAAATTTCACTTTTTTGTGAAAATATCCCCTAAATGAGGGAATAATATGTGTGAGGGTACCCCAGGAGAGTTCAAAATGTGTGTGTGAAGAATATATATCCCACGGGGGTAAAATTGAAAAAAATTTTTTTGGAACTTAGTCATTTTTCCGGCATTTATCAGACTTTCAGATAGGGGAAATGTCAGTGAGCGTTCCGATTTCAGTTCCAGAGCGATTCGCCCAATGAGTCCTTGATATTTAGTCGTTTTCAGCCAAGTTTCTGGATTTTTGAAAATTTCACTTTTTTGTGAAAATATCCGCTAAATGAGGGAATAATATGTGTGAGGGTACCCCAGGAGAGTTCAAAATGAGTATGGCAAGAATATATATCCCACGGGGGTAAAATTGAAAAAAGTTGAAAAAAAATTTTTTTGTCTTAGTCATTTTTCTGGCGTTTATCAGACTTTCAAATAGGGGAAATGTCAGTGAGCGTTCCGATTTCAGTTCCAGAGCGATTTGCCCAATGAGTCCTTGATATTTAGTCGTTTTCAGACAATTTTCTGGATTTTTGAAAATTTCACTTTTTTGTGAAAATATCCCCTAAATGAGGGAATAATATGTGTGAGGGTACCCCAGGAGAGTTCCAAATGTGTGTGGGTAGAATATATATCTCACGGGGGTAAAATTGAAAAAAGTTGAAAAAATTTTTTTTTGGACTTAGTCATTTTTCCGGCGTTCTTCAGACTTTCAGATAGGGGAAATGTCAGTGAGCGTTCCGATTTCAGTTCCAGAGCGATTCGCCCAATGAGTCCTTGATATTTAGTCGTTTTCAGACAATTTTCTGGATTTTTGAAAATTTCACTTTTTTGTGAAAATATCCACTAAATTAGGGAATAATATGTGTGAGGGTACCCCAGGAGAGTTCCAAGTGTGTGTGGGTAGAATATATATCTCACGGGGGTAAAATTGAAAAAAGTTGAAAAAATTTTTTTTTGGACTTAGTCATTTTTCCGGCGTTTATCAGACTTTCAGATAGGGCAAATGTCAGTGAGCGTTCCGATTTCAGTTCCAGAGCGATTCGCCCAATGAGTCCTTGATATTTAGTCGTTTTCAGACAATTTTCTGGATTTTTGAAAATTTCACTTTTTTGTGAAAATATCCCCTAAATGAGGGAATAATATGTGTGAGGGTACCCCAGGAGAGTTCAAAATGTGTGTGTGAAGAATATATATCCCACGGGGGTAAAATTGAAAAAAATTTTTTTGGAACTTAGTCATTTTTCCGGCATTTATCAGACTTTCAGATAGGGGAAATGTCAGTGAGCGTTCCGATTTCAGTTCCAGAGCGATTCGCCCAATGAGTCCTTGATATTTAGTCGTTTTCAGCCAAGTTTCTGGATTTTTGAAAATTTCACTTTTTTGTGAAAATATCCGCTAAATGAGGGAATAATATGTGTGAGGGTACCCCAGGAGAGTTCAAAATGAGTATGGCAAGAATATATATCCCACGGGGGTAAAATTGAAAAAAGTTGAAAAAAAATTTTTTTGTCTTAGTCATTTTTCTGGCGTTTATCAGACTTTCAAATAGGGGAAATGTCAGTGAGCGTTCCGATTTCAGTTCCAGAGCGATTTGCCCAATGAGTCCTTGATATTTAGTCGTTTTCAGACAATTTTCTGGATTTTTGAAAATTTCACTTTTTTGTGAAAATATCCCCTAAATGAGGGAATAATATGTGTGAGGGTACCCCAGGAGAGTTCAAAATGTGTGTGTGAAGAATATATATCCCACGGGGGTAAAATTGAAAAAAGGTGAAAAAAAATTTTTTTTGGACTTAGTCATTTTTCCGGCGTTTATCAGACTTTCAGATAGAGCAAATGTCAGTGAGAGTTCTGATTTCAGTTCCAGAGCGATTCGCCCAATGAGTCCTTGATATTTAGTCGTTTTCAGACAATTTTCTGGATTTTTGAAAATTTCACTTTTTTGTGAAAATATCCACTAAATTAGGGAATAATATGTGTGAGGGTACCCAAAGAGAGTTCCAAGTGTGTGTGGGTAGAATATATATCTCACGGGGGTAAAATTGAAAAAAGTTGAAAAAATTTTTTTTTGGACTTAGTCATTTTTCCGGCGTTTATCAGACTTTCAGATAGGGCAAATGTCAGTGAGCGTTCTGATTTCAGATCCAGAGCGATTCGCCCAATGAGTCCTTGATATTTAGTCGTTTTCAGACAATTTTCTGGATTTTTGAAAATTTCACTTTTTTGTGAAAATATCCACTAAATGAGGGAATAATATGTGTGAGGGTACCCCAGGAGAGTTCCAAATGTGTGTGGGTAGAATATACATCCCACGGGGGTAAAATTGAAAAAAGTTGAAAAAAATTTTTTTGGGGACTTAGTAATTTTTCCGGCGTTTATCAGACTTTCAGATAGGGGAAATGTCAGTGAGCATTCCGATTTCAGTTCCAGAGCGATTCGCCAAATGAGTCCTTGTTATTTAGGCGTTTTCAGCCAAGTTTCTGGATTTTTGAAAATTTCACTTTTTTGTGAAAATATCCCCTAAATGAGGGAATAATATGTGTGAGGGTACCCCAGGAGCGTTCCAAATGTGTGTGGGTAGAATATATATCTCACGGGGATAATATTGAAAAAAGTTTAAAAAAATTTTTTTGGGGACTTAGTAATTTTTCCGGCGTTTATCAGACTTTCAGATAGGGGAAATGTCAGTGAGCTTTCCGATTTCACTTCCAGAGCGATTCGCCCAATGAGTCCTTGATATTTAGTCGTTTTCAGACAATTTTCTGGATTTTTGAAAATTTCACTTTTTTGTGAAAATATCCACTAAATTAGGGAATAATATGTGTGAGGGTACCCCAGGAGAGTTCCAAGTGTGTGTGGGTAGAATATATATCTCACGGGGGTAAAATTGAAAAAAGTTGAAAAAATTTTTTTTTGGACTTAGTCATTTTTCCGGCGTTTATCAGACTTTCAGATAGGGCAAATGTCAGTGAGCGTTCCGATTTCAGTTCCAGAGCGATTCGCCCAATGAGTCCTTGATATTTAGTCGTTTTCAGACAATTTTCTGGATTTTTGAAAATTTCACTTTTTTGTGAAAATATCCCCTAAATGAGGGAATAATATGTGTGAGGGTACCCCAGGAGATTTCAAAATGTGTGTGTGAAGAATATATATCCCACGGGGGTAAAATTGAAAAAAATTTTTTTGGAACTTAGTCATTTTTCCGGCATTTATCAGACTTTCAGATAGGGGAAATGTCAGTGAGCGTTCCGATTTCAGTTCCAGAGCGATTCGCCCAATGAGTCCTTGATATTTAGTCGTTTTCAGCCAAGTTTCTGGATTTTTGAAAATTTCACTTTTTTGTGAAAATATCCGCTAAATGAGGGAATAATATGTGTGAGGGTACCCCAGGAGAGTTCAAAATGAGTATGGCAAGAATATATATCCCACGGGGGTAAAATTGAAAAAAGTTGAAAAAAAATTTTTTTGTCTTAGTCATTTTTCTGGCGTTTATCAGACTTTCAAATAGGGGAAATGTCAGTGAGCGTTCCGATTTCAGTTCCAGAGCGATTTGCCCAATGAGTCCTTGATATTTAGTCGTTTTCAGACAATTTTCTGGATTTTTGAAAATTTCACTTTTTTGTGAAAATATCCCCTAAATGAGGGAATAATATGTGTGAGGGTACCCCAGGAGAGTTCAAAATGTGTGTGTGAAGAATATATATCCCACGGGGGTAAAATTGAAAAAAGGTGAAAAAAAATTTTTTTTGGACTTAGTCATTTTTCCGGCGTTTATCAGACTTTCAGATAGGGGAAATGTCAGTGAGCATTCCGATTTCAGTTCCAGAGCGATTCGCCAAATGAGTCCTTGTTATTTAGTCGTTTTCAGCCAAGTTTCTGGATTTTTGAAAATTTCACTTTTTTGTGAAAATATCCCCTAAATGAGGGAATAATATGTGTGAGGGTACCCCAGGAGCGTTCCAAATGTGTGTGGGTAGAATATATATCTCACGGGGATAATATTGAAAAAAGTTTAAAAAAATTTTTTTTGGGACTTAGTAATTTTTCCGGCGTTTATCAGACTTTCAGATAGGGGAAATGTCAGTGAGCTTTCCGATTTCACTTCCAAAGTGATTCGCCCAATGAGTCCTTGATATTTAGTCGTTTTCAGCCAAGTTTCTGGATTTTTGAAAATTTCACTTTTTTGTGAAAATATCCGCTAAATGAGGGAATAATATGTGTGAGGGTACCCCAGGAGAGTTCCAAATGTGTGTGGGTAGAATATATATCTCACGGGGGTAAAATTGAAAAAAGTTGAAAAAATTTTTTTTTGGACTTAGTCATTTTTCCGGCGTTTATCAGACTTTCAGATAGGGGAAATGTCAGTGAGCGTTCCGATTTCAGTTCCAGAGCGATTCGCCCAATGAGTCCTTGATATTTAGTCGTTTTCAGACAATTTTCTGGATTTTTGAAAATTTCACTTTTTTGTGAAAATATCCACTAAATTAGGGAATAATATGTGTGAGGGTACCCAAGGAGAGTTCCAAGTGTGTGTGGGTAGAATATATATCTCACGGGGGTAAAATTGAAAAAAGTTGAAAAAAATTTTTTTGGGACTTAGTCATTTTTCCAGCGTTTATCAGACTTTCAGATAGGGCAAATGTCAGTGAGCGTTCCGATTTCAGTTCCAGAGCGATTCGCCCAATGAGTCCTTGATATTTAGTCGTTTTCAGCCAATTTTCTGGATTTTTGAAAATTTCACTTTTTTGTGAAAATACCCACTAAATGAGGGAATAATATGTGTGAGGGTACCCCAGGAGAGTTCAAAATGTGTGTGGGTAGAATATATATCCCAAGGGGGTAAAATTGAAAAAAGTTGAAAAAATTTTTTTTGGAACTTAGTCATTTTTCAGATTTTATCAGACTTTCAGATAGTGGAAATGTCAGTGAGCATTCCGATTTCAGTTCCAGAGCGATTCGCCCAATGATTCCTTGATATTTAGTCGTTTTCAGACAATTTATTGGATTTTTGAAAATTTCACTTTTTTGTGAAAATATCCCCTAAATGAGGGAATAATATGTGTGAGGGTACCCCAGGAGAGTTCAAAATGTGTGTGGGTAGAAAATATATCCCACGGGGGTAAAATTGAAAAAAGTTGAAAAAAATTTTTTGGGAACTTAGTCATTTTTCCGGCATTTATCAGACTTTCAGATAGGGGAAATGTCAGTGAGCGTTCCGATTTCAGTTCCAGAGCGATTCGCCCAATGAGTCCTTGATATTTAGTCGTTTTCAGCCAAGTTTCTGGATTTTTGAAAATTTCACTTTTTTGTGAAAATATCCACTAAATTAGGGAATAATATGTGTGAGGGTACCCCAGGAGAGTTCCTAATGTGTGTGGGTAGAATATATATCTCACGGGGGTAAAATTGAAAAAAGTTGAAAAAATTTTTTTTTGGACTTAGTCATTTTTCCGGCGTTTATCAGATTTTCAGATAAGGGAAATGTCAGTGAGCGTTCCGATTTCACATCCAAAGTGATTCGCCCAATGAGTCCTTGATATTTAGTCGTTTTCAGCCAATTTTCTGGATTTTTGAAAATTTCACTTTTTTGTGAAAATATCCACTAAATGAGGGAATAATATGTGTGAGGGTACCCCAGGAGAGTTCCAAATGTGTGTGGGTAGAATATACATCCCACGGGGGTAAAATTGAAAAAAGTTGAAAAAAATTTTTTTGGGGACTTAGTAATTTTTCCGGCGTTTATCAGACTTTCAGATAGGGGAAATGTCAGTGAGCTTTCCGATTTCACTTCCAGAGCGATTCGCACAATGAGTCCTTGATATTTAGTCGTTTTCAGACAATTTTCTGGATTTTTGAAAATTTCACTTTTTTGTGAAAATATCCACTAAATTAGGGAATAATATGTGTGAGGGTACCCCAGGAGAGTTCCAAATGTGTGTGGGTAGAATATATATCTCACGGGGGTAAAATTGAAAAAAGTTGAAAAAATTTTTTTTTTGACTTAGTCATTTTTCCGGCGTTTATCAGACTTTCAGATAAGGGAAATGTCAGTGAGCGTTCCGATTTCACATCCAAAGTGATTCGCCCAATGAGTCTTTGATATTTAGTCGTTTTCAGCCAATTTTCTGGATTTTTGAAAATTTCACTTTTTTGTGGAAATACCCACTAAATGAGGGAATAATATGTGTGAGGGTACCCCAGGAGAGTTCAAAATGTGTGTGGGTAGAATATATATCCCACGGGGGTAAAATTGAAAAAAGTTGAAAAAAAATTTTTTTGGCTTAGTCATTTTTCCGGCGTTTATCAGACTTTCAGATAGGGGAAAAGTCAGTGAGCGTTCCGATTTCAGTTCCAGAGCGATTCGCCCAATGAGTCCTTGATATTTAGTCGTTTTCAGACAATTTTCTGGATTTTTGAAAATTTCACTTTTTTGTGAAAATATCCCCTAAATGAGGGAATAATATGTGTGAGGGTACCCCAGGAGAGTTCAAAATGTGTGTGTGAAGAATATATATCCCACGGGGGTAAAATTGAAAAAAGTTGAAAAAAATTTTTTTGGAACTTAGTCATTTTTCCGGCATTTATCAGACTTTCAGATAGGGCAAATGTCAGTGAGCGTTCCGATTTCAGTTCCAGAGCGATTCGCCCAATGAGTCCTTGATATTTAGTCGTTTTCAGCCAATTTTCTGGATTTTTGAAAATTTCACTTTTTTGTGAAAATATCCCCTAAATGAGGGAATAATATGTGTGAGGGTACCCCAGGAGAGTTCAAAATGTGTGTGTGAAGAATATATATCCCACGGGGGTAAAATTGAAAAAAGGTGAAAAAAAAATTTTTTTGGACTTATTCATTTTTCCGGCGTTTATCAGACTTTCAGATAGGGCAAATGTCAGTGAGCGTTCTGATTTCAGTTCCAGAGCGATTCGCCCAATGAGTCCTTGATATTTAGTCGTTTTCAGCCAATTTTCTGGATTTTTGAAAATTTCACTTTTTTGTGAAAATATCCACTAAATTAGGGAATAATATGTGTGAGGGTACCCCAGGAGACTTCCAAATGTATGTGGGTAGAATATATATCTCACGGGGGTAAAATTGAAAAAAGTTTAAAAAATTTTTTTTTGGACTTAGTCATTTTTCCGGCGTTTATCAGACTTCCAGATAAGGGAAATGTCAGTGAGCGTTACGATTTCACTTCCAAATTGATTCGCCCAATGAGTCCTTGATATTTAGTCGTTTTCAGCCAATTTTCTGGATTTTTGAAAATTTCACTTTTTTGTGAAAATATCCACTAAATGAGGGAATAATATGTGTGAGGGTACCCCAGGAGAGTTCAAAATGTGTGTGGGTAGAAAATATATCCCACGGGGGTAAAATTGAAAAAAGTTTAAAAAATTTTTTTGGGAACTTAGTCATTTTTCCGGCGTTTATCAGACTTTCAGATAAGGGAAATGTCAGTGAGCGTTCCGATTTCACATCCAAAGTGATTCGCCCAATGAGTCTTTGATATTTAGTCGTTTTCAGCCAATTTTCTGGATTTTTGAAAATTTCACTTTTTTGTGGAAATACCCACTAAATGAGGGAATAATATGTGTGAGGGTACCCCAGGAGAGTTCAAAATGTGTGTGGGTAGAATATATATCCCACGGGGGTAAAATTGAAAAAAGTTGAAAAAAAATTTTTTTGGCTTAGTCATTTTTCCGGCGTTTATCAGACTTTCAGATAGGGGAAAAGTCAGTGAGCGTTCCGATTTCAGTTCCAGAGCGATTCGCCCAATGAGTCCTTGATATTTAGTCGTTTTCAGACAATTTTCTAGATTTTTGAAAATTTCACTTTTTTGTGAAAATATCCCCTAAATGAGGGAATAATATGTGTGAGGGTACCCCAGGAGAGTTCAAAATGTGTGTGTGAAGAATATATATCCCACGGGGGTAAAATTGAAAAAAGTTGAAAAAAATTTTTTTGGAACTTAGTCATTTTTCCGGCATTTATCAGACTTTCAGATAGGGCAAATGTCAGTGAGCGTTCCGATTTCAGTTCCAGAGCGATTCGCCCAATGAGTCCTTGATATTTAGTCGTTTTCAGCCAATTTTCTGGATTTTTGAAAATTTCACTTTTTTGTGAAAATATCCCCTAAATGAGGGAATAATATGTGTGAGGGTACCCCAGGAGAGTTCAAAATGTGTGTGTGAAGAATATATATCCCACGGGGGTAAAATTGAAAAAAGGTGAAAAAAAAATTTTTTTGGACTTATTCATTTTTCCGGCGTTTATCAGACTTTCAGATAGGGCAAATGTCAGTGAGCGTTCTGATTTCAGTTCCAGAGCGATTCGCCCAATGAGTCCTTGATATTTAGTCGTTTTCAGCCAATTTTCTGGATTTTTGAAAATTTCACTTTTTTGTGAAAATATCCACTAAATTAGGGAATAATATGTGTGAGGGTACCCCAGGAGACTTCCAAATGTGTGTGGGTAGAATATATATCTCACGGGGGTAAAATTGAAAAAAGTTTAAAAAATTTTTTTTTGGACTTAGTCATTTTTCCGGCGTTTATCAGACTTCCAGATAAGGGAAATGTCAGTGAGCGTTACGATTTCACTTCCAAATTGATTCGCCCAATGAGTCCTTGATATTTAGTCGTTTTCAGCCAATTTTCTGGATTTTTGAAAATTTCACTTTTTTGTGAAAATATCCACTAAATGAGGGAATAATATGTGTGAGGGTACCCCAGGAGAGTTCAAAATGTGTGTGGGTAGAAAATATATCCCACGGGGGTAAAATTGAAAAAAGTTTAAAAAATTTTTTTGGGAACTTAGTCATTTTTCCGGCATTTATCAGACTTTCAGATAGGGGAAATGTCAGTGAGCGTTCCGATTTCAGTTCCAGAGCGATTCGCCCAATGAGTCCTTGATATTTAGTCGTTTTCAGCCAAGTTTCTGGATTTTTGAAAATTTCACTTTTTTGTGAAAATATCCGCTAAATGAGGGAATAATATGTGTGAGGGTACCCCAGGAGAGTTCAAAATGAGTATGGTAAGAATATATATCCCACGGGGGTAAAATTCAAAAAAGTTGAAAAAAAATTTTTTTTGGACTTAGTCATTTTTCCGGCGTTTATCAGACTTTCAGATAGGGGAAATGTCTGTGAGCGTTCCGATTTCAGTTCCAGAGCGATTCGCCCAATGAGTTCTTGATATTTAGTCGTTTTCAGACAATTTTCTGGATTTTTGAAAATTTCACTTTTTTGTGAAAATATCCCCTAAATGAGGGAATAATATGTGTGAGGGTACCCCAGGAGAGTTCAAAATGTGTGTGTGAAGAATATATATCCCACGGGGGTAAAATTGAAAAAAGGTGAAAAAAATTTTTTTTTTGGACTTAGTCATTTTTCCGGCGTTTATCAGACTTTCAGATAAGGCAAATGTCAGTGAGAGTTCTGATTTCAGTTCCAGAGCGATTCGCCCAATGAGTCCTTGATATTTAGTCGTTTTCAGCCAATTTTCTGGATTTTTGAAAATTTCACTTTTTTGTGAAAATATCCACTAAATTAGGGAATAATATGTGTGAGGGTACCCCAGGAGACTTCCAAATGTGTGTGGGTAGAATATATATCCCACGGGGGTAAAATTGAAAAAAGTTGAAAAAATTTTTTTTGGAACTTAGTCATTTTTCAGATTTTATCAGACTTTCAGATAGTGGAAATGTCAGTGAGCGTTCCGATTTCAGTTCCAGAGCGATTCGCCCAATGAGTCCTTGATATTTAGTCGTTTTCAGACAATTTTCTGGATTTTTGAAAATTTCACTTTTTTGTGAAAATATCCCCTAAATGAGGGAATAATATGTGTGAGGGTACCCCAGGAGAGTTCAAAATGTGTGTGTGAAGAATATATATCCCACGGGGGTAAAATTGAAAAAAGGTGAAAAAAAATTTTTTTTGGACTTAGTCATTTTTCCGGCGTTTATCAGACTTTCAGATAGGGCAAATGTCAGTGAGCGTTCTGATTTCAGTTCCAGAGCGATTCGCCCAATGAGTCCTTGATATTTAGTCGTTTTTAGCCAATTTTCTGGATTTTTGAAAATTTCACTTTTTTGTGAAAATATCCACTAAATTACGGAATAATATGTGTGAGGGTACCCCAGGAGACTTCCAAATGTGTGTGGGTAGAATATATATCTCACGGGGGTAAAATTGAAAAAAGTTTAAAAAATTTTTTTTTGGAGTTAGTCATTTTTCCGGCGTTTATCAGACTTTCAGATAAGGGAAATGTCAGTGAGCGTTACGATTTCACTTCCAAAGTGATTCGCCCAATGAGTCCTTGATATTTAGTCGTTTTCAGACAATTTTCTGGATTTTTGAAAATTTCACTTTTTTGTGAAAATATCCCCTAAATGAGGGAATAATATGTGTGAGAGTACCCCAGGAGAGTTCCAAATGTGTGTGGGTAGAATTTATATCTCACGGGGGTAAAATTGAAAAAAGTTTAAAAAAAATTTTTTTTGGACTTAGTAATTTTTCCGGCGTTTATCAGACTTTCAGATAAGGGAAATGTCAGTGAGTGTTCCGATTTCAGTTCCAGAGCGATTCGCCAAATGAGTCCTTGATATTTAGTCGTTTTCAGCCAATTTTCTGGATTTTTGAAAATTTCACTTTTTTGTGAAAATATCCCCTAAATGAGGGAATAATATGTGTGAGGGTACCCCAGGAGAGTTCAAAATGTGTGTGTGAAGAATATATATCCCACGGGGGTAAAATTGAAAAAAGGTGAAAAAAAATTTTTTTTGGACTTAGTCATTTTTCCGGCGTTTATCAGACTTTCAGATAGGGCAAATGTCAGTGAGCGTTCTGATTTCAGTTCCAGAGCGATTCGCCCAATGAGTCCTTGATATTTAGTCGTTTTTAGCCAATTTTCTGGATTTTTGAAAATTTCACTTTTTTGTGAAAATATCCACTAAATTACGGAATAATATGTGTGAGGGTACCCCAGGAGACTTCCAAATGTGTGTGGGTAGAATATATATCTCACGGGGGTAAAATTGAAAAAAGTTTAAAAAATTTTTTTTTGGAGTTAGTCATTTTTCCGGCGTTTATCAGACTTTCAGATAAGGGAAATGTCAGTGAGCGTTACGATTTCACTTCCAAAGTGATTCGCCCAATGAGTCCTTGATATTTAGTCGTTTTCAGACAATTTTCTGGATTTTTGAAAATTTCACTTTTTTGTGAAAATATCCCCTAAATGAGGGAATAATATGTGTGAGAGTACCCCAGGAGAGTTCCAAATGTGTGTGGGTAGAATTTATATCTCACGGGGGTAAAATTGAAAAAAGTTTAAAAAAAATTTTTTTTGGACTTAGTAATTTTTCCGGCGTTTATCAGACTTTCAGATAAGGGAAATGTCAGTGAGTGTTCCGATTTCAGTTCCAGAGCGATTCGCCAAATGAGTCCTTGATATTTAGTCGTTTTCAGCCAATTTTCTGGATTTTTGAAAATTTCACTTTTTTGTGAAAATATCCACTAAATGAGGGAATAATATGTGTGAGGGTACCCCAGAAGAGTTCAAAATGTGTGTGTGAAGAATATATATCCCACGGGGGTAAAATTGAAAAAAGGTGAAAAAAAATTTTTTTTGGACTTAGTCATTTTTCCGGCGTTTATCAGACTTTCAGATAGGGCAAATGTCAGTGAGAGTTCTGATTTCAGTTCCAGAGCGATTCGCCCAATGAGTCCTTGATATTTAGTCGTTTTCAGCCAATTTTCTGGATTTTTGAAAATTTCACTTTTTTGTGAAAATATCCACTAAATTAGGGAATAATATGTGTGAGGGTACCCCAGGAGACTTCCAAATGTGTGTGGGTAGAATATATATCTCACGGGGGTAAAATTGAAAAAAGTTTAAAAAATTTTTTTTTGGACTTAGTCATTTTTCCGGCGTTTATCAGACTTTAAGATAAGGGAAATGTCAGTGAGCGTTCCGATTTCAGTTCCAGAGCGATTTGCCAAATGAGTCCATGATATTTAGTCGTTTTCAGCCAAGTTTCTGGATTTTTGAAAATTTCACTTTTTTGTGAAAATATCCCCTAAATGAGGGAATAATATGTGTGAGGGTACCCCAGGAGAGTTCCAAATGTGTGTGGGTAGAATATACATCCCACGGGGGTAAAATTGCAAAAAGTTTAAAAAAAATTTTTTTGGACTTAGTCATTTTTCCGGCGTTTATCAGACTTTCAGATAGGGGAAATGTCAGTGAGCGTTCCGATTTCAGTTCCAGAGCGATTCGCCCAATGAGTCCTTGATATTTAGTCGTTTTCAGACAATTTTCTGGATTTTTGAAAATTTCACTTTTTTTATGAAAATATCCACTAAATTAGGGAATAATATGTGTGAGGGTACCCCGGGAGAGTTCAAAATGTGTGTGGGTAGAATATATATCCCACGGGGGTAAAATTGAAAAAAGTTGAAAAAATTTTTTTTGGAACTTAGTCATTTTTCCGGCATTTATCAGACTTTCAGATAGGGGAAATGTCAGTGAGCGTTCCGATTTCAATTCCTGAGCGATTCGCCCAATGAGTCCTTGATATTTAGTCGTTTTCAGCCAAGTTTCTGGATTTTTGAAAATTTCACTTTTTTGTGAAAATATCCGCTAAATGAGGGAATAATATGTGTGAGGGTACCCCAGGAGAGTTCAAAATGAGTATGGGAAGAATATATATCCCACGGGGGTAAAATTGAAAAAAGTTGAAAAAAATTTTTTTTGTCTTAGTCATTTTTCTGGCGTTTATCAGACTTTCAGATAGGGGAAATGTCAGTGAGCATTCCGATTTCAGTTCCAGAGCGATTTGCCCAATGAGTCCTTGATATTTAGTCGTTTTCAGACAATTTTCTGGATTTTTGAAAATTTCACTTTTTTGTGAAAATATCCCCTAAATGAGGGAATAATATGTGTGAGGGTACCCCAGGAGAGTTCAAAATGTTTGTGTGAAGAATATATATCCCACGGGGGTAAAATTGAAAAAAGGTGAAAAAAAATTTTTTTTGGACTTAGTCATTTTTCCGGCGTTTATCAGACTTTCAGATAGGGCAAATGTCAGTGAGCGTTCTGATTTCAGTTCCAGAGCGATTCGCCCAATGAGTCCTTGATATTTAGTCTTTTTCAGCCAATTTTCTGGATTTTTGAAAATTTCACTTTTTTGTGAAAATATCCACTAAATTAGGGAATAATATTTGTGAGGGTACCCCAGGAGACTTCCAAATGTGTGTGGGTAGAATATATATCTCACGGGGGTAAAATTGAAAAAAGTTTAAAAAATTTTTTTTTGGACTTAGTCATTTTTCCGGCGTTTATCAGACTTTCAGATAAGGGAAATGTCAGTGAGCGTTCCGATTTCAGTTCCAGAGCGATTTGCCAAATGAGTCCTTGATATTTAGTCGTTTTCAGCCAAGTTTCTGGATTTTTGAAAATTTCCCTTTTTTGTGAAAATATCCACTAAATGAGGGAATAATATGTGTGAGGGTACCCCAGGAGAGTTCCAAATGTGTGTGGGTAGAATATATATCCCACGGGGGTAAAATTGAAAAAAGTTGAAAATATTTTTTTTGGAACTTAGTAACTTTTCCGGCGTTTATCAGACTTTCAGATAGGGCAAATGTCAGTGAGCGTTCCGATTTCAGTTCCAGAGCGATTCGCCCAATGAGTCCTTGATATTTAGTCGTTTTCAGTCAAGTTTCTGGATTTTTGAAAATTTCACTTTTTTGTGAAAATATCCGCTAAATGAGGGAATAATATGTGTGAGGGAACCCCAGGAGAGTTCAAAATGAGTATGGGTAGAATATATATCTCACGGGGGTAAAATTGAAAAAAGTTGAAAATATTTTTTTTGGAACTTAGTCATTTTTCCGGCTTTTATCAGACTTTCAGATAAGGGAAATGTCAGTGAGCTTTCCGATATCAGTTCCAGAGCGATTCGCCAAATGAGTCCTTGATATTTAGTCGTTTTCAGCCAAGTTTCTGGATTTTGAAAATTTCACTTTTTTGTGAAAATATCCACTAAATGAGGGAATAATATGTGTGAGGGTACCCCAGGAGAGTTCCAAATGTGTGTGGGTAGAATATATATCTCACGGGGGTAAAATTGAAAAAAGTTGAAAAAAATTTTTTTTGGGACTTAGTAATTTTTCCGGCGTTTATCAGACTTTCAGAGAGGGGAAATGTCAGTGAGCGTTCTGATTTCAGTTCCAGAGCGATTCGCCCAATGAGTCCTTGATATTTAGTCGTTTTCAGCCAAGTTTCTGGATTTTTGAAAATTTCACTTTTTTGTGAAAATATCCGCTAAATGAGGGAATAATATGTGTGAGGGTACCCCAGGAGAGTTCAAAATGAGTATGGGTAGAATATATATCCAACGGGGGTAAAATTGAAAGAAGGTGAAAAAAATTTTTTTGGACTTAGTCATTTTTCTGGCGTTTATCAGACTTTCAGATAGGGCAAATGTCAGTGAGCGTTCCGATTTCAGTTCCAGAGCGATTCGCCCAATGAGTCCTTGATATTTAGTCGTTTTCAGCCAATTTTCTGGATTTTTGAAAATTTCACTTTTTTTTAAAAATATCCACTAAATGAGGGAATAATATGTGTGAGGGTACCCCAGGAGAGTTCCAAATGTGTGTGGGTAGAATTTATATCCAACGGGGGTAAAATTGAAAAAAGTTGAAAACATTTTTTTTTGGACTTAGTCATTTTTCCGGCGTTTATCAGACTTTCAGATAAGGGAAATGTCAGTGAGCGTTCCGATTTCACTTCCAAAGTGATTCGCCCAATGAGTCCTTGATATTTAGTCGTTTTCAGCCAATTTTCTGGATTTTTGAAAATTTCACTTTTTTGTGAAAATATCCACTAAATGAGGGAATAATATGTGTGAGGGTACCCCAGGAGAGTTCAAAATGTGTGTGGGTAGAATATACATCCCACGGTGGTAAAATTGAAAAAAGTTTAAAAAATTTTTTTTGGGACTTAGTCATTTTTCTGGCATTTATCAGACTTTCAGATAGGGGAAATGTCAGTGAGCTTTCCGATTTCAGTTCCAGAGCGATTCACCCAATGAGTCCTTGATATTTAGTCGTTTTCAGCCAAGTTTCTGGATTTTTGAAAATTTCACTTTTTTGTGAAAATATCCCCTAAATGAGGGAATAATATGTGTGAGGGTACCCCAGGAGAGTTCAAAATGAGCATGGGAAGAATATATATCCCACGGGGGTAAAATTGAAAAAAGGTAAAAAAAATTTTTTTGGGACTTAGTCATTTTTCCAGCGTTTATCAGACTTTCAGATAGGGCAAATGTCAGTGAGCGTTCCGATTTCAGTTCCAGAGCGATTCGCCCAATGAGTCCTTGATATTTAGTCGTTTTCAGCCAATTTTCTGGATTTTTGAAAATTTCACTTTTTTATGAAAATATCCTCTAAATTAGGGAATAATATGAGTGAAGGTACCCCAGGAGAGTTCCAAATGTGTGTGTGTAGAATATATATCCCACGGGGGTAAAATTGAAAAAAGTTGAAAATTTTTTTTTTAAGGACTTAGTTATATTTCTGGCGTTTATAAGACTTTCAGAGAGGAGAAATGTCAGTGAGCATTCCGATTTCAGTTCCAGAGCGATTCGCCCAATGAGTCCTTGATATTTAGTCGTTTTCAGCCAATTTTCTGGATTTTTGAAAATTTCACTTTTTTTGTGAAAATATCCTCTAAATTAGGGAATAATATGAGTGAGGGTACCCCAGGAGAGTTCGAAATGTGTGTGGGTAGAATATATATCCCACGGGGGTAAAATTGAAAAAAGTTGCAAAAAATTTTTTGGGGACTTAGTCATTTTTCCGGTGTTTATCAGACTTTCAGATAGGGCAAATGTCAGTGAGCGTTCCGATTTCAGCTCCAGAGCGATTCGCCCAATGAGTCCTTGATATTTAGTCGTTTTCGGCCAATTGTCTGGATTTTTGAAAATTTCACTTTTTTGTGAAAATATCCACTAAATGAGGGAATAATATGTGTGAGGGTACCCCAGGAGAGTTCCAAATATGTGTGGGTAGAACATATATCCCACGGGGGTAAAATAGAAAAAAGTTTAAAAATGTTTTTTTTTGGACTTAGTCATTTTTCCGGCGTTTACCAGACTTTCAGATAAGGGAAATGTCAGTGAGCGTTCAGATTTCAGTTCCAGAGCGATTCGCCCAATGAGTCCTTGATATTTAGTGGTTTTCAGCCAATATTTTGGATTTTTGAAAATTTCACTTTTTTGTGAAAATATCCACTAAATGAGGGAATAATATGTGTGAGGGCACCCCAGGAGAGTCCCAAATGTGTGTGGGTAGAATATATATCCCACGGGGGTAAAATTGAAAAAAGTTTAAAAAATTTTTTTTTTGGACTTAGTCATTTTTCCGATGTTTATCAGACTTTCAGATAGGGGAAATGTCAGTGAGCGTTTCGATTTCAGTTCCAGAGCGATTCGCCCAATGAGTCCTTGATATTTAGTCGTTTTCAGCCAATTTTCTGGATTTTTGAAAATTTCACTTTTTTGTGAAAATATCCACTAAATGAGGGAATAATATGTGTGAGGGTACCCCAGGAGAGTTCCAAATGTGTGTGGGTAGAATATATATCAGACGGGGGAAAAATTGAAAAAAGTTGAAAAAATTTTTTTTTTGGACTGTCATTTTTCCGGCGTTTATCAGACTTTCAGATAAATCGGAATGCTCACTGACATTTCCCCTAAGTTCCAGAGCGATTCGCCCAATGAGTCCTTGATATTTAGTCGTTTTCAGCCAATTTTTTGGATTTTTGAAAATTTCACTTTTTTGTGAAAATATCCTCTAAATTAGGGAATAATATGAGTGAAGGTACCCCAGGAGAGTTCCAAATGTGTGTGAGTAGAATATATATCCCACGGGGGTAAAATTGAAGAAAGTTGAAAATTTTTTTTTTAGGACTTAGTTATTTTTCCGGCGTTTATCAGACTTTCAGATAAGGGAAATGTCAGTGAGCGTTCAGATTTCAGTTCCAGAGCGTTTCGCCCAATGAGTCCTTCATATTTAGTCCTTTTCAGCCAGGTTTCTGGATTTTAGAAAATTTCACTTTTTTGTGAAAATATCCACTAAATGAGGGAATAATATGTGTGAGGGTACCCCAGGAGAGTTCAAAATGTGAGTGGGTAGAATATATATCCCACGTGGGTAAAATTGAAAAAAGGTGAAAAAAATTTTTTTTGGGACTTAGTCATTTTTCCGACGCTTAACAAACTTTCAGATAGGGGAAATGTCAGTAAGCATTCCGATTTCAGTTCCAGAGCGATTCGCCCAATGATTCCTTGATATTTAGTCGTTTTCAGCCAATTTTCTGGATTTTTGAAAATTTCACTTTTTTTGTGAAAATATCCTCTAAATTAGGGAATAATATGTGTTAGGGTACCCCAGGAGAGTTCCAAATGTGTGAGGGTAGAATATATATCCCACGGGGGTAAAATTGAAAAAAGTTGCAAAAAATTTTTTTGGGACTTAGTAATTTTTCCGGCGTTTATAAGACTTTCAGATAGGTGAAATGTCAGTGAACGTTCCGATTTCAGTTCCAGAGCGATTCGCCCAATGAGTCCTTGATATTTAGTCGTTTTCAGCCAATTTCCTGCATTTTTGAAAATTTTACTTTTTTGTGAAAATATCCTCTAAATTAGGGAATAATATGAGTGAGGGTACCCCAGGAGAGTTCCAAATGTGTGTGGGTAGAATATATATCCCACGGGGTAAAATTGAAAAAAGTTGAAAAAAATTTTTTTTTGGACATAGTCATTTTTCCTGCGTTTATCAGACTTTCAGATGGAGGAAATGTCAGTGAGTGTTCCAATCTCAGTTCCAGAGCGATTCGCCCAATGAGTCCTTGATATTTAGTCGTTTTCAGCCAATATTTTGGATTTTTGAAAATTTCACTTTTTTGTGAAAATATCCTCTAAATTAGGGAATAATATGAGTGAGGGTACCCCAGGAGAGTTCCAAATATTTGTGGGTAGAATATATATCCCACGGGGGTAAAATTGAAAAAATTTGAAAAAATTTTTTTTTGGACATAGTCATTTTTCCAGCGTTTATCAGACTTTCATATAAGGGAAATGTCAGTGAGCGTTCAGATTTCAGTTCCAGAGCGATTCGCCCAATGAGTCCTTCATATTTAGTTGTTTTCAGCCATGTTTCTGGATTTTTGAAAATTTCACTTTTTTGTGAAAATATCCTCTAAATTAGGGAATAATATGAGTGAGGGTACCCCAGGAGAGTTCCAAATGTGTGTGGGTAGAATATATATCCCACGGGGGTAAAATTGAAAAAAGTTGCAAAAAATTTTTTTGGGAGTTATTCATTTTTCCGGTGTTTATCAGACTTTTAGATAGGGCAAATGTCAGTGAGCGTTCCGATTTCAGCTCCAGAGCGATTCGCCCAATGAGTCCTTGATATTTAGTCGGTTTCAGCCAATTTTCTTGATTTTTGAAAATTTCACTTTTTTGTGAAAATATCCACTAAATAAGGGAATAATATGTGTGAGGGTACCCCAGGAGAGTTCCAAATGTGTGTGGATAGAATATATATCCCACGGGGGTAAAATTTAAAAAAAATTTTTTTTGGACTTAGTAATTTTTCCGACGTTTATCAGACTTTCAGATAGGAGAAATGTCAGTGAACGTTCCAATTTCAGTTCCAGAGTGATTCGCCCAATGAGTCCTTGATATTTAGTCGTTTTCAGCCAATTTCCTGCATTTTTGAAAATTTTACTTTTTTGTGAAAATATCCACTAAATGAGGGAATAATATGTGTGAGGCCACCCCAGGAGAGTTCCAAATGTGTGTGGGTAGAATATATATCCCACGGGGGTAAAATTGAAAAAGTTTAAAAAAATTTTTTTTGGACTCAGTCATTTTTCTGACGTTTATCAGACTTTCAGATAGGGGAAATGTCAGTGAGCATTCCGATTTCAGTTCCAGAGCGATTCGACCAAGGAGTCCTTGATATTTAGTAATTTTCAGCCAATTTTCTGGATTTTTGAAAATTTCACTTTTTTGTGAAAATATCCACTAAATGAGGGAATAATGTGTGAGGGTACCCCAGGAGAGTTCCAAATGTGTGTGGGTAGAATATATATCCCACGGGGGTAAAATTGAAAAAAGTTGAAAAAAATTTTTTTTTTGAACTTAGTCATTTTTCCGGCATTTATCAGACTTTCAGATAGGGGAAATGTCAGTGAGCGTTCCAATCTCAGTTCCAGAGTGATTCGCCCAATGAGTCCTTGATATTTAGTCAATTTCTGCAAATTTTCTGGATTTTTGAAAATTTCGCTTTTTTGTGAAAATATCCACCAAATGAAAGAATAATATGTGTGAGGGTACCCCAGGAGAGTTCCAAATGTGTGTGGATAGAATGTATATCCCATGGGGGTAAAATAGAAAAAAGTTTAAAAATTTTTTTTTTTGGACTTAGTCATTTTTCCGGTGTTTATCAGACTTTCAGATAGGGGAAATGTCAGTGAGCATTCCGATTTCAGTTTCAGAGTGATTCGCCCAATGAGTCCTTGATATTTAGTCGTTTTCAGCCAATTTTCTGGATTTTTGAAAATTTCACTTTTTTGTGAAAATATCCACTAAATGAGGGAATAATATGAGTGAGGGTACCCCAGGAGAGTTCCAAATGTGTGTGGGCAGAATGTATATCCCACGGGGGTAAAATTGAAAAAAGTTGAAAAAATTTTTTCTTTGGACTTAGACATTTTTCCGGCGTTTATCAGACTTTCAGATAGGGGAAATGTCAGTGAGCATTCCGATCTCAGTTCCAGAGCGATTCGCCCAATGAATGCTTGATATTTATTCGTTTTCAGCCAATTTTCTGAATTTTTGAAAATTTCACTTTTTTTGTGAAAATATCCACTAAATGAGGGAATAATATGTGTGAGGGTACCCCAGGAGAGTTCAAAATGTGTGTGGGTAGTATATACAGTGCCTACAAGTAGTATTCAACCCCCTGCAGATTTAGCTGGTTTGATAAGATGCAAATAAGTTAGAGCCTTCAAACTGCAAACGAGAGTAGGTTTTATGAACAGAAGCATAAATCTTACAAACCAAAAAGTTATGTTGCTCAGTTGAATTTTATTAAATTTTAAACATAAAAGTGTGGGTCAATTATTATACAACCCCTATGTTTAATATTTTGTGGAATAACCCTTGTTTGCAATTACAGCTAATAATCGTCTTTTATAAGACCTGATCAGGCCGGCACAGGTCTGTGGAGTTATCTTGGCCCACTCCTCCATGCAGATCTTCTCCAAGTTATCTAGGTTCTTTGGGTGTCTCATGTGGACTTTATTCTTGAGCTCCTTCCACAAGTTTTCAATTGGGTTAAGGTCAGGAGACTGACTAGGCCACTCCAACACCTTGACTTTTTCCCTCTTGAACCAGGCCTTGGTTTTCTTGGCTGTGTGCTTTGGGTCGTTGTCTTGTTGGAAGATGAAATTACGACCCATCTTAAGATCCTTGATGGAGGAGCGGAGGTTCTTGGCCAAAATCTCCAGGTAGGCCGTGCTATTCATCTTCCCATGGATGCGGACCAGATGGCCAGGCCCCTTGGCTGAGAAACAGCCCCACAGCATGATGCTGCCACCACCATGCTTGACTGTAGGGATGGTATTCTTGGGGTCGTATGCAGTGCCATCCAGTCTCCAAACGTCACGTGTGTGGTTGGCACCAAAGATCCCGATCTTGGACTCATCAGACCATAGAACCTTGAACCAGTCTGTCTCAGAGTCCTCCAAGTGATCATGAGCAAACTGTAGACGAGCCTTGACATGACGCTTTGAAAGTAAAGGTACCATACAGGCTCGTCTGGAACGGAGACCATTGCGGTGGAGTGCGTTACTTATGGTATTGACTGAAACCAATGTCCCCACTGCCATGAGATCTTCCCAGAGCTCCTTCCTTGTTGTCCTTGGGTTAGCCTTGACTCTTCGGACAAGCCTGGCCTCGGCACGGGAGGACACTTTCAAAGGCTGTCCAGGCCGTGGAAGGCTAACAGTAGTTCCATAAGCCTTCCACTTACGGATGATGCTCCCAACAGTGGAGACAGGTAGGCCCAACTCCTTGGAAAGGGTTTTGTACCCCTTGCCAGCCTTGTGACCCTCCACGATCTTGTCTCTGATGGCCTTGGAATGCTCCTTTGTCTTTCCCATGTTGACCGTGTCTGAGTGCTGTTCACAAGTTTGGGGAGGGTCTTAAATAGTCAGAAAAGGCTGGCAAAAGAGATCTTTAATCCACACATGTGAAGCTCATTATTCTTGGTGCCTGAACTACTTCTTAATACTTTAGGGGGACCAAACAGAATTCTTGTGGCTTGAGGGGTTGAATAATAAATGACACTCTGAATTAACTTTTAACGTTTTAAAAAAAAAAAAAAAAAAAATTTACTGCAGTGTATTTCCCACTTCCAGGCTGATCTACAGTACAAATGTCACAATGCCAAGTTAATTCCGCATGTGTCAACCAGCTAAATCTGCAGGGGGTTGAATACTACTTGTAGGCACTGTATATCCCAAGGGGGTAAAATTGAAAAAAATGTAAAAAATTATTTTTTTGGACTTAGTCATTTTTCCGACGTTTATCAAACCTTCAGATAGGGGAAATGTCAGTGATCGTTCCGATTTCAGTTACAGAGCGATTCGCCCAATGAGTCCTTGATATTTAGTCGTTTTCAGCCAATTTTATGGATTTTTGAAAATTTCACTTTTTTGTGAAAATATCCTCTAAATTAGGGAATAATATGAGTGAGGGTACCCCAGGAGAGTTCCGAATGTGTGTGGTAGAATATATATCCCAAGGGGGAAAAATTGAACAAAGTTGAAAAAATTTTTTTTAGGACTTAGTCATTTTTCCGGCGTTTATCAGACTTTCAGATAAAGGAAATGTCAGTGAGCGTTCAGATTTCAGTTCCAGAGCGATTTGCCCAATGAGTCCTCCATATTTAGTCGTTTTCAGCCAGGTTTCTGGATTTTTGAAAATTTCACTTTTTTGTGAAAATATCCACTAAATGAGGGAATAATATGTGTGAGGGTACCCCAGGAGAGTTCAAAATGTGAGTGGGTAGAATATATATCCCACGGGGGTAAAATTGAAAAAAGTTGAAAAAAATTTTTTTTCGACTTAGTCATTTTTCCGGCGTTTATCAGACTTTCAGATAGGGGAAATGTCAGTGAGCATTCCGATTTCAGTTCCAGAGCGATTCGCCCAATGAGTCCTTGATATTTAGACGTTTTCAGCCAATTTTCTGGATTTTTGAAAATTTCACTTTTTTGTGAAAATATCCACTAAATGAGGGAATAATATGAGTGAGGGTACCCCAGGAGAGTTCCAAATGTGTGTGGGTAGAATATATATCCCACGGGGGTAAAATTGAAACAAGTTGAAAAAAATTTTTTTAGGACTTACTCATTTTTCCGGCGTTTATCAGACTTTCAGATAAGGGAAATGTCAGTGAGCGTTCAGATTTCAGTTCCAGAGGGATTCGCCCAATGAGTCCTTCATATTTAGTCGTTTTCAGCCAGGTTTCTGGATTTTTGAAAATTTCACTTTTTTTGTGAAAATATCCAATAAATGAGGGAATAATATGTGTCAGGGTACCCCAGGAGAGTTCCAAATGTGTGTGGGTAGAATATATATCCCACGTGGGTAAAATTGAAAAAAGGTGAAAAAAATTTTTTTTGGGACTTAGTCATTTTTCCGCCGTTTATCAGACTTTCAGATAGGGCAAATGTCAGTGAGCGGTCCGATTTCAACTCCAGAGCGATTCGCACAATGAGTCCTTGATATTTAGTCGTTTTCAGACAATATTTTGGATTTTTGAAAATTTCACTTTTTTGGGAAAATATCCACTAAATGAGGGAATAATATGTGTGAGGGTACCCCAGGAGAGTTCCAAATGTGTGTGGGTAGAATATATCTCCCACGGGGGTAAAATTGAAAAAGTTGAAAAAAATTTTTTTTTGGACTCAGTCATTTTTCCTGCCTTTATCAGACTTTCAGATAGGATAATTGTCAGTGAGCGTTTCGATTTCAGTTCCAGAGCGATTCGCCCAATAAGTCCTTGATATTTAGTCGTTTTCAGCCAATTTTCTGGATTTTTGAAAATTTCACTTTTTTGTGAAAATATCGACTAAATGAGGGAATAATATGTGTGAGGGTACCCCAGGAAAGTTCCAAATGTGTGTGGGTAGAATATATATCCCACGGGGGTAAAATTGAAAAAAGTTGAAAAATTTTTTTTTTTTTAACTTAGTCATTTTTCCGGCGTTTATCAGACTTTCAGATAGGGGAAATGTCAGTGAGCGTTTCGATCTCAGTTCCAGAGCGATTCGCCCAATAAGTCCTTGATATTTAGTCGTTTTCAGCCAATTTTCTGGATTTTTGAAAATTTCACTTTTTTGTGAAAATATCCACTAAATGAAGGAATAATATGTGTGAGGGTACCCCAGGAGAGTTCCAAATGTGTGTGGGTAGAATATATCTCCATCGGGGGTAAAAATGAAAAAGTTGCAAAAAATTTTTTTTTGGACTCAGTCATTTTTCTGGCTTTTATCAGACTTTCAGATAGGGGAATTGTCAGTGAGCGTTCCGATTTCAGTTCCAGAGCGATTCGCCCAATGAGTCCTTGATATTTAGTCGTTTTCAGCCAATTTTATGGATTTTTGAAAATTTCACTTTTTTGTGAAAATATCCCCTAAATGAGGGAATAATATGTGTGAGGGTACCCCAGGAGAGTTCCAAATGTGTGTGGGTAGAATATATATCCCACGAGGGTAAAATTGAATAAAGTTGCAAAAAATTTTTTTTTGGACTTAGTCATTTTTACTGCGTTTATCAGACTTTCAGATAGTGGAAATGTCAGTGAGCATTCCGATTTCAGTTCCAGAGCGATTCGCCCAATGAGTCCTTGATATTTAGTCATTTTCAGCCAATATTTTGGATTTTTGAAAATTTCACTTTTTTGTGAAAATATCCACTAAATGAGGGAATAATATGTGTGAGGGTACCCCAGGAGAGTTCCAAATGTGTGTGGGTAGAATATATATCCCACGGGGGTAAAATTGAATAAAGTTGAAAAAAATTTTTTTTGGACTTAGTCATCTTTCCTGCGTTTATCAGACTTTCAGATAGGGCAAATGTCAGTGAGCATTTCGATCTCAGTTCCAGAGTGATTCGCCCAATGAGTCCTTGATATTTACTCGTTTTCAGCAAATTTTCAGAATTTTTGAAAATTTCACTTTTTTGGTAAAATATCCACTAAATGAAGGAATAATATGTGTGAGGGTACCCCAGGATTGTTCAAAATGTGTGTGGATAGAATATATATCCCATGGGGGTAAAATAGAAAAAATTTAAAAAAAAATTTTTTTGGGACTTAGTCATTTTTACGTCGTTTATCAGACTTTCAGATAGGGGAAATGTCAGTGAGCATTCCGATTTCAGTTCCAGAGCGATTCGCTCAATGAGTCCTTGATATTTAGTCATTTTCAGCCAATATTTTGGATTTTTGAAAATTTCACTTTTTTGTGAAAATATCCACTAAATGAGGGAATAATATGTGTGAGGGTACCCCAGGCGAGTTCCAAATGTGTGTGGGTACAATATATATCCCACGGGGGTAAAATTGAAAAAAGTTGAAAAAAAAATTTTTTATTTCGACTTAGTCATTTTTCCGGCGTTTATCAGACTTTCAGATAGGTTAAATGTCAGTGAGCGTTCCGATCTCAGTTCCAGAGCGATTCGCCCAATGAGTCCTTGATATTTAGTCGTTTTCAGCCAATTTTCTGGATTTTTGAAAATTTCAATTTTTTGTGAAAATATCCACTAAATGAGGGAATAATATGTGTGAGGGTACCCCAGGAGAGTTCCAAATGTGTGTTGGTAGAATATATATCCCACGGGGGTAAAATTGAAAAAAGTTGAAAACATTTTTTTTTTGGACCTTGTCATTTTTCTGATGTTTATCAGACTTTCAGATAGGGGAAATGTCAGTGAGCCTTCCGTTTTCAGTTCCAGATCGATTCGACTAATGAGTCCTTGATATTTAGTCGTTTTCAGCCAATTTTCTGGATTTTTGAAAATTTCACTTTTTTGTGAAAATATCCACTAAATGAGGGAATAATATGTGTGAGGGTACCCCAGGAGAGTTCCAAATGTGTGTGGGTAGAACATATATCCCATGGGAATAAAATTGAAAAAAATTGAAAAAAATTTTTTTTTGGACTTAGTCATTTTTCCAGCGTTTATCAAACTTTCAGATAGTGGAAATGTCAGTGAGCATTCCGATCTCAGTTCCAGAGCGATTCTCCCAATGAGCCCTTGATATTTAGTCTTTTTCAGCCAATTTTCTGGATTTTTGAAAATTTCAATTTTTTGTGAAAATATCCACTAAATGAGGGAATAATATGTGTGAGGGTACCCCAGGAGAGTTCCAAATGTGTGTGGGTAGAATATATATCCCACGGGGGTAAAATTGAAAAAAGTTGAAAACATTTTTTTTTTGGACTTAGTCATTTTTCCGGCGTTTATCAGACTTTCAGGTAAGGGAAATGTCAGCGAGCATTCAGATTTCAGTTCCAGAGCGATTCGCCCAATGAGTCCTTCATATTTAGTCGTTTTCAGCCAGGTTTCTGGATTTTTGAAAATTTCACTTTTTTGTGAAAATATCCACTAAATGAGGGAATAATATGTGTGAGGGTACCCCAGGAGAGTTCCAAATGTGTGTGGATAGAATATATATCCCATGGGGGTAAAATAGAAAAAAGTTGAAAAAAATTTTTCTTTGGACTTAGTCATTTTTCCTGCATTTATCAGACTTTCAGATAGTGGAAATGTCAGTGAGCATTCCGATTTCAGTTCCAGAGCGATTCGCCCAATGAGTCCTTGATATTTAGTCGTTTTCAGCCAATTTTCTGGATTTTTGAAAATTTCACTTTTTTGTGAAAATATCCACTAAATGAGGGCATAAAATGTGTGAGGGTACCCCAGGAGAGTTCAAAATGTGTGTGGGTAGAATATATATCCCACGGGGGTAAAATTGAAAAAAATTGAAAACATTTTTTTTTTTGGACTTAGTCATTTTTCCGACGTTTATCAAACTTTCAGGTAGGGGAAATGTCAGTGAGCGTTCCGATTTCAGTTCCAGAGCGATTCGAGCAATGAGTCCTTGATATTTAGTCGTTTTCAGATAAATTTTCTGGATTTTTGAAAATTTCACTTTTTTGTGAAAATATCCACGAAATGAGGGAATAATATGTGTGAGGGTACCCCAGGAGAGTTCCAAATGTGTGTGGGTAGAATATATATCCCACGGGGATAAAATTGAAAAAATGTAAAAAAAAATTTCTTTGGACTTAGTCATTCTTCCGGCGTTTATCAAACTTTCAGATAGGGGAAATGTCAGTGAGGGTTCCGATTTCAGTTCCAGAGCGATTCGCCCAATGAGTCCTTGATATTTAGTCGTTTTCAGCCAATTTTCTGGATTTTTGAAAATTTCACTTTTTTGTGAAAATATCCACTAAATGAGGGAATAATATGTGTGAGGGTACCCCAGGAGAGTTCCAAATGTGTGTGGGTAGAATATATATCCCAAGGGGGTAAAATTGAATAAAGTTGAAAAAAATGTTTTTTTGGACTTAGTCATTTTTCCTGCTTTTATCAGACTTTCAGAAAGGGGAAATGTCAGTGAGCGTTCCGATTTCAGTTCCAGAGCGATTCGCCCAATGAGTCCTTGATATTTAGTCGTTTTCAGCCAATTTTCTGGATTTTTGAAAATTTCACTTTTTTGTGAAAATATCCACTAAATGAGGGAATAATATGTGTGAGGGTACCCCAGGAGAGTTCCAAATGTGTGTGGGTAGAATATATATCCCACGGGGGTAAAATTGAAAAAAGGTGAAAAAATTTTTTTTGGGGACTTAGTCATTTTTCCGCCGTTTATCAGACTTTCAGATAGAGCAAATGTCAGTGAGGGTTCCGATTTCAGTTCCAGAGCGATTCGCCCAATGAGTCCTTGATATTTAGTCGTTGTCAGCCATTATTTTGCATTTTTGAAAATTTCACTTTTTTGTGAAAATATCCACTAAATGAGGGAATAATATTTGTGAGGGTACCCCAGGAGAGTTCCAAATGTGTGTGGGTAGAATATACATCCCACGGGGGTAAAATTGAAAAAAGTTGAAAAAAATTTTTTTTTGGACTTAGTCATTTTTCTGGCGTTTATCAGACTTTCAGATAGTGGAAATGTCAGTGAGCATTCCGATTTCAGTTACAGAGCGATTCGCCCAATGAGTCCTTGATATTTAGTCATTTTCAGCCAATATTTTGGATTTTTGAAAATTTCACTTTTTTGTGAAAATATCCACTGAATGAGGGAATAATATGTGTGAGGGTACCCCAGGAGAGTTCCAAATGTGTGTGGGTAGAATATATATCCCACGGGGGTAAAATTGAAAAAAATGAAAAAATTTTTTTTTTGGACTTAGTCATTTTTTCCGACGCTTATCAAACTTTCAGATAGGGGAAATGTCAGTGAGCATTCTGATTATAGTTCCAGAGCGATTCGCCCAATGAGTCCTTGATATTTAGTCATTTTCAGCCAATATTTTGGATTTTTGAAAATTTCACTTTTTTGTGAAAATATCCACTGAATGAGGGAATAATATGTGTGAGGGTACCCCAGGAGAGTTCCAAATGTGTGTGGGTAGAATATATATCACATGGGGGTAAAATTGAAAAAAGTTTAAAAATTTTTTTTTTGAACTTAGTCATTTTTCCGGCGTTTATCAGACTTTCAGATAGGGGAAATGTCAGTGAGTGTTCCAATTTCAGTTCCAGAGCGATTCGCCCAATGTGTCCTTGATATTTAGTCGTTTTCAGCCAATTTTCTGGATTTTTGAAAATTTCACTTTTTTGTGAAAATATCCACTAAATGAGGGAATAATATGTGTGAGGGTACCCCAGGAGAGTTCCAAATGTGTGTGGATAAAATATATATCCCATGGGGGTAAAATAGAAAAAAGTTTAAACATTTTTTTTTTTAACTTAGTCATTTTTCCGGCGTTTATCAGACTTTCAGATAGGGGAAATGTCAGTGAGTGTTCCAATTTCAGTTCCAGAGCGATTCGCCCAATGAGTCCTTGATATTTAGTAGTTTTCAGCCAATTTTCTGGATTTTTGAAATTTCACTTTTTTGTGAAAATATCCACTAAATGAGGGAATAATATGTGTGAGGGTACCCCAGGAGAGTTCAAAATGTGTTTGGGTAGAATATATATCCCACGGGGGTAAAATTGAAAAAAGGTGAAAAAATTTTTTTTTGGGACATAGTCATTTTTCCGACGCTTATCAAACTTTCAGAAAGGGGAAATGTCAGTGAGCGTTCCGATTTCAGTTCCAGAGCGATTCGCCCAATGAGTCCTTGATATTTAGTCATTTTCAGCCAATTTTCTGGATTTTTGAAAATTTGAATTTTTTGTGAAAATATCCACTAAATGAGGGAATAATATGTGTGAGGGTACCCCAGGAGAGTTCCAAATGTGTGTGGGTAGAATATATCTCCCACGGGGGTAAAATTGAAAAAGTTGAAAAAAATTTTTTTTTGGACTCAGTCATTTTTCCTGCATTTATCAGACTTTCAGATAGGGTAAATGTCAGTGAGCGTTTCGATTTCAGTTCCAGAGCGATTCGCCCAATAAGTCCTTGATATTTAGTCGTTTTCAGCCAATTTTCTGTATTTTTGAAAATTTCACTTTTTTGTGAAAATATCGACTAAATGAGGGAATAATATGTGTGAGGGTACCCCAGGAGAGTTCCAAATGTGTGTGGATAGAATATATATCCCATGGGGGTAAAATAGAAAAAAGTTAAAAAAATTTTTTTTTTGGACTTAGTCATTTTTCCGACGCTTATCAAACTTTCAGATAGGGGAAATGTCAGTGAGCGTTCCGATTTCAGTTCCAGAGCGATTCGCCCAATGAGTCCTTGATATTTAGTCGTTTTGAGCAAATATTTTGGATTTTTGAAAATTTCACTTTTTTGTGAAAATATCCACTAAATGAGGGAATAATATGTGTGAGGGTACCCCAGGAGAGTTCCAAATGTGTGTGGATAGAATATATATCCCATGGGGGTAAAATAGAAAAAAGTTTAAACATTTTTTTTTGGACTTAGTCATTTTTCCAGTGTTTATCAGACTTTCAGATAGGGGAAATGTCAGTGAGCGTTCCGATTTCAGTTCCAGAGCTATTCGCCCAATGAGTCCTTGATATTTAGTCGTTTTCAGACAATTTTCTGGATTTTTGAAAATTTCACTTTTTTGTGAAAATATCCCCTAAATGAGGGAATAATATGTGTGAGGGTACCCCAGGAGAGTTCCAAATGTGTGTGGGTAGAATATATATCCCACATGGTGAAAAATTGAAAAAAGTTGAAAACATTTTTTCTTAAGACTTAGTCATTTTTCCGGCGTTTATCAGACTTTCAGATAGGGGAAATGTCAGTGAGCGTTCTGATCTCAGTTCCAGAGCGATTCGCCCAATGAGTCCTTGATATTTATTCGTTTTCAGCCAATTTTCTGAATTTTTGAAAATTTCACTTTTTTGTGACAATATCCCCTAAATGAGGGAATAATATGTGTGAGGGTACCCCAGGAGAGTTCCAAATGTGTGTGGGTAGAATATATATAACCCAAGGGGGTAAAATTGAAAAAAGTTTAAAAAAAATTTTCTTTGGACTTAGTCATTTCTCCTGCGTTTATCAGACTTTCAGATAGGGGAAATGTCAGTGAGCATTCCGATTTCAGTTCCAGAGCGATTCGCCCAATGAGTCCTTGATATTTAGTCATTTTCAGCCAATATTTTGGATTTTTGAAAATTTCACTTTTTTGTGAAAATATCCACTAAATGAGGGAATAATATGTGTGAGGGTACCCCAGGAGAGTTCCAAATGTGTGTGGGTAGAATATATATCCCACGGGGGTAAAATTGAATAAAGTTGAAAAAAATTTTTTTTTGGACTTAGTCATTTTTCCTGCGTTTATCAGACTTTCAGATAGTGGAAATGTCAATGAGCATTCCGATTTCAGTTCCAGAGCGATTCGCCCAATGAGTCCTTGATATTTAGTCATTTTCAGCCAATATTTTGGATTTTTGAAAATTTCACTTTTTTGTGAAAATATCCACTAAATGAGGGAATAATATGTGTGAGGGTACCCCAGGAGAGTTCCAAATGTGTGTGGATAGAATATATATCCCATGGGGGTAAAATAGAAAAAAGTTTAAACATTTTTTTTTTGGACTTAGTCATTTTTCCAGTGTTTATCAGACTTTCAGATAGGGGAAATGTCAGTGAGCGTTCCGATTTCAGTTCCAGAGCTATTCGCCCAATGAGTCCTTGATATTTTGTCGTTTTCAGCCAATATTTGGATTTTTGAAAATTTCACTTTTTTTTTTTTAAATATCCACTAAATGAGGGAATAATATGTGTGAGGGTACCCCAGGAGAGTTCCAAATGTGTGTGGGTAGAATATATATCCCACGGGGGTAAAATTGAAAAAAATTGAAAACATTTTTTTTTTGGACTTAGTCATTTTTCCGACGATTATCAAACTTTCAGATAGGGGAAATGTCAGTGAGCGTTCCGATTTCAGTTCCAGAGCGATTCGCCCAATGAGTCCTTGATATTTAGTCGTTTTCAGCCAATATTTTGGATTTTTGAAAATGTCACTTTTTTGTGAAAATATCCACTAAATGAGGGAATAATATGTGTGAGGGTACCCCAGGAGAGTTCCAAATGTGTGTGGGTAGAATATATATCCCACGGGGTTAAAATTGAAAAAAATTAGAAAAAATTTTTTTTTGGACTTAGTCATTTTTCCGACGCTTATCAAACTTTCAGATAGGGGAAATGTCAGTGAGCGTTCCGATTTCAGTTTCAGAGCGATTCGCCCCATGAGTCCTTGATATTTAGTCGTTTTCGGCCAATTTTCTGGATTTTTGAAAATTTCACTTTTTTGTGAAAATATCCACTAAATGAGGGAATAATATGTGTGAGGGTACCCCAGGAGAGTTCCAAATGTGTGTGGGTAGAATATATATCCCACAGGGGTAAAATTGAAAAAAGTTTAAAAAAAATTTTCTTTGGACTTAGTCATTTTTCCGGCGTTTATCAGACTTTCAGATAGGGGATATGTCAGTGAGCGTTCCGATCTCAGTTCCAGAGCGATTCGCCCAATGAGTCCTTGATATTTAGTCGTTTTCAGCCAATTTTCTGGATTTTTGAAAATTTCACTTTTTTGTGAAAATATCCCCTAAATGAGGGAATAATATGTGTGAGGGTACCCCAGGAGAGTTCCAAATGTGTGTGGGTAGAATATATATCCCACATGGTGAAAAATTGAAAAAAGTTGAAAACATTTTTTCTTAAGACTTAGTCATTTTTCCGGCGTTTATCAGACTTTCAGATAGGGGAAATGTCAGTGAGCGTTCCGATCTCAGTTCCAGAGTGATTCGCCCAATGAGTCCTTGATATTTAGTCGTTTTCAGCCAATTTTCTGGATTTTTGAAAATTTCACTTTTTTGTGAAAATATCCCCTAAATGAGGGAATAATATGTGTGAGGGTACCCCAGGAGAGTTCCAAATGTGTGTGGGTAGAATATATATCCCACATGGGTAAAATTGAAAAAAGTTTAAAAAAAATTTTCTTTGGACTTAGTCATTTTTCCGGCGTTTATCAGACTTTCAGATAGCGGAAATGTCAGTGAGCGTTCCGATTTCAGTTCCAGAGCGATTCGCCCAATGAGTCCTTGATATTTAGTCGTTTTCAGCCAATATTTTGGATTTTTGAAAATTTCACTTTTTTGTGAAAATAACCACTAAATGAGGGAATAATATGTGTGAAGGTACCCCAGGAGAGTTCCAAATGTGTGTGGGTAGAATATATATCCCACGAGGGTAAAATTGAAAAAAGTTGAAAAAATTTTTTCTTTGGACTTAGTCATTTTTCCGGCGTTTATCAGACTTTCAGATAGGGGAAATGTCAGTGAGCGTTCCAATCTCAGTTCCAGAGCGATTCGCCAAATGAGTCCTTGAAATTTATTCGTTTTCATCCAATTTTCTGGATTTTTGAAAATTTCACTTTTTTTTGAAAACATCCACTAAATGAGGGAATAATATGTGTGAGGGTACCCCAGGAGAGTTCCAAATGTGTGTGGGTAGAATATATATCCCACGGGGGTAAAATTGAATAAAGTTGAAAAAAATTTTTTTTTGGACTTAGTCATTTTTCCGGCGTTTATCAGACTTTCAGATAGGGGAAATGTCAGTGAGTGTTCCGATCTCAGTTCCAGAGCGATTCGCCCAATGAGTCCTTGATATTTAGTCGTTTTCAGCCAATTTTCTGGATTTTTGAAAATTTCACTTTTTTGTGAAAATATCCACTAAGTGAGGGAATAATATCTGAGAGAGTACCCCAGGAGAGTTCCAAATGTGTGTGGGTAGAATATATATCCCGCGGGGGTAAAATTGAAAAAAAATTTTTTTTGGACTTAGTCATTTTTCCGGCGTTTATCAGACTTTCAGATAGGGGAAATGTCAGTGAGTGTTCCGATCTCAGTTCCAGAGCGATTCGCCCAATGAGTCCTTGATATTTAGTCGTTTTCAGCCAATTTTCTGAATTTTTGAAAATTTCACTTTTTTGTGACAATATCCCCTAAATGAGGGAATAATATGTGTGAGGGTACCCCAGGAGAGTTCCAAATGTGTGTGGGTAGAATATACATAACCCAAGGGGGTAAAATTGAAAAAAGTTTAAAAAAAATTTTCTTTGGACTTAGTCATTTCTCCTGCGTTTATCAGACTTTCAGATAGGGGAAATGTCAGTGAGCGTTCCGATCTCAGTTCCAGAGCGATTCGCCCAATGAGTCCTTGATATTTAGTCGTTTTCAGGCAATTTTCTGGATTTTTGAAAATTTCACTTTTTTGTGAAAATATCCACTAAATGAGGGAATAATATGTGTGAGGGTACCCCAGGAGAGTTCCAAATGTGTGTGGGTAGAATATATATCCCACATGGGTAAAATTGAAAAAAGTTTAAAAAAATTTTTCTTTGGACTTAGTCATTTTTCCGGCGTTTATCAGATTTTCAGATAGCGGAAATGTCAGTGAGCGTTCCGATTTCAGTTCCAGAGCGATTCGCCCAATGAGTCCTTGATATTTAGTCGTTTTCAGCCAATATTTTGGATTTTTGAAAATTTCACTTTTTTGTGAAAATATCCCCTAAATGAGGGAATAATGTGTGAGGGTACCCCAGGAGAGTTCCAAATGTGTGTGGGTAGAATATATATCCCACGGGGTTAAAATTGAAAAAAATTAGAAAAAATTTTTTTTTGGACTTAGTCATTTTTCTGACGCTTATCAAACTTTCAGATAGGGGAAATGTCAGTGAGCGTTCCGATTTCAGTTTCAGAGCGATTCGCCCCATGAGTCCTTGATATTTAGTCGTTTTCGGCCAATTTTCTGGATTTTTGAAAATTTCACTTTTTTGTGAAAATATCCACTAAATGAGGGAATAATATGTGTGAGGGTACCCCAGGAGAGTTCCAAATGTGTGTGGGTAGAATATATATCCCACAGGGGTAAAATTGAAAAAAGTTTAAAAAAAATTTTCTTTGGACTTAGTCATTTCTCCGGCGTTTATCAGACTTTCAGATAGGGGATATGTCAGTGAGCGTTCCGATCTCAGTTCCAGAGCGATTCGCCCAATGAGTCCTTGATATTTATTCGTTTTCAGCCAATTTTCTGGATTTTTGAAAATTTCACTTTTTTGTGAAAATATCCCCTAAATGAGGGAATAATATGTGTGAGGGTACCCCAGGAGAGTTCCAAATGTGTGTGGGTAGAATATATATCCCACATGGTGAAAAATTGAAAAAAGTTGAAAACATTTTTTCTTAAGACTTAGTCATTTTTCCGGCGTTTATCAGACTTTCAGATAGGGGAAATGTCAGTGAGCGTTCCGATCTCAGTTCCAGAGTGATTCGCCCAATGAGTCCTTGATATTTAGTTGTTTTCAGCCAATTTTATGGATTTTTGAAAATTTCACTTTTTTGTGAAAATATCCCCTAAATGAGGGAATAATATGTGTGAGGGTACCCCAGGAGAGTTCCAAATGTGTGTGGGTAGAATATATATCCCACATGGGTAAAATTGAAAAAAGTTTAAAAAAAATTTTCTTTGGACTTAGTCATTTTTCCGGCGTTTATCAGACTTTCAGATAGCGGAAATGTCAGTGAGCGTTCCGATTTCAGTTCCAGAGCGATTCGCCCAATGAGTCCTTCATATTTAGTCGTTTTCAGCCAATATTTTGGATTTTTGAAAATTTCACTTTTTTTGTGAAAATATCCACTAAATGAGGGAATAATATGTGTGAGGGTACCCCAGGAGAGTTCCAAATGTGTGTGGGTAGAATATATATCCCACGGGGGTAAAATTGAAAAAAAGTTGAAAAAATTTTTTCTTTGGACTTAGTCATTTTTCCGGCGTTTATCAGACTTTCAGATAGGGGAAATGTCAGTGAGCGTTCCAATCTCAGTTCCAGAGCGATTCGCCCAATGAGTCCTTGAAATTTATTCGTTTTCATCCAATTTTCTGGATTTTTGAAAATTTCACTTTTTTTTTAAAACATCCACTAAATGAGGGAATAATATGTGTGAGGGTACCCCAGGAGAGTTCCAAATGTGTGTGGGTAGAATATATATCCCACGGGGGTAAAATTGAATAAAGTTGAAAAAAATTTTTTTTTGGACTTAGTCATTTTTCCGGCGTTTATCAGACTTTCAGATAGGGGAAATGTCAGTGAGTGTTCCGATCTCAGTTCCAGAGCGATTCGCCCAATGAGTCCTTGATATTTAGTCGTTTTCAGGCAATTTTCTGGATTTTTGAAAATTTCACTTTTTTGTGAAAATATCCACTAAATGAGGGAATAATATGTGTGAGGGTACGCCTGGAGAGTTCCAAATGTGTGTGGGTAGAATATATATCCCACGGGGGTAAAATTGAAAAAAGTTTAAAAAAAATTTTCTTTGGACTTAGTCATTTCTCCTGCGTTTATCAGACTTTCAGATAGGGGAAATGTCAGTGAGCGTTCCGATCTCAGTTCCAGAGTGATTCGCCCAATGAGTCCTTGATATTTAGTCGTTTTCAGCCAATTTTCTGGATTTTTGAAAATTTCACTTTTTTGTGAAAATATTCCCTAAATGAGGGAATAATATGTGTGAGGGTACCCCAGGAGAGTTCCAAATGTGTGTGGGTAGAATATATATAACCCAAGGGGGTAAAATTGAAAAAAGTTTAAAAAAAATTTTCTTTGGACTTAGTCATTTTTCCGGCTTTTATCAGACTTTCAGATAGGGGAAATGTCAGTGAGCGTTCTGATCTCAGTTCCAGAGCGATTCGCCCAATGAGTCCTTGATATTTATTCGTTTTCAGCCAATTTTCTGAATTTTTGAAAATTTCACTTTTTTGTAACAATATCCCCTAAATGAGGGAATAATATGTGTGAGGGTACCCCAGGAGAGTTCCAAATGTGTGTGGGTAGAATATATATAACCCAAGGGGGTAAAATTGAAAAAAGTTTAAAAAAAATTTTCTTTGGACTTAGTCATTTCTCCTGCGTTTATCAGACTTTCAGATAGGGGAAATGTCAGTGAGCGTTCCGATCTCAGTTCCAGAGCGATTCGCCCAATGAGTCCTTGATATTTAGTCGTTTTCAGGCAATTTTCTGGATTTTTGAAAATTTCACTTTTTTGTGAAAATATCCACTAAATGAGGGAATAATATGTGTGACGGTACGCCTGGAGAGTTCCAAATGTGTGTGGGTAGAATATATATCCCACGGGGGTAAAATTGAAAAAAGTTTAAAAAAATTTTTCTTTGGACTTAGTCATTTTTCCGGCGTTTATCAGACTTTCAGATAGGGGAAATGTCAGTGAGCGTTCCGATCTCAGTTCCAGAGCGATTCGCCCAATGAGTCCTTGAAATTTATTCGTTTTCATCCAATTTTCTGGATTTTTGAAAATTTCACTTTTTTTTTAAAACATCCACTAAATGAGGGAATAATATGTGTGAGGGTACCCCAGGAGAGTTCCAAATGTGTGTGGGTAGAATATATATAACCCAAGGGGGTAAAATTGAAAAAAGTTTAAAAAAATTTTTCTTTGGACTTACTCATTTCTCCGGCGTTTATCAGACTTTCAGATAGGGGAAATGTCAGTGAGCGTTCTGATCTCAGTTCCAGAGCGATTCGCCCAATGAGTCCTTGATATTTATTCGTTTTCAGCCAATTTTCTGAATTTTTGAAAATTTCACTTTTTTGTGAAAATATCCCCTAAATGAGGGAATAATATGTGTGAGGGTACCCCAGGAGAGTTCCAAATGTGTGTGGGTAGAATATATATCCCACGGGGGTAAAATTGAAAAAAGTTGAAAAAATTTTTTCTTTGGACTTAGTCATTTTTACGGCGTTTATCACACTTTCAGATAGGGGAAATGTCAGTGAGCGTTACGATCTCAGTTCCAGAGCGATTCGCCCAATGAGTCCTTGATATTTATTCGTTTTCATCCAATTTTCTGGATTTTTGAAAATTTCACTTTTTTTTTAAAACATCCACTAAATGAGGGAATAATATGTGTGAGGGTACCCCAGGAGAGTTCCAAATGTGTGTGGGTAGAATATATATCCCACGGGGGTAAAATTGAATAAAGTTGAAAAAAATTTTTTTTTGGACTTAGTCATTTTTCCGGCGTTTATCAGACTTTCAGATAGGGGAAATGTCAGTGAGCGTTATGATCTCAGTTCCAGAATGATTCGCCCAATGAGTCCTTGATATTTAGTCGTTTTCAGCCAATTTTCTGAATTTTTGAAAATTTCACTTTTTTGTGAAAATATTCCCTAAATGAGGGAATAATATGTGTGAGGGTACCCCAGGAGATTTCCAAATGTGTGTGGATAGAATATATATCCCACGGGGGTAAAATTTAAAAAAGTTGAAAACATTTTTTCTTTGGACTTAGTCATTTTTCCGGCGTTTATCAGACTTTCAGATAGGGGAAATGTCAGTGAGCGTTTCGATCTCAGTTCCAGAGCGATTCGCCCAATGAGTCCTTGATATTTATTCTTTTTCAGCCAATTTTCTGGATTTTTGAAAATTTCACTTTTTTGTGAAAATATCCACTAAATGAGGGAATAATATGTGTGAGGGTACCCCAGGAGAGTTCCAAATGTGTGTGGGTAGAATATATATCCCACAGTGGTAAAATTGAAAAAAGTTGAAAAAAAATTTTCTTTGGACTTAGTCATTATTCCGGCGTTTATCAGACTTTCAGATAGGGGAAATGTCAGTGAGCATTCCGATCTCAGTTCCAGAGCGATTCGCCCAATGAGTCCTTGATATTTAGTCGTTTTCAGCCAATTTTCTGGATTTTTGAAAATTTCACTTTTTTGTGAAAATATCCACTAAATGAGGGAATAATATGTGTGAGGGTACCCCAGGAGAGTTCAAAATGTGTGTGGGTAGAATATATATCCCACTGGGGTAAAATTGAAAAAAGTTGAAAAAAAATTTTTTTTGGACTTAGTCATTTTTCCGGTGTTTATCACATTTTCAGATAGGGGAAATGTCAGTGAGTGTTCCGATCTCAGTTCCAGAGCGATTCGCCCAATGAGTCCTTGATATTTATTCGTTTTCAGCCAATTTTCTGAATTTTTGAAAATTTCACTTTTTTGTGAAAATATTCCCTAAATGAGGGAATAATATGTGTGAGGGTACCCCAGGAGAGAACCAAATGTGTGTGGATAGAATATATATCCCACGGGGGTAAAATTTAAAAAAGTTGAAAACATTTTTTCTTTGGACTTAGTCATTTTTCCGGCGTTTATCAGACTTTCAGATAGGGGAAATGTCAGTGAGCGTTCCGATCTCAGTTCCAGAGCGATTCGCCCAATGAGTCCTTGATATTTATTCTTTTTCAGCCAATTTTCTGGATTTTTGAAAATTTCACTTTTTTGTGAAAACATCCACTAAATGAGGGAATAATATGTGTGAGGGTACCCCAGGAGAGTTCCAAATGTGTGTGGGTAGTATATATATCCCACGGGGGTAAAATTGAAAAAAGTTGAAAAAAAATTTTCTTTGGACTTAGTCATTTTTCCGCCGTTTATCAGACTTTCAGATAGGGGAAATGTCAGTGAGCGTTCCGATCTCAGATCCAGAGCGATTCGCCCAATGAGTCCTTGATATTTATTCGTTTTCAGACAATTTTTTGAATTTTTGAAAATTTCACTTTTTTGTGAAAATATCCACTAAATGAGGGAATAATATGTGTGAGGGTACCCCAGGAGAGATCCAAATGTGTGTGGGTAGAATATATATCCCACGGGGGTAAAATTGAATAAAGTTGAAAAAAAATTTTTTTTGGACTTAGTCATTTTTCCTGCGTTTATCAGACTTTCGGATAGGGGAAATGTCAGTGAGCGTTCCGATTTCAGTTCCAGAGCGATTCGCCCAATGAGTCCTTGATATTTAGTCGTTTTCAGCCAATTTTCTGGATTTTTGAAAATTTCACTTTTTTGTGAAAATATCCACTAAGTGAGGGAATAATATGTGTGAGGGTACCCCAGGAGAGTTCCAAATGTGTGTGGGTAGAATATATATCCCACGGGGGTAAAATTGAAAAAAGTTGAAAACATTTTTTCTTTGGCCTTAGTCATTTTTCCGGCGTTTATCAGACTTTCAGATAGGGGAAATGTCAGTGAGCATTCCTATCTCAGTTCCAGAGCGATTCGCCCAATAAGTCCTTGATATTTAGTCGTTTTCAGCCAATATTTTGGATTTTTGAAAATTTCACTTTTTTGTGAAAATATCCACTAAATGAGGGAATAATATGTGTGAGGGTACCCCAGGAGAGTTCCAAATGTGTGTGGATAGAATATATATCCCATGGGGGTAAAATAGAAAAAAGTTTAAACATTTTTTTTTTGGACTTAGTCATTTTTCCAGTGTTTATCAGACTTTCAGATAGGGGAAATGTCAGTGAGCGTTCCGATTTCAGTTCCAGAGCTATTCGCCCAATGAGTCCTTGATATTTTGTCGTTTTCAGCCAATATTTGGATTTTTGAAAATTTCACTTTTTTTTTTTTAAATATCCACTAAATGAGGGAATAATATGTGTGAGGGTACCCCAGGAGAGTTCCAAATGTGTGTGGGTAGAATATATATCCCACGGGGGTAAAATTGAAAAAAAATGAAAACATTTTTTTTTTGGACTTAGTCATTTTTCCGACGATTATCAAACTTTCAGATAGGGGAAATGTCAGTGAGCGTTCCGATTTCAGTTCCAGAGCGATTCGCCCAATGAGTCCTTGATATTTAGTCGTTTTCAGCCAATATTTTGGATTTTTGAAAATGTCACTTTTTTGTGAAAATATCCACTAAATGAGGGAATAATATGTGTGAGGGTACCCCAGGAGAGTTCCAAATGTGTGTGGGTAGAATATATATCCCACGGGGTTAAAATTGAAAAAAATTAGAAAAAATTTTTTTTTGGACTTAGTCATTTTTCCGACGCTTATCAAACTTTCAGATAGGGGAAATGTCAGTGAGCGTTCCGATTTCAGTTTCAGAGCGATTCGCCCCATGAGTCCTTGATATTTAGTCGTTTTCGGCCAATTTTCTGGATTTTTGAAAATTTCACTTTTTTGTGAAAATATCCACTAAATGAGGGAATAATATGTGTGAGGGTACCCCAGGAGAGTTCCAAATGTGTGTGGGTAGAATATATATCCCACATGGTGAAAAATTGAAAAAAGTTGAAAACATTTTTTCTTAAGACTTAGTCATTTTTCCGGCGTTTATCAGACTTTCAGATAGGGGAAATGTCAGTGAGCGTTCCGATCTCAGTTCCAGAGTGATTCGCCCAATGAGTCCTTGATATTTAGTCGTTTTCAGCCAATTTTCTGGATTTTTGAAAATTTCACTTTTTTGTGAAAATATCCCCTAAATGAGGGAATAATATGTGTGAGGGTACCCCAGGAGAGTTCCAAATGTGTGTGGGTAGAATATATATCCCACATGGGTAAAATTGAAAAAAGTTTAAAAAAAATTTTCTTTGGACTTAGTCATTTTTCCGGCGTTTATCAGACTTTCAGATAGCGGAAATGTCAGTGAGCGTTCCGATTTCAGTTCCAGAGCGATTTGCCCAATGAGTCCTTGATATTTAGTCGTTTTCAGCCAATATTTTGGATTTTTGAAAATTTCACTTTTTTGTGAAAATAACCACTAAATGAGGGAATAATATGTGTGAGGGTACCCCAGGAGAGTTCCAAATGTGTGTGGGTAGAATATATATCCCACGAGGGTAAAATTGAAAAAAGTTGAAAAAATTTTTTCTTTGGACTTAGTCATTTTTCCGGCGTTTATCAGACTTTCAGATAGGGGAAATGTCAGTGAGCGTTCCAATCTCAGTTCCAGAGCGATTCGCCCAATGAGTCCTTGAAATTTATTCGTTTTCATCCAATTTTCTGGATTTTTGAAAATTTCACTTTTTTTTGAAAACATCCACTAAATGAGGGAATAATATGTGTGAGGGTACCCCAGGAGAGTTCCAAATGTGTGTGGGTAGAATATATATCCCACGGGGGTAAAATTGAATAAAGTTGAAAAAAATTTTTTTTTGGACTTAGTCATTTTTCCGGCGTTTATCAGACTTTCAGATAGGGGAAATGTCAGTGAGTGTTCCGATCTCAGTTCCAGAGCGATTCGCCCAATGAGTCCTTGATATTTAGTCGTTTTCAGCCAATTTTCTGGATTTTTGAAAATTTCACTTTTTTGTGAAAATATCCACTAAGTGAGGGAATAATATCTGAGAGAGTACCCCAGGAGAGTTCCAAATGTGTGTGGGTAGAATATATATCCCGCGGGGGTAAAATTGAAAAAAAATTTTTTTTGGACTTAGTCATTTTTCCGGCGTTTATCAGACTTTCAGATAGGGGAAATGTCAGTGAGTGTTCCGATCTCAGTTCCAGAGCGATTCGCCCAATGAGTCCTTGATATTTAGTCGTTTTCAGGCAATTTTCTGGATTTTTGAAAATTTCACTTTTTTGTGAAAATATCCACTAAATGAGGGAATAATATGTGTGAGGGTACGCCTGTAGAGTTCCAAATGTGTGTGGGTAGAATATATATCCCACGGGGGTAAAATTGAAAAAAGTTTAAAAAATTTTTTCTTTGGACTTAGTCATTTCTCCTGCGTTTATCAGACTTTCAGATAGGGGAAATGTCAGTGAGCGTTCTGATCTCAGTTCCAGAGCGATTCGCCCAATGAGTCCTTGATATTTAGTCGTTTTCAGCCAATTTTCTGAATTTTTGAAAATTTCACTTTTTTGTGACAATATCCCCTAAATGAGGGAATAATATGTGTGAGGGTACCCCAGGAGAGTTCCAAATGTGTGTGGGTAGAATATATATCCCACAGGGGTAAAATTGAAAAAAGTTTAAAAAAAATTTTCTTTGGACTTAGTCATTTCTCCGGCGTTTATCAGACTTTCAGATAGGGGAAATGTCAGTGAGCATTCCGTTCTCAGTTCCAGAGCGATTCGCCCAATGAGTCCTTGATATTTATTCGTTTTCAGCCAATTTTCTGAATTTTTGAAAATTTCACTTTTTTGTGAAAATATCCCCTAAATGAGGGAATAATATGTGTGAGGGTACCCCAGGAGAGTTCCAAATGTGTGTGGGTAGAATATATATCCCACCGGGGTAAAATTGAAAAAAGTTGAAAAAATTTTTTCTTTGGACTTAGTCATTTTTCCGGCGTTTATCAGACTTTCAGATAGGGGATATGTCAGTGAGCGTTCCGATCTCAGTTCCAGAGCGATTCGCCCAATGAGTCCTTGATATTTAGTCGTTTTCAGCCAATTTTCTGGATTTTTGAAAATTTCACTTTTTTGTGAAAATATCCCCTAAATGAGGGAATAATATGTGTGAGGGTACCCCAGGAGAGTTCCAAATGTGTGTGGGTAGAATATATATCCCACATGGTGAAAAATTGAAAAAAGTTGAAAACATTTTTTCTTAAGACTTAGTCATTTTTCCGGCGTTTATCAGACTTTCAGATAGGGGAAATGTCAGTGAGCGTTCCAATCTCAGTTCCAGAGCGATTCGCCCAATGAGTCCTTGAAATTTATTCGTTTTCATCCAATTTTCTGGATTTTTGAAAATTTCACTTTTTTTTGAAAACATCCACTAAATGAGGGAATAATATGTGTGAGGGTACCCCAGGAGAGTTCCAAATGTGTGTGGGTAGAATATATATCCCACGGGGGTAAAATTGAATAAAGTTGAAAAAAATTTTTTTTTGGACTTAGTCATTTTTCCGGCGTTTATCAGACTTTCAGATAGGGGAAATGTCAGTGAGTGTTCCGATCTCAGTTCCAGAGCGATTCGCCCAATGAGTCCTTGATATTTAGTCGTTTTCAGGCAATTTTCTGGATTTTTGAAAATTTCACTTTTTTGTGAAAATATCCACTAAATGAGGGAATAATATGTGTGAGGGTACGCCTGGAGAGTTCCAAATGTGTGTGGGTAGAATATATATCCCACGGGGGTAAAATTGAAAAAAGTTTAAAAAAATTTTTCTTTGGACTTAGTCATTTCTCCTGCGTTTATCAGACTTTCAGATAGGGGAAATGTCAGTGAGCGTTCCGATCTCAGTTCCAGAGTGATTCGCCCAATGAGTCCTTGATATTTAGTCGTTTTCAGCCAATTTTCTGGATTTTTGAAAATTTCACTTTTTTGTGAAAATATTCCCTAAATGAGGGAATAATATGTGTGAGGGTACCCCAGGAGAGTTCCAAATGTGTGTGGGTAGAATATATATAACCCAAGGGGGTAAAATTGAAAAAAGTTTAAAAAAAATTTTCTTTGGACTTAGTCATTTATCCGGCTTTTATCAGACTTTCAGATAGGGGAAATGTCAGTGAGCGTTCTGATCTCAGTTCCAGAGCGATTCGCCCAATGAGTCCTTGATATTTATTCGTTTTCAGCCAATTTTCTGAATTTTTGAAAATTTCACTTTTTTGTGACAATATCCATTAAATGAGGGAATAATATGTGTGAGGGTACCCCAGGAGAGTTCCAAATGTGTGTGGGTAGAATATATATAACCCAAGGGGGTAAAATTGAAAAAAGTTTAAAAAAAATTTTCTTTGGACTTAGTCATTTCTCCTGCGTTTATCAGACTTTCAGATAGGGGAAATGTCAGTGAGCGTTCCGATCTCAGTTCCAGAGCGATTCGCCCAATGAGTCCTTGATATTTAGTCGTTTTCAGGCAATTTTCTGGATTTTTGAAAATTTCACTTTTTTGTGAAAATATCCACTAAATGAGGGAATAATATGTGTGACGGTACGCCTGGAGAGTTCCAAATGTGTGTGGGTAGAATATATATCCCACGGGGGTAAAATTGAAAAAAGTTTAAAAAAATTTTTCTTTGGACTTAGTCATTTTTCCGGCGTTTATCAGACTTTCAGATAGGGGAAATGTCAGTGAGCGTTCTGATCTCAGTTCCAGAGCGATTCGCCCAATGAGTCCTTGATATTTATTCGTTTTCATCCAATTTTCTGGATTTTTGAAAATTTCACTTTTTTTTAAAACATCCACTAAATGAGGGAATAATATGTGTGAGGGTACCCCAGGAGAGTTCCAAATGTGTGTGGGTAGAATATATATCCCACGGGGGTAAAATTGAATAAAGTTGAAAAAAATTTTTTTTTGGACTTAGTCATTTTTCCGGCGTTTATCAGACTTTCAGATAGGGGAAATGTCAGTGAGAGTTATGATCTCAGTTCCAGAACGATTCGCCCAATGAGTCCTTGATATTTAGTCGTTTTCAGCCAATTTTCTGGATTTTTGAAAATTTCACTTTTTTGTAAAAATATCCCTTAAATGAGGGAATAATATGTGTGAGGGTTCCCCAGGAGAGTTCCAAATGTGTGTGGGTAGAATATATATCCCACGGGGGTAAAATTTAAAAAAGTTGAAAACATTTTTTCTTTGGACTTAGTCATTTTTCCGGCGTTTATCAGACTTTCAGATAGGCGAAATGTCAGTGAGTGTTCCGATTTCAGTTCCAGAGCGATTCGCCCAATGAGTCCTTGATATTTAGTCGTTTTCAGCCAATTTTCTGGATTTTTGAAAATTTCACTTTTTTGTGAAAATATCCACTAAGTGAGGGAATAATATGTGTGAGGGTACCCCAGGAGAGTTCCAAATGTGTGTGGGTAGAATATATATCCCACTGGGGTAAAATTGAAAAAAGTTGAAAAAAATTTTTTTTTGGACTTAGTCATTTTTCCGGTGTTTATCACATTTTCAGATAGGGGAAATGTCAGTGAGTGTTCCGATCTCAGTTCCAGAGCGATTCGCCCAATGAGTCCTTGATATTTATTCTTTTTCAGCCAATTTTTTGGATTTTTGAAAATTTCACTTTTTTGTGAAAATATTCCCTAAATGAGGGAATAATATGTGTGAGGGTACCCCAGGAGAGTTCCAAATGTGTGTGGGTAGAATATATATAACCCAAGGGGGTAAAATTGAAAAAAGTTTAAAAAAAAATTTCTTTGGACTTAGTCATTTTTCCGGCGTTTATCAGACTTTCAGATAGGGGAAATGTCAGTGAGCGTTCCGATCTCAGTTCCAGAGCGATTCGCCCAATGAGTCCTTGATATTTATTCGTTTTCAGCCAATTTTCTGAATTTTTGAAAATTTCACTTTTTTGTGAAAATATTCCCTAAATGAGGGAATAATATGTGTGAGGGTACCCCAGGAGATTTCCAAATGTGTGTGGATAGAATATATATCCCACGGGGGTAAAATTTAAAAAAGTTGAAAACATTTTTTCTTTGGACTTAGTCATTTTTCCGGCGTTTATCAGACTTTCAGATAGGGGAAATGTCAGTGAGCGTTTCGATCTCAGTTCCAGAGCGATTCGCCCAATGAGTCCTTGATATTTATTCTTTTTCAGCCAATTTTCTGGATTTTTGAAAATTTCACTTTTTTGTGAAAATATCCACTAAATGAGGGAATAATATGTGTGAGGGTACCCCAGGAGAGTTCCAAATGTGTGTGGGTAGAATATATATCCCACAGTGGTAAAATTGAAAAAAGTTGAAAAAAAATTTTCTTTGGACTTAGTCATTTTTCCGGCGTTTATCAGACTATCAGATAGGGGAAATGTCAGTGAGCATTCCGATCTCAGTTCCAGAGCGATTCGCCCAATGAGTCCTTGATATTTAGTCGTTTTCAGCCAATTTTCTGGATTTTTGAAAATTTCACTTTTTTGTGAAAATATCCACTAAATGAGGGAATAATATGTGTGAGGGTACCCCAGGAGAGTTCAAAATGTGTGTGGGTAGAATATATATCCCACTGGGGTAAAATTGAAAAAAGTTGAAAAAAAATTTTTTTTGGACTTAGTCATTTTTCCGGTGTTTATCACATTTTCAGATAGGGGAAATGTCAGTGAGTGTTCCGATCTCAGTTCCAGAGCGATTCGCCCAATGAGTCCTTGATATTTATTCGTTTTCAGCCAATTTTCTGAATTTTTGAAAATTTCACTTTTTTGTGAAAATATTCCCTAAATGAGGGAATAATATGTGTGAGGGTACCCCAGGAGAGTTCCAAATGTGTGTGGATAGAATATATATCCCACGGGGGTAAAATTTAAAAAAGTTGAAAACATTTTTTCTTTGGACTTAGTCATTTTTCCGGCGTTTATCAGACTTTCAGATAGGGGAAATGTCAGTGAGCGTTCCGATCTCAGTTCCAGAGCGATTCGCCCAATGAGTCCTTGATATTTATTCTTTTTCAGCCAATTTTCTGGATTTTTGAAAATTTCACTTTTTTGTGAAAACATCCACTAAATGAGGGAATAATATGTGTGAGGGTACCCCAGGAGAGTTCCAAATGTGTGTGGGTAGTATATATATCCCACGGGGGTAAAATTGAAAAAAGTTGAAAAAAAATTTTCTTTGGACTTAGTCATTTTTCCGGCGTTTATCAGACTTTCAGATAGGGGAAATGTCAGTGAGCGTTCCGATCTCAGATCCAGAGCGATTCGCCCAATGAGTCCTTGATATTTATTCGTTTTCAGACAATTTTTTGAATTTTTGAAAATTTCACTTTTTTGTGAAAATATCCACTAAATGAGGGAATAATATGTGTGAGGGTACCCCAGGAGAGATCCAAATGTGTGTGGGTAGAATATATATCCCACGGGGGTAAAATTGAATAAAGTTGAAAAAAAATTTTTTTTGGACTTAGTCATTTTTCCTGCGTTTATCAGACTTTCGGATAGGGGAAATGTCAGTGAGCGTTCCGATTTCAGTTCCAGAGCGATTCGCCCAATGAGTCCTTGATATTTAGTCGTTTTCAGCCAATTTTCTGGATTTTTGAAAATTTCACTTTTTTGTGAAAACATCCACTAAATGAGGGAATAATATGTGTGAGGGTACCCCAGGAGAGTTCCAAATGTGTGTGGGTAGTATATATATCCCACGGGGGTAAAATTGAAAAAAGTTGAAAAAAAATTTTCTTTGGACTTAGTCATTTTTCCGGCGTTTATCAGACTTTCAGATAGGGGAAATGTCAGTGAGCGTTCCGATCTCAGATCCAGAGCGATTCGCCCAATGAGTCCTTGATATTTATTCGTTTTCAGACAATTTTTTGAATTTTTGAAAATTTCACTTTTTTGTGAAAATATCCACTAAATGAGGGAATAATATGTGTGAGGGTACCCCAGGAGAGATCCAAATGTGTGTGGGTAGAATATATATCCCACGGGGGTAAAATTGAATAAAGTTGAAAAAAAATTTTTTTTGGACTTAGTCATTTTTCCTGCGTTTATCAGACTTTCGGATAGGGGAAATGTCAGTGAGCGTTCCGATTTCAGTTCCAGAGCGATTCGCCCAATGAGTCCTTGATATTTAGTCGTTTTCAGCCAATTTTCTGGATTTTTGAAAATTTCACTTTTTTGTGAAAATATCCACTAAGTGAGGGAATAATATGTGTGAGGGTACCCCAGGAGAGTTCCAAATGTGTGTGGGTAGAATATATATCCCACGGGGGTAAAATTGAAAAAAGTTGAAAACATTTTTTCTTTGGCCTTAGTCATTTTTCCGGCGTTTATCAGACTTTCAGATAGGGGAAATGTCAGTGAGCATTCCTATCTCAGTTCCAGAGCGATTCGCCCAATAAGTCCTTGATATTTAGTCGTTTTCAGCCAATTTTCTGGATTTTTGAAAATTTCACTTTTTTGTGAAAATATCCACTAAATGAGGGAATAATATGTGTGAGGGTACCCCAGGAGAGTTCCAAATGTGTGTGGGTAGAATATATATCCCACTGGGGTAAAATTGAAAAAAGTTGAAAAAAATTTTTTTTTGGACTTAGTCATTTTTCCGTTGTTTATCACATTTTCAGATAGGGGAAATGTCAGTGAGTGTTCCGATCTCAGTTCCAGAGCGATTCACCCAATGAGTCCTTGATATTTAGTCATTTTCAGCCAATTTTCTGGATTTTTGAAAATTTCTCTTTTTTGTGAAGATATCCACTAAATGAGGGAATAATATGTGTGAGGGTACCCCAGGAGAGTTCCAAATGTGTGTGGGTAGAATATATATAACCCAAGGGGGTAAAATTGAAAAAAGTTTAAAAAAAATTTTCGTTGGACTTAGTCATTTTTCCGGCGTTTATCAGACTTTCAGATAGGGGAAATGTCAGTGAGCGTTCCGATTTCAGTTCCAGAGCGATTCGCCCAATGAGTCCTTGATATTTAGTCGTTTTCAGCCAATTTTCTGGATTTTTGAAAATTTCACTTTTTTGTGAAAATATCCACTAAATGAGGGAATAATATGTGTGAGGGTACCCCAGGAGAGTTCCAAATGTGTGTGGGTAGAATATATATCCCACAGTGGTAAAATTGAAAAAAGTTGAAAAAAAATTTTCTTTGGACTTAGTCATTTTTCCGGCGTTTATCAGACTTTCAGATAGGGGAAATGTCAGTGAGCATTCCGATCTCAGTTCCAGAGCGATTCGCCCAATGAGTCCTTGATATTTAGTCGTTTTCAGCCAATTTTCTGGATTTTTGAAAATTTCACTTTTTTGAGAAAATATCCACTAAATGAGGGAATAATATGTGTGAGGGTACCCCAGGAGAGTTCCAAATGTGTGTGGGTAGAATATATATCCCACTGGGGTAAAATTGAAAAAAGTTGAAAAAAATTTTTTTTTGGACTTAGTCATTTTTCCGTTGTTTATCACATTTTCAGATAGGGGAAATGTCAGTGAGTGTTCCGATCTCAGTTCCAGAGCGATTCACCCAATGAGTCCTTGATATTTAGTCATTTTCAGCCAATTTTCTGGATTTTTGAAAATTTCTCTTTTTTGTGAAGATATCCACTAAATGAGGGAATAATATGTGTGAGGGTACCCCAGGAGAGTTCCAAATGTGTGTGGGTAGAATATATATAACCCAAGGGGGTAAAATTGAAAAAAGTTTAAAAAAAATTTTCGTTGGACTTAGTCATTTTTCCGGCGTTTATCAGACTTTCAGATAGGGGAAATGTCAGTGAGCGTTCCGATTTCAGTTCCAGAGCGATTCGCCCAATGAGTCCTTGATATTTAGTCGTTTTCAGCCAATTTTCTGGATTTTTGAAAATTTCACTTTTTTGTGAAAATATCCACTAAATGAGGGAATAATATGTGTGAGGGTACCCCAGGAGAGTTCCAAATGTGTGTGGGTAGAATATATATCCCACAGTGGTAAAATTGAAAAAAGTTGAAAAAAAATTTTCTTTGGACTTAGTCATTTTTCCGGCGTTTATCAGACTTTCAGATAGGGGAAATGTCAGTGAGCATTCCGATCTCAGTTCCAGAGCGATTCGCCCAATGAGTCCTTGATATTTAGTCGTTTTCAGCCAATTTTCTGGATTTTTGAAAATTTCACTTTTTTGAGAAAATATCCACTAAATGAGGGAATAATATGTGTGAGGGTACCCCAGGAGAGTTCAAAATGTGTGTGGGTAGAATATATATCCCACTGGGGTAAAATTGAAAAAAGTTAAAAAAAAATTTTTTTTGGACTTAGTCATTTTTCCGTTGTTTATCACATTTTCAGATAGGGGAAATGTCAGTGAGTGTTCCGATCTCAGTTCCAGAGCGATTCACCCAATGAGTCCTTGATATTTAGTCATTTTCAGCCAATTTTCTGTATTTTTGAAAATTTCACTTTTTTGTGAAAATATCCCCTAAATGAGGGAATAATATGTGTGAGGGTACCCAGGAGAGTTCCAAATGTGTGTGGGTAGAATATATATAACCCAAGGGGGTAAAATTGAAAAAAGTTTAAAAAAATTTTTCTTTGGACTTAGTCATTTTTCCGGCGTTTATCAGATTTTCAGATAGGGGAAATGTCAGTGAGCGTTCTGATCTCAGTTCCAGAGCGATTCGCCCAATGAGTCCTTGATATTTATTCGTTTTCAGCCAATTTTCTGAATTTTTGAAAATTTCACTTTTTTGTGAAAATATCCCCTAAATGAGGGAATAATATGTGTGAGGGTACAACAGGAGAGTTCCAAATGTGTGTGGGTAGAATATATATCCCACAGTGGTAAAATTGAAAAAAGTTGAAAAAAAAATTTCTTTGGACTTAGTCATTTTTCCGGCGTTTATCAGACTTTCAGATAGGGGAAATGTCAGTGAGCATTCCGATCTCAGTTCCAGAGCGATTCGCCCAATGAGTCCTTGATATTTAGTCGTTTTCAGCCAATTTTCTGGATTTTTGAAAATTTCACTTTTTTGTGAAAATATCCCCTAAATGAGGGAATAATATGTGTGAGGGTACCCAGGAGAGTTCCAAATGTGTGTAGGTAGAATATATATAACCCAAGGGGGTAAAATTGAAAAAAGTTTAAAAAAAATTTTCTTTGGACTTAGTCATTTTTCCGGCGTTTATCAGACTTTCAGATAGGGGAAATGTCAGTGAGCGTTCTGATCTCAGTTCCAGAGCGATTCGCCCAATGAGTCCTTGATATTTAGTCGTTTTCAGCCAATTTTCTGGATTTTTGAAAATTTCACTTTTTTGTGAAAATATCCACTAAATGAGGGAATAATATGTGTGAGGGTACCCCAGGAGAGTTCCAAATGTGTGTGGGTAGAATATATATCCCACAGTGGTAAAATTGAAAAAAGTTGAAAAAAAATTTTCTTTGGACTTAGTCATTTTTCCGGCGTTTATCAGACTTTCAGATAGGGGAAATGTCAGTGAGCATTCCGATCTCAGTTCCAGAGCGATTCGCCCAATGAGTCCTTGATATTTAGTCGTTTTCAGCCAATTTTCTGGATTTTTGAAAATTTCACTTTTTTGAGAAAATATCCACTAAATGAGGGAATAATATGTGTGAGGGTACCCCAGGAGAGTTCAAAATGTGTGTGGGTAGAATATATATCCCACTGGGGTAAAATTGAAAAAAGTTAAAAAAAAATTTTTTTTGGACTTAGTCATTTTTCCGTTGTTTATCACATTTTCAGATAGGGGAAATGTCAGTGAGTGTTCCGATCTCAGTTCCAGAGCGATTCACCCAATGAGTCCTTGATATTTAGTCATTTTCAGCCAATTTTCTGTATTTTTGAAAATTTCACTTTTTTGTGAAAATATCCCCTAAATGAGGGAATAATATGTGTGAGGGTACCCAGGAGAGTTCCAAATGTGTGTGGGTAGAATATATATAACCCAAGGGGGTAAAATTGAAAAAAGTTTAAAAAAATTTTTCTTTGGACTTAGTCATTTTTCCGGCGTTTATCAGATTTTCAGATAGGGGAAATGTCAGTGAGCGTTCTGATCTCAGTTCCAGAGCGATTTGCCCAATGAGTCCTTGATATTTATTCGTTTTCAGCCAATTTTCTGAATTTTTGAAAATTTCACTTTTTTGTGAAAATATCCCCTAAATGAGGGAATAATATGTGTGAGGGTACAACAGGAGAGTTCCAAATGTGTGTGGGTAGAATATATATCCCACAGTGGTAAAATTGAAAAAAGTTGAAAAAAAAATTTCTTTGGACTTAGTCATTTTTCCGGCGTTTATCAGACTTTCAGATAGGGGAAATGTCAGTGAGCATTCCGATCTCAGTTCCAGAGCGATTCGCCCAATGAGTCCTTGATATTTAGTCGTTTTCAGCCAATTTTCTGGATTTTTGAAAATTTCACTTTTTTGTGAAAATATCCCCTAAATGAGGGAATAATATGTGTGAGGGTACCCAGGAGAGTTCCAAATGTGTGTAGGTAGAATATATATAACCCAAGGGGGTAAAATTGAAAAAAGTTTAAAAAAAATTTTCTTTGGACTTAGTCATTTTTCCGGCGTTTATCAGACTTTCAGATAGGGGAAATGTCAGTGAGCGTTCTGATCTCAGTTCCAGAGCGATTCGCCCAATGAGTCCTTGATATTTATTCGTTTTCAGCCAATTTTCTGAATTTTTGAAAATTTCACTTTTTTGTGAAAATATCCCCTAAATGAGGGAATAATATGTGTGAGGGTACAACAGGAGAGTTCCAAATGTGTGTGGGTAGAATATATATCCCACGGGGGTAAAATTGAAAAAAGTTGAAAAAAATTTTTCTTTGGACTTAGTCATTTTTCCGGCGTTTATCAGACTTTCAGATAGGGGAAATGTCAGTCAGCGTTCAGATCTCAGTTCCAGAGCGATTTGCCCAATGAGTTCTTGATATTTAGTCGTTTTCAGCCAATTTTCTGGATTTTTGAAAATTTCACTTTTTTGTGAAAATATTCCCTAAATGAGGGAATAATATGTGTGAGGGTACCCCAGGAGAGTTCCAAATGTGTGTGGGTAGAATATATATTCCACGGGGGTAAAATTTAAAAAAGTTGAAAACATTTTTTCTTTGGACTTAGTCATTTTTCCGGCGTTTATCAGACTTTCAGATAGGGGAAATGTCAGTGAGCGTTCCGATCTCAGTTCCAGAGCGATTCGCCCAATGAGTCCTTGATATTTAGTCGTTTTCAGCCAATTTTCTGGATTTTTGAAAATTTCACTTTTTTGTGAAAATATCCACTAAATGAGGGAATAATATGTGTGAGGGTACCCCAGGAGAGTTCCAAATGTGTGTGGGTAGAATATATATCCCACAGGGGTAAAATTGAAAAAAGTTGAAAAAAAATTTTCTTTGGACTTAGTCATTTTTCCGGCGTTTATCAGACTTTCAGATTGGGCAAATGTCAGTGAGCGTTCCGATTTCAGTTACAGAGCGATTCGCCTAATGAGTCCTTGATATTTAGTCGTTTTCAGTCAATTTTCTGGATTTTTGAAAATTTCACTTTTTTGTGAAAATATCCACTAAATGAGGGAATAATATGTGTGAGGGTACCCCAGGAGAGATCCAAATGTGTGTGGGTAGAATATATATCCCACAGGGGTAAAATTGAAAAAAGTTGAAAAAAAATTTTCTTTGGACTTAGTCATTTTTCCTGCGTTTATCAGACTTTCGGATAGGGGAAATGTCAGTGAGTGTTCCGATATCAGTTCCAGAGCGATTCACCCAATGAGTCCTTGATATTTAGTCGTTTTCAGGCAATTTTCTGGATTTTTGAAAATTTCTCTTTTTTGTGAAAATATCCACTAAATGAGGGAATAATATGTGTGAGGGTACCCCAGGAGAGTTCCAAATGTGTGTGGGTAGAATATATATAACCCAAGGGGGTAAAATTGAAAAAAGTTTAAAAAAAATTTTCTTTGGACTTAGTCATTTTTCCGGCGTTTATCAGACTTTCAGATAGGGGAAATGTCAGTCAGCGTTCAGATCTCAGTTCCAGAGCGATTTGCCCAATGAGTTCTTGATATTTAGTCGTTTTCAGCCAATTTTCTGGATTTTTGAAAATTTCACTTTTTTGTGAAAATATTCCCTAAATGAGGGAATAATATGTGTGAGGGTACCCCAGGAGAGTTCCAAATGTGTGTGGGTAGAATATATATTCCACGGGGGTAAAATTTAAAAAAGTTGAAAACATTTTTTCTTTGGACTTAGTCATTTTTCCGGCGTTTATCAGACTTTCAGATAGGGGAAATGTCAGTGAGCGTTCCGATCTCAGTTCCAGAGCGATTCGCCCAATGAGTCCTTGATATTTAGTCGTTTTCAGCCAATTTTCTGGATTTTTGAAAATTTCACTTTTTTGTGAAAATATCCACTAAATGAGGGAATAATATGTGTGAGGGTACCCCAGGAGAGTTCCAAATGTGTGTGGGTAGAATATATATCCCACAGGGGTAAAATTGAAAAAAGTTGAAAAAAAATTTTCTTTGGACTTAGTCATTTTTCCGGCGTTTATCAGACTTTCAGATTGGGCAAATGTCAGTGAGCGTTCCGATTTCAGTTACAGAGCGATTCGCCTAATGAGTCCTTGATATTTAGTCGTTTTCAGTCAATTTTCTGGATTTTTGAAAATTTCACTTTTTTGTGAAAATATCCACTAAATGAGGGAATAATATGTGTGAGGGTACCCCAGGAGAGATCCAAATGTGTGTGGGTAGAATATATATCCCACAGGGGTAAAATTGAAAAAAGTTGAAAAAAAATTTTCTTTGGACTTAGTCATTTTTCCTGCGTTTATCAGACTTTCGGATAGGGGAAATGTCAGTGAGTGTTCCGATATCAGTTCCAGAGCGATTCACCCAATGAGTCCTTGATATTTAGTCGTTTTCAGGCAATTTTCTGGATTTTTGAAAATTTCTCTTTTTTGTGAAAATATCCACTAAATGAGGGAATAATATGTGTGAGGGTACCCCAGGAGAGTTCCAAATGTGTGTGGGTAGAATATATATAACCCAAGGGGGTAAAATTGAAAAAAGTTTAAAAAAAATTTTCTTTGGACTTAGTCATTTTTCCGGCGTTTATCAGACTTTCAGATAGGGGAAATGTCAGTCAGCGTTCAGATCTCAGTTCCAGAGCGATTTGCCCAATGAGTCCTTGATATTTAGTCGTTTTCAGCCAATTTTCTGGATTTTTGAAAATTTCACTTTTTTGTGAAAATATTCCCTAAATGAGGGAATAATATGTGTGAGGGTACCCCAGGAGAGTTCCAAATGTGTGTGGGTAGAATATATATCCCACGGGGGTAAAATTGAATAAAGTTGAAAAAAATTTTTTTTTGGACTTAGTCATTTTTCCGGCGTTTATCAGACTTTCAGACAGGTCAGTGAGCGTTACAATCTCAGTTCCAGAGCGATTCGCCCAATGAGTCCTTGATATTTAGTCGTTTTCAGCCAATTTTCTAGATTTTTGAAAATTTCACTTTTTTGTGAAAATATCCCCTAAATGAGGGAATAATATGTGTGAGGGTACCCCAGGAGAGTTCCAAATGTGTGTGGGTAGAATATATATCCCACGGGGGTAAAATTGAATAAAGTTGAAAAAAATTTTTTTTTGGACTTAGTCATTTTTCCGGCATTTATCAGACTTTCAGATAGGGGAAATGTCAGTGAGCATTACGATCTCAGTTCCAGAGCGATTCGCCCAATGAGTCCTTGATATTTAGTCGTTTTCAGCCAATTTTCTGTATTTTTGAAAATTTCACTTTTTTGTGAAAATATCCCCTAAATGAGGGAATAATATGTGTGAGGGTACCCAGGAGAGTTCCAAATGTGTGTGGGTAGAATATATATAACCCAAGGGGGTAAAATTGAAAAAAGTTTAAAAAAATTTTTCTTTGGACTTAGTCATTTTTCCGGCGTTTATCAGACTTTCAGATAGGGGAAATGTCAGTGAGCGTTCTGATCTCAGTTCCAGAGCGATTCGCCCAATGAGTCCTTGATATTTATTCGTTTTCAGCCAATTTTCTGAATTTTTGAAAATTTCACTTTTTTGTGAAAATATCCCCTAAATGAGGGAATAATATGTGTGAGGGTACAACAGGAGAGTTCCAAATGTGTGTGGGTAAAATATATATCCCACAGTGGTAAAATTGAAAAAAGTTGAAAAAAAAATTTCTTTGGACTTAGTCATTTTTCCGGCGTTTATCAGACTTTCAGATAGGGGAAATGTCAGTGAGCATTCCGATCTCAGTTCCAGAGCGATTCGCCAAATGAGTCCTTGATATTTAGTCGTTTTCAGCCAATTTTCTGTATTTTTGAAAATTTCACTTTTTTGTGAAAATATCCCCTAAATGAGGGAATAATATGTGTGAGGGTACCCAGGAGAGTTCCAAATGTGTGTAGGTAGAATATATATAACCCAAGGGGGTAAAATTGAAAAAAGTTTAAAAAAATTTTTCTTTGGACTTAGTCATTTTTCCGGCGTTTATCAGACTTTCAGATAGGGGAAATGTCAGTGAGCGTTCTGATCTCAGTTCCAGAGCGATTCGCCCAATGAGTCCTTGATATTTATTCGTTTTCAGCCAATTTTCTGAATTTTTGAAAATTTCACTTTTTTGTGAAAATATCCCCTAAATGAGGGAATAATATGTGTGAGGGTACAACAGGAGAGTTCCAAATGTGTGTGGGTAGAATATATATCCCACGGGGGTAAAATTGAAAAAAGTTGAAAAAAAATTTTCTTTGGACTTAGTCATTTTTCCGGCGTTTATCAGACTTTCAGATAGGGGAAATGTCAGTCAGCGTTCAGATCTCAGTTCCAGAGCGATTTGCCCAATGAGTTCTTGATATTTAGTCGTTTTCAGCCAATTTTCTGGATTTTTGAAAATTTCACTTTTTTGTGAAAATATTCCCTAAATGAGGGAATAATATGTGTGAGGGTACCCCAGGAGAGTTCCAAATGTGTGTGGGTAGAATATATATTCCACGCGGGTAAAATTTAAAAAAGTTGAAAACATTTTTTCTTTGGACTTAGTCATTTTTCCGGCGTTTATCAGACTTTCAGATAGGGGAAATGTCAGTGAGCGTTCCGATCTCAGTTCCAGAGCGATTCGCCCAATGAGTCCTTGATATTTAGTCGTTTTCAGCCAATTTTCTGGATTTTTGAAAATTTCACTTTTTTGTGAAAATATCCACTAAATGCGGGAATAATATGTGTGAGGGTACCCCAGGAGAGTTCCAAATGTGTGTGGGTAGAATATATATCCCACAGGGGTAAAATTGAAAAAAGTTGAAAAAAAATTTTCTTTGGACTTAGTCATTTTTCCGGCGTTTATCAGACTTTCAGATTGGGCAAATGTCAGTGAGCGTTCCGATTTCAGTTACAGAGCGATTCGCCTAATGAGTCCTTGATATTTAGTCGTTTTCAGTCAATTTTCTGGATTTTTGAAAATTTCACTTTTTTGTGAAAATATCCACTAAATGAGGGAATAATATGTGTGAGGGTACCCCAGGAGAGATCCAAATGTGTGTGGGTAGAATATATATCCCACAGGGGTAAAATTGAAAAAAGTTGAAAAAAAATTTTCTTTGGACTTAGTCATTTTTCCTGCGTTTATCAGACTTTCGGATAGGGGAAATGTCAGTGAGTGTTCCGATATCAGTTCCAGAGCGATTCACCCAATGAGTCCTTGATATTTAGTCGTTTTCAGGCAATTTTCTGGATTTTTGAAAATTTCTCTTTTTTGTGAAAATATCCACTAAATGAGGGAATAATATGTGTGAGGGTACCCCAGGAGAGTTCCAAATGTGTGTGGGTAGAATATATATAACCCAAGGGGGTAAAATTGAAAAAAGTTTAAAAAAATTTTTCTTTGGACTTAGTCATTTTTCCGGCGTTTATCAGACTTTCAGATAGGGGAAATGTCAGTCAGCGTTCAGATCTCAGTTCCAGAGCGATTTGCCCAATGAGTCCTTGATATTTAGTCGTTTTCAGCCAATTTTCTGGATTTTTGAAAATTTCACTTTTTTGTGAAAATATTCCCTAAATGAGGGAATAATATGTGTGAGGGTACCCCAGGAGAGTTCCAAATGTGTGTGGGTAGAATATATATCCCACGGGGGTAAAATTGAATAAAGTTGAAAAAAATTTTTTTTTGGACTTAGTCATTTTTCCGGCAATTATCAGACTTTCAGATAGGGGAAATGTCAGTGAGCATTACGATCTCAGTTCCAGAGCGATTCGCCCAATGAGTCCTTGATATTTAGTCGTTTTCAGCCAATTTTCTGGATTTTTGAAAATTTCACTTTTTTGTGAAAATATCCACTAAATGAGGGAATAATATGTGTGAGGGTACCCCAGGAGAGTTCCAAATGTGTGTGGGTAGAATATATATCCCACGGGGGTAAAATTGAAAAAAGTTGAAAAATTTTTTTCTTTGGACTTAGTCATTTTTCCGGCGTTTATCAGACTTTCAGATAGGGGAAATGTCAGTCAGCGTTCAGATATCAGTTCCAGAGCGATTTGCCCAATGAGTCCTTGATATTTAGTCATTTTCAGCCAATTTTCTGGATTTTTGAAAATTTCACTTTTTTGTGAAAATATTCCCTAAATGAGGGAATAATATGTGTGAGGGTACCCCAGGAGAGTTCCAAATGTGTGTGGGTAGAATATATATCCCACGGGGGTAAAATTGAATAAAGTTGAAAAAAAAATTTTTTTTGGACTTAGTCATTTTTCCGGCGTTTATCAGACTTTCAGATAGGGGAAATGTCAGTGAGCGTTCCGATCTCAGTTCCAGAGCGATTCGCTCAATGAGTCCTTGATATATATTCGTTTTCAGCCAATTTTCTGAATTTTTGAAAATTTCACTTTTTTGTGAAAATATCCACTAAATGAGGGAATAATATGTGTGAGGGTACCCCAGGAGAGTTCCAAATGTGTGTGGGTAGAATATATATCCCACGGGGGTAAAATTGAATAAAGTTGAAAAAAAATTTTGTTTGGACTTAGTCATTTTTCCGGCGTTTATCAGACTTTCAGATAATGCAAATGTCAGTGAGCGTTCCGATCTCAGTTCCAGAGCGATTTGCCCAATGAGTCCTTGATATTTAGTCGTTTTCAGCCAATTTTCTGGATTTTTGAAAATTTCACTTTTTTGTGAAAATATCCACTAAATGAGGGAATAATATGTGTGAGGGTACCCCAGGAGAGTTCCAAATGTGTGTGGGTAGAATATATATCCCACAAGGGTAAAATTGAAAAAAGTTGAAAAAAAATTTTTTTTGGGACTTAGTCATTTTTCCGGCGTTAATCAGACTTTCAGATAGGACAAATGTCAGTGAGCGTTTCGATTTCAGTTCCAGAGCGTTTCGCCCAATGAGTCCTTGATATTTAGTCGTTTTCAGCCAATTTTCTGGATTTTTGAAAATGTCACTTTTTTGTGAAAATATCCACTAAATGAGGGAACAATATGTGTGAGGGGAACTCAGGAGAGTTCCAAATGTGTGTGGGTAGAATATATATCCGACGGGGGTAAAATTAAAAAAAGTAAAAAAAAAATTTTCTTTGGACTTAGTCATTTTTCCGGCGTTTATCACACTTTCAGATAGGGGAAATGTCAGTGAGCGTTCCGATCTCAGTTCCAGAGCGATTCGCCCAATGAGTCCTTGATATTTAGTCGTTTTCAGCCAATATTTTGGATTTTTGAAAATTTCACTTTTTTGTGAAAATATCCACTAAATGAGGGAATAATATGTGTGAGGGTACCTCAGGAGAGTTCCAAATGTGTGTGGGTAGAATATATATCCCACGGGGGTAAAATTGAAAAAAGTTGAAAAAAAAATTTTTTTGGACTTAATCATTTTTCCGGGGTTTATCAGACTTTCAGATAGGGGAAATGTCAGTGAGCGTTCCGATCTCAGTTCCAGAGCGATTCGCCCAATGAGTCCTTGATATTTATTCTTTTTCAGCCAATTTTCTGGATTTTTGAAAATTTCACTTTTTTGTGAAAATATCCACTAAGTGAGGGAATAATATGTGTGAGGGTACCCCAGGAGAGTTCGAAATGTGTGTGGGTAGAATATATATCCCACGGGGGTAACATTGAATAAAGTTGAAAAAAAATTGTTTTTGGACTTAGTCATTTTTCCTGCATTTATCAGACTTTCAGATAGGGGAAATGTCAGTGAGCGTCCTGATTTCAGTTCCAGAGCGATTCGCCCAATGAGTCCTTGATATTTAGTCGTTTTCAGCCAATTTTCTGGATTTTTGAAAATTTCACTTTTTTGTGAAAATATCCACTAAGTGAGGGAATAATATGTGTGAGGGTACCCCAGGAGAGTTCCAAATGTGTGTGGGTAGAATATATATCCCACGGGGGTAAAATTGAAAAAAGTTGAAAAAAAAATTTTTTTGGACTTCGTCATTTTTCCGGCGTTCATCAGACTTTCAGATAGGGGAAATGTCAGTGAGAATTCCGATCTCAGTTCCAGAGCGACTCGCCCAATGAGTCCTTGATATTTAGTCATTTTCAGCCAATTTTCTGGATTTTTGAAAATTTCACTTTTTTGTGAAAATATCCACTAAATGAGGGAATAATATGTGTGAGGGTACCCCAGGAGAGTTCAAAATGTGTGTGGGTAGAATATATATCCCACGGGGGCAAAAATGAAAAAAGTTGAAATAAAATTTTTTTTCGACTTAGTCATTTTTCCGGCGTTTATCACACTTTCAGATAGGGGAAATGTCAGTGAGTGTTTCAATCTCAGTTCCAGAGCGATTCGCCCAATGAGTCCTTGATATTTAGTCGTTTTCAGCCAATATTTTGGATTTTTGAAAATTTCACTTTTTTGTGAAAATATCCACTAAATGAGGGAATAATATGTGTGAGGGTACCCCAGGAGAGTTCCAAATGTTTGTGGGTAGAATATATATCACACGGGGGTAAAATTGAATAAAGTTGAAAAAAATTTTTTCTTTGGACTTAGTCATTTTTCCTGCGTTTATCAGACTTTCAGATAGGGGAAATGTCAGTGAGCGTTGCGATCTCAGTTCCAGAGCGATTCGCCCAATGAGTCCTTAATATTTAGTCGTTTTCATCCAATTTTCTGGATTTTTGAAAATTTCACTTTTTTGTGAAAATATCCACTAAATGAGGGAATAATATGTGTGAGGGTACACCAGGAGAGTTCCAAATGTGTGTGGGTAGAATATATATCCCACGGGGGTAAAATTGAAAAAAGTTGAAAAAAATTTTTCTTTGGACGTAGTCATTTTTCCGCCGTTTATCAGACTTTCAGATAGGGGAAATATCAGTGAGCGTTCCGATTTCAGTACCAGAGCGATTTGCCCAATGAGTCCTTGATATTTAGTCGTTTTCAGCCAATTTTCTTGATTTTTGAAAATTTCACTTTTTTGTGAAAATATCCACTAAATGAGGGAATAATATGTGTGAGGGTACCCCATGAGAGTTCCAAATGTGTGTGGGTAGAATATATATCCCACGGGGGTAAAATTTGAAAAAATTTGAAAAAATTTTTTTTTGGACGTAGTCATTTTTCCGGCGTTTATCAGACTTTCAGATAGGGGAAATGTCAGTGAGCGTTCCGATCTCAGTTCCAGAGCGATTCGCACAATGAGTCCTTGATATTTATTCGTTTTCAGCCAATTTTCTGGATTTTTGAAAATTTCACTTTTTTGTGAAAATATCCACTAAATGAGGGAATAATATGTGTGAGGGTACCCCAGGAGAGTTCCAAATGTGTGTGGGTAGAATATATATCCCACGGGGGTAAAATTGAAAAAAGTTGAAAAAAAATTTTTTTTGGACTTAGTCATTTTTCCAACGCTTCTCAAACTCTCAGATAGGGGAAATGTCAGTGAGCGTTCCGATTTCAGTTCCAGAGCGATTCGCCCAATGAGTCCTTGATATTTAGTCGTTTTCAGCCAATTTTCTGGATTTTTGAAAATTTCACTTTTTTGTGAAAATATCCACTAAATGAGGGAATATGTGTGAGGGTACCCCAGAAGAGTTCCAAATGTGTGTGGGTAGAATATATATCCCACGGGGGTAAAATTGAAAAAAGTTGAAAACATTTTTTTTTGGACTTAGTCATTATTCCGATGTTTATCAAACTTTCAGATAGGGCAAATGTCAGTGAGCGTTCCGATTTCAGTTCTATAGCGATTCGCTCAATGAGTCCTTGATATTCATACGTTTTCAGCCAATTTTCTGGATTTTTGAAAATTTCACTTTTTTGGGAAAATATCCACTAAATGAGGGAATAATATGTGTGAGGGTACCCCAGGAGAGTTCAAAATGTGTGTGGGTAGAATATATATCCCACGGGGGTAAAATTGAAAAAAATTTGAAAAAAATTTTTTTTGGCCTTAGTCATTTTTCCAACGCTTCTCAAACTCTCAGATAGGGGAAATGTCAGTGAGCGTTAGGATTTCAGTTCCAGAGCGATTCGCCCAATGAGTCCTTGATATTTAGTCGTTTTCAGACAATTTTCTGGATTTTTGAAAATTTCACTTTTTTGTGAAAATATCCACTAAATGAGGGAATAATATGTGTGAGGGTACCCCAGGAGAGTTCCAAATGTGTGTGGGTAGAATATATATCCCACGGGGGTAAACTTGAAAAAAGTTGAAAAATTTTTTCTTTGGACTTAGTCATTTTTCCGGCGTTTATCAGACTTTCAGATAGGGGAAATGTCAGTGAGCGTTCCGATCTCAGTTCCAGAGCGATTCGCCCAATGAGTCCTTGATATTTATTCGTTTTCAGCCAATTTTCTGGATTTTTGAAAATTTCACTTTTTTGTGAAAATATCCACTAAATGAGGGAATAATATGTGTGAGGGTACCCCAGAAGAGTTCCAAATGTGTGTGGGTAGAATATATATCCCACGGGGGTAAAATTGAAAAAAGTTGAAAACATTTTTTTTTTGGACCTAGTCATTATTCCGATGTTTATCAAACTTTCAGACAGGGGAAATGTCAGTGAGCGTTCCGATTTCAGTTCCAGAGCGATTCGTCCAATGAGTCCTTGATATTTAGTCGTTTTCAGCCAATTTTCTGGATTTTTGAAAATTTCACTTTTTGTGAAAATATCCACTAAATGAGGGAATAATATGTGTGAGGGTACCCCAGGAGAGTTCCAAATGTGTATGGGTAGAATATATATCCCACGGGGGTAAAATTGAAAAAAGTTGAAAAAAAATTTTTTTTGGACTTAGTCATTTTTCCGGCGTTAATCAGACTTTCAGATAGGGCAAATGTCAGTGAGCGTTCCGATTTCAGTTCCAGAGCGATTCGCCCAATGAGTCCTTGATATTTAGTCGTTTTCAGCCAATTTTCTGGATTTTTGAAAATTTCACTTTTTTGTGAAAATATCCACTAAATGAGGGAATAATATGTGTGAGGGTACCCCAGAAGAGTTCCAAATGTGTGTGGGTAGAATATATATCCCACGGGGGTAAAATTGAAAAAAGTTGAAAACATTTTTTTTTTGGACTTAGTCATTATTCCGATGTTTATCAAACTTTCAGATAGGGGAAATGTCAGTGAGCGTTCCGATTTCAGTTCCAGAGCGATTCGCCCAATGAGTCCTTGATATTTAGTCGTTTTCAGCCAATTTTCTGGATTTTTGAAAATTTCACTTTTTTGTGAAAATATCCACTAAATGAGGGAATAATATGTGTGAGGGTACCCCAGGAGAGTTCAAAATGTGTGTTGGTAGAATATATATCCCACGGGGGTAAAATTGAAAAAAATTTGAAAAAATTTTTTTTTTGCCTTAGTCATTTTTACAAAGCTTCTCAAACTCTCAGATAGGGGAAATGTCAGTGAGCGTTCCGATTTCAGTTCCAGAGCGATTCACCCAATGAGTCCTTGATATTTAGTCGCTTTCAGCCAATTTTCTGGATTTTTGAAAATTTCACTTTTTTGTGAAAATATCCACTAAATGAGGGAATAATATGTGTGAGGGTACCCCAGAAGAGTTCCAAATGTGTGAGGGTATAATATATATCCCACAGGGGTAAAATTGAAAAAAGTTGAAAAATTTTTTTTTTTGGACTTAGTCATTATTCCGATGTTTATCAAACTTTCAGATAGGGGAAATGTCAGTGAGCGTTCCGATTTCAGTTCCAGAGCGATTCGCCCAATGAGTCCTTGATATTTAGTCGTTTTCAGCCAATTTTCTGGATTTTTGAAAATTTCACTTTTTTGTGAAAATATCCACTAAATGAGGGAATAATATGTGTGAGGGAACCCCAGGAGAGTTCCAAATGTGTGTGGGTAGAATATATATCCCACGGGGGTAAAATTGAAAAAAGTTGAAAAAAAATTTTTTTTGGACTTAGTCATTATTCCGATGTTTATCAAACTTTCAGATAGGGGAAATGTCAGTGAGCGTTCCGATTTCAGTTCCAGAGCGATTCGCCCAATGAGTCCTTGATATTTAGTCGTTTTCAGCCAATTTTCTGGATTTTTGAAAATTTCACTTTTTTGTGCTAATATCCACTAAATGAGGGAATAATATGTGTGAGGGTACCCCAGAAGAGTTCCAAATGTGTGTGGGTAGAATATATATCCCACGGGGGTAAAATTGAAAAAAGTTGAAAACATTTTTTTTCTGGACTTAGTCATTATTCCGATGTTTATCAAACTTTCAGATAGGGCAAATGTCAGTGAGCGTTCCGATTTCAGTTCTATAGCGATTCGCCCAATGAGTCCTTGATATTTAGTCGTTTTCAGCCAATTTTCTGGATTTTTGAAAATTTCACTTTTTTGTGAAAATATCCACTAAATGAGGGAATAATATGTGTGAGGGTACCCCAGGAGAGTTCCAAATGTGTGTGGGTAGAATATATATCCCACGGGGGTAAAATTGAATAAAGTTGAAAAAAATTTTTTTTTGGACTTAGTCATTTTTCCTGCGTTTATCAAACTTTCAGATAGGGGAAAAGTCAGTGAGCGTTCCGATTTCAGTTCCAGAGCAATTCGCCCAATGAGTCCTTGATATTTAGTCGTTTTCAGCCAATATTTTGGATTTTTGAAAATTTCACTTTTTTGTGAAAATATCCACTAAATGAGGGAATAATATGTGTGAGGGTACCCCAGGAGAGTTCAAAATGTGTGTGGGTAGAATATATATCCCACGGGGGTAAAATTGAAAAAAGTTGAAAAAAAATTTTTTTTGGACTTAGTCATTATTCCGATGTTTATCAAACTTTCAGATAGGGGAAATGTCAGTGAGCGTTCCGATTTCAGTTCCAGAGCGATTCGCCCAATGAGTCCTTGATATTTAGTCGTTTTCAGCCAATTTTCTGGATTTTTGAAAATTTCACTTTTTTGTGAAATATCCACTAAATGAGGGAATAATATGTGTGAGGGTACCCCAGGAGAGTTCCAAATGTGTGTGGGTAGAATATATATCCCACGGGGGTAAAATTGAAAAAAGTTGAAAAAAATTTTTCTTTGGACTTAGTCATTTTTCCGGCGTTTATCAGACTTTCAGATAGGGGAAATGTCAGTGAGCGTTCCGATCTCAGTTCCAGAGCGATTCGCCCAATGAGTCCTTGATATTCATACGTTTTCAGCCAATTTTCTGGATTTTTGAAAATTTCACTTTTTTGTGAAAATATCCACTAAATGAGGGAATAATATGTGTGAGGGTACCCCAGGAGAGTTCAAAATGTGTGTGGGTAGAATATATATCCCACGGGGGTAAAATTGAAAAAAATTTTAAAAAAATTTTTTTTGGCCTTAGTCATTTTTCCAACGCTTCTCAAACTCTCAGATAGGGGAAATGTCAGTGAGCGTTCCGATTTCAGTTCCAGAGCGATTCGCCCAATGAGTCCTTGATATTTAGTCGTTTTCAGACAATTTTCTGGATTTTTGAAAATTTCACTTTTTTGTGAAAATATCCACTAAATGAGGGAATAATATGTGTGAGCGTACCCCAGAAGAGTTCCAAATGTGTGTGGGTAGAATATATATCCCACGGGGGTAAAATTGAAAAAAGTTGAAAACATTTTTTTTTTGGACTTAGTCATTATTCCGATGTTTATCAAACTTTCAGATAGGGGAAATGTCAGTGAGCGTTCCGATTTCAGTTCCAGAGCGATTCGCCCAATGAGTCCTTGATATTTAGTCGTTTTCAGCCAATTTTCTGGATTTTTGAAAATTTCACTTTTTTGTGAAAATATCCACTAAATGAGGGAATAATATGTGTGAGGGTACCCCAGGAGAGTTCCAAATGTGTGTGGGTAGAATATATATCCCACGGGGGTAAAATTGAAAAAAGTTGAAAAAATTTTTTTTTTGCCTTAGTCATTTTTCCAACGCTTCTCAAACTCTCAGATAGGGGAAATGTCAGTGAGCGTTCCGATTTCAGTTCCAGAGCGATTCGCCCAATGAGTCCTTGATATTTAGTCGTTTTCAGCCAATTTTCTGGATTTTTGAAAATTTCACTTTTTTGTGAAAATATCCACTAAATGAGGGAATAATATGTGTGAGGGTACCCCAGGAGAGTTCAAAATGTGTGTGGGTAGAATATATATCCCACGGGGGTAAAATTGAAAAAAGTTTAAAAAAAATTTTTTTTCGACTTACTCATTTTTCTGGCGTTTATCAGACTTTCAGATAGGGGAAATGTCAGTGAGCATTCCGATCTCAGTTCCAGAGCGATTTGCCCAATGAGTCCTTGATATTTAGTCGTTTTCAGCCAATTTTCTGGATTTTTGAAAATTTCACTTTTTTGTGAAAATATCCACTAAATGAGGGAATAATATGTGTGAGGGTACCCCAGGAGAGTTCAAAATGTGTGTGGGTAGAATATATATCCCACGGGGGTAAAATTGAAAAAAATTTGAAAAAATTTTTTTTTGGCCTTAGTCATTTTTCCAACGCTTCTCAAACTCTCAGATAGGGGAAATGTCAGTGAGCGTTCCGATTTCAGTTCCAGAGCGATTCGCCCAATGAGTCCTTGATATTTAGTCGTTTTCAGCCAATTTTCTGGATTTTTGAAAATTTCACTTTTTTGTGAAAATATCCACTAAATGAGGGAATAATATGTGTGAGGGTACCCCAGGAGAGTTCAAAATGTGTGTGGGTAGAATATATATCCCACGGGGGTAAAATTGAAAAAAGTTGAAAAAAAAAATTTTTTGGACTTAGTCATTTTTCTGGCGTTTATCAGACTTTCAGATAGGGGAAATGTCAGTGAGCATTCCGATCTCAGTTCCAGAGCGATTTGCCCAATGAGTCCTTGATATTTAGTCGTTTTCAGCCAATTTTCTGGATTTTTGAAAATTTCACTTTTTTGTGAAAATATCCACTAAATGAGGGAATAATATGTGTGAGGGTACCCCAGGAGAGTTCAAAATGTGTGTGGGTAGAATATATATCCCACGGGGGTAAAATTGAAAAAAGTTGAAAAAAAAATTTTTTTGGACTTAGTCATTTTTCCGGCGTTTATCAGACTTTCAGATAGGGGAAATGTCAGTGAGCATTCCGATCTCAGTTCCAGAGCGATTCGCGCAATGAGTCCTTGATATTTATTCGTTTTCAGCCAATTTTCTGGATTTTTGAAAATTTCCCTTTTTTGTGAAAATATCCACTAAATGAGGGAATAATATGTGTGAGGGTACCCCAGGAGAGTTCCAAATGTGTGTGGGTAGAATATATATCCCACGGGGGTAAAATTGAAAAAAGTTGAAAAAATTTTTTCTTTGGACTTAGTCATTTTTCCGGCGTTTATCAGACTTTCAGATAGGGGAAATGTCAGTGAGCGTTCCGATCTCAGTTCCAGAGCGATTCGCCCAATGAGTCCTTGATATTTATTCGTTTTCAGCCAATTTTCTGGATTTTTGAAAATTTCACTTTTTTGTGAAAATATCCACTAAATGAGGGAATAATATGTGTGAGGGTACCCCAGGAGAGTTCCAAATGTGTGTGGGTAGAATATATATCCCACGGGGGTAAAATTGAAAAAAGTTGAAAAAATTTTTTTTTTGCCTTAGTCATTTTTCCAACGCTTCTCAAACTCTCAGATAGGGGAAATGTCAGTGAGCGTTCCGATTTCAGTTCCAGAGCGATTCGCCCAATGAGTCCTTGATATTTAGTCGTTTTCAGCCAATTTTCTGGATTTTTGAAAATTTCACTTTTTTGTGAAAATATCCACTAAATGAGGGAATAATATGTGTGAGGGTACCCCAGGAGAGTTCAAAATGTGTGTGGGTAGAATATATATCCCACGGGGGTAAAATTGAAAAAAGTTTAAAAAAAATTTTTTTTCGACTTACTCATTTTTCTGGCGTTTATCAGACTTTCAGATAGGGGAAATGTCAGTGAGCATTCCGATCTCAGTTCCAGAGCGATTTGCCCAATGAGTCCTTGATATTTAGTCGTTTTCAGCCAATTTTCTGGATTTTTGAAAATTTCACTTTTTTGTGAAAATATCCACTAAATGAGGGAATAATATGTGTGAGGGTACCCCAGGAGAGTTCAAAATGTGTGTGGGTAGAATATATATCCCACGGGGGTAAAATTGAAAAAAATTTGAAAAAATTTTTTTTTGGCCTTAGTCATTTTTCCAACGCTTCTCAAACTCTCAGATAGGGGAAATGTCAGTGAGCGTTCCGATTTCAGTTCCAGAGCGATTCGCCCAATGAGTCCTTGATATTTAGTCGTTTTCAGCCAATTTTCTGGATTTTTGAAAATTTCACTTTTTTGTGAAAATATCCACTAAATGAGGGAATAATATGTGTGAGGGTACCCCAGGAGAGTTCAAAATGTGTGTGGGTAGAATATATATCCCACGGGGGTAAAATTGAAAAAAGTTGAAAAAAAAAATTTTTTGGACTTAGTCATTTTTCTGGCGTTTATCAGACTTTCAGATAGGGGAAATGTCAGTGAGCATTCCGATCTCAGTTCCAGAGCGATTTGCCCAATGAGTCCTTGATATTTAGTCGTTTTCAGCCAATTTTCTGGATTTTTGAAAATTTCACTTTTTTGTGAAAATATCCACTAAATGAGGGAATAATATGTGTGAGGGTACCCCAGGAGAGTTCAAAATGTGTGTGGGTAGAATATATATCCCACGGGGGTAAAATTGAAAAAAGTTGAAAAAAAAATTTTTTTGGACTTAGTCATTTTTCCGGCGTTTATCAGACTTTCAGATAGGGGAAATGTCAGTGAGCATTCCGATCTCAGTTCCAGAGCGATTCGCGCAATGAGTCCTTGATATTTATTCGTTTTCAGCCAATTTTCTGGATTTTTGAAAATTTCCCTTTTTTGTGAAAATATCCACTAAATGAGGGAATAATATGTGTGAGGGTACCCCAGGAGAGTTCCAAATGTGTGTGGGTAGAATATATATCCCACGGGGGTAAAATTGAAAAAAGTTGAAAAAAATTTTTCTTTGGACTTAGTCATTTTTCCGGCGTTTATCAAACTTTCAGATAGGGGAAATGTCAGTGAGCATTCCGATTTCAGTTCCAGAGCAATTCGCCCAATGAGTCCTTGATATTTAGTCGTTTTCAGCCAATATTTTGGATTTTTGAAAATTTCACTTTTTTGTGAAAATATCCACTAAATGAGGGAGTAATATTTGTGAGGGTACCCCAGGAGAGTTCAAAATGTGTGTGGGTAGAATATATATCCCACGGGGGTAAAATTGAAAAAAGTTGAAAAAATTTTTTCTTTGGACTTAGTCATTTTTCCGGCGTTTATCAGACTTTCAGATAGGGGAAATGTCAGTGAGCGTTCCGATCTCAGTTCCAGAGCGATCCGCCCAATGAGTCCTTGATATTTATTCGTTTTCAGCCAATTTTCTGGATTTTTGAAAATTTCACTTTTTTTGTGAAAATATCCACTAAATGAGGGAATAATATGTGTGAGGGTACCCCAGGAGAGTTCCAAATGTGTGTGGGTAGAATATATATCCCACGGGGGTAAAATTGAAAAAAGTTGAAAAAAATTTTTTTTTGCCTTAGTCATTTTTCCAACGCTTCTCAAACTCTCAGATAGGGGAAATGTCAGTGAGCGTTCCGATTTCAGTTCCAGAGCGATTCGCCCAATGAGTCCTTGATATTTAGTCGTTTTCAGCCAATTTTCTGGATTTTTGAAAATTTCACTTTTTTGTGAAAATATCCACTAAATGAGGGAATAATATGTGTGAGGGTACCCCAGGAGAGTTCAAAATGTGTGTGGATAGAATATATATCCCACGGGGGTAAAATTGAAAAAAGTTGAAAACATTTTTTTTTTGGCCTTAGTCATTTTTCCAACGCTTCTCAAACTCTCAGATAGGGGAAATGTCAGTGAGCGTTCCGATTTCAGTTCCAGAGCGATTCGCCCAATGAGTCCTTGATATTTAGTCGTTTTCAGCCAATTTTCTGGATTTTTGAAAATTTCACTTTTTTGTGAAAATATCCACTAAATGAGGGAATAATATGTGTGAGGGTACCCCAGGAGAGTTCAAAATGTGTGTGGGTAGAATATATATCCCACGGTGGTAAAATTGAAAAAAGTTTAAAAAAAAATTTTTTTGGACTTAGTCATTTTTCGACGTTTATCAAACTTTCAGATAGGGGAAATGTCAGTGAGCGTTCCGATTTCAGTTTCAGAGCGATTCGCCCAATGAGTCCTTGATATTTAGTCGTTTTCAGCCAATTTTCTGGATTTTTGAAAATTTCACTTTTTTGTGAAAATATCCACTAAATGAGGGAATAATATGTGTGAGGGTACCCCAGGAGAGTTCCAAATGTGTGTGGGTAGAATATATATCCCACGGGGGTAAAATTGAAAAAAGTTGAAAAAAATTTTTCTTTGGACTTAGTCATTTTTCCGGCGTTTATCAAACTTTCAGATAGGGGAAATGTCAGTGAGCATTCCGATTTCAGTTCCAGAGCAATTCGCCCAATGAGTCCTTGATATTTAGTCGTTTTCAGCCAATATTTTGGATTTTTGAAAATTTCACTTTTTTGTGAAAATATCCACTAAATGAGGGAGTAATATTTGTGAGGGTACCCCAGGAGAGTTCAAAATGTGTGTGGGTAGAATATATATCCCACGGGGGTAAAATTGAAAAAAGTTGAAAAAATTTTTTCTTTGGACTTAGTCATTTTTCCGGCGTTTATCAGACTTTCAGATAGGGGAAATGTCAGTGAGCGTTCCGATCTCAGTTCCAGAGCGATCCGCCCAATGAGTCCTTGATATTTATTCGTTTTCAGCCAATTTTCTGGATTTTTGAAAATTTCACTTTTTTTGTGAAAATATCCACTAAATGAGGGAATAATATGTGTGAGGGTACCCCAGGAGAGTTCCAAATGTGTGTGGGTAGAATATATATCCCACGGGGGTAAAATTGAAAAAAGTTGAAAAAAATTTTTTTTTGCCTTAGTCCTTTTTCCAACGCTTCTCAAACTCTCAGATAGGGGAAATGTCAGTGAGCGTTCCGATTTCAGTTCCAGAGCGATTCGCCCAATGAGTCCTTGATATTTAGTCGTTTTCAGCCAATTTTCTGGATTTTTGAAAATTTCACTTTTTTGTGAAAATATCCACTAAATGAGGGAATAATATGTGTGAGGGTACCCCAGGAGAGTTCAAAATGTGTGTGGGTAGAATATATATCCCACGGTGGTAAAATTGAAAAAAGTTTAAAAAAAAATTTTTTTGGACTTAGTCATTTTTCGACGTTTATCAAACTTTCAGATAGGGGAAATGTCAGTGAGCGTTCCGATTTCAGTTTCAGAGCGATTCGCCCAATGAGTCCTTGATATTTAGTCGTTTTCAGCCAATTTTCTGGATTTTTGAAAATTTCACTTTTTTGTGAAAATATCCACTAAATGAGGGAATAATATGTGTGAGGGTACCCCAGGAGAGTTCCAAATGTGTGTGGGTAGAATATATATCCCACGGGGGTAAAATTGAAAAAATTTGAAAAAAATTTTTTTTTGCCTTAGTCATTTTTCCAACGCTTCTCAAACTCTCAGATAGGGGAAATGTCAGTGAGCGTTCCGATTTCAGTTCCAGAGTGATTTGCCCAATGAGTCCTTGATATTTAGTCGTTTTCAGCCAATTTTCTGGATTTTTGAAAATTTCACTTTTTTGTGAAAATATCCACTAAATGAGGGAATAATATGTGTGAGGGTACCCCAGGAGAGTTCAAAATGTGTGTGGGTAGAATATATATCCCACGGGGGTAAAATTGAAAAAAATTTGAAAAAAATTTTTTTTGGCCTTAGTCATTTTTCCTACGCTTCTCAAACTCTCAGATAGGGGAAATGTCAGTGAGCGTTCCGATTTCAGTTCCAGAGCGATTCGCCCAATGAGTCCTTGATATTTAGTCGTTTTCAGCCAATTTTCTGAATTTTTGAAAATTTCACTTTTTTGTGAAAATATCCACTAAATGAGGGAATAATATGTGTGAGGGTACCCCAGGAGAGTTCAAAATGTGTGTGGGTAGAATATATATCCCACGGGGGTAAAATTGAAAAAAGTTGAAAAATATTTTTTTTTCGACTTAGTCATTTTTCTGGCGTTTATCAGACTTTCAGATAGGGGAAATGTCAGTGAGCGTTCCGATCTCAGTTCCAGAGCGATTCGCCCAGTGAGTCCTTGATATTTAGTCGTTTTCAGCCAATTTTCTGGATTTTTGAAAATTTCACTTTTTTGGGAAAATATCCACTAAATGAGGGAATAATATGTGTGAGGGTACCCCAGGAGAGTTCCAAATGTGTGTGGGTAGAATATATATCCCACGGGGGTAAAATTGAAAAAAGTTGAAAAACATTTTTCTTTGGACTTAGTCATTTTTCCGGCGTTTATCAGACTTTCAGATAGGGGAAATGTCAGTGAGCGTTCCGATCTCAGTTCCAGAGCGATTCGCCCAATGAGTCCTTGATATTTATTCGTTTTCAGCCAATTTTCTGGATTTTTGAAAATTTCACTTTTTTGTTAAAATATCCACTAAATGAGGGAATAATATGTGTGAGGGTACCCCAGGAGAGTTCAAAATGTGTGTGGGTAGAATATATATCCCACGGGGGTAAAATTGAAAAAATTTGAAAAAATTTTTTTTTTGCCTTAGTCATTTTTCCAACGCTTCTCAAATTCTCAGATAGGGGAAATGTCAGTGAGCGTTCCGATTTCAGTTCCAGAGTGATTTGCCCTATGAGTCCTTGATATTTAGTCGTTTTCAGCCAATTTTCTGGATTTTTGAAAATTTCACTTTTTTGTGAAAATATCCACTAAATGAGGGAATAATATGTGTGAGGGTACCCCAGGAGAGTTCAAAATGTGTGTGGGTAGAATATATATCCCACGGGGGTAAAATTGAAAAAAATTTGAAAAAAATTTTTTTTGGCCTTAGTCATTTTTCCTACGCTTCTCAAACTCTCAGATAGGGGAAATGTCAGTGAGCGTTCCGATTTCAGTTCCAGAGCGATTCGCCCAATGAGTCCTTGATATTTAGTCGTTTTCAGCCAATTTTCTGGATTTTTGAAAATTTCACTTTTTTGTGAAAATATCCACTAAATGAGGGAATAATATGTGTGAGGGTACCCCAGGAGAGTTCAAAATGTGTGTGGGTAGAATATATATCCCACGGGGGTAAAATTGAAAAAAGTTGAAAAATATTTTTTTTTCGACTTAGTCATTTTTCTGGCGTTTATCAGACTTTCAGATAGGGGAAATGTCAGTGAGCGTTCCGATCTCAGTTCCAGAGCGATTCGCCCAATGAGTCCTTGATATTTAGTCGTTTTCAGCCAATTTTCTGGATTTTTGAAAATTTCACTTTTTTGTGAAAATATCCACTAAATGAGGGAATAATATGTGTGAGGGTACCCCAGGAGAGTTCCAAATGTGTGTGGGTAGAATATATATCCCACGGGGGTAAAATTGAAAAAAGTTGAAAAACATTTTTCTTTGGACTTAGTCATTTTTCCGGCGTTTATCAGACTTTCAGATAGGGGAAATGTCAGTGAGCGTTCCGATCTCAGTTCCAGAGCGATTCGCCCAATGAGTCCTTGATATTTATTCGTTTTCAGCCAATTTTCTGGATTTTTGAAAATTTCACTGTTTTGTGAAAATATCCACTAAATGAGGGAATAATATGTGTGAGGGTACCCCAGGAGAGTTCAAAATGTGTGTGGGTAGAATATATATCCCACGGGTTAAAATTGAAAAAAGTTGAAAAAATTTTTTCTTTGGTCTTAGTCATTTTTCCGGCGTTTATCAAACTTTCAGATAGGGGAAATGTCAGTGAGCATTCCGATTTCAGTTCCAGAGCAATTCGCCCAATGAGTCCTTGATATTTAGTCATTTTCAGCCAATATTTCGGATTTTTGAAAATTTCACTTTTTTGTGAAAATATCCACTAAATGAGGGAATAATATTTGCGAGGGTACCCCGGGAGAGTTCAAAATGTGTGTGGGTAGAATATATATCCCACGGGGGTAAAACTGAAAAAAGTTGAAAAAAAAATTTTTTTGGACTTAGTCATTTTTCCGGCGTTTATCAGACTTTCAGATAGGGGAAATGTCAGTCAGCATTACGATTTCAGTTCCAGAGCGATTCGCCCAATGAGTCCTTGATATTTAGTCGTTTTCAGCCAATTTTCTGGATTTTAGAAAATTTCACTTTTTTGTGAAAATATCCACTAAATGAGGGAATAATATGTGTGAGGGTACCCCAGGAGAGTTCCAAATGTGTGTGGGTAGAATATATATCCCACGGGGGTAAAATTGAAAAAAGTTGAAACAATTTTTTCTTTGGACTTAGTCATTTTTCCGGCGTTTATCAAACTTTCAGATAGGGGAAATGTCAGTGAGCATTCCGATTTCAGTTCCAGAGCGATTCGCCCAATGAGTCCTTGATATTTAGTCGTTTTCAGCCAATTTTCTGGATTTTTGAAAATTTCACTTTTTTGTTAAAATATCCACTAAATGAGGGAATAATATGTGTGAGGGTACCCCAGGAGAGTTCCAAATGTGTGTGGGTAGAATATATATCCCACGGGGGTAAAATTGAATAAAGTTGAAAAAAAATTTTTTTTTAGACTTAGTCATTTTTCCGGCGTTTATCAGACTTTCAGATAGGGGAAATGTCAGTGAGCGTTCCGATCTCAGTTCCAGAGCGATTCGCCCAATGAGTCCTTGATATTTAGTCGTTTTCAGCCAATTTTCTGGATTTTTGAAAATTTAACTTTTGTGTGAAAATATCCACTAAGTGAGGGAATAATATGTGTGAGGGTACCCCAGGGGAGTTCCAAATGTGTGTGGGTAGAATATATATCCCACGGGGGTAAAATTGAAAAAAGTTGAAAATTTATTTTTTTTGGACTTAGTCATTTTTCAGGCGTTTATCAGACTTTCAGATAGGGGAAATGTCAGTGAGTGTTCCAATTTCAGTTCCAGAGCGATTCGCCCAATGAGTCCTTGATATTTAGTCGTTTTGAGCCAATATTTTGGATTTTTGAAAATTTCACTTTTTTTGCAAAAATATCCACTAAATGAGGGAATAATATGTGTGAGGGTACCCCAGGAGAGTTCCAAATGTGTGTGGGTAGAATATATATCCCACGGGGGTAAAACTGAAAAAAATTGAAAAAATTTTCTTTTTGGACTTAGTCATTTTACCTGCAGTTATCAGACTTTCAGATAGGGGAAATGTCAGTGAGCGTTCCTATTTCAGTTCCAGAGCGATTCGCCCAATGAGTCCTTGATATTTAGTCGTTTTCAGCCAATTTTCTGGATTTTTGAAAATTTCACTTTTTTGTGAAAATATCCACTAAATGAGGGAATAATATGTGTGAGGGTACCCCAGGAGAGTTCAAAATGTGTGTGGGTAGAATATATATCCCACGGGGGTAAAATTGAAAAAAGTTGAAAAAAAATTTTCTCTTTGGACTTAGTCATTTTTCCTGCGTTTATCAAACTTTCAGATAGGGGAAATGTCAGTGAGCGTTCCGATTTCAGTTCCAGAGCAATTCGCCCAATGAGTCCTTAATATGTAGTCGTTTTCAGCCAATATTTTGGATTTTTGAAAATTTCACTTTTTTGTGAAAATATCCACTAAATGAGGGAATAATATGTGTGAGGGTACCCCAGGAGAGTTCAAAATGTGTGTGGGTAGAATATATATCCCACGGGGGTAAAATTGAAAAAAGTTGAAAAAAAATTTTTTTTGGACTTAGTCATTTTTCCGGCGTTTATCAGACTTTCAGATAGGGGAAATGTCAGTGAGCGTTCCGATCTCAGTTCCAGAGCGAATCGCCCAATGAGTCCTTGATATTTAGTCGTTTTCAGCCAATTTTATGGATTTTTCAAAATTTCACTTTTGTGTGAAAATATCCACTAAGTGAGGGAATAATATGTGTGAGGGTACCCCAGGGGAGTTCCAAATGTGTGTGGGTAGAATATATATCCCACGGGGGTAAAATTGAAAAAAATTGAAAAAATTTTCTTTTTGGACTTAGTCATTTTTCCTGCATTTATCAGACTTTCAGAAAGGGGAAATGTCAGTGAGCGTTCCGATTTCAGTTCCAGAGCGATTCGCCCAATGAGTCCTTGATATTTAGTCGTTTTCAGCCAATTTTCTGGAGTTTTGAAAATTTCACTTTTTTGTGAAAATATCCACTAAATGAGGGAATAATATGTGTGAGGGTACCCCAGGAGAGTTCCAAATGTGTGTGGGTAGAATATATATCCCACGGGGGTAAAATTGAATAAAGTTGAAAAAAATTTTTTTTTGGACTTAGTCATTTTTCCTGCGTTTATCAAACTTTCAGATAGGGGAAATGTCAGTGAGCGTTCCGATTTCAGTTCCAGAGCAATTCACCCAATGAGTCCTTGATATTTAGTCATTTTCAGCCAATATTTTGGATTTTTGAAAATTTCACTTTTTTGTGAAAATATCCACTAAATGAGGGAATAATATGTGTGAGGGTACCCCAGGAGAGTTCAAAATGTGTGTGGGTAGAATATATATCCCACGGGGGTAAAATTGAAAAAAGTTTAAAAAAAATTTTTTTTGGACTTAGTCATTTTTCCTGCGTTTATCAAACTTTCAGATAGGGGAAATGTCAGTGAGCGTTCCGATTTCAGTTCCAGAGCAATTCGCCCAATGAGTCCTTGATATTTAGTCGTTTTCAGCCAATATTTTGGATTTTTGAAAATTTCACTTTTTTATGAAAATATCCACTAAATGAGGGAATAATATGTGTGAGGGTACCCCAGGAGAGTTCAAAATGTGTGTGGGTAGAATATATATCCCACGGGGGTAAAATTGAAAAAAATGTGAAAAAAATTTTTTTTGGCCATAGTCATTTTTCCAACGCTTCTCAAACTCTCAGATAGGGGAAATGTCAGTGAGTGTTCCAATTTCAGTTCCAGAGCGATTCGCCCAATGAGTCCTTGATGTTTAGTCGTTTTGAGCCAATATTTTGGATTTTTGAAAATTTCACTTTTTTTGTGAAAATATCCACTAAATGAGGGAATAATATGTGTGAGGGTACCCCAGGAGCGTTCCAAATGTGTGTGGGTAGAATATATATCCCACGGGGGTAAAATTGAAAAAAATTGAAAAAATTTTCTTTTTGGACTTAGTCATTTTTCCTGCATTTATCAGACTTTCAGATAGGGGATATGTCAGTGAGCGTTCCGATCTCAGTTCCAGAGCGATTCGCCCAATGAGTCCTTGATATTTAGTCGTTTTGAGCCAATTTTCTGGATTTTTGAAAATTTCACTTTTTTGTGAAAATATCCACTAAATGAGGGAATAATATGTGTGAGGGTACCCCAGGAGAGTTCAAAATGTGTGTGGGTAGAATATATATCCCACGGGGGTAAAATTGAAAAAAGTTGAAATTTTTTTTTTTTTCGACTTAGTTATTTTTCTGGCGTTTATCAAACTTTCAGATAGGGGAAATGTCAGTGAGCGTTCCGATCTCAGTTCCAGAGCGATTTGCCCAATGAGTCCTTGATATTTAGTCGTTTTCAGCCAATTTTCTGGATTTTTGAAAATTTCACTTTTTTGTGAAAATATCCACTAAATGAGGGAATAATATGTGTGAGGGTACCCCAGGAGAGTTCAAAATGTGTGTGGGTAGAATAAATATCCCACGGCGGTAAAATTGAAAAAAGTTGAAAATTTTTTTTTTTTTGGACTTAGTCATTTTTCCGGCGTTTATCAGACTTTCAGATAGGGGAAATGTCAGTGAGTGTTCCAATTTCAGTTCCAGAGCGATTCGCCCAATGAGTCCTTGATATTTAGTCGTTTTGAGCCAATATTTTGGATTTTTGAAAATTTCACTTTTTTATGAAAATATCCACTAAATGAGGGAATAATATGTGTGAGGGTACCCCAGGAGAGTTCCAAATGTGTGTGGGTAGAATATATATCCCACGGGGGTAAAATTGAAAAAAATTGAAAAAATTTTCTTTTTGGACTTAGTCATTTTTCCGACGTTTATCAAACTTTCAGATAGGGGAAATGTCAGTGAGCGTTCCGATTTCAGTTCCAGAGCGATTCGCCCAATGAGTCCTTGATATGTAGTCGTTTTCAGCCAATTATCTGGATTTTTGAAAATTTCACTTTTTTGTGAAAATATCCACTAAATGAGGGAATAATATGTGTGAGGGTACCCCAGGAGAGTTCCAAATGTGTGTGGGTAGAATATATATCCCACGGGGGTAAAATTGAAAAGAGTCGAAAAAATTTTTTTTTTGGACTTAGTCATTTTTCCGGCGTTTATCAGACTTTCAGATAGGGAAAATGTCAGTGAGCGTTCCGATTTCAGTTCCAGAGCGATTCGCCCAATGAGTCCTTGATATTTAGTCGTTTTCAGCCAATATTGTGGATTTTTGAAAATTTCACTTTTTTGTGAAAATATCCACTAAGTGAGGGAGTAATATGTGTGAGGGTACCCCAGGAGAGTTCCAAATGTGTGTGGGTAGAATATATATCCCACGGGGGTAAAATTGAAAAAAATTTTTTTTTGGACTTAGTCATTTTTCCTGCGTTAATCAGACTTTCAGATAGGGCAAATGTTAGTGAGCATTCCGATTTCAGTTCCAGAGCGATTTGCCCAATAAGTCTTTGATATTTAGTCGTTTTCAACCAATTTTCTGGATTTTTGAAAATTTCACTTTTGTGTGAAAATATCCACTAAATGAGGGAATAATAGTGTGAGGGTATCCCAGGAGAGTTCCAAATGTGTGTGGGTAGAATATATATCCCACGGGGGTAAAATTGAAAAAAGTTGAAAAAAAATTTTTTTTGGACTTACTCATTTTTCCGGCGTTTATCAGACTTTCAGACAGGGGAAATGTCAGTGAGCATTCCGATTTCAGTTCCAGAGCGATTCGCCCAATGAGACCTTGATATTTAGTCGTTTTGAGCCAATATTTTGTATTTTTGAAAATTTCACTTTTTTTAAAAAATATCCACTAAATGAGGGAATAATATGTGTGAGGGTACCCCAGGAGAGTTCCAAATGTGTGTGGGTAGAATATATATCCCACGGGGGTAAAATTGAAAAAAATTTTTTTTTGGACTTAGTCATTTTTCCGACCTTTATCAGACTTTTCAGATAGGGCAAATGTCAGTGAGCGTTCCGATTTCAATTCCAGAGCGATTCGACGAATGAGTCCTTGATATTTAGTCGTTTTCAGCCAATTTTCTGTATTTTTGAAAATTTCACTTTTTTGTGAAAATATCCACTAAATGAGGGAATAATATGTGTGAGGGTACCCCAGGAGAGCTCAAAATGTGTGTGGGTAGAATATATATCCCACGGGGGTAAAATTTAAAAAAGTTTAAAAATTTTTTTTTTTGGACTTAGTCATTTTTCCTGCGTTAATCAGACTTTCAGATAGGGGAAATGTCAGTGAGCGTTCCGATTTCAGTTCCAGAGCGATTCGTCCAATGAGTCCTTGATATTTAGTCGTTTTCAGCCAATTTTCTGAATTTTTGAAAATTTCACTTTAGTGTGAAAATATCCACTAAATGAGGGAATAATATTTGTGAGGGTACCCCAGGAGAGTTCCAAATGTGTTTGGGTAGAATATATATCCCACGGGGGTAAAATTAAAAAAAGTTGAAAAGATTTTTTTTTTTGGACTTAGTCATTTTTCCGGCATTAATCAGACTTTCAGATAGGGCAAATGTCAGTGAGCGTTCCAATTTCAGTTCCAGAGCGATTCGCCCAATGAGTCCTTGATATTTAGTCGTTTTCAGCCAATTTTCTGGATTTTTGAAAATTTCACTTTTTTGTGAAAATATCCACTAAATGAGGGAATAATATGTGTGAGGGTACCCCAGGAGAGTTCAAAATGTGTGTGGGTAGAATATCTATCCCACGGGGGTAAAATTGAAAAAATTTTTTTTTTGAACTTAGTCATTTTTCCGACCTTTATCAAACTTTTCAGATAGGGCAAATGTCAGTGAGCGTTCCAATTTCAGTTCCAGAGCGATTCGACCAATGAGTCCTTGATATTTAGTCATTTTCAGCCAATTTTCTGGATTTTTGAAAAATTTCACTTTTTTGTGAAAACATCCACTAAATGAGGGAATAATATGTGTGAGGGTACCCCAGGAGAGTTCCAAATGTGTGTGGGTAGAATATATATCCCAAGGGGGTAAAATTGAATAAAGTTTAAAAAAATTTTTTTTGGACTTAGTCATTTTTCCTGCGTTTATCAGACTTTCAGATAGGGCAAATGTCAGTGAGCGTTCCGATTTCAGTTCCAGAGCGATTCGACCAATGAGTCCTTGATATTTAGTCGTTTTCAGCCAATTTTCTGGATTTTTGAAAATTTCACTTTTTTGTGAAAATATCCACTAAATGAGGGAATAATATGTGTGAGGGTACCCCAGGAGATTTCCAAATGTGTGTGGGTAGAATATATATCCCACGGGGGCAAAATTGAATAAAGTTGAAAACAATTTTTTCTTGGACTTAGTCATTTTTCCTGTGTTTATCATACTTTCAGATAGGGCAAATGTCAGTGAGCGTTCCGATTTCAGTTCCAGAGCGATTCGCCCAATGAGTCCTTGATATTTAGCAGTTTTCGGCCAATTTTCTGGATTTTTGAAAATTTCACTTTTTTTAAAAAAATATCCACTAAATGAGGGAATAATATGTGTGAGGGTACCCCAGGAGAGTTCCAAATGTGTGTGGGTAGAATATATATCCCACGGGGGTAAAATTGAATAAAGTTGAAAACAATTTTTTTTTGGACTTAGTCATTTTTCCTGCGTTTATCAGACTTTCAGATAGGGCAAATGTCAGTGAGCGTTCCGATTTCAGTTCCAGAGCGATTCGCCCAATGAGTCCTTGATATTTAGTCGTTTTCAGCCAATTTTCTGGATTTTTGAAAATTTCACTTTTTTGTGAAAATATCCACTAAATAAGGGAATAATATGTGTGAGGGTACCCCAGGAGAGTTCAAAATGTGTGTGGGTAGAATATCTATCCCACGGGGGTAAAATTGAAAAAATTGAAAAAAATTTTTTTTTGAACTTAGTCATTTTTCCGACCTTTATCAGACTTTTCAGATAGGGCAAATGTCAGTGAGCGTTCCAATTTCAGTTCCAGAGCGATTCGACCAATGAGTCCTTGATATTTAGTCATTTTCAGCCAATTTTCTGGATTTTTGAAAATTTCACTTTTTTGTGAAAACATCCACTAAATGAGGGAATAATATGTGTGAGGGTACCCCAGGAGAGTTCCAAATGTGTGTGGGTAGAATATATATCCCACGGGGGTAAAATTGAATAAAGTTTAAAAAATTTTTTTTTTGGACTTAGTCATTTTTCCTGCGTTTATCAGACTTTCAGATAGGGCAAATGTCAGTGAGCGTTCCGATTTCAGTTCCAGAGCGATTCGACCAATGAGTCCTTGATATTTATTCGTTTTCAGCCAATTTTCTGGATTTTTGAAAATTTCACTTTTTTGTGAAAATATCCACTAAATGAGGGAATAATATGTGTGAGGGTACCCCAGGAGATTTCCAAATGTGTGTGGGTAGAATATATATCCCACGGAGGCAAAATTGAATAAAGTTGAAAACAATTTTTTCTTGGACTTAGTCATTTTTCCTGTGTTTATCATACTTTCAGATAGGGCAAATGTCAGTGAGCGTTCCGATTTCAGTTCCAGAGCGATTCGCCCAATGAGTCCTTGATATTTAGCAGTTTTCGGCCAATTTTCTGGATTTTTGAAAATTTCACTTTTTTGTGAAAATATCCACTAAATGAGGGAATAATATGTGTGAGGGTACCCCAGGAGAGTTCCAAATGTGTGTGGGTAGAATACATATCCCACGGGGGTAAAATTGAATAAAGTTGAAAAAAAATTTTTTTTGGACTTAGTCATTTTTCCTGCGTTTATCAGACTTTCAGATAGGGCAAATGTCAGTGAGCGTTCCGATTTCAGTTCCAGAGCGATTCGACCAATGAGTCCTTGATATTTAGTCGTTTTCGGCCAATTTTCTGGATTTTTGAAAATTTCACTTTTTCGTGAAAATATCCACTAAATGAGGGAATAATATGTGTGAGGGTACCCCAGGGGAGTTCCAAATGTGTGTGGGTAGAATATATATCCCACGGGGGTAAAATTGAAAAAAGTTGCAAACATTTTTTTTTTTGGACTTAGTCATTTTTCCTGCGTTTATCAGACTTTCAGATAGGGCAATTGTCAGTGAGCGTTCCGATTTCAGTTCCAGAGCGATTCGACCAATGAGTCCTTGATATTTAGTCGTTTTCAGCCAATTTTCTGGATTTTTGAAAATTTCACTTTAGTGTGAAAATATCCACTAAATGAGGGAATAATATTTGTGAGGGTACCCCAGGAGAGTTCCAAATGTGTTTGGGTAGAATATATATCCCACGGGGGTAAAATTAAAAAAAGTTGAAAACATTTTTTTTTTTGGACTTAGTCATTTTTCCGGCATTAATCAGACTTTCAGATAGGGCAAATGTCAGTGAGCGTTCCAATTTCAGTTCCAGAGCGATTCGCCCAATGAGTCCTTGATATTTAGTCGTTTTCAGCCAATTTTCTGGATTTTTGAAAATTTCACTTTTTTGTGAAAATATCCACTAAATGAGGGAATAATATGTGTGAGGGTACCCCAGGAGAGTTCAAAATGTGTGTGGGTAGAATATCTATCCCACGGGGGTAAAATTGAAAAAATTGAAAAAATTTTTTTTTTGAACTTAGTCATTTTTCCGACCTTTATCAAACTTTTCAGATAGGGCAAATGTCAGTGAGCGTTCCAATTTCAGTTCCAGAGCGATTCGACCAATGAGTCCTTGATATTTAGTCATTTTCAGCCAATTTTCTGGATTTTTGAAAAATTTCACTTTTTTGTGAAAACATCCACTAAATGAGGGAATAATATGTGTGAGGGTACCCCAGGAGAGTTCCAAATGTGTGTGGGTAGAATATATATCCCACGGGGGTAAAATTGAATAAAGTTGAAAACAATTTTTTTTTGGACTTAGTCATTTTTCCTGCGTTTATCAGACTTTCAGATAGGGCAAATGTCAGTGAGCGTTCCGATTTCAGTTCCAGAGCGATTCGCCCAATGAGTCCTTGATATTTAGTCGTTTTCAGCCAATTTTCTGGATTTTTGAAAATTTCCCTTTTTTGTGAAAATATCCACTAAATAAGGGAATAATATGTGTGAGGGTACCCCAGGAGAGTTCAAAATGTGTGTGGGTAGAATATCTATCCCACGGGGGTAAAATTGAAAAAATTGAAAAAAATTTTTTTTTGAACTTAGTCATTTTTCCGACCTTTATCAGACTTTCAGATAGGGCAAATGTCAGTGAGCGTTCCAATTTCAGTTCCAGAGCGATTCGACCAATGAGTCCTTGATATTTAGTCATTTTCAGCCAATTTTCTGGATTTTTGAAAATTTCACTTTTTTGTGAAAACATCCACTAAATGAGGGAATAATATGTGTGAGGGTACCCCAGGAGAGTTCCAAATGTGTGTGGGTAGAATATATATCCCACGGGGGTAAAATTGAATAAAGTTTAAAAAATTTTTTTTTTGGACTTACCGTAGTCATTTTTCCTGCGTTTATCAGACTTTCAGATAGGGCAAATGTCAGTGAGCGTTCCGATTTCAGTTCCAGAGCGATTCGACCAATGAGTCCTTGATATTTATTCGTTTTCAGCCAATTTTCTGGATTTTTGAAAATTTCACTTTTTTGTGAAAATATCCACTAAATGAGGGAATAATATGTGTGAGAGTACCCCAGGAGATTTCCAAATGTGTGTGGGTAGAATATATATCCCACGGGGGCAAAATTGAAAAAAGTTGCAAACATTTTTTTTTTTGGACTTAGTCATTTTTCCTGCGTTTATCAGACTTTCAGATAGGGCAATTGTCAGTGAGCGTTCCGATTTCAGTTCCAGAGCGATTCGACCAATGAGTCCTTGATATTTAGTCGTTTTCAGCCAATTTTCTGGATTTTTGAAAATTTCACTTTTTTGGAAAATATCCACTAAATGAGGGAATAATATGTGTGAGGGTACCCCAGGAGAGTTCAAAATGTGTGTGGGTAGAATATCTATCCCACGGGGGTAAAATTGAAAAAATTGAAAAAATTTTTTTTTTGAACTTAGTCATTTTTCCGACCTTTATCAAACTTTTCAGATAGGGCAAATGTCAGTGAGCGTTCCAATTTCAGTTCCAGAGCGATTCGACCAATGAGTCCTTGATATTTAGTCATTTTCAGCCAATTTTCTGGATTTTTGAAAAATTTCACTTTTTTGTGAAAACATCCACTAAATGAGGGAATAATATGTGTGAGGGTACCCCAGGAGAGTTCCAAATGTGTGTGGGTAGAATATATATCCCACGGGGGTAAAATTGAATAAAGTTGAAAACAATTTTTTTTTGGACTTAGTCATTTTTCCTGCGTTTATCAGACTTTCAGATAGGGCAAATGTCAGTGAGCGTTCCGATTTCAGTTCCAGAGCGATTCGCCCAATGAGTCCTTGATATTTAGTCGTTTTCAGCCAATTTTCTGGATTTTTGAAAATTTCCCTTTTTTGTGAAAATATCCACTAAATAAGGGAATAATATGTGTGAGGGTACCCCAGGAGAGTTCAAAATGTGTGTGGGTAGAATATCTATCCCACGGGGGTAAAATTGAAAAAATTGAAAAAATTTTTTTTTTGAACTTAGTCATTTTTCCGACCTTTATCAGACTTTCAGATAGGGCAAATGTCAGTGAGCGTTCCAATTTCAGTTCCAGAGCGATTCGACCAATGAGTCCTTGATATTTAGTCATTTTCAGCCAATTTTCTGGATTTTTGAAAATTTCACTTTTTTGTGAAAACATCCACTAAATGAGGGAATAATATGTGTGAGGGTACCCCAGGAGAGTTCCAAATGTGTGTGGGTAGAATATATATCCCACGGGGGTAAAATTGAATAAAGTTTAAAAAATTTTTTTTTTGGACTTAGTCATTTTTCCTGCGTTTATCAGACTTTCAGATAGGGCAAATGTCAGTGAGCGTTCCGATTTCAGTTCCAGAGCGATTCGACCAATGAGTCCTTGATATTTATTCGTTTTCAGCCAATTTTCTGGATTTTTGAAAATTTCACTTTTTTGTGAAAATATCCACTAAATGAGGGAATAATATGTGTGAGAGTACCCCAGGAGATTTCCAAATGTGTGTGGGTAGAATATATATCCCACGGGGGCAAAATTGAAAAAAGTTGCAAACATTTTTTTTTTTGGACTTAGTCATTTTTCCTGCGTTTATCAGACTTTCAGATAGGGCAATTGACAGTGAGCGTTCCGATTTCAGTTCCAGAGCGATTCGACCAATGAGTCCTTGATATTTAGTCGTTTTCAGCCAATTTTCTGGATTTTTGAAAATTTCACTTTTTTGTGAAAATATCCACTAAATGAGGGAATAATATGTGTGAGGGTACCCCAGGAGAGTTCCAAATGTGTGTGGGTAGAATATATATCCCACGGGGGTAAAATTGAATAAAGTTTAAAAAAATTTTTTTTGGACTTAGTCATTTTTCCTGCGTTTATCAGACTTTCAGATAGGGCAAATGTCAGTGAGCGTTCCGATTTCAGTTCCAGAGCGATTCGACCAATGAGTCCTTGATATTTAGTCGTTTTCAGCCAATTTTCTGGATTTTTGAAAATTTCACTTTTTTGTGAAAATATCCACTAAATGAGGGAATAATATGTGTGAGGGTACCCCAGGAGATTTCCAAATGTGTGTGGGTAGAATATATATCCCACGGGGGCAAAATTGAATAAAGTTGAAAACAATTTTTTCTTGGACTTAGTCATTTTTCCTGTGTTTATCATACTTTCAGATAGGGCAAATGTCAGTGAGCGTTCCGATTTCAGTTCCAGAGCGATTCGACCAATGAGTCCTTGATATTTAGTCGTTTTCAGCCAATTTTCTGGATTTTTGAAAATTTCACTTTTTTGTGAAAATATCCACTAAATGAGGGAATAATATGTGTGAGGGTACCCCAGGAGATTTCCAAATGTGTGTGGGTAGAATATATATCCCACGGGGGCAAAATTGAATAAAGTTGAAAACAATTTTTTCTTGGACTTAGTCATTTTTCCTGTGTTTATCATACTTTCAGATAGGGCAAATGTCAGTGAGCGTTCCGATTTCAGTTCCAGAGCGATTCGCCCAATGAGTCCTTGATATTTAGCAGTTTTCGGCCAATTTTCTGGATTTTTGAAAATTTCACTTTTTTTAAAAAAATATCCACTAAATGAGGGAATAATATGTGTGAGGGTACCCCAGGAGAGTTCCAAATGTGTGTGGGTAGAATATATATCCCACGGGGGTAAAATTGAATAAAGTTGAAAACAATTTTTTTTTGGACTTAGTCATTTTTCCTGCGTTTATCAGACTTTCAGATAGGGCAAATGTCAGTGAGCATTCCGATTTCAGTTCCAGAGCGATTCGCCCAATGAGTCCTTGATATTTAGTCGTTTTCAGCCAATTTTCTGGATTTTTGAAAATTTCACTTTTTTGTGAAAATATCCACTAAATAAGGGAATAATATGTGTGAGGGTACCCCAGGAGAGTTCAAAATGTGTGTGGGTAGAATATCTATCCCACGGGGGTAAAATTGAAAAAATTGAAAAAAAATTTTTTTTTGAACTTAGTCGTTTTTCCGACCTTTATCAGACTTTTCAGATAGGGCAAATGTCAGTGAGCGTTCCAATTTCAGTTCCAGAGCGATTCGACCAATGAGTCCTTGATATTTATTCGTTTTCAGCCAATTTTCTGGATTTTTGAAAATTTCACTTTTTTGTGAAAATATCCACTAAATGAGGGAATAATATGTGTGAGGGTACCCCAGGAGATTTCCAAATGTGTGTGGGTAGAATATATATCCCACGGGGGCAAAATTGAATAAAGTTGAAAACAATTTTTTCTTGGACTTAGTCATTTTTCCTGCGTTTATCAGACTTTCAGATAGGGCAAATGTCAGTGAGCGTTCCGATTTCAGTTCCAGAGCGATTCGCCCAATGAGTACTTGATATTTAGTCGTTTTCAGCCAATTTTCTGGATTTTTGAAAATTTCACTTTTTTGTGAAAATATCCACTAAATGAGGGAATAATATGTGTGAGGGTACCCCAGGAGAGTTCCAAATGTGTGTGGGTAGAATACATATCCCACGGGGGTAAAATTGAATAAAGTTGAAAAAAAATTTTTTTTGGACTTAGTCATTTTTCCTGCGTTTATCAGACTTTCAGATAGGGCAAATGTCAGTGAGCGTTCCGATTTCAGTTCCAGAGCGATTCGACCAATGAGTCCTTGATATTTAGTCGTTTTCGGCCAATTTTCTGGATTTTTGAAAATTTCACTTTTTTGTGAAAATATCCACTAAATGAGGGAATAATATGTGTGAGGGTACCCCAGGGGAGTTCCAAATGTGTGTGGGTAGAATATATATCCCACGGGGGTAAAATTGAAAAAAGTTGCAAACATTTTTTTTTTTGGACTTAGTCATTTTTCCTGCGTTTATCAGACTTTCAGATAGGGCAATTGTCAGTGAGCGTTCCGATTTCAGTTCCAGAGCGATTCGACCAATGAGTCCTTGATATTTAGTCGTTTTCAGCCAATTTTCTGGATTTTTGAAAATTTCACTTTTTTGTGAAAATATCCACTAAATGAGGGAATAATATGTGTGAGGGTACCCCAGGAGAGTTCCAAATGTGTGTGGGTAGAATATATATCCCACGGGGGTAAAATTGAATAAAGTTTAAAAAAATTTTTTTTGGACTTAGTCATTTTTCCTGCGTTTATCAGACTTTCAGATAGGGCAAATGTCAGTGAGCGTTCCGAATTCAGTTCCAGAGCGATTTGACCAATGAGTCCTTGATATTTAGTCGTTTTCAGCCAATTTTCTGGATTTTTGAAAATTTCACTTTTTTGTGAAAATATCCACTAAATGAGGGAATAATATGTGTGAGGGTACCCCAGGAGATTTCCAAATGTGTGTGGGTAGAATATATATCCCACGGGGGCAAAATTGAATAAAGTTGAAAACAATTTTTTCTTGGACTTAGTCATTTTTCCTGTGTTTATCATACTTTCAGATAGGGCAAATGTCAGTGAGCGTTCCGATTTCAGTTCCAGAGCGATTCGCCCAATGAGTCCTTGATATTTAGCAGTTTTCGGCCAATTTTCAGGATTTTTGAAAATTTCACTTTTTTTAAAAAAATATCCACTAAATGAGGGAATAATATGTGTGAGGGTACCCCAGGAGAGTTCCAAATGTGTGTGTGTAGAATATATATCCCACGGGGGTAAAATTAAAAAAAATATTTTTTTGGACTTAGTCATTTTTCCGGCATTTATCAGATTTTCAGATAGGCGAAATGTCAGTGAGCGTTCCGATTTCAGTTCCAGAGCGATTCACCCAATGAGTCCTTGATATTTAGTCGTTTTCAGCCAATATTTTGGATTTTTGAAAATTTCACTATTTTGTGAAAATATCCACTAAATGAGGGAATAATATGTGTGAGGGTACCCCAGGAGAGTTCCAAATGTGTGTGGGTAGAATATATATCCCACGGGGGTTAAATTGAAAAAGGTTTAAAAAATTTTTTTTTTGGACTTAGTCATTTTTCCGGCATTTATCAGACTTTCAGATAGGCGAAATGTCAGTGAGCGTTCCGATTTCAGTTCCAGAGCGATTCACCGAATGTGTCCTTGATATTTAGTCGTTTTCAGCCAATATTTTGGATTTTTGAAAATTTCACTATTTTGTGAAAATATCCACTAAATGAGGAATAATATGTGTGAGGGTACCCCAGGAGAGCTCAAAATGTGTGTGGGTAGAATATATATCCCACGGGGGTAAAATTGAAAAAGTTGCAAAAAATTTTTTTGTGGACTTAGTCATTTTTCCGGCGTTTATCAGACTTTCAGATAGGGCAAATGTCAGTGAGCGTTCCAATTTCAGTTCCAGAGCGATTCGCCCAATGAGTCCTTGATATTTAGTCGTTTTCAGCCAATTTTCTGGATTTTTGAAAATTTCACTTTTTTGTGAAAATATCCACTAAATGAGGGAATAATATGTGTGAGGGTACCCCAGGAGAGTACAAAATGTGTGTGGGTAGAATATATATCCCACAGGGGTAAAGTTTAAAAAAATTGAAAAACATTTTTTTTTGGATTTAGTCATTTTTCCGATTTTTTTCAGACTTTCATATAGGGGAAATGTCAGTGAGCGTTTCGATTTCAGTTCCAGAGCGATTCGCCTAATGAGTACTTGATATTTAGTTGTTTTCAGACAATTTTCTGGATTTTTGAAAATTTCACTTTTTTGTGAAAATATCCACTAAATGAGGGAGTAATATGTGTGAGGGTACGCCAGGAGAGTTCCAAATGTGTGTAGGTAGAATATATATCCCATGTGGGTAAAATTAAAAAAAGTTGAAAAAATTTTTTTTTTGGACTTAGTCATTTTTCCGACGTTTATCAGACTTTCAGATAGGGGAAATGTCAGTGAGCATTCCGATTTCAGTTCCAGAGCGATTCGCCCAATGAGTCCTTGATATTTAGTCGTTTTCAGCCAATTTTCTGTATTTTTGAAAATTTCACTTATTTGTGAAAATATCCACTAAATGAGGGAATAATATGTGTGAGGGTACCCCAGGAGAGTTCCAAATGTGTGTGGGTAGAATATATATCCCACGGGGGTAAAATTAAAAAAAATATTTTTTTGGACTTAGTCATTTTTCCGGCATTTATCAGACTTTCAGATAGGCGAAATGTCAGTGAGCGTTCCGATTTCAGTTCCAGAGCGATTCACCCAATGAGTCCTTGATATTTAGTCATTTTCAGCCAATATTTTGGATTTTTGAAAATTTCACTATTTTGTGAAAATATCCACTAAATGAGGGAATAATATGTGTGAGGGTACCCCAGGAGAGTTCCAAATGTGTGTGGGTAGAATATATATCCCACGGGGGTTAAATTGAAAAAGGTTTAAAAAAATTTTTTTTTGAACTTAGTCATTTTTCCGGCGTTAATCAGACTTTCAGATAGGAGAAATGTCAGTGAATGTTCCGATTTCAGTTCAAGAGCCATTCGCCCAATGAGTCCTTGATATTTAGTCCTTTTCAGCCTATTTTCTGGATTTTTGAAAATTTCACTTTTTTGTGAAAATATCCACTAAGTGAGGGAATAATATGTGTGAGGGTACCCCAGGAGAGTTCCAAATGTGTGTGGGTAGAATATATATCCCACGGGCGTTAAATTGAAAAAAGTTGAAAAAATTTTTTTTTTGGACTTAGTCATTTTTCCGGCGTTAATCAGACTTTCAGATAGGGCAAATGTCAGTGAGCGTTACGATTTCAGATCCAGAGCGATTCGCCCAATGAGTCCTTGATATTTAGTCGTTTTCAGCCAATATTTTGGATTTTTGAAAATTTTACTTTTTTGTGAAAATATCCATTAAATGAGGGAATAATATGTGTGAGGGTACCCCAGGAGAGTTCCAAATGTGTGTGGGTAGGATATATATCCCACAGGGGTAAAATTGAAAAAAGTTGAATAAAATTTTTTTTTGGACTTAGTCATTTTTCCGGCATTTATCAGACTTTCAGATAGGCGAAATGTCAGTGAGCGTTCCGATTTCAGTTCCAGAGCGATTCACCCAATGAGTCCTTGATATTTAGTCGTTTTCAGCCAATATTTTGGATTTTTGAAAATTTCACTATTTTGTGAAAATATCCACTAAATGAGGGAATAATATGTGTGAGGGTACCCCAGGAGAGTTCCAAATGTGTGTGTGTAGAATATATATCCCACGGGGGTTAAATTGAAAAAAGTTTTAAAAATTTTTTTTTTGGACTTAGTCATTTTTCCGGCGTTAATCAGACTTTCAGATAGGGCAATTGTCAGTGAGCATTCCGATTTCAGTTCCAGAGCGATTCGACCAATGAGTCCTTGATATTTAGTCGTTTTCAGCCAATTTTCTGGATTTTTGAAAATTTCACTTTTTTGTGAAAATATCCACTAAATGAGGGAATAATATGTGTGAGGGTACCCCAGGAGAGCTCAAAATGTGTGTGGGTAGAATATATATCCCACGGGGGTAAAATTAAAAAAAATATTTTTTTGGACTTAGTCATTTTTCCGGCATTTATCAGACTTTCAGATAGGCGAAATGTCAGTGAGCGTTCCGATTTCAGTTCCAGAGCGATTCACCCAATGAGTCCTTGATATTTAGTCATTTTCAGCCAATATTTTGGATTTTTGAAAATTTCACTATTTTGTGAAAATATCCACTAAATGAGGGAATAATATGTGTGAGGGTACCCCAGGAGAGTTCCAAATGTGTGTGGGTAGAATATATATCCCACGGGGGTTAAATTGAAAAAGGTTTAAAAAAATTTTTTTTTGGACTTAGTCATTTTTCCTGCGTTTATCAGACTTTCAGATAGGGCAAATGTCAGTGAGCGTTCCGATTTCAGTTCCAGAGCGATTCGACCAATGAGTCCTTGATATTTAGTCGTTTTCAGCCAATTTTCTGGATTTTTGAAAATTTCACTTTTTTGTGAAAATATCCACTAAATGAGGGAATAATATGTGTGAGGGTACCCCAGGAGAGTTCCAAATGTGTGTGGGTAGAATATATATCCCACGGGGGTAAAATTGAATAAAGTTTAAAAAAATTTTTTTTGGACTTAGTCATTTTTCCTGCGTTTATCAGACTTTCAGATAGGGCAAATGTCAGTGAGCGTTCCGATTTCAGTTCCAGAGCGATTCGACCAATGAGTCCTTGATATTTAGTCGTTTTCAGCCAATTTTCTGGATTTTTGAAAATTTCACTTTTTTGTGAAAATATCCACTAAATGAGGGAATAATATGTGTGAGGGTACCCCAGGAGATTTCCAAATGTGTGTGGGTAGAATATATATCCCACGGGGGCAAAATTGAATAAAGTTGAAAACAATTTTTTCTTGGACTTAGTCATTTTTCCTGTGTTTATCATACTTTCAGATAGGGCAAATGTCAGTGAGCGTTCCGATTTCAGTTCCAGAGCGATTCGACCAATGAGTCCTTGATATTTAGTCGTTTTCAGCCAATTTTCTGGATTTTTGAAAATTTCACTTTTTTGTGAAAATATCCACTAAATGAGGGAATAATATGTGTGAGGGTACCCCAGGAGATTTCCAAATGTGTGTGGGTAGAATATATATCCCACGGGGGCAAAATTGAATAAAGTTGAAAACAATTTTTTCTTGGACTTAGTCATTTTTCCTGTGTTTATCATACTTTCAGATAGGGCAAATGTCAGTGAGCGTTCCGATTTCAGTTCCAGAGCAATTCGCCCAATGAGTCCTTGATATTTAGCAGTTTTCGGCCAATTTTCTGGATTTTTGAAAATTTCACTTTTTTTAAAAAAATATCCACTAAATGAGGGAATAATATGTGTGAGGGTACCCCAGGAGAGTTCCAAATGTGTGTGGGTAGAATATATATCCCACGGGGGTAAAATTGAATAAAGTTGAAAACAATTTTTTTTTGGACTTAGTCATTTTTCCTGCGTTTATCAGACTTTCAGATAGGGCAAATGTCAGTGAGCGTTCCGATTTCAGTTCCAGAGCGATTCGCCCAATGAGTCCTTGATATTTAGTCGTTTTCAGCCAATTTTCTGAATTTTTGAAAATTTCACTTTTTTGTGAAAATATCCACTAAATGAGGGAATAATATGTGTGAGGGTACCCCAGGAGAGTTCCAAATGTGTGTGGGTAGAATACATATCCCACGGGGGTAAAATTGAATAAAGTTGAAAAAAAATTTTTTTTGGACTTAGTCATTTTTCCTGCGTTTATCAGACTTTCAGATAGGGCAAATGTCAGTGAGCGTTCCGATTTCAGTTCCAGAGCGATTCGACCAATGAGTCCTTGATATTTAGTCGTTTTCGGCCAATTTTCTGGATTTTTGAAAATTTCACTTTTTTGTGAAAATATCCACTAAATGAGGGAATAATATGTGTGAGGGTACCCCAGGGGAGTTCCAAATGTGTGTGGGTAGAATATATATCCCACGGGGGTAAAATTGAAAAAAGTTGCAAACATTTTTTTTTTTGGACTTAGTCATTTTTCCTGCGTTTATCAGACTTTCAGATAGGGCAATTGTCAGTGAGCGTTCCGATTTCAGTTCCAGAGCGATTCGACCAATGAGTCCTTGATATTTAGTCGTTTTCAGCCAATTTTCTGGATTTTTGAAAATTTCACTTTTTTGTGAAAATATCCACTAAATGAGGGAATAATATGTGTGAGGGTACCCCAGGAGAGTTCCAAATGTGTGTGGGTAGAATATATATCCCACGGGGGTAAAATTGAATAAAGTTTAAAAAAATTTTTTTTGGACTTAGTCATTTTTCCTGCGTTTATCAGACTTTCAGATAGGGCAAATGTCAGTGAGCGTTCCGATTTCAGTTCCAGAGCGATTTGACCAATGAGTCCTTGATATTTAGTCGTTTTCAGCCAATTTTCTGGATTTTTGAAAATTTCACTTTTTTGTGAAAATATCCACTAAATGAGGGAATAATATGTGTGAGGGTACCCCAGGAGATTTCCAAATGTGTGTGGGTAGAATATATATCCCACGGGGGCAAAATTGAATAAAGTTGAAAACAATTTTTTCTTGGACTTAGTCATTTTTCCTGTGTTTATCATACTTTCAGATAGGGCAAATGTCAGTGAGCGTTCCGATTTCAGTTCCAGAGCGATTCGCCCAATGAGTCCTTGATATTTAGCAGTTTTCGGCCAATTTTCTGGATTTTTGAAAATTTCACTTTTTTAAAAAAAATATCCACTAAATGAGGGAATAATATGTGTGAGGGTACCCCAGGAGAGTTCCAAATGTGTGTGGGTAGAATATATATCCCACGGGGGTAAAATTAAAAAAAATATTTTTTTGGACTTAGTCATTTTTCCGGCATTTATCAGACTTTCAGATAGGCGAAATGTCAGTGAGCGTTCCGATTTCAGTTCCAGAGCGATTCACCCAATGAGTCCTTGATATTTAGTCGTTTTCAGCCAATATTTTGGATTTTTGAAAATTTCACTATTTTGTGAAAATATCCACTAAATGAGGGAATAATATGTGTGAGGGTACCCCAGGAGAGTTCCAAATGTGTGTGGGTAGAATATATATCCCACGGGGGTTAAATTGAAAAAGGTTTAAAAAAATTTTTTTTTGGACTTAGTCATTTTTCCGGCATTTATCAGACTTTCAGATAGGCGAAATGTCAGTGAGCGTTCCGATTTCAGTTCCAGAGCGATTCACCCAATGTGTCCTTGATATTTAGTCGTTTTCAGCCAATATTTTGGATTTTTGAAAATTTCACTATTTTGTGAAAATATCCACTAAATGAGGGAATAATATGTGTGAGGGTACCCCAGGAGAGTACAAAATGTGTGTGGGTAGAATATATATCCCACAGGGGTAAAGTTTAAAAAAATTGAAAAACATTTTTTTTTGGATTTAGTCATTTTTCCGACTTTTTTCAGACTTTCATATAGGGGAAATGTCAGTGAGCGTTTCGATTTCAGTTCCAGAGCGATTCGCCTAATGAGTACTTGATATTTAGTTGTTTTCAGACAATTTTCTGGATTTTTGAAAATTTCACTTTTTTGTGAAAATATCCACTAAATGAGGGAGCAATATGTGTGAGGGTACGCCAGGAGAGTTCCAAATGTGTGTAGGTAGAATATATATCCCATGTGGGTAAAATTGAAAAAAGTTGAAAAAATTTTTTTTTTGGACTTAGTCATTTTTCCGACGTTTATCAGACTTTCAGATAGGGGACATGTCAGTGAGCATTCCGATTTCAGTTCCAGAGCGATTCGCCCAATGAGTCCTTGATATTTAGTCGTTTTCAGCCAATTTTCTGTATTTTTGAAAATTTCACTTATTTGTGAAAATATCCACTAAATGAGGGAATAATATGTGTGAGGGTACCCCAGGAGAGTTCCAAATGTGTGTGGGTAGAATATATATCCCACGGGGGTAAAATTAAAAAAAATATTTTTTTGGACTTAGTCATTTTTCCGGCATTTATCAGACTTTCAGATAGGCGAAATGTCAGTGAGCGTTCCGATTTCAGTTCCAGAGCGATTCACCCAATGAGTCCTTGATATTTAGTCATTTTCAGCCAATATTTTGGATTTTTGAAAATTTCACTATTTTGTGAAAATATCCACTAAATGAGGGAATAATATGTGTGAGGGTACCCCAGGAGAGTTCCAAATGTGTGTGGGTAGAATATATATCCCACGGGGGTTAAATTGAAAAAGGTTTAAAAAAATTTTTTTTTGGACTTAGTCATTTTTCCGGCGTTAATCAGACTTTCAGATAGGAGAAATGTCAGTGAATGTTCCGATTTCAGTTCAAGAGCCATTCGCCCAATGAGTCCTTGATATTTAGTCGTTTTCAGCCTATTTTCTGGATTTTTGAAAATTTCACTTTTTTGTGAAAATATCCACTAAGTGAGGGAATAATATGTGTGAGGGTACCCCAGGAGAGTTCCAAATGTGTGTGGGTAGAATATATATCCCACGGGCGTTAAATTGAAAAAAGTTGAAAAAATTTTTTTTTTGGACTTAGTCATTTTTCCGGCGTTAATCAGACTTTCAGATAGGGCAAATGTCAGTGAGCGTTACGATTTCAGATCCAGAGCGATTCGCCCAATGAGTCCTTGATATTTAGTCGTTTTCAGCCAATATTTTGGATTTTTGAAAATTTTACTTTTTTGTGAAAATATCCATTAAATGAGGGAATAATATGTGTGAGGGTACCCCAGGAGAGTTCCAAATGTGTGTGGGTAGGATATATATCCCACAGGGGTAAAATTGAAAAAAGTTGAATAAAATTTTTTTTTGGACTTAGTCATTTTTCCGGCATTTATCAGACTTTCAGATAGGCGAAATGTCAGTGAGCGTTCCGATTTCAGTTCCAGAGCGATTCACCCAATGAGTCCTTGATATTTAGTCGTTTTCAGCCAATATTTTGGATTTTTGAAAATTTCACTATTTTGTGAAAATATCCACTAAATGAGGGAATAATATGTGTGAGGGTACCCCAGGAGAGTTCCAAATGTGTGTGTGTAGAATATATATCCCACGGGGGTTAAATTGAAAAAAGTTTTAAAAATTTTTTTTTTGGACTTAGTTATTTTTCCGGCGTTAATCAGACTTTCAGATAGGGCAATTGTCAGTGAGCATTCCGATTTCAGTTCCAGAGCGATTCGACCAATGAGTCCTTGATATTTAGTCGTTTTCAGCCAATTTTCTGGATTTTTGAAAATTTCACTTTTTTGTGAAAATATCCACTAAATGAGGGAATAATATGTGTGAGGGTACCCCAGGAGAGCTCAAAATGTGTGTGGGTAGAATATATATCCCACGGGGGTAAAATTAAAAAAAATATTTTTTTGGACTTAGTCATTTTTCCGGCATTTATCAGACTTTCAGATAGGCGAAATGTCAGTGAGCGTTCCGATTTCAGTTCCAGAGCGATTCACCCAATGAGTCCTTGATATTTAGTCATTTTCAGCCAATATTTTGGATTTTTGAAAATTTCACTATTTTGTGAAAATATCCACTAAATGAGGGAATAATATGTGTGAGGGTACCCCAGGAGAGTTCCAAATGTGTGTGGGTAGAATATATATCCCACGGGGGTTAAATTGAAAAAGGTTTAAAAAAATTTTTTTTTGGACTTAGTCATTTTTCCGGCGTTAATCAGACTTTCAGATAGGGCAAATGTCAGTGAGCGTTACGATTTCAGATCCAGAGCGATTCGCCCAATGAGTCCTTGATATTTAGTCGTTTTCAGCCAATATTTTGGATTTTTGAAAATTTTACTTTTTTGTGAAAATATCCATTAAATGAGGGAATAATATGTGTGAGGGTACCCCAGGAGAGTTCCAAATGTGTGTGGGTAGGATATATATCCCACAGGGGTAAAATTGAAAAAAGTTGAATAAAATTTTTTTTTGGACTTAGTCATTTTTCCGGCATTTATCAGACTTTCAGATAGGCGAAATGTCAGTGAGCGTTCCGATTTCAGTTCCAGAGCGATTCACCCAATGAGTCCTTGATATTTAGTCGTTTTCAGCCAATATTTTGGATTTTTGAAAATTTCACTATTTTGTGAAAATATCCACTAAATGAGGGAATAATATGTGTGAGGGTACCCCAGGAGAGTTCCAAATGTGTGTGTGTAGAATATATATCCCACGGGGGTTAAATTGAAAAAAGTTTTAAAAAATTTTTTTTTGGACTTAGTCATTTTTCCGGCGTTAATCAGACTTTCAGATAGGGCAAATGTCAGTGAGCGTTCCGATTTCAGATCCAGAGCGATTCGCCCAATGAGTCCTTGATATTTAGTCGTTTTCAGCCTATATTTTGGATTTTTGAAAATTTTTCGTTTTTGTGAAAATATCCATTAAATGAGGGAATAATATGTGTGAGGGTACCTCAGGAGAGTTCCAAATGTGTGTGGGTAGGATATATATCCCACAGGGGTAAAATTGAAAAGAATTGAATAAAATTTTTTTTTGGACTTAGTCATTTTTCCGGCATTTATCAGACTTTCAGATAGGTGAAATGTCAGTGAGCGTTCCGATTTTAGTTCCAGAGCGATTCACCCAATGAGTCCTTGATATTTAGTCGTTTTCAGCCAATATTTTGGATTTTTGAAAATTTCACTTTTTTGTGAAAATATCCACTAAATGAGGGAATAATATGTGTGAGGGTACCCAAGGAGAGTTCCAAATGTGTGTGGGTAGAATATATATCCCACGGGGGTAAAATTTTAAAAAAATTTTTTTGGACTTAGTCATTTTTCCGGCGTTTATAAGACTTTCAGATAGGAGAAATGTCAGTGAATGTTCCGATTTCAGTTCAAGAGCCATTCGCCCAATGAGTCCTTGATATTAAGTCGTTTTCAGCCAATTTTCTGGATTTTTGAAAATTTCACTTTTTTGTGAAAATATCCACTAAGTGAGGGAATAATATGTGTGAGGGTACCCCAGGAGAGTTCCAAATGTGTGTGGGTAGAATATATATCCCACGGGCGTTAAATTGAAAAAAGTTGAAAAAATTTTTTTTTTGGACTTAGTCATTTTTCCGGCGTTAATCAGACTTTCAGATAGGGCAAATGTCAGTGAGCGTTACGATTTCAGATCCAGAGCGATTCGCCCAATGAGTCCTTGATATTTAGTCGTTTTCAGCCAATATTTTGGATTTTTGAAAATTTTACTTTTTTGTGAAAATATCCATTAAATGAGGGAATAATATGTGTGAGAGTACCCCAGGAGAGTTCCAAATGTGTGTGGGTAGGATATATATCCCACAGGGGTAAAATTGAAAAAAGTTGAATAAAATTTTTTTTTGGACTTAGTCATTTTTCCGGCATTTATCAGACTTTCAGATAGGCGAAATGTCAGTGAGCGTTCCGATTTCAGTTCCAGAGCGATTCACCCAATGAGTCCTTGATATTTAGTCGTTTTCAGCCAATATTTTGGATTTTTGAAAATTTCACTATTTTGTGAAAATATCCACTAAATGAGGGAGTAATATGTGTGAGGGTACGCCAGGAGAGTTCCAAGTGTGTGTAGGTAGAATATATATCCCATGTGGGTAAAATTGAAAAAAGTTGAAAAAATTTTTTTTTTGGACTTAGTCATTTTTCCGACGTTTATCAGACTTTCAGATAGGGGAAATGTCAGTGAGCATTCCGATTTCAGTTCCAGAGCGATTCGCCCCATGAGTCCTTGATATTTAGTCGTTTTCAGCCAATATTTTGGATTTTTGAAAATTTCACTATTTTGTGAAAATATCCACTAAATGAGGGAATAATATGTGTGAGGGTACCCCAGGAGAGTTCCAAATGTGTGTGGGTAGAATATATATCCCACGGGCGTTAAATTGAAAAAAGTTTAAAACATTTTTTTTTTGGACTTAGTCATTTTTCCGGCATTTATCAGACTTTCAGATAGGGGAAATGTCAGTTAGCATTCCGATTTCAGTTCCAGAGCGATTCGCCCAATGAATCCTTGATATTTAGTCGTTTTCAGCCAATTTTCTGGATTTTTGAAAATTTCACTTTTTTGTGAAAATATTCACTAAATGAGGGAATAATATGTGTGAGGGCACCCCAGGAGAGTTCCAAATGTGTGTGGGTAGAATATATATCCCACAGGGATAAAATTTAAAAAAAAAAATTTTTGGACTTAGTCATTTTTCCAGCGTTTATAAGACTTTCAGATTGAAGAAATGTCAGTGAACGTTCCGATTTCAGTTCCAGAGCGATTCGCCGAATGAGTCCATGATATTTAGTCTTTTTCAGCCAATTTACTGGATTTTGGAAAATTTCACTTTTTTGTGAAAATATTCACTAAATGAGGGAATAATATGTGTGAGGGTACCCCAGGAGAGTTCCAAATGTGTGTGGGTAGAATATATATCCCACGGGGGTAAAATTTAAAAAAAAATTTTTTTGGACTTAGTCATTTTTCCAGCGTTTATAAGACTTTCAGATAGGAGAAATGTCAGTGAACGTTCCGATTTCAGTTCCAGAGCGATTCGCCCAATGAGTCCTTGATATTTAGTCGTTTTCAGCCAATTTCCTGGATTTTTGAAAATTTCACTTTTTTGTGAAAATATCCACTAAATGAGGGAATAATATGTGTGAGGGTACCCCAGGAGAGTTCCAAATGTGTGTGGATAGAATATATATCCCAAGGGGATAAAATTGAATAAAGTTGAAAAAAATTTTTTTTTGGACTTAGTCATTTTTCCTGCGTTTATCAGACTTTGAAATAGGGGAAATGTCAGTGAGCGTTCCGATTTCAGTTCCAGAGTGATTTGCCCAATGAATCCTTGATATTTAGTCGTTTTCAGACAATTTCCTGGATTTTTGAAAATTTCACTTTTTTGTGAAAATATCCACTAAATGAGGGAATAATATGTGTGAGGGTACCCCAGGAGAGTTCCAAATGTGTGTGGGTAGAATATATATCCCACGGGGGTAAAATTTAAAAAACAATTTTTTTGGACTTAGTCATTTTTCCAGCGTTTATAAGACTTTCAGATAGGAGAAATGTCAGTGAATGTTCCGATTTCAGTTCCAGAGCAATTCGCCCATTGAGTCCTTGATATTTAGTCGTTTTCAGCCTATTTCCTGGATTTTTGAAAATTTCACTTTTTTGTGAAAATATCCACTAAAAGAGGGAATAATATGTGTGAGGGTACCCCAGGAGAGTTCCAAATGTGTGTGGGTAGAATATATATCCCACGGAGGTAAAATTGAATAAAGTTGAAAAAAATTTTTTTTTGGACTTTGTCATTTTTCCTGCGTTTATCAGACTTTGAAATAGGGGAAATGTCAGTGAGCGTTCCGATTTCAGTTCCAGAGCGATTCGCCCAATGAATCCTTGATAATTAGTCGTTTTCAGCCAATTTCCTGGATTTTTGAAAATTTCACTTTTTTGTGAAAATATCCACTAAATGAGGGAATAATATGTGTGAGGGTACCCCAGGAGAGTTCCAAATGTGTGTGGGTAGAATATATATCCCACGGGGGTAAAATTTTAAAAAACTTTTTTTTGGACTTAGTCATTTTTCCTGCGTTTATCAGACTTTGAAATAGGGGAAATGTCAGTGAGCGTTCCGATTTCAGTTCCAGAGCGATTCGCCCAATGAGTCCTTGATATTTAGTCATTTTCAGCCAATTTTCTGGATTTTTGAAAATTTCACTTTTTTTGTGAAAATATCCACTAAATGAGGGAATAATATGTGTGAGGGTACCCCAGGAGAGTTCCAAATGTGTGTGGGTAGAATATATATCCCACGGTGGTAAAATTTTTTACATTTTTTTTTTGGACTTAGTCATTTTTCCTGCGTTTATCCGACTTTGAAATAGGGGAAATGTCAGTGAGCGTTCCGATTTCAGTTCCAGAGCGATTCGCCCAATGAGTCCTTGATATTTAGTCGTTTTCAGCCAATTTTCTGGATTTTTGAAAATTTCACTTTTTTGTGAAAATATCCACTAAGTGAGGGAATAATATTTGTGAGGGTACCCCATGAGAGTTCCAAATGTGTGTGGGTAGAATATATATCCCACGGTGGTAAAATTTTTTACATTTTTTTTTTGGACTTAGTCATTTTTCCTGCGTTTATCAGACTTTGAAATAGGGGAAATGTCAGTGAGCGTTCCAATTTCAGTTCCAGAGCGATTCGCCCAATGAGTCCTTGATATTTAGTCGTTTTCAGCCAATTTCCTGGATTTCTGAAAATTTCATTTTTTTGTGAAAATATCCACTAAATGAGGGAATAATATTTGTGAGGGTACCCCAGGACAGTTCCAAATGTGTGTGGGTAGACTATATATCCCACGGGGGTAAAATTTTAAAAAAAATTTTTTTGGATTTAGTCATTTTTCAGGCGTTTATCAGACTTTCAGATAGGGGAAATGTCAGTGAGCGTTCCGATTTCAGTTCCAGAGCGTTTCGCCCAATGAATCCTTGATATTTAGTCGTTTTCAGACAATTTTCAGGATTTTTGAAAATTTCACTTTTTTTGTGAAAATATCCACTAAATGAGGGAATAATATCTGTGAGGGTACCCCAGGAGAGTTCAAAATGTGTGTGGGTAGAATATATATGCCACGGGGGTAAAATTTTAAAAAAATAAAAAAAATTTTTTGGGGGACATAGTCATTTTTCCGACAATTATCATACTTTCAGAGAGGGGAAATGTCAGTGAGTGTTCCGATTTCAGTTCCAGAGCGATTCGCGCAATGAGTCCTTGATATTTAGTCGTTTTCGGCCAATTTTCTGGATTTTTGAAAATTTCACTTTTTTTGTGAAAATATCCACTAAATGAGGGAATAATATGTGGGAGGGTACCCCAGGAGAGTTCCAAATGTGTGTGGGTAGAATATCTATCCCACGGGGGTAAAATTTTAAAAAAATTTTTTTTGGACTTAGTCATTTTTCCTGCGTTTATCAGACTTTGAAATAGGGGAAATGTCAGTGAGCGTTCCGATTTCAGTTCCAGAGCGATTCGCCCAATGAGTCCTTGATATTTAGTCGTTTTCAGCCAATTTCCTGGATTTTTGAAAATTTCACTTTTTTGTGAAAATATCCACTAAATGAGGGAATAATATGTGTGAGGGTACCCCAGGAGAGTTCCAAATGTGTGTGGGTAGAATATATATCCCACGGGGGTAAAATTGAAAAAAGTTTAAAAAATTTTTTTTTTTGAACTTAGTCATTTTTCCGGCGTTTATCAGACTTTCAGATAGGGGAAATGTCAGTGAGCGTTCCGATCTCAGTTCCAGAGCGTTTCGCCCAATGAGTCCTTGATATTTAGTCGTTTTCAGACAATTTTCTGGATTTTTGAAAATTTCACTTTTTTGTGAAAATATCCACTAAGTGAGGGAATAATATGTGTGAGGGTACCCCAGGAGAGTTCCAAATGTGTGTGGGTAGAATATATATCCCACGGGGGTAAAATTGAAAAAAGTTGAAAAAAATTTTTTTTTGGACTTAGTCATTTTTCCTGCGTTTATCAGACTTTGAAATAGGGGAAATATCAGTGAGCGTTCCGATTTCAGTTCCAGAGCGATTCGCCCAATGAGTCCTTGATATTTAATCGTTTTCAGCCAATTTTCTGGATTTTTGAAAATTTCACTTTTTTGTGAAAATATCCACTAAGTGAGGGAATAATATGTGTGAGGGTACCCCAGGAGAGTTCCAAATGTGTGTGGGTAGAATATATATCCCACGGGGGTAAAATTGAAAAAAGTTGAAAAAAATTTTTTTTTGGACTTAGTCATTTTTCCAGCGTTTATAAGACTTTCAGATACGAGAAATGTCAGTGAACGTTCTGATTTCAGTTCCAGAGCGATTCACCCAATGAGTCCATGATATTTAGTCGTTTTCAGCCAATTTCCTGGATTTTTGAAAATTTCACTTTTTTGTGAAAATATCCACTAAATGAGGGAATAATATGTGTGAGGGTACCCCAGGAGAGTTCCAAATGTGTGTGGGTAGAATATATATCCCACGGGGGTAAAATTGAAAAAAGTTTAAAAAATTTTTTTTTTTGAACTTAGTCATTTTTCCGGCGTTTATCAGACTTTCAGATAGGGGAAATGTCAGTGAGCGTTCCGATCTCAGTTCCAGAGCGTTTCGCCCAATGAGTCCTTGATATTTAGTCGTTTTCAGACAATTTTCTGGATTTTTGAAAATTTCACTTTTTTTGTGAAAATATCCACTAAATGAGGGAATAATATCTGTGAGGGTACCCCAGGAGAGTTCAAAATGTGTGTGGGTAGAATATATATCCCACGGGGGTAAAATTTTAAAAAAATAAAAAAATTTTTTTTGGGGACTTAGTCATTTTTCCGACGTTTATCAAACTTTCAGATAGGGGAAATGTCAGTGAGCGTTCCGATTTCAGTTCCAGAGCGATTCGCGCAATGAGTCCTTGATATTTAGTCGTTTTCAGCCAATTTTCTGGATTTTTGAAAATTTCACTTTTTTGTGAAAATATCCACTAAATGAGGGAATAATATGTGTGAGGGTACCCCAGGAGAGTTCCAAATGTGTGTGGGTAGAATATATATATCCCACGGGGGTAAAATTTAAGAAAAATTTTTTTTGGACTTAGTCATTTTTCCAGCGTTTATAAGACTTTCAGATAGGAAAAATGTCAGTGAACGTTCCGATTTCAGTTCCAGAGCGATTCGCCCAATGAGACCTTGATATTTAGTCGTTTTCAGCCAATTTTCTGGATTTTTGAAAATTTAATTTTTTGTGAAAATATCCACTAAATGAGGGAATAATATGTGTGAGGGTACCCCAGGAGATTTCCAAATGTGTGTGGGTAGACTATATATACCATGGGGGTAAAATAGAAAAAAGTTGAAAAATTTTTTTTTTTGGACTTAAGTCGTTTTTCCGGCGTTTATCAGACTTTCAGATAGGGGAAATGTCAGTGAGAGTTCCGATTTCAGTTCCAGAGCGATTCGCCCATTGAGTCCTTGATATTTAGTCGTTTTCTGCCAATTTTCTGGATTTTTGAAAATTTCATTTTTTTGTGAAAATTTCCACTAAATGAGGAAATAATATGTGTGAGGGTACCCCAGGAGAGTTCCAAATGTGTGTGGGTAGAATATATATCCCACGGGGGTAAAATTTTAAAAAAAATTTTTTTGGACTTAGTCATTTTTCCAGCGTTTATAAGACTTTCAGATAGGAGAAATGTCAGTGAACGTTCCGATTTCAGTTCCAGAGCGATTCGCCCAATGAGACCTTGATATTTAGTCGTTTTCAGCCAATTTCCTGGATTTTTGAAAATTTCACTTTTTTGTGAAAATATCCACTAAATGAGGGAATAATATGTGTGAGGGTACCCCAGGAGAGTTCCAAATGTGTGTGGGTAGAATATATATCCCACGGGGGTAAAATTGAATAAAGTTGAAAAAAATTTTTTTTTGGACTTACTCATTTTTCCTGCGTTTATCAGACTTTGAAATAGGGGAAATGTCAGTGAGCGTTCCGATTTCAGTTCCAGTGCGATTCGCCCAATGAATCCTTGATATTTAGTCGTTTTCAGCCAATTTCCTGGATTTTTGAAAATTTCACTTTTCTGTGAAAATATCCACTAAATGAGGGAATAATATGTGTGAGGGTACCCCAGGAGAGTTCCAAATGTGTGTGGGCAGAATATATATCCCACGGGGGTAAAATTTAAAAAAAAATTTTTTTGGACTTAGTCATTTTTCCTGCGTTTATCAGACTTTGAAATAGGGGAAATATCAGTGAGCGTTCCGATTTCAGTTCCAGAGCGATTCGCCCAATGAGTCCTTGATATTTAATCGTTTTCAGCCAATTTTCTGGATTTTTGAAAATTTCACTTTTTTGTGAAAATATCCACTAAGTGAGGGAATAATATGTGTGAGGGTAAGCCAGGAGAGTTCCAAATGTGTGTGGGTAGAATATATATCCGACGGGGGTAAAATTGAAAAAAGTTGAAAAAAATTTTTTTTTTGAACTTAGTAATTTTTCCGGCGTTTATCAGACTTTCAGATAGGGGAAACGTCAGGGAACGTTCCGATCTCAGTTCCAGAGCGTTTCGCCCAATCAGTCCTTGATATTTAGTCGTTTTCAGCCAATTTTCTGAATTTTTGAAAATTTCACTTTTTTTGTGAAAATATCCACTAAATGAGGGAATAATATGTGTGAGGGTACCCCAGGAGAGTTCCAAATGTGTGTGGGTAGAATATATATCCCACGGGGGTAAAATTGAAAAAAAAATTTTTTTAGACTTAGTCATTTTTCCAGCGTTTATAAGACTTTCAGATAGGAGAAATGTCAGTGAACATTCCGATTTCAGTTCCAGAGCGATTCGCCCAATGAGTCCTTGATATTTATTCGTTTTCAGCCAATTTCCTGGATTTTTGAAAATTTTACTTTTTTGTGAAAATATCCACTAAATGAGGGAATAATATGTGTGAGGGTGCCCCAGGAGAGTTCCAAATGTGTGTGGGTAGAATATATATCCCACGGGGGTAAAATTGAAAAAAGTTGAAATTTTTTTTTTTATTTAACTTAGTCATTTTTCTGGCGTTTATCAGACTTTCAGATAGGGGAAATGTCAGTGAGCGTTCCGATTTCAGTTCCAGAGCGATTCGCCCAATGAATACTTCATATTTAGTCATTTTCAGCCAATTTCCTGGATTTTTGAAAATTTCACTTTTTTGTGAAAATATCCACTAAATGAGGGAATAATATGTGTGAGGGTACCCCAGGAGAGTTCCAAATGTGTGTGGGTAGAATATATATCCCATGGGGGTAAAATTGAAAAAAGTTTAAAAAAATTTTTTTTTTGAACTTAGTCATTTTTCCGGCGTTTATCAGACTTTCAGATAGGGGAAATGTCAGTGAACGTTCCGATTTCAGTTCCAGAGCGATTCGCCCAATGAGTCCTTGATATTTAGCCATTTTCAGCCAATTTCCTGGATTTTTGAAAATTTCACTTTTTTGTGAAAATATCCACTAAATGAGGGAATAATAAGTGTGAAGGTACCCCAGGAGAGTTCCAAATGTGTGTGGGTATAATATATGTCCCACGGGGGTAAAATTGAAAAAAGTTTAAAAAAAATTTTTTTTTGAACTTAGTCATTTTTCCGGCGTTTATCAGACTTTCAGATAGGGGAAATGTCAGTGAGCGTTCCGATCTCAGTTCCCGAGCGATTCGCCCAATAAGTCCTTGATATTTAGTCGTTTTCAGCCAATTTTCTGGATTTTTGAAAATTTCACTTTTTTGTGAAAATATTCAGTAAATGAGGGAATAATATGTGTGAGGGTACCCCAGGAGAGTTCCAAATGTGTGTGGGTAGAATATATATCCCACGTGGGTAAAATTTAAAAAATTTTTTTTTTGGACTTAGTCATTTTTCCGGCGTTTATCAGACTTTCAGATAGGAGAAATGTCAGTGAGCGTTCCGATCTCAGTTCCAGAGCGATTCGCCCAATGAGTCCTTGATATTTAGTCGTTTTCAGCCAATTTTCTGGATTTTTGAAAATGTCACTTTTTTGTGAAAATATCCACTAAATGAGGGAATAATAAGTGTGAGGGTACCCCAGGAGAGTTCCAAATGTGTGTGGGTATAATATATATCCCACGGGTGTAAAATTGAAAAAAGTTTAAAAAAATTTTTTTTTTGAACTTAGTCATTTTTCCGGCGTTTATCAGACTTTCAGATAGGGGAAATGTCAGTGAGCGTTCCGATCTCAGTTCCCGAGCGATTCGCCCAATAAGTCCTTGATATTTAGTCGTTTTCAGCCAATTTTCTGGATTTTTGAAAATTTCACTTTTTTGTGAAAATATCCAGTAAATGAGGGAATAATATGTGTGAGGGTACCCCAGGAGAGTTCCAAATGTGTGTGGGTAGAATATATATCCCACGTGGGTAAAATTTAAAAAATTTTTTTTTTGGACTTAGTCATTTTTCCGGCGTTTATCAGACTTTCAGATAGGAGAAATGTCAGTGAGCGTTCCGATCTCAGTTCCAGAGCGATTCGCCCAATGAGTCCTTGATATTTAGTCGTTTTCAGCCAATTTTCTGGATTTTTGAAAATTTCACTTTTTTGTGAAAATATCCACTAAATGAGGGAATAATATGTGTGAGGGTACCCCAGGAGAGTTCCAAATGTGTGTGGGTAGAGTATATATCCCACGGGGGTAAAACCGAAAAAAGTTGAAAAAAAATTTTTTTTTGAACTTAGTCATTTTTCCGGCGTTTATCAGACTTTCAGATAGGGGAAATGTCAGTGAGCGTTCCGATCTCAGTTCCCGAGCGATTCGCCCAATAATTCCTTTATATTTAGTCGTTTTCAACCAATTTTCTGGATTTTTGAAAATTTCACTTTTTTGTGAAAATATCCAGTAAATGAGGGAATAATATGTGTGAGGGTACCCCAGGAGAGTTCCAAATGTGTGTGGGTAGAATATATATCCCACGTGGGTAAAATTAAAAAAATTTTTTTTTTGGACTTAGTCATTTTTCCGGCGTTTATCAGACTTTCAGATAGGAGAAATGTCAGTGAGCGTTCCGATCTCAGTTCCAGAGCGATTCGGCCAATAAGTCCTTGATATTTAGTCGTTTTCAGCCAATTTTCTGGATTTTTGAAAATTTCACTTTTTTGCGAAAATATCCACTAAATGAGGGAATAATATGTGTGAGGGTACCCCAGGAGAGTTCCAAATGTGTGTGGGTAGAATATATATCCCAACGGGTTAAAATTGAAAAAAGTTGAAAAAAAAATTTTTTTGGACTTAGTAATTTTTCCTGCGTTTATCAGACTTTCAGATAGGGGAAATGTCAGTGAGCATTCCAATTTCAGTTCCAGAGCGATTCGACCAACGAGTCCTTGATATTTAGTCATTTTCAGCCAATTTTCTGGATTTTTGAAAATTTCACTTTTTTGTGAAAATATCCACTAAATGAGGGAATAATATGTGTGAGGGTACCCCAGGAGAGTTCCATATGTGTGTGGGTAGAATATATATCCCACGGGGGTAAAATTGGAAAAAGTTGAAAACATTTTTTTTTTTGGACTTAGTCATTTTTCCGGCGTTTATCAGACTTTCAGATAGGGGAAATGTCAGTGAGCGTTCCGATTTCAGTTCCAGAGCGATTCGCCCAATGAGTCCTTGATATTTAGTCGTTTTCAGCCAATTTTCTGGATTTTTGAAAATTTCACTTTTTTGTGAAAATATCCACTAAATGAGGGAATAATATGTGTGAGGGTACCCCAGGAGAGTTCCAAATGTGTGTGGGTAGAATATATATCCCAAGGGTGTAAAATTGAAAAGTTGAAAAAAATGTTTATTTGGACTTAGTCATTTTTCCTGCGTTTATCAGACTTTCAGATAGGGGAAATGTCAGTGAGCGTTTCGATTTCAGTACCAGAGCGATTCGCCCAATGAGTCCTTGATATTTAGTTGTTTTCAGCCAATTTTCTGGATTTTTGAAAATTTCACTTTTTTGTGAAAATATCCACTAAATGAGGGAATATGTGTGAGGGTACCCCAGGAGAGTTCCAGGGGAGGAGTCCTGAGGAGATCATTTGCATATTCCCACTGCATTTTTGGGTAAGTGAAGAGTCTCCGCGAGCTCAAAGAACACTGGATTTTGGCTGTTGGAGCTGAAAAGAGGACATCGGTAAACCGCGCGCCTGCAGGCGCGCGCATTTTGAAGCTTTTTTCACTGTTTTCAGAACATTAACAGTAAGAACATGGAAGAGTCCAGGAGCCATTTGTTGAGCTGCATATCCTGCTACATGTTCACAGACTTGCCAGTGGAAAAGCCAAACTTCACATGCAAGAAATGCAAGCTTGTGTCCCTGTTGGAGGAAAAGTTGCGAAATCTAGAAGAGAGGTTAACTACCTTGAAAAACATTAAGGAAGGTGAAGAGTTCTTAGACAGAGCAGAATTATCTCTTCATGATTCAGAAAGAGAAGAAATTCGAACTGCACCTGATGAAACAGAGGAATGGAAGCATGTGACCCACAGAAGCAGTTGGATCGAGAGGCAGTCAGCACCCATACTGCTCAGGAACCAGTACCAGGCTCTCACGCAGGAGAACCATGAAGAAATACAGCAAAATAAGACTTTGCCAGCAATGAATAACCTTGTAAGCCCTCAGAATCCTCCTGGATGGAGAAAGAAGAATGTTGTGAAGAAAAAACGGAGAGTGGTGGTCATGGGGGATTCCCTGTTAAGAGGAACAGAGGCCGCTATCTGCAGACCAGACATAACCTCAAGAGAAATGTGCTGTCTTCCAGGAGCAAAACTTAAAGATGTGTCTGACAGGATATCAAGACTCTTCAGACCTACAGATCACTACCCATTCCTGCTAATACATGTGGGGACAAATGACACCGCAAGAAAGGACCTGGAAACCATCTGCAGTGACTTTGAAGACTTAGGCAAGAAAGTGAAAGAATTGGGAGCGCAGGTGGTCTTCTCATCCATCCTCCCAGTGGATGGCCATGGAACAATGAGGTGGAATAAGATTCTACAGGTGAACAACTGGCTACGTCGATGGTGCCGTCAACAAGGATTTGGATTTCTGGATCACGAAATGAATTACCTATATGATGGACTACTTGCTAGAGATGGGGTGCACCTTACGAAGACTGGAAAACATGTATTTGGAAGTCGCCTTGCTACACTCATCATGAGAGCTTTAAACTAGAACAATGTGGGAAGGGAAGCAAAAGGCCAGAAAAAGCCATACAGCTGACAAATACTATTGAGATCTCTGCTACTGGAAGTGGAAAGGAAGAACAAAGACAAAACAATTTAAATAATAAAAATATGGGAGGAAGAGAAACCAATCACAAACTACAATATTTTTATACAAATGCACAAAGCATGGGGAACAAACAAGGAGAATTGGAACTACTAACGCAGGAAAAGGAATATGATGTCTTTGGAATCACTGAAACTTGGTGGGACGATACACATGATTGGAATAAAAGGCTAGAAGGATACAACTTATTTGCAAGAAACAGACTTGATAAACGAGGAGGAGGTGTCGCATTGTATGTTAGAAAAGCGTATATCTGCACAGAGATTGAAGCTTCAGAGACTGGGAGTTCTGTGGAAACTGTTTGGGTAAGAATACAAGGAGAGAACAACGGAAAGGACACCATTGTAGGCATTTACTACAGGCCACCTGGGCAAGCTGAAGATATGGATGAACTCTTTATGTATCAAATGACCAAGTTCTCCAAAAAATATGACGTAGTGGTCATGGGAGATTTCAACTATCCAGACATTTGTTGGGAATCTCTCTCAAGTAAAACTAACAGGTCAAGCAAATTCTTATCCTCTCTTGCTGACAACTTTATCTTCCAAAAGGTAGGGGAGAAAACAAGGTGATCTGCTACTTTGGATCTAATCCTTATAAACAGGGAGGAAATGGTTGAGGAGGTAAAGGTGGCTGGGACCCTAGGAGGCAGCGATCATGCTATTATAGAATTTTGGATAACTAGAGGAGGAAGACATGTGAAGACTCAAACTTCAAGGTTAGATTTTAGAAAGGCAGATTTTAAGAGACTCAGAAAGAGAATAGGAGGGATCCAATGGCTGGATGTCCTTAAGGACAAAAATGTCCAGGAAGGATGGCAAATTTTTAAAAATGAGATTCTCAAAGCACAATCGTTAACAATCCCGAAAAGTAGGAAGAATGGGAAGCATTTAAGGAAACCAGGATGGATGAACACAGAACTTAAACACATGCTAAAAAGAAAGAAAGAAATGTTTATTAAATGGAAAGAGGGAGGCATATCTAAAGAAGATTATAATGCAGTCTGCAGATCCTGCAGGGAACGTATCAGGTTAGCTAAAGCTGACAATGAATTAAGGCTTGCAAGAGATGTCAAAAGCAATAAAAAAGGATTTTGGGGGTATGTCAAAAGTAAAAGAAAAGTCAAAGATGCTATAGGATTTTTACAGGATGAAAATGGAGAAATGGTAAGAGAGAATGTTGAGAAGGCCGAACTTTTTAACTTCTATTTTGCATCTGTTTTCTCTCAGAAAGAAAATGTAACATCAACTGATCTTCACTGTCCTTTTAAAGGAATAGAGGAATCCAAGTTATCTGTAAACAGAAAGATTGTGAGGGAATATTTAGCTAGCATAAATGAGTTCAAGTCTCCAGGTCCAGATGAATTACACCCCAGAGTACTGAAGGAGATCGTAGAAGAAATTTTAGAACCACTCTCCATAATCTTTGAAAATTCTTGGAGAACAGAAGTCCCAGAAGACTGGAGAAGAGCAAATGTTGTTCCTATCTTCAAAAAGGGGAAGAAGGTGGACCCAAGGAACTATAGGCCGGTGAGTCTGACTTCTATACCAGGAAAGATCTTTGAACAAATTATTAAACAACATGTATGTAAGTACATGGATAAGAATGAAGTGATTAACCAGAGTCAGCATGGGTTTGTAACTAACAAGTCATGTCAGACTAACTTAATTTCCTTCTATGACAGAATCACTGACTGGGTGGATCAGGGAAATGCTGTAGATATAGTATATCTTGACTTCAGCAAAGCATTTGACAAAGTATCTCACACCATCCTTATTGAAAAAATGACCAAGTATGCAATGGACCAGGCAACTGTTAGGTGGATTCATAACTGGCTTAGTGATCGGACTCAAAGGGTGGTTGTAAATGGCTTCACATCCAGCTGGATGAATGTCTCAAGTGGGGTACCACAGGGCTCCGTCCTGGGACCTGTATTGTTCAACATCTTTATCAATGATTTAGATGAAGGAATTGAGGGTAAACTGATTAAATTTGCTGATGACACAAAGCTAGGAGGGATAGCTAATACTAGAGAAGAGAGAGAGAGGATTCAAAAAGACCTAAATAAACTGGAGCACTGGGCAGCAACCAACAGAATGGTTTTTAACAGGGAAAAATGCAAAGTACTACATCTGGGCAATAAAAATGAAAAAAGCATATACAGAATGGGAGGAATAGAGCTAAGCAACAGTACATGTGAAAAAGACTTAGGTATACTAATAGATCATAGACTGAACATGAGTCAACAGTGTGATGCAGCAGCAAAAAAGGCAAATACAATTCTGGGATGTATTAACAGAAGCATACAGTCTAGATCACGTGAAGTCATTATCGGTCTTTACTCCTCTTTGGTCAGACCTCATCTGGAATATTGTGTACAGTTTTGGGCACCACATTTTAAAAAAGACATAGACAAACTGGAGCAAGTTCAGAGAAGAGCGACCAGAATAGTGACTGGTCTGCAAACCATGTCCTATGAGGAACGGTTACAGGATTTGGGAATGTTTAGCTTGCAAAAAAAAAGACTGAGAGGAAACTTAATAGCTGTCTACAAATATGTCAAGGGCTGTCACATTGTAGAAGGATCATCTTTATTCTCATTTGCACAAGGAAAGACTAGAAGCAATGGGATGAAACTAAATGGGAGGAGACACAGATTAGATATTAGAAAAAACTTTTTGACAGTTAGGGTGATTAATGAGTGGAACAGGCTGCCACGAGAGGTGGTGAGTTCCTCTTCAATGGACGTCTTCAAACAGAGGCTGGACAGACATCTGTCTGAGATGATTTAGTGAATCCTGCTTTGAGCAGGGGGTTGGACCAGATGACCCAGGAGGTCCCTTTCAACTCTACCATTCTATGATTCTATGATTCTATGTGTGTGGGTAGAATATATATCCCACGGGGGAAAAATTGAAAAAAGTTGAAAAAAATTTTTTTTTGGACTGTCATTTTTCCGTCGTTAATCAGACTTTCAGATAGGGCAAATGTCAGTGAGCATTCCGATTTCAGTTCTAGAGCGATTTGCCCAATGCATCCTTGATATTTAGTCGTTTTCAGCCAATATTTTGGATTTTTGAAAATTTCACTTTTTTGTGAAAATATCCACTAAATCAGGGAATAATATGAGTGAGGGTACCCCAGGAGTGTTCCAAATGTGCGTGGGTAGAATATATATCCCACGGGGGTAAAATTGAAAAAAGTTGAAAAATTTTTTTTTTTGGACTTAGTCATCTTTCCGGCGTTTATCAGACTTTCAGATAGGGCAAATGTCAGTGAGCATTCCGATTTCAGTTCCAGAGCGATTCGCTCAATGAGTACTTGATATTTAGTCGTTTTCAGCCAATTTTCTGGATTTTTGAAAATTTCACTTTTTTTTGAAAATATCCACTAAATGAGGGAATAATATGTGTGAGGGTACCCCAGGAGAGTTCCAAATGTGTGTGGGTAGAATATATAGTCCACGGGGGTAAAATTGAAAAAAGTTGAAAAAAATTTTTTTTTGGACTTAGTCATTTTTCCGGCGTTAATCAGACTTTCAGATAGGGCAAATGTCAGTGAGCATTCCAATATCAGTTCCAGAGCGATTCGACCAATGAGTCCTTGATATTTAGTCATTTTCAGCCAATTTTCTGGATTTTTGAAAATTTCACTTTTTTGTGAAAATATCCACGAAATGAGGTAATAATATGTGTGAGGGTACCCCAGGAGAGTTCCAAATGTGTTTGGGTAGAATATATATCCCACGGGGGTAAAATTGAAAAAAGTTGAAATATTTTTTTTTTTGGACTTAGCCATTTTTCCGCCGTTTATCAGACTTTCAGATAGGGCAAATGTCAATGAGCGTTCCGATTTCAGTTCCAGAGCGATTCGCCCAATGAGTCCTTGATATGTAGTCGTTTTCAGCCAATATATTGGATTTTTGAAAATTTCACTTTTTTGTGAAAATATCCACTAAATGAGGGAATAATATCTGTGAGGGTACCCCAGGAGAGTTCCAAATGTGTGTGGGTAGAATATATATCCCACGGGGTAAAATTGAAAAAAGTTGAAACATTTTTTTTTTTTGGACTTAGCCATTTTTCCGGCGTTTATCAGACTTTCAGATAGGGCAAATGTCAGTGAGCGTTCCGATTTCAGTTCCAGAGCGATTCGCCCAATGAGTCCTTGATATTTAGTCGTTTTCAGCCAATATTTTGGATTTTTGAAAATTTCACTTTTTTGTGAAAATATCCACTAAATGAGGGAATAATATGTGTGAGTGTACCCCAGGAGTGTTCCAAATGTGCGTGGGTAGAATATATATTTCACAGGGGTAAAATTGAAAAAAGTTGAAACAATTTTTTTGGACTTAGTCATCTTTCCGGCGTTTATCAGACTTTCAGATAGTGCAAATGTCAGTGAGCGTTCCGATTTCAGTTCCAGAGTGTTTCGCCCAATGAGCCCTTGATATTTATTCGTTTTCAGCCAATTTTCTGGATTTTTGAAAATTTCACTTTTTTGTGAAAATATCCAGTAAATTAGGGAATAATATGTGTGAGGGTACCCCAGTAGAGTTCCAAATGTGTGTGGGTAGAATATATATCCCACGGGGGTAAAATTGAAAAAAGTTGAAAATTTTTTTTTTTTTGGACTTAGTCATTTTTTCGGCGTTTATCAGACTTTCAGATAGGGCAAATGTCAGTGAGCATTCCGATTTCAGTTCCAGAGCGATTCGCCCAATGAGTCCTTGATATGTAATCGTTTTCAGCCAATATATTGGATTTTTGAAAATTTCACTTTTTTGTAAAAATATCCACTAAATGAGGGAATAATATGTGTGAGGGTACCCCAGGAGAGTTCCAAATGTGTTTGGGTAGAATATATATCCCACGGGGGTAAAATTGAAAAAATGTGAAAAAAAATTTTTTTTGGACTTGGCCATTTTTCCGGCGTTTATCACTTTCAGATAGGGCAAATGTCAGTGAGCGTTCCGATTTCAGTTCCAGAGCGATTCGCCCAATGAGTCCTTGATATTTAGTCGTTTTCAGCCAATATTTTGGATTTTTGAAAATTTCACTTTTTTGTGAAAATATCCACTAAATGAGGGAATAATATGTGTGAGGGTACCCCAGGAGTGTTCCAAATGTGCGTGGGTAGAATATATATCCCACGGGGGTAAAATTGAAAAAAGTTGAAAAATTTTTTTTTTTGGACTTAGTCATCTTTCCGGCGTTTATCCGACTTTCAGATAGGGCAAATGTCAGTGAGCGTTCCGATTTCAGTTCCAGAGTGATTCGCCCAATGAGCCCTTGATATTTATTTGTTTTCAGCCAATTTTCTGGATTTTTGTAAATTTCACTTTTTTGTGAAAATATCCACTAAATGAGGGAATAATATGTGTGAGGGTACCCCAGGAGAGTTCCAAATGTGTGTGGGTAGAATATATCCCACGGGGGTAAAATTGAAAAAAGCTGAAACATTTTTTTTTTTGGACTTAGCCATTTTTCCGCCGTTTATCAGACTTTCAGATAGGGCAAATGTCAGTGAGCGTTCCGATTTCAGTTCCAGAGCGATTCGCCCAATGAGTCCTTGATATATAGTCGTTTTCAGCCAATATATTGGATTTTTGAAAATTTCACTTTTTTGTGAAAATATCCACTAAATGAGGGAATAATATCTGTGAGGGTACCCCAGGAGAGTTCCAAATGTGTGTGGGTAGAATATATATCCCACGGGGGTAAAATTGAAAAAAGTTGAAACATTTTTTTTTTTGGACTTAGCCATTTTTCCACCGTTTATCAGACTTTCAGATAGGGCAAATGTCAGTGAGCGTTCCGATTTCAGTTCCAGAGCGATTCGCCCAATGAGTCGTTGATATTTAGTCGTTTTCAGCCAATATTTTGGATTTTTGAAAATTTCACTTTTTTGTGAAAACATCCACTAAATGAGGGAATAATATGTGTGAAGGTACCCCAGGAGTGTTCCAAATGTGTGTGGGTAGAATATATATCCCACGGGGGTAAAATTGAAAAAAGTTGAAAAATTTTTTTTTTTGGACTTAGTCATCTTTCCGGCGTTTATCAGACTTTCAGATAGGGCAATTGTCAGTGAGTGCTCCGATTTCAGTTCCAGAGCGATTCGCCCAATGAGTCCTTGATATATATTCGTTTTCAGCCAATTTTCGAAAATTTCACTTTTTTGTGAAAATATCCACTAAATGAGGGAATAATATGTGTGAGGGTACCCCAGTAGAGTTCCAAATGTGTGTGGGTAAAATATATATCCCACGGGGGTAAAATTGAAAAAAGTTGAAAAATTTTTTGGGGGGGATTTAGCCATTTTTCCGGCGTTTATCAGACTTTCAGATAGGGCAAATGTCAGTGAGCGTTCTGATTTCAGTTCCAGAGCGATTCGCCCAATGAGTCCTTGATATTTAGTCGTTTTCAGCCAATATTTTGGATTTTTGAAAATTTCACTTTTTTGTGAAAATATCCACTAAATGAGGGAATAATATGTGTGAGGGTACCCCAGGAGAGTTCCAAATGTGTGTAGGTAGAATATATATCCTACGGGGGTAAAATTGAAAAAAGTTGAAAAATTTTTTTTTTGGACTTGGTTATTTTTCCGGCGTTTATCAGACTTTCAGATAGGGCAAATGTCAGTGAGCGTTCCGATTTCAGTTCCAGAGCGATTCGCAAAATGAGTCCTTGATATGTAGTCGTTTTCAGCCAATATATTGGATTTTTGAAAATTTCACTTTTTTGTGAAAATATCCACTAAATGAGGGAATAATATGTGTGAGGGTACCCCAGGAGAGTTCCAAATGTGTGTGGGTAGAATATATATCCCACGGGGGTAAAATTGAAAAAATGTGAAAAAAATTTTTTTTTGGACTTAGTCATCTTTCCGGCGTTTATCAGACTTTCAGATAGGGCAAATGTCAGTGAGCGTTTCGATTTCAGTTCCAGAGTGATTCGCCCAATGAGCCCTTGATATTTATTCGTTTTCAGCCAATTTTCTGGATTTTTGAAAAATTCACTTTTTTTGTGAAAATATCCAGTAAATTAGGGAATAATATGTGTGAGGGTACCCCAGGAGAGTTCCAAATGTGTGTGGGTAGAATATATATCCCACGGGGGTAAAATTGAAAAAAGTTGAAAATTTTTTTTTTTTGGACTTAGTCATTTTTTTGGCGTTTATCAGACTTTCAGATAGGGCAAATGTCAGTGAGCATTCCGATTTCAGTTCCAGAGTGATTCGCCCAATGAGTCCTTGATATTTATTCGTTTTCAGCCAATTTTCTGGATTTTTGAAAATTTCACTTTTTTGTGAAAATATCCACTAAATGAGGGAATAATATGTGTGAGGGTACCCCAGGAGAGTTCCAAATGTGTGTGGGTAGAATATATATCCCACGGGGGTAAAATTGAAAAAATGTGAAAAAAAATTTTTTTTGGACTTAGTCATCTTTCCGGTGTTTATCAGACTTTCAGATAGGGCAAATGTCAGTGAGCGTTCCGATTTCAGTTCCAGAGTGATTCGCCCAATGAGCCCTTGATATTTATTCGTTTTCAGCCAATATTTTGGATTTTTGAAAATTTCACTTTTTTGTGAAAATATCCACTAAATGAGGGAATAATATGTGTGAGGGTACCCCAGGAGATTTCCAAATGTGTGTGGGTAAAATATATATCCCACGGGGGTAAAATTGAAAAAAGTTGAAAAAAATTTTTGGGGGGATTTAGCCATTTTTCCGGCGTTTATCAGACTTTCAGATAGGGCAAATGTCAGTGAGCGTTCTGACTTCAGTTCCAGAGCGATTCGCCCAATGAGTCCTTGATATTTAGTCGTTTTCAACCAATATTTTGGATTTTTGAAAATTTCACTTTTTTGTGAAAATATCCACTAAATGAGGGAATAATATGTGTGAGGGTACCCCAGGAGAGTTCCAAATGTGTGTGGGTAGAATATATATCCTACGGGGGTAAAATTGAAAAAAGTTGAAAAATTTTTTTTTTGGACTTGGTTATTTTTCCGACGTTTATCAGACTTTCAGATAGGGCAAATGTCAGTGAACGTTCCGATTTCAGTTCCAGAGCGATTCACCCAATGAGTCCTTGATATGTAGTAGTTTTCAGCCAATATATTGGATTTTTGAAAATTTCACTTTTTTGTGAAAATATCCACTAAATGAGGGAATAATATGTGTGAGGGTACCCCAGGAGAGTTCCAAATGTGTGTGGGTAGAATATATATCCCACGGGGGTAAAATTGAAAAAATGTGAAAAGAAATTTTTTTTGGACTTAGCCATTTTTCCGACGTTTATCAGACTTTCAGATAGGGCAAATGTCAGTGAGCGTTTCGATTTCAGTTCCAGAGCGATTCACTCAATGAGTCCTTGATATTTAGTAGTTTTCATCCAATATTTTGGATTTTTGAAAATTTCACTTTTTTGTGAAAATATCCACTAAATGAGGGAATAATATGTGTGAGGGTACCCCAGGAGTGTTCCAAATGTGCGTGGGTAGAATATATATCCCACGGGGGTAAAATTGAAAAAAGTTGAACATTTTTTTTTTTTGGACTTAGTCATCTTTCCTGGGTTTAACAGACTTTCAGATAGGGCAAATGTCAGTGAGCGTTCCGATTTCAGTTCCAGAGCGATTCGCCCAATGAGTCCTTGATATGTAGTCGTTTTCGGGAATAATATGTGTGATGGTACCCCAGGAGAGTTCCTAATGTGTGTGGGTAGAATATATATTCCACGGGGATAAAATTGAAAAAAGTTTAAAAAAATTTTTTTTTTGGACTTAGTCATTTTTCCAGCGTTTATCAGACTTTCAGATAGGGCAAATGTCAGTGAGCGTTTCGATTTCAGTTCCAGAGCGATTCGCCCAATGAGTCCTTGATATTTATTCGTTTTCAGCCAATTTTCGAAAATTTCACTTTTTTGTGAAAATATCCACTAAATGAGGGAATAATATGTGTGAGGGTACCCCAGGAGAGTTCCAAATGTGTGTGGGTAGAATATATATCCCACGGGGGTAAAATTGAAAAAAGTTTAAAACATTTTTTTTTTCGACTTAGACATTTTTCCGGCGTTTATCAGACTTTCAGATAGGGCAAATGTCAGTGAGCGTTCCGATTTCAGTTCCAGAGCGATTCGCCCAATGAGTCCTTGATATTTAGTCATTTTCAGCCAATTTTCTGGATTTTTGAAAAATTCACTTTTTTTGTGAAAATATCCACTAAATGAGGGAATAATTTGTGTGAGGGTACCGCAGGAATGTTCGAAATGTGTGTGGGTAGAATATATATCCTACGGGGGTAAAATTTAAAAAAGTTGAAAAATTTTTTTTTTGGACTTAGTCATTTTTCCGGCGTTTATCAGACTTTCAGATAGGGCAAATGTCAGTGAGCGTTCCGATTTCAGTTCCAGAGCGATTCGCCCAATGAGTCCTTGATATTTAGTCGTTTTCAGCCAATATTTTGGATTTTTGAAAATTTCACTTTTTTGTGAAAATATCCACTAAATGAGGGAATAATATGTGTGAGGGTACCCCAGGAGTGTTCCAAATGTGCGTGGGTAGAATATATATCCCACGGGGGTAAAATTGAAAAAAGGTGAAAATTATTTTTTTTTTTACTTAGTCATCTTTCCGGCGTTTATCAGACTTTCAGATAGGGCAAATGTCAGTGAGCGTTTCGATTTCAGTTCCAGAGCGATTCGCCCAATGAGTCCTTGATATTTATTCGTTTTCAGCCAATTTTCGAAAATTTCACTTTTTTGTGAAAATATCCACTAAATGAGGGAATAATATGTGTGAGGGTACCCCAGGAGAGTTCCAAATGTGTGTGGATAGAATATATATCCCACGGGGGTAAAATTGAAAAAATGTGAAAAAAATTTTTTTTTGGACTTAACCATTTTTCCGGCGTTTATCAGACTTTCAGATAGGGCAAATGTCAGTGAGCGTTTCGATTTCAGTTCCAGAGCGATTCGCCCAATGAGTCCTTGATATGTAGTCGTTTTCAGCCAATATTTTGGATTTTTGAAAATTTCACTTTTTTGTGAAAATATCCATTAAATGAGGGAATAATATGTGTGAAGGTACCCCAGGAGTGTTCCAAATGTGTGTGGGTAGAATATATATCCTACGGGGGTAAAATTGAAAAAAGTTGAAAAAATTTTTTTTTTGGACTTAGTCATTTTTCCAGCGTTTATCAGACTTTCAGATAGGGCAAATGTCAGTGAGCGTTCCGATTTCAGTTCCAGAGCGATTCGCCCAATGAGTCCTTGATATTTAGTCGTTTTCAGCCAATTTTCTGGATTTTTGAAAATTTCACTTTTTTGTGAAAATATCCACTAAATGAGGGAATAATATGTGTGAGGGTACCCCAGGAGAGTTCCAAATGTGTGTGGGTAGAATATATATCCCACGGGGGTAAAATGGAAAAAAGTTTAAAAATTTTTTTTTTGGACTTAGCCATTTTTCCAGCGTTTATCAGACTTTCAGATAGGGCAAATGTCAGTGAGCATTTTGATTTCAGTTCAAGAGCGATTCGCCCAATGAGTCCTTGATATGTAGTCGTTTTCAGCCAATACTTTGGATTTTTGAAAATTTGACTTTTTTGTGAAAATATCCACTAAATGAGGGAAAAATATGTGTGAAGGTACCCCAGGAGTGTTCCAAATGTGTGTGGGTAGAATATATATCCCACGGGGGTAAAATTGAAAAAAGTTTAAAAATTTTTTTTTTGGACTAAGCCATTTTTCCAGCGTTTATCAGACTTTCAGATATGGCAAATGTCAGTGAGCGCTCCGATTTCAGTTCCAGAGCGATTCGCCCAATGAGTCCTTGATATTTATTCGTTTTCAACCAATTTTCGAAAATTTCACTTTTTTGTGAAAATATCCACTAAATGAGGGAATAATATGTGTGAGGGTACCCCAGGAGAGTTCCAAATGTGTGTGGGTAGAATATATATCCCACGGGGGTAAAATTGAAAAAAGTTAAAAAATTTTTTTTTTTGGACTAAGCCATTTTTCCAGCGTTTATCAGACTTTCAGATAGGGCAAATGTCAGTGAGCGTTTCGATTTCAGTTCCAGAGCGATTCGCCCAATGAGTCCTTGATATGTAGTCGTTTTCAGCCAATATATTGGATTTTTGAAAATTTCTCTTTTTTGTGAAAATATCCACTAAATGAGGGAATAATATGTGTGAGGGTACCCCAGGAGAGTTCCAAATGTGTGTGGGTAAAATATATATCCCACGGGGGTAAAATTGAAAAAAGTTGAAAAATTTTTTTTTTGGGATTTAGCCATTTTTCCGACGTTTATCAGACTTTCAGATAGGGCAAATGTCAGTGAGCGTTCCGATTTCAGTTCCAGAGCGATTCGCCCAATGAGTCCTTGATATTTAGTCATTTTCAGCCAATATTTTGGATTTTTGAAAATTTCACTTTTTTGTGAAAATATCCACTAAATGAGGGAATAATATGTGTGAGGGTACCCCAGGAGAGTTCCAAATGTGTGTGGGTAGAATATATATCCTACGGGGGTAAAATTGAAAAAAGTTGAAAAATTTTTTTTTTGGACTTAGTCATTTTTCCAGCGTTTATCAGACTTTCAGATAGGGCAAATGTCAGTGATCATTTTGATTTCAGTTCAAGAGCGATTCGCCCAATGAGTCCTTGATATGTAGTCGTTTTCAGCCAATATATTGGATTTTTGAAAATTTCACTTTTTTGTGAAAATATCCACTAAATGAGGGAATAATATGTGTGAGGGTACCCCAGGAGAGTTCCAAATGTGTGTGGGTAGAATATATATCCTACGGGGGTAAAATTGAAAAAAGTTGAAAATATTTTTTTTTGGACTTAGTCATTTTTCCGGCGTTTATCAGACTTTCAGATAGGGCAAATGTCAGTGAGCGTTTCGATTTCAGTTCCAGAGCGATTCACTCAATGAGTCCTTGATATTTAGTAGTTTTCATCCAATATTTTGGATTTTTGAAAATTTCACTTTTTTGTGAAAATATCCACTAAATGAGGGAATAATATGTGTGAGGGTACCCCAGGAGTGTTCCAAATGTGCGTGGGTAGAATATATATCCCACGGGGGTAAAATTGAAAAAAGTTGAACATTTTTTTTTTTTGGACTTAGTCATCTTTCCTGGGTTTAACAGACTTTCAGATAGGGCAAATGTCAGTGAGCGTTCCGATTTCAGTTCCAGAGCGATTCGCCCAATGAGTCCTTGATATGTAGTCGTTTTCGGGAATAATATGTGTGATGGTACCCCAGGAGAGTTCCTAATGTGTGTGGGTAGAATATATATTCCACGGGGATAAAATTGAAAAAAGTTTAAAAAAATTTTTTTTTTGGACTTAGTCATTTTTCCAGCGTTTATCAGACTTTCAGATAGGGCAAATGTCAGTGAGCGTTTCGATTTCAGTTCCAGAGCGATTCGCCCAATGAGTCCTTGATATTTATTCGTTTTCAGCCAATTTTCGAAAATTTCACTTTTTTGTGAAAATATCCACTAAATGAGGGAATAATATGTGTGAGGGTACCCCAGGAGAGTTCCAAATGTGTGTGGGTAGAATATATATCCCACGGGGGTAAAATTGAAAAAAGTTTAAAACATTTTTTTTTTCGACTTAGACATTTTTCCGGCGTTTATCAGACTTTCAGATAGGGCAAATGTCAGTGAGCGTTCCGATTTCAGTTCCAGAGCGATTCGCCCAATGAGTCCTTGATATTTAGTCATTTTCAGCCAATTTTCTGGATTTTTGAAAAATTCACTTTTTTTGTGAAAATATCCACTAAATGAGGGAATAATTTGTGTGAGGGTACCGCAGGAATGTTCGAAATGTGTGTGGGTAGAATATATATCCTACGGGGGTAAAATTTAAAAAAGTTGAAAAATTTTTTTTTTGGACTTAGTCATTTTTCCGGCGTTTATCAGACTTTCAGATAGGGCAAATGTCAATGAGCGTTCCGATTTCAGTTCCAGAGCGATTCGCCCAATGAGTCCTTGATATTTAGTCGTTTTCAGCCAATATTTTGGATTTTTGAAAATTTCACTTTTTTGTGAAAATATCCACTAAATGAGGGAATAATATGTGTGAGGGTACCCCAGGAGTGTTCCAAATGTGCGTGGGTAGAATATATATCCCACGGGGGTAAAATTGAAAAAAGTTTAAAAATTTTTTTTTTGGACTAAGCCATTTTTCCAGCGTTTATCAGACTTTCAGATATGGCAAATGTCAGTGAGCGCTCCGATTTCAGTTCCAGAGCGATTCGCCCAATGAGTCCTTGATATTTATTCGTTTTCAACCAATTTTCGAAAATTTCACTTTTTTGTGAAAATATCCACTAAATGAGGGAATAATATGTGCGAGGGTACCCCAGGAGTGTTCCAAATGTGCGTGGGTAGAATATATATCCCACGGGGATAAAATTGAAAAAAGTTGAAAATTTTTTTTTTTTGGACTTTGTCATCTTTCCGGCATTTATCAGACTTTCAGATAGGGCAAATGTCAGTGAGCGTTTCGGTTTCAGTTCCAGAGTGATTCGCCCAATGAGCCCTTGATATTTATTCGTTTTCAGCCAATTTTCTGGATTTTTGAAAATTTCACTTTTTTTGTGAAAATATCCACTAAATGAGGGAATAATATGTGTGAGGGTACCCCAGGAGAGTTCCAAATGTGTGTGGGTAGAATATATATCCCACGGGGGTAAAACTGAAAAAAGTTGAAAAATTTTTTTTTTTGGACTTAGTCATTTTTCCGGCGTTTATCAGACTTTCAGATAGGGCAAATGTCAGTGAGCGCTCCAATTTCAGTTCCAGAGCGATTCGCCCAATGAGTCCTTGATATTTATTCGTTTTCAGCCAATTTTTGAAAATTTCACTTTTTTGTGAAAATATCCACTAAATGAGGGAATAATATGTGTGAGGGTACCCCAGGAGAGTTCCAAATGTGTGTTGGTAGAATATATATCCCACGGGGGTAAAATTGAAAAAAGTTGAAAAGGTTTTTTTTTTGGACTTAGTCATTTTTCCGGCGTTTATCAGACTTTCAGATAGGGCAAATGTCAGTAAGCGTTCCGATTTCAGTTCCAGAGCGATTCGCCCAATAAGTCCTTGATATTTAGTCGTTTTCAGCCAATTTTCTGGATTTTTGAAAATTTCACTTTTTTGTGAAAATATCCACTAAATGAGGGAATAATATGTGTGAGGGTACCCCAGGAGTGTTCCAAATGTGTGTGGGTAGAATATATATCCCACGGGGGTAGAATTTAAAAAAGTTGAAAAATTTTTTTTTGGGGATTTAGCCATTTTTCCGACGTTTATCAGACTTTCAGATAGGGCAAATGTCAGTGAGCGTTCCGATTTCAGTTCCAGAGCGATTCGCCCAATGAGTCCTTGATATTTAGTCATTTTCAGCCAATTTTCTGGATTTTTGAAAATTTCACTTTTTTGTGAAAATATCCACTAAATGAGGGAATAATATGTGTGAGGGTACCCCAGGAGAGTTCCAAATGTGTGTGGGTAAAATATATATCCCACGGGGGTAAAATTGAAAAAAGTTGAAAAATTTTTTTTTTTGGATTTAGCCATTTTTCCGACGTTTATCAGACTTTCAGATAGGGCAAATGTCAGTGAGCGTTCCGATTTCAGTTCCAGAGCGATTCGCCCAATGAGTCCTTGATATTTAGTCATTTTCAGCCAATATTTTGGATTTTTGAAAATTTCACTTTTTTGTGAAAATATCCACTAAATGAGGGAATAATATGTGTGAGGGTACCCCAGGAGAGTTCCAAATGTGTGTGGGTAGAATATATATCCTACGGGGGTAAAATTGAAAAAAGTTGAAAAATTTTTTTTTTGGACTTAGTCATTTGTCCGGCGTTTATCAGACTTTCAGATAGGGCAAATGTCAGTGAGCGTTCCGATTTCAGTTCCAGAGCGATTCGCCCAATGAGTCCTTGATATTTATTCGTTTTCAGCCAATTTTCGAAAATTTCACTTTTTTGTGAAAATATCCACTAAATGAGGGAATAATATGTGTGAGGGTACCCCAGGAGTGTTCGAAATGTGTGTGGGTAGAATATATATCCCACGGGGGTAGAATTGAAAAAAGTTGAAACATTTTTTTTTTTGGACTTAGCCATTTTTACGGTGTTTATCAGACTTTCAGATAGGGCAAATGTCAGTGAGCGTTCCGATTTCAGTTCCAGAGCGATTCGCCCAATGAGTCCTTGATATTTAGTCGTTTTCAGCTAATTTTCTGGATTTTGGAAAAATTCACTTTTTTGCGAAAATATCCACTAAATGAGGGAATAATATGTGTGAGGGTACCCCAGGAGAGTTCCAAATGTGTGTGGGTAAAATATATATCCCACGGGGGTAAAATTGAAAAAAGTTGAAACATTTTTTTTTTTGGACTTAGCCATTTTTCCGCCGTTTATCAGACTTTCAGATAGGGCAAATGTCAGTGAGCGTTCCGATTTCAGTTCCCGAGCGATTCGCCCAATGAGTCCATGATATGTAGTCGTTTTCAGCCAATATATTGGATTTTTGAAAGTTTCACTTTTTTGTGAAAATATCCACTAAATGAGAGAATAATATGTGTGAGGGTACCCCAGGAGAGTTCCAAATGTGTGTGGGTAGAATATATATCCCACGGGGGTAAAATTGAAAAAATGTGAAAAAAAATTTTTTTTGGACTTAGCCATTTTTCCGCCGTTTATCAGACTTTCAGATAGGGCAAATGTCAGTGAGCGTTCCGATTTCAGTTCCAGAGCGATTCGCTCAATGAGTTCTTGATATTTAGTCGTTTTCAGCCAATATATTGGATTTTTGAAAATTTCACTTTTTTGTGAAAATATCCACTAAATGAGGGAATAATATGTGTGAGGGTACCCCAGAAGAGTTCCAAATGTGTCTGGTTAGAATATATATCGCACGGGGGTAAAATTGAAAAAAGTTTAAAAACATTTTTTGTTTGGACTTAGTCATTTTTCCACCGTTTATCAGACTTTCAGATAGGGCAAATGTCAGTGAACGTTCCGATTTCAGTTCCAGAGCGATTCGCCCAATGAGTCCTTGATAGTTAGTCGTTTTCAGCCAATATTTTGGATTTTTGAAAATTTCACTTTTTTGTGAAAATATCCACTAAATGAGGGAATAATATGTGTGAGGGTACCCCAGGAGTGTTCCAAATGTGCGTGGGTAGAATATATATCCCACGGGGGTAAAATTGAAAAAAGTTGAAAAAAATTTATTTTTGGACTTGGTCATTTTTCCGGCGTTTATCAGACTTTCAGATAGGGCAAATGTCAGTGAGCGTTCCGTTTTCAGTTCCAGAGCGATTCGCCCAATGAGTCCTTGATATTTATTCGTTTTCAGCCAATTTTCTGGATTTTTGAAAATTTCACTTTTTTGTGAAAATATCCACTAAATGAGGGAATAATATGTGTGAGGGTACCCCAGGAGTGTTCCAAATGTGTGTGGGTAGAATATATATCCCACGGGGGTAAAATTGAAAAAAGTTAAAAAAAATTTTTTTTTTGGACTTTGTCATTTTTCCGGCGTTTATCAGACTTTCAGATAGGGCAAATGTCAGTGAGCGTTCCGATTTCAGTTCCAGAGTGATTCGCCCAATGAGCCCTTGATATTTATTCGTTTTCAGCCAATTTTCTGGATTTTTGAAAAATTCACTTTTTTTGTGAAAATATCCACTAAATGAGGGAATAATATGTGTGAGGGTACCCCAGGAGAGTTCCAAATGTGTGTGGGTAGAATATATATCCCACGGGGGTAAAATTTAAAAAAGTTGGAAAATTTTTTTTTTGGACTTAGTCATTTTTTTGGCGTTTATCAGACTTTCAGATAGGGCAAATGTCAGTGAGCGTTCCGATTTCAGTTCCAGAGCGATTTGCCCAATGAGTCCTTGATATGTAGTCGTTTTCAGCCAATATTTTGGATTTTTGAAAATTTCACTTTTTTGTGAAAATATCCACTAAATGAGGGAATAATATGTGTGAGGGTACCCCAGGAGAGCTCCAAATGTGTGTGGGTAGAATATATAGTCCACGGGGGTAAAATTGAAAAAAGTTGAAAAGGTTTTTTTTTTGGACTTAGTCATTTTTCCGGCGTTTATCAGACTTTCAGATAGGGCAAATGTCAGTAAGCGTTCCGATTTCAGTTCCAGAGCGATTCGCCCAATAAGTCCTTGATATTTAGTCGTTTTCAGCCAATTTTCTGGATTTTTGAAAATTTCACTTTTTTGTGAAAATATCCACTAAATGAGGGAATAATATGTGTGAGGGTACCCCAGGAGTGTTCCAAATGTGTGTGGGTAGAATATATATCCCACGGGGGTAGAATTTAAAAAAGTTGAAAAATTTTTTTTTGGGGATTTAGCCATTTTTCCGACGTTTATCAGACTTTCAGATAGGGCAAATGTCAGTGAGCGTTCCGATTTCAGTTCCAGAGCGATTCGCCCAATGAGTCCTTGATATTTAGTCATTTTCAGCCAATTTTCTGGATTTTTGAAAATTTCACTTTTTTGTGAAAATATCCACTAAATGAGGGAATAATATGTGTGAGGGTACCCCAGGAGAGTTCCAAATGTGTGTGGGTAAAATATATATCCCACGGGGGTAAAATTGAAAAAAGTTGAAAAATTTTTTTTTTTGGATTTAGCCATTTTTCCGACGTTTATCAGACTTTCAGATAGGGCAAATGTCAGTGAGCGTTCCGATTTCAGTTCCAGAGCGATTCGCCCAATGAGTCCTTGATATTTAGTCATTTTCAGCCAATATTTTGGATTTTTGAAAATTTCACTTTTTTGTGAAAATATCCACTAAATGAGGGAATAATATGTGTGAGGGTACCCCAGGAGAGTTCCAAATGTGTGTGGGTAGAATATATATCCTACGGGGGTAAAATTGAAAAAAGTTGAAAAATTTTTTTTTTGGACTTAGTCATTTGTCCGGCGTTTATCAGACTTTCAGATAGGGCAAATGTCAGTGAGCGTTCCGATTTCAGTTCCAGAGCGATTCGCCCAATGAGTCCTTGATATTTAGTCGTTTTCAGCCAATATTTTGGATTTTTGAAAATTTCACTTTTTTGTGAAAATATCCACTAAATGAGGGAATAATATGTGTGAGGGTACCCCAGGAGTGTTCCAAATGTGCGTGGGTAGAATATATATCCCACGGGGATAAAATTGAAAAAAGTTGAAAATTTTTTTTTTTTGGACTTAGTCATCTTTCCGGCATTTATCAGACTTTCAGATAGGGCAAATGTCAGTGAGTGTTTCGATTTCAGTTCCAGAGTGATTCGCCCAATGAGCCCTTGATATTTATTCGTTTTCAGCCAATTTTCTGGATTTTTGAAAATTTCACTTTTTTTGTGAAAATATCCACTAAATGAGGGAATAATATGTGTGAGGGTACCCCAGGAGAGTTCCAAATGTGTGTGGGTAGAATATATATCCCACGGGGGTAAAACTGAAAAAAGTTGAAAAATTTTTTTTTTTGGACTTAGTCATTTTTTCGGCGTTTAGCAGACTTTCAGATAGGGCAAATGTCAGTGAGCGTTTCGACTTCAGTTCCAGAGCGATTCGCCCAATGAGTCCTTGATATTTATTCGTTTTCAGCCAATTTTCGAAAATTTCACTTTTTTGTGAAAATATCCACTAAATGAGGGAATAATATGTGTGAGGGTACCCCAGGAGTGTTCGAAATGTGTGTGGGTAGAATATATATCCCACGGGGGTAGAATTGAAAAAAGTTGAAACATTTTTTTTTTTGGACTTAGCCATTTTTACGGTGTTTATCAGACTTTCAGATAGGGCAAATGTCAGTGAGCGTTCCGATTTCAGTTCCAGAGCGATTCGCCCAATGAGTCCTTGATATTTAGTCGTTTTCAGCTAATTTTCTGGATTTTGGAAAAATTCACTTTTTTGCGAAAATATCCACTAAATGAGGGAATAATATGTGTGAGGGTACCCCAGGAGAGTTCCAAATGTGTGTGGGTAAAATATATATCCCACGGGGGTAAAATTGAAAAAAGTTGAAACATTTTTTTTTTTGGACTTAGCCATTTTTCCGCCGTTTATCAGACTTTCAGATAGGGCAAATGTCAGTGAGCGTTCCGATTTCAGTTCCCGAGCGATTCGCCCAATGAGTCCATGATATGTAGTCGTTTTCAGCCAATATATTGGATTTTTGAAAGTTTCACTTTTTTGTGAAAATATCCACTAAATGAGAGAATAATATGTGTGAGGGTACCCCAGGAGAGTTCCAAATGTGTGTGGGTAGAATATATATCCCACGGGGGTAAAATTGAAAAAATGTGAAAAAAAATTTTTTTTGGACTTAGCCATTTTTCCGCCGTTTATCAGACTTTCAGATAGGGCAAATGTCAGTGAGCGTTCCGATTTCAGTTCCAGAGCGATTCGCTCAATGAGTTCTTGATATTTAGTCGTTTTCAGCCAATATATTGGATTTTTGAAAATTTCACTTTTTTGTGAAAATATCCACTAAATGAGGGAATAATATGTGTGAGGGTACCCCAGAAGAGTTCCAAATGTGTCTGGTTAGAATATATATCGCACGGGGGTAAAATTGAAAAAAGTTTAAAAACATTTTTTGTTTGGACTTAGTCATTTTTCCACCGTTTATCAGACTTTCAGATAGGGCAAATGTCAGTGAACGTTCCGATTTCAGTTCCAGAGCGATTCGCCCAATGAGTCCTTGATAGTTAGTCGTTTTCAGCCAATATTTTGGATTTTTGAAAATTTCACTTTTTTGTGAAAATATCCACTAAATGAGGGAATAATATGTGTGAGGGTACCCCAGGAGTGTTCCAAATGTGCGTGGGTAGAATATATATCCCACGGGGGTAAAATTGAAAAAAGTTGAAAAAAATTTATTTTTGGACTTGGTCATTTTTCCGGCGTTTATCAGACTTTCAGATAGGGCAAATGTCAGTGAGCGTTCCGTTTTCAGTTCCAGAGCGATTCGCCCAATGAGTCCTTGATATTTATTCGTTTTCAGCCAATTTTCTGGATTTTTGAAAATTTCACTTTTTTGTGAAAATATCCACTAAATGAGGGAATAATATGTGTGAGGGTACCCCAGGAGTGTTCCAAATGTGTGTGGGTAGAATATATATCCCACGGGGGTAAAATTGAAAAAAGTTAAAAAAAATTTTTTTTTTGGACTTTGTCATTTTTCCGGCGTTTATCAGACTTTCAGATAGGGCAAATGTCAGTGAGCGTTCCGATTTCAGTTCCAGAGTGATTCGCCCAATGAGCCCTTGATATTTATTCGTTTTCAGCCAATTTTCTGGATTTTTGAAAAATTCACTTTTTTTGTGAAAATATCCACTAAATGAGGGAATAATATGTGTGAGGGTACCCCAGGAGAGTTCCAAATGTGTGTGGGTAGAATATATATCCCACGGGGGTAAAATTTAAAAAAGTTGGAAAATTTTTTTTTTGGACTTAGTCATTTTTTTGGCGTTTATCAGACTTTCAGATAGGGCAAATGTCAGTGAGCGTTCCGATTTCAGTTCCAGAGCGATTTGCCCAATGAGTCCTTGATATGTAGTCGTTTTCAGCCAATATTTTGGATTTTTGAAAATTTCACTTTTTTGTGAAAATATCCACTAAATGAGGGAATAATATGTGTGAGGGTACCCCAGGAGAGCTCCAAATGTGTGTGGGTAGAATATATAGTCCACGGGGGTAAAATTGAAAAAAGTTGAAACATTTTTTTTTTTGGACTTAGCCATTTTTACGGTGTTTATCAGACTTTCAGATAGGGCAAATGTCAGTGAGCGTTCCGATTTCAGTTCCAGAGCGATTCGCCCAATGAGTCCTTGATATTTAGTCGTTTTCAGCTAATTTTCTGGATTTTGGAAAAATTCACTTTTTTGCGAAAATATCCACTAAATGAGGGAATAATATGTGTGAGGGTACCCCAGGAGAGTTCCAAATGTGTGTGGGTAAAATATATATCCCACGGGGGTAAAATTGAAAAAAGTTTAAACATTTTTTTTTTTGGACTTAGCCATTTTTCCGCCGTTTATCAGACTTTCAGATAGGGCAAATGTCAGTGAGCGTTCCGATTTCAGTTCCCGAGCGATTCGCCCAATGAGTCCATGATATGTAGTCGTTTTCAGCCAATATATTGGATTTTTGAAAGTTTCACTTTTTTGTGAAAATATCCACTAAATGAGAGAATAATATGTGTGAGGGTACCCCAGGAGAGTTCCAAATGTGTGTGGGTAGAATATATATCCCACGGGGGTAAAATTGAAAAAATGTGAAAAAAAAATTTTTTTGGACTTAGCCATTTTTCCGCCGTTTATCAGATTTTCAGATAGGGCAAATGTCAGTGAGCGTTCCGATTTCAGTTCCAGAGCGATTCGCCCAATGAGTTCTTGATATTTAGTCGTTTTCAGCCAATATTTTGGATTTTTGAAAATTTCACTTTTTTGTGAAAATATCCACTAAATGAGGGAATAATATGTGTGAGGGTACCCCAGGAGTGTTCCAAATGTGCGTGGGTAGAATATATATCCCACGGGGGTAAAACTGAAAAAAGTTGAAAAATTTTTTTTTTTGGACTTAGTCATTTTTTCGGCGTTTAGCAGACTTTCAGATAGGGCAAATGTCAGTGAGCGTTTCGACTTCAGTTCCAGAGCGATTCGCCCAATGAGTCCTTGATATTTATTCGTTTTCAGCCAATTTTCGAAAATTTCACTTTTTTGTGAAAATATCCACTAAATGAGGGAATAATATGTGTGAGGGTACCCCAGGAGTGTTCGAAATGTGTGTGGGTAGAATATATATCCCACGGGGGTAGAATTGAAAAAAGTTGAAACATTTTTTTTTTTGGACTTAGCCATTTTTACGGTGTTTATCAGACTTTCAGATAGGGCAAATGTCAGTGAGCGTTCCGATTTCAGTTCCAGAGCGATTCGCCCAATGAGTCCTTGATATTTAGTCGTTTTCAGCTAATTTTCTGGATTTTGGAAAAATTCACTTTTTTGCGAAAATATCCACTAAATGAGGGAATAATATGTGTGAGAGTACCCCAGGAGAGTTCCAAATGTGTGTGGGTAAAATATATATCCCACGGGGGTAAAATTGAAAAAAGTTGAAACATTTTTTTTTTTGGACTTAGCCATTTTTCCGCCGTTTATCAGATTTTCAGATAGGGCAAATGTCAGTGAGCGTTCCGATTTCAGTTCCCGAGCGATTCGCCCAATGAGTCCATGATATGTAGTCGTTTTCAGCCAATATATTGGATTTTTGAAAGTTTCACTTTTTTGTGAAAATATCCACTAAATGAGAGAATAATATGTGTGAGGGTACCCCAGGAGAGTTCCAAATGTGTGTGGGTAGAATATATATCCCACGGGGGTAAAATTGAAAAAATGTGAAAAAAAAATTTTTTTGGACTTAGCCATTTTTCCGCCGTTTATCAGACTTTCAGATAGGGCAAATGTCAGTGAACGTTCCGATTTCAGTTCCAGAGCGATTCGCCCAATGAGTCCTTGATAGTTAGTCGTTTTCAGCCAATATTTTGGATTTTTGAAAATTTCACTTTTTTGTGAAAATATCCACTAAATGAGGGAATAATATGTGTGAGGGTACCCCAGGAGTGTTCCAAATGTGCGTGGGTAGAATATATATCCCACGGGGGTAAAACTGAAAAAAGTTGAAAAATTTTTTTTTTTGGACTTAGTCATTTTTTCGGCGTTTAGCAGACTTTCAGATAGGGCAAATGTCAGTGAGCGTTTCGACTTCAGTTCCAGAGCGATTCGCCCAATGAGTCCTTGATATTTATTCGTTTTCAGCCAATTTTCGAAAATTTCACTTTTTTGTGAAAATATCCACTAAATGAGGGAATAATATGTGTGAGGGTACCCCAGGAGTGTTCGAAATGTGTGTGGGTAGAATATATATCCCACGGGGGTAGAATTGAAAAAAGTTGAAACATTTTTTTTTTTGGACTTAGCCATTTTTACGGTGTTTATCAGACTTTCAGATAGGGCAAATGTCAGTGAGCGTTCCGATTTCAGTTCCAGAGCGATTCGCCCAATGAGTCCTTGATATTTAGTCGTTTTCAGCTAATTTTCTGGATTTTGGAAAAATTCACTTTTTTGCGAAAATATCCACTAAATGAGGGAATAATATGTGTGAGAGTACCCCAGGAGAGTTCCAAATGTGTGTGGGTAAAATATATATCCCACGGGGGTAAAATTGAAAAAAGTTGAAACATTTTTTTTTTTGGACTTAGCCATTTTTCCGCCGTTTATCAGATTTTCAGATAGGGCAAATGTCAGTGAGCGTTCCGATTTCAGTTCCCGAGCGATTCGCCCAATGAGTCCATGATATGTAGTCGTTTTCAGCCAATATATTGGATTTTTGAAAGTTTCACTTTTTTGTGAAAATATCCACTAAATGAGAGAATAATATGTGTGAGGGTACCCCAGGAGAGTTCCAAATGTGTGTGGGTAGAATATATATCCCACGGGGGTAAAATTGAAAAAATGTGAAAAAAAAATTTTTTTGGACTTAGCCATTTTTCCGCCGTTTATCAGACTTTCAGATAGGGCAAATGTCAGTGAACGTTCCGATTTCAGTTCCAGAGCGATTCGCCCAATGAGTCCTTGATAGTTAGTCGTTTTCAGCCAATATTTTGGATTTTTGAAAATTTCACTTTTTTGTGAAAATATCCACTAAATGAGGGAATAATATGTGTGAGGGTACCCCAGGAGTGTTCCAAATGTGCGTGGGTAGAATATATATCCCACGGGGGTAAAATTGAAAAAAGTTGAAAAAAATTTATTTTTGGACTTGGTCATTTTTCCGGCGTTTATCAGACTTTCAGATAGGGCAAATGTCAGTGAGCGTTCCGATTTCAGTTCCAGAGCGATTTGCCCAATGAGTCCTTGATATGTAGTCGTTTTCAGCCAATTTTCTGGATTTTTGAAAATTTCACTTTTTTGTGAAAATATCCACTAAATGAGGGAATAATATGTGTGAGGGTACCCCAGGAGAGTTCCAAATGTGTGTGGGTAGAATATATATCCCACGGGGGTAAAATTGAAAAAAGTTGAAAAATTTTTTTTTTTTGGACTTAGCCATTTTTCCGGCGTTTATCAGACTTTCAGATAGGGCAAATGTCAGTGAGCGTTCCGTTTTCAGTTCCAGAGCGATTCGCCCAATGAGTCCTTGATATTTATTCGTTTTCAGCCAATTTTCTGGATTTTTTAAAATTTCACTTTTTTGTGAAAATATCCACTAAATGAGGGAATAATATGTGTGAGGGTACCCCAGGAGTGTTCCAAATGTGTGTGGGTAGAATATATATCCCACGGGGGTAAAATTGAAAAAAGTTAAAAAAAATTTTTTTTTTGGACTTTGTCATTTTTCCGGCGTTTATCAGACTTTCAGATAGGGCAAATGTCAGTGAGCGTTCCGATTTCAGTTCCAGAGCGATTTGCCCAATGAGTCCTTGATATGTAGTCGTTTTCAGCCAATATTTTGGATTTTTGAAAATTTCACTTTTTTGTGAAAATATCCACTAAATGAGGGAATAATATGTGTGAGGGTACCCCAGGAGAGCTCCAAATGTGTGTGGGTAGAATATATAGTCCACGGGGGTAAAATTGAAAAAAGTTGAAACATTTTTTTTTTTGGACTTAGCCATTTTTACGGTGTTTATCAGACTTTCAGATAGGGCAAATGTCAGTGAGCGTTCCGATTTCAGTTCCAGAGCGATTCGCCCAATGAGTCCTTGATATTTAGTCGTTTTCAGCTAATTTTCTGGATTTTGGAAAAATTCACTTTTTTGCGAAAATATCCACTAAATGAGGGAATAATATGTGTGAGGGTACCCCAGGAGAGTTCCAAATGTGTGTGGGTAAAATATATATCCCACGGGGGTAAAATTGAAAAAAGTTGAAACATTTTTTTTTTTGGACTTAGCCATTTTTCCGCCGTTTATCAGACTTTCAGATAGGGCAAATGTCAGTGAGCGTTCCGATTTCAGTTCCCGAGCGATTCGCCCAATGAGTCCATGATATGTAGTCGTTTTCAGCCAATATATTGGATTTTTGAAAGTTTCACTTTTTTGTGAAAATATCCACTAAATGAGAGAATAATATGTGTGAGGGTACCCCAGGAGAGTTCCAAATGTGTGTGGGTAGAATATATATCCCACGGGGGTAAAATTGAAAAAATGTGAAAAAAAAATTTTTTTGGACTTAGCCATTTTTCCGCCGTTTATCAGATTTTCAGATAGGGCAAATGTCAGTGAGCGTTCCGATTTCAGTTCCAGAGCGATTCGCCCAATGAGTTCTTGATATTTAGTCGTTTTCAGCCAATATTTTGGATTTTTGAAAATTTCACTTTTTTGTGAAAATATCCACTAAATGAGGGAATAATATGTGTGAGGGTACCCCAGGAGTGTTCCAAATGTGCGTGGGTAGAATATATATCCCACGGGGGTAAAATTGAAAAAAGTTGAAAAATTTTTTTTTTGGACTTAGTCATCTTTCCGGCGTTTATCAGACTTTCAGATAGGGCAAATGTCAGTGAGCGTTCCGATTTCAGTTCCAGAGTGATTCGCCCAATGAGCCCTTGATATTTATGTGTTTTCAGCCAATTTTTTGGATTTTTGAAAATTTCACTTTTTTGTGAAAATATCCACTAAATGAGGGAATAATATGTGTGAGGGTACCCCAGGAGAGTTCCAAATGTGTGTGGGTAGAATATATATCCCACGGGGGTAAAATTGAAAAAAGTTGAAAAATTTTTTTTTTTGGACTTAGTCATCTTTCCGGCGTTTATCAGACTTTCAGATAGGGCAAATGTCAGTGAGTGCTCCGATTTCAGTTCCAGAGCGATTCGCCCAATTAGTCCTTGATATTTATTCATTTTCAGCCAATTTTCGAAAATTTCACTTTTTTGTGAAAATATCCACTAAATGAGGGAATAATATGTGTGAGGGTTCCCCAGGAGAGTTCCAAATGTGTGTGGGTAGAATATATATCCCACGGGGGTAAAATTGAAAAAAGTTGAAAAAAATTTATTTTTGGACTTAAACATTTTTCCGGCGTTTATCAGACTTTCAGATAGGGCAAATGTCAGTGAGCGTTCCGATTTCAGTTCCAGAGCGATTCTCCCAATGAGCCCTTGATATTTAGTCGTTTTCAGCTAATTTTCTGGATTTTGGAAAAATTCACTTTTTTGTGAAAATATCCACTAAATGAGGGAATAATATGTGTGAGGGTAACCCAGGAGAGTTCCAAATGTGTGTGGGTAGAATATATATCCCACGGGGGTAAAATTGAAAAAAGTTGAAACATTTTTTTTTTTGGACTTAGCCATTTTTCCGCCGTTTATCAGACTTTCAGATAGGGCAAATGTCAGTGAGCGTTCCGATTTCAGTTCCCGAGCGATTCGCCCAATGAGTCCATGATATGTAGTCGTTTTCAGCCAATATATTGGATTTTTGAAAGTTTCACTTTTTTGTGAAAATATCCACTAAATGAGAGAATAATATGTGTGAGGGTACCCCAGGAGAGTTCCAAATGTGTGTGGGTAGAATATATATCCCACGGGGGTAAAATTGAAAAAAGTTGAAAAATTTTTTTTTTGGACTTAGTCATCTTTCCGGCGTTTATCAGACTTTCAGATAGGGCAAATGTCAGTGAGTGCTCCGATTTCAGTTCCAGAGCGATTCGCCCAATTAGTCCTTGATATTTATTCATTTTCAGCCAATTTTCGAAAATTTCACTTTTTTGTGAAAATATCCACTAAATGAGGGAATAATATGTGTGAGGGTACCCCAGGAGTGTTCCAAATGTGCGTGGGAAGAATATATATCCCACGGGGGTGAAATTGAAAAAAGTTGAAAAATTTTTTTTTTGGACTTAGCCATTTTTACGGTGTTTATCAGACTTTCAGATAGGGAAAATGTCAGTGAGCGTTCCGATTTCAGTTCCAGAGCGATTCGCCCAATGAGTCCTTGATATTTAGTCGTTTTCAGCTAATTTTCTGGATTTTGGAAAAATTCACTTTTTTGCGAAAATATCCACTAAATGAGGGAATAATATGTGTGAGGGTACCCCAGGAGAGTTCCAAATGTGTGTGGGTAGAATATATATCCCACGGGGGTAAAATTGAAAAAATGTGAAAAAAAAATTTTTTTGGACTTGGTCATTTTTCCGGCGTTTATCAGACTTTCAGATAGGGCAAATGTCAGTGAGCGTTCCGATTTCAGTTCCAGAGCGATTTGCCCAATGAGTCCTCGATATGTAGTCGTTTTCAGCCAATTTTCTGGATTTTTGAAAATTTCACTTTTTTGTGAAAATATCCACTAAATGAGGGAATAATATGTGTGAGGGTACCCCAGGAGAGTTCCAAATGTGTGTGGGTAGAATATATATCACACGGGGGTAAAATTGAAAAAAGTTGAAACATTTTTTTTTTTTGGACTTGGTCATTTTTCCGGCGTTTATCAGACTTTCAGATAGGGCAAATGTCAGTGAGCGTTCCGATTTCAGTTCCAGAGCGATTTGCCCAATGAGTCCTTGATATGTAGTCGTTTTCAGCCAATTTTCTGGATTTTTGAAAATTTCACTTTTTTGTGAAAATATCCACTAAATGAGGGAATAATATGTGTGAGGGTACCCCAGGAGAGTTCCAAATGTGTGTGGGTAGAATCTATATCACACGGGGGTAAAATTGAAAAAAGTTGAAACATTTTTTTTTTTTGGACTTGGTCATTTTTCCGGCGTTTATCAGACTTTCAGATAGGGCAAATGTCAGTGAGCGTTCCGATTTCAGTTCCAGAGCGATTTGCCCAATGAGTCCTTGATATGTAGTCGTTTTCAGCCAATTTTCTGGATTTTTGAAAATTTCACTTTTTTGTGAAAATATCCACTAAATGAGGGAATAATATGTGTGAGGGTACCCCAGGAGAGTTCCAAATGTGTGTGGGTAGAATATATATCACACGGGGGTAAAATTGAAAAAAGTTGAAACATTTTTTTTTTTGGACTTAGCCATTTTTCCGACGTTTATCAAACTTTCAGATAGGGCAAATGTCAGTGAGCGTTCCGATTTCAGTTCCAGAGCGATTCGCCCAATGAGTCCTTGATATGTAGTCGTTTTCAGCCAATATTTTGGATTTTTGAAAATTTCACTTTTTTGTGAAAATATCCACTAAATGAGGGAATAATATGTGTGAGGGTACCCCAGGAGAGTTCCAAATGTGTGTGGGTAGAATATATATCCCACGGGGGTAAAATTGAAAAAAGTTGAAACATTTTTTTTTTTGGACTTAGCCATTTTTCCGCCGTTTATCAAACTTTCAGATAGGGCAAATGTCAGTGAGCGTTCCGATTTCAGTTCCAGAGCGATTCGCCCAATGAGTCCTTGATATGTAGTCGTTTTCAGCCAATATATTGGATTTTTGAAAATGTCACTTTTTTGTGAAAATATCCACTAAATGAGGGAATAATATGTGTGAGGGTACCCCAGGAGAGTTCCAAATGTGCGTGGGTAGAATATATATTTCACGGGGGTAAAATTGAAAAAAGTATAAAAAATTTTTTTTTTGGACTTAGTCATCTTTCCGGCGTTTATCAGACTTTCAGATAGTGCAAATGTCAGTGAGCGTTCCGATTTCAGTTCCAGAGTGATTCGCCCAATGAGCCCTTGATATTTATTCGTTTTCAGCCAATTTTCTGGATTTTTGAAAATTTCACTTTTTTGTGAAAATATCCACTAAATGAGGGAATAATATGTGTGAGGGTACCCCAGGAGAGTTCCAAATGTGTGTCGGTAGAATATATATCCCACGGGGGTAAAATTGAAAAAAGTTGAAACATTTTTTTTTTTGGACTTAGCCATTTTTCCGCCGTTTATCAGACTTTCAGATAGGGCAAATGTCAGTGAGCGTTCCGATTTCAGTTCCAGAGCGATTCGCCCAATGAGTCCTTGATAGTTAGTCGTTTTCAGCCAATATTTTGGATATTTGAAAATTTCACTTTTTTGTGAAAATATCCACTAAATGAGGGAATAATATGTGTGAGGGTACCCCAGGAGTGTTCCAAATGTGCATGGGTAGAATATATATCCCACGGGGGTAAAATTGAAAAAAGTTGAAAAATTTTTTTTTTGGACCTAGTCATTTTTCCAGCGTTTATCAGACTTTCAGAAAGGGCAAATGTCAGTGAGCGTTCCGATTTCAGTTCCAGAGCGATTCGCCCAATGAGTCTTTGATATTTAGTCGCTTTCAGCCAATTTTCTGGATTTTTGAAAAGTTCACTTTTTGGTGAAAATATCCACTAAATGAGGGAATAATATGTGTGAGGGTACCCCAGGAGAGTTCCAAATGTGTGTGGGTAGAATATATATCCCACGGGGGTAAAATTGAAAATGTTGAAACATTTTTTTTTTGGACTTAGCCATTTTTCCGCCGTTTATCAGACTTTCAGATAGGGCAAATGTCAGTGAGCGTTCCGATTTCAGTTCCAGAGCGATTCGCCCAATGAGTCCTTGATATGTAGTCGTTTTCAGCCAATATTTTGGATTTTTGAAAATTTCACTTTTTTGTGAAAATATCCACTAAATGAGGGAATAATATGTGTGAGGGTACCCCAGGAGAGTTCCAAATGTGTGTGGGTAGAATATATATCCCACGGGGGTAAAATTGAAAAAAGTTTAAACATTTTTTTTTTTGGACTTAGCCATTTTTCCGCCGTTTATCAGACTTTCAGATAGGGCAAATGTCAGTGAGCATTCCGATTTCAGTTCCAGAGCGATTCGCCCAATGAGTCCTTGATATGTAGTCGTTTTCAGCCAATATATTGGATTTTTGAAAATTTCACTTTTTTGTGAAAATATCCACTAAATGAGGGAATAATATGTGTGAGGGTACCCCAGGAGAGTTCCAAATGTGTGTGGCTGGAATATATATCCCACGGGGGTAAAATTGAAAAAAGTTGAAACATTTTTTTTTTTTGGACTTAGCCATTTTTCCGGCGTTTATCAGACTTTCAGATAGGGCAAATGTCAGTGAGCATTCCGATTTCAGTTCCAGATCGATTCGCTCAATGAGTACTTGATATTTAGTCGTTTTCAGCCATTTTTCTGGATTTTTGAAAATTTCACTTTTTTGTGAAAATATCCACTAAATGAGGGAATAATATGTGTGAGGGTACCCCAGGAGAGTTCCAAATGTGTGTGGGTAGAATATATATCCCACGGGGGTAAAATTGAAAAAAGTTGAAACATTTTTTTTTTTGGACTTAGCCATTTTTCCGCCGTTTATCAAACTTTCAGATAGGGCAAATGTCAGTGAGCGTTCCGATTTCAGTTCCAGAGCGATTCGCCCAATGAGTCCTTGATATGTAGTCGTTTTCAGCCAATATATTGGATTTTTGAAAATTTCAATTTTTTGTGAAAATATCCACTAAATGAGGGAATAATATGTGTGAGGGTACCCCAGGAGAGTTCCAAATGTGTGTGGGTAGAATATATATCCCACGGGGGTAAAATTGAAAAAATGTGAAAAAAAATTTTTTTTAGACTTAGCCATTTTTCCGCCGTTTATCAGACTTTCAGATAGGGCAAATGTCAGTGAGCGTTCCGATTTCAGTTCCAGAGCGATTCGCCCAATGAGTCCTTGATATGTAGTAGTTTCCAGCCAATATATTGGATTTTTGAAAATTTCACTTTTTTGTGAAAATATCCACTAAATGAGGGAATAATATGTGTGAGGGTACCCCAGGAGAGTTCCAAATGTGTGTGGGTAGAATATATATCCTACGGGGGTAAAATTGAAAAAAGTTGAAAAATATTTTTTTTGGACTTGGTCATTTTTCCGGCGTTTATCAGACTTTCAGATAGGGCAAATGTCAGTGAGCGTTCCGATTTCAGTTCCAGAGCGATTCGCTCAATGAGTCCTTGATATGTAGTCGTTTTCAGCCAATTTTCTGGATTTTTGAAAATTTCACTTTTTTGTGAAAATATCCACTAAATGAGGGAATAATATGTGTGAGGGTACCCCAGGAGAGTTCCAAATGTGTGTGGGTAGAATATATATCCCAAGGGGGTAAAATTGAAAAAAGTTTTAAAAAATTTTTTTTTTGGACTTAGTCATTTTTCCAGCATTTATCAGACTTTCAGATAGGGAAAATGTCAGTGAGCGTTCCGATTTCAGCTCCAGAGCGATTCGCCCAATGAGTCCTTGATATTTAGTCGTTTTCAGCCAATTTTCTGGATTTTTGAAAATTTCACTTTTTTGTGAAAATATCCACTAAATGAGGGAATAATATGTGTGAGGGTACCCCAGGAGACTTCCAAATGTGTGTGGGTAGAATATATATCCCACGGGGGTAAAATTGAAAAAAGTTTAAAAATTTTTTTTTTTCGACTTAGACATTTTTCCGGCGTTTATCAGACTTTCAGATAGGGCAAATGTCAGTGAGCGTTCCGATTTCAGTTCCAGAGCGATTCGCCCAATGAGTCCTTGATATGTAGTCGTTTTCAGCCAATATTTTGGATTTTTGAAAATTTCACTTTTTTGTGAAAATATCCACTAAATGAGGGAATAATATGTGTGAGGGTACCCCAGGAGAGTTCCAAATGTGTGTGGGTAGAATATATATCCCACGGGGGTAAAATTGAAAAAAGTTGAAACATTTTTTTTTTTGGACTTAGCCATTTTTCCGCCGTTTATCAAACTTTCAGATAGGGCAAATGTCAGTGAGCGTTCCGATTTCAGTTCCAGAGCGATTCGCCCAATGAGTCCTTGATATGTAGTCGTTTTCAGCCAATATATTGGATTTTTGAAAATGTCACTTTTTTGTGAAAATATCCACTAAATGAGGGAATAATATGTGTGAGGGTACCCCAGGAGAGTTCCAAATGTGCGTGGGTAGAATATATATTTCACGGGGGTAAAATTGAAAAAAGTATAAAAAATTTTTTTTTTGGACTTAGTCATCTTTCCGGCGTTTATCAGACTTTCAGATAGTGCAAATGTCAGTGAGCGTTCCGATTTCAGTTCCAGAGTGATTCGCCCAATGAGCCCTTGATATTTATTCGTTTTCAGCCAATTTTCTGGATTTTTGAAAATTTCACTTTTTTGTGAAAATATCCACTAAATGAGGGAATAATATGTGTGAGGGTACCCCAGGAGAGTTCCAAATGTGTGTCGGTAGAATATATATCCCACGGGGGTAAAATTGAAAAAAGTTGAAACATTTTTTTTTTTGGACTTAGCCATTTTTCCGCCGTTTATCAGACTTTCAGATAGGGCAAATGTCAGTGAGCGTTCCGATTTCAGTTCCAGAGCGATTCGCCCAATGAGTCCTTGATAGTTAGTCGTTTTCAGCCAATATTTTGGATATTTGAAAATTTCACTTTTTTGTGAAAATATCCACTAAATGAGGGAATAATATGTGTGAGGGTACCCCAGGAGTGTTCCAAATGTGCATGGGTAGAATATATATCCCACGGGGGTAAAATTGAAAAAAGTTGAAAAATTTTTTTTTTGGACCTAGTCATTTTTCCAGCGTTTATCAGACTTTCAGAAAGGGCAAATGTCAGTGAGCGTTCCGATTTCAGTTCCAGAGCGATTCGCCCAATGAGTCTTTGATATTTAGTCGCTTTCAGCCAATTTTCTGGATTTTTGAAAAGTTCACTTTTTGGTGAAAATATCCACTAAATGAGGGAATAATATGTGTGAGGGTACCCCAGGAGAGTTCCAAATGTGTGTGGGTAGAATATATATCCCACGGGGGTAAAATTGAAAATGTTGAAACATTTTTTTTTTTGGACTTAGCCATTTTTCCGCCGTTTATCAGACTTTCAGATAGGGCAAATGTCAGTGAGCGTTCCGATTTCAGTTCCAGAGCGATTCGCCCAATGAGTCCTTGATATGTAGTCGTTTTCAGCCAATATTTTGGATTTTTGAAAATTTCACTTTTTTGTGAAAATATCCACTAAATGAGGGAATAATATGTGTGAGGGTACCCCAGGAGAGTTCCAAATGTGTGTGGGTAGAATATATATCCCACGGGGGTAAAATTGAAAAAAGTTTAAACATTTTTTTTTTTGGACTTAGCCATTTTTCCGCCGTTTATCAGACTTTCAGATAGGGCAAATGTCAGTGAGCATTCCGATTTCAGTTCCAGAGCGATTCGCCCAATGAGTCCTTGATATGTAGTCGTTTTCAGCCAATATATTGGATTTTTGAAAATTTCACTTTTTTGTGAAAATATCCACTAAATGAGGGAATAATATGTGTGAGGGTACCCCAGGAGAGTTCCAAATGTGTGTGGCTGGAATATATATCCCACGGGGGTAAAATTGAAAAAAGTTGAAACATTTTTTTTTTTTGGACTTAGCCATTTTTCCGGCGTTTATCAGACTTTCAGATAGGGCAAATGTCAGTGAGCATTCCGATTTCAGTTCCAGATCGATTCGCTCAATGAGTACTTGATATTTAGTCGTTTTCAGCCATTTTTCTGGATTTTTGAAAATTTCACTTTTTTGTGAAAATATCCACTAAATGAGGGAATAATATGTGTGAGGGTACCCCAGGAGAGTTCCAAATGTGTGTGGGTAGAATATATATCCCACGGGGGTAAAATTGAAAAAAGTTGAAACATTTTTTTTTTTGGACTTAGCCATTTTTCCGCCGTTTATCAAACTTTCAGATAGGGCAAATGTCAGTGAGCGTTCCGATTTCAGTTCCAGAGCGATTCGCCCAATGAGTCCTTGATATGTAGTCGTTTTCAGCCAATATATTGGATTTTTGAAAATTTCAATTTTTTGTGAAAATATCCACTAAATGAGGGAATAATATGTGTGAGGGTACCCCAGGAGAGTTCCAAATGTGTGTGGGTAGAATATATATCCCACGGGGGTAAAATTGAAAAAATGTGAAAAAAAATTTTTTTTAGACTTAGCCATTTTTCCGCCGTTTATCAGACTTTCAGATAGGGCAAATGTCAGTGAGCGTTCCGATTTCAGTTCCAGAGCGATTCGCCCAATGAGTCCTTGATATGTAGTAGTTTCCAGCCAATATATTGGATTTTTGAAAATTTCACTTTTTTGTGAAAATATCCACTAAATGAGGGAATAATATGTGTGAGGGTACCCCAGGAGAGTTCCAAATGTGTGTGGGTAGAATATATATCCTACGGGGGTAAAATTGAAAAAAGTTGAAAAATATTTTTTTTGGACTTGGTCATTTTTCCGGCGTTTATCAGACTTTCAGATAGGGCAAATGTCAGTGAGCGTTCCGATTTCAGTTCCAGAGCGATTCGCTCAATGAGTCCTTGATATGTAGTCGTTTTCAGCCAATTTTCTGGATTTTTGAAAATTTCACTTTTTTGTGAAAATATCCACTAAATGAGGGAATAATATGTGTGAGGGTACCCCAGGAGAGTTCCAAATGTGTGTGGGTAGAATATATATCCCAAGGGGGTAAAATTGAAAAAAGTTTTAAAAAATTTTTTTTTTGGACTTAGTCATTTTTCCAGCATTTATCAGACTTTCAGATAGGGAAAATGTCAGTGAGCGTTCCGATTTCAGCTCCAGAGCGATTCGCCCAATGAGTCCTTGATATTTAGTCGTTTTCAGCCAATTTTCTGGATTTTTGAAAATTTCACTTTTTTGTGAAAATATCCACTAAATGAGGGAATAATATGTGTGAGGGTACCCCAGGAGACTTCCAAATGTGTGTGGGTAGAATATATATCCCACGGGGGTAAAATTGAAAAAAGTTTAAAAATTTTTTTTTTTCGACTTAGACATTTTTCCGGCGTTTATCAGACTTTCAGATAGGGCAAATGTCAGTGAGCGTTCCGATTTCAGTTCCAGAGCGATTTGCCCAATGAGTCCTCGATATGTAGTCGTTTTCAGCCAATTTTCTGGATTTTTGAAAATTTCACTTTTTTGTGAAAATATCCACTAAATGAGGGAATAATATGTGTGAGGGTACCCCAGGAGAGTTCCAAATGTGTGTGGGTAGAATATATATCACACGGGGGTAAAATTGAAAAAAGTTGAGACATTTTTTTTTTTTGGACTTGGTCATTTTTCCGGCGTTTATCAGACTTTCAGATAGGGCAAATGTCAGTGAGCGTTCCGATTTCAGTTCCAGAGCGATTTGCCCAATGAGTCCTTGATATGTAGTCGTTTTCAGCCAATTTTCTGGATTTTTGAAAATTTCACTTTTTTGTGAAAATATCCACTAAATGAGGGAATAATATGTGTGAGGGTACCCCAGGAGAGTTCCAAATGTGTGTGGGTAGAATATATATCACACGGGGGTAAAATTGAAAAAAGTTGAAACATTTTTTTTTTTGGACTTAGCCATTTTTCCGACGTTTATCAAACTTTCAGATAGGGCAAATGTCAGTGAGCGTTCCGATTTCAGTTCCAGAGCGATTCGCCCAATGAGTCCTTGATATGTAGTCGTTTTCAGCCAATATTTTGGATTTTTGAAAATTTCACTTTTTTGTGAAAATATCCACTAAATGAGGGAATAATATGTGTGAGGGTACCCCAGGAGAGTTCCAAATGTGTGTGGGTAGAATATATATCCCACGGGGGTAAAATTGAAAAAAGTTGAAACATTTTTTTTTTTGGACTTAGCCATTTTTCCGCCGTTTATCAAACTTTCAGATAGGGCAAATGTCAGTGAGCGTTCCGATTTCAGTTCCAGAGCGATTCGCCCAATGAGTCCTTGATATGTAGTCGTTTTCAGCCAATATATTGGATTTTTGAAAATGTCACTTTTTTGTGAAAATATCCACTAAATGAGGGAATAATATGTGTGAGGGTACCCCAGGAGAGTTCCAAATGTGCGTGGGTAGAATATATATTTCACGGGGGTAAAATTGAAAAAAGTATAAAAAATTTTTTTTTTGGACTTAGTCATCTTTCCGGCGTTTATCAGACTTTCAGATAGTGCAAATGTCAGTGAGCGTTCCGATTTCAGTTCCAGAGTGATTCGCCCAATGAGCCCTTGATATTTATTCGTTTTCAGCCAATTTTCTGGATTTTTGAAAATTTCACTTTTTTGTGAAAATATCCACTAAATGAGGGAATAATATGTGTGAGGGTACCCCAGGAGAGTTCCAAATGTGTGTGGGTAGAATATATATCCCAAGGGGGTAAAATTGAAAAAAGTTTTAAAAAATTTTTTTTTTGGACTTAGTCATTTTTCCAGCATTTATCAGACTTTCAGATAGGGAAAATGACAGTGAGCGTTCCGATTTCAGCTCCAGAGCGATTCGCCCAATGAGTCCTTGATATTTAGTCGTTTTCAGCCAATTTTCTGGATTTTTGAAAATTTCACTTTTTTGTGAAAATATCCACTAAATGAGGGAATAATATGTGTGAGGGTACCCCAGGAGACTTCCAAATGTGTGTGGGTAGAATATATATCCCACGGGGGTAAAATTGAAAAAAGTTTAAAAATTTTTTTTTTTCGACTTAGACATTTTTCCGGCGTTTATCAGACTTTCAGATAGGGCAAATGTCAGTGAGCGTTCCGATTTCAGTTCCAGAGCGATTCGCCCAATGAGTCCTTGATATGTAGTCGTTTTCAGCCATTATTTTGGATTTTTGAAAATTTCACTTTTTTGTGAAAATATCCACTAAATGAGGGAATAATATGTGTGAGGGTACCCCAGGAGAGTTCCAAATGTGTGTGGGTAGAATATATATCCCACGGGGGTAAAATTGAAAAAACTTGAAACATTTTTTTTTTTTGGACTTAGTCATTTTTCCGGCGTTTATCATACTTTCAGATAGGGCAAATGTCAGTGAGCGCTCCGATTTCAGTTCCAGAGCGATTCGCCCAATGGGTCCTTGATATTTATTCGTTTTCAGCCAATTTTCGAAAATTTCACTTTTTTGTGAAAATATCCACTAAATGAGGGAATAATATGTGTGAGGGTACCCCAGGAGAGTTTCAAATGAGTGTGGGTAGAATATATATCCCACGGGGGTAAAATTGAAAAAAGTTTAAAACATTTTTTTTTTCGACTTAGACATTTTTCCGGCGTTTATCAGACTTTCAGATAGGGCAAATGTCAGTGAGCGTTCCGATTTCAGTTCGAGAGCGATTCGCCCAATGAGTCCTTGATATTTAGTCATTTTCAGCCAATTTTCTGGATTTTTGAAAAATTCACTTTTTTTGTGAAAATATCCACTAAATGAGGGAATAATTTGTGTGAGGGTACCCCAGGAGAGTTCCCAATGTGTGTGGGTAAAATATATATCCCATGGGGGTAAAATTGTAAAAAGTTGAAAATAAATTTTTTTTGGACTTAGCCATTTTTCCGGCGTTTATCATACTTTCAGATAGGGCAAATGTCAGTGAGCGCTCCGATTTCAGTTCCAGAGCGATTCGCCCAATGGGTCCTTGATATTTATTCGTTTTCAGCCAATTTTCGAAAATTTCACTTTTTTGTGAAAATATCCACTAAATGAGGGAATAATATGTGTGAGGGTACCCCAGGAGAGTTTCAAATGTGTGTGGGTAGAATATATATCCCACGGGGGTAAAATTGAAAAAAGTTTAAAACATTTTTTTTTTCGACTTAGACATTTTTCCGGCGTTTATCAGACTTTCAGATAGGGCAAATGTCAGTGAGCGTTCCGATTTCAGTTCGAGAGCGATTCGCCCAATGAGTCCTTGATATTTAGTCATTTTCAGCCAATTTTCTGGATTTTTGAAAAATTCACTTTTTTTGTGAAAATATCCACTAAATGAGGGAATAATTTGTGTGAGGGTACCCCAGGAGAGTTCCCAATGTGTGTGGGTAAAATATATATCCCATGGGGGTAAAATTGTAAAAAGTTGAAAATAAATTTTTTTTGGACTTAGCCATTTTTCCGGCGTTTATCAGACTTTCAGATAGGGCAAATGTCAGTGAGCGTTCCGATTTCAGTTCCAGAGCGATTCGCCCAATGAGTCCTTGATATGTAGTCGTTTTCAGCCAATAAATTGGATTTTTGAAAATTTCACTTTTTTGTGAAAATATCCACTAAATGAGGGAATAATATGTGTGAGGGTACACCAGGAGAGTTCCAAATGTGTGTGGGTAGAATACATATCCCACGGGGGTAAAATTGAAAAAAGTTGAAACATTTTTTTTTTTGGACTTAGCCATTTTTCCGCCGTTTATCAGACTTTCAGATAGGGCAAATGTCAGTGAGCGTTCCGATTTCAGTTCCAGAGCGATTCGCCCAATGAGTCCTTGATATGTAGTCGTTTTCAGCCAATATATTCGATTTTTGAAAATTTCACTTTTTTGTGAAAATATCCACTAAATGAGGGAATAATATGTGTGAGTGTACCCCAGGAGAGTTCCAAATGTCTGTGGGTAGAATATATATGCCACGGGGGTAAAATTGAAAAAATGTGAAAAAAAATTTTTTTTGGACTTAGCCATTTTTCCGGCGTTTATCAGACTTTCAGATAGGGCAAATGTCAGTGAGCGTTCCGATTTCAGTTCCAGAGCGATTCGCCCAATGAGTTCTTGATATTTAGTCGTTTTCAGCCAATTTTCTGGATTTTTGAAAATTTCACTTTTTTGTGAAAATATCCACTAAATGAGGGAATAATATGTGTGAGGGTACCCCAGGAGAGTTCCAAATGTGTGTGGGTAGAATATATATCCCACGGGGGTAAAATTGAAAAAAGTTAAAAAAAATTTTTTTTTTGGACTTAGCCATTTTTCCGGCGTTTATCAGACTTTCAGATGGGGCAAATGTCAGTGAGCGCTCCGATTTCAGCTCCAGAGCGTTTCGCCCAATGAGTCCTTGATATTTATTCGTTTTCAGCCAATTTTCAAAAATTTCACTTTTTTGTGAAAATATCCACTAAATGAGGGAATAATATGTGTGAGGGTACCCCAGGAGAGTTCCAAATGTGTGTGGGTAGAATATATATCCCACGGGGGTAAAATTGAAAAAATGTGAAATATTTTTTTTTTGGGATTTAGCCATTTTTCCGGCGTTTATCAGACTTTCAGATAGGGCAAATGTCAGTGAGCGTTCCGATTTCAGTTCCAGAGTGATTCGCCCAATGAGTCCTTGATATGTAGTCGTTTTCAGCCAATATATTGGATTTTTGAAAATTTCACTTTTTTGTGAAAATATCCACTAAATGAGGGAATAATATGTGTGAGGGTACCCCAGGAGAGTTCCAAATGTGTGTGGGTAAAATATATATCCCACGGGGGTAAAATTGAAAAAAGTTGAAAAAATTTTTTTTGGGGATTTAGCCATTTTTCCGGCGTTTATCAGACTTTCAGATAGGGCAAATGTCAGTGAGCGTTCCGATTTCAGTTCCAGAGCGATTCGCCCAATGAGTCCTTGATATTTATTCGTTTTCAGCCAATTTTCTGGATTTTTGAAAAATTCACTTTTTTTGTGAAAATATCCACTGAATGAGAGAATATGTGTGAGGATACCCCAGGAGAGTTCCAAATGTGTGTGGGTAGAATACATATCCCACGGGGGTAAAATTAAAAAAAGTTTAAAAAAATTTTTTTTTGGACTAAGACATTTTTCCGGCGTTTATCAGACTTTCAGATAGGGCAATTGTCAGTGAGCGTTCCGATTTCAGTTCCAGAGCGGTTCGCCCAATGAGTCCTTGATATTTAGTCATTTTTAGCCAATATTTTGGATTTTTGAAAATTTCACTTTTTTGTGAAAATATCCACTAAATGAGGGAATAATATGTGTGAGGGTACCCCAGGAGTGTTCCAAATGTGTGTGGGTAGAATATATATCCCACGGGGGTAAAATTGAAAAAATGTGAAAAAAAATTTTTTTTGGACTTAGCCATTTTTCCGGCGTTTATCAGACTTTCAGATAGGAAAAATGTCAGTGAGCGTTCCGATTTCAGTTCCAGAGCGATTCGCCCAATGAGTCCTTGATATTTATTCGTTTTCAGCCAATTTTCAAAAATTTCACTTTTTTGTGAAAATATCCACTAAATGAGGGAATAATATGTGTGAGGGTACCCCAGGAGAGTTCCAAATGTGTGTGGGTAGAATATATATCCCACGGGGGTAAAATTGAAAAAATGTGAAAAAAATTTTTTTGGGGGATTTAGCCATTTTTCCGGCGTTTATCAGACTTTCAGATAGGGCAAATGTCAGTGAGCGTTCCGATTTCAGTTCCAGAGCGATTCGCCCAATGAGTCCTTGATATGTAGTCGTTTTCAGCCAATATATTGGATTTTTGAAAATTTCACTTTTTTGTGAAAATATCCACTAAATGAGGGAATAATATGTGTGAGGGTACCCCAGGAGAGTTCCAAATGTGTGTGGGTAAAATATATATCCCACGGGGGTAAAATTGAAAAAAGTTGAAAAATTTTTTTTGGGGGATTTAGCCATTTTTCCGGTGTTTATCAGACTTTCAGATAGGGCAAATGTCAGTAAGCGTTCCGATTTCAGTTCCAGAGCGATTCGCCCAATGAGTCCTTGATATTTATTCGTTTTCAGCCAATTTTCTGGATTTTTGAAAATTTCACTTTTTTGTGAAAATATCCACTAAATGAGAGAATAATATGTGTGAGGATACCCCAGGAGAGTTCCAAATGTGTGTGGGTAGAATATATATCCCACAGGGGTAAAATTAAAAAAAGTTTAAAAAAATTTTTTTTTGGACTAAGACATTTTTCCGGCGTTTATCAGACTTTCAGATAGGGCAATTGTCAGTGAGCGTTCCGATTTCAGTTCCAGAGCGGTTCGCCCAATGAGTCCTTGATATTTAGTCATTTTTAGCCAATATTTTGGATTTTTGAAAAGTTCGCTTTTTTGTGAAAATATCCACTAAATGAAGGAATAATATGTGTGAGGGTACCCCAGGAGAGTTCCAAATGTGTGTGGGTAGAATTTATATCCCACGGGGGTAAAATTGAAAAAAGTTGAAAAAAATTTTTTTTGGAACTTAGACATTTTTCCGGCGTTTATCAGACTTTCAGATAGGTAAAATGTCAGTGAGCGTTCCGATTTCAGTTCCAGAGTGATTCGCCCAATGAGTCCTTGATATTTATTCGTTTTCAGCCAATTTTCTGGATTTTTGAAAATTTCACTTTTTTGTGAAAATATCCACTAAATGAGAGAATAATATGTGTGAGGATACCCCAGGAGAGTTCCAAATGTGTGTGGGTAGAATATATATCCCACGGGGGTAAAATTAAAAAAAGTTAAAAAAATTTTTTTTTGGACTAAGACATTTTTCCGGCGTTTATCAGACTTTCAGATAGGGCAATTGTCAGTGAGCGTTCCGATTTCAGTTCCAGAGCGATTCTCCCAATGAGTCCTTGATATTTAGTCCTTTTTAGGCAATATTTTGGATTTTTGAAAATTTCACTTTTTTGTGAAAATATCCACTAAATGAGGGAATAATATGTGTGAGGGTACCCCAGGAGTGTTCCAAATGTGTGTGGGTAGAATATATATCCCACGGGGCTAAAATTTAAAAAAGTTGAAACATTTTTTTTTTTGGACTTAGTCATTTATTCGGCGTTTATCAGATTTTCAGATAGGGCAAATGTCAGTGAGCGTTCCGATTTCAGTTCCAGAGCGATTCGCCCAATGAGTCCTTGATATTTATTCGTTTTCAGCCAATTTTCTGGATTTTTGAAAAATTCACTTTTTTGTGAAAATATCCACTAAATGAGGGAATAATATGTGTGAGGGTACGCCAGGAGAGTTCCAAATGTGTGTGGGTAGAATATATATCCCACGGGGGTAAAATTTAAAAAAGTTGAAAATTTTTTTTTTTGGACTTAGCCATTTTTCTGGCGTTTATCAGACTTTCAGATAGGGCAAATGTCAGTGAGCGTTCCGATTTCAGTTCCAGAGCGATTCGCCCAATGAGTCCTTGATATTTATTCGTTTTCAGCCAATTTTCTGGATTTTTGAAAATTTCACTTTTTTGTGAAAATATCCACTAAATGAGGGAATAATATGTGTGAGGGTACCCCAGGAGAGTTCCAAATGTGTGTGGGTTGAATATATATCCCACGGGGATAAAATTGAAAAAAGTTAAAAAAATTTTTTTTTTTGACTTAGTCATTTTTCCGGCGTTTATCAGACTTTCAGATAGGTAAAATGTCAGTGAGCGTTCCGATTTCAGTTCCAGAGCGATTCGCCCAATGAGTCCTTGATATTTATTCGTTTTCAGCCAATTTTCTGGATTTTTGAAAAATTCACTTTTTTGTGAAAATATCCACTAAATGAGGGAATAATATGTGTGAGGGTACGCCAGGAGAGTTCCAAATGTGTGTGGGTAGAATATATATCCCACGGGGGTAAAATTGAAAAAAGTTGAAAATTTTTTTTTTTGGACTTAGCCATTTTTCTGGCGTTTATCAGACTTTCAGATAGGGCAAATGTCAGTGAGCGTTCCGATTTCAGTTCCAGAGCGATTCGCCCAATGAGTCCTTGATATTTATTCGTTTTCAGCCAATTTTCTGGATTTTTGAAAATTTCACTTTTTTGTGAAAATATCCACTAAATGAGGGAATAATATGTGTGAGGGTACCCCAGGAGAGTTCCAAATGTGTGTGGGTAGAATATATATCCCACGGGGGTAAAATTGAAAAAAGTAAAAAAAAATTTTTTTTTGGACTTAGCCATTTTTCCGGCGTTTATCAGACTTTCAAATAGGGCAAATGTCAGTGAGCGTTCCGATTTCAGTTCCAGAGTGGTTCGCCCAATGAGCCCTTGATATTTATTCGTTTTCAGCCAATTTTCTGGATTTTTGAAAAATTCACTTTTTTTGTGAAAATATCCACTAAATGAGGGAATAATATGTGTGAGGGTACCCCAGGAGAGTTCCAAATGTGTGTGGGTAGAATATATATCCCACGGGGGTAAAATTGAAAAAAGTTGAAAAATTTTTTTTTTTTAGACTTAGGCATTTTTCCGGCATTTATCAGACTTTCAGATAGGGCAAATGTCAGTGAGCGTTCCGATTTCAGTTCCAGAGCGATTCGCCCAATGAGTCCTTGATATTTAGTAGTTTTCAGCCAATATTTTGGATTTTTGAAAATTTCACTTTTTTTGTGAAAATATCCACTAAATGAGGGAATAATATGTGTGAGGGTACCCCAGGAGAGTTCCAAATGTGTGTGGGTAGAATATATATCCCACGGGGATAAAATTGAAAAAAGTTTAAAAAAATTTTTTTTTTGACTTAGTCATTTTTCCGGCGTTTATCAGACTTTCAGATAGGTAAAATGTCAGTGAGCGTTCCGATTTCAGTTACAGAGCGATTCGCCCAATGAGTACTTGATATTTATTCGTTTTCAGCCAATTTTCTGGATTTTTGAAAATTTCACTTTTTTGTGAAAATATCCACTAAATGAGAGAATAATATGTGTGAGGATACCCCAGGAGAGTTCCAAATGTGTGTGGGTAGAATATATATCCCACGGGGGTAAAATTAAAAAAAGTTAAAAAAATTTTTTTTTTGGACTAAGACATTTTTCCGGCGTTTATCAGACTTTCAGATAGGGCAATTGTCAGTGAGCGTTCCGATTTCAGTTCCAGAGCGATTCTCCCAATGAGTCCTTGATATTTAGTCCTTTTTAGGCAATATTTTGGATTTTTGAAAATTTCACTTTTTTGTGAAAATATCCACTAAATGAGGGAATAATATGTGTGAGGGTACCCCAGGAGTGTTCCAACAGTGTGTGGGTAGAATATATATCCCACGGGGGTAAAATTGAAAAAAGTTGAAAAATTTTTTTTTGGGGATTTAGCCATTTTTCCGGCGTTTATCAGACTTTCAGATAGGGCAAATGTCAGTGAGCGTTCCGATTTCAGTTCCAGAGCGATTCGCCCAATGAGTCCTTGATATTTAGTAGTTTTCAGCCAATATTTTGGATTTTTGAAAATTTCACTTTTTTGTGAAAATATCCACTAAATGAGGGAATAATATGTGTGAGGGTACCCCAGGAGTGTTCTAAATGTGCGTGGTTACAATATATATCCCATGGGGGTAAAATTGAAAAAAGTTGAAAATTTTTTTTTTTTGGACTTAGTCATCTTTCCGGCGTTTATCAGACTTTCAGATAGGTCAAATGTCAGTGAGCGTTCCGACTTCAGTTCCAGAGTGATTCGCCCAATGAGCCCTTGATATTTATTCGTTTTCAGCCAATTTTCTGGATTTTTGAAAAATTCACTTTTTTTGTAAAAATATCCACTAAATGAGGGAATAATATGTGTGAGGGTACCCCAGGAGAGTTCCAAATGTGTGTGGGTAGAATATATATCCCACGGGGGTAAAATTTAAAAAAGTTGAAAATTTTTTTTTTTTGGACTTAGTCATTTTTTCAGCGTTTATCAGACTTTCAGATAGGGCAAATGTCAGTGAGCGTTCCGATTTCAGTTCCAGAGCGATTCTCCCAATGAGTCCTTGATATTTAGTCCTTTTTAGGCAATATTTTGGATTTTTGAAAATTTCACTTTTTTGTGAAAATATCCACTAAATGAGGGAATAATATGTGTGCGGGTACCCCAGGAGTGTTCCAAATGTGTGTGGGTAGAATATATATCCCACGGGGCTAAAATTTAAAAAAGTTTAAACATTTTTTTTTTTGGACTTAGTCATTTATTCGGCGTTTATCAGATTTTCAGATAGGGCAAATGTCAGTGAGCGTTCCGATTTCAGTTCCAGAGCGATTCGCCCAATGAGTCCTTGATATTTATTCGTTTTCAGCCAATTTTCTGGATTTTTGAAAAATTCACTTTTTTGTGAAAATATCCACTAAATGAGGGAATAATATGTGTGAGGGTACGCCAGGAGAGTTCCAAATGTGTGTGGGTAGAATATATATCCCACGGGGGTAAAATTGAAAAAAGTTGAAAATTTTTTTTTTTGGACTTAGCCATTTTTCTGGCGTTTATCAGACTTTCATATAGGGCAAATGTCAGTGAGCGTTCCGATTTCAGTTCCAGAGCGATTCGCCCAATGAGTCCTTGATATTTATTCGTTTTCAGCCAATTTTCTGGATTTTTGAAAATTTCACTTTTTTGTGAAAATATCCACTAAATGAGGGAATAATATGTGTGAGGGTACCCCAGGAGAGTTCCAAATGTGTGTGGGTAGAATATATATCCCACGGGGGTAAAATTGAAAAAAGTAAAAAAAAATTTTTTTTTGGACTTAGCCATTTTTCCGGCGTTTATCAGACTTTCAGATAGGGCAAATGTCAGTGAGCGTTCCGATTTCAGTTCCAGAGCGATTCGCCCAATGAGTCGTTGATATTTATTCGTTTTCAGCCAATTTTCTGGATTTTTGAAAATTTCACTTTTTTGTGAAAATATCCACTAAATGAGGGAATAATATGTGTGAGGGTACCCCAGGAGTGTTCCAAATGTGTGTGGGTAGAATATATATCCCACGGGGGTAAAATTGAAAAAAGTTCAAAAAAAATTTTTTTTTGGACTTTGTCATTTTTCCGGCGTTTATCAGACTTTCAGATAGGGCAAATGTCAGTGAGCGTTTCGATTTCATTACCAAAGCGATTCGCCCAATGAGCCCTTGATATTTATTCGTTTTCAGCCAATTTTCTGGATTTTTGAAAAATTCACTTTTTTTGTGAAAATATCCACTAAATGAGGGAATAATACGTGTGAGGGTACCCCAGGAGAGTTCCAAATGTGTGTGGGTAGAATATATATCCCACGGGGGTAAAATTGAAAAAAGTAAAAAAAAATTTTTTTTTGGACTTAGTCATTTTTCCGGCGTTTATCAGACTTTCAGATAGGGCAAATGTCAGTGAGCATTCCGATTTCAGTTCCAGAGCGATTCGCCCAATGAGTCCTTGATATTTATTCGTTTTCAGCCAATTTTCTGGATTTTTGAAAATTTCACTTTTTTGTGAAAATATCCACTAAATGAGGGAATAATATGTGTGAGGGTACCCCAGGAGAGTTCCAAATATGTGTGGGTAGAATATATATCCCACGGGGGTAAAATTGAAAAAAGTTGAAAAATATATTTTTTTTGGACTTAGCCATTTTTCCAGCGTTTATCAGACTTTCAGATAGGGCAAATGTCAGTGAGCGTTCCGATTTCAGTTCCAGAGCGATTTGCCCAATGAGTCCTTGATATGTAGTCGTTTTCAGCCAATATTTTGGATTTTTGAAAATTTCACTTTTTTGTGAAAATATCCACAAAATGAGGGAATAATATGTGTGAGGGTACCCCAGGAGAGTTCCAAATGTGTGTGGGTAGAATATATATCCTACGGGGGAAAAATTGAAAAAAGTTGAAAAAATTTTTTTTTTGGACTTAGCCATTTTTCCGGCGTTTATCAGACTTTCAGATAGGGCAAATGTCAGTGAGCGTTAAGATTTCAGTTTCAGAGCGATTCTCCCAATGAGTCCTTGATGTTTGTCGTTTTTAGCCAATATTTTGGATTTTTGAAAATTTCACTTTTTTGTGAAAATATCCACTAAATGAGGGAATAATATGTGTGAGGGTACCCCAGGAGACTTCCAAATGTTTGTGGGTAGAATATATATCCCACGGGGGTAAAATTGAAAAAAGTTTAAAAAAATGTTTTTTTGGACTCAGACATTTTTCCGACGTTTATCAGACTTTCAGATACGGCAAATGTCAGTGAGCGTTCCGATTTCAGTTCCAGAGCGATTCACCCAATGAGTCCTTGATATTTAGTCATTTTCAGCCAATTTTCTGGATTTTTGAAAAATTCACTTTTTTTTGTGAAAATATCCACTAAATGAGGGAATAATATATGTGAGGGTACCCCAGGAGAGTTCGAAATGTGTGTGGGTAGAATATATATCCCACGGGGGTAAAATTGAAAAAAGTTTAAAAAAATTTTTTTTTGGACTTAGACATTTTTCCGGCGTTTATCAGACTTTCAGATAGGGCAAATGTCAGTGAGCGTTCCGATTTCAGTTCCAGAGCGATTCGCCCAATGAGTCCTTGATATTTAGTCGTTTTCAGCCAATTTTCTGGATTTTTGAAAAATTCACTTTTTTGTGAAAATATCCACTAAATGAGGGAATAATATGTGTGAGGGTACCCCAGGAGAGTTCCAAATGTGTGTGGGTAGAATATATATCCCACGGGGGTAAAAGTTAAAAAAGTTCAAAAAAATTTTTTTTTTGGACTTAGCCATTTTTCTGGCGTTTATCAGACTTTCAGATAGGGCAAATGTCATTGAGCGTTCCGATTTCAGTTCCAGAGCGATTCACCCAATGAGTCCTTGATATTTAGTCATTTTCAGCCAATTTTCTGGATTTTTGAAAAATTCACTTTTTTTTGTGAAAATATCCACTAAATGAGGGAATAATATATGTGAGGGTACCCCAGGAGAGTTCGAAATGTGTGTGGGTAGAATATATATCCCACGGGGGTAAAATTGAAAAAAGTTTAAAAAAATTTTTTTTTGGACTTAGACATTTTTCCGGCGTTTATCAGACTTTCAGATAGGGCAAATGTCAGTGAGCGTTCCGATTTCAGTTCCAGAGCGATTCGCCCAATGAGTCCTTGATATTTAGTCGTTTTCAGCCAATTTTCTGGATTTTTGAAAAATTCACTTTTTTGTGAAAATATCCACTAAATGAGGGAATAATATGTGTGAGGGTACCCCAGGAGAGTTCCAAATGTGTGTGGGTAGAATATATATCCCACGGGGGTAAAAGTTAAAAAAGTTCAAAAAAATTTTTTTTTTGGACTTAGCCATTTTTCTGGCGTTTATCAGACTTTCAGATAGGGCAAATGTCATTGAGCGTTCCGATTTCAGTTCCAGAGCGATTCGCCCAATGAGTCCTTGATATTTAGTCGTTTTCAGCCAATTTTCTGGATTTTTGAAAATTTCACTTTTTTGTGAAAATATCCACTAAATGAGGGAATAATATGTGTGAGGGTACCCCAGGAGAGTTCCAAATGTGTGTGGGTAGAATATATATCCTACGGGGGTAAAATTGAAAAAAGTTGAAAAAATTTTTTTTTTGGACTTAGCCATTTTTCCGGCGTTTATCAGACTTTCAGATAGGACAAATGTCAGTGAGCGTTCCGATTTCAGTTTCAGAGCGATTCTCCCAATGAGTCCTTGATATTTAGTCGTTTTTAGACAATATTTTGGATTTTTGAAAATTTCACTTTTTTGTGAAAATATCCAATAAATGAGGGAATAATATGTGTGAGGGTACCCCAGGAGAGTTCCAAATGTGTGTGGGTAGAATATATATCCCACGGGGGTAAAATTTAAAGTTCAAAAAAATTTTCTTTTTGGACTTAGTCATTTTTCCGGCGTTTATCAGACTTTCAGATAGGGCAAATGTCAGTGAGCGTTCCGATTTCAGTTCCAGAGCTATTCGCCCAATGAGTCCTTGATATTTAGTAATTTTCAGCTAATTTTCTGGATTTTTGAAAATTTCACTTTTTTGTGAAAATATCCACTAAATGAGGGAATAATATGTGTGAGGGTACCCCAGGAGAGTTCCAAATGTGTGTGGGTAGAATATATATCCCACGGGGGTAAAATTTAAAAAAGTTGAAAAATTTTTTTTTTTGGACTTTTGTCATTTTTTTGGCGTTTATCAGACTTTCAGATAGGGCAAATGTCAGTGAGCGTTCCGATTTCAGTTCCAGAGCGATTCGCCCAATGAGTCCTTGATATTTATTCGTTTTCAGCCAATTTTCTGGATTTTTGAAAATTTCACTTTTTTGTGAAAATATCCACTAAATGAGGGAATAATATGTGTGAGGGTACCCCAGGAGAGTTCCAAATGTGTGTGGGTAGAATATATATCCCACGGGGGTAAAATTGAAAAAAGTTGAAAAATATATTTTTTTTGGACTTAGCCATTTTTCCAGCATTTATCAGACTTTCAGATAGGGCAAATGTCAGTGAGCATTCCGATTTCAGTTTCAGAGCGATTCTCCCAATGAGTCCTTGATATTTAGTCGTTTTTAGCCATTATTTTGGATTTTTGAAAATTTCACTTTTTTGTGAAAATATCCACTAAATGAGGGAATAATATGTGTGAGGGTACCCCAGGAGAGTTCCAAATGTGTGTGGGTAGAATATATATCCCACGGGGGTAAAATTGAAAAAAGCTGAAAAAATTTTTTTTTTCGACCTAGACATTTTTCCGGCGTTTATCAGACTTTCAGATAGGGCAAATGTCAGTGAGCGTTCCGATTTCAGTTCCAGAGCTATTCGCCCAATGAGTCCTTGATATTTAGTCGTTTTCAGTCAATTTTCTGGATTTTTGAAAATTTCACTTTTTTGTGAAAATATCCACTAAATGAGGGAATAATATGTGTGAGGGTACCCCAGGAGAGTTCCAAATGTGTGTGGGTAGAATATATATCCTACGGGGTAAAATTGAAAAAAGTTGAAAAAATTTTTTTTTTGGACTTAGCCATTTTTCCGGCGTTTATCAGACTTTCAGATAGGACAAATGTCAGTGAGCGTTCCGATTTCAGTTTCAGAGCGATTCTCCCAATGAGTCCTTGATATTTAGTCGTTTTTAGACAATATTTTGGATTTTTGAAAATTTCACTTTTTTGTGAAAATATCCACTAAATGAGGGAATAATATGTGTGAGGGTACCCCAGGAGAGTTCCAAATGTGTGTGGGTAGAATATATATCCCACGGGGGTAAAATTTAAAGTTCAAAAAAATTTTCTTTTTGGACTTAGTCATTTTTCCGGCGTTTATCAGACTTTCAGATAGGGCAAATGTCAGTGAGCATTCCGATTTCAGTTTCAGAGCGATTCTCCCAATGAGTCCTTGATATTTAGTCGTTTTTAGCCAATATTTTGGATTTTTGAAAATTTCACTTTTTTGTGAAAATATCCACTAAATGAGGGAATAATATGTGTGAGGGTACCCCAGGAGAGTTCCAAATGTGTGTGGGTAGAATATATATCCCACGGGGGTAAAATTGAAAAAAGCTGAAAAAAATTTTTTTTTGGACTTAGACATTTTTCCGGCGTTTATCAGACTTTCAGATAGGGCAAATGTCAGTGAGCGTTCCGATTTCAGTTCCAGAGCTATTCGCCCAATGAGTCCTTGATATTTAGTAATTTTCAGCTAATTTTCTGGATTTTTGAAAATTTCACTTTTTTGTGAAAATATCCACTAAATGAGGGAATAATATGTGTGAGGGTACCCCAGGAGAGTTCCAAATGTGTGTGGGTAGAATATATATCCCACGGGGGTAAAATTTAAAAAAGTTGAAAAAATTTTTTTTTTTGGACTTTTGTCATTTTTTTGGCGTTTATCAGACTTTCAGATAGGGCAAATGTCAGTGAGCATTCCGATTTCAGTTTCAGAGCGATTCTCCCAATGAGTCCTTGATATTTAGTCGTTTTTAGCCATTATTTTGGATTTTTGAAAATTTCACTTTTTTGTGAAAATATCCACTAAATGAGGGAATAATATGTGTGAGGGTACCCCAGGAGATTTCCAAATGTGTGTGGGTAGAATATATATCCCACGGGGGTAAAATTGAAAAAAGCTGAAAAAATTTTTTTTTTCGACCTAGACATTTTTCCGGCGTTTATCAGACTTTCAGATAGGGCAAATGTCAGTGAGCGTTCCGATTTCAGTTCCAGAGCTATTCGCCCAATGAGTCCTTGATATTTAGTCGTTTTCAGCCAATTTTCTGGATTTTTGAAAATTTCACTTTTTTGTGAAAATATCCACTAAATGAGGGAATAATATGTGTGAGGGTACCCCAGGAGAGTTCCAAATGTGTGTGGGTAGAATATATATCCTACGGGGTAAAATTGAAAAAAGTTGAAAAAATTTTTTTTTTGGACTTAGCCATTTTTCCGGCGTTTATCAGACTTTCAGATAGGACAAATGTCAGTGAGCGTTCCGATTTCAGTTTCAGAGCGATTCTCCCAATGAGTCCTTGATATTTAGTCGTTTTTAGACAATATTTTGGATTTTTGAAAATTTCACTTTTTTGTGAAAATATCCACTAAATGAGGGAATAATATGTGTGAGGGTACCCCAGGAGAGTTCCAAATGTGTGTGGGTAGAATATATATCCCACGGGGGTAAAATTTAAAGTTCAAAAAAATTTTCTTTTTGGACTTAGTCATTTTTCCGGCGTTTATCAGACTTTCAGATAGGGCAAATGTCAGTGAGCATTCCGATTTCAGTTTCAGAGCGATTCTCCCAATGAGTCCTTGATATTTAGTCGTTTTTAGCCAATATTTTGGATTTTTGAAAATTTCACTTTTTTGTGAAAATATCCACTAAATGAGGGAATAATATGTGTGAGGGTACCCCAGGAGAGTTCCAAATGTGTGTGGGTAGAATATATATCCCACGGGGGTAAAATTGAAAAAAGCTGAAAAAAATTTTTTTTTGGACTTAGACATTTTTCCGGCGTTTATCAGACTTTCAGATAGGGCAAATGTCAGTGAGCGTTCCGATTTCAGTTCCAGAGCTATTCGCCCAATGAGTCCTTGATATTTAGTAATTTTCAGCTAATTTTCTGGATTTTTGAAAATTTCACTTTTTTGTGAAAATATCCACTAAATGAGGGAATAATATGTGTGAGGGTACCCCAGGAGAGTTCCAAATGTGTGTGGGTAGAATATATATCCCACGGGGGTAAAATTTAAAAAAGTTGAAAAAATTTTTTTTTTGGACTTTTGTCATTTTTTTGGCGTTTATCAGACTTTCAGATAGGGCAAATGTCAGTGAGCATTCCGATTTCAGTTTCAGAGCGATTCTCCCAATGAGTCCTTGATATTTAGTCGTTTTTAGCCATTATTCTGGATTTTTGAAAATTTCACTTTTTTGTGAAAATATCCACTAAATGAGGGAATAATATGTGTGAGGGTACCCCAGGAGATTTCCAAATGTGTGTGGGTAGAATATATATCCCACGGGGGTAAAATTGAAAAAAGCTGAAAAAATTTTTTTTTTCGACCTAGACATTTTTCCGGCGTTTATCAGACTTTCAGATAGGGCAAATGTCAGTGAGCGTTCCGATTTCAGTTCCAGAGCTATTCGCCCAATGAGTCCTTGATATTTAGTCGTTTTCAGCCAATTTTCTGGATTTTTGAAAATTTCACTTTTTTGTGAAAATATCCACTAAATGAGGGAATAATATGTGTGAGGGTACCCCAGGAGAGTTCCAAATGTGTGTGGGTAGAATATATATCCCACGGGGGTAAAATTGAAAAAAGTTTAAAAAAAATTTTTTTTGGAGTTAGACATTTTTCCGGCGTTTATCAGACTTTCAGATAGGGCAATTGTCATTGAGCGTTCCGATTTCAGTTCCAGAGTGATTCGCCCAATGAGTCCTTGATATTTATTCGTTTTCAGCCAAATTTCTGGATTTTTGAAAATTTCACTTTTTTGTGAAAATATCCACTAAATGAGGGAACAATATGTGTGAGGGTACCCCAGGAGACTTCCAAATGTTTGTGGGTAGAATATATATCCCACGGGGGTAAAATTGAAAAAAGTTGAAAATTTTTTTTTTTTTGGACTTAGCCATTTTTCCGGCGTTTATCAGACTTTCAGATAGGGCAAATGTCAGTGAGCGTTCCGATTTCAGTTCCAGAGCGATTTGCCCAATGAGTCCTTGATATGTAGTCGTTTTCAGTCAATATTTTGGATTTTTGAAAATTTCACTTTTTTGTGAAAATATCCACTAAATGAGGGAATAATATGTGTGAGGGTACCCCAGGAGAGTTCCAAATGTGTGTGGGTAGAATATATATCCCACGGGGGTAAAATTTAAAAAAGTTGAAAAATTTTTTTTTTTTGGACTTTTGTCATTTTTTTGGCGTTTATCAGACTTTCAGATAGGGCAAATGTCAGTGAGCGTTCCGATTTCAGTTCCAGAGCGATTCGCCCAATGTGTCCTTGATATTTATTCGTTTTCAGCCAATTTTCTGGATTTTTGAAAATTTCACTTTTTTGTGAAAATATTCACTAAATGAGGGAATAATATGTGTGAGGGTACCCCAGAAGAGTTCCAAATGTGTGTGGGTAGAATATTTATCCCACGGGGGTAAAATTGAAAAAAGTTGAAAAATATATATTTTTTGGACTTAGCCATTTTTCCAGCGTTTATCAGACTTTCAGATAGGGCAAATGTCAGTGAGCGTTCCGATTTCAGTTCCAGAACAATTCGCCCAATGAGTCTTTGATATTTAGTAATTTTCAGCTAATTTTCTGGATTTTTGAAAATTTCACTTTTTTGTGAAAATATCCACTAAATGAGGGAATAATATGTGTGAGGGTACTCCAGGAGAGTTCCAAATGTGTGTGGGTAGAATATATATCCCACGGGGGTAAAATTGAAAAAAGTTTAAAAAAAATTTTTTTTGGACTTAGACATTTTTCCGGCGTTTATCAGACTTTCAGATAGGGCAATTGTCATTGAGCGTTCCGATTTCAGTTCCAGAGTGATTCGCCCAATGAGTCCTTGATATTTATTCGTTTTCAGCCAATTTTCTGGATTTTTGAAAATTTCACTTTTTTGTGAAAATATCCACTAAATGAGGGAATAATATGTGTGAGGGTACCCCAGGAGACTTCCAAATGTTTGTGGGTAGAATATATATCCCACGGGGGTAAAATTGAAAAAAGTTGAAAAATTTTTTTTTTTTGGACTTAGCCATTTTTCTGGCGTTTATCAGACTTTCAGATAGGGCAAATGTCAGTGAGCGTTCCGATTTCAGTTCCAGAGCGATTTGCCCAATGAGTCCTTGATATGTAGTCGTTTTCAGCCAACATTTTGGATTTTTGAAAATTTCACTTTTTTGTGAAAATATCCACTAAATGAGGGAATAATATGTGTGAGGGTACCCCAGGAGAGTTCCAAATGTGTGTGGGTAGAATATATATCCTACGGGGGAAAAATTGAAAAAAGTTGAAAAAATTTTTTTTTGGACTTAGACATTTTTCCGGCGTTTATCAGACTTTCAGATAGGGCAAATGTCAGTGAGCGTTCCGATTTCAGTTCCAGAGCTATTCGCCCAATGAGTCCTTGATATTTAGTAATTTTCAGCTAATTTTCTGGATTTTTGAAAATTTCACTTTTTTGTGAAAATATCCACTAAATGAGGGAATAATATGTGTGAGGGTACCCCAGGAGAGTTCCAAATGTGTGTGGGTAGAATATATATCCCACGGGGTAAAATTTAAAAAAGTTGAAAAATTTTTTTTTTTTGGACTTTTGTCATTTTTTTGGCGTTTATCAGACTTTCAGATAGGGCAAATGTCAGTGAGCGTTCCGATTTCAGTTCCAGAGCGATTCGCCCAATGAGTCCTTGATATTTATTCGTTTTCAGCCAATTTTCTGGATTTTTGAAAATTTCACTTTTTTGTGAAAATATCCACTAAATGAGGGAATAATATGTGTGAGGGTACCCCAGGAGAGTTCCAAATGTGTGTGGGTAGAATATATATCCCACGGGGGTAAAATTGAAAAAAGTTGAAAAATTTTTTTTTTTTGGACTTAGCCATTTTTCTGGCGTTTATCAGACTTTCAGATAGGGCAAATGTCAGTGAGCGTTCCGATTTCAGTTCCAGAGCGATTTGCCCAATGAGTCCTTGATATGTAGTCGTTTTCAGCCAACATTTTGGATTTTTGAAAATTTCACTTTTTTGTGAAAATATCCACTAAATGAGGGAATAATATGTGTGAGGGTACCCCAGGAGAGTTCCAAATGTGTGTGGGTAGAATATATATCCTACGGGGGAAAAATTGAAAAAAGTTGAAAAAATTTTTTTTTGGACTTAGACATTTTTCCGGCGTTTATCAGACTTTCAGATAGGGCAAATGTCAGTGAGCGTTCCGATTTCAGTTCCAGAGCTATTCGCCCAATGAGTCCTTGATATTTAGTAATTTTCAGCTAATTTTCTGGATTTTTGAAAATTTCACTTTTTTGTGAAAATATCCACTAAATGAGGGAATAATATGTGTGAGGGTACCCCAGGAGAGTTCCAAATGTGTGTGGGTAGAATATATATCCCACGGGGTAAAATTTAAAAAAGTTGAAAAATTTTTTTTTTTTGGACTTTTGTCATTTTTTTGGCGTTTATCAGACTTTCAGATAGGGCAAATGTCAGTGAGCGTTCCGATTTCAGTTCCAGAGCGATTCGCCCAATGAGTCCTTGATATTTATTCGTTTTCAGCCAATTTTCTGGATTTTTGAAAATTTCACTTTTTTGTGAAAATATCCACTAAATGAGGGAATAATATGTGTGAGGGTACCCCAGGAGAGTTCCAAATGTGTGTGGGTAGAATATATATCCCACGGGGGTAAAATTGAAAAAAGCTGAAAAAATTTTTTTTTTCGACCTAGACATTTTTCCGGCGTTTATCAGACTTTCAGATAGGGCAAATGTCAGTGAGCGTTCCGATTTCAGTTCCAGAGCTATTCGCCCAATGAGTCCTTGATATTTAGTAATTTTCAGCTAATTTTCTGGATTTTTGAAAATTTCACTTTTTTGTGAAAATATCCACTAAATGAGGGAATAATATGTGTGAGGGTACCCCAGGAGAGTTCCAAATGTGTGTGGGTAGAATATATATCCCACGGGGTAAAATTTAAAAAAGTTGAAAAATTTTTTTTTTTTGGACTTTTGTCATTTTTTTGGCGTTTATCAGACTTTCAGATAGGGCAAATGTCAGTGAGCGTACCGATTTCAGTTCCAGAGCGATTCGCCCAATGAGTCCTTGATATTTATTCGTTTTCAGCCAATTTTCTGGATTTTTGAAAATTTCACTTTTTTGTGAAAATATCCACTAAATGAGGGAATAATATGTGTGAGGGTACCCCAGGAGAGTTCCAAATGTGTGTGGGTAGAATATATATCCCACGTGGGTAAAATTGAAAAAAGTTGAAAAATATATTTTTTTTGGACTTAGCCATTTTTCCAGCGTTATCAGACTTTCAGATAGGGCAAATGTCAGTGAGCGTTCCGATTTCAGTTCCAGAGCGATTCGCCCAATGAGTCCTTGATATTTAGTCGTTTTCAGCCAATTTTCTGGATTTTTGAAAAATTCACTTTTTTGTGAAAATATCCACTAAATGAGGGAATAATATGTGTGAGGGTACCCCAGGAGAGTTCCAAATGTGTGTGGGTAGAATATATATCCTACGGGGGTAAAATTGAAAAAATTTTTTTTTTGGACTTAGCCATTTTTCCGGCGTTTATCAGACTTTCAGATAGGGCAAATGTCAGTGAGCGTTCCGATTTCAGTTTCAGAGCGATTCTCCCAATGAGTCCTTGATATTTAGTCGTTTTTAGACAATATTTTGGATTTTTGAAAATTTCACTTTTTTGTGAAAATATCCACTAAATGAGGGAATAATATGTGTGAGGGTACCCCAGGAGAGTTCCAAATGTGTGTGGGTAGAATATATATCCCAAGGGGGTAAAATTTAAAAAAGTTCAAAAAAAATTTTTTTTTGGACTTAGTCATTTTTCCGTCGTTTATCAGACTTTCAGATAGGGCAAATGTCAGTGAGCATTCCGATTTCAGTTTCAGAGCGATTCTCCCAATGAGTCCTTGATATATAGTCGTTTTTAGCCAATATTTTGGATTTTTGAAAATTTCACTTTTTTGTGAAAATATCCACTAAATGAGGGAATAATATGTGTGAGGGTACCTCAGGAGAGTTCCAAATGTGTGTGGGTAGAATATATATCCCAGGGGGGTAAAATTGAAAAAAGCTGAAAAAATTTTTTTTTTCGACCTAGACATTTTTCCGGCGTTTATCAGACTTTCAGATAGGGCAAATGTCAGTGAGCGTTCCGATTTCAGTTTCAGAGCGATTCTCCCAATGAGTCCTTGATATTTAGTCGTTTTTAGACAATATTTTGGATTTTTGAAAATTTCACTTTTTTGTGAAAATATCCACTAAATGAGGGAATAATATGTGTGAGGGTACCCCAGGAGAGTTCCAAATGTGTGTGGGTAGAATATATATCCCACGGGGGTAAAATTTAAAAAAGTTCAAAAAAATTTTTTTTTTGGACTTAGTCATTTTTCCGGCGTTTATCAGACTTTCAGATAGGGCAAATGTCAGTGAGCATTCCGATTTCAGTTTCAGAGCGATTCTCCCAATGAGTCCTTGATATTTAGTCGTTTTTAGCCAATATTTTGGATTTTTGAAAATTTCACTTTTTTGTGAAAATATCCACTAAATGAGGGAATAATATGTGTGAGGGTACCCCAGGAGAGTTCCAAATGTGTGTGGGTAGAATATATATCCCACGGGGGTAAAATTGAAAAAAGCTGAAAAAAATTTTTTTTTCGAACTAGACATTTTTCCGGCGTTTATCAGACTTTCAGATAGGGCAAATGTCAGTGAGCATTCCGATTTCAGTTTCAGAGCGATTCTCCCAATGAGTCCTTGATATTTAGTCGTTTTTAGCCAATATTTTGGATTTTTGAAAATTTCACTTTTTTGTGAAAATATCCACTAAATGAGGGAATAATATGTGTGAGGGTACCCCAGGAGAGTTCCAAATGTGTGTGGGTAGAATATATATCCCACGGGGGTAAAATTTAAAAAAGTTCAAAAAAATTTTTTTTTTGGACTTAGTCATTTTTCCGGCGTTTATCAGACTTTCAGATAGGGCAAATGTCAGTGAGCATTCCGATTTCAGTTTCAGAGCGATTCTCCCAATGAGTCCTTGATATTTAGTCGTTTTTAGCCAATATTTTGGATTTTTGAAAATTTCACTTTTTTGTGAAAATATCCACTAAATGAGGGAATAATATGTGTGAGGGTACCCCAGGAGAGTTCCAAATGTGTGTGGGTAGAATATATATCCCACGGGGGTAAAATTGAAAAAAGCTGAAAAAAATTTTTTTTTCGAACTAGACATTTTTCCGGCGTTTATCAGACTTTCAGATAGGGCAAATGTCAGTGAGCGTTCCGATTTCAGTTCCAGAGCTATTCGCCCAATGAGTCTTTGATATTTAGTCATTTTCAGCCAATTTTCTGGATTTTTGAAAATTTCACTTTTTTGTGAAAATATCCACTAAATGAGGGAATAATATGTGTGAGGGTACCCCAGGAGAGTTCCAAATGTGTGTGGGTAGAATATATATCCCACGGGGGTAAAATTGAAAAAAGTTGAAAAATATATATTTTTTGGACTTAGCCATTTTTCCAGCGTTTATCAGACTTTCAGATAGGGCAAATGTCAGTGAGCGTTCCGATTTCAGTTCCAGAGCGATTCGCCCAATGAGTCCTTGATATTTAGTCATTTTCAGCCAATTTTCTGGATTTTTGAAAAATTCACTTTTTTGTGAAAATATCCACTAAATGAGGGAATAATATGTGTGAGGGTACCCCAGGAGAGTTCCAAATGTGTGTGGGTAGAATATATATCCCACGGGGGTAAAATTTAAAAAAGTTGAAAAATTTTTTTTTTTTGGACTTTTGTCATTTTTTTGGCGTTTATCAGACTTTCAGATAGGGCAAATGTCAGTGAGCGTTCCGATTTCAGTTTCAGAGCGATTCGCCCAATGAGTCCTTGATATTTAGTCGTTTTCAGCCAATTTTCTGGATTTTTGAAAAATTCACTTTTTTGTGAAAATATCCACTAAATGAGGGAATAATATGTGTGAGGGTACCCCAGGAGAGTTCCAAATGTGTGTGGGTAGAATATATATCCCACGGGGGTAAAATTGAAAAAAGCTGAAAAAAAATTTTTTTTTGGACTTAGACATTTTTCCGGCGTTTATCAGACTTTCAGATAGGGCAAATGTCAGTGAGCGTTCCGATTTCAGTTCCAGAGCTATTCGCCCAATGAGTCCTTGATATTTAGTAATTTTCAGCTAATTTTCTGGATTTTTGAAAATTTCACTTTTTTGTGAAAATATCCACTAAATGAGGGAATAATATGTGTGAGGGTACCCCAGGAGAGTTCCAAATGTGTGTGGGTAGAATATATATCCCACGGGGTAAAATTTAAAAAAGTTGAAAAAATTTTTTTTTTTGGACTTTTGTCATTTTTTTGGCGTTTATCAGACTTTCAGATAGGGCAAATGTCAGTGAGCGTTCCGATTTCAGTTCCAGAGCGATTCGCCCAATGAGTCCTTGATATTTAGTCGTTTTCAGCCAATTTTCTGGATTTTTGAAAAATTCACTTTTTTGTGAAAATATCCACTAAATGAGGGAATAATATGTGTGAGGGTACCCCAGGAGAGTTCCAAATGTGTGTGGGTAGAATATATATCCCACGGGGGTAAAATTGAAAAAACCTGAAAAAAATTTTTTTTTGGACTTAGACATTTTTCCGGCGTTTATCAGACTTTCAGATAGGGCAAATGTCAGTGAGCGTTCCGATTTCAGTTCCAGAGCTATTCGCCCTATGAGTCCTTGATATTTAGTAATTTTCAGCTAATTTTCTGGATTTTTGAAAATTTCACTTTTTTTGTGAAAATATCCACTAAATGAGGGAATAATATGTGTGAGGGTACCCCAGGAGAGTTCCAAATGTGTGTGGGTAGAATATATATCCCACGGGGTAAAATTTAAAAAAGTTGAAAAATTTTTTTTTTTTGGACTTTTGTCATTTTTTTGGCGTTTATCAGACTTTCAGATAGGGCAAATGTCAGTGAGCGTTCCGATTTCAGTTCCAGAGCGATTCGCCCAATGAGTCCTTGATATTTATTCGTTTTCAGCCAATTTTCTGGATTTTTGAAAATTTCACTTTTTTGTGAAAATATCCACTAAATGAGGGAATAATATGTGTGAGGGTACCCCAGGAGAGTTCCAAATGTGTGTGGGTAGAATATATATCCCAAGGGGGTAAAATTTAAAAAAGTTCAAAAAAATTTTTTTTTTGGACTTAGTCATTTTTCCGGCGTTTATCAGACTTTCAGATAGGGCAAATGTCAGTGAGCATTCCGATTTCAGTTTCAGAGCGATTCTCCCAATGAGTCCTTGATATTTAGTCGTTTTTAGCCAATATTTTGGATTTTTGAAAATTTCACTTTTTTGTGAAAATATCCACTAAATGAGGGAATAATATGTGTGAGGGTACCCCAGGAGAGTTCCAAATGTGTGTGGGTAGAATATATATCCCACGGGGGTAAAATTGAAAAAAGCTGAAAAAAAAATTTTTTTCGACCTAGACATTTTTCCGGCGTTTATCAGACTTTCAGATAGGGCAAATGTCAGTGAGCGTTCCGATTTCAGTTCCAGAGCTATTCGCCCAATGAGTCTTTGATATTTAGTCGTTTTCAGCCAATTTTCTGGATTTTTGAAAATTTCACTTTTTTGTGAAAATATCCACTAAATGAGGGAATAATATGTGTGAGGGTACCCCAGGAGAGTTCAAAATGTGTGTGGGTAGAATATATATCCTACGGGGGTAAAATTGAAAAAAGTTTAAAAATTTTTTTTTTTGGACTTAGTCATTTTTCCGGCGTTTATCAGACTTTCAGATAGGGCAAATGTCAGTGAGCGTTCCAATTTCAGTTCCAGAGCAATTCGCCCAATGAGTCCTTGATATTTAGTCGTTTTCAGCCAATTTTCTGGATTTTTGAAAATTTCACTTTTTTGTGAAAATATCCACTAAATGAGGGAATAATATGTGTGAGGGTACCCCAGGAGAGTTCGAAATGTGTGTGGGTAGAATATATATCCCACGGGGGTAAAATTGAAAAAAGTTGAAAAAAATTTTTTTTGGACTTAGTCATTTTTCCGGCGTTTATCAGACTTTCAGATAGGGCAAATGTCAGTGAGCATTCCGATTTCAGTTCCAGAGTGATTCGCCCAATGAGCCCTTGATATTTATTCGTTTTCAGCCAATTTTCTGGATTTTTGAAAAATTCACTTTTTTTGTGAAAATATCCACTAAATGAGGGAATAATATGTGTGAGTGTACCCCAGGGGAGTTCCAAATGTGTGTGGGTAGAATATATATCCCAAGGAGGGTAAAATTGAAAAAAGTTGAAAAAAAATTTTTTTTTGGACTTAGACATTTTTCCGGCATTTATCAGACTTTCAGATAGGGCAAATGTCAGTGAGCGTTCCGATTTCAGTTCCAGAGCGATTTGCCCAATGAGTCCTTGATATGTAGTCGTTTTCAGCCAATATTTTGGATTTTTGAAAATTTCACTTTTTTGTGAAAATATCCACTAAATGAGGGAATAATATGTGTGAGGGTACCCCAGGAGAGTTCCCAATGTGTGTGGGTAGAATATATATCCCATGGGGGTAAAATTGAAAAAAGTTGAAAAATTTTTTTTTGGACTTAGACATTCTTCCGGCGTTTATCAGACTTTCAGATAGGGCAAATGTCAGTGAGCGTTCTGATTTCAGTTCCAGAGCGATTCGCCCAATGAGTCCTTGATATTTATTCGTCTTCAGCTGATTTTCTGGATTTTTGAAAATTTCACTTTTTTGTGAAAATATCCACTAAATGAGGGAATAATATGTGTGAGGGTACCCCAGGAGAGTTCCAAATGTGTGTGGGTAGAATATATATCCCACTGGGGTAAAATTGAAAAAAGTAAAAAAAAATTTTTTTTTGGACTTAGCCATTTTTCCGGCGTTTATCAGACTTTCAGATAGGGCAAATGTCAGTGAGCGTTCCGATTTCAGTTCCAGAGTGGTTCGCCCAATGAGCCCTTGATATTTATTCGTTTTCAGCCAATTTTCTGGATTTTTGAAAAATTCACTTTTTTTGTGAAAATATCCACTAAATGAGGGAATAATATGTGTGAGGGTACCCCAGGAGAGTTCCAAATGTGTGTGGGTAGAATATATATCCCACGGGGGTAAAATTGAAAAAAGTTGAAAAATTTTTTTTTTTTAGACTTAGGCATTTTTCCGGCATTTATCAGACATTCAGATAGGGCAAATGTCAGTGAGCGTTCCGATTTCAGTTCCAGAGCGATTCGCCCAATGAGTCCTTGATATTTAGTCGTTTTCAGCCAATTTTCTGGATTTTTGAAAAATTCACTTTTTTTGTGAAAATATCCACTAAATGAGGGAATAATATGTGTGAGGGTACCCCAGGAGAGTTCCAAATGTGTGTGGGTAGAATATATATCCCACGGGGGTAAAATTTAAAAAAGTTGAAAATTTTTTTTTTTTGGACTTGGTCATTTTTTCAGCGTTTATCAGACTTTCAGATAGGGCAAATGTCAGTGAGCGTTCCGATTTCAGTTCCAGAGCGATTCGCCCAATGAGTCCTTGATATTTATTCGTTTTCAGCCAATTTTCTGGATTTTTGAAAATTTCACTTTTTTGTGAAAATATCCACTAAATGAGAGAATAATATGTGTGAGGATACCCCAGGAGAGTTCCAAATGTGTGTGGGTAGAATATATATCCCACGGGGGTAAAATTGAAAAAAGTTGAAAAATTTTTTTTTTTTAGACTTAGGCATTTTTCCGGCATTTATCAGACTTTCAGATAGGGCAAATGTCAGTGAGCGTTCCGATTTCAGTTCCAGAGCGATTCGCCCAATGAGTCCTTGATATTTAGTCGTTTTTAGCCAATTTTCTGGATTTTTGAAAAATTCACTTTTTTGTGAAAATATCCACTAAATGAGGGAATAATATGTGTGAGGGTACCACAGGAGAGTTCCAAATGTGTGTGGGTAAAATATATATCCCACGGGGGTAAAATTGAAAAAAGTTGAAAAATTTTTTTTGGGGGATTTAGCCATTTTTCCGGCGTTTATCAGACTTTCAGATAGGGCAAATGTCAGTTAGCGTTCCGATTTCAGTTCCAGAGCGATTCGCCCAATGAGTCCTTGATATTTAGTAGTTTTCAGCCAATATTTTGGATTTTTGAAAATTTCACTTTTTTGTGAAAATATCCACTAAATGAGGGAATAATATGTGTGAGGGTACCCCAGGAGTGTTCTAAATGTGCGTGGTTACAATATATATCCCATGGGGGTAAAATTGAAAAAAGTTGAAAATTTTTTTTTTTTGGACTTAGTCATCTTTCCGGCGTTTATCAGACTTTCAGATAGGTCAAATGTCAGTGAGCGTTCCGATTTCAGTTCCAGAGTGATTCGCCCAATGAGCCCTTGATATTTATTCGTTTTCAGCCAATTTTCTGGATTTTTGAAAAATTCACTTTTTTTGTGAAAATATCCACTAAATGAGGGAATAATATGTGTGAGGGTACCCCAGGAGAGTTCCAAATGTGTGTGGGTAGAATATATATCCCACGGGGGTAAAATTAAAAAAAGTTAAAAAAATTTTTTTTTGGACTAAGACATTTTTCCGGCGTTTATCAAACTTTCAGATAGGGCAATTGTCAGTGAGCGTTCCGATTTCAGTTCCAGAGCGATTCTCCCAATGAGTCCTTGATATTTAGTCCTTTTTAGGCAATATTTTGGATTTTTGAAAATTTCACTTTTTTGTGAAAATATCCACTAAATGAGGGAATAATATGTGTGAGGGTACCCCAGGAGTGTTCTAAATGTGCGTGGTTACAATATATATCCCACGGGGGTAAAATTGAAAAAAGTTGAAAATTTTTTTTTTTGGACTTAGCCATTTTTCTGGCGTTTATCAGACTTTCATATAGGGCAAATGTCAGTGAGCGTTCCGATTTCAGTTCCAGAGCGATTCGCCCAATGAGTCCTTGATATTTATTCGTTTTCAGCCAATTTTCTGGATTTTTGAAAAATTCACTTTTTTGTGAAAATATCCACTAAATGAGGGAATAATATGTGTGAGGGTACGCCAGGAGAGTTCCAAATGTGTGTGGGTAGAATATATATCCCACGGGGGTAAAATTGAAAAATGTTGAAAAATTTTTTTTTTTTAGACTTAGGCATTTTTCCGGCATTTATCAGACTTTCAGATAGGGCAAATGTCAGTGAGCGTTCCGATTTCAGTTCCAGAGCGATTCGCCCAATGAGTCCTTGATATTTAGTAGTTTTCAGCCAATATTTTGGATTTTTGAAAATTTCACTTTTTTGTGAAAATATCCACTAAATGAGGGAATAATATGTGTGAGGGTACCCCAGGAGAGTTACAAATGTGTGTGTTTAGAATATATATCCCACGGGGATAAAATTGAAAAAAGTTTAAAAAATTTTTTTTTTGGACTTAGTCATTTTTCCGGCGTTTATCAGACTTTCAGATAGGTAAAATGTCAGTGAGCATTCCGATTTCAGTTCCAGAGCGATTCGCTCAATGAGTCCTTGATATTTATTCGTTTTCAGCCAATTTTCTGGATTTTTGAAAATTTCACTTTTTTGTGAAAATATCCACTAAATGAGAGAATAATATGTGTGAGGATACCCCAGGAGAGTTCCAAATGTGTGTGGGTAGAATATATATCCCACGGGGGTAAAATTAAAAAAAGTTAAAAAAATTTTTTTTTGGACTAAGACATTTTTCCGGCGTTTATCAGACTTTCAGATAGGGCAATTGTCAGTGAGCGTTCCGATTTCAGTTCCAGAGCGATTCTCCCAATGAGTCCTTGATATTTAGTCCTTTTTAGGCAATATTTTGGATTTTTGAAAATTTCACTTTTTTGTGAAAATATCCACTAAATGAGGGAATAATATGTGTGAGGGTACCCCAGGAGTGTTCCAAATGTGTGTGGGTAGAATATATATCCCACGGGGCTAAAATTTAAAAAAGTTGAAACATTTTTTTTTTTGGACTTAGTCATTTATTCGGCGTTTATCAGATTTTCAGATAGGGCAAATGTCAGTGAGCGTTCCGATTTCAGTTCCAGAGCGATTCGCCCAATGAGTCCTTGATACTTATTCGTTTTCAGCCAATTTTCTGGATTTTTGAAAATTTCACTTTTTTGTGAAAATATCCACTAAATGAGGGAATAATATGTGTGAGGGTACCCCAGGAGAGTTCCAAATGTGTGTGTTTAGAATATATATCCCACGGGGATAAAATTGAAAAAAGTTTAAAAAATTTTTTTTTTGGACTTAGTCATTTTTCCGGCGTTTATCAGACTTTCAGATAGGTAAAATGTCAGTGAGCATTCCGATTTCAGTTCCAGAGCGATTCGCTCAATGAGTCCTTGATATTTATTCGTTTTCAGCCAATTTTCTGGATTTTTGAAAATTTCACTTTTTTGTGAAAATATCCACTAAATGAGAGAATAATATGTGTGAGGATACCCCAGGAGAGTTCCAAATGTGTGTGGGTAGAATATATATCCCACGGGGGTAAAATTAAAAAAAGTTAAAAAAAATTTTTTTTGGACTAAGACATTTTTCCGGCGTTTATCAGACTTTCAGATAGGGCAATTGTCGGTGAGCGTTCCGATTTCAGTTCCAGAGCGATTCTCCCAATGAGTCCTTGATATTTAGTCCTTTTTAGGCAATATTTTGGATTTTTGAAAATTTCACTTTTTTGTGAAAATATCCACTAAATGAGGGAATAATATGTGTGAGGGTACCCCAGGAGTGTTCCAAATGTGTGTGGGTAGAATATATATCCCACGGGGCTAAAATTTAAAAAAGTTGAAACATTTTTTTTTTTGGACTTAGTCATTTATTCGGCGTTTATCAGATTTTCAGATAGGGCAAATGTCAGTGAGCGTTCCGATTTCAGTTCCAGAGCGATTCGCCCAATGAGTCCTTGATATTTATTCGTTTTCAGCCAATTTTCTGGATTTTTGAAAAATTCACTTTTTTGTGAAAATATCCACTAAATGAGGGAATAATATGTGTGAGGGTACGCCAGGAGAGTTCCAATTGTGTGTGGGTAGAATATATATCCCACGGGGGTAAAATTGAAAAAAGTTGAACATTTTTTTTTTTGGACTTAGCCATTTTTCTGGCGTTTATCAGACTTTCATATAGGGCAAATGTCAGTGAGCGTTCCGATTTCAGTTCCAGAGCGATTCGCCCAATGAGTCCTTGATATTTATTCGTTTTCAGCCAATTTTCTGGATTTTTGAAAATTTCACTTTTTTGTGAAAATATCCACTAAATGAGGGAATAATATGTGTGAGGGTACCCCAGGAGAGTTCCAAATGTGTGTGGGTAGAATATATATCCCACGGGGGTAAAATTGAAAAAAGTTGAAAAATATATTTTTTTTGGACTTAGCCATTTTTCCAGCGTTTATCAGACTTTCAGATAGGGCAAATGTCAGTGAGCGTTCCGATTTCAGTTCCAGAGCGATTCGCCCAATGAGTCCTTGATATTTAGTCATTTTCAGCCAATTTTCTGGATTTTTGAAAAATTCACTTTTTTGTGAAAATATCCACTAAATGAGGGAATAATATGTGTGAGGGTACCCCAGGAGAGTTCCAAATGTGTGTGGGTAGAATATATATCCCACGGGGGTAAAATTTAAAAAAGTTGAAAAATTTTTTTTTTTTGGACTTTTGTCATTTTTTTGGCGTTTATCAGACTTTCAGATAGGGCAAATGTCAGTGAGCGTTCCGATTTCAGTTTCAGAGCGATTCGCCCAATGAGTCCTTGATATTTAGTCGTTTTCAGCCAATTTTCTGGATTTTTGAAAAATTCACTTTTTTGTGAAAATATCCACTAAATGAGGGAATAATATGTGTGAGGGTACCCCAGGAGAGTTCCAAATGTGTGTGGGTAGAATATATATCCCACGGGGTTAAAATTGAAAAAAGCTGAAAAAAATTTTTTTTTGGACTTAGACATTTTTCCGGCGTTTATCAGACTTTCAGATAGGGCAAATGTCAGTGAGCGTTCCGATTTCAGTTCCAGAGCTATTCGCCCAATGAGTCCTTGATATTTAGTAATTTTCAGCTAATTTTCTGGATTTTTGAAAATTTCACTTTTTTGTGAAAATATCCACTAAATGAGGGAATAATATGTGTGAGGGTACCCCAGGAGAGTTCCAAATGTGTGTGGGTAGAATATATATCCCACGGGGTAAAATTTAAAAAAGTTGAAAAAATTTTTTTTTTTGGACTTTTGTCATTTTTTTGGCGTTTATCAGACTTTCAGATAGGGCAAATGTCAGTGAGCGTTCCGATTTCAGTTCCAGAGCGATTCGCCCAATGAGTCCTTGATATTTAGTCGTTTTCAGCCAATTTTCTGGATTTTTGAAAAATTCACTTTTTTGTGAAAATATCCACTAAATGAGGGAATAATATGTGTGAGGGTACCCCAGGAGAGTTCCAAATGTGTGTGGGTAGAATATATATCCCACGGGGGTAAAATTGAAAAAAGCTGAAAAAAATTTTTTTTTGGACTTAGACATTTTTCCGGCGTTTATCAGACTTTCAGATAGGGCAAATGTCAGTGAGCGTTCCGATTTCAGTTCCAGAGCTATTCGCCCAATGAGTCCTTGATATTTAGTAATTTTCAGCTAATTTTCTGGATTTTTGAAAATTTCACTTTTTTTGTGAAAATATCCACTAAATGAGGGAATAATATGTGTGAGGGTACCCCAGGAGAGTTCCAAATGTGTGTGGGTAGAATATATATCCCACGGGGTAAAATTTAAAAAAGTTGAAAAATTTTTTTTTTTTGGACTTTTGTCATTTTTTTGGCGTTTATCAGACTTTCAGATAGGGCAAATGTCAGTGAGCGTTCCGATTTCAGTTCCAGAGCGATTCGCCCAATGAGTCCTTGATATTTATTCGTTTTCAGCCAATTTTCTGGATTTTTGAAAATTTCACTTTTTTGTGAAAATATCCACTAAATGAGGGAATAATATGTGTGAGGGTACCCCAGGAGAGTTCCAAATGTGTGTGGGTAGAATATATATCCTACGGGGGTAAAATTGAAAAAAGTTGAAAAAATTTTTTTTTTGGACTTAGCCATTTTTCCGGCGTTTATCAGACTTTCAGATAGGGCAAATGTCAGTGAGCGTTCCGATTTCAGTTTCAGAGCGATTCTCCCAATGAGTCCTTGATATTTAGTCGTTTTTAGACAATATTTTGGATTTTTGAAAATTTCACTTTTTTGTGAAAATATCCACTAAATGAGGGAATAATATGTGTGAGGGTACCCCAGGAGAGTTCCAAATGTGTGTGGGTAGAATATATATCCCAAGGGGGTAAAATTTAAAAAAGTTCAAAAAAATTTTTTTTTTGGACTTAGTCATTTTTCCGGCGTTTATCAGACTTTCAGATAGGGGAAATGTCAGTGAGCATTCCGATTTCAGTTTCAGAGCGATTCTCCCAATGAGTCCTTGATATTTAGTCGTTTTTAGCCAATATTTTGGATTTTTGAAAATTTCACTTTTTTGTGAAAATATCCACTAAATGAGGGAATAATATGTGTGAGGGTACCCCAGGAGAGTTCCAAATGTGTGTGGGTAGAATATATATCCCACGGGGGTAAAATTGAAAAAAGCTGAAAAAAAATTTTTTTTCGACCTAGACATTTTTCCGGCGTTTATCAGACTTTCAGATAGGGCAAATGTCAGTGAGCGTTCCGATTTCAGTTCCAGAGCTATTCGCCCAATGAGTCTTTGATATTTAGTCGTTTTCAGCCAATTTTCTGGATTTTTGAAAATTTCACTTTTTTGTGAAAATATCCACTAAATGAGGGAATAATATGTGTGAGGGTACCCCAGGAGAGTTCCAAATGTGTGTGGGTAGAATATATATCCTACGGGGGTAAAATTGAAAAAAGTTTAAAAATTTTTTTTTTTGGACTTAGTCATTTTTCCGGCGTTTATCAGACTTTCAGATAGGGCAAATGTCAGTGAGCGTTCCAATTTCAGTTCCAGAGCAATTCGCCCAATGAGTCCTTGATATTTAGTCGTTTTCAGCCAATTTTCTGGATTTTTGAAAATTTCACTTTTTTGTGAAAATATCCACTAAATGAGGGAATAATATGTGTGAGGGTACCCCAGGAGAGTTCGAAATGTGTGTGGGTAGAATATATATCCCACGGGGGTAAAATTGAAAAAAGTTGAAAAAAATTTTTTTTGGACTTAGTCATTTTTCCGGCGTTTATCAGACTTTCAGATAGGGCAAATGTCAGTGAGCATTCCGATTTCAGTTCCAGAGTGATTCGCCCAATGAGCCCTTGATATTTATTCGTTTTCAGCCAATTTTCTGGATTTTTGAAAAATTCACTTTTTTTGTGAAAATATCCACTAAATGAGGGAATAATATGTGTGAGTGTACCCCAGGGGAGTTCCAAATGTGTGTGGGTAGAATATATATCCCAAGGAGGGTAAAATTGAAAAAAGTTGAAAAAAAATTTTTTTTTGGACTTAGACATTTTTCCGGCATTTATCAGACTTTCAGATAGGGCAAATGTCAGTGAGCGTTCCGATTTCAGTTCCAGAGCGATTTGCCCAATGAGTCCTTGATATGTAGTCGTTTTCAGCCAATATTTTGGATTTTTGAAAATTTCACTTTTTTGTGAAAATATCCACTAAATGAGGGAATAATATGTGTGAGGGTACCCCAGGAGAGTTCCCAATGTGTGTGGGTAGAATATATATCCCATGGGGGTAAAATTGAAAAAAGTTGAAAAATTTTTTTTTGGACTTAGACATTCTTCCGGCGTTTATCAGACTTTCAGATAGGGCAAATGTCAGTGAGCGTTCTGATTTCAGTTCCAGAGCGATTCGCCCAATGAGTCCTTGATATTTATTCGTTTTCAGCTGATTTTCTGGATTTTTGAAAATTTCACTTTTTTGTGAAAATATCCACTAAATGAGGGAATAATATGTGTGAGGGTACCCCAGGAGAGTTCCAAATGTGTGTGGGTAGAATATATATCCCACTGGGGTAAAATTGAAAAAAGTAAAAAAAAATTTTTTTTTGGACTTAGCCATTTTTCCGGCGTTTATCAGACTTTCAGATAGGGCAAATGTCAGTGAGCGTTCCGATTTCAGTTCCAGAGTGGTTCGCCCAATGAGCCCTTGATATTTATTCGTTTTCAGCCAATTTTCTGGATTTTTGAAAAATTCACTTTTTTTGTGAAAATATCCACTAAATGAGGGAATAATATGTGTGAGGGTACCCCAGGAGAGTTCCAAATGTGTGTGGGTAGAATATATATCCCACGGGGGTAAAATTGAAAAAAGTTGAAAAATTTTTTTTTTTTAGACTTAGGCATTTTTCCGGCATTTATCAGACATTCAGATAGGGCAAATGTCAGTGAGCGTTCCGATTTCAGTTCCAGAGCGATTCGCCCAATGAGTCCTTGATATTTAGTCGTTTTCAGCCAATTTTCTGGATTTTTGAAAAATTCACTTTTTTGTGAAAATATCCACTAAATGAGGGAATAATATGTGTGAGGGTAGCCCAGGAGAGTTCCAAATGTGTGTGGGTAAAATATATATCCCACGGGGGTAAAATTGAAAAAAGTTGAAAAATTTTTTTGGGGGGATTTAGCCATTTTTCCGGCGTTTATCAGACTTTCAGTTAGGGCAAATGTCAGTGAGCGTTCCGATTTCAGTTCCAGAGCGATTCGCCCAATGAGTCCTTGATATTTAGTAGTTTTCAGCCAATATTTTGGATTTTTGAAAATTTCACTTTTTTGTGAAAATATCCACTAAATGAGGGAATAATATGTGTGAGGGTACCCCAGGAGTGTTCTAAATGTGCGTGGTTACAATATATATCCCATGGGGGTAAAATTGAAAAAAGTTGAAAATTTTTTTTTTTTGGACTTAGTCATCTTTCCGGCGTTTATCAGACTTTCAGATAGGTCAAATGTCAGTGAGCGTTCCGATTTCAGTTCCAGAGTGATTCGCCCAATGAGCCCTTGATATTTATTCGTTTTCAGCCAATTTTCTGGATTTTTGAAAAATTCACTTTTTTTGTGAAAATATCCACTAAATGAGGGAATAATATGTGTGAGGGTACCCCAGGAGAGTTCCAAATGTGTGTGGGTAGAATATATATCCCACGGGGGTAAAATTTAAAAAAGTTGAAAATTTTTTTTTTTTGGACTTGGTCATTTTTTCAGCGTTTATCAGACTTTCAGATAGGGCAAATGTCAGTGAGCGTTCCGATTTCAGTTCCAGAGCGATTCGCCCAATGAGTCCTTGATATTTATTCGTTTTCAGCCAATTTTCTGGATTTTTGAAAATTTCACTTTTTTGTGAAAATATCCACTAAATGAGAGAATAATATGTGTGAGGATACCCCAGGAGAGTTCCAAATGTGTGTGGGTAGAATATATATCCCACGGGGGTAAAATTGAAAAAAGTTGAAAAATTTTTTTTTTTTAGACTTAGGCATTTTTCCGGCATTTATCAGACTTTCAGATAGGGCAAATGTCAGTGAGCGTTCCGATTTCAGTTCCAGAGCGATTCGCCCAATGAGTCCTTGATATTTAGTCGTTTTCAGCCAATTTTCTGGATTTTTGAAAAATTCACTTTTTTGTGAAAATATCCACTAAATGAGGGAATAATATGTGTGAGGGTAGCCCAGGAGAGTTCCAAATGTGTGTGGGTAAAATATATATCCCACGGGGGTAAAATTGAAAAAAGTTGAAAAATTTTTTTGGGGGGATTTAGCCATTTTTCCGGCGTTTATCAGACTTTCAGTTAGGGCAAATGTCAGTGAGCGTTCCGATTTCAGTTCCAGAGCGATTCGCCCAATGAGTCCTTGATATTTAGTAGTTTTCAGCCAATATTTTGGATTTTTGAAAATTTCACTTTTTTGTGAAAATATCCACTAAATGAGGGAATAATATGTGTGAGGGTACCCCAGGAGTGTTCTAAATGTGCGTGGTTACAATATATATCCCATGGGGGTAAAATTGAAAAAAGTTGAAAATTTTTTTTTTTTGGACTTAGTCATCTTTCCGGCGTTTATCAGACTTTCAGATAGGTCAAATGTCAGTGAGCGTTCCGATTTCAGTTCCAGAGTGATTCGCCCAATGAGCCCTTGATATTTATTCGTTTTCAGCCAATTTTCTGGATTTTTGAAAAATTCACTTTTTTTGTGAAAATATCCACTAAATGAGGGAATAATATGTGTGAGGGTACCCCAGGAGAGTTCCAAATGTGTGTGGGTAGAATATATATCCCACGGGGGTAAAATTTAAAAAAGTTGAAAATTTTTTTTTTTTGGACTTGGTCATTTTTTCAGCGTTTATCAGACTTTCAGATAGGGCAAATGTCAGTGAGCGTTCCGATTTCAGTTCCAGAGCGATTCGCCCAATGAGTCCTTGATATTTATTCGTTTTCAGCCAATTTTCTGGATTTTTGAAAATTTCACTTTTTTGTGAAAATATCCACTAAATGAGAGAATAATATGTGTGAGGATACCCCAGGAGAGTTCCAAATGTGTGTGGGTAGAATATATATCCCACGGGGGTAAAATTGAAAAAAGTTGAAAAATTTTTTTTTTTTAGACTTAGGCATTTTTCCGGCATTTATCAGACTTTCAGATAGGGCAAATGTCAGTGAGCGTTCCGATTTCAGTTCCAGAGCGATTCGCCCAATGAGTCCTTGATATTTAGTCGTTTTTAGCCAATTTTCTGGATTTTTGAAAAATTCACTTTTTTGTGAAAATATCCACTAAATGAGGGAATAATATGTGTGAGGGTACCACAGGAGAGTTCCAAATGTGTGTGGGTAAAATATATATCCCACGGGGGTAAAATTGAAAAAAGTTGAAAAATTTTTTTTGGGGGATTTAGCCATTTTTCCGGCGTTTATCAGACTTTCAGATAGGGCAAATGTCAGTTAGCGTTCCGATTTCAGTTCCAGAGCGATTCGCCCAATGAGTCCTTGATATTTAGTAGTTTTCAGCCAATATTTTGGATTTTTGAAAATTTCACTTTTTTGTGAAAATATCCACTAAATGAGGGAATAATATGTGTGAGGGTACCCCAGGAGTGTTCTAAATGTGCGTGGTTACAATATATATCCCATGGGGGTAAAATTGAAAAAAGTTGAAAATTTTTTTTTTTTGGACTTAGTCATCTTTCCGGCGTTTATCAGACTTTCAGATAGGTCAAATGTCAGTGAGCGTTCCGATTTCAGTTCCAGAGTGATTCGCCCAATGAGCCCTTGATATTTATTCGTTTTCAGCCAATTTTCTGGATTTTTGAAAAATTCACTTTTTTTGTGAAAATATCCACTAAATGAGGGAATAATATGTGTGAGGGTACCCCAGGAGAGTTCCAAATGTGTGTGGGTAGAATATATATCCCACGGGGGTAAAATTGAAAAAAGTTGAAAAATTTTTTTTTTTTAGACTTGGGCATTTTTCCGGCATTTATCGGACTTTCAGATAGGGCAAATGTCAGTGAGCGTTCCGATTTCAGTTCCAGAGCGATTCGCCCAATGAGTCCTTGATATTTAGTCGTTTTCAGCCAATTTTCTGGATTTTTGAAAAATTCACTTTTTTGTGAAAATATCCACTAAATGAGGGAATAATATGTGTGAGGGTACCCCAGGAGAGTTCCAAATGTGTGTGGGTAAAATATATATCCCACGGGGGTAAAATTGAAAAAAGTTGAAAAATTTTTTTTTGGGGATTTAGCCATTTTTCCGGCGTTTATCAGACTTTCAGATAGGGCAAATGTCAGTGAGCGTTCCAATTTCAGTTCCAGAGCGATTCGCCCAATGAGTCCTTGATATTTAGTAGTTTTCAGCCAATATTTTGGATTTTTGAAAATTTCACTTTTTTGTGAAAATATCCACTAAATGAGGGAATAATATGTGTGAGGGTACCCCAGGAGTGTTCTAAATGTGCGTGGTTACAATATATATCCCACGGGGGTAAAATTGAAAAAAGTTGAAAATTTTTTTTTTTTGACTTAGCCATTTTTCTGGCGTTTATCAGACTTTCATATAGGGCAAATGTCAGTGAGCGTTCCGATTTCAGTTCCAGAGCGATTCGCCCAATGAGTCCTTGATATTTATTCGTTTTCAGCCAATTTTCTGGATTTTTGAAAAATTCACTTTTTTGTGAAAATATCCACTAAATGAGGGAATAATATGTGTGAGGGTACGCCAGGAGAGTTCCAAATGTGTGTGGGTAGAATATATATCCCACGGGGATAAAATTGAAAAAAGTTTAAAAAATTTTTTTTTTGGACTTAGTCATTTTTCCGGCGTTTATCAGACTTTCAGATAGGTAAAATGTCAGTGAGCATTCCGATTTCAGTTCCAGAGCGATTCGCTCAATGAGTCCTTGATATTTATTCGTTTTCAGCCAATTTTCTGGATTTTTGAAAATTTCACTTTTTTGTGAAAATATCCACTAAATGAGAGAATAATATGTGTGAGGATACCCCAGGAGAGTTCCAAATGTGTGTGGGTAGAATATATATCCCACGGGGGTAAAATTAAAAAAAGTTAAAAAAATTTTTTTTTGGACTAAGACATTTTTCCGGCGTTTATCAGACTTTCAGATAGGGCAATTGTCAGTGAGCGTTCCGATTTCAGTTCCAGAGCGATTCTCCCAATGAGTCCTTGATATTTAGTCCTTTTTAGGCAATATTTTGGATTTTTGAAAATTTCACTTTTTTGTGAAAATATCCACTAAATGAGGGAATAATATGTGTGAGGGTACCCCAGGAGTGTTCCAAATGTGTGTGGGTAGAATATATATCCCACGGGGCTAAAATTTAAAAAAGTTGAAACATTTTTTTTTTTGGACTTAGTCATTTATTCGGCGTTTATCAGATTTTCAGATAGGGCAAATGTCAGTGAGCGTTCCGATTTCAGTTCCAGAGCGATTCGCCCAATGAGTCCTTGATATTTATTCGTTTTCAGCCAATTTTCTGGATTTTTGAAAAATTCACTTTTTTGTGAAAATATCCACTAAATGAGGGAATAATATGTGTGAGGGTACGCCAGGAGAGTTCCAAATGTGTGTGGGTAGAATATATATCCCACGGGGGTAAAATTGAAAAAAGTTGAAAATTTTTTTTTTTGGACTTAGCCATTTTTCTGGCGTTTATCAGACTTTCATATAGGGCAAATGTCAGTGAGCGTTCCGATTTCAGTTCCAGAGCGATTCGCCCAATGAGTCCTTGATACTTATTCGTTTTCAGCCAATTTTCTGGATTTTTGAAAATTTCACTTTTTTGTGAAAATATCCACTAAATGAGGGAATAATATGTGTGAGGGTACCCCAGGAGAGTTCCAAATGTGTGTGTTTAGAATATATATCCCACGGGGATAAAATTGAAAAAAGTTTAAAAAATTTTTTTTTTGGACTTAGTCATTTTTCCGGCGTTTATCAGACTTTCAGATAGGTAAAATGTAAGTGAGCATTCCGATTTCAGTTCCAGAGCGATTCGCTCAATGAGTCCTTGATATTTATTCGTTTTCAGCCAATTTTCTGGATTTTTGAAAATTTCACTTTTTTGTGAAAATATCCACTAAATGAGAGAATAATATGTGTGAGGATACCCCAGGAGAGTTCCAAATGTGTGTGGGTAGAATATATATCCCACGGGGGTAAAATTAAAAAAAGTTAAAAAAATTTTTTTTTGGACTAAGACATTTTTCCGGCGTTTATCAGACTTTCAGATAGGGCAATTGTCGGTGAGCGTTCCGATTTCAGTTCCAGAGCGATTCGCCCAATGAGTCCTTGATATTTAGTCCTTTTTAGGCAATATTTTGGATTTTTGAAAATTTCACTTTTTTGTGAAAATATCCACTAAATGAGGGAATAATATGTGTGAGGGTACCCCAGGAGTGTTCCAAATGTGTGTGGGTAGAATATATATCCCACGGGGCTAAAATTTAAAAAAGTTGAAACATTTTTTTTTTTGGACTTAGTCATTTATTCGGCGTTTATCAGATTTTCAGATAGGGCAAATGTCAGTGAGCGTTCCGATTTCAGTTCCAGAGCGATTCGCCCAATGAGTCCTTGATATTTATTCGTTTTCAGCCAATTTTCTGGATTTTTGAAAAATTCACTTTTTTGTGAAAATATCCACTAAATGAGGGAATAATATGTGTGAGGGTACGCCAGGAGAGTTCCAATTGTGTGTGGGTAGAATATATATCCCACGGGGGTAAAATTGAAAAAAGTTGAACATTTTTTTTTTTGGACTTAGCCATTATTCTGGCGTTTATCAGACTTTCATATAGGGCAAATGTCAGTGAGCGTTCCGATTTCAGTTCCAGAGCGATTCGCCCAATGAGTCCTTGATATTTATTCGTTTTCAGCCAATTTTCTGGATTTTTGAAAATTTCACTTTTTTGTGAAAATATCCACTAAATGAGGGAATAATATGTGTGAGGGTACCCCAGGAGAGTTCCAAATGTGTGTGGGTAGAATATATATCCCACGGGGGTAAAATTGAAAAAAGTAAAAAAAAATTTTTTTTTGGACTTAGCCATTTTTCCGGCGTTTATCAGACTTTCAGATAGGGCAAATGTCAGTGAGCGTTCCGATTTCAGTTCCAGAGTGGTTCGCCCAATGAGCCCTTGATATTTATTCGTTTTCAGCCAATTTTCTGGATTTTTGAAAAATTCACTTTTTTTGTGAAAATTTCCACTAAATGAGGGAATAATATGTTTGAGGGTACCCCAGGAGAGTTCCAAATGTGTGTGGGTAGAATATATATCCCACGGGGGTAAAATTGAAAAAAGTTGAAAAATTTTTTTTTTTTAGACTTAGGCATTTTTCCGGCATTTATCAGACTTTCAGATAGGGCAAATGTCAGTGAGCGTTCCGATTTCAGTTCCAGAGCGATTCGCCCAATGAGTCCTTGATATTTAGTCGTTTTCAGCCAATTTTCTGGATTTCTGAAAAATTCACTTTTTTGTGAAAATATCCACTAAATGAGGGAATAATATGTGTGAGGGTACCCCAGGAGAGTTCCAAATGTGTGTGGGTAAAATATATATCCCACGGGGGTAAAATTGAAAAAAGTTGAAAATTTTTTTTTTTTTAGACTTAGGCATTTTTCCGGCATTTATCAGACTTTCAGATAGGGCAAATGTCAGTGAGCGTTCCGATTTCAGTTCCAGAGCGATTCGCCCAATGAGTCCTTGATATTTAGTCGTTTTCAGCCAATTTTCTGGATTTTTGAAAAATTCACTTTTTTGTGAAAATATCCACTAAATGAGGGAATAATATGTGTGAGGGTACCCCAGGAGAGTTCCAAATGTGTGTGGGTAAAATATATATCCCATGGGGGTAAAATTGAAAAAAGTTGAAAAATATTTTTTTTGGGGATTTAGCCATTTTTCCGGCGTTTATCAGACTTTCAGATAGGGCAAATGTCAGTGAGCGTTCCGATTTCAGTTCCAGAGCGATTCGCCCAATGAGTCCTTGATATTTAGTAGTTTTCAGCCAATATTTTGGATTTTTGAAAATTTCACTTTTTTGTGAAAATATCCACTAAATGAGGGAATAATATGTGTGAGGGTACCCCAGGAGTGTTCTAAATGTGCGTGGTTACAATATATATCCCATGGGGGTAAAATTGAAAAAAGTTGAAAATTTTTTTTTTTTGGACTTAGTCATCTTTCCGGCGTTTATCAGACTTTCAGATAGGTCAAATGTCAGTGAGCGTTCCGATTTCAGTTCCAGAGTGATTCGCCCAATGAGCCCTTGATATTTATTCGTTTTCAGCCAATTTTCTGGATTTTTGAAAAATTCACTTTTTTTGTGAAAATATCCACTAAATGAGGGAATAATATGTGTGAGGGTACCCCTGGAGAGTTCCAAATGTGTGTGGGTAGAATATATATCCCACGGGGGTAAAATTTAAAAAAGTTGAAAATTTTTCTTTTTTGGACTTAGTCATTTTTTCAGCGTTTATCAGACTTTCAGATAGGGCAAATGTCAGTGAGCGTTCCGATTTCAGTTCCAGAGCGATTCGCCCAATGAGTCCTTGATATTTATTCGTTTTCAGCCAATTTTCTGGATTTTTGAAAATTTCACTTTTTTGTGAAAATATCCACTAAATGAGGGAATAATATGTGTGAGGGTACCCCAGGAGAGTTCCAAATGTGTGTGGGTAGAATATATATCCCACGGGGGTAAAATTGAAAAAATGTGAAAAAAAATTTTTTTTGGACTTAGCCATTTTTCCGGCGTTTATCAGACTTTAGATAGGAAAAATGTCAGTGAGCGTTCCGATTTCATTTCCAGAGCGATTCGCCCAATGAGTCCTTGATATTTAGTCGTTTTCAGCCAATTTTCTGGATTTTTCAAAAATTCACTTTTTTGTGAAAATATCCACTAAATGAGGGAATAGTATGTGTGAGGGTACCCCAGGAGTGTTCCAAATGCGTGTGGGTAGAATATATATCCCACGGGGGTAAAATTGAAAAAAGTTGAAAAGGTTTTTTTTTTGGACTTAGTCATTTTTCCGGCGTTTATCAGACTTTCAGATAGGGCAAATGTCAGTAAGTGTTCCGATTTCAGTTCCAGAGCGATTCGCCCAATGAGTCCTTGATATTTAGTCGTTTTCAGCCAATTTTCTGGATTTTTGAAAATTTCACTTTTTTGTGAAAATATCCACTAAATGAGAGAATAATATGTGTGAGGATACCCCAGGAGAGTTCCAAATGTGTGTGGGTAGAATATATATCCCACGGGGGTAAAATTAAAAAAAGTTAAAAAAATTTTTTTTTGGACTAAGACATTTTTCCGGCGTTTATCAGACTTTCAGATAGGGCAATTGTCAGTGAGCGTTCCGATTTCAGTTCCAGAGCGATTCTCCCAATGAGTCCTTGATATTTAGTCCTTTTTAGGCAATATTTTGGATTTTTGAAAATTTCACTTTTTTGTGAACATATCCACTAAATGAGGGAATAATATGTGTGCGCGTACCCCAGGAGTGTTCCAAATGTGTGTGGGTAGAATATATATCCCACGGGGCTAAAATTTAAAAAAGTTTAAACATTTTTTTTTTTGGACTTAGTCATTTATTCGGCGTTTATCAGATTTTCAGATAGGGCAAATGTCAGTGAGCGTTCCGATTTCAGTTCCAGAGCGATTCGCCCAATGAGTCCTTGATATTTATTCGTTTTCAGCCAATTTTCTGGATTTTTGAAAATTTCACTTTTTTGTGAAAATATCCACTAAATGAGGGAATAATATGTGTGAGGGTACCCCAGGAGAGTTCCAAATGTGTGTGGTTAGAATATATATCCCACGGGGGTAAAATTGAAAAAAGTAAAAAAAAATTTTTTTTTGGACTTAGCCATTTTTCCGGCGTTTATCAGACTTTCAGATAGGGCAAATGTCAGTGAGCGTTCCGATTTCAGTTCCAGAGCGATTCGCCCAATGAGTCCTTGATATTTATTCGTTTTCAGCCAATTTTCTGGATTTTTGAAAATTTCACTTTTTTGTGAAAATATCCACTAAATGAGGGAATAATATGTGTGAGGGTACCCCAGGAGAGTTCCAAATGTGTGTGTTTAGAATATATATCCCACGGGGATAAAATTGAAAAAAGTTTAAAAAATTTTTTTTTTGGACTTAGTCATTTTTCCGGCGTTTATCAGACTTTCAGATAGGTAAAATGTCAGTGAGCGTTCCGATTTCAGTTCCAGAGCGATTCGCTCAATGAGTCCTTGATATTTATTCGTTTTCAGCCAATTTTCTGGATTTTTGAAAATTTCACTTTTTTGTGAAAATATCCACTAAATGAGAGAATAATATGTGTGAGGATACCCCAGGAGAGTTCCAAATGTGTGTGGGTAGAATATATATCCCACGGGGGTAAAATTAAAAAAAGTTAAAAAAATTTTTTTTTGGACTAAGACATTTTTCCGGCGTTTATCAGACTTTCAGATAGGGCAATTGTCAGTGAGCGTTCCGATTTCAGTTCCAGAGCGATTCTCCCAATGAGTCCTTGATATTTAGTCCTTTTTAGGCAATATTTTGGATTTTTGAAAATTTCACTTTTTTGTGAAAATATCCACTAAATGAGGGAATAATATGTGTGAGGGTACCCCAGGAGTGTTCCAAATGTGTGTGGGTAGAATATATATCCCACGGGGCTAAAATTTAAAAAAGTTGAAACATTTTTTTTTTTGGACTTAGTCATTTATTCGGCGTTTATCAGATTTTCAGATAGGGCAAATGTCAGTGAGCGTTCCGATTTCAGTTCCAGAGCGATTCGCCCAATGAGTCCTTGATATTTATTCGTTTTCAGCCAATTTTCTGGATTTTTGAAAAATTCACTTTTTTGTGAAAATATCCACTAAATGAGGGAATAATATGTGTGAGGGTACGCCAGGAGAGTTCCAAATGTGAGTGGGTAGAATATATATCCCACGGGGGTAAAATTGAAAAAAGTTGAAAATTTTTTTTTTTGGACTTAGCCATTTTTCTGGCGTTTATCAGACTTTCATATAGGGCAAATGTCAGTGAGCGTTCCGATTTCAGTTCCAGAGCGATTCGCCCAATGAGTCCTTGATATTTATTCGTTTTCAGCCAATTTTCTGGATTTTTGAAAATTTCACTTTTTTGTGAAAATATCCACTAAATGAGGGAATAATATGTGTGAGGGTACGCCAGGAGAGTTCCAAATGTGTGTGGGTAGAATATATATCCCACGGGGGTAAAATTGAAAAAAGTTGAAAATTTTTTTTTTTGGACTTAGCCATTTTTCTGGCGTTTATCAGACTTTCATATAGGGCAAATGTTAGTGAGCGTTCCGATTTCAGTTCCAGAGCGATTCGCCCAATGAGTCCTTGATATTTATTCGTTTTCAGCCAATTTTCTGGATTTTTGAAAATTTCACTTTTTTGTGAAAATATCCACTAAATGAGGGAATAATATGTGTGAGGGTACGCCAGGAGAGTTCCAAATGTGTGTGGGTAGAATATATATCCCACGGGGGTAAAATTGAAAAAAGTTGAAAATTTTTTTTTTTGGACTTAGCCATTTTTCTGGCGTTTATCAGACTTTCATATAGGGCAAATGTCAGTGAGCGTTCCGATTTCAGTTCCAGAGCGATTCGCCCAATGAGTCCTTGATATTTATTCGTTTTCAGCCAATTTTCTGGATTTTTGAAAATTTCACTTTTTTGTGAAAATATCCACTAAATGAGGGAATAATATGTGTGAGGGTACCCCAGGAGAGTTCCAAATGTGTGTGGGTAGAATATATATCCCACGGGGGTAAAATTGAAAAAAGTAAAAAAAAATTTTTTTTTGGACTTAGCCATTTTTCCGGCGTTTATCAGACTTTCAGATAGGGCAAATGTCAGTGAGCGTACCGATTTCAGTTCCAGAGTGGTTCGCCCAATGAGCCCTTGATATTTATTCGTTTTCAGCCAATTTTCTGGATTTTTGAAAAATTCACTTTTTTTGTGAAAATATCCACTAAATGAGGGAATAATATGTGTGAGGGTACCCCAGGAGAGTTCCAAATGTGTGTGGGTAGAATATATATCCCACGGGGGTAAAATTGAAAAAAGTTGAAAAATTTTTTTTTTTTAGACTTAGGCATTTTTCCGGCATTTATCAGACTTTCAGATAGGGCAAATGTCAGTGAGCGTTCCGATTTCAGTTCCAGAGCGATTCGCCCAATGAGTCCTTGATATTTAGTCGTTTTCAGCCAATTTTCTGGATTCTTGAAAAATTCACTTTTTTGTGAAAATATCCACTAAATGAGGGAATAATATGTGTGAGGGTACCCCAGGAGAGTTCCAAATGTGTGTGGGTAAAATATATATCCCACGGGGGTAAAATTGAAAAAAGTTGAAAAATATTTTTTTTGGGGATTTAGCCATTTTTCCGGCGTTTATCAGACTTTCAGATAGGGCAAATGTCAGTGAGCGTTCCGATTTCAGTTCCAGAGCGATTCGCCCAATGAGTCCTTGATATTTAGTAGTTTTCAGCCAATATTTTGGATTTTTGAAAATTTCACTTTTTTGTGAAAATATCCACTAAATGAGGGAATAATATGTGTGAGGGTACCCCAGGAGTGTTCTAAATGTGCGTGGTTACAATATATATCCCATGGGGGTAAAATTGAAAAAAGTTGAAAATTTTTTTTTTTTGGACTTAGTCATCTTTCCGGCGTTTATCAGACTTTCAGATAGGTCAAATGTCAGTGAGCGTTCCGATTTCAGTTCCAGAGTGATTCGCCCAATGAGCCCTTGATATTTATTCGTTTTCAGCCAATTTTCTGGATTTTTGAAAAATTCACTTTTTTTGTGAAAATATCCACTAAATGAGGGAATAATATGTGTGAGGGTACCCCAGGAGAGTTCCAAATGTGTGTGGGTAGAATATATATCCCACGGGGGTAAAATTTAAAAAAGTTGAAAATTTTTCTTTTTTGGACTTAGTCATTTTTTCAGCGTTTATCAGACTTTCAGATAGGGCAAATGTCAGTGAGCGTTCCGATTTCAGTTCCAGAGCGATTCGCCCAATGAGTCGTTGATATTTATTCGTTTTCAGCCAATTTTCTGGATTTTTGAAAATTTCACTTTTTTGTGAAAATATCCACTAAATGAGGGAATAATATGTGTGAGGGTACCCCAGGAGTGTTCCAAATGTGTGTGGGTAGAATATATATCCCACGGGGGTAAAATTGAAAAAAGTTCAAAAAAATTTTTTTTTGGACTTTGTCATTTTTCCGGCGTTTATCAGACTTTCAGATAGGGCAAATGTCAGTGAGCGTTCCGATTTCATTACCAAAGCGATTCACCCAATGAGCCCTTGATATTTATTCGTTTTCAGCCAATTTTCTGGATTTTTGAAAAATTCACTTTTTGGGTGAAAATATCCACTAAATGAGGGAATAATATGTGTGAGGGTACCCCAGGAGAGTTCCAAATGTGTGTGGGTAGAATATATATCCCACGGGGGTAAAATTTAAAAAAGTTGAAAATTTTTCTTTTTTGGACTTAGTCATTTTTTCAGCGTTTATCAGACTTTCAGATAGGGCAAATGTCAGTGAGCGTTCCGATTTCAGTTCCAGAGCGATTCGCCCAATGAGTCGTTGATATTTATTCGTTTTCAGCCAATTTTCTGGATTTTTGAAAATTTCACTTTTTTTGTGAAAATATCCACTAAATGAGGGAATAATATGTGTGAGGGTACCCCAGGAGAGTTCCAAATGTGTGTGGGTAGAATATATATCCCACGGGGGTAAAATTGAAAAAAGTAAAAAAAAATTTTTTTTTGGACTTAGCCATTTTTCCGGCGTTTATCAGACTTTCAGATAGGGCAAATGTCAGTGAGCGTTCCGATTTCAGTTCCAGAGCGATTCGCCCAATGAGTCCTTGATATTTATTCGTTTTCAGCCAATTTTCTGGATTTTTGAAAATTTCACTTTTTTGTGAAAATATCCACTAAATGAGGGAATAATATGTGTGAGGGTACCCCAGGAGAGTTCCAAATGTGTGTGTTTAGAATATATATCCCACGGGGATAAAATTGAAAAAAGTTTAAAAAATTTTTTTTTTGGACTTAGTCATTTTTCCGGCGTTTATCAGACTTTCAGATAGGTAAAATGTCAGTGAGCGTTCCGATTTCAGTTCCAGAGCGATTCGCTCAATGAGTCCTTGATATTTATTCGTTTTCAGCCAATTTTCTGGATTTTTGAAAATTTCACTTTTTTGTGAAAATATCCACTAAATGAGAGAATAATATGTGTGAGGATACCCCAGGAGAGTTCCAAATGTGTGTGGGTAGAATATATATCCCACGGGGGTAAAATTAAAAAAAGTTAAAAAAATTTTTTTTTGGACTAAGACATTTTTCCGGCGTTTATCAGACTTTCAGATAGGGCAATTGTCAGTGAGCGTTCCGATTTCAGTTCCAGAGCGATTCTCCCAATGAGTCCTTGATATTTAGTCCTTTTTAGGCAATATTTTGGATTTTTGAAAATTTCACTTTTTTGTGAAAATATCCACTAAATGAGGGAATAATATGTGTGAGGGTACCCCAGGAGTGTTCCAAATGTGTGTGGGTAGAATATATATCCCACGGGGCTAAAATTTAAAAAAGTTGAAACATTTTTTTTTTTGGACTTAGTCATTTATTCGGCGTTTATCAGATTTTCAGATAGGGCAAATGTCAGTGAGCGTTCCGATTTCAGTTCCAGAGCGATTCGCCCAATGAGTCCTTGATATTTATTCGTTTTCAGCCAATTTTCTGGATTTTTGAAAAATTCACTTTTTTGTGAAAATATCCACTAAATGAGGGAATAATATGTGTGAGGGTACGCCAGGAGAGTTCCAAATGTGAGTGGGTAGAATATATATCCCACGGGGGTAAAATTGAAAAAAGTTGAAAATTTTTTTTTTTGGACTTAGCCATTTTTCTGGCGTTTATCAGACTTTCATATAGGGCAAATGTCAGTGAGCGTTCCGATTTCAGTTCCAGAGCGATTCGCCCAATGAGTCCTTGATATTTATTCGTTTTCAGCCAATTTTCTGGATTTTTGAAAATTTCACTTTTTTGTGAAAATATCCACTAAATGAGGGAATAATATGTGTGAGGGTACGCCAGGAGAGTTCCAAATGTGTGTGGGTAGAATATATATCCCACGGGGGTAAAATTGAAAAAAGTTGAAAATTTTTTTTTTTGGACTTAGCCATTTTTCTGGCGTTTATCAGACTTTCATATAGGGCAAATGTTAGTGAGCGTTCCGATTTCAGTTCCAGAGCGATTCGCCCAATGAGTCCTTGATATTTATTCGTTTTCAGCCAATTTTCTGGATTTTTGAAAATTTCACTTTTTTGTGAAAATATCCACTAAATGAGGGAATAATATGTGTGAGGGTACGCCAGGAGAGTTCCAAATGTGTGTGGGTAGAATATATATCCCACGGGGGTAAAATTGAAAAAAGTTGAAAATTTTTTTTTTTGGACTTAGCCATTTTTCTGGCGTTTATCAGACTTTCATATAGGGCAAATGTCAGTGAGCGTTCCGATTTCAGTTCCAGAGCGATTCGCCCAATGAGTCCTTGATATTTATTCGTTTTCAGCCAATTTTCTGGATTTTTGAAAATTTCACTTTTTTGTGAAAATATCCACTAAATGAGGGAATAATATGTGTGAGGGTACCCCAGGAGAGTTCCAAATGTGTGTGGGTAGAATATATATCCCACGGGGGTAAAATTGAAAAAAGTAAAAAAAAATTTTTTTTTGGACTTAGCCATTTTTCCGGCGTTTATCAGACTTTCAGATAGGGCAAATGTCAGTGAGCGTACCGATTTCAGTTCCAGAGTGGTTCGCCCAATGAGCCCTTGATATTTATTCGTTTTCAGCCAATTTTCTGGATTTTTGAAAAATTCACTTTTTTTGTGAAAATATCCACTAAATGAGGGAATAATATGTGTGAGGGTACCCCAGGAGAGTTCCAAATGTGTGTGGGTAGAATATATATCCCACGGGGGTAAAATTGAAAAAAGTTGAAAAATTTTTTTTTTTTAGACTTAGGCATTTTTCCGGCATTTATCAGACTTTCAGATAGGGCAAATGTCAGTGAGCGTTCCGATTTCAGTTCCAGAGCGATTCGCCCAATGAGTCCTTGATATTTAGTCGTTTTCAGCCAATTTTCTGGATTCTTGAAAAATTCACTTTTTTGTGAAAATATCCACTAAATGAGGGAATAATATGTGTGAGGGTACCCCAGGAGAGTTCCAAATGTGTGTGGGTAAAATATATATCCCACGGGGGTAAAATTGAAAAAAGTTGAAAAATATTTTTTTTGGGGATTTAGCCATTTTTCCGGCGTTTATCAGACTTTCAGATAGGGCAAATGTCAGTGAGCGTTCCGATTTCAGTTCCAGAGCGATTCGCCCAATGAGTCCTTGATATTTAGTAGTTTTCAGCCAATATTTTGGATTTTTGAAAATTTCACTTTTTTGTGAAAATATCCACTAAATGAGGGAATAATATGTGTGAGGGTACCCCAGGAGAGTTCCAAATGTGTGTGGGTAGAATATATATCCCACGGGGGTAAAATTTAAAAAAGTTGAAAATTTTTCTTTTTTGGACTTAGTCATTTTTTCAGCGTTTATCAGACTTTCAGATAGGGCAAATGTCAGTGAGCGTTCCGATTTCAGTTCCAGAGCGATTCGCCCAATGAGTCGTTGATATTTATTCGTTTTCAGCCAATTTTCTGGATTTTTGAAAATTTCACTTTTTTGTGAAAATATCCACTAAATGAGGGAATAATATGTGTGAGGGTACCCCAGGAGTGTTCCAAATGTGTGTGGGTAGAATATATATCCCACGGGGGTAAAATTGAAAAAAGTTCAAAAAAATTTTTTTTTGGACTTTGTCATTTTTCCGGCGTTTATCAGACTTTCAGATAGGGCAAATGTCAGTGAGCGTTCCGATTTCATTACCAAAGCGATTCACCCAATGAGCCCTTGATATTTATTCGTTTTCAGCCAATTTTCTGGATTTTTGAAAAATTCACTTTTTGGGTGAAAATATCCACTAAATGAGGGAATAATATGTGTGAGGGTACCCCAGGAGAGTTCCAAATGTGTGTGGGTAGAATATATATCCCACGGGGGTAAAATTTAAAAAAGTTGAAAATTTTTCTTTTTTGGACTTAGTCATTTTTTCAGCGTTTATCAGACTTTCAGATAGGGCAAATGTCAGTGAGCGTTCCGATTTCAGTTCCAGAGCGATTCGCCCAATGAGTCGTTGATATTTATTCGTTTTCAGCCAATTTTCTGGATTTTTGAAAATTTCACTTTTTTGTGAAAATATCCACTAAATGAGGGAATAATATGTGTGAGGGTACCCCAGGAGTGTTCCAAATGTGTGTGGGTAGAATATATATCCCACGGGGGTAAAATTGAAAAAAGTTCAAAAAAATTTTTTTTTGGACTTTGTCATTTTTCCGGCGTTTATCAGACTTTCAGATAGGGCAAATGTCAGTTAGCGTTCCGATTTCATTACCAAAGCGATTCACCCAATGAGCCCTTGATATTTATTCGTTTTCAGCCAATTTTCTGGATTTTTGAAAAATTCACTTTTTTTGTGAAAATATCCACTAAATGAGGGAATAATATGTGTGAGGGTACCCCAGGAGAGTTCCAAATGTGTGTGGATAGAATATATATCCCACGGGGGTAAAATTGAAAAAAGTTGAAAAATATATTTTTTTTGGACTTAGCCATTTTTCCAGCGTTTATCAGACTTTCAGATAGGGCAAATGTCAGTGAGCGTTCCGATTTCAGTTCCAGAGCGATTTGCCCAATGAGTCCTTGATATGTAGTCGTTTTCAGCCAATATTTTGGATTTTTGAAAATTTCACTTTTTTGTGAAAATATCCACTAAATGAGGGAATAATATGTGTGAGGGTACCCCAGGAGAGTTCCAAATGTGTGTGGGTAGAATATATATCCCACGGGGGTAAAATTGAAAAAAGTTGAAAAATTTTTTTTTTTTAGACTTAGGCATTTTTCCGGCATTTATCAGACTTTCAGATAGGGCAAATGTCAGTGAGCGTTCCGATTTCAGTTCCAGAGCGATTCGCCCAATGAGTCCTTGATATTTAGTCGTTTTCAGCCAATTTTCTGGATTTTTGAAAAATTCACTTTTTTGTGAAAATATCCACTAAATGAGGGAATAATATGTGTGAGGGTACCCCAGGAGAGTTCCAAATGTGTGTGGGTAAAATATATATCCCACGGGGGTAAAATTGAAAAAAGTTGAAAAATATTTTTTTTGGGGATTTAGCCATTTTTCCGGCGTTTATCAGACTTTCAGATAGGGCAAATGTCAGTGAGCGTTCCGATTTCAGTTCCAGAGCGATTCGCCCAATGAGTCCTTGATATTTAGTAGTTTTCAGCCAATATTTTGGATTTTTGAAAATTTCACTTTTTTGTGAAAATATCCACTAAATGAGGGAATAATATGTGTGAGGGTACCCCAGGAGTGTTCTAAATGTGCGTGGTTACAATATATATCCCATGGGGGTAAAATTGAAAAAAGTTGAAAATTTTTTTTTTTTGGACTTAGTCATCTTTCCGGCGTTTATCAGACTTTCAGATAGGTCAAATGTCAGTGAGCGTTCCGATTTCAGTTCCAGAGTGATTCGCCCAATGAGCCCTTGATATTTATTCGTTTTCAGCCAATTTTCTGGATTTTTGAAAAATTCACTTTTTTTGTGAAAATATCCACTAAATGAGGGAATAATATGTGTGAGGGTACCCCAGGAGAGTTCCAAATGTGTGTGGGTAGAATATATATCCCACGGGGGTAAAATTTAAAAAAGTTGAAAATTTTTCTTTTTTGGACTTAGTCATTTTTTCAGCGTTTATCAGACTTTCAGATAGGGCAAATGTCAGTGAGCGTTCCGATTTCAGTTCCAGAGCGATTCGCCCAATGAGTCGTTGATATTTATTCGTTTTCAGCCAATTTTCTGGATTTTTGAAAATTTCACTTTTTTGTGAAAATATCCACTAAATGAGGGAATAATATGTGTGAGGGTACCCCAGGAGTGTTCCAAATGTGTGTGGGTAGAATATATATCCCACGGGGGTAAAATTGAAAAAAGTTCAAAAAAATTTTTTTTTTTGACTTTGTCATTTTTCCGGCGTTTATCAGACTTTCAGATAGAGCAAATGTCAGTGAGCGTTCCGATTTCATTACCAAAGCGATTCGCCCAATGAGCCCTTGATATTTATTCGTTTTCAGCCAATTTTCTGGATTTTTGAAAAATTCACTTTTTTTGTGAAAATATCCACTAAATGAGGGAATAATACGTGTGAGGGTACCCCAGGAGAGTTCCAAATGTGTGTGGGTAGAATATATATCCCACGGGGGTAAAATTGAAAAAAGTAAAAAAAAATTTTTTTTTGGACTTAGTCATTTTTCCGGCGTTTATCAGACTTTCAGATAGGGCAAATGTCAGTGAGCGTTCCGATTTCAGTTCCAGAGTGGTTCGCCCAATGAGCCCTTGATATTTATTCGTTTTCAGCCAATTTTCTGGATTTTTGAAAAATTCACTTTTTTTGTGAAAATATCCACTAAATGAGGGAATAATATGTGTGAGGGTACCCCAGGAGAGTTCCAAATGTGTGTGGGTAGAATATATATCCCACAGGGGTAAAATTGAAAAAAGTTGAAAAATTTTTTTTTTTTGGACTTAGCCATTTTTCCGGCGTTTATCAGACTTTCAGATAGGGCAAATGTCAGTGAGCGTTCCGATTTCATTACCAAAGCGATTCACCCAATGAGCCCTTGATATTTATTCGTTTTCAGCCAATTTTCTGGATTTTTGAAAAATTCACTTTTTGGGTGAAAATATCCACTAAATGAGGGAATAATATGTGTGAGGGTACCCCAGGAGAGTTCCAAATGTGTGTGGGTAGAATATATATCCCACGGGGGTAAAATTTAAAAAAGTTGAAAATTTTTCTTTTTTGGACTTAGTCATTTTTTCAGCGTTTATCAGACTTTCAGATAGGGCAAATGTCAGTGAGCGTTCCGATTTCAGTTCCAGAGCGATTCGCCCAATGAGTCGTTGATATTTATTCGTTTTCAGCCAATTTTCTGGATTTTTGAAAATTTCACTTTTTTGTGAAAATATCCACTAAATGAGGGAATAATATGTGTGAGGGTACCCCAGGAGTGTTCCAAATGTGTGTGGGTAGAATATATATCCCACGGGGGTAAAATTGAAAAAAGTTCAAAAAAATTTTTTTTTGGACTTTGTCATTTTTCCGGCGTTTATCAGACTTTCAGATAGGGCAAATGTCAGTTAGCGTTCCGATTTCATTACCAAAGCGATTCACCCAATGAGCCCTTGATATTTATTCGTTTTCAGCCAATTTTCTGGATTTTTGAAAAATTCACTTTTTTTGTGAAAATATCCACTAAATGAGGGAATAATATGTGTGAGGGTACCCCAGGAGAGTTCCAAATGTGTGTGGATAGAATATATATCCCACGGGGGTAAAATTGAAAAAAGTTGAAAAATATATTTTTTTTGGACTTAGCCATTTTTCCAGCGTTTATCAGACTTTCAGATAGGGCAAATGTCAGTGAGCGTTCCGATTTCAGTTCCAGAGCGATTTGCCCAATGAGTCCTTGATATGTAGTCGTTTTCAGCCAATATTTTGGATTTTTGAAAATTTCACTTTTTTGTGAAAATATCCACTAAATGAGGGAATAATATGTGTGAGGGTACCCCAGGAGAGTTCCAAATGTGTGTGGGTAGAATATATATCCCACGGGGGTAAAATTGAAAAAAGTTGAAAAATTTTTTTTTTTTAGACTTAGGCATTTTTCCGGCATTTATCAGACTTTCAGATAGGGCAAATGTCAGTGAGCGTTCCGATTTCAGTTCCAGAGCGATTCGCCCAATGAGTCCTTGATATTTAGTCGTTTTCAGCCAATTTTCTGGATTTTTGAAAAATTCACTTTTTTGTGAAAATATCCACTAAATGAGGGAATAATATGTGTGAGGGTACCCCAGGAGAGTTCCAAATGTGTGTGGGTAAAATATATATCCCACGGGGGTAAAATTGAAAAAAGTTGAAAAATATTTTTTTTGGGGATTTAGCCATTTTTCCGGCGTTTATCAGACTTTCAGATAGGGCAAATGTCAGTGAGCGTTCCGATTTCAGTTCCAGAGCGATTCGCCCAATGAGTCCTTGATATTTAGTAGTTTTCAGCCAATATTTTGGATTTTTGAAAATTTCACTTTTTTGTGAAAATATCCACTAAATGAGGGAATAATATGTGTGAGGGTACCCCAGGAGTGTTCTAAATGTGCGTGGTTACAATATATATCCCATGGGGGTAAAATTGAAAAAAGTTGAAAATTTTTTTTTTTTGGACTTAGTCATCTTTCCGGCGTTTATCAGACTTTCAGATAGGTCAAATGTCAGTGAGCGTTCCGATTTCAGTTCCAGAGTGATTCGCCCAATGAGCCCTTGATATTTATTCGTTTTCAGCCAATTTTCTGGATTTTTGAAAAATTCACTTTTTTTGTGAAAATATCCACTAAATGAGGGAATAATATGTGTGAGGGTACCCCAGGAGAGTTCCAAATGTGTGTGGGTAGAATATATATCCCACGGGGGTAAAATTTAAAAAAGTTGAAAATTTTTCTTTTTTGGACTTAGTCATTTTTTCAGCGTTTATCAGACTTTCAGATAGGGCAAATGTCAGTGAGCGTTCCGATTTCAGTTCCAGAGCGATTCGCCCAATGAGTCGTTGATATTTATTCGTTTTCAGCCAATTTTCTGGATTTTTGAAAATTTCACTTTTTTGTGAAAATATCCACTAAATGAGGGAATAATATGTGTGAGGGTACCCCAGGAGTGTTCCAAATGTGTGTGGGTAGAATATATATCCCACGGGGGTAAAATTGAAAAAAGTTCAAAAAAATTTTTTTTTTTGACTTTGTCATTTTTCCGGCGTTTATCAGACTTTCAGATAGAGCAAATGTCAGTGAGCGTTCCGATTTCATTACCAAAGCGATTCGCCCAATGAGCCCTTGATATTTATTCGTTTTCAGCCAATTTTCTGGATTTTTGAAAAATTCACTTTTTTTGTGAAAATATCCACTAAATGAGGGAATAATACGTGTGAGGGTACCCCAGGAGAGTTCCAAATGTGTGTGGGTAGAATATATATCCCACGGGGGTAAAATTGAAAAAAGTAAAAAAAAATTTTTTTTTGGACTTAGTCATTTTTCCGGCGTTTATCAGACTTTCAGATAGGGCAAATGTCAGTGAGCGTTCCGATTTCAGTTCCAGAGTGGTTCGCCCAATGAGCCCTTGATATTTATTCGTTTTCAGCCAATTTTCTGGATTTTTGAAAAATTCACTTTTTTTGTGAAAATATCCACTAAATGAGGGAATAATATGTGTGAGGGTACCCCAGGAGAGTTCCAAATGTGTGTGGGTAGAATATATATCCCACAGGGGTAAAATTGAAAAAAGTTGAAAAATTTTTTTTTTTTGGACTTAGCCATTTTTCCGGCGTTTATCAGACTTTCAGATAGGGCAAATGTCAGTGAGCATTCCGATTTAAGTTCCAGAGCGATTCGCCCAATGAGTCCTTGATATTTATTCGTTTTCAGCCAATTTTCTGGATTTTTGAAAATTTCACTTTTTTGTGAAAATATCCACTAAATGAGGGAATAATATGTGTGAGGGTACCCCAGGAGAGTTCCAAATGTGTGTGGGTAGAATATATATCCCACGGGGGTAAAATTGAAAAAAGTTGAAAAATATATATTTTTTGGACTTAGCCATTTTTCCAGCGTTTATCAGACTTTCAGAGAGGGCAAATGTCAGTGAGCGTTCCGATTTCAGTTCCAGAGCGATTTGCCCAATGAGTCCTTGATTTGTAGTCGTTTTCAGCCAATATTTTGGATTTTTGAAAATTTCACTTTTTTGTGAAAATATCCACTAAATGAGGGAATAATATGTGTGAGGGTACCCCAGGAGAGTTCCAAATGTGTGTGGGTAGAATATATATCCCACGGGGGTAAAATTGAAAAAAGTTGAAAAAAATTTTTTTTGGGACTTAGGCATTTTTCCGGCATTCATCAGACTTTCAGATAGGGCAAATGTCAGTGAGCGTTCCGATTTCAGTTTCAGAGCGATTCTCCCAATGAGTCCTTGATGTTTGTCGTTTTTAGCCAATATTTTGGATTTTTGAAAATTTCACTTTTTTGTGAAAATATCCACTAAATGAGGGAATAATATGTGTGAGGGTACCCCAGGAGACTTCCAAATGTTTGTGGGTAGAATATATATCCCACGGGGGTAAAATTGAAAAAAGTTTAAAAAAATTTTTTTTTGGACTTAGACATTTTTCCGGCGTTTAACAGACTTTCAGATAGGGCAAATGTCAGTGAGCGTTCCGATTTCAGTTCCAGAGCGATTCGCCCAATGAGTCCTTGATATTTAGTCGTTTTCAGCCAATTTTCTGGATTTTTGAAAAATTCACTTTTTTGTGAAAATATCCACTAAATGAGGGAATAATATGTGTGAGGGTACCCCAGGAGAGTTCCAAATGTGTGTGGGTAGAATATATATCCCACGGGGGTAAAGTTTAAAAAAGTTCAAAAAAATTTTTTTTTTGGACTTAGTCATTTTTCTGGCGTTTATCAGACTTTCAGATAGGGCAAATGTCAGTGAGCGTTCCGATTTCAGTTCCAGAGCGATTCGCCCAATGAGTCCTTGATATTTAGTCGTTTTCAGCCAATTTTCTGGATTTTTGAAAATTTCACTTTTTTGTGAAAATATCCACTAAATGAGGGAATAATATGTGTGAGGGTACCCCAGGAGAGTTCCAAATGTGTGTGGGTAGAATATATACCCTACGGGGGTAAAATTGAAAAAAGTTGAAAAAATTTTTTTTTTGGACTTAGCCATTTTTCCGGCGTTTATCAGACTTTCAGATAGGGCAAATGTCAGTGAGCGTTCCGATTTCAGTTTCAGAGCGATTCTCCCAATGAGTCCTTGATATTTAGTCGTTTTTAGACAATATTTTGGATTTTTGAAAATTTCACTTTTTTGTGAAAATATCCACTAAATGAGGGAATAATATGTGTGAGGGTACCCCAGGAGAGTTCCAAATGTGTGTGGGTAGAATATATATCCTACGGGGGTAAAATTGAAAAAAGTTTAAAAATTTTTTTTTTTGGACTTAGTCTTTTTTCCGGCGTTTATCAGACTTTCAGATAGGGCAAATGTCAGTGAGCGTTCCGATTTCAGTTCCAGAGCAATTCGCCCAATGAGTCCTTGATATTTAGTAATTTTCAGCTAATTTTCTGGATTTTTGAAAATTTCACTTTTTTGTGAAAATATCCACTAAATGAGGGAATAATATGTGTGAGGGTACTCCAGGAGAGTTCCAAATGTGTGTGGGTAGAATATATATCCCACGGGGGTAAAATTGAAAAAAGTTGAAAAAAAATTTTTTTTGGACTTAGTCTTTTTTCCGGCGTTTATCAGACTTTCAGATAGGGCAATTGTCATTGAGCGTTCCGATTTCAGTTCCAGAGTGATTCGCCCAATGAGTCCTTGATATTTATTCGTTTTCAGCCAATTTTCTTGATTTTTGAAAATTTCACTTTTTTGTGAAAATATCCACTAAATGAGGGAATAATATGTGTGAGGGTACCCCAGGAGACTTCCAAATGTTTGTGGGTAGAATATATATCCCACGGGGGTAAAATTGAAAAAAGTTTAAAAAAATGTTTTTTTGGACTCAGACATTTTTCCGATGTTTATCAGACTTTCAGATACGGCAAATGTCAGTGAGCGTTCCGATTTCAGTTCCAGAGCGATTCGCCCAATGAGTCCTTGATATTTAGTCGTTTTCAGCCAATTTTCTGGATTTTTGAAAAATTCACTTTTTTGTGAAAATATCCACTAAATGAGGGAATAATATGTGTGAGGGTACCCCAGGAGAGTTCCAAATGTGTGTGGGTAGAATATATATCCCACGGGGGTAAAATTTAAAAAAGTTCAAAAAAATTTTTTTTTTGGACTTAGTCATTTTTCTGGCGTTTATCAGACTTTCAGATAGGGCAAATGTCAGTGAGCGTTCCGATTTCAGTTCCAGAGCGATTCGCCCAATGAGTCCTTGATATTTAGTCGTTTTCAGCCAATTTTCTGGATTTTTGAAAATTTCACTTTTTTGTGAAAATATCCACTAAATGAGGGAATAATATGTGTGAGGGTACCCTAGGAGAGTTCCAAATGTGTGTGGGTAGAATATATATCCTACGGGGGTAAAATTGAAAAAAGTTGAAAAAATTTTTTTTTTGGACTTAGCCATTTTTCCGGCGTTTATCAGACTTTCAGATAGGGCAAATGTCAGTGAGCGTTCCGATCTCAGTTTCAGAGCGATTCTCCCAATGAGTCCTTGATATTTAGTCGTTTTTAGACAATATTTTGGATTTTTGAAAATTTCACTTTTTTGTGAAAATATCCACTAAATGAGGGAATAATATGTGTGAGGGTACCCCAGGAGAGTTCCAAATGTGTGTGGGTAGAATATATATCCTACGGGGGTAAAATTGAAAAAAGTTTAAAAAATTTTTTTTTTGGACTTAGTCTTTTTTCCGGCGTTTATCAGACTTTCAGATAGGGCAAATGTCAGTGAGCGTTCCGATTTCAGTTCCGGAGCAATTCGCCCAATGAGTCCTTGATATTTAGTCGTTTTTAGACAATATTTTGGATTTTTGAAAATTTCACTTTTTTGTGAAAATATCCACTAAATGAGGGAATAATATGTGTGAGGGTACCCCAGGAGAGTTCCAAATGTGTGTGGGTAGAATATATATCCCACGGGGGTAAAATTTAAAAAAGTTCAAAAAAATTTTCTTTTTGGACTTAGTCATTTTTCCGGCGTTTATCAGACTTTCAGATAGGGCAAATGTCAGTGAGCATTCCGATTTCAGTTTCAGAGCGATTCTCCCAATGAGTCCTTGATATTTAGTCGTTTTTAGCCAATATTTTGGATTTTTGAAAATTTCACTTTTTTGTGAAAATATCCACTAAATGAGGGAATAATATGTGTGAGGGTACCCCAGGAGAGTTCCAAATGTGTGTGGGTAGAATATATATCCCACGGGGGTAAAATTGAAAAAAGCTGAAAAAAATTTTTTTTTGGACTTAGACATTTTTCCGGCGTTTATCAGACTTTCAGATAGGGCAAATGTCAGTGAGCGTTCCGATTTCAGTTCCAGAGCTATTCGCCCAATGAGTCCTTGATATTTAGTAATTTTCAGCTAATTTTCTGGATTTTTGAAAATTTCACTTTTTTGTGAAAATATCCACTAAATGAGGGAATAATATGTGTGAGGGTACCCCAGGAGAGTTCCAAATGTGTGTGGGTAGAATATATATCCCACGGGGGTAAAATTTAAAAAAGTTGAAAAATTTTTTTTTTTGGACTTTTGTCATTTTTTTGGCGTTTATCAGACTTTCAGATAGGGCAAATGTCAGTGAGCATTCCGATTTCAGTTTCAGAGCGATTCTCCCAATGAGTCCTTGATATTTAGTCGTTTTTAGCCATTATTTTGGATTTTTGAAAATTTCACTTTTTTGTGAAAATATCCACTAAATGAGGGAATAATATGTGTGAGGGTACCCCAGGAGAGTTCCAAATGTGTGTGGGTAGAATATATATCCCACGGGGGTAAAATTGAAAAAAAGCTGAAAAAAATGTTTTTTTCGACCTAGACATTTTTCCGGCGTTTATCAGACTTTCAGATAGGGCAAATGTCAGTGAGCGTTCCGATTTCAGTTCCAGAGCTATTCGCCCAATGAGTCCTTGATATTTAGTCGTTTTCAGCCAATTTTCTGGATTTTTGAAAATTTCACTTTTTTGTGAAAATATCCACTAAATGAGGGAATAATATGTGTGACGGTACCCCAGGAGACTTCCAAATGTTTGTGGGTAGAATATATATCCCACGGGGGTAAAATTGAAAAAAGTTTAAAAAAATTTTTTTTTGGACTTAGACATTTTTCCGGCGTTTAACAGACTTTCAGATAGGGCAAATGTCAGTGAGCGTTCCGATTTCAGTTCCAGAGCGATTCGCCCAATGAGTCCTTGATATTTAGTCGTTTTCAGCCAATTTTCTGGATTTTTGAAAAATTCACTTTTTTGTGAAAATATCCACTAAATGAGGGAATAATATGTGTGAGGGTACCCCAGGAGAGTTCCAAATGTGTGTGGGTAGAATATATATCCCACGGGGGTAAAATTTAAAAAAGTTCAAAAAAATTTTTTTTTTGGACTTAGTCATTTTTCTGGCGTTTATCAGACTTTCAGATAGGGCAAATGTCAGTGAGCGTTCCGATTTCAGTTCCAGAGCGATTCGCCCAATGAGTCCTTGATATTTAGTCGTTTTCAGCCAATTTTCTGGATTTTTGAAAATTTCACTTTTTTGTGAAAATATCCACTAAATGAGGGAATAATATGTGTGAGGGTACCCCAGGAGAGTTCCAAATGTGTGTGGGTAGAATATATATCCTACGGGGGTAAAATTGAAAAAAGTTGAAAAAATTTTTTTTTTGGACTTAGCCATTTTTCCGGCGTTTATCAGACTTTCAGATAGAGCAAATGTCAGTGAGCGTTCCGATTTCAGTTTCAGAGCGATTCTCCCAATGAGTCCTTGATATTTAGTCGTTTTTAGACAATATTTTGGATTTTTGAAAATTTCACTTTTTTGTGAAAATATCCACTAAATGAGGGAATAATATGTGTGAGGGTACCCCAGGAGAGTTCCAAATGTGTGTGGGTAGAATATATATCCTACGGGGGTAAAATTGAAAAAAGTTTAAAAAATTTTTTTTTTGGACTTAGTCTTTTTTCCGGCGTTTATCAGACTTTCAGATAGGGCAAATGTCAGTGAGCGTTCCGATTTCAGTTCCAGAGCAATTCGCCCAATGAGTCCTTGATATTTAGTAATTTTCAGCTAATTTTCTGGATTTTTGAAAATTTCACTTTTTTGTGAAAATATCCACTAAATGAGGGAATAATATGTGTGAGGGTACTCCAGGAGAGTTCCAAATGTGTGTGGGTAGAATATATATCCCACGGGGGTAAAATTGAAAAAAGTTGAAAAAAAATTTTTTTTGGACTTAGTCTTTTTTCCGGCGTTTATCAGACTTTCAGATAGGGCAATTGTCATTGAGCGTTCCGATTTCAGTTCCAGAGTGATTCGCCCAATGAGTCCTTGATATTTATTCGTTTTCAGCCAATTTTCTTGATTTTTGAAAATTTCACTTTTTTGTGAAAATATACACTAAATGAGGGAATAATATGTGTGAGGGTATCCCAGGAGACTTCCAAATGTTTGTGGGTAGAATATATATCCCACGGGGGTAAAATTGAAAAAAGTTGAAAAATTTTTTTTTTTTGGACTTAGCCATTTTTCCGGCGTTTATCAGACTTTCAGATAGGGCAAATGTCAGTGAGCGTTAAGATTTCAGTTTCAGAGCGATTCTCCCAATGAGTCCTTGATGTTTGTCGTTTTTAGCCAATATTTTGGATTTTTGAAAATTTCACTTTTTTGTGAAAATATCCACTAAATGAGGGAATAATATGTGTGAGGGTACCCCAGGAGACTTCCAAATGTTTGTGGGTAGAATATAAATCCCACGGGGGTAAAATTGAAAAAAGTTTAAAAAAATGTTTTTTTGGACTGAGACATTTTTCCGATGTTTATCAGACTTTCAGATACGGCAAATGTCAGTGAGCGTTCCGATTTCAGTTCCAGAGCGATTCGCCCAATGAGTCCTTGATATTTAGTCGTTTTCAGCCAATTTTCTGGATTTTTGAAAAATTCACTTTTTTGTGAAAATATCCACTAAATGAGGGAATAATATGTGTGAGGGTACCCCAGGAGAGTTCGAAATGTGTGTGGGTAGAATATATATCCCACGGGGGTAAAATTTAAAAAAGTTCAAAAAAATTTTTTTTTTGGACTTAGTCATTTTTCTGGCGTTTATCAGACTTTCAGATAGGCAAATGTCAGTGAGCGTTCCGATTTCAGTTCCAGAGCGATTCGCCCAATGAGTCCTTGATATTTAGTCGTTTTCAGCCAATTTTCTGGATTTTTGAAAATTTCACTTTTTTGTGAAAATATCCACTAAATGAGGGAATAATATGTGTGAGGGTACCCTAGGAGAGTTCCAAATGTGTGTGGGTAGAATATATATCCTACGGGGGTAAAATTGAAAAAAGTTGAAAAAATTTTTTTTTTGGACTTAGCCATTTTTCCGGCGTTTATCAGACTTTCAGATAGGGCAAATGTCAGTGAGCGTTCCGATTTCAGTTCCAGAGCAATTCGCCCAATGAGTCCTTGATATTTAGTAATTTTCAGCTAATTTTCTGGATTTTTGAAAATTTCACTTTTTTGTGAAAATATCCACTAAATGAGGGAATAATATGTGTGAGGGTACTCCAGGAGAGTTCCAAATGTGTGTGGGTAGAATATATATCCCACGGGGGTAAAATTGAAAAAAGTTGAAAAAAAATTTTTTTTGGACTTAGTCTTTTTTCTGGTGTTTATCAGACTTTCAGATAGGGCAATTGTCATTGAGCGTTCCGATTTCAGTTCCAGAGTGATTCGCCCAATGAGTCCTTGATATTTAGTAATTTTCAGCTAATTTTCTGGATTTTTGAAAATTTCACTTTTTTGTGAAAATATCCACTAAATGAGGGAATAATATGTGTGAGGGTACCCCAGGAGAGTTCCAAATGTGTGTGGGTAGAATATATATCCCACGGGGGTAAAATTTAAAAAAGTTGAAAAATTTTTTTTTTTGGACTTTTGTCATTTTTTTGGCGTTTATCAGACTTTCAGATAGGGCAAATGTCAGTGAGCGTTCCGATTTCAGTTCCAGAGCGATTCGCCCAATGAGTCCTTGATATTTATTCGTTTTCAGCCAATTTTCTGGATTTTTGAAAATTTCACTTTTTTGTGAAAATATCCACTAAATGAGGGAATAATATGTGTGAGGGTACCCCAGGAGAGTTCCAAATGTGTGTGGGTAGAATATATATCCCACGGGGGTAAAATTGAAAAAAGTTGAAAAATATATTTTTTTTGGACTTAGCCATTTTTCCAGCGTTTATCAGACTTTCAGATAGGGCAAATGTCAGTGAGGATTCCGATTTCAGTTTCAGAGCGATTCGCCCAATGAGTCCTTGATATTTAGTCGTTTTCAGCCAATTTTCTGGATTTTTGAAAAATTCACTTTTTTGTGAAAATATCCACTAAATGAGGGAATAATATGTGTGAGGGTACCCCAGGAGAGTTCCAAATGTGTGTGGGTAGAATATATATCCTACGGGGGTAAAATTGAAAAAAGTTGAAAAAATTTTTTTTTTGGACTTAGCCATTTTTCCGGAGTTTATCAGACTTTCAGATAGGGCAAATGTCAGTGAGCGTTCCGATTTCAGTTTCAGAGCGATTCTCCCAATGAGTCCTTGATATTTAGTCGTTTTTAGACAATATTTTGGATTTTTGAAAATGTCACTTTTTTGTGAAAATATCCACTAAATGAGGGAATAATATGTGTGAGGGTTTCCCAGGAGAGTTCCAAATGTGTGTGGGTAGAATATATATCCCACGGGGGTAAAATTTAAAAAAGTTCAAAAAAATTTTTTTTTTGGACTTAGTCATTTTTCCGGCGTTTATCAGACTTTCAGATAGGGCAAATGTCAGTGAGCATTCCGATTTCAGTTTCAGAGCGATTCTCCCAATGAGTCCTTGATATTTAGTCGTTTTTAGCCAATATTTTGGATTTTTGAAAATTTCACTTTTTTGTGAAAATATCCACTAAATGAGGGAATAATATGTGTGAGGGTACCCAGGAGAGTTCCAAATGTGTGTGGGTAGAATATATATCCTACGGGGGTAAAATTGAAAAAAGGTGAAAAAAATTTTTTTTTGGACTTAGACATTTTTCCGGCGTTTATCAGACTTTCAGATAGGGCAAATGTCAGTGAGTGTTCCGATTTCAGTTCCAGAGCTATTCGCCCAATGAGTCCTTGATATTTAGTAATTTTCAGCTAATTTTCTGGATTTTTGAAAATTTCACTTTTTTATGAAAATATCCACTAAATGAGGGAATAATATGTGTGAGGGTACCCCAGGAGAGTTCCAAATGTGTGTGGGTAGAATATATATCCCACGGGGTAAAATTTAAAAAAGTTGAAAAATTTTTTTTTTTTGGCGTTTATCAGACTTTCAGATAGGGCAAATGTCAGTGAGCGTTCCGATTTCAGTTCCAGAGCGATTCGCCCAATGAGTCCTTGATATTTATTCGTTTTCAGCCAATTTTCTGGATTTTTGTAAATTTCGCTTTTTTGTGAAAATATCCACTAAATGAGGGAATAATATGTGTGAGGGTACCCCAGGAGAGTTCCAAATGTGTGTGGGTAGAATATATATCCCACGGGGGTAAAATTGAAAAAAGTTGAAAAATTTTTTTTTTTGGACTTAGCCATTTTTCCAGCGTTTATCAGACTTTCAGATAGGGCAAATGTCAGTGAGCGTTCCGATTTCAGTTCCAGAGCGATTCGCCCAATGAGTCCTTGATATTTAGTCGTTTTCAGCCAATTTTCTGGATTTTTAAAAAATTCACTTTTTTGTGAAAATATCCACTAAATGAGGGAATAATATGTGTGAGGGTACCCCAGGAGAGTTCCAAATGTGTGTGGGTAGAATATATATCCCACGGGGGTAAAATTGAAAAAAGCTGAAAAAAATTTTTTTTTGGACTTAGACATTTTTCCGGCGTTTATCAGACTTTCAGATAGGGCAAATGTCAGTGAGCGTTCCGATTTCAGTTTCAGAGCGATTCTCCCAATGAGTCCTTGATATTTAGTCGTTTTTAGACAATATTTTGGATTTTTGAAAATTTCACTTTTTTGTGAAAATATCCACTAAATGAGGAAATAATATGTGTGAGGGTACCCCAGGAGAGTTCCAAATGTGTGTGGGTAGAATATATATCCCACGGGGGTAAAATTGAAAAAAGCTGAAAAATTTTTTTTTTTCGAATTAGACATTTTTCCGGCGTTTATCAGACTTTCAGATAGGGCAAATGTCAGTGAGCATTCCGATTTCAGTTTCAGAGCGATTCTCCCAATGAGTCCTTGATATTTAGTCGTTTTTAGCCAATATTTTGGATTTTTGAAAATTTCACTTTTTTGTGAAAATATCCACTAAATGAGGGAATAATATGTGTGAGCGTACCCCAGGAGAGTTCCAAATGTGTGTGGGTAGAATATATATCCCACGGGGGTAAAATTGAAAAAAGCTGAAAAAAAATTTTTTTTCGACCTAGACATTTTTCCGGCGTTTATCAGACTTTCAGATAGGGCAAATGTCAGTGAGCGTTCCGATTTCAGTTCCAGAGCTATTCGCCCAATGAGTCTTTGATATTTAGTCGTTTTCAGCCAATTTTCTGGATTTTTTAAAATTTCACTTTTTTGTGAAAATATCCACTAAATGAGGGAATAATATGTGTGAGTGTACCCAGGAGAGTTCCAAATGTGTGTGGGTAGAATATATATCCCACGGGGTAAAATTTAAAAAAGTTGAAAAATTTTTTTTTTTTGGACTTTTGTCATTTTTTTGGCGTTTATCAGACTTTCAGATAGGGCAAATGTCAGTGAGCGTTCCGATTTCAGTTCCAGAGCGATTCGCCCAATGAGTCCTTGATATTTATTCGTTTTCAGCCAATTTTCTGGATTTTTGAAAATTTCACTTTTTTGTGAAAATATCCACTAAATGAGGGAATAATATGTGTGAGGGTACCCCAGGAGAGTTCCAAATGTGTGTGGGTAGAATATATATCCCACGTGGGTAAAATTGAAAAAAGTTGAAAAATATATATTTTTTGGACTTAGCCATTTTTCCAGCGTTTATCAGACTTTCAGATAGGGCAAATGTCAGTGAGCGTTCCGATTTCAGTTCCAGAGCGATTCGCCCAATGAGTCCTTGATATTTAGTCGTTTTCAGCCAATTTTCTGGATTTTTGAAAAATTCACTTTTTTGTGAAAATATCCACTAAATGAGGGTATAATATGTGTGAGGGTACCCCAGTAGAGTTCCAAATGTGTGTGGGTAGAATATATATCCTACGGGGGTAAAATTGAAAAAAGTTGAAAAAATTTTTTTTTTGGACTTAGCCATTTTTCCGGCGTTTATCAGACTTTCAGATAGGGCAAATGTCAGTGAGCGTTCCGATTTCAGTTTCAGAGCGATTCTCCCAATGAGTCCTTGATATTTAGTCATTTTTAGACAATATTTTGGATTTTTGAAAATTTCACTTTTTTGTGAAAATATCCACTAAATGAGGGAATAATATGTGTGAGGGTACCCCAGGAGAGTTCCACATGTGTGTGGGTAGAATATATATCCCACGGGGGTAAAATTGAAAAAAGCTGAAAAAATTTTTTTTTTCGACCTAGACATTCTTCCGGCGTTTATCAGACTTTCAGATAGGGCAAATGTCAGTGAGCGTTCTGATTTCAGTTCCAGAGCGATTCGCCCAATGAGCCCTTGATATTTATTCGTTTTCAGCCAATTTTCTGGATTTTTGAAAAATTCACTTTTTTTGTGAAAATATCCACTAAATGAGGGAATAATATGTGTGAGTGTACCCCAGGGGAGTTCCAAATGTGTGTGGGTAGAATATATATCCCAAGGAAGGTAAAATTGAAAAAAGTTGAAAAAAAATTTTTTTTCTGACTTAGACATTTTTCCGGCATTTATCAGACTTTCAGATAGGGCAAATGTCAGTGAGCGTTCCGATTTCAGTTCCAGAGCGATTTGCCCAATGAGTCCTTGATATGTAGTCGTTTTCAGCCAATATTTTGGATTTTTGAAAATTTCACTTTTTTGTGAAAATATCCACTAAATGAGGGAATAATATGTGTGAGGGTACCCCAGGAGAGTTCCCAATGTGTGTGGGTAGAATATATATCCCATGGGGGTAAAATTGAAAAAAGTTGAAAAATTTTTTTTTGGACTTAGACATTCTTCCGGCGTTTATCAGACTTTCAGATAGGGCAAATGTCAGTGAGCGTTCTGATTTCAGTTCCAGAGCGATTCGCCCAATGAGTCCTTGATATTTATTCGTTTTCAGCTGATTTTCTGGATTTTTGAAAATTTCACTTTTTTGTGAAAATATCCACTAAATGAGAGAATAATATGTGTGAGGGTACCCCAGGAGAGTTCCAAATGTGTGTGGGTAGAATATATATCCTACGGGGGTAAAATTGAAAAAAGTTGAAAAAATTTTTTTTTTGGACTTAGCCATTTTTCCGGCGTTTATCAGACTTTCAGATAGGGCAAATGTCAGTGAGCGTTCCGATTTCAGTTTCAGAGCGATTCTCCCAATGAGTCCTTGATATTTAGTCGTTTTTAGACAATATTTTGGATTTTTGAAAATTTCACTTTTTTGTGAAAATATCCACTAAATGAGGGAATAATATGTGTGAGGGTACCCCAGGAGAGTTCCAAATGTGTGTGGGTAGAATATATATCCCACAGGGGTAAAATTTAAAAAAGTTTAAAAAAATTTTTTTTTTGGACTTAGTCATTTTTCCGGCGTTTATCAGACTTTCAGATAGGGCAAATGTCAGTGAGCATTCCGATTTCAGTTTCAGAGCGATTCTCCCAATGAGTCCTTGATATTTAGTCGTTTTTAGCCAATATTTTGGATTTTTGAAAATTTCACTTTTTTGTGAAAATATCCACTAAATGAGGGAATAATATGTGTGAGGGTACCCCAGGAGAGTTCCAAATGTGTGTGGGTAGAATATATATCCCACGGGGGTAAAATTGAAAAAAGCTGAAAAAAAATTTTTTTTCGACCTAGACATTTTTCCGGCGTTTATCAGACTTTCAGATAGGGCAAATGTCAGTGAGCGTTCCGATTTCAGTTTCAGAGCGATTCTCCCAATGAGTCCTTGATATTTAGTCGTTTTTAGACAATATTTTGGATTTTTGAAAATTTCACTTTTTTGTGAAAATATCCACTAAATGAGGGAATAATATGTGTGAGGGTACCCCAGGAGAGTTCCAAATGTGTGTGGGTAGAATATATATCCCACGGGGGTAAAATTTAAAAAAGTTCAAAAAAATTTTTTTTTTGGACTTAGTCATTTTTCCGGCGTTTATCAGACTTTCAGATAGGGCAAATGTCAGTGAGCATTCCGATTTCAGTTTCAGAGCGATTCTCCCAATGAGTCCTTGATATTTAGTCGTTTTTAGCCAATATTTTGGATTTTTGAAAATTTCACTTTTTTGTGAAAATATCCACTAAATGAGGGAATAATATGTGTGAGGGTACCCCAGGAGAGTTCCAAATGTGTGTGGGTAGAATATATATCCCACGGGGGTAAAATTTAAAAAAGTTCAAAAAAATTTTTTTTTTGGACTTAGTCATTTCTCCGGCGTTTATCAGACTTTCAGATAGGGCAAATGTCAGTGAGCATTCCGATTTCAGTTTCAGAGCGATTCTCCCAATGAGTCCTTGATATTTAGTCGTTTTTAGCCAATATTTTGGATTTTTGAAAATTTCACTTTTTTGTGAAAATATCCACTAAATGAGGGAATAATATGTGTGAGGGTACCCCAGGAGAGTTCCAAATGTGTGTGGGTAGAATATATATCCCACGGGGTAAAATTGAAAAAAGCTGAAGAAAATTTTTTTTTCGACCTAGACATTTTTCCGGCGTTTATCAGACTTTCAGATAGGGCAAATGTCAGTGAGCGTTCCGATTTCAGTTTCAGAGCGATTCTCCCAATGAGTCCTTGATATTTAGTCGTTTTTAGACAATATTTTGGATTTTTGAAAATTTCACTTTTTTGTGAAAATATCCACTAAATGAGGGAATAATATGTGTGAGGGTACCCCAGGAGAGTTCCAAATGTGTGTGGGTAGAATATATATCCCACGGGGGTAAAATTGAAAAAAGCTGAAAAAAATTTTTTTTTGGACTTAGACATTTTTCCGGCGTTTATCAGACTTTCAGATAGGGCAAATGTCAGTGAGTGTTCCGATTTCAGTTCCAGAGCTATTCGCCCAATGAGTCCTTGATATTTAGTAATTTTCAGCTAATTTTCTGGATTTTTGAAAATTTCACTTTTTTATGAAAATATCCACTAAATGAGGGAATAATATGTGTGAGGGTACCCCAGGAGAGTTCCAAATGTGTGTGGGTAGAATATATATCCCACGGGGTAAAATTTAAAAAAGTTGAAAAATTTTTTTTTTTTGGCGTTTATCAGACTTTCAGATAGGGCAAATGTCAGTGAGCGTTCCGATTTCAGTTCCAGAGCGATTCGCCCAATGAGTCCTTGATATTTATTCGTTTTCAGCCAATTTTCTGGATTTTTGAAAATTTCACTTTTTTGTGAAAATATCCACTAAATGAGGGAATAATATGTGTGAGGGTACCCCAGGAGAGTTCCAAATGTGTGTGGGTAGAATATATATCCCACGGGGGTAAAATTGAAAAAAGTTGAAAAATTTTTTTTTTTGGACTTAGCCATTTTTCCAGCGTTTATCAGACTTTCAGATAGGGCAAATGTCAGTGAGCGTTCCGATTTCAGTTCCAGAGCGATTCGCCCAATGAGTCCTTGATATTTAGTCGTTTTCAGCCAATTTTCTGGATTTTTAAAAAATTCACTTTTTTGTGAAAATATCCACTAAATGAGGGAATAATATGTGTGAGGGTACCCCAGGAGAGTTCCAAATGTGTGTGGGTAGAATATATATCCCACGGGGGTAAAATTGAAAAAAGCTGAAAAAAATTTTTTTTTGGACTTAGACATTTTTCCGGCGTTTATCAGACTTTCAGATAGGGCAAATGTCAGTGAGCGTTCCGATTTCAGTTTCAGAGCGATTCTCCCAATGAGTCCTTGATATTTAGTCGTTTTTAGACAATATTTTGGATTTTTGAAAATTTCACTTTTTTGTGAAAATATCCACTAAATGAGGAAATAATATGTGTGAGGGTACCCCAGGAGAGTTCCAAATGTGTGTGGGTAGAATATATATCCCACGGGGGTAAAATTGAAAAAAGCTGAAAAATTTTTTTTTTTCGAATTAGACATTTTTCCGGCGTTTATCAGACTTTCAGATAGGGCAAATGTCAGTGAGCATTCCGATTTCAGTTTCAGAGCGATTCTCCCAATGAGTCCTTGATATTTAGTCGTTTTTAGCCAATATTTTGGATTTTTGAAAATTTCACTTTTTTGTGAAAATATCCACTAAATGAGGGAATAATATGTGTGAGCGTACCCCAGGAGAGTTCCAAATGTGTGTGGGTAGAATATATATCCCACGGGGGTAAAATTGAAAAAAGCTGAAAAAAAATTTTTTTTCGACCTAGACATTTTTCCGGCGTTTATCAGACTTTCAGATAGGGCAAATGTCAGTGAGCGTTCCGATTTCAGTTCCAGAGCTATTCGCCCAATGAGTCTTTGATATTTAGTCGTTTTCAGCCAATTTTCTGGATTTTTTAAAATTTCACTTTTTTGTGAAAATATCCACTAAATGAGGGAATAATATGTGTGAGTGTACCCAGGAGAGTTCCAAATGTGTGTGGGTAGAATATATATCCCACGGGGTAAAATTTAAAAAAGTTGAAAAATTTTTTTTTTTTGGACTTTTGTCATTTTTTTGGCGTTTATCAGACTTTCAGATAGGGCAAATGTCAGTGAGCGTTCCGATTTCAGTTCCAGAGCGATTCGCCCAATGAGTCCTTGATATTTATTCGTTTTCAGCCAATTTTCTGGATTTTTGAAAATTTCACTTTTTTGTGAAAATATCCACTAAATGAGGGAATAATATGTGTGAGGGTACCCCAGGAGAGTTCCAAATGTGTGTGGGTAGAATATATATCCCACGTGGGTAAAATTGAAAAAAGTTGAAAAATATATATTTTTTGGACTTAGCCATTTTTCCAGCGTTTATCAGACTTTCAGATAGGGCAAATGTCAGTGAGCGTTCCGATTTCAGTTCCAGAGCGATTCGCCCAATGAGTCCTTGATATTTAGTCGTTTTCAGCCAATTTTCTGGATTTTTGAAAAATTCACTTTTTTGTGAAAATATCCACTAAATGAGGGTATAATATGTGTGAGGGTACCCCAGTAGAGTTCCAAATGTGTGTGGGTAGAATATATATCCTACGGGGGTAAAATTGAAAAAAGTTGAAAAAATTTTTTTTTTGGACTTAGCCATTTTTCCGGCGTTTATCAGACTTTCAGATAGGGCAAATGTCAGTGAGCGTTCCGATTTCAGTTTCAGAGCGATTCTCCCAATGAGTCCTTGATATTTAGTCATTTTTAGACAATATTTTGGATTTTTGAAAATTTCACTTTTTTGTGAAAATATCCACTAAATGAGGGAATAATATGTGTGAGGGTACCCCAGGAGAGTTCCACATGTGTGTGGGTAGAATATATATCCCACGGGGGTAAAATTGAAAAAAGCTGAAAAAATTTTTTTTTTCGACCTAGACATTCTTCCGGCGTTTATCAGACTTTCAGATAGGGCAAATGTCAGTGAGCGTTCTGATTTCAGTTCCAGAGCGATTCGCCCAATGAGTCCTTGATATTTATTCGTTTTCAGCTGATTTTCTGGATTTTTGAAAATTTCACTTTTTTGTGAAAATATCCACTAAATGAGAGAATAATATGTGTGAGGGTACCCCAGGAGAGTTCCAAATGTGTGTGGGTAGAATATATATCCTACGGGGGTAAAATTGAAAAAAGTTGAAAAAATTTTTTTTTTGGACTTAGCCATTTTTCCGGCGTTTATCAGACTTTCAGATAGGGCAAATGTTAGTGAGCGTTCCGATTTCAGTTTCAGAGCGATTCTCCCAATGAGTCCTTGATATTTAGTCGTTTTTAGACAATATTTTGGATTTTTGAAAATTTCACTTTTTTGTGAAAATATCCACTAAATGAGGGAATAATATGTGTGAGGGTACCCCAGGAGAGTTCCAAATGTGTGTGGGTAGAATATATATCCCACGGGGGTAAAATTTAAAAAAGTTAAAAAAAATTTTTTTTTTGGACTTAGTCATTTTTCCGGCGTTTATCAGACTTTCAGATAGGGCAAATGTCAGTGAGCATTCCGATTTCAGTTTCAGAGCGATTCTCCCAATGAGTCCTTGATATTTAGTCGTTTTTAGCCAATATTTTGGATTTTTGAAAATTTCACTTTTTTGTGAAAATATCCACTAAATGAGGGAATAATATGTGTGAGGGTACCCCAGGAGAGTTCCAAATGTGTGTGGGTAGAATATATATCCCAAGGAGGGTAAAATTGAAAAAAGTTTAAAAATTTTTTTTTTTGGACTTAGTCATTTTTCCGGCGTTTATCAGACTTTCAGATAGGGCAAATGTCAGTGAGCATTCCGATTTCAGTTCCAGAGTGATTCGCCCAATGAGCCCTTGATATTTATTCGTTTTCAGCCAATTTTCTGGATTTTTGAAAAATTCACTTTTTTTGTGAAAATATCCACTAAATGAGGGAATAATATGTGTGAGTGTACCCCAGGGGAGTTCCAAATGTGTGTGGGTAGAATATATATCCCAAGGAAGGTAAAATTGAAAAAAGTTGAAAAAAAATTTTTTTTCTGACTTAGACATTTTTCCGGCATTTATCAGACTTTCAGATAGGGCAAATGTCAGTGAGCGTTCCGATTTCAGTTCCAGAGCGATTTGCCCAATGAGTCCTTGATATGTAGTCGTTTTCAGCCAATATTTTGGATTTTTGAAAATTTCACTTTTTTGTGAAAATATCCACTAAATGAGGGAATAATATGTGTGAGGGTACCCCAGGAGAGTTCCCAATGTGTGTGGGTAGAATATATATCCCATGGGGGTAAAATTGAAAAAAGTTGAAAAATTTTTTTTTGGACTTAGACATTCTTCCGGCGTTTATCAGACTTTCAGATAGGGCAAATGTCAGTGAGCGTTCTGATTTCAGTTCCAGAGCGATTCGCCCAATGAGTCCTTGATATTTATTCGTTTTCAGCTGATTTTCTGGATTTTTGAAAATTTCACTTTTTTGTGAAAATATCCACTAAATGAGAGAATAATATGTGTGAGGGTACCCCAGGAGAGTTCCAAATGTGTGTGGGTAGAATATATATCCTACGGGGGTAAAATTGAAAAAAGTTGAAAAAATTTTTTTTTTTGGACTTAGCCATTTTTCCGGCGTTTATCAGACTTTCAGATAGGGCAAATGTCAGTGAGCGTTCCGATTTCAGTTTCAGAGCGATTCTCCCAATGAGTCCTTGATATTTAGTCGTTTTTAGACAATATTTTGGATTTTTGAAAATTTCACTTTTTTGTGAAAATATCCACTAAATGAGGGAATAATATGTGTGAGGGTACCCCAGGAGAGTTCCAAATGTGTGTGGGTAGAATATATATCCCACAGGGGTAAAATTTAAAAAAGTTTAAAAAAATTTTTTTTTTGGACTTAGTCATTTTTCCGGCGTTTATCAGACTTTCAGATAGGGCAAATGTCAGTGAGCATTCCGATTTCAGTTTCAGAGCGATTCTCCCAATGAGTCCTTGATATTTAGTCGTTTTTAGCCAATATTTTGGATTTTTGAAAATTTCACTTTTTTGTGAAAATATCCACTAAATGAGGGAATAATATGTGTGAGGGTACCCCAGGAGAGTTCCAAATGTGTGTGGGTAGAATATATATCCCACGGGGGTAAAATTGAAAAAAGCTGAAAAAAAATTTTTTTTCGACCTAGACATTTTTCCGGCGTTTATCAGACTTTCAGATAGGGCAAATGTCAGTGAGCGTTCCGATTTCAGTTTCAGAGCGATTCTCCCAATGAGTCCTTGATATTTAGTCGTTTTTAGACAATATTTTGGATTTTTGAAAATTTCACTTTTTTGTGAAAATATCCACTAAATGAGGGAATAATATGTGTGAGGGTACCCCAGGAGAGTTCCAAATGTGTGTGGGTAGAATATATATCCCACGGGGGTAAAATTTAAAAAAGTTCAAAAAAATTTTTTTTTTGGACTTAGTCATTTTTCCGGCGTTTATCAGACTTTCAGATAGGGCAAATGTCAGTGAGCATTCCGATTTCAGTTTCAGAGCGATTCTCCCAATGAGTCCTTGATATTTAGTCGTTTTTAGCCAATATTTTGGATTTTTGAAAATTTCACTTTTTTGTGAAAATATCCACTAAATGAGGGAATAATATGTGTGAGGGTACCCCAGGAGAGTTCCAAATGTGTGTGGGTAGAATATATATCCCACGGGGGTAAAATTTAAAAAAGTTCAAAAAAATTTTTTTTTTGGACTTAGTCATTTCTCCGGCGTTTATCAGACTTTCAGATAGGGCAAATGTCAGTGAGCATTCCGATTTCAGTTTCAGAGCGATTCTCCCAATGAGTCCTTGATATTTAGTCGTTTTTAGCCAATATTTTGGATTTTTGAAAATTTCACTTTTTTGTGAAAATATCCACTAAATGAGGGAATAATATGTGTGAGGGTACCCCAGGAGAGTTCCAAATGTGTGTGGGTAGAATATATATCCCACGGGGGTAAAATTGAAAAAAGCTGAAGAAAATTTTTTTTTCGACCTAGACATTTTTCCGGCGTTTATCAGACTTTCAGATAGGGCAAATGTCAGTGAGCGTTCCGATTTCAGTTTCAGAGCGATTCTCCCAATGAGTCCTTGATATTTAGTCGTTTTTAGACAATATTTTGGATTTTTGAAAATTTCACTTTTTTGTGAAAATATCCACTAAATGAGGGAATAATATGTGTGAGGGTACCCCAGGAGAGTTCCAAATGTGTGTGGGTAGAATATATATCCCACGGGGGTAAAATTTAAAAAAGTTCAAAAAAATTTTTTTTTTTGGACTTAGTCATTTTTCCGGCGTTTATCACACTTTCAGATAGGGCAAATGTCAGTGAGCATTCCGATTTCAGTTTCAGAGCGATTCTCCCAATGAGTCCTTGATATTTAGTCGTTTTTAGCCAATATTTTGGATTTTTGAAAATTTCACTTTTTTGTGAAAATATCCACTAAATGAGGGAATAATATGTGTGAGGGTACCCCAGGAGAGTTCCAAATGTGTGTGGGTAGAATATATATCCCACGGGGGTAAAATTGAAAAAAGCTGAAAAAATTTTTTTTTTCGACCTAGACATTTTTCCGGCGTTTATCAGACTTTCAGATAGGGCAAATGTCAGTGAGCGTTCCGATTTCAGTTTCAGAGCGATTCTCCCAATGAGTCCTTGATATTTAGTCGTTTTTAGCCAATATTTTGGATTTTTGAAAATTTCACTTTTTTGTGAAAATATCCACTAAATGAGGGAATAATATGTGTGAGGGTACCCCAGGAGAGTTCCAAATGTGTGTGGGTAGAATATATATCCCACGGGGGTAAAATTTAAAAAAGTTCAAAAAAATTTTTTTTTTGGACTTAGTCATTTCTCCGGCGTTTATCAGACTTTCAGATAGGGCAAATGTCAGTGAGCATTCCGATTTCAGTTTCAGAGCGATTCTCCCAATGAGTCCTTGATATTTAGTCGTTTTTAGCCAATATTTTGGATTTTTGAAAATTTCACTTTTTTGTGAAAATATCCACTAAATGAGGGAATAATATGTGTGAGGGTACCCCAGGAGAGTTCCAAATGTGTGTGGGTAGAATATATATCCCACGGGGGTAAAATTGAAAAAAGCTGAAGAAAATTTTTTTTTCGACCTAGACATTTTTCCGGCGTTTATCAGACTTTCAGATAGGGCAAATGTCAGTGAGCGTTCCGATTTCAGTTTCAGAGCGATTCTCCCAATGAGTCCTTGATATTTAGTCGTTTTTAGACAATATTTTGGATTTTTGAAAATTTCACTTTTTTGTGAAAATATCCACTAAATGAGGGAATAATATGTGTGAGGGTACCCCAGGATAGTTCCAAATGTGTGTGGGTAGAATATATATCCCACGGGGGTAAAATTTAAAAAAGTTCAAAAAAATTTTTTTTTTGGACTTAGTCATTTTTCCGGCGTTTATCACACTTTCAGATAGGGCAAATGTCAGTGAGCATTCCGATTTCAGTTTCAGAGCGATTCTCCCAATGAGTCCTTGATATTTAGTCGTTTTTAGCCAATATTTTGGATTTTTGAAAATTTCACTTTTTTGTTTAAATATCCACTAAATGAGGGAATAATATGTGTGAGGGTACTCCAGGAGAGTTCCAAATGTGTGTGGGTAGAATATATATCCCACGGGGGTAAAATTGAAAAAAGTTGAAAAAAATTTTTTTTTTGACTTAGACATTTTTCCGGCGTTTATCAGACTTTCAGATAGGGCAAATGTCAGTGAGCGTTCCGATTTCAGTTCCAGAGCGATTCGCCCAATGAGTCCTTGATATTTAGTCGTTTTCAGCCAATTTTCTGGATTTTTGAAAATTTCACTTTTTTGTGAAAATATCCACTAAATGAGGGAATAATATGTGTGAGGGTACCCCAGGAGAGTTCGAAATGTGTGTGGGTAGAATATATATCCCACGGGGGTAAAATTGAAAAAAGTTGAAAAAATTTTTTTTTGGACTTAGTCATTTTTCCGGCGTTTATCAGACTTTCAGATAGGGCAAATGTCAGTGAGCATTCCGATTTCAGTTCCAGAGTGATTCGCCCAATGAGCCCTTGATATTTATTCATTTTCAGCCAATTTTCTGGATTTTTGAAAAATTCACTTTTTTTGTGAAAATATCCACTAAATGAGGGAATAATATGTGTGAGTGTACCCCAGGGGAGTTCCAAATGTGTGTGGGTAGAATATATATCCCAAGGAGGGTAAAATTGAAAAAAGTTGAAAAAAAATTTTTTTTTGGACTTAGACATTTTTCCGGCATTTATCAGACTTTCAGATAGGGCAAATGTCAGTGAGCGTTCCGATTTCAGTTCCAGAGCGATTTGCCCAATGAGTCCTTGATATGTAGTCGTTTTCAGCCAATATTTTGGATTTTTGAGAATTTCACTTTTTTGTGAAAATATCCACTAAATGAGGTAATAATATGTGTGAGGGTACCCCAGGAGAGTTCCAAATGTGTGTGGGTAGAATATATATCCTACGGGGGTAAAATTGAAAAAAGTTTAAAAAATTTTTTTTTTGGACTTAGTCATTTTTCCGGCGTTTATCAGACTTTCAGATAGGGCAAATGTCAGTGAGCATTCCGATTTCAGTTTCAGAGCGATTCTCCCAATGAGTCCTTGATATTTAGTCGTTTTTAGCCAATATTTTGGATTTTTGAAAATTTCACTTTTTTGTGAAAATATCCACTAAATGAGGGAATAATATGTGTGAGGGTACCCCAGGAGAGTTCCAAATGTGTGTGGGTAGAATATATATCCCACGGGGGTAAAATTGAAAAATGCTGAAAAAAAATTTTTTTTCGACCTAGACATTTTTCCGGCGTTTATCAGACTTTCAGATAGGGCAAATGTCAGTGAGCGTTCCGATTTCAGTTCCAGAGCTATTCGCCCAATGAGTCTTTGATATTTAGTCGTTTTCAGCCAATTTTCTGGATTTTTGAAAATTTCACTTTTTTGTGAAAATATCCACTAAATGAGGGAATAATATGTGTGAGGGTACCCCAGGAGAGTTCCCAATGTGTGTGGGTAGAATATATATCCCATGGGGGTAAAATTGAAAAAAGTTGAAAAATTTTTTTTTGGACTTAGACATTCTTCCGGCGTTTATCAGACTTTCAGATAGGGCAAATGTCAGTGAGCGTTCTGATTTCAGTTCCAGAGCGATTCGCCCAATGAGTCCTTGATATTTATTTGTTTTCAGCTGATTTTCTGGATTTTTGAAAATTTCACTTTTTTGTGAAAATATCCACTAAATGAGAGAATAATATGTGTGAGGGTACCCCAGGAGAGTTCCAAATGTGTGTGGGTAGAATATATATCCTACGGGGTAAAATTGAAAAAAGTTGAAAAAATTTTTTTTTTGGACTTAGCCATTTTTCCGGCGTTTATCAGACTTTCAGATAGGGCAAATGTCAGTGAGCGTTCCGATTTCAGTTTCAGAGCGATTCTCCCAATGAGTCCTTGATATTTAGTCGTTTTTAGACAATATTTTGGATTTTTGAAAATTTCACTTTTTTGTGAAAATATCCACTAAATGAGGGAATAATATGTGTGAGGGTACCCCAGGAGAGTTCCAAATGTGTGTGGGTAGAATATATATCCCACGGGGGTAAAATTGAAAAAAGCTGAAAAAAATTTTTTTTTTCGACCTAGACATTTTTCCCGCGTTTATCAGACTTTCAGATAGGGCAAATGTCAGTGAGCGTTCCGATTTCAGTTTCAGAGCGATTCTCCCAATGAGTCCTTGATATTTAGTCGTTTTTAGACAATATTTTGGATTTTTGAAAATTTCACTTTTTTGTGAAAATATCCACTAAATGAGGGAATAATATGTGTGAGGGTACCCCAGGAGAGTTCCAAATGTGTGTGGGTAGAATATATATCCCACGGGGGTAAAATTTAAAAAAGTTCAAAAAAATTTTTTTTTTGGACTTAGTCATTTTTCCGGCGTTTATCAGACTTTCAGATAGGGCAAATGTCAGTGAGCATTCCGATTTCAGTTTCAGAGCGATTCTCCCAATGAGTCCTTGATATTTAGTCGTTTTTAGCCAATATTTTGGATTTTTGAAAATTTCACTTTTTTGTGAAAATATCCACTAAATGAGGGAATAATATGTGTGAGGGTACCCCAGGAGAGTTCCAAATGTGTGTGGGTAGAATATATATCCCACGGGGGTAAAATTTAAAAAAGTTCAAAAACATTTTTTTTTTGGACTTAGCCATTTTTCCGGCGTTTATCAGACTTTCAGATAGGGCAAATGTCAGTGAGCGTTCCGATTTCAGTTTCAGAGCGATTCTCCCAATGAGTCCTTGATATTTAGTCGTTTTTAGACAATATTTTGGATTTTTGAAAATTTCACTTTTTTGTGAAAATATCCACTAAATGAGGGAATAATATGTGTGAGGGTACCCCAGGAGAGTTCCAAATGTGTGTGGGTAGAATATATATCCCACGGGGTTAAAATTTAAAAAAGTTCAAAAAAATTTTTTTTTTGGACTTAGTCATTTCTCCGGCGTTTATCAGACTTTCAGATAGGGCAAATGTCAGTGAGCATTCCGATTTCAGTTTCAGAGCGATTCTCCCAATGAGTCCTTGATATTTAGTCGTTTTTAGCCAATATTTTGGATTTTTGAAAATTTCACTTTTTTGTGAAAATATCCACTAAATGAGGGAATAATATGTGTGAGGGTACCCCAGGAGAGTTCCAAATGTGTGTGGGTAGAATATATATCCCACGGGGTAAAATTTAAAAAAGATGAAAAATTTTTTTTTTTTGGACTTTTGTCATTTTTTTGGCGTTTATCAGACTTTCAGATAGGGCAAATGTCAGTGAGCGTTCCGATTTCAGTTCCAGAGCGATTCGCCCAATGAGTCCTTGATATTTATTCGTTTTCAGCTAATTTTCTGGATTTTTGAAAATTTCACTTTTTTGTGAAAATATCCACTAAATGAGGGAATAATATGTGTGAGGGTACCCCAGGAGAGTTCCAAATGTGTGTGGGTAGAATATATATCCCACGGGGGAAAAATTTAAAAAAGTTCAAAAAAATTTTTTTTTTGGACTTAGTCATTTCTCCGGCGTTTATCAGACTTTCAGATAGGGCAAATGTCAGTGAGCATTCCGATTTCAGTTTCAGAGCGATTCTCCCAATGAGTCCTTGAAATTTAGACGTTTTTAGCCAATATTTTGGATTTTTGAAAATTTCACTTTTTTGTGAAAATATCCACTAAATGAGGGAATAATATGTGTGAGGGTACCCCAGGAGAGTTCCAAATGTGTGTGGGTAGAATATATATCCCACGGGGTAAAATTTAAAAAAGTTGAAAAATTTTTTTTTTTTGGACTTTTGTCATTTTTTTGGCGTTTATCAGACTTTCAGATAGGGCAAATGTCAGTGAGCGTTCCGATTTCAGTTCCAGAGCGATTCGCCCAATGAGTCCTTGATATTTATTCGTTTTCAGCCAATTTTCTGGATTTTTGAAAATTTCACTTTTTTGTGAAAATATCCACTAAATGAGGGAATAATATGTGTGAGGGTACCCCAGGAGAGTTCCAAATGTGTGTGGGTAGAATATATATCCCACGGGGGTAAAATTGAAAAAAGTTGAAAAATTTTTTTTTTTGGACTTAGCCATTTTTCCAGCGTTTATCAGACTTTCAGATAGGGCAAATGTCAGTGAGCGTTCCGATTTCAGTTCCAGAGCGATTCGCCCAATGAGTCCTTGATATTTAGTCGTTTTCAGCCAATTTTCTGGATTTTTGAAAAATTCACTTTTTTGTGAAAATATCCACTAAATGAGGGAATAATATGTGTGAGGGTACCCCAGGAGAGTTCCAAATGTGTGTGGGTAGAATATATATCCCACGGGGTAAAATTTAAAAAAGTTGAAAAATTTTTTTTTTTTGGACTTTTGTCATTTTTTTGGCGTTTATCAGACTTTCAGATAGGGCAAATGTCAGTGAGCGTTCCGATTTCAGTTCCAGAGCGATTCGCCCATTGAGTCCTTGATATTTATTCGTTTTCAGCCAATTTTCTGGATTTTTGAAAATTTCACTTTTTTGTGAAAATATCCACTAAATGAGGGAATAATATGTGTGAGGGTACCCCAGGAGAGTTCCAAATGTGTGTGGGTAGAATATATATCCCACGGGGGTAAAATTGAAAAAAGTTGAAAAATTTTTTTTTTTGGACTTAGCCATTTTTCCAGCGTTTATCAGACTTTCAGATAGGGCAAATGTCAGTGAGCGTTCCGATTTCAGTTCCAGAGCGATTCGCCCAATGAGTCCTTGATATTTAGTCGTTTTCAGCCAATTTTCTGGATTTTTGAAAAATTCACTTTTTTGTGAAAATATCCACTAAATGAGGGAATAATATGTGTGAGGGTACCCCAGGAGAGTTCCAAATGTGTGTGGGTAGAATATATATCCCACGGGGTAAAATTTAAAAAAGTTGAAAAATTTTTTTTTTTTGGACTTTTGTCATTTTTTTGGCGTTTATCAGACTTTCAGATAGGGCAAATGTCAGTGAGCGTTCCGATTTCAGTTCCAGAGCGATTCGCCCAATGAGTCCTTGATATTTATTCGTTTTCAGCCAATTTTCTGGATTTTTGAAAATTTCACTTTTTTGTGAAAATATCCACTAAATGAGGGAATAATATGTGTGAGGGTACCCCAGGAGAGTTCCAAATGTGTGTGGGTAGAATATATATCCCACGTGGGTAAAATTGAAAAAAGTTGAAAAATATATTTTTTTTGGACTTAGCCATTTTTCCAGCGTTTATCAGACTTTCAGATAGGGCAAATGTCAGTGAGCGTTCCGATTTCAGTTCCAGAGCGATTCGCCCAATGAGTCCTTGATATTTATTCGTTTTCAGCCAATTTTCTGGATTTTTGAAAATTTCACTTTTTTGTGAAAATATCCACTAAATGAGGGAATAATATGTGTGAGGGTACCCCAGGAGAGTTCCAAATGTGTGTGGGTAGAATATATATCCCACGGGGGTAAAATTGAAAAAAGTTGAAAAATTTTTTTTTTTGGACTTAGCCATTTTTCCAGCGTTTATCAGACTTTCAGATAGGGCAAATGTCAGTGAGCGTTCCGATTTCAGTTCCAGAGCGATTCGCCCAATGAGTCCTTGATATTTAGTCGTTTTCAGCCAATTTTCTGGATTTTTGAAAAATTCACTTTTTTGTGAAAATATCCACTAAATGAGGGAATAATATGTGTGAGGGTACCCCAGGAGAGTTCCAAATGTGTGTGGGTAGAATATATATCCCACGGGGTAAAATTTAAAAAAGTTGAAAAATTTTTTTTTTTTGGACTTTTGTCATTTTTTTGGCGTTTATCAGACTTTCAGATAGGGCAAATGTCAGTGAGCGTTCCGATTTCAGTTCCAGAGCGATTCGCCCAATGAGTCCTTGATATTTATTCGTTTTCAGCCAATTTTCTGGATTTTTGAAAATTTCACTTTTTTGTGAAAATATCCACTAAATGAGGGAATAATATGTGTGAGGGTACCCCAGGAGAGTTCCAAATGTGTGTGGGTAGAATATATATCCCACGTGGGTAAAATTGAAAAAAGTTGAAAAATATATATTTTTTGGACTTAGCCATTTTTCCAGCGTTTATCAGACTTTCAGATAGGGCAAATGTCAGTGAGCGTTCCGATTTCAGTTCCAGAGCGATTCGCCCAATGAGTCCTTGATATTTAGTCGTTTTCAGCCAATTTTCTGGATTTTTGAAAAATTCACTTTTTTGTGAAAATATCCACTAAATGAGGGAATAATATGTGTGAGGGTACCCCAGGAGAGTTCCAAATGTGTGTGGGTAGAATATATATCCCACGGGGGTAAAATTGAAAAAAGCTGAAAAATTTTTTTTTTTCGACCTAGACATTTTTCCGGCGTTTATCAGACTTTCAGATAGGGCAAATGTCAGTGAGCGTTCCGATTTCAGTTTCAGAGCGATTCTCCCAATGAGTCCTTGATATTTAGTCGTTTTTAGACAATATTTTGGATTTTTGAAAATTTCACTTTTTTGTGAAAATATCCACTAAATGAGGGAATAATATGTGTGAGGGTACCCCAGGAGAGTTCCAAATATGTGTGGGTAGAATATATATCCCACGGGGGTAAAATTTAAAAAAGTTCAAAAAAATTTTTTTTTTGGACTTAGTCATTTCTCCGGCGTTTATCAGACTTTCAGATAGGGCAAATGTCAGTGAGCATTCCGATTTCAGTTTCAGAGCGATTCTCCCAATGAGTCCTTGATATTTAGTCGTTTTTAGCCAATATTTTGGATTTTTGAAAATTTCACTTTTTTGTGAAAATATCCACTAAATGAGGGAATAATATGTGTGAGGGTACCCCAGGAGAGTTCCAAATGTGTGTGGGTAGAATATATATCCCACGGGGTAAAATTTAAAAAAGTTGAAAAATTTTTTTTTTTTGGACTTTTGTCATTTTTTTGGCGTTTATCAGACTTTCAGATAGGGCAAATGTCAGTGAGCGTTCCGATTTCAGTTCCAGAGCGATTCGCCCAATGAGTCCTTGATATTTATTCGTTTTCAGCCAATTTTCTGGATTTTTGAAAATTTCACTTTTTTGTGAAAATATCCACTAAATGAGGGAATAATATGTGTGAGGGTACCCCAGGAGAGTTCCAAATGTGTGTGGGTAGAATATATATCCCACGGGGGTAAAATTGAAAAAAGTTGAAAAATTTTTTTTTTTGGACTTAGCCATTTTTCCAGCGTTTATCAGACTTTCAGATAGGGCAAATGTCAGTGAGCGTTCCGATTTCAGTTCCAGAGCGATTCGCCCAATGAGTCCTTGATATTTAGTCGTTTTCAGCCAATTTTCTGGATTTTTGAAAATTTCACTTTTTTGTGAAAATATCCACTAAATGAGGGAATAATATGTGTGAGGGTACCCCAGGAGAGTTCCAAATGTGTGTGGGTAGAATATATATCCCACGGGGTAAAATTTAAAAACGTTGAAAAATTTTTTTTTTTTGGACTTTTGTCATTTTTTTGGCGTTTATCAGACTTTCAGATAGGGCAAATGTCAGTGAGCGTTCCGATTTCAGTTCCAGAGCGATTCGCCCAATGAGTCCTTGATATTTATTCGTTTTCAGCTGATTTTCTGGATTTTTGAAAATTTCACTTTTTTGTGAAAATATCCACTAAATGAGAGAATAATATGTGTGAGGGTACCCCAGGAGAGTTCCAAATGTGTGTGGGTAGAATATATATCCTACGTGGGTAAAATTGAAAAAAGTTGAAAAAATTTTTTTTTTGGACTTAGCCATTTTTCCGGCGTTTATCAGACTTTCAGATAGGGCAAATGTCAGTGAGCGTTCCGATTTCAGTTTCAGAGCGATTCTCCCAATGAGTCCTTGATATTTAGTCGTTTTTAGACAATATTTTGGATTTTTGAAAATTTCACTTTTTTGTGAAAATATCCACTAAATGAGGGAATAATATGTGTGAGGGTACCCCAGGAGAGTTCCAAATGTGTGTGGGTAGAATATATATCCCACGGGGTTAAAATTTAAAAAAGTTCAAAAAAATTTTTTTTTTGGACTTAGTCATTTCTCCGGCGTTTATCAGACTTTCAGATAGGGCAAATGTCAGTGAGCATTCCGATTTCAGTTTCAGAGCGATTCTCCCAATGAGTCCTTGATATTTAGTCGTTTTTAGCCAATATTTTGGATTTTTGAAAATTTCACTTTTTTGTGAAAATATCCACTAAATGAGGGAATAATATGTGTGAGGGTACCCCAGGAGAGTTCCAAATGTGTGTGGGTAGAATATATATCCCACGGGGTAAAATTTAAAAAAGATGAAAAATTTTTTTTTTTTGGACTTTTGTCATTTTTTTGGCGTTTATCAGACTTTCAGATAGGGCAAATGTCAGTGAGCGTTCCGATTTCAGTTCCAGAGCGATTCGCCCAATGAGTCCTTGATATTTATTCGTTTTCAGCTAATTTTCTGGATTTTTGAAAATTTCACTTTTTTGTGAAAATATCCACTAAATGAGGGAATAATATGTGTGAGGGTACCCCAGGAGAGTTCCAAATGTGTGTGGGTAGAATATATATCCCACGGGGGAAAAATTTAAAAAAGTTCAAAAAAATTTTTTTTTTGGACTTAGTCATTTCTCCGGCGTTTATCAGACTTTCAGATAGGGCAAATGTCAGTGAGCATTCCGATTTCAGTTTCAGAGCGATTCTCCCAATGAGTCCTTGAAATTTAGACGTTTTTAGCCAATATTTTGGATTTTTGAAAATTTCACTTTTTTGTGAAAATATCCACTAAATGAGGGAATAATATGTGTGAGGGTACCCCAGGAGAGTTCCAAATGTGTGTGGGTAGAATATATATCCCACGGGGTAAAATTTAAAAAAGTTGAAAAATTTTTTTTTTTTGGACTTTTGTCATTTTTTTGGCGTTTATCAGACTTTCAGATAGGGCAAATGTCAGTGAGCGTTCCGATTTCAGTTCCAGAGCGATTCGCCCAATGAGTCCTTGATATTTATTCGTTTTCAGCCAATTTTCTGGATTTTTGAAAATTTCACTTTTTTGTGAAAATATCCACTAAATGAGGGAATAATATGTGTGAGGGTACCCCAGGAGAGTTCCAAATGTGTGTGGGTAGAATATATATCCCACGGGGGTAAAATTGAAAAAAGTTGAAAAATTTTTTTTTTTGGACTTAGCCATTTTTCCAGCGTTTATCAGACTTTCAGATAGGGCAAATGTCAGTGAGCATTCCGATTTCAGTTCCAGAGCGATTCGCCCAATGAGTCCTTGATATTTAGTCGTTTTCAGCCAATTTTCTGGATTTTTGAAAAATTCACTTTTTTGTGAAAATATCCACTAAATGAGGGAATAATATGTGTGAGGGTACCCCAGGAGAGTTCCAAATGTGTGTGGGTAGAATATATATCCCACGGGGTAAAATTTAAAAAAGTTGAAAAATTTTTTTTTTTTGGACTTTTGTCATTTTTTTGGCGTTTATCAGACTTTCAGATAGGGCAAATGTCAGTGAGCGTTCCGATTTCAGTTCCAGAGCGATTCGCCCATTGAGTCCTTGATATTTATTCGTTTTCAGCCAATTTTCTGGATTTTTGAAAATTTCACTTTTTTGTGAAAATATCCACTAAATGAGGAAATAATATGTGTGAGGGTACCCCAGGAGAGTTCCAAATGTGTGTGGGTAGAATATATATCCCACGGGGGTAAAATTGAAAAAAGTTGAAAAATTTTTTTTTTTGGACTTAGCCATTTTTCCAGCGTTTATCAGACTTTCAGATAGGGCAAATGTCAGTGAGCGTTCCGATTTCAGTTCCAGAGCGATTCGCCCAATGAGTCCTTGATATTTAGTCGTTTTCAGCCAATTTTCTGGATTTTTGAAAAATTCACTTTTTTGTGAAAATATCCACTAAATGAGGGAATAATATGTGTGAGGGTACCCCAGGAGAGTTCCAAATGTGTGTGGGTAGAATATATATCCCACGGGGTAAAATTTAAAAAAGTTGAAAAATTTTTTTTTTTTGGACTTTTGTCATTTTTTTGGCGTTTATCAGACTTTCAGATAGGGCAAATGTCAGTGAGCGTTCCGATTTCAGTTCCAGAGCGATTCGCCCAATGAGTCCTTGATATTTATTCGTTTTCAGCCAATTTTCTGGATTTTTGAAAATTTCACTTTTTTGTGAAAATATCCACTAAATGAGGGAATAATATGTGTGAGGGTACCCCAGGAGAGTTCCAAATGTGTGTGGGTAGAATATATATCCCACGTGGGTAAAATTGAAAAAAGTTGAAAAATATATTTTTTTTGGACTTAGCCATTTTTCCAGCGTTTATCAGACTTTCAGATAGGGCAAATGTCAGTGAGCGTTCCGATTTCAGTTCCAGAGCGATTCGCCCAATGAGTCCTTGATATTTATTCGTTTTCAGCCAATTTTCTGGATTTTTGAAAATTTCACTTTTTTGTGAAAATATCCACTAAATGAGGGAATAATATGTGTGAGGGTACCCCAGGAGAGTTCCAAATGTGTGTGGGTAGAATATATATCCCACGGGGGTAAAATTGAAAAAAGTTGAAAAATTTTTTTATTTGGACTTAGCCATTTTTCCAGCGTTTATCAGACTTTCAGATAGGGCAAATGTCAGTGAGCGTTCCGATTTCAGTTCCAGAGCGATTCGCCCAATGAGTCCTTGATATTTAGTCGTTTTCAGCCAATTTTCTGGATTTTTGAAAAATTCACTTTTTTGTGAAAATATCCACTAAATGAGGGAATAATATGTGTGAGGGTACCCCAGGAGAGTTCCAAATGTGTGTGGGTAGAATATATATCCCACGGGGTAAAATTTAAAAAAGTTGAAAAATTTTTTTTTTTTGGACTTTTGTCATTTTTTTGGCGTTTATCAGACTTTCAGATAGGGCAAATGTCAGTGAGCGTTCCGATTTCAGTTCCAGAGCGATTCGCCCAATGAGTCCTTGATATTTATTCGTTTTCAGCCAATTTTCTGGATTTTTGAAAATTTCACTTTTTTGTGAAAATATCCACTAAATGAGGGAATAATATGTGTGAGGGTACCCCAGGAGAGTTCCAAATGTGTGTGGGTAGAATATATATCCCACGTGGGTAAAATTGAAAAAAGTTGAAAAATATATATTTTTTGGACTTAGCCATTTTTCCAGCGTTTATCAGACTTTCAGATAGGGCAAATGTCAGTGAGCGTTCCGATTTCAGTTCCAGAGCGATTCGCCCAATGAGTCCTTGATATTTAGTCGTTTTCAGCCAATTTTCTGGATTTTTGAAAAATTCACTTTTTTGTGAAAATATCCACTAAATGAGGGAATAATATGTGTGAGGGTACCCCAGGAGAGTTCCAAATGTGTGTGGGTAGAATATATATCCCACGGGGTAAAATTTAAAAAAGTTGAAAAATTTTTTTTTTTTGGACTTTTGTCATTTTTTTGGCGTTTATCAGACTTTCAGATAGGGCAAATGTCAGTGAGCGTTCCGATTTCAGTTCCAGAGCGATTCGCCCAATGAGTCCTTGATATTTATTCGTTTTCAGCCAATTTTCTGGATTTTTGAAAATTTCACTTTTTTGTGAAAATATCCACTAAATGAGGGAATAATATGTGTGAGGGTACCCCAGGAGAGTTCCAAATGTGTGTGGGTAGAATATATATCCCACGGGGTAAAATTTAAAAAAGTTGAAAAATTTTTTTTTTTTGGACTTTTGTCATTTTTTTGGCGTTTATCAGACTTTCAGATAGGGCAAATGTCAGTGAGCGTTCCGATTTCAGTTCCAGAGCGATTCGCCCAATGAGTCCTTGATATTTATTCGTTTTCAGCCAATTTTCTGGATTTTTGAAAATTTCACTTTTTTGTGAAAATATCCACTAAATGAGGGAATAATATGTGTGAGGGTACCCCAGGAGAGTTCCAAATGTGTGTGGGTAGAATATATATCCCACGGGGGTAAAATTGAAAAAAGTTGAAAAATTTTTTTTTTTGGACTTAGCCATTTTTCCAGCGTTTATCAGACTTTCAGATAGGGCAAATGTCAGTGAGCGTTCCGATTTCAGTTCCAGAGCGATTCGCCCAATGAGTCCTTGATATTTAGTCGTTTTCAGCCAATTTTCTGGATTTTTGAAAATTTCACTTTTTTGTGAAAATATCCACTAAATGAGGGAATAATATGTGTGAGGGTACCCCAGGAGAGTTCCAAATGTGTGTGGGTAGAATATATATCCCACGGGGTAAAATTTAAAAACGTTGAAAAATTTTTTTTTTTTGGACTTTTGTCATTTTTTTGGCGTTTATCAGACTTTCAGATAGGGCAAATGTCAGTGAGCGTTCCGATTTCAGTTCCAGAGCGATTCGCCCAATGAGTCCTTGATATTTATTCGTTTTCAGCCAATTTTCTGGATTTTTGAAAATTTCACTTTTTTGTGAAAATATCCACTAAATGAGGGAATAATATGTGTGAGGGTACCCCAGGAGAGTTCCAAATGTGTGTGGGTAGAATATATATCCCACGGCGGTAAAATTGAAAAAAGTTGAAAAATTTTTTTTTTTGGACTTAGCCATTTTTCCAGCGTTTATCAGACTTTCAGATAGGGCAAATGTCAGTGAGCGTTCCGATTTCAGTTCCAGAGCGATTCGCCCAATGAGTCCTTGATATTTAGTCTTTTTCAGCCAATTTTCTGGATTTTTGAAAAATTCACTTTTTTGTGAAAATATCCACTAAATGAGGGAATAATATGTGTGAGGGTACCCCAGGAGAGTTCCAAATGTGTGTGGGTAGAATATATATCCTACGGGGGTAAAATTGAAAAAAGTTGAAAAAATTTTTTTTTTGGACTTAGCCATTTTTCCGGCGTTTATCAGACTTTCAGATAGGGCAAATGTCAGTGAGCGTTCCGATTTCAGTTTCAGAGCGATTCTCCCAATGAGTCCTTGATATTTAGTCGTTTTTAGACAATATTTTGGATTTTTGAAAATTTCACTTATTTGTGAAAATATCCACTAAATGAGGGAATAATATGTGTGAGGGTACCCCAGGAGAGTTCCAAATGTGTGTGGGTAGAATATATATCCCACGGGGGTAAAATTGAAAAAAGCTGAAAAAAATTTTTTTTTCGACCTAGACATTTTTCCGGCGTTTATCAGACTTTCAGATAGGGCAAATGTCAGTGAGCGTTCCGATTTCAGTTTCAGAGCGATTCTCCCAATGAGTCCTTGATATTTAGTCGTTTTTAGACAATATTTTGGATTTTTGAAAATTTCACTTTTTTGTGAAAATATCCACTAAATGAGGGAATAATATGTGTGAGGGTACCCCAGGAGAGTTCCAAATGTGTGTGGGTAGAATATATATCCCACGGGGGTAAAATTTAAAAAAGTTCAAAAAAATTTTTTTTTTGGACTTAGTCATTTCTCCGGCGTTTATAAGACTTTCAGATAGGGCAAATGTCAGTGAGCGTTCCGATTTCAGTTCCAGAGCGATTCGCCCAATGAGTCCTTGATATTTAGTCGTTTTCAGCCAATTTTCTGGATTTTTGAAAAATTCACTTTTTTGTGAAAATATCCACTAAATGAGGGAATAATATGTGTGAGGGTACCCCAGGAGAGTTCCAAATGTGTGTGGGTAGAATATATATCCCACGGGGTAAAATTTAAAAAAGTTGAAAAATTTTTTTTTTTTGGACTTTTGTCATTTTTTTGGCGTTTATCAGACTTTCAGATAGGGCAAATGTCAGTGAGCGTTCCGATTTCAGTTCCAGAGCGATTCGCCCAATGAGTCCTTGATATTTATTCGTTTTCAGCCAATTTTCTGGATTTTTGAAAATTTCACTTTTTTGTGAAAATATCCACTAAATGAGGGAATAATATGTGTGAGGGTACCCCAGGAGAGTTCCAAATGTGTGTGGGTAGAATATATATCCCACGGGGGTAAAATTGAAAAAAGCTGAAAAATTTTTTTTTTTCGACCTAGACATTTTTCCGGCGTTTATCAGACTTTCAGATAGGGCAAATGTCAGTGAGCGTTCCGATTTCAGTTTCAGAGCGATTCTCCCAATGAGTCCTTGATATTTAGTCGTTTTTAGACAATATTTTGGATTTTTGAAAATTTCACTTTTTTGTGAAAATATCCACTAAATGAGGGAATAATATGTGTGAGGGTACCCCAGGAGATTTCCAAATATGTGTGGGTAGAATATATATCCCACGGGGGTAAAATTTAAAAAAGTTCAAAAAAATTTTTTTTTTGGACTTAGTCATTTCTCCGGCGTTTATCAGACTTTCAGATAGGGCAAATGTCAGTGAGCATTCCGATTTCAGTTTCAGAGCGATTCTCCCAATGAGTCCTTGATATTTAGTCGTTTTTAGCCAATATTTTGGATTTTTGAAAATTTCACTTTTTTGTGAAAATATCCACTAAATGAGGGAATAATATGTGTGAGGGTACCCCAGGAGAGTTCCAAATGTGTGTGGGTAGAATATATATCCCACGGGGTAAAATTTAAAAAAGTTGAAAAATTTTTTTTTTTTGGACTTTTGTCATTTTTTTGGCGTTTATCAGACTTTCAGATAGGGCAAATGTCAGTGAGCGTTCCGATTTCAGTTCCAGAGCGATTCGCCCAATGAGTCCTTGATATTTATTCGTTTTCAGCCAATTTTCTGGATTTTTGAAAATTTCACTTTTTTGTGAAAATATCCACTAAATGAGGGAATAATATGTGTGAGGGTACCCCAGGAGAGTTCCAAATGTGTGTGGGTAGAATATATATCCCACGGGGGTAAAATTGAAAAAAGTTGAAAAATTTTTTTTTTTGGACTTAGCCATTTTTCCAGCGTTTATCAGACTTTCAGATAGGGCAAATGTCAGTGAGCGTTCCGATTTCAGTTCCAGAGCGATTCGCCCAATGAGTCCTTGATATTTAGTCGTTTTCAGCCAATTTTCTGGATTTTTGAAAATTTCACTTTTTTGTGAAAATATCCACTAAATGAGGGAATAATATGTGTGAGGGTACCCCAGGAGAGTTCCAAATGTGTGTGGGTAGAATATATATCCCACGGGGTAAAATTTAAAAACGTTGAAAAATTTTTTTTTTTTGGACTTTTGTCATTTTTTTGGCGTTTATCAGACTTTCAGATAGGGCAAATGTCAGTGAGCGTTCCGATTTCAGTTCCAGAGCGATTCGCCCAATGAGTCCTTGATATTTATTCGTTTTCAGCCAATTTTCTGGATTTTTGAAAATTTCACTTTTTTGTGAAAATATCCACTAAATGAGGGAATAATATGTGTGAGGGTACCCCAGGAGAGTTCCAAATGTGTGTGGGTAGAATATATATCCCACGGCGGTAAAATTGAAAAAAGTTGAAAAATTTTTTTTTTTGGACTTAGCCATTTTTCCAGCGTTTATCAGACTTTCAGATAGGGCAAATGTCAGTGAGCGTTCCGATTTCAGTTCCAGAGCGATTCGCCCAATGAGTCCTTGATATTTAGTCTTTTTCAGCCAATTTTCTGGATTTTTGAAAAATTCACTTTTTTGTGAAAATATCCACTAAATGAGGGAATAATATGTGTGAGGGTACCCCAGGAGAGTTCCAAATGTGTGTGGGTAGAATATATATCCTACGGGGGTAAAATTGAAAAAAGTTGAAAAAATTTTTTTTTTGGACTTAGCCATTTTTCCGGCGTTTATCAGACTTTCAGATAGGGCAAATGTCAGTGAGCGTTCCGATTTCAGTTTCAGAGCGATTCTCCCAATGAGTCCTTGATATTTAGTCGTTTTTAGACAATATTTTGGATTTTTGAAAATTTCACTTATTTGTGAAAATATCCACTAAATGAGGGAATAATATGTGTGAGGGTACCCCAGGAGAGTTCCAAATGTGTGTGGGTAGAATATATATCCCACGGGGGTAAAATTGAAAAAAGCTGAAAAAATTTTTTTTTTCGACCTAGACATTTTTCCGGCGTTTATCAGACTTTCAGATAGGGCAAATGTCAGTGAGCGTTCCGATTTCAGTTTCAGAGCGATTCTCCCAATGAGTCCTTGATATTTAGTCGTTTTTAGACAATATTTTGGATTTTTGAAAATTTCACTTTTTTGTGAAAATATCCACTAAATGAGGGAATAATATGTGTGAGGGTACCCCAGGAGAGTTCCAAATGTGTGTGGGTAGAATATATATCCCACGGGGGTAAAATTTAAAAAAGTTCAAAAAAATTTTTTTTTTGGACTTAGTCATTTCTCCGGCGTTTATCAGACTTTCAGATAGGCAAATGTCAGTGAGCGTTCCGATTTCAGTTCCAGAGCGATTCGCCCAATGAGTCCTTGATATTTATTCGTTTTCAGCCAATTTTCTGGATTTTTGAAAATTTCACTTTTTTGTGAAAATATCCACTAAATGAGGGAATAATATGTGTGAGGGTACCCCAGGAGAGTTCCAAATGTGTGTGGGTAGAATATATATCCCACGGGGGTAAAATTGAAAAAAGTTGAAAAATTTTTTTTTTTGGACTTAGCCATTTTTCCAGCGTTTATCAGACTTTCAGATAGGGCAAATGTCAGTGAGTGTTCCGATTTCAGTTCCAGAGCGATTCGCCCAATGAGTCCTTGATATTTAGTCGTTTTCAGCCAATTTTCTGGATTTTTGAAAAATTCACTTTTTTGTGAAAATATCCACTAAATGAGGGAATAATATGTGTGAGGGTACCCCAGGAGAGTTCCAAATGTGTGTGGGTAGAATATATATCCCACGGGGTAAAATTTAAAAAAGTTGAAAAATTTTTTTTTTTTGGACTTTTGTCATTTTTTTGGCGTTTATCAGACTTTCAGATAGGGCAAATGTCAGTGAGCGTTCCGATTTCAGTTCCAGAGCGATTCGCCCAATGAGTCCTTGATATTTATTCGTTTTCAGCCAATTTTCTGGATTTTTGAAAATTTCACTTTTTTGTGAAAATATCCACTAAATGAGGGAATAATATGTGTGAGGGTACCCCAGGAGAGTTCCAAATGTGTGTGGGTAGAATATATATCCCACGTGGGTAAAATTGAAAAAAGTTGAAAAATATATTTTTTTTGGACTTAGCCATTTTTCCAGCGTTTATCAGACTTTCAGATAGGGCAAATGTCAGTGAGCGTTCCGATTTCAGTTCCAGAGCGATTCGCCCAATGAGTCCTTGATATTTAGTCGTTTTCAGCCAATTTTCTGGATTTTTGAAAAATTCACTTTTTTGTGAAAATATCCACTAAATGAGGGAATAATATGTGTGAGGGTACCCCAGGAGAGATCCAAATGTGTGTGGGTAGAATATATATCCTACGGGGGTAAAATTGAAAAAAGTTGAAAAAATTTTTTTTTTGGACTTAGTCATTTCTCCGGCGTTTATCAGACTTTCAGATAGGGCAAATGTCAGTGAGCATTCCGATTTCAGTTTCAGAGCGATTCTCCCAATGAGTCCTTGATAGTTAGTCGTTTTTAGCCAATATTTTGGATTTTTGAAAATTTCACTTTTTTGTGAAAATATCCACTAAATGAGGGAATAATATGTGTGAGGGTACCCCAGGAGAGTTCCAAATGTGTGTGGGTAGAATATATATCCCACGGGGTAAAATTTAAAAAAGTTGAAAAATTTTTTTTTTTTGGACTTTTGTCATTTTTTTGGCGTTTATCAGACTTTCAGATAGGGCAAATGTCAGTGAGCGTTCCGATTTCAGTTCCAGAGCGATTCGCCCAATGAGTCCTTGATATTTATTCGTTTTCAGCCAATTTTCTGGATTTTTGAAAATTTCACTTTTTTGTGAAAATATCCACTAAATGAGGGAATAATATGTGTGAGGGTACCCCAGGAGAGTTCCAAATGTGTGTGGGTAGAATATATATCCCACGGGGGTAAAATTGAAAAAAGTTGAAAAATTTTTTTTTTTGGACTTAGCCATTTTTCCAGCGTTTATCAGACTTTCAGATAGGGCAAATGTCAGTGAGTGTTCCGATTTCAGTTCCAGAGCGATTCGCCCAATGAGTCCTTGATATTTAGTCGTTTTCAGCCAATTTTCTGGATTTTTGAAAAATTCACTTTTTTGTGAAAATATCCACTAAATGAGGGAATAATATGTGTGAGGGTACCCCAGGAGAGTTCCAAATGTGTGTGGGTAGAATATATATCCCACGGGGTAAAATTTAAAAAAGTTGAAAAATTTTTTTTTTTTGGACTTTTGTCATTTTTTTGGCGTTTATCAGACTTTCAGATAGGGCAAATGTCAGTGAGCGTTCCGATTTCAGTTCCAGAGCGATTCGCCCAATGAGTCCTTGATATTTATTCGTTTTCAGCCAATTTTCTGGATTTTTGAAAATTTCACTTTTTTGTGAAAATATCCACTAAATGAGGGAATAATATGTGTGAGGGTACCCCAGGAGAGTTCCAAATGTGTGTGGGTAGAATATATATCCCACGTGGGTAAAATTGAAAAAAGTTGAAAAATATATTTTTTTTGGACTTAGCCATTTTTCCAGCGTTTATCAGACTTTCAGATAGGGCAAATGTCAGTGAGCGTTCCGATTTCAGTTCCAGAGCGATTCGCCCAATGAGTCCTTGATATTTAGTCGTTTTCAGCCAATTTTCTGGATTTTTGAAAAATTCACTTTTTTGTGAAAATATCCACTAAATGAGGGAATAATATGTGTGAGGGTACCCCAGGAGAGATCCAAATGTGTGTGGGTAGAATATATATCCTACGGGGGTAAAATTGAAAAAAGTTGAAAAAATTTTTTTTTTGGACTTAGTCATTTCTCCGGCGTTTATCAGACTTTCAGATAGGGCAAATGTCAGTGAGCATTCCGATTTCAGTTTCAGAGCGATTCTCCCAATGAGTCCTTGATAGTTAGTCGTTTTTAGCCAATATTTTGGATTTTTGAAAATTTCACTTTTTTGTGAAAATATCCACTAAATGAGGGAATAATATGTGTGAGGGTACCCCAGGAGAGTTCCAAATGTGTGTGGGTAGAATATATATCCCACGGGGTAAAATTTAAAAAAGTTGAAAAATTTTTTTTTTTTGGACTTTTGTCATTTTTTTGGCGTTTATCAGACTTTCAGATAGGGCAAATGTCAGTGAGCGTTCCGATTTCAGTTCCAGAGCGATTCGCCCAATGAGTCCTTGATATTTATTCGTTTTCAGCCAATTTTCTGGATTTTTGAAAATTTCACTTTTTTGTGAAAATATCCACTAAATGAGGGAATAATATGTGTGAGGGTACCCCAGGAGAGTTCCAAATGTGTGTGGGTAGAATATATATCCCACGGGGGTAAAATTGAAAAAAGTTGAAAAATTTTTTTTTTTGGACTTAGCCATTTTTCCAGCGTTTATCAGACTTTCAGATAGGGCAAATGTCAGTGAGTGTTCCGATTTCAGTTCCAGAGCGATTCGCCCAATGAGTCCTTGATATTTAGTCGTTTTCAGCCAATTTTCTGGATTTTTGAAAAATTCACTTTTTTGTGAAAATATCCACTAAATGAGGGAATAATATGTGTGAGGGTACCCCAGGAGAGTTCCAAATGTGTGTGGGTAGAATATATATCCCACGGGGTAAAATTTAAAAAAGTTGAAAAATTTTTTTTTTTTGGACTTTTGTCATTTTTTTGGCGTTTATCAGACTTTCAGATAGGGCAAATGTCAGTGAGCGTTCCGATTTCAGTTCCAGAGCGATTCGCCCAATGAGTCCTTGATATTTATTCGTTTTCAGCCAATTTTCTGGATTTTTGAAAATTTCACTTTTTTGTGAAAATATCCACTAAATGAGGGAATAATATGTGTGAGGGTACCCCAGGAGAGTTCCAAATGTGTGTGGGTAGAATATATATCCCACGTGGGTAAAATTGAAAAAAGTTGAAAAATATATTTTTTTTGGACTTAGCCATTTTTCCAGCGTTTATCAGACTTTCAGATAGGGCAAATGTCAGTGAGCGTTCCGATTTCAGTTCCAGAGCGATTCGCCCAATGAGTCCTTGATATTTAGTCGTTTTCAGCCAATTTTCTGGATTTTTGAAAAATTCACTTTTTTGTGAAAATATCCACTAAATGAGGGAATAATATGTGTGAGGGTACCCCAGGAGAGTTCCAAATGTGTGTGGGTAGAATATATATCCCACGGGGTAAAATTTAAAAAAGTTGAAAAATTTTTTTTTTTTGGACTTTTGTCATTTTTTTGGCGTTTATCAGACTTTCAGATAGGGCAAATGTCAGTGAGCGTTCCGATTTCAGTTCCAGAGCGATTCGCCCAATGAGTCCTTGATATTTATTCGTTTTCAGCCAATTTTCTGGATTTTTGAAAATTTCACTTTTTTGTGAAAATATCCACTAAATGAGGGAATAATATGTGTGAGGGTACCCCAGGAGAGTTCCAAATGTGTGTGGGTAGAATATATATCCCACGTGGGTAAAATTGAAAAAAGTTGAAAAATATATTTTTTTTGGACTTAGCCATTTTTCCAGCGTTTATCAGACTTTCAGATAGGGCAAATGTCAGTGAGCGTTCCGATTTCAGTTCCAGAGCGATTCGCCCAATGAGTCCTTGATATTTAGTCGTTTTCAGCCAATTTTCTGGATTTTTGAAAAATTCACTTTTTTGTGAAAATATCCACTAAATGAGGGAATAATATGTGTGAGGGTACCCCAGGAGAGATCCAAATGTGTGTGGGTAGAATATATATCCTACGGGGGTAAAATTGAAAAAAGTTGAAAAAATTTTTTTTTTGGACTTAGTCATTTCTCCGGCGTTTATCAGACTTTCAGATAGGGCAAATGTCAGTGAGCATTCCGATTTCAGTTTCAGAGCGATTCTCCCAATGAGTCCTTGATAGTTAGTCGTTTTTAGCCAATATTTTGGATTTTTGAAAATTTCACTTTTTTGTGAAAATATCCACTAAATGAGGGAATAATATGTGTGAGGGTACCCCAGGAGAGTTCCAAATGTGTGTGGGTAGAATATATATCCCACGGGGTAAAATTTAAAAAAGTTGAAAAATTTTTTTTTTTTGGACTTTTGTCATTTTTTTGGCGTTTATCAGACTTTCAGATAGGGCAAATGTCAGTGAGCGTTCCGATTTCAGTTCCAGAGCGATTCGCCCAATGAGTCCTTGATATTTATTCGTTTTCAGCCAATTTTCTGGATTTTTGAAAATTTCACTTTTTTGTGAAAATATCCACTAAATGAGGGAATAATATGTGTGAGGGTACCCCAGGAGAGTTCCAAATGTGTGTGGGTAGAATATATATCCCACGGGGGTAAAATTGAAAAAAGTTGAAAAATTTTTTTTTTTGGACTTAGCCATTTTTCCAGCGTTTATCAGACTTTCAGATAGGGCAAATGTCAGTGAGTGTTCCGATTTCAGTTCCAGAGCGATTCGCCCAATGAGTCCTTGATATTTAGTCGTTTTCAGCCAATTTTCTGGATTTTTGAAAAATTCACTTTTTTGTGAAAATATCCACTAAATGAGGGAATAATATGTGTGAGGGTACCCCAGGAGAGTTCCAAATGTGTGTGGGTAGAATATATATCCCACGGGGTAAAATTTAAAAAAGTTGAAAAATTTTTTTTTTTTGGACTTTTGTCATTTTTTTGGCGTTTATCAGACTTTCAGATAGGGCAAATGTCAGTGAGCGTTCCGATTTCAGTTCCAGAGCGATTCGCCCAATGAGTCCTTGATATTTATTCGTTTTCAGCCAATTTTCTGGATTTTTGAAAATTTCACTTTTTTGTGAAAATATCCACTAAATGAGGGAATAATATGTGTGAGGGTACCCCAGGAGAGTTCCAAATGTGTGTGGGTAGAATATATATCCCACGTGGGTAAAATTGAAAAAAGTTGAAAAATATATTTTTTTTGGACTTAGCCATTTTTCCAGCGTTTATCAGACTTTCAGATAGGGCAAATGTCAGTGAGCGTTCCGATTTCAGTTCCAGAGCGATTCGCCCAATGAGTCCTTGATATTTAGTCGTTTTCAGCCAATTTTCTGGATTTTTGAAAAATTCACTTTTTTGTGAAAATATCCACTAAATGAGGGAATAATATGTGTGAGGGTACCCCAGGAGAGATCCAAATGTGTGTGGGTAGAATATATATCCTACGGGGGTAAAATTGAAAAAAGTTGAAAAAATTTTTTTTTTGGACTTAGTCATTTCTCCGGCGTTTATCAGACTTTCAGATAGGGCAAATGTCAGTGAGCATTCCGATTTCAGTTTCAGAGCGATTCTCCCAATGAGTCCTTGATAGTTAGTCGTTTTTAGCCAATATTTTGGATTTTTGAAAATTTCACTTTTTTGTGAAAATATCCACTAAATGAGGGAATAATATGTGTGAGGGTACCCCAGGAGAGTTCCAAATGTGTGTGGGTAGAATATATATCCCACGGGGTAAAATTTAAAAAAGTTGAAAAATTTTTTTTTTTTGGACTTTTGTCATTTTTTTGGCGTTTATCAGACTTTCAGATAGGGCAAATGTCAGTGAGCGTTCCGATTTCAGTTCCAGAGCGATTCGCCCAATGAGTCCTTGATATTTATTCGTTTTCAGCCAATTTTCTGGATTTTTGAAAATTTCACTTTTTTGTGAAAATATCCACTAAATGAGGGAATAATATGTGTGAGGGTACCCCAGGAGAGTTCCAAATGTGTGTGGGTAGAATATATATCCCACGGGGGTAAAATTGAAAAAAGTTGAAAAATTTTTTTTTTTGGACTTAGCCATTTTTCCAGCGTTTATCAGACTTTCAGATAGGGCAAATGTCAGTGAGTGTTCCGATTTCAGTTCCAGAGCGATTCGCCCAATGAGTCCTTGATATTTAGTCGTTTTCAGCCAATTTTCTGGATTTTTGAAAAATTCACTTTTTTGTGAAAATATCCACTAAATGAGGGAATAATATGTGTGAGGGTACCCCAGGAGAGTTCCAAATGTGTGTGGGTAGAATATATATCCCACGGGGTAAAATTTAAAAAAGTTGAAAAATTTTTTTTTTTTGGACTTTTGTCATTTTTTTGGCGTTTATCAGACTTTCAGATAGGGCAAATGTCAGTGAGCGTTCCGATTTCAGTTCCAGAGCGATTCGCCCAATGAGTCCTTGATATTTATTCGTTTTCAGCCAATTTTCTGGATTTTTGAAAATTTCACTTTTTTGTGAAAATATCCACTAAATGAGGGAATAATATGTGTGAGGGTACCCCAGGAGAGTTCCAAATGTGTGTGGGTAGAATATATATCCCACGTGGGTAAAATTGAAAAAAGTTGAAAAATATATTTTTTTTGGACTTAGCCATTTTTCCAGCGTTTATCAGACTTTCAGATAGGGCAAATGTCAGTGAGCGTTCCGATTTCAGTTCCAGAGCGATTCGCCCAATGAGTCCTTGATATTTAGTCGTTTTCAGCCAATTTTCTGGATTTTTGAAAAATTCACTTTTTTGTGAAAATATCCACTAAATGAGGGAATAATATGTGTGAGGGTACCCCAGGAGAGATCCAAATGTGTGTGGGTAGAATATATATCCTACGGGGGTAAAATTGAAAAAAGTTGAAAAAATTTTTTTTTTGGACTTAGTCATTTCTCCGGCGTTTATCAGACTTTCAGATAGGGCAAATGTCAGTGAGCATTCCGATTTCAGTTTCAGAGCGATTCTCCCAATGAGTCCTTGATAGTTAGTCGTTTTTAGCCAATATTTTGGATTTTTGAAAATTTCACTTTTTTGTGAAAATATCCACTAAATGAGGGAATAATATGTGTGAGGGTACCCCAGGAGAGTTCCAAATGTGTGTGGGTAGAATATATATCCCACGGGGTAAAATTTAAAAAAGTTGAAAAATTTTTTTTTTTTGGACTTTTGTCATTTTTTTGGCGTTTATCAGACTTTCAGATAGGGCAAATGTCAGTGAGCGTTCCGATTTCAGTTCCAGAGCGATTCGCCCAATGAGTCCTTGATATTTAGTCGTTTTCAGCCAATTTTCTGGATTTTTGAAAAATTCACTTTTTTGTGAAAATATCCACTAAATGAGGGAATAATATGTGTGAGTGTACCCCAGGAGAGATCCAAATGTGTGTGGGTAGAATATATATCCTACGGGGGTAAAATTGAAAAAAGTTGAAAAAATTTTTTTTTTGGACTTAGCCATTTTTCCGGCGTTTATCAGACTTTCAGATAGGGCAAATGTCAGTGAGCGTTCCGATTTCAGTTTCAGAGCGATTCTCCCAATGAGTCCTTGATATTTAGTCGTTTTTAGACAATATTTTGGATTTTTGAAAATTTCACTTTTTTGTGAAAATATCCACTAAATGAGGGAATAATATGTGTGAGGGTACCCCAGGAGAGTTCCAAATGTGTGTGGGTAGAATATATATCCCACGGGGGTAAAATTGAAAAAAGCTGAAAAAATTTTTTTTTCGACCTAGACATTTTTCCGGCGTTTATCAGACTTTCAGATAGGGCAAATGTCAGTGAGCGTTCCGATTTCAGTTTCAGAGCGATTCTCCCAATGAGTCCTTGATATTTAGTCGTTTTTAGACAATATTTTGGATTTTTGAAAATTTCACTTTTTTGTGAAAATATCCACTAAATGAGGGAATAATATGTGTGAGGGTACCCCAGGAGAGTTCCAAATGTGTGTGGGTAGAATATATATCCCACGGGGGTAAAATTTAAAAAAGTTCAAAAAAATTTTTTTTTTGGACTTAGTCATTTCTCCGGCGTTTATCAGACTTTCAGATAGGGCAAATGTCAGTGAGCATTCCGATTTCAGTTTCAGAGCGATTCTCCCAATGAGTCCTTGATATTTAGTCGTTTTTAGCCAATATTTTGGATTTTTGAAAATTTCACTTTTTTGTGAAAATATCCACTAAATGAGGGAATAATATGTGTGAGGGTACCCCAGGAGAGTTCCAAATGTGTGTGGGTAGAATATATATCCCACGGGGTAAAATTTAAAAAAGTTGAAAAATTTTTTTTTTTGGACTTTTGTCATTTTTTTGGCGTTTATCAGACTTTCAGATAGGGCAAATGTCAGTGAGCGTTCCGATTTCAGTTCCAGAGCGATTCGCCCAATGAGTCCTTGATATTTATTCGTTTTCAGCCAATTTTCTGGATTTTTGAAAATTTCACTTTTTTGTGAAAATATCCACTAAATGAGGGAATAATATGTGTGAGGGTACCCCAGGAGAGTTCCAAATGTGTGTGGGTAGAATATATATCCCACGGGGGTAAAATTGAAAAAAGTTGAAAAATTTTTTTTTTTGGACTTAGCCATTTTTCCAGCGTTTATCAGACTTTCAGATAGGGCAAATGTCAGTGAGCGTTCCGATTTCAGTTCCAGAGCGATTCGCCCAATGAGTCCTTGATATTTAGTCGTTTTCAGCCAATTTTCTGGATTTTTGAAAAATTCACTTTTTTGTGAAAATATCCACTAAATGAGGGAATAATATGTGTGAGGGTACCCCAGGAGAGTTCCAAATGTGTGTGGGTAGAATATATATCCCACGGGGTAAAATTTAAAAAAGTTGAAAAATTTTTTTTTTTTGGACTTTTGTCATTTTTTTGGCGTTTATCAGACTTTCAGATAGGGCAAATGTCAGTGAGCGTTCCGATTTCAGTTCCAGAGCGATTCGCCCAATGAGTCCTTGATATTTATTCGTTTTCAGCCAATTTTCTGGATTTTTGAAAATTTCACTTTTTTGTGAAAATATCCACTAAATGAGGGAATAATATGTGTGAGGGTACCCCAGGAGAGTTCCAAATGTGTGTGGGTAGAATATATATCCCACGGGGGTAAAATTGAAAAAAGTTGAAAAATTTTTTTTTTTGGACTTAGCCATTTTTCCAGCGTTTATCAGACTTTCAGATAGGGCAAATGTCAGTGAGCGTTCCGATTTCAGTTCCAGAGCGATTCGCCCAATGAGTCCTTGATATTTATTCGTTTTTAGCCAATATTTTGGATTTTTGAAAATTTCACTTTTTTGTGAAAATATCCACTAAATGAGGGAATAATATGTGTGAGGGTACCCCAGGAGAGTTCCAAATGTGTGTGGGTAGAATATATATCCCACGGGGTAAAATTTAAAAAAGTTGAAAAATTTTTTTTTTTGGACTTTTGTCATTTTTTTGGCGTTTATCAGACTTTCAGATAGGGCAAATGTCAGTGAGCGTTCCGATTTCAGTTCCAGAGCGATTCGCCCAATGAGTCCTTGATATTTATTCGTTTTCAGCCAATTTTCTGGATTTTTGAAAATTTCACTTTTTTGTGAAAATATCCACTAAATGAGGGAATAATATGTGTGAGGGTACCCCAGGAGAGTTCCAAATGTGTGTGGGTAGAATATATATCCCACGGGGGTAAAATTGAAAAAAGTTGAAAAATTTTTTTTTTTGGACTTAGCCATTTTTCCAGCGTTTATCAGACTTTCAGATAGGGCAAATGTCAGTGAGCGTTCCGATTTCAGTTCCAGAGCGATTCGCCCAATGAGTCCTTGATATTTATTCGTTTTCAGCCAATTTTCTGGATTTTTGAAAATTTCACTTTTTTGTGAAAATATCCACTAAATGAGGGAATAATATGTGTGAGGGTACCCCAGGAGAGTTCCAAATGTGTGTGGGTAGAATATATATCCCACGGGGGTAAAATTGAAAAAAGTTGAAAAATTTTTTTTTTTGGACTTAGCCATTTTTCCAGCGTTTATCAGACTTTCAGATAGGGCAAATGTCAGTGAGCGTTCCGATTTCAGTTCCAGAGCGATTCGCCCAATGAGTCCTTGATATTTAGTCGTTTTTAGCCAATATTTTGGATTTTTGAAAATTTCACTTTTTTGTGAAAATATCCACTAAATGAGGGAATAATATGTGTGAGGGTACCCCAGGAGAGTTCCAAATGTGTGTGGGTAGAATATATATCCCACGGGGTAAAATTTAAAAAAGTTGAAAAATTTTTTTTTTTGGACTTTTGTCATTTTTTTGGCGTTTATCAGACTTTCAGATAGGGCAAATGTCAGTGAGCGTTCCGATTTCAGTTCCAGAGCGATTCGCCCAATGAGTCCTTGATATTTATTCGTTTTCAGCCAATTTTCTGGATTTTTGAAAATTTCACTTTTTTGTGAAAATATCCACTAAATGAGGGAATAATATGTGTGAGGGTACCCCAGGAGAGTTCCAAATGTGTGTGGGTAGAATATATATCCCACGGGGGTAAAATTGAAAAAAGTTGAAAAATTTTTTTTTTTGGACTTAGCCATTTTTCCAGCGTTTATCAGACTTTCAGATAGGGCAAATGTCAGTGAGCGTTCCGATTTCAGTTCCAGAGCGATTCGCCCAATGAGTCCTTGATATTTAGTCGTTTTCAGCCAATTTTCTGGATTTTTGAAAAATTCACTTTTTTGTGAAAATATCCACTAAATGAGGGAATAATATGTGTGAGGGTACCCCAGGAGAGTTCCAAATGTGTGTGGGTAGAATATATATCCCACGGGGTAAAATTTAAAAAAGTTGAAAAATTTTTTTTTTTTGGACTTTTGTCATTTTTTTGGCGTTTATCAGACTTTCAGATAGGGCAAATGTCAGTGAGCGTTCCGATTTCAGTTCCAGAGCGATTCGCCCAATGAGTCCTTGATATTTATTCGTTTTCAGCCAATTTTCTGGATTTTTGAAAATTTCACTTTTTTGTGAAAATATCCACTAAATGAGGGAATAATATGTGTGAGGGTACCCCAGGAGAGTTCCAAATGTGTGTGGGTAGAATATATATCCCACGGGGGTAAAATTGAAAAAAGTTGAAAAATTTTTTTTTTTGGACTTAGCCATTTTTCCAGCGTTTATCAGACTTTCAGATAGGGCAAATGTCAGTGAGCGTTCCGATTTCAGTTCCAGAGCGATTCGCCCAATGAGTCCTTGATATTTATTCGTTTTTAGCCAATATTTTGGATTTTTGAAAATTTCACTTTTTTGTGAAAATATCCACTAAATGAGGGAATAATATGTGTGAGGGTACCCCAGGAGAGTTCCAAATGTGTGTGGGTAGAATATATATCCCACGGGGTAAAATTTAAAAAAGTTGAAAAATTTTTTTTTTTGGACTTTTGTCATTTTTTTGGCGTTTATCAGACTTTCAGATAGGGCAAATGTCAGTGAGCGTTCCGATTTCAGTTCCAGAGCGATTTGCCCAATGAGTCCTTGATATTTATTCGTTTTCAGCCAATTTTCTGGATTTTTGAAAATTTCACTTTTTTGTGAAAATATCCACTAAATGAGGGAATAATATGTGTGAGGGTACCCCAGGAGAGTTCCAAATGTGTGTGGGTAGAATATATATCCCACGGGGGTAAAATTGAAAAAAGTTGAAAAATTTTTTTTTTTGGACTTAGCCATTTTTCCAGCGTTTATCAGACTTTCAGATAGGGCAAATGTCAGTGAGCGTTCCGATTTCAGTTCCAGAGCGATTCGCCCAATGAGTCCTTGATATTTATTCGTTTTCAGCCAATTTTCTGGATTTTTGAAAATTTCACTTTTTTGTGAAAATATCCACTAAATGAGGGAATAATATGTGTGAGGGTACCCCAGGAGAGTTCCAAATGTGTGTGGGTAGAATATATATCCCACGGGGGTAAAATTGAAAAAAGTTGAAAAATTTTTTTTTTTGGACTTAGCCATTTTTCCAGCGTTTATCAGACTTTCAGATAGGGCAAATGTCAGTGAGCGTTCCGATTTCAGTTCCAGAGCGATTCGCCCAATGAGTCCTTGATATTTAGTCGTTTTTAGCCAATATTTTGGATTTTTGAAAATTTCACTTTTTTGTGAAAATATCCACTAAATGAGGGAATAATATGTGTGAGGGTACCCCAGGAGAGTTCCAAATGTGTGTGGGTAGAATATATATCCCACAAGGTAAAATTTAAAAAAGTTGAAAAATTTTTTTTTTTGGACTTTTGTCATTTTTTTGGCGTTTATCAGACTTTCAGATAGGGCAAATGTCAGTGAGCGTTCCGATTTCAGTTCCAGAGCGATTCGCCCAATGAGTCCTTGATATTTATTCGTTTTCAGCCAATTTTCTGGATTTTTGAAAATTTCACTTTTTTGTGAAAATATCCACTAAATGAGGGAATAATATGTGTGAGGGTACCCCAGGAGAGTTCCAAATGTGTGTGGGTAGAATATATATCCCACGGGGGTAAAATTGAAAAAAGTTGAAAAATTTTTTTTTTTGGACTTAGCCATTTTTCCAGCGTTTATCAGACTTTCAGATAGGGCAAATGTCAGTGAGCGTTCCGATTTCAGTTCCAGAGCGATTCGCCCAATGAGTCCTTGATATTTAGTCGTTTTCAGCCAATTTTCTGGATTTTTGAAAAATTCACTTTTTTGTGAAAATATCCACTAAATGAGGGAATAATATGTGTGAGGGTACCCCAGGAGAGTTCCAAATGTGTGTGGGTAGAATATATATCCCACGGGGTAAAATTTAAAAAAGTTGAAAAATTTTTTTTTTTGGGACTTTTGTCATTTTTTTGGCGTTTATCAGACTTTCAGATAGGGCAAATGTCAGTGAGCGTTCCGATTTCAGTTCCAGAGCGATTTGCCCAATGAGTCCTTGATATTTATTCGTTTTCAGCCAATTTTCTGGATTTTTGAAAATTTCACTTTTTTGTGAAAATATCCACTAAATGAGGGAATAATATGTGTGAGGGTACCCCAGGAGAGTTCCAAATGTGTGTGGGTAGAATATATATCCCACGGGGGTAAAATTGAAAAAAGTTGAAAAAATTTTTTTTTTGGACTTAGCCATTTTTCCAGCGTTTATCAGACTTTCAGATAGGGCAAATGTCAGTGAGCGTTCCGATTTCAGTTCCAGAGCGATTCGCCCAATGAGTCCTTGATATTTAGTCGTTTTCAGCCAATTTTCTGGATTTTTGAAAAATTCACTTTTTTGTGAAAATATCCACTAAATGAGGGAATAATATGTGTGAGGGTACCCCAGGAGAGTTCCAAATGTGTGTGGGTAGAATATATATCCCACGGGGTAAAATTTAAAAAAGTTGAAAAATTTTTTTTTTTTGGACTTTTGTCATTTTTTTGGCGTTTATCAGACTTTCAGATAGGGCAAATGTCAGTGAGCGTTCCGATTTCAGTTCCAGAGCGATTCGCCCAATGAGTCCTTGATATTTAGTCGTTTTCAGCCAATTTTCTGGATTTTTGAAAAATTCACTTTTTTGTGAAAATATCCACTAAATGAGGGAATAATATGTGTGAGGGTACCCCAGGAGAGATCCAAATGTGTGTGGGTAGAATATATATCCTACGGGGGTAAAATTGAAAAAAGTTGAAAAAATTTTTTTTTTGGACTTAGCCATATTTCCGGCGTTTATCAGACTTTCAGATAGGGCAAATGTCAGTGAGCGTTCCGATTTCAGTTTCAGAGCGATTCTCCCAATGAGTCCTTGATATTTAGTCGTTTTTAGCCAATATTTTGGATTTTTGAAAATTTCACTTTTTTGTGAAAATATCCACTAAATGAGGGAATAATATGTGTGAGGGTACCCCAGGAGAGTTCCAAATGTGTGTGGGTAGAATATATATCCCACGGGGGTAAAATTGAAAAAAGTTGAAAAATTTTTTTTTTTGGACTTAGCCATTTTTCCAGCGTTTATCAGACTTTCAGATAGGGCAAATGTCAGTGAGCGTTCCGATTTCAGTTCCAGAGCGATTTGCCCAATGAGTCCTTGATATTTAGTCGTTTTCAGCCAATTTTCTGGATTTTTGAAAAATTCACTTTTTTGTGAAAATATCCACTAAATGAGGGAATAATATGTGTGAGGGTACCCCAGGAGAGTTCCAAATGTGTGTGGGTAGAATATATATCCCACGGGGTAAAATTTAAAAAAGTTGAAAAATTTTTTTTTTTTTGGACTTTTGTCATTTTTTTGGCGTTTATCAGACTTTCAGATAGGGCAAATGTCAGTGAGCGTTCCGATTTCAGTTCCAGAGCGATTCGCCCAATGAGTCCTTGATATTTATTCGTTTTCAGCCAATTTTCTGGATTTTTGAAAATTTCACTGTTTTGTGAAAATATCCACTAAATGAGGGAATAATATGTGTGAGGGTACCCCAGGAGAGTTCCAAATGTGTGTGGGTAGAATATATATCCCACGGGGGTAAAATTGAAAAAAGTTGAAAAATTTTTTTTTTTGGACTTAGCCATTTTTCCAGCGTTTATCAGACTTTCAGATAGGGCAAATGTCAGTGAGCGTTCCGATTTCAGTTCCAGAGCGATTCGCCCAATGAGTCCTTGATATTTAGTCGTTTTTAGCCAATATTTTGGATTTTTGAAAATTTCACTTTTTTGTGAAAATATCCACTAAATGAGGGAATAATATGTGTGAGGGTACCCCAGGAGAGTTCCAAATGTGTGTGGGTAGAATATATATCCCACGGGGTAAAATTTAAAAAAGTTGAAAAATTTTTTTTTTTGGACTTTTGTCATTTTTTTGGCGTTTATCAGACTTTCAGATAGGGCAAATGTCAGTGAGCGTTCCGATTTCAGTTCCAGAGCGATTCGCCCAATGAGTCCTTGATATTTATTCGTTTTCAGCCAATTTTCTGGATTTTTGAAAATTTCACTTTTTTGTGAAAATATCCACTAAATGAGGGAATAATATGTGTGAGGGTACCCCAGGAGAGTTCCAAATGTGTGTGGGTAGAATATATATCCCACGGGGGTAAAATTGAAAAAAGTTGAAAAATTTTTTTTTTTGGACTTAGCCATTTTTCCAGCGTTTATCAGACTTTCAGATAGGGCAAATGTCAGTGAGCGTTCCGATTTCAGTTCCAGAGCGATTCGCCCAATGAGTCCTTGATATTTAGTCGTTTTCAGCCAATTTTCTGGATTTTTGAAAAATTCACTTTTTTGTGAAAATATCCACTAAATGAGGGAATAATATGTGTGAGGGTACCCCAGGAGAGTTCCAAATGTGTGTGGGTAGAATATATATCCCACGGGGTAAAATTTAAAAAAGTTGAAAAATTTTTTTTTTTTGGACTTTTGTCATTTTTTTGGCGTTTATCAGACTTTCAGATAGGGCAAATGTCAGTGAGCGTTCCGATTTCAGTTCCAGAGCGATTCGCCCAATGAGTCCTTGATATTTATTCGTTTTCAGCCAATTTTCTGGATTTTTGAAAATTTCACTTTTTTGTGAAAATATCCACTAAATGAGGGAATAATATGTGTGAGGGTACCCCAGGAGAGTTCCAAATGTGTGTGGGTAGAATATATATCCCACGGGGGTAAAATTGAAAAAAGTTGAAAAATTTTTTTTTTTGGACTTAGCCATTTTTCCAGCGTTTATCAGACTTTCAGATAGGGCAAATGTCAGTGAGCGTTCCGATTTCAGTTCCAGAGCGATTCGCCCAATGAGTCCTTGATATTTAGTCGTTTTCAGCCAATTTTCTGGATTTTTGAAAAATTCACTTTTTTGTGAAAATATCCACTAAATGAGGGAATAATATGTGTGAGGGTACCCCAGGAGAGTTCCAAATGTGTGTGGGTAGAATATATATCCCACGTGGTAAAATTTAAAAAAGTTGAAAAATTTTTTTTTTTTTGGACTTTTGTCATTTTTTTGGCGTTTATCAGACTTTCAGATAGGGCAAATGTCAGTGAGCGTTCCGATTTCAGTTCCAGAGCGATTCGCCCAATGAGTCCTTGATATTTATTCGTTTTCAGCCAATTTTCTGGATTTTTGAAAATTTCACTGTTTTGTGAAAATATCCACTAAATGAGGGAATAATATGTGTGAGGGTACCCCAGGAGAGTTCCAAATGTGTGTGGGTAGAATATATATCCCACGGGGGTAAAATTGAAAAAAGTTGAAAAATTTTTTTTTTTGGACTTAGCCATTTTTCCAGCGTTTATCAGACTTTCAGATAGGGCAAATGTCAGTGAGCGTTCCGATTTCAGTTCCAGAGCGATTCGCCCAATGAGTCCTTGATATTTAGTCGTTTTTAGCCAATATTTTGGATTTTTGAAAATTTCACTTTTTTGTGAAAATATCCACTAAATGAGGGAATAATATGTGTGAGGGTACCCCAGGAGAGTTCCAAATGTGTGTGGGTAGAATATATATCCCACGGGGTAAAATTTAAAAAAGTTGAAAAATTTTTTTTTTTTGGACTTTTGTCATTTTTTTGGCGTTTATCAGACTTTCAGATAGGGCAAATGTCAGTGAGCGTTCCGATTTCAGTTCCAGAGCGATTCGCCCAATGAGTCCTTGATATTTATTCGTTTTCAGCCAATTTTCTGGATTTTTGAAAATTTCACTTTTTTGTGAAAATATCCACTAAATGAGGGAATAATATGTGTGAGGGTACCCCAGGAGAGTTCCAAATGTGTGTGGGTAGAATATATATCCCACGGGGGTAAAATTGAAAAAAGTTGAAAAATTTTTTTTTTTGGACTTAGCCATTTTTCCAGCGTTTATCAGACTTTCAGATAGGGCAAATGTCAGTGAGCGTTCCGATTTCAGTTCCAGAGCGATTCGCCCAATGAGTCCTTGATATTTAGTCGTTTTCAGCCAATTTTCTGGATTTTTGAAAAATTCACTTTTTTGTGAAAATATCCACTAAATGAGGGAATAATATGTGTGAGGGTACCCCAGGAGAGTTCCAAATGTGTGTGGGTAGAATATATATCCCACGGGGTAAAATTTAAAAAAGTTGAAAAATTTTTTTTTTTTGGACTTTTGTCATTTTTTTGGCGTTTATCAGACTTTCAGATAGGGCAAATGTCAGTGAGCGTTCCGATTTCAGTTCCAGAGCGATTCGCCCAATGAGTCCTTGATATTTATTCGTTTTCAGCCAATTTTCTGGATTTTTGAAAATTTCACTTTTTTGTGAAAATATCCACTAAATGAGGGAATAATATGTGTGAGGGTACCCCAGGAGAGTTCCAAATGTGTGTGGGTAGAATATATATCCCACGTGGGTAAAATTGAAAAAAGTTGAAAAATATATTTTTTTTGGACTTAGCCATTTTTCCAGCGTTTATCAGACTTTCAGATAGGGCAAATGTCAGTGAGCGTTCCGATTTCAGTTCCAGAGCGATTCGCCCAATGAGTCCTTGATATTTAGTCGTTTTCAGCCAATTTTCTGGATTTTTGAAAAATTCACTTTTTTGTGAAAATATCCACTAAATGAGGGAATAATATGTGTGAGGGTACCCCAGGAGAGATCCAAATGTGTGTGGGTAGAATATATATCCTACGGGGGTAAAATTGAAAAAAGTTGAAAAAATTTTTTTTTTGGACTTAGCCATATTTCCGGCGTTTATCAGACTTTCAGATAGGGCAAATGTCAGTGAGCGTTCCGATTTCAGTTTCAGAGCGATTCTCCCAATGAGTCCTTGATATTTAGTCGTTTTTAGACAATATTTTGGATTTTTGAAAATTTCACTTTTTTGTGAAAATATCCACTAAATGAGGGAATAATATGTGTGAGGGTACCCCAGGAGAGTTCCAAATGTGTGTGGGTAGAATATATATCCCATGGGGGTAAAATTGAAAAAAGCTGAAAAAATTTTTTTTTTCGACCTAGACATTTTTCCGGCGTTTATCAGACTTTCAGATAGGGCAAATGTCAGTGAGCGTTCCGATTTCAGTTTCAGAGCGATTCTCCCAATGAGTCCTTGATATTTAGTCGTTTTTAGACAATATTTTGGATTTTTGAAAATTTCACTTTTTTGTGAAAATATCCACTAAATGAGGGAATAATATGTGTGAGGGTACCCCAGGAGAGTTCCAAATGTGTGTGGGTAGAATATATATCCCACGGGGGTAAAATTGAAAAAAGCTGAAAAATTTTTTTTTTTCGACCTAGACATTTTTCCGGCGTTTATCAGACTTTCAGATAGGGCAAATGTCAGTGAGCGTTCCGATTTCAGTTTCAGAGCGATTCTCCCAATGAGTCCTTGATATTTAGTCGTTTTTAGACAATATTTTGGATTTTTGAAAATTTCACTTTTTTGTGAAAATATCCACTAAATGAGGGAATAATATGTGTGAGGGTACCCCAGGAGAGTTCCAAATGTGTGTGGGTAGAATATATATCCCACGGGGGTAAAATTTAAAAAAGTTCAAAAAAATTTTTTTTTTGGACTTAGTCATTTCTCCGGCGTTTATCAGACTTTCAGATAGGGCAAATGTCAGTGAGCATTCCGATTTCAGTTTCAGAGCGATTCTCCCAATGAGTCCTTGATATTTAGTCGTTTTTAGCCAATATTTTGGATTTTTGAAAATTTCACTTTTTTGTGAAAATATCCACTAAATGAGGGAATAATATGTGTGAGGGTACCCCAGGAGAGTTCCAAATGTGTGTGGGTAGAATATATATCCCACGGGGTAAAATTTAAAAAAGTTGAAAAATTTTTTTTTTTTGGACTTTTGTCATTTTTTTGGCGTTTATCAGACTTTCAGATAGGGCAAATGTCAGTGAGCGTTCCGATTTCAGTTCCAGAGCAATTCGCCCAATGAGTCCTTGATATTTATTCGTTTTCAGCCAATTTTCTGGATTTTTGAAAATTTCACTTTTTTGTGAAAATATCCACTAAATGAGGGAATAATATGTGTGAGGGTACCCCAGGAGAGTTCCAAATGTGTGTGGGTAGAATATATATCCCACGGGGGTAAAATTGAAAAAAGTTGAAAAATTTTTTTTTTTGGACTTAGCCATTTTTCCAGCGTTTATCAGACTTTCAGATAGGGCAAATGTCAGTGATCGTTCCGATTTCAGTTCCAGAGCGATTCGCCCAATGAGTCCTTGATATTTAGTCGTTTTCAGCCAATTTTCTGGATTTTTGAAAAATTCACTTTTTTGTGAAAATATCCACTAAATGAGGGAATAATATGTGTGAGGGTACCCCAGGAGAGTTCCAAATGTGTGTGGGTAGAATATATATCCCACGGGGTAAAATTTAAAAAAGTTGAAAAATTTTTTTTTTTTGGACTTTTGTCATTTTTTTGGCGTTTATCAGACTTTCAGATAGGGCAAATGTCAGTGAGCGTTCCGATTTCAGTTCCAGAGCGATTCGCCCAATGAGTCCTTGATATTTATTCGTTTTCAGCCAATTTTCTGAATTTTTGAAAATTTCACTTTTTTGTGAAAATATCCACTAAATGAGGGAATAATATGTGTGAGGGTACCCCAGGAGAGTTCCAAATGTGTGTGGGTAGAATATATATCCCACGTGGGTAAAATTGAAAAAAGTTGAAAAATATATTTTTTTTGGACTTAGCCATTTTTCCAGCGTTTATCAGACTTTCAGATAGGGCAAATGTCAGTGAGCGTTCCGATTTCAGTTCCAGAGCGATTCGCCCAATGAGTCCTTGATATTTAGTCGTTTTCAGCCAATTTTCTGGATTTTTGAAAAATTCACTTTTTTGTGAAAATATCCACTAAATGAGGGAATAATATGTGTGAGGGTACCCCAGGAGAGATCCAAATGTGTGTGGGTAGAATATATATCCTACGGGGGTAAAATTGAAAAAAGTTGAAAAAATTTTTTTTTTGGACTTAGCCATTTTTCCGGCGTTTATCAGACTTTCAGATAGGGCAAATGTCAGTGAGCGTTCCGATTTTTCAGTTTCAGAGCGATTCTCCCAATGAGTCCTTGATATTTAGTCGTTTTTAGACAATATTTTGGATTTTTGAAAATTTCACTTTTTTGTGAAAATATCCACTAAATGAGGGAATAATATGTGTGAGGGTACCCCAGGAGAGTTCCAAATGTGTGTGGGTAGAATATATATCCCACGGGGGTAAAATTGAAAAAAGTTCAAAAAAATTTTTTTTTTGGACTTAGTCATTTTTCCGGCGTTTATCAGACTTTCAGATAGGGCAAATGTCAGTGAGCATTCCGATTTCAGTTTCAGAGCGATTCTCCCAATGAGTCCTTGATATTTAGTCGTTTTTAGCCAATATTTTGGATTTTTGAAAATTTCACTTTTTTGTGAAAATATCCACTAAATGAGGGAATAATATGTGTGAGGGTACCCCAGGAGAGTTCCAAATGTGTGTGGGTAGAATATATATCCCACGGGGGTAAAATTTAAAAAAGTTCAAAAAAATTTTTTTTTTGGACTTAGTCATTTCTCCGGCGTTTATCAGACTTTCAGATAGGGCAAATGTCAGTGAGCGTTCCGATTTCAGTTCCAGAGCGATTCGCCCAATGAGTCCTTGATATTTAGTCGTTTTCAGCCAATTTTCTGGATTTTTGAAAAATTCACTTTTTTGTGAAAATATCCACTAAATGAGGGAATAATATGTGTGAGGGTACCCCAGGAGAGATCCAAATGTGTGTGGGTAGAATATATATCCTACGGGGGTAAAATTGAAAAAAGTTGAAAAAATTTTTTTTTTGGACTTAGCCATTTTTCCGGCGTTTATCAGACTTTCAGATAGGGCAAATGTCAGTGAGCGTTCCGATTTCAGTTTCAGAGCGATTCTCCCAATGAGTCCTTGATATTTAGTCGTTTTTAGCCAATATTTTGGATTTTTGAAAATTTCACTTTTTTGTGAAAATATCCACTAAATGAGGGAATAATATGTGTGAGGGTACCCCAGGAGAGTTCCAAATGTGTGTGGGTAGAATATATATCCCACGGGGTAAAATTTAAAAAAGTTGAAAAATTTTTTTTTTTTGGACTTTTGTCATTTTTTTGGCGTTTATCAGACTTTCAGATAGGGCAAATGTCAGTGAGCGTTCCGATTTCAGTTCCAGAGCGATTCGCCCAATGAGTCCTTGATATTTAGTCGTTTTCAGCCAATTTTCTGGATTTTTGAAAAATTCACTTTTTTGTGAAAATATCCACTAAATGAGGGAATAATATGTGTGAGGGTACCCCAGGAGAGTTCCAAATGTGTGTGGGTAGAATATATATCCCACGGGGTAAAATTTAAAAAAGTTGAAAAAATTTTTTTTTTTGGACTTTTGTCATTTTTTTGGCGTTTATCAGACTTTCAGATAGGGCAAATGTCAGTGAGCGTTCCGATTTCAGTTCCAGAGCGATTCGCCCAATGAGTCCTTGATATTTATTCGTTTTCAGCCAATTTTCTGGATTTTTGAAGATTTCACTTTTTTGTGAAAATATCCACTAAATGAGGGAATAATATGTGTGAGGGTACCCCAGGAGAGTTCCAAATGTGTGTGGGTAGAATATATATCCCACGTGGGTAAAATTGAAAAAAGTTGAAAAATATATTTTTTTTGGACTTAGCCATTTTTCCAGCGTTTATCAGACTTTCAGATAGGGCAAATGTCAGTGAGCGTTCCGTTTTCAGTTCCAGAGCGATTCGCCCAATGAGTCCTTGATATTTAGTCGTTTTCAGCCAATTTTCTGGATTTTTGAAAAATTCACTTTTTTGTGAAAATATCCACTAAATGAGGGAATAATATGTGTGAGGGTACCCCAGGAGAGATCCAAATGTGTGTGGGTAGAATATATATCCTACGGGGGTAAAATTGAAAAAAGTTGAAAAAATTTTTTTTTTGGACTTAGCCATTTTTCCGGCGTTTATCAGACTTTCAGATAGGGCAAATGTCAGTGAGCATTCCGATTTCAGTTTCAGAGCGATTCTCCCAATGAGTCCTTGATATTTAGTCGTTTTTAGCCAATATTTTGGATTTTTGAAAATTTCACTTTTTTGTGAAAATATCCACTAAATGAGGGAATAATATGTGTGAGGGTACCCCAGGAGAGTTCCAAATGTGTGTGGGTAGAATATATATCCCACGGGGGTAAAATTGAAAAAAGCTGAAAAAATTTTTTTTTTCGACCTAGACATTTTTCCGGCGTTTATCAGACTTTCAGATAGGGCAAATGTCAGTGAGCGTTCCGATTTCAGTTTCAGAGCGATTCTCCCAATGAGTCCTTGATATTTAGTCGTTTTTAGACAATATTTTGGATTTTTGAAAATTTCACTTTTTTGTGAAAATATCCACTAAATGAGGGAATAATATGTGTGAGGGTACCCCAGGAGAGTTCCAAATGTGTGTGGGTAGAATATATATCCCACGGGGGTAAAATTTAAAAAAGTTCAAAAAAATTTTTTTTTTGGACTTAGTCATTTTTCCGGCGTTTATCAGACTTTCAGATAGGGCAAATGTCAGTGAGCGTTCCGATTTCAGTTCCAGAGCTATTCGCCCAAGGAGTCTTTGATATTTAGTCGTTTTCAGCCAATTTTCTGGATTTTTGAAAATTTCACTTTTTTGTGAAAATATCCACTAAATGAGGGAATAATATGTGTGAGGGTACCCCAGGAGAGTTCCAAATGTGTGTGGGTAGAATATATATCCCACGGGGGTAAAATTTAAAAAAGTTCAAAAAAATTTTTTTTTTGGACTTAGTCATTTTTCCGGCGTTTATCAGACTTTCAGATAGGGCAAATGTCAGTGAGCGTTCCGATTTCAGTTCCAGAGCTATTCGCCCAATGAGTCTTTGATATTTAGTCGTTTTCAGCCAATTTTCTGGATTTTTGAAAATTTCACTTTTTTGTGAAAATATCCACTAAATGAGGGAATAATATGTGTGAGGGTACCCCAGGAGAGTTCCAAATGTGTGTGGGTAGAATATATATCCCACGGGGGTAAAATTTAAAAAAGTTCAAAAAAATTTTTTTTTTGGACTTAGTCATTTCTCCGGCGTTTATCAGACTTTCAGATAGGGCAAATGTCAGTGAGCGTTCCGATTTCAGTTCCAGAGCGATTCGCCCAATGAGTCCTTGATATTTAGTCGTTTTCAGCCAATTTTCTGGATTTTTGAAAAATTCACTTTTTTGTGAAAATATCCACTAAATGAGGGAATAATATGTGTGAGGGTACCCCAGGAGAGATCCAAATGTGTGTGGGTAGAATATATATCCTACGGGGGTAAAATTGAAAAAAGTTGAAAAAATTTTTTTTTTGGACTTAGCCATTTTTCCGGCGTTTATCAGACTTTCAGATAGGGCAAATGTCAGTGAGCGTTCCGATTTCAGTTTCAGAGCGATTCTCCCAATGAGTCCTTGATATTTAGTCGTTTTTAGCCAATATTTTGGATTTTTGAAAATTTCACTTTTTTGTGAAAATATCCACTAAATGAGGGAATAATATGTGTGAGGGTACCCCAGGAGAGTTCCAAATGTGTGTGGGTAGAATATATATCCCACGGGGTAAAATTTAAAAAAGTTGAAAAATTTTTTTTTTTTGGACTTTTGTCATTTTTTTGGCGTTTATCAGACTTTCAGATAGGGCAAATGTCAGTGAGCGTTCCGATTTCAGTTCCAGAGCGATTCGCCCAATGAGTCCTTGATATTTAGTCGTTTTCAGCCAATTTTCTGGATTTTTGAAAAATTCACTTTTTTGTGAAAATATCCACTAAATGAGGGAATAATATGTGTGAGGGTACCCCAGGAGAGTTCCAAATGTGTGTGGGTAGAATATATATCCCACGGGGTAAAATTTAAAAAAGTTGAAAAAATTTTTTTTTTTGGACTTTTGTCATTTTTTTGGCGTTTATCAGACTTTCAGATAGGGCAAATGTCAGTGAGCGTTCCGATTTCAGTTCCAGAGCGATTCGCCCAATGAGTCCTTGATATTTATTCGTTTTCAGCCAATTTTCTGGATTTTTGAAGATTTCACTTTTTTGTGAAAATATCCACTAAATGAGGGAATAATATGTGTGAGGGTACCCCAGGAGAGTTCCAAATGTGTGTGGGTAGAATATATATCCCACGTGGGTAAAATTGAAAAAAGTTGAAAAATATATTTTTTTTGGACTTAGCCATTTTTCCAGCGTTTATCAGACTTTCAGATAGGGCAAATGTCAGTGAGCGTTCCGTTTTCAGTTCCAGAGCGATTCGCCCAATGAGTCCTTGATATTTAGTCGTTTTCAGCCAATTTTCTGGATTTTTGAAAAATTCACTTTTTTGTGAAAATATCCACTAAATGAGGGAATAATATGTGTGAGGGTACCCCAGGAGAGATCCAAATGTGTGTGGGTAGAATATATATCCTACGGGGGTAAAATTGAAAAAAGTTGAAAAAATTTTTTTTTTGGACTTAGCCATTTTTCCGGCGTTTATCAGACTTTCAGATAGGGCAAATGTCAGTGAGCATTCCGATTTCAGTTTCAGAGCGATTCTCCCAATGAGTCCTTGATATTTAGTCGTTTTTAGCCAATATTTTGGATTTTTGAAAATTTCACTTTTTTGTGAAAATATCCACTAAATGAGGGAATAATATGTGTGAGGGTACCCCAGGAGAGTTCCAAATGTGTGTGGGTAGAATATATATCCCACGGGGGTAAAATTGAAAAAAGCTGAAAAAATTTTTTTTTTCGACCTAGACATTTTTCCGGCGTTTATCAGACTTTCAGATAGGGCAAATGTCAGTGAGCGTTCCGATTTCAGTTTCAGAGCGATTCTCCCAATGAGTCCTTGATATTTAGTCGTTTTTAGACAATATTTTGGATTTTTGAAAATTTCACTTTTTTGTGAAAATATCCACTAAATGAGGGAATAATATGTGTGAGGGTACCCCAGGAGAGTTCCAAATGTGTGTGGGTAGAATATATATCCCACGGGGGTAAAATTTAAAAAAGTTCAAAAAAATTTTTTTTTTGGACTTAGTCATTTTTCCGGCGTTTATCAGACTTTCAGATAGGGCAAATGTCAGTGAGCGTTCCGATTTCAGTTCCAGAGCTATTCGCCCAATGAGTCTTTGATATTTAGTCGTTTTCAGCCAATTTTCTGGATTTTTGAAAATTTCACTTTTTTGTGAAAATATCCACTAAATGAGGGAATAATATGTGTGAGGGTACCCCAGGAGAGTTCCAAATGTGTGTGGGTAGAATATATATCCCACGGGGGTAAAATTTAAAAAAGTTCAAAAAAATTTTTTTTTTGGACTTAGTCATTTTTCCGGCGTTTATCAGACTTTCAGATAGGGCAAATGTCAGTGAGCGTTCCGATTTCAGTTCCAGAGCTATTCGCCCAATGAGTCTTTGATATTTAGTCGTTTTCAGCCAATTTTCTGGATTTTTGAAAATTTCACTTTTTTGTGAAAATATCCACTAAATGAGGGAATAATATGTGTGAGGGTACCCCAGGAGAGTTCCAAATGTGTGTGGGTAGAATATATATCCCACGGGGGTAAAATTGAAAAAAGTTGAAAAATATATTTTTTTTGGACTTAGCCATTTTTCCAGCGTTTATCAGACTTTCAGATAGGGCAAATGTCAGTGAGCGTTCCGATTTCAGTTCCAGAGCGATTCGCCCAATGAGTCCTTGATATTTAGTCGTTTTCAGCCAATTTTCTGGATTTTTGAAAAATTCACTTTTTTGTGAAAATATCCACTAAATGAGGGAATAATATGTGTGAGGGTACCCCAGGAGAGTTCCAAATGTGTGTGGGTAGAATATATATCCTACGGGGGTAAAATTGAAAAAAGCTGAAAAAATTTTTTTTTTGGACTTAGACATTTTTCCGGCGTTTATCAGACTTTCAGATAGGGCAAATGTCAGTGAGCGTTCCGATTTCAGTTCCAGAGCTATTCGCCCAATGAGTCCTTGATATTTAGTAATTTTCAGCTAATTTTCTGGATTTTTGAAAATTTCACTTTTTTGTGAAAATATCCACTAAATGAGTGAATAATATGTGTGAGGGTACCCCAGGAGAGTTCCAAATGTGTGTGGGTAGAATATATATCCCACGGGGGTAAAATTGAAAAAAGCTGAAAAAAATTTTTTTTTGGACTTAGACATTTTTCCGGCGTTTATCAGACTTTCAGATAGGGCAAATGTCAGTGAGCGTTCCGATTTCAGTTCCAGAGCTATTCGCCCAATGATTCCTTGATATTTAGTAATTTTCAGCTAATTTTCTGGATTTTTGAAAATTTCACTTTTTTGTGAAAATATCCACTAAATGAGGGAATAATATGTGTGAGGGTACCCCAGGAGAGTTCCAAATGTGTGTGGGTAGAATATATATCCCACGGGGTAAAATTTAAAAAAGTTGAAAAATTTTTTTTTTTGGGACTTTTGTCATTTTTTTGGCGTTTATCAGACTTTCAGATAGGGCAAATGTCAGTGAGCGTTCCGATTTCAGTTCCAGAGCGATTCGCCCAATGAGTCCTTGATATTTAGTCGTTTTCAGCCAATTTTCTGGATTTTTGAAAAATTCACTTTTTTGTGAAAATATCCACTAAATGAGGGAATAATATGTGTGAGGGTACCCCAGGAGAGTTCCAAATGTGTGTGGGTAGAATATATATCCTACGGGGGTAAAATTGAAAAAAGCTGAAAAAATTTTTTTTTTGGACTTAGACATTTTTCCGGCGTTTATCAGACTTTCAGATAGGGCAAATGTCAGTGAGCGTTCCGATTTCAGTTCCAGAGCTATTCGCCCAATGAGTCCTTGATATTTAGTAATTTTCAGCTAATTTTCTGGATTTTTGAAAATTTCACTTTTTTGTGAAAATATCCACTAAATGAGTGAATAATATGTGTGAGGGTACCCCAGGAGAGTTCCAAATGTGTGTGGGTAGAATATATATCCCACGGGGGTAAAATTGAAAAAAGCTGAAAAAAATTTTTTTTTGGACTTAGACATTTTTCCGGCGTTTATCAGACTTTCAGATAGGGCAAATGTCAGTGAGCGTTCCGATTTCAGTTCCAGAGCTATTCGCCCAATGATTCCTTGATATTTAGTAATTTTCAGCTAATTTTCTGGATTTTTGAAAATTTCACTTTTTTGTGAAAATATCCACTAAATGAGGGAATAATATGTGTGAGGGTACCCCAGGAGAGTTCCAAATGTGTGTGGGTAGAATATATATCCCACGGGGTAAAATTTAAAAAAGTTGAAAAATTTTTTTTTTTGGGACTTTTGTCATTTTTTTGGCGTTTATCAGACTTTCAGATAGGGCAAATGTCAGTGAGCGTTCCGATTTCAGTTCCAGAGCGATTCGCCCAATGAGTCCTTGATATTTATTCGTTTTCAGCCAATTTTCTGGATTTTTGAAAATTTCACTTTTTTGTGAAAATATCCACTAAATGAGGGAATAATATGTGTGAGGGTACCCCAGGAGAGTTCCAAATGTGTGTGGGTAGAATATATATCCCACGGGGGTAAAATTGAAAAAAGTTGAAAAATTTTTTTTTTTGGACTTAGCCATTTTTCCAGCGTTTATCAGGCTTTCAGATAGGGCAAATTTCAGTGAGCGTTCCGATTTCAGTTCCAGAGCGATTCGCCCAATGAGTCCTTGATATTTAGTCGTTTTCAGCCAATTTTCTGGATTTTTGAAAAATTCACTTTTTTGTGAAAATATCCACTAAATGAGGGAATAATATGTGTGAGGGTACCCCAGGAGAGTTCCAAATGTGTGTGGGTAGAATATATATCCCACGTGGGTAAAATTGAAAAAAGTTGAAAAATATATATTTTTTGGACTTAGCCATTTTTCCAGCGTTTATCAGACTTTCAGATAGGGCAAATGTCAGTGAGCGTTCCGATTTCAGTTTCAGAGCGATTCTCCCAATGAGTCCTTGATATTTAGTCGTTTTTAGACAATATTTTGGATTTTTGAAAATTTCACTTTTTTGTGAAAATATCCACTAAATGAGGGAATAATATGTGTGAGGGTACCCCAGGAGAGTTCCAAATGTGTGTGGGTAGAATATATATCCCAAGGGGGTAAAATTTAAAAAAGTTCAAAAAAATTTTTTTTTTGGACTTAGTCATTTTTCCGGCGTTTATCAGACTTTCAGATAGGGCAAATGTCAGTGAGCATTCCGATTTCAGTTTCAGAGCGATTCTCCCAATGAGTCCTTGATATTTAGTCGTTTTTAGCCAATATTTTGGATTTTTGAAAATTTCACTTTTTTGTGAAAATATCCACTAAATGAGGGAATAATATGTGTGAGGGTACCCCAGGAGAGTTCCAAATGTGTGTGGGTAGACTATATATCCCACGGGGGTAAAATTGAAAAAAGCTGAAAAATTTTTTTTTTTCGACCTAGACACTTTTCCGGCGTTTATCAGACTTTCAGATAGGGCAAATGTCAGTGAGCGTTCCGATTTCAGTTTCAGAGCGATTCTCCCAATGAGTCCTTGATATTTAGTCGTTTTTAGACAATATTTTGGATTTTTGAAAATTTCACTTTTTTGTGAAAATATCCACTAAATGAGGGAATAATATGTGTGAGGGTACCCCAGGAGAGTTCCAAATGTGTGTGGGTAGAATATATATCCCACGGGGGTAAAATTTAAAAAAGTTCAAAAAAATTTTTTTTTTGGACTTAGTCATTTTTCCGGCGTTTATCAGACTTTCAGATAGGGCAAATGTCAGTGAGCATTCCGATTTCAGTTTCAGAGCGATTCTCCCAATGAGTCCTTGATATTTAGTCGTTTTTAGCCAATATTTTGGATTTTTGAAAATTTCACTTTTTTGTGAAAATATCCACTAAATGAGGGAATAATATGTGTGAGGGTACCCCAGGAGAGTTCCAAATGTGTGTGGGTAGAATATATATCCCACGGGGGTAAAATTGAAAAAAGCTGAAAAAATTTTTTTTTTCGACCTAGACATTTTTCCGGCGTTTATCAGACTTTCAGATAGGGCAAATGTCAGTGAGCGTTCCGATTTCAGTTCCAGAGCTATTCGCCCAATGAGTCTTTGATATTTAGTCGTTTTCAGCCAATTTTCTGGATTTTTGAAAATTTCACTTTTTTGTGAAAATATCCACTAAATGAGGGAATAATATGTGTGAGGGTACCCCAGGAGAGTTCCAAATGTGTGTGGGTAGAATATATATCCTACGGGGGAAAAATTGAAAAAAGTTGAAAAAATTTTTTTTTTGGACTTAGCCATTTTTCCGGCGTTTATCAGACTTTCAGATAGGGCAAATGTCAGTGAGCATTAAGATTTCAGTTCCAGAGCGATTCGCCCAATGAGTCCTTGATATTTAGTCGTTTTCAGCCAATTTTCTGGATTTTTGAAAATTTCACTTTTTTGTGAAAATATCCACTAAATGAGGGAATAATATGTGTGAGGGTACCCCAGGAGAGTTCGAAATGTGTGTGGGTAGAATATATATCCCACGGGGGTAAAATTGAAAAAAGTTGAAAAAATTTTTTTTTGGACTTAGTCATTTTTCCGGCGTTTATCAGACTTTCATATAGGGCAAATGTCAGTGAGCATTCCGATTTCAGTTCCAGAGTGATTCGCCCAATGAGCCCTTGATATTTATTCGTTTTCAGCCAATTTTCTGGATTTTTGAAAAATTCACTTTTTTTGTGAAAATATCCACTAAATGAGGGAATAATATGTGTGAGTGTACCCCAGGGGAGTTCCAAATGTGTGTGGGTAGAATATATATCCCAAGGAGGGTAAAATTGAAAAAAGTTGAAAAAAAATTTTTTTTTGGACTTAGACATTTTTCCGGCATTTATCAGACTTTCAGATAGGGCAAATGTCAGTGAGCGTTCCGATTTCAGTTCCAGAGCAATTTGCCCAATGAGTCCTTGATATGTAGTCGTTTTCAGCCAATATTTTGGATTTTTGAAAATTTCACTTTTTTGTGAAAATATCCACTAAATGAGGGAATAATATGTGTGAGGGTACCCCAGGAGAGTTCCCAATGTGTCTGGGTAGAATATATATCCCACGGGGGTAAAATTGAAAAAAGTAAAAAAAAATTTTTTTTTGGACTTAGCCATTTTTCCGGCGTTTATCAGACTTTCAGATAGGGCAAATGTCAGTGAGCGTTCCGATTTCAGTTCCAGAGTGGTTCGCCCAATGAGCCCTTGATATTTATTCGTTTTCAGCCAATTTTCTGGATTTTTGAAAAATTCACTTTCTTTGTGAAAATATCCACTAAATGAGGGAATAATATGTGTGAGGGTACCCCAGGAGAGTTCCAAATGTGTGTGGGTAGAATATATATCCCACGGGGGTAAAATTGAAAAAAGTTGAAAAATTTTTTTTTTTTAGACTTAGGCATTTTTCCGGCATTTATCAGACTTTCAGATAGGGCAAATGTCAGTGAGCGTTCCGATTTCAGTTCCAGAGCGATTCGCCCAATGAGTCCTTGATATTTAGTCGTTTTCAGCCAATTTTCTGGATTTTTGAAAAATTCACTTTTTTGTGAAAATATCCACTAAATGAGGGAATAATATGTGTGAGGGTACCCCAGGAGAGTTCCAAATGTGTGTGGGTAAAATATATATCCCACGGGGGTAAAATTGAAAAAAGTTGAAAAATTTTTTTGGGGGGATTTAGCCATTTTTCCGGCGTTTATCAGACTTTCAGATAGGGCAAATGTCAGTGAGCGTTCCGATTTCAGTTCCAGAGCGATTCGCCCAATGAGTCCTTGATATTTAGTAGTTTTCAGCCAATATTTTGGATTTTTGAAAATTTCACTTTTTTGTGAAAATATCCACTAAATGAGGGAATAATATGTGTGAGGGTACCCCAGGAGTGTTCCAAATGTGCGTGGTTACAATATATATCCCACGGGGGTAAAATTTAAAAAAGTTGAAAATTTTTTTTTTTTGGACTTAGTCATTTTTTCAGCGTTTATCAGACTTTCAGATAGGGCAAATGTCAGTGAGCATTCCGATTTCAGTTTCAGAGCGATTCTCCCAATGAGTCCTTGATATTTAGTCGTTTTTAGCCAATATTTTGGATTTTTGAAAATTTCACTTTTTTGTGAAAATATCCACTAAATGAGGGAATAATATGTGTGAGGGTACCCCAGGAGAGTTCCAAATGTGTGTGGGTAAAATATATATCCCACGGGGGTAAAATTGAAAAAAGTTGAAAAATTTTTTTTTGGGGATTTAGCCATTTTTCCGGTGTTTATCAGACTTTCAGATAGGGCAAATGTCAGTGAGCGTTCCGATTTCAGTTCCAGAGCGATTCGCCCAATGAGTCCTTGATATTTAGTCGTTTTCAGCCAATTTTCTGGATTTTTGAAAAATTCACTTTTTTTGTGAAAATATCCACTAAATGAGGGAATAATATGTGTGAGGGTACCCCAGGAGAGTTCCAAATGTGTGTGGGTAGAATATATATCCCACGGGGGTAAAATTTAAAAAAGTTGAAAATTATTTTTTTTTGGACTTAGTCATTTTTTCGGCGTTTATCAGACTTTCAGATAGGGCAAATGTCAGTGAGCGTTCCGATTTCAGTTCCAGAGCGATTCGCCCAATGAGTCCGTGATATTTATTCGTTTTCAGCCAATTTTCTGGATTTTTGAAAATTTCACTTTTTTGTGAAAATATCCACTAAATGAGGGAATAATATGTGTGAGGGTACCCCAGGAGAGTTCCAAACGTGTGTGGGTAGAATATATATCCCACGGGGGTAAAATTGAAAAAAGTTGAAAAATTTTTTTGGGGGGATTTAGCCATTTTTCCGGCGTTTATCAGACTTTCAGATCGGGCAAATGTCAGTGAGCGTTCCGATTTCAGTTCCAGAGCGATTCGCCCAATGAGTCCTTGATATTTAGTCGTTTTTAGCCAATATTTTGGATTTTTGAAAATTTCACTTTTTTGTGAAAATATCCACTAAATGAGGGAATAATATGTGTGAGGGTACCCCAGGAGTGTTGTAAATGTGCGTGGTTACAATATATATCCCATGGGGGTAAAATTGAAAAAAGTTGAAATTTTTTTTTTTTTGGACTTAGTCATCTTTCCGGCGTTTATCAGACTTTCAGATAGGTCAAATGTCAGTGAGCGTTCCGATTTCAGTTCCAGAGTGATTCGCCCAATGAGCCCTTGATATTTATTCGTTTTCAGCCAATTTTCTGGATTTTTGAAAAATTCACTTTTTTTGTGAAAATATCCACTAAATGAGGGAATAATATGTGTGAGGGTACCCCAGGAGAGTTCCAAATGTGTGTGGGTAGAATATATATCCCACGGGGGTAAAATTTAAAAAAGTTGAAATTTTTTTTTTTTGGACTTAGTCATTTTTTCAGCGTTTATCAGACTTTCAGATAGGGCAAATGTCAGTGAGCGTTCCGATTTCAGTTCCAGAGCGATTCGCCCAATGAGTCCTTGATATTTATTCGTTTTCAGCCAATTTTCTGGATTTTTGAAAATTTCACTTTTTTGTGAAAATATCCACTAAATGAGGGAATAATATGTGTGAGGGTACCCCAGGAGAGTTCCAAATGTGTGTGTTTAGAATATATATCCCACGGGGATAAAATTGAAAAAAGTTTAAAAAATTTTTTTTTTGGACTTAGTCATTTTTCCGGCGTTTATCAGACTTTCAGATAGGTAAAATGTCAGTGAGCGTTCCGATTTCAGTTCCAGAGCGATTCGCTCAATGAGTCCTTGATATTTATTCGTTTTCAGCCAATTTTCTGGATTTTTCAAAAATTTACTTTTTTGTGAAAATATCCACTAAATGAGAGAATAATATGTGTGAGGATACCCCAGGAGAGTTCCAAATGTGTGTGGGTAGAATATATATCCCACGGGGGTAAAATTAAAGAAAGTTAAAAAAAATTTTTTTTGGACTAAGACATTTTTCCGGCGTTTATCAGACTTTCAGATAGGGCAATTGTCAGTGAGAGTTCCGATTTCAGTTCCAGAGCGATTCTCCCAATGAGTCCTTGATATTTAGTCCTTTTTAGGCAATATTTTGGATTTTTGAAAATTTCACTTTTTTGTGAAAATATCCACTAAATGAGGGAATAATATGTGTGAGGGTACCCCAGGAGTGTTCCAAATGTGTGTGGGTAGAATATATATCCCACGGGGCTAAAATTTAAAAAAGTTGAAACATTTTTTTTTTTGGACTTAGCCATTTTTCTGGCGTTTATCAGACTTTCATATAGGGCAAATGTCAGTGAGCGTTCCGATTTCAGTTCCAGAGCGATTCGCCCAATGAGTCCTTGATATTTATTCGTTTTCAGCCAATTTTCTGGATTTTTGAAAATTTCACTTTTTTTGTGAAAATATCCACTAAATGAGGGAATAATATGTGTGAGGGTACCCCAGGAGAGTTCCAAATGTGTGTGGGTAGAATATATATCCCACGGGGGTAAAATTGAAAAAAGTAAAAAAAAATTTTTTTTTGGACTTAGCCATTTTTCCGGCGTTTATCAGACTTTCAGATAGGGCAAATGTCAGTGAGCGTTCCGATTTCAGTTCCAGAGTGGTTCGCCCAATGAGCCCTTGATATTTATTCGTTTTCAGCCAATTTTCTGGATTTTTGAAAAATTCACTTTTTTTGTGAAAATATCCACTAAATGAGGGAATAATATGTGTGAGGGTACCCCAGGAGAGTTCCAAATGTGTGTGGGTAGAATATATATCCCACGGGGGTAAAATTGAAAAAAGTTGAAAAATTTTTTTTTTTTAGACTTAGGCATTTTTCCGGCATTTATCAGACTTTCAGATAGGGCAAATGTCAGTGAGCGTTCCGATTTCAGTTCCAGAGCGATTCGCCCAATGAGTCCTTGATATTTAGTCGTTTTCAGCCAATTTTCTGGATTTTTGAAAAATTCACTTTTTTGTGAAAATATCCACTAAATGAGGGAATAATATGTGTGAGGGTACCCCAGGAGAGTTCCAAATGTGTGTGGGTAAAATATATATCCCACGGGGGTAAAATTGAAAAAAGTTGAAAAATATTTTTTTTGGGGATTTAGCCATTTTTCCGGCGTTTATCAGACTTTCAGATAGGGCAAATGTCAGTGAGCGTTCCGATTTCAGTTCCAGAGCGATTCGCCCAATGAGTCCTTGATATTTAGTAGTTTTCAGCCAATATTTTGGATTTTTGAAAATTTCACTTTTTTGTGAAAATATCCACTAAATGAGGGAATAATATGTGTGAGGGTACCCCAGGAGTGTTCTAAATGTGCGTGGTTACAATATATATCCCATGGGGGTAAAATTGAAAAGAGTTGAAAATTTTTTTTTTTTGGACTTAGTCATCTTTCCGGCGTTTATCAGACTTTCAGATAGGTCAAATGTCAGTGAGCGTTCCGATTTCAGTTCCAGAGTGATTCGCCCAATGAGCCCTTGATATTTATTCGTTTTCAGCCAATTTTCTGGATTTTTGAAAAATTCACTTTTTTTGTGAAAATATCCACTAAATGAGGGAATAATATGTGTGAGGGTACCCCAGGAGAGTTCCAAATGTGTGTGGGTAGAATATATATCCCACGGGGGTAAAATTTAAAAAAGTTGAAAATTTTTCTTTTTTGGACTTAGTCATTTTTTCAGCGTTTATCAGACTTTCAGATAGGGCAAATGTCAGTGAGCGTTCCGATTTCAGTTCCAGAGCGATTCGCCCAATGAGTCCTTGATATTTATTCGTTTTCAGCCAATTTTCTGGAATTTTGAAAATTTCACTTTTTTGTGAAAATATCCACTAAATGAGGGAATAATATGTGTGAGGGTACCCCAGGAGAGTTCCAAATGTGTGTGGGTAGAATATATATCCCACGGGGGTAAAATTGAAAAAATGTGAAAAAAAATTTTTTTTGGACTTAGTCATTTTTCCGGCGTTTATCAGACTTTCAGATAGGGCAAATGTCAGTAAGTGTTCCGATTTCAGTTCCAGAGCGATTCGCCCAATGAGTCCTTGATATTTAGTCGTTTTCTGCCAATTTTCTGGATTTTTGAAAATTTCACTTTTTTGTGAAAATATCCACTAAATGAGAGAATAATATGTGTGAGGATACCCCAGGAGAGTTCCAAATGTGTGTGGGTAGAATATATATCCCACGGGGGTAAAATTAAAAAAAGTTAAAAAATTTTTTTTATGGACTAAGACATTTTTCCGGCGTTTATCAGACTTTCAGATAGGGCAATTGTCAGTGAGCGTTCCGATTTCAGTTCCAGAGCGATTCTCCCAATGAGTCCTTGATATTTAGTCCTTTTTAGGCAATATTTTGGATTTTTGAAAATTTCACTTTTTTGTGAAAATATCCACTAAATGAGGGAATAATATGTGTGAGGATACCCCAGGAGAGTTCCAAATGTGTGTGGGTAGAATATATATCCCACGGGGGTAAAATTAAAAAAAGTTTAAAAAAATTTTTTTTTGGACTTAGACATTTTTCCGGCGTTTATCAGACTTTCAGATAGGGCAAATGTCAGTGAGCGTTCCGATTTCAGTTCCAGAGTGGTTCGCCCAATGAGCCCTTGATATTTATTCGTTTTCAGCCAATTTTCTGGATTTTTGAAAAATTCACTTTTTTTGTGAAAATATCCACTAAATGAGGGAATAATATGTGTGAGGGTACCCCAGGAGAGTTCCAAATGTGTGTGGGTAGAATATATATCCCACGGGGGTAAAATTGAAAAAAGTTGAAAAATTTTTTTTTTTTAGACTTAGGCATTTTTCCGGCATTTATCAGACTTTCAGATAGGGCAAATGTCAGTGAGCATTCCGATTTCAGTTCCAGAGCGATTCGCCCAATGAGTCCTTGATATTTAGTAGTTTTCAGCCAATATTTTGGATTTTTGAAAATTTCACTTTTTTGTGAAAATATCCACTAAATGAGGGAATAATATGTGTGAGGGTACCCCAGGAGTGTTCTAAATGTGCGTGGTTACAATATATATCCCATGGGGGTAAAATTGAAAAAAGTTGAAAATTTTTTTTTTTTGGACTTAGTCATCTTTCCGGCGTTTATCAGACTTTCAGATAGGTCAAATGTCAGTGAGCGTTCCGATTTCAGTTCCAGAGTGATTCGCCCAATGAGCCCTTGATATTTATTCGTTTTCAGCCAATTTTCTGGATTTTTGAAAAATTCACTATTTTTGTGAAAATATCCACTAAATGAGGGAATAATATGTGTGAGGGTACCCCAGGAGAGTTCCAAATGTGTGTGGGTAGAATATATATCCCACTGGGGTAAAATTTAAAAAAGTTGAAAATTTTTCTTTTTTGGACTTAGTCATTTTTTCAGCGTTTATCAGACTTTCAGATAGGGCAAATGTCAGTGAGCGTTCCGATTTCAGTTCCAGAGCGATTCGCCCAATGAGTCCTTGATATTTATTCGTTTTCAGCCAATTTTCTGGATTTTTGAAAATTTCACTTTTTTGTGAAAATATCCACTAAATGAGGGAATAATATGTGTGAGGGTACCACAGGAGTGTTCCAAATGCGTGTGGGTAGAATATATATCCCACGGGGGTAAAATTGAAAAAAGTTGAAAAAAATTTTTTTTGGACTTAGTCATTTTTCCGGCGTTTATCAGACTTTCAGATAGGGCAAATGTCAGTGAGCATTCCGATTTCAGTTCCAGAGTGATTCGCCCAATGAGCCCTTGATATTTATTCGTTTTCAGCCAATTTTCTGGATTTTTGAAAAATTCACTTTTTTTGTGAAAATATCCACTAAATGAGGGAATAATATGTGTGAGTGTACCCCAGGGGAGTTCCAAATGTGTGTGGGTAGAATATATATCCCAAGGAGGGTAAAATTGAAAAAAGTTGAAAAAAAATTTTTTTTTGGACTTAGACATTTTTCCGGCATTTATCAGACTTTCAGATAGGGCAAATGTCAGTGAGCGTTCCGATTTCAGTTCCAGAGCGATTTGCCCAATGAGTCCTTGATATGTAGTCGTTTTCAGCCAATATTTTGGATTTTTGAAAATTTCACTTTTTTGTGAAAATATCCACTAAATGAGGGAATAATATGTGTGAGGGTACCCCAGGAGAGTTCCCAATGTGTGTGGGTAGAATATATATCCCATGGGGGTAAAATTGAAAAAAGTTGAAAAATTTTTTTTTGGACTTAGACATTCTTCCGGCGTTTATCAGACTTTCAGATAGGGCAAATGTCAGTGAGCGTTCTGATTTCAGTTCCAGAGCGATTCGCCCAATGAGTCCTTGATATTTATTCGTCTTCAGCTGATTTTCTGGATTTTTGAAAATTTCACTTTTTTGTGAAAATATCCACTAAATGAGGGAATAATATGTGTGAGGGTACCCCAGGAGAGTTCCAAATGTGTGTGGGTAGAATATATATCCCACTGGGGTAAAATTGAAAAAAGTAAAAAAAAATTTTTTTTTGGACTTAGCCATTTTTCCGGCGTTTATCAGACTTTCAGATAGGGCAAATGTCAGTGAGCGTTCCGATTTCAGTTCCAGAGTGGTTCGCCCAATGAGCCCTTGATATTTATTCGTTTTCAGCCAATTTTCTGGATTTTTGAAAAATTCACTTTTTTTGTGAAAATATCCACTAAATGAGGGAATAATATGTGTGAGGGTACCCCAGGAGAGTTCCAAATGTGTGTGGGTAGAATATATATCCCACGGGGGTAAAATTGAAAAAAGTTGAAAAATTTTTTTTTTTTAGACTTAGGCATTTTTCCGGCATTTATCAGACATTCAGATAGGGCAAATGTCAGTGAGCGTTCCGATTTCAGTTCCAGAGCGATTCGCCCAATGAGTCCTTGATATTTAGTCGTTTTCAGCCAATTTTCTGGATTTTTGAAAAATTCACTTTTTTTGTGAAAATATCCACTAAATGAGGGAATAATATGTGTGAGGGTACCCCAGGAGAGTTCCAAATGTGTGTGGGTAGAATATATATCCCACGGGGGTAAAATTTAAAAAAGTTGAAAATTTTTTTTTTTTGGACTTGGTCATTTTTTCAGCGTTTATCAGACTTTCAGATAGGGCAAATGTCAGTGAGCGTTCCGATTTCAGTTCCAGAGCGATTCGCCCAATGAGTCCTTGATATTTATTCGTTTTCAGCCAATTTTCTGGATTTTTGAAAATTTCACTTTTTTGTGAAAATATCCACTAAATGAGAGAATAATATGTGTGAGGATACCCCAGGAGAGTTCCAAATGTGTGTGGGTAGAATATATATCCCACGGGGGTAAAATTGAAAAAAGTTGAAAAATTTTTTTTTTTTAGACTTAGGCATTTTTCCGGCATTTATCAGACTTTCAGATAGGGCAAATGTCAGTGAGCGTTCCGATTTCAGTTCCAGAGCGATTCGCCCAATGAGTCCTTGATATTTAGTCGTTTTTAGCCAATTTTCTGGATTTTTGAAAAATTCACTTTTTTGTGAAAATATCCACTAAATGAGGGAATAATATGTGTGAGGGTACCACAGGAGAGTTCCAAATGTGTGTGGGTAGAATATATATCCCACGGGGGTAAAATTAAAAAAAGTTAAAAAAATTTTTTTTTGGACTAAGACATTTTTCCGGCGTTTATCAGACTTTCAGATAGGGCAATTGTCAGTGAGCGTTCCGATTTCAGTTCCAGAGCGATTCTCCCAATGAGTCCTTGATATTTAGTCCTTTTTAGGCAATATTTTGGATTTTTGAAAATTTCACTTTTTTGTGAAAATATCCACTAAATGAGGGAATAATATGTGTGAGGATACCCCAGGAGAGTTCCAAATGTGTGTGGGTAGAATATATATCCCACGGGGGTAAAATTAAAAAAAGTTTAAAAAAATTTTTTTTTGGACTTACACATTTTTCCGGCGTTTATCAGACTTTCAGATAGGGCAAATGTCAGTGAGCGTTCCGATTTCAGTTCCAGAGCGATTCGCCCAATGAGTCGTTGATATTTATTCGTTTCCAGCCAATTTTCTGGATTTTTGAAAATTTCACTTTTTTGTGAAAATATCCACTAAATGAGGGAATAATATGTGTGAGGGTACCCCAGGAGTGTTCCAAATGTGTGTGGGTAGAATATATATCCCACGGGGGTAAAATTGAAATAAGTTCAAAAAAATTTTTTTTTTGGACTTTGTCATTTTTCCGGCGTTTATCAGACTTTCAGATAGGGCAAATGTCAGTGAGCGTTCCAATTTCATTACCAAAGCGATTCGCCCAATGAGCCCTTGATATTTATTCGTTTTCAGCCAATTTTCTGGATTTTTGAAAAATTCACTTTTTTTGTGAAAATATCCACTAAATGAGGGAATAATACGTGTGAGGGTACCCCAGGAGAGTTCCAAATGTGTGTGGGTAGAATATATATCCCACGGGGGTAAAATTTAAAAAAGTAAAAAAAAATTTTTTTTTGGACTTAGTCATTTTTCCGGCGTTTATCAGACTTTCAGATAGGGCAAATGTCAGTGAGCGTTCCGATTTCAGTTCCAGAGTGGTTCGCCCAATGAGCCCTTGATATCTATTCGTTTTCAGCCAATTTTCTGGATTTTTGAAAAATTCACTTTTTTTGTGAAAATATCCACTAAATGAGGGAATAATATAATGAGGGAATAATATGTGTGAGGGTACCCCAGGAGAGTTCCAAATGTGTGTGGGTAGAATATATATCCCACGGGGGTAAAATTGAAAAAAGTTGAAAAATATATTTTTTTTGGACTTAGCCATTTTTCCAGCGTTTATCAGACTTTCAGATAGGGCAAATGTCAGTGAGCGTTCCGATTTCAGTTCCAGAGCGATTTGCCCAATGAGTCCTTGATATGTAGTCGTTTTCAGCCAATATTTTGGATTTTTGAAAATTTCACTTTTTTGTGAAAATATCCACTAAATGAGAGAATAATATGTGTGAGGATACCCCAGGAGAGTTCCAAATGTGTGTGGGTAGAATATATATCCCACGGGGGTAAAATTAAAAAAAGTTAAAAAAATTTTTTTTTGGACTAAGACATTTTTCCGGCGTTTATCAGACTTTCAGATAGGGCAATTGTCAGTGAGCGTTCCGATTTCAGTTCCAGAGCGATTCTCCCAATGAGTCCTTGATATTTAGTCCTTTTTAGGCAATATTTTGGATTTTTGAAAATTTCACTTTTTTGTGAAAATATCCACTAAATGAGGGAATAATATGTGTGAGGATACCCCAGGAGAGTTCCAAATGTGTGTGGGTAGAATATATATCCCACGGGGGTAAAATTAAAAAAAGTTTAAAAAAATTTTTTTTTGGACTTACACATTTTTCCGGCGTTTATCAGACTTTCAGATAGGGCAAATGTCAGTGAGCGTTCCGATTTCAGTTCCAGAGCGATTCGCCCAATGAGTCGTTGATATTTATTCGTTTTCAGCCAATTTTCTGGATTTTTGAAAATTTCACTTTTTTGTGAAAATATCCACTAAATGAGGGAATAATATGTGTGAGGGTACCCCAGGAGTGTTCCAAATGTGTGTGGGTAGAATATATATCCCACGGGGGTAAAATTGAAATAAGTTCAAAAAAATTTTTTTTTTGGACTTTGTCATTTTTCCGGCGTTTATCAGACTTTCAGATAGGGCAAATGTCAGTGAGCGTTCCGATTTCATTACCAAAGCGATTCGCCCAATGAGCCCTTGATATTTATTCGTTTTCAGCCAATTTTCTGGATTTTTGAAAAATTCACTTTTTTTGTGAAAATATCCACTAAATGAGGGAATAATACGTGTGAGGGTACCCCAGGAGAGTTCCAAATGTGTGTGGGTAGAATATATATCCCACGGGGGTAAAATTGAAAAAAGTAAAAAAAAATTTTTTTTTGGACTTAGTCATTTTTCCGGCGTTTATCAGACTTTCAGATAGGGCAAATGTCAGTGAGCGTTCCAATTTCAGTTCCAGAGTGGTTCGCCCAATGAGCCCTTGATATCTATTCGTTTTCAGCCAATTTTCTGGATTTTTGAAAAATTCACTTTTTTTGTGAAAATATCCACTAAATGAGGGAATAATATGTGTGAGGGTACCCCAGGAGAGTTCCAAATGTGTGTGGGTAGAATATATATCCCACGGGGGTAAAATTGAAAAAAGTTGAAAAATATATTTTTTTTGGACTTAGCCATTTTTCCAGCGTTTATCAGACTTTCAGATAGGGCAAATGTCAGTGAGCGTTCCGATTTCAGTTCCAGAGCGATTTGCCCAATGAGTCCTTGATATGTAGTCGTTTTCAGCCAATATTTTGGATTTTTGAAAATTTCACTTTTTTGTGAAAATATCCACTAAATGAGGGAATAATATGTGTGAGGGTACCCCAGGAGAGTTCCAAATGTGTGTGGGTAGAATATATATCCCACGGGGGTAAAATTGAAAAAAGTTGAAAAAAATTTTTTTTGGGACTTAGGCATTTTTCCGGCATTCATCAGACTTTCAGATAGGGCAAATGTCAGTGAGCGTTCCGATTTCAGTTTCAGAGCGATTCTCCCAATGAGTCCTTGATATTTAGTCGTTTTTAGACAATATTTTGGATTTTTGAAAATTTCACTTTTTTGTGAAAATATCCACAAAATGAGGGAATAATATGTGTGTGGGTACCCCAGGAGAGTTCCAAATGTGTGTGGGTAGAATATATATCCTACGGGGGAAAAATTGAAAAAAGTTGAAAAAATTTTTTTTTTGGACTTAGCCATTTTTCCGGCGTTTATCAGACTTTCAGATAGGGCAAATGTCAGTGAGCGTTAAGATTTCAGTTTCAGAGCGATTCTCCCAATGAGTCCTTGATGTTTGTCGTTTTTAGCCAATATTTTGGATTTTTGAAAATTTCACTTTTTTGTGAAAATATCCACTAAATGAGGGAATAATATGTGTGAGGGTACCCCAGGAGACTTCCAAATGTTTGTGGGTAGAATATATATCCCACGGGGGTAAAATTGAAAAAAGTTTAAAAAAATGTTTTTTTGGACTCAGACATTTTTCCGACGTTTATCAGACTTTCAGATACGGCAAATGTCAGTGAGCGTTCCGATTTCAGTTCCAGAGTGATTCGCCCAATGAGTCCTTGATATTTATTCGTTTTCAGCCAATTTTCTGGATTTTTGAAAATTTCACTTTTTTGTGAAAATATCCACTAAATGAGGGAATAATATGTGTGAGGGTATCCCAGGAGACTTCCAAATGTTTGTGGGTAGAATATATATCCCACGGGGGTAAAATTGAAAAAAGTTGAAAATTTTTTTTTTTTTGGACTTAGCCATTTTTCCGGCGTTTATCAGACTTTCAGATAGGGCAAATGTCAGTGAGCGTTCCGATTTCAGTTCCAGAGCGATTCGCCCAATGAGTCCTTGATATTTATTCGTTTTCAGCCAATTTTCTGGATTTTTGAAAATTTCACTTTTTTGTGAAAATATCCACTAAATGAGGGAATAATATGTGTGAGGGTACCCCAGGAGAGTTCCAAATGTGTGTGGGTAGAATATATATCCTACGGGGGTAAAATTGAAAAAAGTTGAAAAAAATTTTTTTTTGGACTTAGCCATTTTTCCGGCGTTTATCAGACTTTCAGATAGGACAAATGTCAGTGAGAGTTCCGATATCAGTTTCAGAGCGATTCTCCCAATGAGTCCTTGATATTTAGTCGTTTTTAGCCATTATTTTGGATTTTTGAAAATTTCACTTTTTTGTGAAAATATCCACTAAATGAGGGAATAATATGTGTGAGGGTACCCCAGGAGAGTTCCAAATGTGTGTGGGTAGAATATATATCCCACGGGGGTAAAATTGAAAAAAGTTGAAAAATTTTTTTTTTTCGACCTAGACCTTTTTCCGGCGTTTATCAGACTTTCAGATAGGGCAAATGTCAGTGAGCGTTCCGATTTCAGTTCCAGAGCTATTCGCCCAATGAGTCCTTGATATTTAGTCGTTTTCAGCCAATTTTCTGGATTTTTGAAAATTTCAGTTTTTTGTGAAAATATCCACTAAATGAGGGAATAATATGTGTGAGGGTACCCCAGGAGAGTTCCAAATGTGTGTGGGTAGAATATATATCCTACGGGGGAAAAATTGAAAAAAGTTGAAAAAAATTTTTTTTTGGACTTAGCCATTTTTCCGGCGTTTATCAGACTTTCAGATAGGGCAAATGTCAGTGAGCATTAAGATTTCAGTTTCAGAGCGATTCTCCCAATGAGTCCTTGATGTTTGTCGTTTTTAGCCAATATTTTGGATTTTTGAAAATTTCACTTTTTTGTGAAAATATCCACTAAATGAGGGAATAATATGTGTGAGGGTACTCCAGGAGAGTTCCAAATGTGTGTGGGTAGAATATATATCCCACGGGGGTAAAATTGAAAAAAGTTGAAAAAATTTTTTTTTTGGAGTTAGACATTTTTCCGGCGTTTATCAGACTTTCAGATAGGGCAAATGTCAGTGAGCGTTCCGATTTCAGTTCCAGAGCGATTCTCCCAATGAGTCCTTGATGTTTGTCGTTTTTAGCCAATATTTTGGATTTTTGAAAATTTCACTTTTTTGTGAAAATATCCACTAAATGAGGGAATAATATGTGTGAGGGTACTCCAGGAGAGTTCCAAATGTGTGTGGGTAGAATATATATCCCACGGGGGTAAAATTGAAAAAAGTTGAAAAAAAATTTTTTTTGGACTTAGACATTTTTCCGGCGTTTATCAGACTTTCAGATAGGGCAATTGTCATTGAGCGTTCCGATTTCAGATCCAGAGTGATTTGCCCAATGAGTCCTTGATATTTATTCGTTTTCAGCCAATTTTCTGGATTTTTGAAAACTTCACTTTTTTGTGAAAATATCCACTAAATGAGGGAATAATATGTGTGAGGGTACCCCAGGAGACTTCCAAAAGTTTGTGGGTAGAATATATATCCCACGGGGGTAAAATTGAAAAAAGTTGAAAAATTTTTTTTTTTGGACTTAGCCATTTTTCCAGCGTTTATCAGACTTTCAGATAGGGCAAATGTCAGTGAGCGTTCCGATTTCAGTTCCAGAGCGATTTGCCCAATGAGTCCTTGATATGTAGTCGTTTTCAGCCAACATTTTGGATTTTTGAAAATTTCACTTTTTTGTGAAAATATCCACTAAATGAGGGAATAATATGTGTGAGTGTACCCCAGGAGAGTTCCAAATGTGTGTGGGTAGAATATATATCCCACGGGGGTAAAATTTAAAAAAGTTGAAAAATTTATTTTTTTTGGAGTTTTGTCATTTTTTTGGCGTTTATCAGACTTTCAGATAGGGCAAATGTCAGTGAGCGTTCCGATTTCAGTTCCAGAGCGATTCGCCCAATGAGTCCTTGATATTTATTCGTTTTCAGCCAATTTTCTGGATTTTTGAAAATTTCACTTTTTTGTGAAAATATCCACTAAATGAGGGAATAATATGTGTGAGGGTACCCCAGGAGAGTTCCAAATGTGTGTGGGTAGAATATATATCCCACGGGGGTAAAATTGAAAAAAGTTGAAAAAAAAATTTTTTTGGAGTTAGACATTTTTCCGGCGTTTATCAGACTTTCAGATAGGGCAATTGTCATTGAGCGTTCCGATTTCAGTTCCAGAGTGATTCGCCCAATGAGTCCTTGATATTTATTCGTTTTCAGCCAATTTTCTGGATTTTTGAAAATTTCACTTTTTTGTGAAAATATCCACTAAATGAGGGAATAATATGTGTGAGGGTACCCCAGGAGAGTTCCAAATGTGTGTGGGTAGAATATATATCCTACGGGGGTAAAATTGAAAAAAGTTTAAAAAATTTTTTTTTTGGACTTAGTCTTTTTTCCGGCGTTTATCAGACTTTCAGATAGGGCAAATGTCAGTGAGCGTTCCGATTTCAGTTCCAGAGCAATTCGCCCAATGAGTCCTTGATATTTAGTAATTTTCAGCTAATTTTCTGGATTTTTGAAAATTTCACTTTTTTGTGAAAATATCCACTAAATGAGGGAATAATATGTGTGAGGGTACTCCAGGAGTGTTCCAAATGTGTGTGGGTAGAATATATATCCCACGGGGGTAAAATTGAAAAAAGTTGAAAAAAAATTTTTTTTGGACTTAGTTTTTTTTCCGGCGTTTATCAGACTTTCAGATAGGGCAATTGTCATTGAGCGTTCCGATTTCAGTTCCAGAGTGATTCGCCCAATGAGTCCTTGATATTTATTCGTTTTCAGCCAATTTTCTGGATTTTTGAAAATTTCACTTTTTTGTGAAAATATCCACTAAATGAGGGAATAATATGTGTGAGGGTATCCCAGGAGACTTCCAAATGTTTGTGGGTAGAATATATATCCCACGGGGGTAAAATTGAAAAAAGTTGAAAATTTTTTTTTTTTTGGACTTAGCCATTTTTCCGGCGTTTATCAGACTTTCAGATAGGGCAAATGTCAGTGAGCGTTCCGATTTCAGTTCCAGAGCGATTCGCAGAATGAGTCCTTGATATTTATTCGTTTTCAGCCAATTTTCTGGATTTTTGAAAATTTCACTTTTTTGTGAAAATATCCACTAAATGAGGGAATAATATGTGTGAGGGTACCCCAGGAGAGTTCCAAATGTGTGTGGGTAGAATATATATCCTACGGGGGTAAAATTGAAAAAAGTTGAAAAAATTTTTTTTTTGGACTTAGCCATTTTTCCGGCGTTTATCAGACTTTCAGATAGGACAAATGTCAGTGAGCATTCCGATATCAGTTTCAGAGCGATTCTCCCAATGAGTCCTTGATATTTAGTCGTTTTTAGCCATTATTTTGGATTTTTGAAAATTTCACTTTTTTGTGAAAATATCCACTAAATGAGGGAATAATATGTGTGAGGGTACCCCAGGAGAGTTCCAAATGTGTGTGGGTAGAATATATATCCCACGGGGGTAAAATTGAAAAAAGCTGAAAATTTTTTTTTTTTCGACCTAGACCTTTTTCCGGCGTTTATCAGACTTTCAGATAGGGCAAATGTCAGTGAGCGTTCCGATTTCAGTTCCAGAGCTATTCGCCCAATGAGTCCTTGATATTTAGTCGTTTTCAGCCAATTTTCTGGATTTTTGAAAATTTCACTTTTTTGTGAAAATATCCACTAAATGAGGGAATAATATGTGTGAGGGTACTCCAGGAGAGTTCCAAATGTGTGTGGGTAGAATATATATCCCACGGGGGTAAAATTTAAAAAAGTTGAAAAATATATATTTTTTGGACTTAGCCATTTTTCCAGCGTTTATCAGACTTTCAGATAGGGCAAATGTCAGTGAGCGTTCCGATTTCAGTTCCAGAGCGATTCTCCCAATGAGTCCTTGATGTTTGTCGTTTTTAGCCAATATTTTGGATTTTTGAAAATTTCACTTTTTTGTGAAAATATCCATTAATGAGGGAATAATATGTGTGAGGGTACCCCAGGAGAGTTCCAAATGTGTGTGGGTAGAATATATATCCTACGGGGGTAAAATTGAAAAAAGCTGAAAAAAATTTTTTTTTGGACTTAGACATTTTTCCGGCGTTTATCAGACTTTCAGATAGGGCAAATGTCAGTGAGCGTTCCGATTTCAGTTCCAGAGCTATTCGCCCAATGAGTCCTTGATATTTAGTAATTTTCAGCTAATTTTCTGGATTTTTGAAAATTTCACTTTTTTGTGAAAATATCCACTAAATGAGGGAATAATATGTGTGAGGGTACCCCAGGAGAGTTCCAAATGTGTGTGGGTAGAATATATATCCCACGGGGGTAAAATTTAAAAAAGTTGAAAAATTTTTTTTTTTTGGACTTTTGTCATTTTTTTGGCGTTTATCAGACTTTCAGATAGGGCAAATGTCAGTGAGCGTTCCGATTTCAGTTTCAGAGCGATTCGCCCAATGAGTCCTTGATATTTATTCGTTTTCAGCCAATTTTCTGGATTTTTGAAAATTTCACTTTTTTGTGAAAATATCCACTAAATGAGGGAATAATATGTGTGAGGGTACCCCAGGAGAGTTCCAAATGTGTGTGGGTAGAATATATATCCCACGGGGGTAAAATTGAAAAAAGTTAAAAAATTTTTTTTTTTTGGACTCAGCCATTTTTCCAGCGTTTATCAGACTTTCAGATAGGGCAAATGTCAGTGAGCGTTCCGATTTCAGTTCCAGAGCGATTCGCCCAATGAGTCCTTGATATTTAGTCGTTTTCAGCCAATTTTCTGGATTTTTGAAAAATTCACTTTTTTGTGAAAATATCCACTAAATGAGGGAATAATATGTGTGAGGGTACCCCAGGAGAGTTCCAAATGTGTGTGGGTAGAATATATATCCCACGGGGGTAAAATTGAAAAAAGCTGAAAAAAATTTTTTTTTGGACTTAGACATTTTTCCGGCGTTTATCAGACTTTCAGATAGGGCAAATGTCAGTGAGCGTTCCGATTTCAGTTCCAGAGCTATTCGCCCAATGAGTCCTTGATATTTAGTAATTTTCAGCTAATTTTCTGGATTTTTGAAAATTTCACTTTTTTGTGAAAATATCCACTAAATGAGGGAATAATATGTGTGAGGGTACCCCAGGAGAGATCCAAATGTGTGTGGGTAGAATATATATCCCACGGGGGTAAAATTGAAAAAAGCTGAAAAAAATTTTTTTTTGGACTTAGACATTTTTCCGGCGTTTATCAGACTTTCAGATAGGGCAAATGTCAGTGAGCGTTCCGATTTCAGTTCCAGAGCTATTCGCCCAATGAGTCCTTGATATTTAGTAATTTTCAGCTAATTTTCTGGATTTTTGAAAATTTCACTTTTTTGGGAAAATATCCACTAAATGAGAGAATAATATGTGTGAGGGTACCCCAGGAGAGTTCCAAATGTGTGTGGGTAGAATATATATCCCACGGGGTAAAATTTAAAAAGGTTGAAAAATTTTTTTTTTTTGGACTTTTGTCATTTTTTTAGCGTTTATCAGACTTTCAGATAGGGCAAATGTCAGTGAGCGTTCCGATTTCAGTTCCAGAGCGATTCGCCCAATGAGTCCTTGATATTTATTCGTTTTCAGCCAATTTTCTGGATTTTTGAAAATTTCACTTTTTTGTGAAAATATCCACTAAATGAGGGAATAATATGTGTGAGGGTACCCCAGGAGAGTTCCAAATGTGTGTGGGTAGAATATATATCCCACGTGGGTAAAATTGAAAAAAGTTGAAAAATATATATTTTTTGGACTTAGCCATTTTTCCAGCGTTTATCAGACTTTCAGATAGGGCAAATGTCAGTGAGCGTTCCGATTTCAGTTCCAGAGTGATTCGCCCAATGAGTCCTTGATATTTAGTCGTTTTCAGCCAATTTTCTGGATTTTTGAAAAATTCACTTTTTTGTGAAAATATCCACTAAATGAGGGAATAATATGTGTGAGGGTACCCCAGGAGAGTTCCAAATGTGTGTGGGTAGAATATATATCCTACGGGGGTAAAATTGAAAGAAGTTGAAAAAATTTTTTTTTTGGACTTAGCCATTTTTCCGGCGTTTATCAGACTTTCAGATAGGGCAAATGTCAGTGAGCGTTCCGATTTCAGTTTTAGAGCGATTCTCCCAATGAGTCCTTGATATTTAGTCGTTTTTAGACAATATTTTGGATTTTTGAAAATTTCACTTTTTTGTGAAAATATCCACTAAATGAGGGAATAATATGTGTGAGGGTACCCCAGGAGAGTTCCAAATGTGTGTGGGTAGAATATATATCCCAAGGGGGTAAAATTTAAAAAAGTTCAAAAAAATTTTTTTTTTGGACTTAGTCATTTTTCCGGCGTTTATCAGACTTTCAGATAGGGCAAATGTCAGTGAGCATTCCGATTTCAGTTTCAGAGCGATTCTCCCAATGAGTCCTTGATATTTAGTCGTTTTTAGCCAATATTTTGGATTTTTGAAAATTTCACTTTTTTGTGAAAATATCCACTAAATGAGGGAATAATATGTGTGAGGGTACCCCAGGAGAGTTCCAAATGTGTGTGGGTAGAATATATATCCCACGGGGGTAAAATTGAAAAAAGCTGAAAAATTTTTTTTTTTCGACCTAGACATTTTTCCGGCGTTTATCAGACTTTCAGATAGGGCAAATGTCAGTGAGCATTCCGATTTCAGTTTCAGAGCGATTCTCCCAATGAGTCCTTGATATTTAGTCGTTTTTAGACAATATTTTGGATTTTTGAAAATTTCACTTTTTTGTGAAAATATCCACTAAATGAGGGAATAATATGTGTGAGGGTACCCAGGAGAGTTCCAAATGTGTGTGGGTAGAATATATATCCTACGGGGGTAAAATTTAAAAAAGTTGAAAAATTTTTTTTTTTTGGACTTTTGTCATTTTTTTGGCGTTTATCAGACTTTCAGATAGGGCAAATGTCAGTGAGCGTTCCGATTTCAGTTCCAGAGCTATTCGCCCAATGAGTCCTTGATATTTAGTAATTTTCAGCTAATTTTCTGGATTTTTGAAAATTTCACTTTTTTGTGAAAATATCCACTAAATGAGGGAATAATATGTGTGAGGGTACCCCAGGAGAGTTCCAAATGTGTGTGGGTAGAATATATATCCCACGGGGGTAAAATTTAAAAAAGTTGAAAAATTTTTTTTTTTTGGACTTTTGTCATTTTTTTGGCGTTTATCAGACTTTCAGATAGGGCAAATGTCAGTGAGCGTTCCGATTTCAGTTTCAGAGCGATTCGCCCAATGAGTCCTTGATATTTATTCGTTTTCAGCCAATTTTCTGGATTTTTGAAAATTTCACTTTTTTGTGAAAATATCCACTAAATGAGGGAATAATATGTGTGAGGGTACCCCAGGAGAGTTCCAAATGTGTGTGGGTAGAATATATATCCCACGGGGGTAAAATTGAAAAAAGTTAAAAAATTTTTTTTTTTTGGACTCAGCCATTTTTCCAGCGTTTATCAGACTTTCAGATAGGGCAAATGTCAGTGAGCGTTCCGATTTCAGTTCCAGAGCGATTCGCCCAATGAGTCCTTGATATTTAGTCGTTTTCAGCCAATTTTCTGGATTTTTGAAAAATTCACTTTTTTGTGAAAATATCCACTAAATGAGGGAATAATATGTGTGAGGGTACCCCAGGAGAGTTCCAAATGTGTGTGGGTAGAATATATATCCCACGGGGGTAAAATTGAAAAAAGCTGAAAAAAATTTTTTTTTGGACTTAGACATTTTTCCGGCGTTTATCAGACTTTCAGATAGGGCAAATGTCAGTGAGCGTTCCGATTTCAGTTCCAGAGCTATTCGCCCAATGAGTCCTTGATATTTAGTAATTTTCAGCTAATTTTCTGGATTTTTGAAAATTTCACTTTTTTGTGAAAATATCCACTAAATGAGGGAATAATATGTGTGAGGGTACCCCAGGAGAGATCCAAATGTGTGTGGGTAGAATATATATCCCACGGGGGTAAAATTGAAAAAAGCTGAAAAAAATTTTTTTTTGGACTTAGACATTTTTCCGGCGTTTATCAGACTTTCAGATAGGGCAAATGTCAGTGAGCGTTCCGATTTCAGTTCCAGAGCTATTCGCCCAATGAGTCCTTGATATTTAGTAATTTTCAGCTAATTTTCTGGATTTTTGAAAATTTCACTTTTTTGGGAAAATATCCACTAAATGAGAGAATAATATGTGTGAGGGTACCCCAGGAGAGTTCCAAATGTGTGTGGGTAGAATATATATCCCACGGGGTAAAATTTAAAAAGGTTGAAAAATTTTTTTTTTTTGGACTTTTGTCATTTTTTTAGCGTTTATCAGACTTTCAGATAGGGCAAATGTCAGTGAGCGTTCCGATTTCAGTTCCAGAGCGATTCGCCCAATGAGTCCTTGATATTTATTCGTTTTCAGCCAATTTTCTGGATTTTTGAAAATTTCACTTTTTTGTGAAAATATCCACTAAATGAGGGAATAATATGTGTGAGGGTACCCCAGGAGAGTTCCAAATGTGTGTGGGTAGAATATATATCCCACGTGGGTAAAATTGAAAAAAGTTGAAAAATATATATTTTTTGGACTTAGCCATTTTTCCAGCGTTTATCAGACTTTCAGATAGGGCAAATGTCAGTGAGCGTTCCGATTTCAGTTCCAGAGTGATTCGCCCAATGAGTCCTTGATATTTAGTCGTTTTCAGCCAATTTTCTGGATTTTTGAAAAATTCACTTTTTTGTGAAAATATCCACTAAATGAGGGAATAATATGTGTGAGGGTACCCCAGGAGAGTTCCAAATGTGTGTGGGTAGAATATATATCCTACGGGGGTAAAATTGAAAGAAGTTGAAAAAATTTTTTTTTTGGACTTAGCCATTTTTCCGGCGTTTATCAGACTTTCAGATAGGGCAAATGTCAGTGAGCGTTCCGATTTCAGTTTTAGAGCGATTCTCCCAATGAGTCCTTGATATTTAGTCGTTTTTAGACAATATTTTGGATTTTTGAAAATTTCACTTTTTTGTGAAAATATCCACTAAATGAGGGAATAATATGTGTGAGGGTACCCCAGGAGAGTTCCAAATGTGTGTGGGTAGAATATATATCCCAAGGGGGTAAAATTTAAAAAAGTTCAAAAAAATTTTTTTTTTGGACTTAGTCATTTTTCCGGCGTTTATCAGACTTTCAGATAGGGCAAATGTCAGTGAGCATTCCGATTTCAGTTTCAGAGCGATTCTCCCAATGAGTCCTTGATATTTAGTCGTTTTTAGCCAATATTTTGGATTTTTGAAAATTTCACTTTTTTGTGAAAATATCCACTAAATGAGGGAATAATATGTGTGAGGGTACCCCAGGAGAGTTCCAAATGTGTGTGGGTAGAATATATATCCCACGGGGGTAAAATTGAAAAAAGCTGAAAAATTTTTTTTTTTCGACCTAGACATTTTTCCGGCGTTTATCAGACTTTCAGATAGGGCAAATGTCAGTGAGCATTCCGATTTCAGTTTCAGGGCGATTCTCCCAATGAGTCCTTGATATTTAGTCGTTTTTAGACAATATTTTGGATTTTTGAAAATTTCACTTTTTTGTGAAAATATCCACTAAATGAGGGAATAATATGTGTGAGGGTACCCAGGAGAGTTCCAAATGTGTGTGGGTAGAATATATATCCTACGGGGGTAAAATTTAAAAAAGTTGAAAAATTTTTTTTTTTTGGACTTTTGTCATTTTTTTGGCGTTTATCAGACTTTCAGATAGGGCAAATGTCAGTGAGCGTTCCGATTTCAGTTTCAGAGCGATTCGCCCAATGAGTCCTTGATATTTATTCGTTTTCAGCCAATTTTCTGGATTTTTGAAAATTTCACTTTTTTGTGAAAATATCCACTAAATGAGGGAATAATATGTGTGAGGGTACCCCAGGAGAGTTCCAAATGTGTGTGGGTAGAATATATATCCCACGGGGGTAAAATTGAAAAAAGTTGAAAAAATTTTTTTTTTGGACTTAGCCATTTTTCCAGCGTTTATCAGACTTTCAGATAGGGCAAATGTCAGTGAGCGTTCCGATTTCAGTTCCAGAGCGATTCGCCCAATGAGTCCTTGATATTTAGTCGTTTTCAGCCAATTTTCTGGATTTTTGAAAAATTCACTTTTTTGTGAAAATATCCACTAAATGAGGGAATAATATGTGTGAGGGTACCCCAGGAGAGTTCCAAATGTGTGTGGGTAGAATATATATCCCACAGGGGTAAAATTGAAAAAAGCTGAAAAAAATTTTTTTTTGGACTTAGACATTTTTCCGGCGTTTACCAGACTTTCAGATAGGGCAAATGTCAGTGAGCGTTCCGATTTCAGTTCCAGAGCTATTCGCCCAATGAGTCCTTGATATTTAGTAATTTTCAGCTAATTTTCTGGATTTTTGAAAATTTCACTTTTTTGTGAAAATATCCACTAAATGAGGGAATAATATGTGTGAGCGTACCCCAGGAGAGTTCCAAATGTGTGTGGGTAGAATATATATCCCACGGGGTAAAATTTAAAAAAGTTGAAAAATTTTTTTTTTTTGGACTTTTGTCATTTTTTTGGCGTTTATCAGACTTTCAGATAGGGCAAATTTCAGTGAGCTTTCCGATTTCAGTTCCAGAGCGATTCGCCCAATGAGTCCTTGATATTTATTCGTTTTCAGCCAATTTTCTGGATTTTTGAAAATTTCACTTTTTTGTGAAAATATCCACTAAATGAGGGAATAATATGTGTGAGGGTACCCCAGGAGAGTTCCAAATGTGTGTGGGTAGAATATATATCCCACGGGGGTAAAATTGAAAAAAGTTGAAAAATTTTTTTTTTGGGACTTAGCCATTTTTCCAGCGTTTATCAGACTTTCAGATAGGGCAAATGTCAGTGAGCGTTCCGATTTCAGTTCCAGAGCGATTCGCCCAATGAGTCCTTGATATTTATTCGTTTTCAGCTGATTTTCTGGATTTTTGAAAATTTCACTTTTTTGTGAAAATATCCACTAAATGAGAGAATAATATGTGTGAGGGTACCCCAGGAGAGTTCCAAATGTGTGTGGGTAGAATATATATCCCACGGGGGTAAAATTGAAAAAAGTTGAAAAAATTTTTTTTTTGGACTTAGCCATTTTTCCGGCGTTTATCAGACTTTCAGATAGGGCAAATGTCAGTGAGCGTTCCGATTTCAGTTTCAGAGCGATTCTCCCAATGAGTCCTTGATATTTAGTCGTTTTTAGACAATATTTTGGATTTTTGAAAATTTCACTTTTTTGTGAAAATATCCACTAAATGAGAGAATAATATGTGTGAGGGTACCCCAGGAGAGTTCCAAATGTGTGTGGGTAGAATATATATCCCACGGGGGTAAAATTGAAAAAAGCTGAAAAAAATTTTTTTTTCGACCTAGACATTTTTCCGGCGTTTATCAGACTTTCAGATAGGGCAAATGTCAGTGAGCGTTCCGATTTCAGTTTCAGAGCGATTCTCCCAATGAGTCCTTGATATTTAGTCGTTTTTAGACAATATTTTGGATTTTTGAAAATTTCACTTTTTTGTGAAAATATCCACTAAATGAGGGAATAATATGTGTGAGGGTACCCCAGGAGAGTTCCAAATGTGTGTGGGTAGAATATACATCCCACGGGGGTAAAATTTAAAAAAGTTCAAAAAAATTTTTTTTTTGGACTTAGTCATTTTTCCGGCGTTTATCAGACTTTCAGATAGGGCAAATGTCAGTGAGCATTCCGATTTCAGTTTCAGAGCGATTCTCCCAATGAGTCCTTGATATTTAGTCGTTTTTAGCCAATATTTTGGATTTTTGAAAATTTCACTTTTTTGTGAAAATATCCACTAAATGAGGGAATAATATGTGTGAGGGTACCCCAGGAGAGTTCCAAATGTGTGTGGGTAGAATATATATCCCACGGGGGTAAAATTGAAAAAAGTTGAAAAAAAATTTTTTTTTGGACTTAGACATTTTTCCGGCATTTATCAGACTTTCAGATAGGGCAAATGTCAGTGAGCGTTCCGATTTCAGTTCCAGAGCGATTTGCCCAATGAGTCCTTGATATGTAGTCGTTTTCAGCCAATATTTTGGATTTTTGAAAATTTCACTTTTTTGTGAAAATATCCACTAAATGAGGGAATAATATGTGTGAGGGTACCCCAGGAGAGTTCCCAATGTGTGTGGGTAGAATATATATCCCATGGGGGTAAAATTGAAAAAAGTTGAAAAATTTTTTTTTGGACTTAGACATTCTTCCGGCGTTTATCAGACTTTCAGATAGGGCAAATGTCAGTGAGCGTTCTGATTTCAGTTCCAGAGCGATTCGCCCAATGAGTCCTTGATATTTATTCGTTTTCAGCTGATTTTCTGGATTTTTGAAAATTTCACTTTTTTGTGAAAATATCCACTAAATGAGGGAATAATATGTGTGAGGGTACCCCAGGAGAGTTCCAAATGTGTGTGGGTAGAATATATATCCCACGGGGGTAAAATTTAAAAAAGTTCAAAAAAATTTTTTTTTTGGACTTAGTCATTTTTCCGGCGTTTATCAGACTTTCAGATAGGACAAATGTCAGTGAGCATTCCGATTTCAGTTTCAGAGCGATTCTCCCAATGAGTCCTTGATATTTAGTCGTTTTTAGCCAATATTTTGGATTTTTGAAAATTTCACTTTTTTGTGAAAATATCCACTAAATGAGGGAATAATATGTGTGAGGGTACCCCAGGAGAGTTCCAAATGTGTGTGGGTAGAATATATATCCCACGGGGGTAAAATTGAAAAAAGCTGAAAAAATTTTTTTTTTCGACCTAGACATTTTTCCGGCGTTTATCAGACTTTCAGATAGGGCAAATGTCAGTGAGCGTTCCGATTTCAGTTTCAGAGCGATTCTCCCAATGAGTCCTTGATATTTAGTCGTTTTTAGACAATATTTTGGATTTTTGAAAATTTCACTTTTTTGTGAAAATATCCACTAAATGAGGGAATAATATGTGTGAGGGTACCCCAGGAGAGTTCCAAATGTGTGTGGGTAGAATATATATCCCACGGGGGTAAAATTTAAAAAAGTTAAAAAAAATTTTTTTTTTGGACTTAGTCATTTTTCCGGCGTTTATCAGACTTTCAGATAGGGCAATTGTCAGTGAGCATTCCGATTTCAGTTTCAGAGCGATTCTCCCAATGAGTCCTTGATATTTAGTCGTTTTTAGCCAATATTTTGGATTTTTGAAAATTTCACTTTTTTGTGAAAATATCCACTAAATGAGGGAATAATATGTGTGAGGGTACCACAGGAGAGTTCCAAATGTGTGTGGGTAGAATATATATCCCACGGGGGTAAAATTGAAAAAAGCTGAAAAAATTTTTTTTTTAGACCTAGACATTTTTCCGGCGTTTATCAGACTTTCAGATAGGGCAAATGTCAGTGAGCGTTCCGATTTCAGTTTCAGAGCGATTCTCCCAATGAGTCCTTGATATTTAGTCGTTTTTAGTCAATATTTTGGATTTTTGAAAATTTCACTTTTTTGTGAAAATATCCACTAAATGAGGGAATAATATGTGTGAGGGTACCCCAGGAGAGTTCCAAATGTGTGTGGGTAGAATATATATCCCACGGGGGTAAAATTTAAAAAAGTTCAAAAAAATTTTTTTTTTGGACTTAGTCATTTTTCCGGCGTTTATCAGACTTTCAGATAGGGCAAATGTCAGTGAGCATTCCGATTTCAGTTTCAGAGCGATTCTCCCAATGAGTCCTTGATATTTAGTCGTTTTTAGCCAATATTTTGGATTTTTGAAAATTTCACTTTTTTGTGAAAATATCCACTAATTGAGGGAATAATATGTGTGAGGGTACCCCAGGAGAGTTCCAAATGTGTGTGGGTAGAATATATATCCCACGGGGGTAAAATTGAAAAAAGCTGAAGAAATTTTTTTTTTCGACCTAGACATTTTTCCGGCGTTTATCAGACTTTCAGATAGGGCAAATGTCAGTGAGCATTCCGATTTCAGTTTCAGAGCGATTCTCCCAATGAGTCCTTGATATTTAGTCGTTTTTAGACAATATTTTGGATTTTTGAAAATTTCACTTTTTTGTGAAAATATCCACTAAATGAGGGAATAATATGTGTGAGGGTACCCCAGGAGAGTTCCAAATGTGTGTGGGTAGAATATATATCCCACGGGGGTAAAATTTAAAAAAGTTCAAAAAAATTTTTTTTTTGGACTTAGTCATTTTTCCGGCGTTTATCAGACTTTCAGATAGGGCAAATGTCAGTGAGCATTCCGATTTCAGTTTCAGAGCGATTCTCCCAATGAGTCCTTGATATTTAGTCGTTTTTAGCCAATATTTTGGATTTTTGAAAATTTCACTTTTTTGTGAAAATATCCACTAAATGAGGGAATAATATGTGTGAGGGTACCCCAGGAGAGTTCCAAATGTGTGTGGGTAGAATATATATCCCACGGGGGTAAAATTGAAAAAAGCTGAAAAAATTTTTTTTTTCGACCTAGACATTTTTCCGGCGTTTATCAGACTTTCAGATAGGGCAAATGTCAGTGAGCGTTCCGATTTCAGTTTCAGAGCGATTCTCCCAATGAGTCCTTGATATTTAGTCGTTTTTAGACAATATTTTGGATTTTTGAAAATTTCACTTTTTTGTGAAAATATCCACTAAATGAGGGAATAATATGTGTGAGGGTACCCCAGGAGAGTTCCAAATGTGTGTGGGTAGAATATATATCCCACGGGGGTAAAATTTAAAAAAGTTCAAAAAAATTTTTTTTTTGGACTTAGTCATTTTTCCGGCGTTTATCAGACTTTCAGATAGGGCAAATGTCAGTGAGCATTCCGATTTCAGTTTCAGAGCGATTCTCCCAATGAGTCCTTGATATTTAGTCGTTTTTAGCCAATATTTTGGATTTTTGAAAATTTCACTTTTTTGTGAAAATATCCACTAAATGAGGGAATAATATGTGTGAGGGTACCCCAGGAGAGTTCAAAATGTGTGTGGGTAGAATATATATCCCACGGGGGTAAAATTGAAAAAAGTTGAAAACATTTTTTTTTGGACTTAGTCATTTTTCCGGTGTTTATCAGACTTTCAGATAGGGCAAATGTCAGTGAGCATTCCGATTTCAGTTCCAGAGTGATTCGCCCAATGAGCCCTTGATATTTATTCGTTTTCAGCCAATTTTCTGGATTTTTGAAAAATTCACTTTTTTTGTGAAAATATCCACTAAATGAGGGAATAATATGTGTGAGTGTACCCCAGGGGAGTTCCAAATGTGTGTGGGTAGAATATATATCCCAAGGAGGGTAAAATTGAAAAAAGTTGAAAAAAAATTTTTTTTTGGACTTAGACATTTTTCCGGCGTTTATCAGACTTTCAGATAGGGCAAATGTCAGTGAGCATTCCGATTTCAGTTTCAGAGCGATTCTCCCAATGAGTCCTTGATATTTAGTCGTTTTTAGCCAATATTTTGGATTTTTGAAAATTTCACTTTTTTGTGAAAATATCCACTAAATGAGGGAATAATATGTGTGAGGGTACCCCAGGAGAGTTCCAAATGTGTGTGGGTAGAATATATATCCCAGGGGGTAAAATTGAAAAAAGCTGAAAAAATTTTTTTTTTCGACCTAGACATTTTTCCGGCGTTTATCAGACTTTCAGATAGGGCAAATGTCAGTGAGCATTAAGATTTCAGTTTCAGAGCGATTCTCCCAATGAGTCCTTGATGTTTGTCGTTTTTAGCCAATATTTTGGATTTTTGAAAATTTCACTTTTTTGTGAAAATATCCACTAAATGAGGGAATAATATGTGTGAGGGTACCCCAGGAGAGTTCCAAATGTGTGTGGGTAGAATATATATCCTACGGGGGTAAAATTGAAAAAAGTTTAAAAAATTTTTTTTTTGGACTTAGTCATTTTTCCGGCGTTTATCAGACTTTCAGATAGGGCAAATGTCAGTGAGCGTTCCGATTTCAGTTCCAGAGCAATTCGCCCAATGAGTCCTTGATATTTAGTAATTTTCAGCTAATTTTCTGGATTTTTGAAAATTTCACTTTTTTGTGAAAATATCCACTAAATGAGGGAATAATATGTGTGAGGGTACTCCAGGAGAGTTCCAAATGTGTGTGGGTAGAATATATATCCCACGGGGGTAAAATTGAAAAAGTTGAAAAAAATTTTTTTTTGGACTTAGACATTTTTCCGGCGTTTATCAGACTTTCTGATAGGGCAAATGTCAGTGAGCGTTCCGATTTCAGTTCCAGAGCGATTCGCCCAATGAGTCCTTGATATTTAGTCGTTTTCAGCCAATTTCTGGATTTTTGAAAATTTCACTTTTTTGTGAAAATATCCACTAAATGAGGGAATAATATGTGTGAGGGTACCCCAGGAGAGTTCGAAATGTGTGTGGGTAGAATATATATCCCACGGGGGTAAAATTGAAAAAAGTTGAAAAAATTTTTTTTTGGACTTAGTCATTTTTCCGGCGTTTATCAGACTTTCAGATAGGGCAAATGTCAGTGAGCATTCCGATTTCAGTTCCAGAGTGATTCGCCCAATGAGCCCTTGATATTTATTCGTTTTCAGCCAATTTTCTGGATTTTTGAAAAATTCAATTTTTTTGTGAAAATAACCACTAAATGAGGGAATAATATGTGTGAGTGTACCCCAGGGGAGTTCCAAATGTGTGTGGGTAGAATATATATCCCAAGGAGGGTAAAATTGAAAAAAGTTGAAAAAAAATTTTTTTTTGGACTTAGACATTTTTCCGGCATTTATCAGACTTTCAGATAGGGCAAATGTCAGTGAGCGTTCCGATTTCAGTTCCAGAGCTATTTGCCCAATGAGTCCTTGATATGTAGTCGTTTTCAGCCAATATTTTGGATTTTTGAAAATTTCACTTTTTTGTGAAAATATCCACTAAATGAGGGAATAATATGTGTGAGGGTACCCCAGGAGAGTTCCCAATGTGTGTGGGTAGAATATATATCCCATGGGGGTAAAATTGAAAAAAGTTGAAACATTTTTTTTTGGACTTAGACATTTTTCCGGCGTTTATCAGACTTTCAGATAGGGCAAATGTCAGTGAGCATTCCGATTTCAGTTTCAGAGCGATTCTCCCAATGAGTCCTTGATATTTAGTCGTTTTTAGCCAATATTTTGGATTTTTGAAAATTTCACTTTTTTGTGAAAATATCCACTAAATGAGGGAATAATATGTGTGAGGGTACCCCAGGAGAGTTCCAAATGTGTGTGGGTAGAATATATATCCCACGGGGGTAAAATTTAAAAAAGTTCAAAAAAATTTTTTTTTTGGACTTAGTCATTTTTCCGGCGTTTATCAGACTTTCAGATAGGGCAAATGTCAGTGAGCATTCCGATTTCAGTTTCAGAGCGATTCTCCCAATGAGTCCTTGATATTTAGTCGTTTTTAGACAATATTTTGGATTTTTGAAAATTTCACTTTTTTGTGAAAATATCCACTAAATGAGGGAATAATATGTGTGAGGGTACCCCAGGAGAGTTCCAAATGTGTGTGGGTAGAATATATATCCCACGGGGGTAAAATTGAAAAAAGCTGAAAAAAAATTTTTTTTCGACCTAGACATTTTTCCGGCGTTTATCAGACTTTCAGATAGGGCAAATGTCAGTGAGCGTTCCGATTTCAGTTCCAGAGCTATTCGCCCAATGAGTCCTTGATATTTAGTCGTTTTCAGCCAATTTTCTGGATTTTTGAAAAATTCACTTTTTTGTGAAAATATCCACTAAATGAGGGAATAATATGTGTGAGGGTACCCCAGGAGAGTTCCAAATGTGTGTGGGTAGAATATATATCCCATGGGGGTAAAATTTAAAAAAGTTGAAAAATTTTTTTTTTTTGGACTTTTGTCATTTTTTTGGCGTTTATCAGACTTTCAGATAGGGCAAATGTCAGTGAGCGTTCCGATTTCAGTTCCAGAGCGATTCGCCCAATGAGTCCTTGATATTTAGTCGTTTTCAGCCAATTTTCTGGATTTTTGAAAAATTCACTTTTTTGTGAAAATAGCCACTAAATGAGGGAATAATATGTGTGAGGGTACCCCAGGAGAGTTCCAAATGTGTGTGGGTAGAATATATATCCCACGGTGGTAAAATTGAGAAAAGCTGAAAAAAAAATTTTTTTGGACTTAGACATTTTTCCGGCGTTTATCAGACTTTCAGATAGGGCAAATGTCAGTGAGCGTTCCGATTTCAGTTCCAGAGCTATTCGCCCAATGAGTCCTTGATATTTAGTAATTTTCAGCTAATTTTCTGGATTTTTGAAAATTTCACTTTTTTGTGAAAATATCCACTAAATGAGGGAATAATATGTGTGAGGGTACCCCAGGAGAGTTCCAAATGTGTGTGGGTAGAATATATATCCTACGGGGGTAAAATTGAAAAAAGTTGAAAAAATTTTTTTTTTGGACTTAGTCATTTTTCCGGCGTTTATCAGACTTTCAGATAGGGCAAATGTCAGTGAGCGTTCCGATTTCAGTTCCAGAGCTATTCGCCCAATGAGTCCTTGATATTTAGTAATTTTCAGCTAATTTTCTGGATTTTTGAAAATTTCACTTTTTTGTGAAAATATCCACTAAATGAGGGAATAATATGTGTGAGGGTACCCCAGGAGAGTTCCAAATGTGTGTGGGTAGAATATATATCCCATGGGGGTAAAATTTAAAAAAGTTGAAAAATTTTTTTTTTTTGGACTTTTGTCATTTTTCCGGCGTTTATCAGACTTTCAGATAGGGCAAATGTCAGTGAGCGTTCCGATTTCAGTTTCAGAGCGATTCTCCCAATGAGTCCTTGATATTTAGTCGTTTTTAGCCAATATTTTGGATTTTTGAAAATTTCACTTTTTTGTGAAAATATCCACTAAATGAGGGAATAATATGTGTGAGGGTACCCCAGGAGAGTTCCAAATGTGTGTGGGTAGAATATATATCCCACGGGGGTAAAATTGAAAAAAGCTGAAAAAATTTTTTTTTTCGACCTAGACATTTTTCCGGCGTTTATCATACTTTCAGATAGGGCAAATGTCAGTGAGCGTTCCGATTTCAGTTCCAGAGCAATTCGCCCAATGAGTCCTTAATATTTAGTAATTTTCAGCTAATTTTCTGGATTTTTGAAAATTTCACTTTTTTGTGAAAATATCCACTAAATGAGGGAATAATATGTGTGAGGGTACTCCAGGAGAGTTCCAAATGTGTGTGGGTAGAATATATATCCCACGGGGGTAAAATTGAAAAAAGTTGAAAAAAATTTTTTTTTGGACTTAGACATTTTTCCGGCGTTTATCAGACTTTCAGATAGGGCAAATGTCAGTGAGCGTTCCGATTTCAGTTCCAGAGCGATTCGCCCAATGAGTCCTTGATATTTAGTCGTTTTCAGCCAATTTTCTGGATTTTTGAAAATTTCACTTTTTTGTGAAAATATCCACTAAATGAGGGAATAATATGTGTGAGTGTACCCCAGGGGAGTTCCAAATGTGTGTGGGTAGAATATATATCCCAAGGAGGGTAAAATTGAAAAAAGTTGAAAAAAAATTTTTTTTTGGACTTAGACATTTTTCCGGCATTTATCAGACTTTCAGATAGGGCAAATGTCAGTGAGCGTTCCGATTTCAGTTCCAGAGCGATTTGCCCAATGAGTCCTTGATATGTAGTCGTTTTCAGCCAATATTTTGGATTTTTGAAAATTTCACTTTTTTGTGAAAATATCCACTAAATGAGGGAATAATATGTGTGAGGGTACCCCAGGAGAGTTCCCAATGTGTGTGGGTAGAATATATATCCCATGGGGGTAAAATTGAAAAAAGTTGAAAAATTTTTTTTTGGACTTAGACATTCTTCCGGCGTTTATCAGACTTTCAGATAGGGCAAATGTCAGTGAGCGTTCTGATTTCAGTTCCAGAGCGATTCGCCCAATGAGTCCTTGATATTTATTCGTTTTCAGCTGATTTTCTGGATTTTTGAAAATTTCACTTTTTTGTGAAAATATCCACTAAATGAGAGAATAATATATGTGAGGGTACCCCAGGAGAGTTACAAATGTGTGTGGGTAGAATATATATCCCACAGGGGTAAAATTGAAAAAAGTTGAAAAATTTTTTTTTTTGGACTTAGTCATTTTTCCGGCGTTTATCAGACTTTCAGATAGGGCAAATGTCAGTGAGCGTTCCGATTTCAGTTCCAGAGCGATTCGCCCAATGAGTCCTTGATATTTATTAGTTTTCAGCCAATTTTCTGGATTTTTGAAAATTTCACTTTTTTGTGAAAATATCCACTAAATGAGGGAATAATATGTGTGAGGGTACCCCAGGAGAGTTCGAAATGTGTGTGGGTAGAATATATATCCCAGAGGGGTAAAATTGAAAAAAGTTGAAAAAATTTTTTTTTTGGACTTAGTCATTTTTCCGGCGTTTATCAGACTTTCAGATAGGGCAAATGTCAGTGAGTTGTTCCGATTTCAGTTCCAGAGCGATTCTCCCAATGAGTCCGTGATATGTAGTCGTTTTCAGCCAATATTTTGGATTTTTGAAAATTTCACTTTTTTGTGAAAATATCCACTAAATGAGGGAATAATATGTGTGAGGGTACCCCAGGAGAGTTCCAAATGTGTGTGGGTAGAATATATATCCCACGGGGGTAAAATTGAAAAAAGTTGAAAAATATATATTTTTTGGACTTAGCCATTTTTCCAGCGTTTATCAGACTTTCAGATAGGGCAAATGTCAGTGAGCGTTCCGATTTCAGTTCCAGAGCGATTCGCCCAATGAGTCCTTGATATTTAGTCGTTTTCAGCCAATTTTCTGGATTTTTGAAAAATTCACTTTTTTGTGAAAATATCCACTAAATGAGGGAATAATATGTGTGAGGGTACCCCAGGAGAGTTCCAAATGTGTGTGGGTAGAATATATATCCCACGGGGGTAAAATTGAAAAAAGTTGAAAAATATATTTTTTTTGGACTTAGCCATTTTTCCAGCGTTTATCAGACTTTCAGATAGGGCAAATATCAGTGAGCGTTCCGATTTCAGTTCCAGAGTGATTCGCCCAATGAGTCCTTGATATTTAGTCGTTTTCAGCCAATTTTCTGGATTTTTGAAAAATTCACTTTTTTGTGAAAATATCCACTAAATGAGGGAATAATATGTGTGAGGGTACCCCAGGAGAGTTCCAAATGTGTGTGGGTAGAATATATATCCCATGGGGGTAAAATTTAAAAAAGTTGAAAAATTTTTTTTTTTTGGACTTTTGTCATTTTTTTGGCGTTTATCAGACTTTCAGATAGGGCAAATGTCAGTGAGCGTTCCGATTTCAGTTCCAGAGCGATTCGCCCAATGAGTCCTTGATATTTAGTCGTTTTCAGCCAATTTTCTGGATTTTTGAAAAATTCACTTTTTTGTGAAAATAGCCACTAAATGAGGGAATAATATGTGTGAGGGTACCCCAGGAGAGTTCCAAATGTGTGTGGGTAGAATATATATCCTACGGGGGTAAAATTGAAAAAAGTTGAAAAAATTTTTTTTTTGGACTTAGCCATTTTTCCGGAGTTTATCAGACTTTCAGATAGGGCAAATGTCAGTGAGCGTTCTGATTTCAGTTTCAGAGCGATTCTCCCAATGAGTCCATGATATTTATTCGTTTTTAGATAATATTTTGGATTTTTGAAAATTTCACTTTTTTGTGAAAATATCCACTAAATGAGGGAATAATATGTGTGAGGGTACCCCAGGAGAGTTCCAAATGTGTGTGGGTAGAATATATATCCCACGGGGGTAAAATTTAAAAGAGTTCAAAAAAATTTTTTTTTTGGACTTAGTCATTTTTCCGGCGTTTATCAGACTTTCAGATAGGGCAAATGTCAGTGAGCATTCCGATTTCAGTTTCAGAGCGATTCTCCCAATGAGTCCTTGATATTTAGTCGTTTTTAGCCAATATTTTGGATTTTTGAAAATTTCACTTTTTTGTGAAAATATCCACTAAATGAGGGAATAATATGTGTGAGGGTACCCCAGGAGAGTTCCAAATGTGTGTGGGTAGAATATATATCCCACGGGGGTAAAATTGAGAAAAGCTGAAAAAAAATTTTTTTTGGACTTAGTCATTTTTCCGGCGTTTATCAGACTTTCAGATAGGGCAAATGTCAGTGAGTGTTCCGATTTCAGTTCCAGAGCTATTCGCCCAATGAGTCCTTGATATTTAGTAATTTTCAGCTAATTTTCTGGATTTTTGAAAATTTCACTTTTTTGTGAAAATATCCACTAAATGAGGGAATAATATGTGTGAGGGTACCCCAGGAGAGTTCCAAATGTGTGTGGGTAGAATATATATCCCACGGGGGTAAAATTTAAAAAAGTTGAAAAATTTTTTTTTTTTGGACTTTTGTCATTTTTTTGGCGTTTATCAGACTTTCAGATAGGGCAAATGTCAGTGAGCGTTCCGATTTCAGTTCCAGAGCGATTCGCCCAATGAGTCCTTGATATTTATTCGTTTTCAGCCAATTTTCTGGATTTTTGAAAATTTCACTTTTTTGTGAAAATATCCACTAAATGAGGGAATAATATGTGTGAGGGTACCCCAGGAGAGTTCCAAATGTGTGTGGGTAGAATATATATCCCACGGGGGTAAAATTGAAAAAAGTTGAAAAATATATATTTTTTGGACTTAGCCATTTTTCCAGCGTTTATCAGACTTTCAGATAGGGCAAATGTCAGTGAGCGTTCTGATTTCAGTTCCAGAGCGATTCGCCCAATGAGTCCTTGATATTTAGTCGTTTTCAGCCAATTTTCTGGATTTTTGAAAAATTCACTTTTTTGTGAAAATATCCACTAAATGAGGGAATAATATGTGTGAGGGTACCCCAGGAGAGTTCCAAATGTGTGTGGGTAGAATATATATCCTACGGGGGTAAAATTGAAAAAAGTTGAAAAAATTTTTTTTTTGGACTTAGCCATTTTTCCGGCGTTTATCAGACTTTCAGATAGGGCAAATGTCAGTGAGCGTTCCGATTTCAGTTTCAGAGCGATTCTCCCAATGAGTCCTTGATATTTAGTCGTTTTTAGCCAATATTTTGGATTTTTGAAAATTTCACTTTTTTGTGAAAATATCCACTAAATGAGGGAATAATATGTGTGAGGGTACCCCAGGAGAGTTCCAAATGTGTGTGGGTAGAATATATATCCCACGGGGGTAAAATTGAAAAAAGCTGAAAAAAATTTTTTTTTCGACCTAGACATTTTTCCGGCGTTTATCAGACTTTCAGATAGGGCAAATGTCAGTGAGCATTCCGATTTCAGTTCCAGAGTGATTCGTCCAATGAGCCCTTGATATTTATTCGTTTTCAGCCAATTTTCTGGATTTTTGAAAAATTCACTTTTTTTGTGAAAATATCCACTAAATGAGGGAATAATATGTGTGAGTGTACCCCAGGGGAGTTCCAAATGTGTGTGGGTAGAATATATATCCCAAGGAGGGTAAAATTGAAAAAAGTTGAAAATTTTTTTTTTGGATTTAGTCATTTTTCCGGCGTTTATCAGACTTTCAGATAGGGCAAATGTCAGTGAGCGTTCCGATTTCAGTTCCAGAGCGATTCGCCCAATGAGTCCTTGATATTTATTAGTTTTCAGCCAATTTTCTGGATTTTTGAAAATTTCACTTTTTTGTGAAAATATCCACTAAATGAGGGAAGAATATGTGTGAGGGTACCCCAGGAGAGTTCGAAATGTGTGTGGGTAGAATATATATCCCACGGGGGTAAAATTGAAAAAAGTTGAAAAAAATTTTTTTTTGGACTTAGTCATTTTTCCGGCGTTTATCAGACTTTCAGATAGGGCAAATGTCAGTGAGTTGTTCCGATTTCAGTTCCAGAGCGATTCTCCCAATGAGTCCTTGATATTTATTCGTTTGTAGCCAATATTTTGGATTTTTGAAAATTTCACTCTTTTGTGAAAATATCCACTAAATGAGGGAATAATATGTGTGAGGGTACCCCAGGAGAGTTACAAATGTGTGTGGGTAGAATATATATCCCACAGGGGTAAAATTGAAAAAAGTTGAAAAAATTTTTTTTTTGGACTTAGACATTTTTCCGGCGTTTATCAGACTTTCAGATAGGGCAAATGTCAGTGAGCTTTCCGATTTCAGTTCCAGAGCGATTCACCCAATGAGTCCTTGATATTTATTCGTTTTCAGCCAATTTTCTGGATTTTTGAAAATTTCACTTTTTTGTGAAAATATCCACTAAATGAGGGAATAATATGTGTGAGGGTACCCCAGGAGAGTTCCAAATGTGTGTGGGTAGAATATATATCCTACGGGGGTAAAATTAAAAAAAGTTGAACCTTTTTTTTTTTGGACTTAGCCATTTTTCCGGCGTTTATCAGACTTTCAGATAGGGCAAATGTCAGTGAGCGTTCCGATTTCAGTTCCAGAGCGATTCTCCCAATGAGTCCTTGATATTCAGTCGTTTTTAGCCAATATTTTGGATTTTTGAAAATTTCACTTTTTTGTGAAAATATCCACTAAATGAGGGAATAATATGTGTGAGGGTACCCCAGGAGAGTTCCAAATGTGTGTGGGTAGAATATATATCCCACAGGGGTAAAATTGAAAAAAGTTGAAAAAAATTTTTTTTTGGACTTAGTCATTTTTCCGGCGTTTATCAGACTTTCAGATAGGGCAAATGTCAGTGAGCATTCCGATTTCAGTTTCAGAGTGATTCTCCCAATGAGTCCTTGATATTTAGTCGTTTTTAGCCAATATTTTGGATTTTTGAAAATTTCACTTTTTTGTGAAAATATCCACTAAATGAGGGAATAATATGTGTGAGGGTACCCCAGGAGAGTTCCAAATGTGTGTGGGTAGAATATATATCCCACGGGGGTAAAATTGAAAAAAGCTGAAAATTTTTTTTTTTTCGACCTAGACATTTTTCCGGCGTTTATCAGACTTTCAGATAGGGCAAATGTCAGTGAGCGTTCCGATTTCAGTTCCAGAGTGATTCTCCCAATGAGTCCTTGATATTTAGTCGTTTTTAGCCAATTTTCTGGATTTTTGAAAATTTCACTTTTTTGTGAAAATATCCACTAAATGAGGGAATAATATGTGTGAGGGTACCCCAGGAGAGTTACAAATGTGTGTGGGTAGAATATATATCCCACAGGGGTAAAATTGAAAAAAGTTGAAAACATTTTTTTTTTGGACTTAGACATTTTTCCGGCGTTTATCAGACTTTCAGATAGGGCAAATGTCAGGGAGCGTTCCGATTTCAGTTCCAGAGCGATTCACCCAATGAGTCCTTGATATTTAGTCGTTTTCATCCAATATTTTGGATTTTTGAAAATTTCACTTTTTTGTGAAAATATAAACTAAATGAGGGAATAATATGTGTGAGGGTACCCCAGGAGAGTTCCAAATGTGTGTGGGTAGAATATATATCCCACGGGGGTAAAATTGAAAAAAGTTTAAAAAATTTTTTTTTTGGACTTAGCTATTTTTCCGGCGTTTATCAGACTTTCAGATAGGGCAAATGTCAGTGAGCTTTCCAATTTCAGTTCCAGAGCGATTCGCCCAATGAGTCCTTGATATTTATTCGTTTTCAGCCAATTTTCTGGATTTTTGAAAATTTCACTTTTTTGTGAAAATATCCACTAAATGAGGGAATAATATGTGTGAGGGTACCCCAGGAGAGTTCCAAATGTGTGTGGGTAGAATATATATCCTACGGGGGTAAAATTAAAAAAAGTTGAACCTTTTTTTTTTGGACTTAGCCATTTTTCCGGCGTTTATCAGACTTTCAGATAGGGCAAATGTCAGTGAGCGTTCCGATTTCAGTTCCAGAGCGATTCTCCCAATGAGTCCTTGATATTCAGTCGTTTTTAGCCAATATTTTGGATTTTTGAAAATTTCACTTTTTTGTGAAAATATCCACTAAATGAGGGAATAATATGTGTGAGGGTACCCCAGGAGAGTTCCAAATGTGTGTGGGTAGAATATATATCCCACAGGGGTAAAATTGAAAAAAGTTGAAAAAAATTTTTTTTTGGACTTAGTCATTTTTCCGGCGTTTATCAGACTTTCAGATAGGGCAAATGTCAGTGAGCATTCCGATTTCAGTTTCAGAGTGATTCTCCCAATGAGTCCTTGATATTTAGTCGTTTTTAGCCAATATTTTGGATTTTTGAAAATTTCACTTTTTTGTGAAAATATCCACTAAATGAGGGAATAATATGTGTGAGGGTACCCCAGGAGAGTTCCAAATGTGTGTGGGTAGAATATATATCCCACGGGGGTAAAATTGAAAAAAGCTGAAAATTTTTTTTTTTTCGACCTAGACATTTTTCCGGCGTTTATCAGACTTTCAGATAGGGCAAATGTCAGTGAGCGTTCCGATTTCAGTTCCAGAGTGATTCTCCCAATGAGTCCTTGATATTTAGTCGTTTTTAGCCAATTTTCTGGATTTTTGAAAATTTCACTTTTTTGTGAAAATATCCACTAAATGAGGGAATAATATGTGTGAGGGTACCCCAGGAGAGTTACAAATGTGTGTGGGTAGAATATATATCCCACAGGGGTAAAATTGAAAAAAGTTGAAAACATTTTTTTTTTGGACTTAGACATTTTTCCGGCGTTTATCAGACTTTCAGATAGGGCAAATGTCAGGGAGCGTTCCGATTTCAGTTCCAGAGCGATTCACCCAATGAGTCCTTGATATTTAGTCGTTTTCATCCAATATTTTGGATTTTTGAAAATTTCACTTTTTTGTGAAAATATAAACTAAATGAGGGAATAATATGTGTGAGGGTACCCCAGGAGAGTTCCAAATGTGTGTGGGTAGAATATATATCCCACGGGGGTAAAATTGAAAAAAGTTTAAAAAATTTTTTTTTTGGACTTAGCTATTTTTCCGGCGTTTATCAGACTTTCAGATAGGGCAAATGTCAGTGAGCTTTCCAATTTCAGTTCCAGAGCGATTCGCCCAATGAGTCCTTGATATTTATTCGTTTTCAGCCAATTTTCTGGATTTTTGAAAATTTCACTTTTTTGTGAAAATATCCACTAAATGAGGGAATAATATGTGTGAGGGTACCCCAGGAGAGTTCCAAATGTGTGTGGGTAGAATATATATCCTACGGGGGTAAAATTAAAAAAAGTTGAACCTTTTTTTTTTGGACTTAGCCATTTTTCCGGCGTTTATCAGACTTTCAGATAGGACAAATGTCAGTGAGCGTTCCGATTTCAGTTCCAGAGCGATTCTCCCAATGAGTCCTTGATATTCAGTCGTTTTTAGCCAATATTTTGGATTTTTGAAAATTTCACTTTTTTGTGAAAATATCCACTAAATGAGGGAATAATATGTGTGAGGGTACCCCAGGAGAGTTCCAAATGTGTGTGGGTAGAATATATATCCCACAGGGGTAAAATTGAAAAAAGTTGAAAAAATTTTTCTTTTGGACTTAGTCATTTTTCCGGCGTTTATCAGACTTTCAGATAGGGCAAATGTCAGTGAGCGTTCCGATTTCAGTTCCAGAGCGATTCGCCCAATGAGTCCTTGATATTTAGTCATTTTCAGCTGATTTTCTGGATTTTTGAAAATTTCACTTTTTTGTGAAAATATCCACTAAATGAGGGAATAATATGTGTGAGGGTACCCCAGGAGAGTTCCAAATGTGTGTGGGTAGAATATATATCCCAAGGGGGTAAAATTGAAAAAAGTTGAAAAAATTTTTTTTTTGGACTTACATTTTTCCGGCGTTTATCAGACTTTCAGATAGGGCAAATGTCAGTGAGCGTTCCGATTTCAGTTCCAGAGCGATTCGCCCAATGAGTCATTGATATTTAGTCGTTTTCAGCCAATTTTCTGGATTTTTGAAAATTTCACTTTTTTATGAAAATATCCACTAAATGAGAGTATAATATGTGTGAGGGTAACCCAGGAGAGTTACCAATGTGTGTGGGTAGAATATATATCCCACGGGGGTAAAATTGAAAAAAGTTTAAAAAAATTTTTTTTTGGACTTAGACATTTTTCCGGCGTTTATCAGACTTTCAGATAGGGCAAATGTCAGTGAGCCTTCCGATTTCAGTTCCAGAGCGATTCGCCCAATGAGTCCTTGATATTTAGTCGTTTTCAGCCAATTTTCTGGATTTTTGAAAAATTCACTTTTTTGTGAAAATATCCACTAAATGAGGGAATAATATGTGTGAGGGTACCCCAGGAGAGTTCCCAATGTGTGTGGGTAGAATATATATCCCATGGGGGTAAAATTGAAAAAAGTTGAAAAATTTTTTTTTGGACTTAGACATTTTTCCGGCGTTTATCAGACTTTCAGATAGGGCAAATGTCAGTGAGCGTTCCGATTTCAGTTCCAGAGCGATTCGCCCAATGAGTCCTTGATATTTAGTCGTTTTCAGCCAATTTTCTGGATTTTTGAAAAATTCACTTTTTTGTGAAAATATCCACTAAATGAGGGAATAATATGTGTGAGGGTACCCCAGGAGAGTTCCAAATGTGTGTGGGTAGAATATATATCCCACGGGGGTAAAATTGGAAAAAGTTGAAAAATTTTTTTTTTTGGACTTAGTCATTTTTCTGGCATTTATCAGACTTTCAGATAGGGCAAATATCAGTGAGCGTTCCGATTTCAGTTCCAGAGCGATTCGCCCAATGAGTCCTTGATATTTATTAGTTTTCAGCCAATTTTCTGGATTTTTGAAAATTTCACTTTTTTGTGAAAATATCCACTAAATGAGGGAATAATATGTGTGAGGGTACCCCAGGAGAGTTCCAAATGTGTGTGGGTAGAATATATATCCCACGGGGGTAAAATTGAAAAAAGTTGAAAAAAATTTTTTTTTGGACTTAGACATTTTTCCGGCGTTTATCAGACTTTCAGATAGGGCAAATGTCAGTGAGTTGTTCCGATTTCACTTCCAGAGCGATTCTCCCAATGAGTCCTTGATATTTATTCGTTTGTAGCCAATATTTTGGATTTTTGAAAATTTCACTCTTTTGTGAAAATATCCACTAAATGAGGGAATAATATGTGTGAGGGTACCCCAGGAGAGATACAAATGTGTGTGGGTAGAATATATATCCCACAGGGGTAAAATTGAAAAAAGTTGAAAAAAATTTTTTTTTGGACTTAGTCATTTTTCCGGCGTTTATCAGACTTTCAGATAGGGCAAATGTCAGTGAGCATTCCGATTTCAGTTTCAGAGTGATTCTCCCAATGAGTCCTTGATATTTAGTCGTTTTTAGCCAATATTTTGGATTTTTGAAAATTTCACTTTTTTGTGAAAATATCCACTAAATGAGGGAATAATATGTGTGAGGGTACCCCAGGAGAGTTCCAAATGTGTGTGGGTAGAATATATATCCCACGGGGGTAAAATTGAAAAAAGCTGAAAAAATTTTTTTTTTCGACCTAGACATTTTTCCGGCGTTTATCAGACTTTCAGATAGGGCAAATGTCAGTGAGCGTTCCGATTTCAGTTCCAGAGTGATTCTCCCAATGAGTCCTTGATATTTAGTCGTTTTTAGCCAATTTTCTGGATTTTTGAAAATTTCACTTTTTTGTGAAAATATCCACTAAATGAGGGAATAATATGTGTGAGGGTACCCCAGGAGAGTTCCAAATGTGTGTGGGTAGAATATATATCCTACGGGGGTAAAATTGAAAAAAGTTTAAAAATTTTTTTTTTTTGGACTTAGTCATTTTTCCGGCGTTTATCAGACTTTCAGATAGGGCAAATGTCAGTGAGCGTTCCGATTTCAGTTCCAGAGCAATTCGCCCAATGAGTCCTTGATATTTAGTAATTTTCAGCTAATTTTCTGGATTTTTGAAAATTTCACTTTTTTGTGAAAATATCCACTAAATGAGGGAATAATATGTGTGAGGGTACCCCAGGAGAGTTTGAAATGTGTGTGGGTAGAATATATATCCCAAGGAGGGTAAAATTGAAAAAAGTTGAAAAATTTTTTTTTGGACTTAGACATTCTTCCGGCGTTTATCAGACTTTTAGATAGGGCAAATGTCAGTGAGCGTTCTGATTTCAGTTCCAGAGCGATTCTCCCAATGAGTCCTTGATATTTATTAGTTTTCAGCCAATTTTCTGGATTTTTGAAAATTTCACTTTTTTGTGAAAATATCCACTAAATGAGGGAAGAATATGTGTGAGGGTACCCCAGGAGAGTTCGAAATGTGTGTGGGTAGAAAATATATCCCACGGGGGTAAAATTGAAAAAAGTTGAAAAAAATTTTTTTTTGGACTTAGTCATTTTTCCGGCGTTTATCAGACTTTCAGATAGGGCAAATGTCAGTGAGTTGTTCCGATTTCAGTTCCAGAGCGATTCTCCCAATGAGTCCTTGATATTTATTCGTTTGTAGCCAATATTTTGGATTTTTGAAAATTTCACTCTTTTGTGAAAATATCCACTAAATGAGGGAATAATATGTGTGAGGGTACCCCAGGAGAGTTACAAATGTGTGTGGGTAGAATATATATCCCACAGGGGTAAAATTGAAAAAAGTTGAAAACATTTTTTTTTTGGACTTAGACATTTTTCCGGCGTTTATCAGACTTTCAGATAGGGCAAATGTCAGTGAGCGTTCCGATTTCAGCTCCAGAGCGATTCACCCAATGAGTCCTTGATATTTAGTCGTTTTCATCCAATATTTTGGATTTTTGAAAATTTCACTTTTTTGTGAAAATATAAACTAAATGAGGGAATAATATGTGTGAGGGTACCCCAGGAGAGTTCCAAATGTGTGTGGGTAGAATATATATCCCACGGGGGTAAAATTGAAAAAAGTTTAAAAAAATTTTTTTCTGGACTTAGCTATTTTTCCGGCGTTTATCAGACTTTCAGATAGGGCAAATGTCAGTGAGCTTTCCGATTTCAGTTCCAGAGCGATTCGCCCAATGAGTCCTTGATATTTATTCGTTTGTAGCCAATATTTTGGATTTTTGAAAATTTCACTCTTTTGTGAAAATATCCACTAAATGAGGGAATAATATGTGTGAGGGTACCCCAGGAGAGTTACAAATGTGTGTGGGTAGAATATATATCCCACAGGGGTAAAATTGAAAAAAGTTGAAAACATTTTTTTTTTGGACTTAGACATTTTTCCGGCGTTTATCAGACTTTCAGATAGGGCAAATGTCAGTGAGCGTTCCGATTTCAGTTCCAGAGCGATTCACCCAATGAGTCCTTGATATTTAGTCGTTTTCATCCAATATTTTGGATTTTTGAAAATTTCACTTTTTTGTGAAAATATAAACTAAATGAGGGAATAATATGTGTGAGGGTACCCCAGGAGAGTTCCAAATGTGTGTGGGTAGAATATATATCCCACGGGGGTAAAATTGAAAAAAGTTTAAAAAATTTTTTTTCTGGACTTAGCTATTTTTCCGGCGTTTATCAGACTTTCAGATAGGGCAAATGTCAGTGAGCTTTCCGATTTCAGTTCCAGAGCGATTCGCCCAATGAGTCCTTGATATTTATTCGTTTTCAGCCAATTTTCTGGATTTTTGAAAATTTCACTTTTTTGTGAAAATATCCACTAAATGAGGGAATAATATGTGTGAGGGTACCCCAGGAGAGTTCCAAATGTGTGTGGGTAGAATATATATCCTACGGGGGTAAAATTAAAAAAAGTTGAACCTTTTTTTTTTGGACTTAGCCATTTTTCCGGCGTTTATCAGACTTTCAGATAGGGCAAATGTCAGTGAGCGTTCCGATTTCAGTTCCAGAGCGATTCTCCCAATGAGTCCTTGATATTCAGTCGTTTTTAGCCAATATTTTGGATTTTTGAAAATTTCACTTTTTTGTGAAAATATCCACTAAATGAGGGAATAATATGTGTGAGGGTACCCCAGGAGAGTTCCAAATGTGTGTGGGTAGAATATATATCCCACAGGGGTAAAATTGAAAAAAGTTGAAAAAATTTTTCTTTTGGACTTAGTCATTTTTCCGGCGTTTATCAGACTTTCAGATAGGGCAAATGTCAGTGAGCGTTCCGATTTCAGTTCCAGAGCGATTCGCCCAATGAGTCCTTGATATTTAGTCATTTTCAGCTGATTTTCTGGATTTTTGAAAATTTCACTTTTTTGTGAAAATATCCACTAAATGAGGGAATAATATGTGTGAGGGTACCCCAGGAGAGTTCCAAATGTGTGTGGGTAGAATATATATCCCAAGGGGGTAAAATTGAAAAAAGTTGAAAAAATTTTTTTTTTGGACTTACATTTTTCCGGCGTTTATCAGACTTTCAGATAGGGCAAATGTCAGTGAGCGTTCCGATTTCAGTTCCAGAGCGATTCGCCCAATGAGTCATTGATATTTAGTCGTTTTCAGCCAATTTTCTGGATTTTTGAAAATTTCACTTTTTTATGAAAATATCCACTAAATGAGAGTATAATATGTGTGAGGGTAACCCAGGAGAGTTACCAATGTGTGTGGGTAGAATATATATCCCACGGGGGTAAAATTGAAAAAAGTTTAAAAAAATTTTTTTTTGGACTTAGACATTTTTCCGGCGTTTATCAGACTTTCAGATAGGGCAAATGTCAGTGAGCGTTCCGATTTCAGTTCCAGAGCGATTCGCCCAATGAGTCCTTGATATTTAGTCGTTTTCAGCCAATTTTCTGGATTTTTGAAAAATTCACTTTTTTGTGAAAATATCCACTAAATGAGGGAATAATATGTGTGAGGGTACCCCAGGAGAGTTCCCAATGTGTGTGGGTAGAATATATATCCCATGGGGGTAAAATTGAAAAAAGTTGAAAAATTTTTTTTTGGACTTAGACATTTTTCCGGCGTTTATCAGACTTTCAGATAGGGCAAATGTCAGTGAGCATTCCGATTTCAGTTCCAGAGCGATTCTCCCAATGAGTCCTTGATATTCAGTCGTTTTTAGCCAATATTTTGGATTTTTGAAAAATTCACTTTTTTTGTGAAAATATCCACTAAATGAGGGAATAATATGTGTGAGTGTACCCCAGGGGAGTTCCAAATGTGTGTGGGTAGAATATATATCCCAAGGAGGGTAAAATTGAAAAAAGTTGAAAAAAATTTTTTTTTTGGACTTAGACATTTTTCCGGCATTTATCAGACTTTCAGATAGGGCAAATGTCAGTGAGCGTTCCGATTTCAGTTCCAGAGCGATTTGCCCAATGAGTCCTTGATATGTAGTCGTTTTCAGCCAATATTTTGGATTTTTGAAAATTTCACTTTTTTGTGAAAATATCCACTAAATGAGGGAATAATATGTGTGAGGGTACCCCAGGAGAGTTCCCAATGTGTGTGGGTAGAATATATATCCCATGGGGGTAAAATTGAAAAAAGTTGAAAAATTTTTTTTGGGACTTAGACATTCTTCCGGCGTTTATCAGACTTTCAGATAGGGCAAATGTCAGTGAGCGTTCTGATTTCAGTTCCAGAGCGATTCGCCCAATGAGTCCTTGATATTTATTCGTTTTCAGCTGATTTTCTGGATTTTTGAAAATTTCACTTTTTTGTGAAAATATCCACTAAATGAGAGAATAATATGTTTGAGGGTACCCCAGGAGAGTTACAAATGTGTGTGGGTAGAATATATATCCCACAGGGGTAAAATTGAAAAAAGTTGAAAAAAATTTTTTTTTGGACTTAGACATTTTTCCGGCGTTTATCAGACTTTCAGATAGGGCAAATGTCAGTGAGTTGTTCCGATTTCAGTTCCAGAGCGATTCTCCCAATGAGTCCTTGATATTTATTCGTTTGTAGCCAATATTTTGGATTTTTGAAAATTTCACTCTTTTGTGAAAATATCCACTAAATGAGGGAATAATATGTGTGAGGGTACCCCAGGAGAGTTACAAATGTGTGTGGGTAGAATATATATCCCACAGGGGTAAAATTGAAAAAAGTTGAAAAAATTTTTTTTTTGGACTTAGACATTTTTCCGGCGTTTATCAGACTTTCAGATAGGGCAAATGTCAGTGAGCGTTCCGATTTCAGTTCCAGAGTGATTCACCCAATGAGTCCTTGATATTTAGTCGTTTTCATCCAATATTTTGGATTTTTGAAAATTTCACTTTTTTGTGAAAATATAAACTAAATGATGGAATAATATGTGTGAGGGTACCCCAGGAGAGTTCCAAATGTGTGTGGGTAGAATATATATCCTACGGGGGTAAAATTAAAAAAAGTTGAACCTTTTTTTTTTTGGACTTAGCCATTTTTCCGGCGTTTATCAGACTTTCAGATAGGGCAAATGTCAGTGAGCGTTCCGATTTCAGTTCCAGAGCGATTCTCCCAATGAGTCCTTGATATTCAGTCGTTTTTAGCCAATATTTTGGATTTTTGAAAAATTCACTTTTTTTGTGAAAATATCCACTAAATGAGGGAATAATATGTGTGAGTGTACCCCAGGGGAGTTCCAAATGTGTGTGGGTAGAATATATATCCCAAGGAGGGTAAAATTGAAAAAAGTTGAAAAAAATTTTTTTTTTGGACTTAGACATTTTTCCGGCATTTATCAGACTTTCAGATAGGGCAAATGTCAGTGAGCGTTCCGATTTCAGTTCCAGAGCGATTTGCCCAATGAGTCCTTGATATGTAGTCGTTTTCAGCCAATATTTTGGATTTTTGAAAATTTCACTTTTTTGTGAAAATATCCACTAAATGAGGGAATAATATGTGTGAGGGTACCCCAGGAGAGTTCCCAATGTGTGTGGGTAGAATATATATCCCATGGGGGTAAAATTGAAAAAAGTTGAAAAATTTTTTTTGGGACTTAGATATTCTTCCGGCGTTTATCAGACTTTCAGATAGGGCAAATGTCAGTGAGCATTCTGATTTCAGTTCCAGAGCGATTCGCCCAATGAGTCCTTGATATTTATTCGTTTTCAGCTGATTTTCTGGATTTTTGAAAATTTCACTTTTTTGTGAAAATATCCACTAAATGAGAGAATAATATGTGTGAGGGTACCCCAGGAGAGTTACAAATGTGTGTGGGTAGAATATATATCCCACAGGGGTAAAATTGAAAAAAGTTGAAAAATTTTTTTTTTTGGACTTAGTCATTTTTCCGGCGTTTATCAGACTTTCAGATAGGGCAAATGTCAGTGAGCGTTCCGATTTCAGTTCCAGAGCGATTCGCCCAATGAGTCCTTGATATTTATTAGTTTTCAGCCAATTTTCTGGATTTTTGAAAATTTCACTTTTTTGTGAAAATATCCACTAAATGAGAGAATAATATGTGTGAGGGTACCCCAGGAGAGTTCGAAATGTGTGTGGGTAGAATATATATCCCACGGGGGTAAAATTGAAAAAAGTTGAAAAAAAATTTTTTTTGGACTTAGTCATTTTTCTGGCGTTTATCAGACTTTCAGATAGGGCAAATGTCAGTGAGTTGTTCCGATTTCAGTTCCAGAGCGATTTGCCCAATGAGTCCTTGATATTTAGTCCTTTTCAGCCAATTTTCTGGATTTTTGAAAATTTCACTTTTTTGTGAAAATATCCACTAAATGAGGGAATAATATGTGTGAGGGTACCCCAGGAGAGTTCCAAATGTGTGTGGGTAGAATATATATCCCACGGGGGTAAAATTGAAAAAAGTTGAAAAAAATTTTTTTTGGGACTTAGACATTTTTCCGGCGTTTATCAGACTTTCAGATAGGGCAAATGTCAGTGAGTTGTTCCGATTTCAGTTCCAGAGCGATTCTCCCAATGAGTCCTTGATATTTATTCGTTTGTAGCCAATATTTTGGATTTTTGAAAATTTCACTCTTTTGTGAAAATATACACTAAATGAGGGAATAATATGTGTGAGTGTACCCCAGGGGAGTTCCAAATGTGTGTGGGTAGAATATATATCCCAAGGAGGGTAAAATTGAAAAAAGTTGAAAAAAAATTTTTTTTTGGACTTAGACATTTTTCCGGCATTTATCAGACTTTCAGATAGGGCAAATGTCAGTGACCGTTCCGATTTCAGTTCCAGAGCGATTTGCCCAATGAGTCCTTGATATGTAGTCGTTTTCAGCCAATATTTTGGATTTTTGAAAATTTCACTTTTTTGTGAAAATATCCACTAAATGAGGGAATAATATGTGTGAGGGTACCCCAGGAGAGTTCCCAATGTGTGTGGGTAGAATATATATCCCATGGGGGTAAAATTGAAAAAAGTTGAAAAATTTTTTTTTGGACTTAGACATTTTTCCGGCGTTTATCAGACTTTCAGATAGGGCAAATGTCAGTGAGTTGTTCCGATTTCAGTTCCAGAGCGATTCTCCCAATGAGTCCTTGATATGTATTCGTTTTCATCCAATATTTTGGATTTTTGAAAATTTCACTTTTTTGTGAAAATATAAACTAAATGAGGGAATAATATGTGTGAGGGTACCCCAGGAGAGTTCCAAATGTGTGTGGGTAGAATATATATCCCACGGGGGTAAAATTGAAAAAAGTTTAAAAAATTTTTTTTTTGGACTTAGCTATTTTTTCGGCGTTTATCAGACTTTCAGATAGGGCAAATGTCAGTGAGCTTTACGATTTCAGTTCCAGAGCGATTCGCCCAATGAGTCCTTGATATTTATTCGTTTTCAGCCAATTTTCTGGATTTTTGAAAATTTCACTTTTTTGTGAAAATATCCACTAAATGAGGGAATAATATGTGTGAGGGTACCCCAGGAGAGTTCCAAATGTGTGTGGGTAGAATATATATCCTACGGGGGTAAAATTAAAAAAAGTTGAACTTTTTTTTTTTGGACTTAGCCATTTTTCCGGTGTTTATCAGACTTTCAGATAGGGCAAATGTCAGTGAGCGTTCCGAATTCAGTTCCAGAGCGATTCTCCCAATGAGTCCTTGATATTCAGTCGTTTTTAGCCAATATTTTGGATTTTTGAAAATTTCACTTTTTTGTGAAAATATCCACTAAATGAGGGAATAATATGTGTGAGGGTACCCCAGGAGAGTTCCAAATGTGTGTGGGTAGAATATATATCCCACAGGGGTAAAATTGAAAAAAGTTGAAAAAATTTTTTTTTTGGACTTAGACATTTTTCCGGCGTTTATCAGACTTTCAGATAGGGCAAATGTCAGTGAGCGTTCCGATTTCAGTTCCAGAGCGATTCACCCAATGAGTCCTTGATATTTAGTCGTTTTCATCCAATATTTTGGATTTTTGAAAATTTCACTTTTTTGTGAAAATATAAACTAAATGAGGGAATAATATGTGTGAGGGTACCCCAGGAGAGTTCCAAATGTGTGTGGGTAGAATATATATCCCACGGGGGTAAAATTGAAAAAAGTTGAAAAAAATTTTTTTTTGGACTTACATTTTTCCGGCATTTATCAGACTTTCAGATAGGGCAAATGTCAGTGAGCGTTGCGATTTCAGTTCCAGAGCGATTCGCCCAATGAGTCATTGATATTTAGTCGTTTTCAGCCAATTTTCTGGATTTTTGAAAATTTCACTTTTTTATGAACATATCCACTAAATGAGAGAATAATATGTGTGAGGGTACCCCAGGAGAGTTACAAATGTGTGTGGGTAGAATATATATCCCACAGGGGTAAAATTGCAAAAAGTTGAAAAATTTTTTTTTTTGGACTTAGACATTTTTCCGGCGTTTATCAGACTTTCAGATAGGGCAAATGTCAGTGAGCGTTCCGATTTCAGTTCCAGAGTGATTCGCCCAATGAGCCCTTGATATTTAGTCGTTTTCAGCCAATTTTCTGGATTTTTTAAAAATTCACTTTTTTTGTGAAAATATCCACTAAATGAGGGAATAATATGTGTGAGGGTACCCCAGGAGAGTTCCAAATGTGTGTGGGTAGAATATATATCCTACGGGGGTAAAATTAAAAAAAGTTGAACCTTTTTTTTTTTGGACTTAGCCATTTTTCCGGCGTTTATCAGACTTTCAGATAGGGCAAATGTCAGTGAGCGTTCCGAATTCAGTTCCAGAGCGATTCTCCCAATGAGTCCTTGATATTCAGTCGTTTTTAGCCAATATTTTGGATTTTTGAAAATTTCACTTTTTTGTGAAAATATCCACTAAATGAGGGAATAATATGTGTGAGGGTACCCCAGGAGAGTTCCAAATGTGTGTGGGTAGAATATATATCCCACGGGGGTAAAATTGAAAAAAGTTGAAAAAAAATTTTTTTTGGACTTACATTTTTCCGGCGTTTATCAGACTTTCAGATAGGGCAAATGTCAGTGAGCGTTGCGATTTCAGTTCCAGAGCGATTCTCCCAATGAGTCCTTGATATTTATTCGTTTTAAGCCAATATTTTGGATTTTTGAAAATTTCACTTTTTTGTGAAAAAATCCACTAAATGAGGGAATAATATGTGTGAGTGTACCCCAGGGGAGTTCCAAATGTGTGTGGGTAGAATATATATCCCAAGGAGGGTAAAATTGAAAAAAGTTGAAAAAAATTTTTTTTTGGACTTAGACATTTTTCCGGCGTTTATCAGACTTTCAGATAGGGCAAATGTCAGTGAGTTGTTCCGATTTCAGTTCCAGAGCGATTCGCCCAATGAGTCCTTGATGTTTATTCGTTTTCAGACAATTTTCTGGATTTTTGAAAATTTCACTTTTTTGTGAAAATGTGCACTAAATGAGGGAATAATATGTGTGAGGGTACCCCAGGAGAGTTCAAAATGTGTGTGGGTAGAATATATATCCCACGGGGGTAAAATTGAAATAAGTTGAAAAAAATTTTTTTTTTGGACTTAGACATTTTTCCGGCGTTTATCAGACTTTCAGATAGGGCAAATGTCAGTGAGCGTTCCGATTTCAGTTCCAGAGCGATTCACCCAATGAGTCCTTGATATTTAGTCGTTTTCATCCAATATTTTGGATTTTTGAAAATTTCACTTTTTTGTGAAAATATAAACTAAATGAGGGAATAATATGTGTGAGGGTACCCCAGGAGAGTTCCAAATGTGTGTGGGTAGAATATATATCCCACGGGGGTAAAATTGAAAAAAGTTTAAAAATTTTTTTTTTTGGACTTAGCTATTTTTTCGGGGTTTATCAGACTTTCAGATAGGGCAAATGTCAGTGAGCTTTCCGATTTCAGTTCCAGAGCGATTCGCCCAATGAGTCCTTGATATTTATTCGTTTTCAGCCAATTTTCTGGATTTTTGAAAATTTCACTTTTTTGTGAAAATATCCACTAAATGAGGGAATAATATGTGTGAGGGTACCCCAGGAGAGTTCCAAATGTGTGTGGGTAGAATATATATCCTACGGGGGTAAAATTAAAAAAAGTTGAACCTTTTTTTTTTTGGGCTTAGCCATTTTTCCAGCGTTTATCAGACTTTCAGATAGGGCAAATGTCAGTGAGCGTTCTGATTTCAGTTCCAGAGCGATTCGCCCAATGAGTCCTTGATATTTAGTCGTTTTCAGCCAATTTTCTGGATTTTTGAAAAATTCACTTTTTTGTGAAAATATCCACTAAATGAGGGAATAATATGTGTGAGGGTACCCCAGGAGAGTTCCAAATGTGTGTGGGTAGAATATATATCCCACGGGGGTAAAATTGAAAAAAGTTGAAAAAAATTTTTTTTTGGACTTACATTTTTCCGGCGTTTATCAGACTTTCAGATAGGGCAAATGTCAGTGAGCGTTCCGATTTCAGTTCGAGAGCGATTCGCCCAATGAGTCCTTGATATTTAGTCGTTTTCAGCCAATTTTCTGGATTTTTGAAAAATTCACTTTTTTTGTGAAAATATCCACTAAATGAGGGAATAATATGTGTGAGGGTACCCCAGAAGAGTTCCAAATGTGTGTGGGTAGAATATATATCCCACGGGGGTAAAATTTAAAAAAGTTTAAAAATTTTTTTTTTTGGACTTAGTCATTTTTTCGGCATTTATCAGACTTTCAGATAGGGCAAATGTCAGTGAGCGTTGCGATTTCAGTTCCAGAGCGATTCGCCCAATGAGTCATTGATATTTAGTCGTTTTCAGCCAATTTTCTGGATTTTTGAAAATTTCACTTTTTTATGAAAATATCCACTAAATGAGAGTATAATATGTGTGAGGGTACCCCAGGAGAGTTCCAAATGTGTGTGGGTAGAATATATATCCCACGGGGGTAAAATTGAAAAAAGTTGAAAAAAATTTTTTTTTGGACTTAGACATTTTTCCGGCGTTTATCAGACTTTCAGATAGGGCAAATGTCAGTGAGCGTTCCGATTTCAGTTCCAGAGCGATTCGCCCAATGAGCCCTTGATATTTAGTCGTTTTCAGCCAATTTTCTGGATTTTTGAAAATTTCACTTTTTTGTGAAAATATCCACTAAATGAGGGAATAATATGTGTGAGGGTACCCCAGGAGAGTTCCAAATGTGTGTGGGTAGAATATATATCCCACGGGGGTAAAATTGAAAAAAGTTGAAAAAAAATTTTTTTTGGACTTACATTTTTCCGGCGTTTATCAGACTTTCAGATAGGGCAAATGTCAGTGAGCGTTGCGATTTCAGTTCCAGAGCGATTCTCCCAATGAGTCCTTGATATTTATTCGTTTTAAGCCAATATTTTGGATTTTTGAAAATTTCACTTTTTTGTGAAAAAATCCACTAAATGAGGGAATAATATGTGTGAGTGTACCCCAGGGGAGTTCCAAATGTGTGTGGGTAGAATATATATCCCAAGGAGGGTAAAATTGAAAAAAGTTGAAAAAAATTTTTTTTTGGACTTAGACATTTTTCCGGCGTTTATCAGACTTTCAGATAGGGCAAATGTCAGTGAGTTGTTCCGATTTCAGTTCCAGAGCGATTCGCCCAATGAGTCCTTGATGTTTATTCGTTTTCAGACAATTTTCTGGATTTTTGAAAATTTCACTTTTTTGTGAAAATGTGCACTAAATGAGGGAATAATATGTGTGAGGGTACCCCAGGAGAGTTCAAAATGTGTGTGGGTAGAATATATATCCCACGGGGGTAAAATTGAAATAAGTTGAAAAAAATTTTTTTTTTGGACTTAGACATTTTTCCGGCGTTTATCAGACTTTCAGATAGGGCAAATGTCAGTGAGCGTTCCGATTTCAGTTCCAGAGCGATTCACCCAATGAGTCCTTGATATTTAGTCGTTTTCATCCAATATTTTGGATTTTTGAAAATTTCACTTTTTTGTGAAAATATAAACTAAATGAGGGAATAATATGTGTGAGGGTACCCCAGGAGAGTTCCAAATGTGTGTGGGTAGAATATATATCCCACGGGGGTAAAATTGAAAAAAGTTTAAAAATTTTTTTTTTTGGACTTAGCTATTTTTTCGGGGTTTATCAGACTTTCAGATAGGGCAAATGTCAGTGAGCTTTCCGATTTCAGTTCCAGAGCGATTCGCCCAATGAGTCCTTGATATTTATTCGTTTTCAGCCAATTTTCTGGATTTTTGAAAATTTCACTTTTTTGTGAAAATATCCACTAAATGAGGGAATAATATGTGTGAGGCTACCCCAGGAGAGTTCCAAATGTGTGTGGGTAGAATATATATCCTACGGGGGTAAAATTAAAAAAAGTTGAACCTTTTTTTTTTTGGGCTTAGCCATTTTTCCAGCGTTTATCAGACTTTCAGATAGGGCAAATGTCAGTGAGCGTTCTGATTTCAGTTCCAGAGCGATTCGCCCAATGAGTCCTTGATATTTAGTCGTTTTCAGCCAATTTTCTGGATTTTTGAAAAATTCACTTTTTTGTGAAAATATCCACTAAATGAGGGAATAATATGTGTGAGGGTACCCCAGGAGAGTTCCAAATGTGTGTGGGTAGAATATATATCCCACGGGGGTAAAATTGAAAAAAGTTGAAAAAAATTTTTTTTTGGACTTACATTTTTCCGGCGTTTATCAGACTTTCAGATAGGGCAAATGTCAGTGAGCGTTCCGATTTCAGTTCCAGAGCGATTCTCCCAATGAGTCCTTGATATTTATTCGTTTTAAGCCAATATTTTGGATTTTTGAAAATTTCACTTTTTTGTGAAAAAATCCACTAAATGAGGGAATAATATGTGTGAGGGTACCCCAGGAGTGTTCCAAATGTGTGTGGGTAGAATATATATCCCACGGGGGTAAAATTGAAAAAAGTTGAAAAAAATTTTTTTTTTGGACTTAGACATTTTTCCGGCGTTTATCAGACTTTCAGATAGGGCAAATGTCAGTGAGCGTTCTGATTTCAGTTCCAGAGCGATTCGCCCAATGAGTCCTTGATATTTAGTCGTTTTCAGCCAATTTTCTGGATTTTTGAAAAATTCACTTTTTTGTGAAAATATCCACTAAATGAGGGAATAATATGTGTGAGGGTACCCCAGGAGAGTTCCAAATGTGTGTGGGTAGAATATATATCCCACGGGGGTAAAATTCAAAAAAGTAAAAAATTTTTTTTTTTGGACTTAGTCATTTTTTCAGCATTTATCAAACTTTCAGATAGGGCAAATGTCAGTGAACGTTGCGATTTCAGTTCCAGAGCGATTTGCCCAATGAGTCCTTGATATTTATTCGTTTTCAGCCAATTTTCTGGATTTTTGAAAATTTCATTTTTTTGTGAAAATATCCACTAAATGAGGGAATAATATGTGTGAGGGTACCCCAGGAGAGTTCCAAATGTGTGTGGGTAGAATATATATCCCACGGGGGTAAAATTAAAAAAAGCTGAAACTTTTTTTTTTTGGACTTAGACATTTTTCCGGCGTTTATCAGACTTTCAGATAGGGCAAATGTCAGTGAGCATTCCGATTTCAGTTCCAGAGCGATTCGCCCAATGAGCCCTTGATATTTAGTCGTTTTCAGCCAATTTTCTGGATTTTTGAAAATTTCACTTTTTTATGAAAATATCCACTAAATGAGAGAATAATATGTGTGAGGGTACCCCAGGAGAGTTACAAATGTGTGTGGGTAGAATATATATCCTACGGGGGTAAAATTAAAAAAAGTTGAAACTTTTTTTTTTGGACTTAGACATTTTTCAGTTCCAGAGCGATTCGCCCAATGAGTCCTTGATATTAAGGCTATGTGCCCACGTTGCATTTATGAAGCAGAAAATTTCTGCTGCTTAAATGCAAGTCCTCTCCCGGAAAAACGCATGCGGAATTCCGCACGCGTTTATCGCGCGTTTTTCGCGCGTTTATCACGCGTTTTCCACATGCGGAATTGCCTTGCGTTTTTTATGCATTGGACAAAGGCAATTCTGCTTGCGGAAACGCAAAATTAATTGACATGCTGCTGATTTTTGAACGCAGCATAAACGCTGCGGAAAAATCCGCAGCATGTGCATAGAACTTGCGGAATCCCATTGGGGACCATGGGGTGCGGGTTACCAAGCGTTTTACAAGCGTTTCCGCTGCGGAAATTCCGCATCAAAAACGCTTGAAAAACGCTACGTGGGCACACAGCCTTAGTCGTTTTCAGCCAATTTTCTGGATTTTTTAAAAATTCACTTTTTTGTGAAAATATCCACTAAATGAGGGAATAATATGTGTGAGGGTACCCCAGGAGAGTTCCAAATGTGTGTGGGTAGAATATATATCCCACGGGGGTAAAATTGAAAAAAGTTGAAAAATTTTTTTTTTTGGACTTAGTCATTTTTCCGGCGTTTATCAGACTTTCAGATAGGGCAAATGTCAGTGAGCGTTCCGATTTCAGTTCCAGAGTGATTCGCCCAATGAGCCCTTGATATTTAGTCGTTTTCAGCCAATTTTCTGGATTTTTTAAAAATTCACTTTTTTTGTGAAAATATCCACTAAATGAGGGAATAATATGTGTGAGGGTACCCCAGGAGAGTTCCAAATGTGTGTGGGTAGAATATATATCCCACGGGGGTAAAATTTAAAAAAGTTAAAAAATTTTTTTTTTTGGACTTAGTCATTTTTTCGGCATTTATCAGACTTTCAGATAGGACAAATGTCAGTGAGCGTTCCGATTTCAGTTCCAGAGCGATTCGCCCAATGAGTCCTTGATATTTAGTCATTTTCAGCTGATTTTCTGGATTTTTGAAAATTTCACTTTTTTGTGAAAATATCCACTAAATGAGGGAATAATATGTGTGAGGGTACCCCAGGAGAGTTCCAAATGTGTGTGGGTTGAATATATATCCCACGGGGGTAAAATTGAAAAAAGTTGAAAAAAAATTTTTTTTGGACTTAGACATTTTTCCGGCGTTTATCAGACTTTCAGATAGGGCAAATGTCAGTGAGCGTTCCGATTTCAGTTCGAGAGCGATTCGCCCTATGAGTCCTTGATATTTAGTCGTTTTCAGCCAATTTTCTGGATTTTTGAAAATTTCACTTTTTTGTGAAAATATCCACTAAATGAGAGAATAATATGTGTGAGGGTACCCCAGGAGAGTTCCAAATGTGTGTGGGTAGAATATATATCCTACGGGGGTAAAATTAAAAAAAGTTGAACCTTTTTTTTTTTGGGCTTAGCCATTTTTCCAGCGTTTATCAGACTTTCAGATAGGGCAAATGTCAGTGAGCGTTCTGATTTCAGTTCCAGAGCGATTCGCCCAATGAGTCCTTGATATTTAGTCGTTTTCAGCCAATTTTCTGGATTTTTGAAAAATTCACTTTTTTGTGAAAATATCCACTAAATGAGGGAATAATATGTGTGAGGGTACCCCAGGAGAGTTCCAAATGTGTGTGGGTAGAATATATATCCCACGGGGGTAAAATTGAAAAAAGTTGAAAAAAATTTTTTTTTGGACTTACATTTTTCCGGCGTTTATCAGACTTTCAGATAGGGCAAATGTCAGTGAGCGTTCCGATTTCAGTTCCAGAGCGATTCTCCCAATGAGTCCTTGATATTTATTCGTTTTAAGCCAATATTTTGGATTTTTGAAAATTTCACTTTTTTGTGAAAAAATCCACTAAATGAGGGAATAATATGTGTGAGGGTACCCCAGGAGTGTTCCAAATGTGTGTGGGTAGAATATATATCCCACGGGGGTAAAATTGAAAAAAGTTGAAAAAAATTTTTTTTTTGGACTTAGACATTTTTCCGGCGTTTATCAGACTTTCAGATAGGGCAAATGTCAGTGAGCGTTCTGATTTCAGTTCCAGAGCGATTCGCCCAATGAGTCCTTGATATTTAGTCGTTTTCAGCCAATTTTCTGGATTTTTGAAAAATTCACTTTTTTGTGAAAATATCCACTAAATGAGGGAATAATATGTGTGAGGGTACCCCAGGAGAGTTCCAAATGTGTGTGGGTAGAATATATATCCCACGGGGGTAAAATTGAAAAAAGTTGAAAAAAAATTTTTTTTTGGACTTACATTTTTCCGGCGTTTATCAGACTTTCAGATAGGGCAAATGTCAGTGAGCGTTCCGATTTCAGTTCGAGAGCGATTCGCCCAATGAGTCCTTGATATTTAGTCGTTTTCAGCCAATTTTCTGGATTTTTGAAAAATTCACTTTTTTTGTGAAAATATCCACTAAATGAGGGAATAATATGTGTGAGGGTACCCCAGGAGAGTTCCAAATGTGTGTGGGTAGAATATATATCCCACGGGGGTAAAATTTAAAAAAGTTTAAAAATTTTTTTTTTTGGACTTAGTCATTTTTTCGGCATTTATCAGACTTTCAGATAGGGCAAATGTCAGTGAGCGTTGCGATTTCAGTTCCAGAGCGATTCGCCCAATGAGTCATTGATATTTAGTCGTTTTCAGCCAATTTTCTGGATTTTTGAAAATTTCACTTTTTTATGAAAATATCCACTAAATGAGAGTATAATATGTGTGAGGGTACCCCAGGAGAGTTCCAAATGTGTGTGGGTAGAATATATATCCCACGGGGGTAAAATTGAAAAAAGTTGAAAAAAATTTTTTTTTGGACTTAGACATTTTTCCGGCGTTTATCAGACTTTCAGATAGGGCAAATGTCAGTGAGCGTTCCGATTTCAGTTCCAGAGCGATTCGCCCAATGAGCCCTTGATATTTAGTCGTTTTCAGCCAATTTTCTGGATTTTTGAAAAATTCACTTTTTTGTGAAAATATCCACTAAATGAGGGAATAATATGTGTGAGGGTACCCCAGGAGAGTTCCAAATGTGTGTGGGTAGAATATATATCCCACGGGGGTAAAATTGGAAAAAGTTGAAAAATTTTTTTTTTTGGACTTAGTCATTTTTCCGGCGTTTATCAGACTTTCAGATAGGGCAAATGTCAGTGAGTGTTCCGATTTCAGTTCCAGAGTGATTCGCCCAATGAGCCCTTGATATTTAGTCGTTTTCAGCCAATTTTCTGGATTTTTTAAAAATTCACTTTTTTTGTGAAAATATCCACTAAATGAGGGAATAATATGTGTGAGGGTACCCCAGGAGAGTTCCAAATGTGTGTGGGTAGAATATATATCCCACGGGGGTAAAATTCAAAAAAGTAAAAAATTTTTTTTTTTGGACTTAGTCATTTTTTCAGCATTTATCAAACTTTCAGATAGGGCAAATGTCAGTGAACGTTGCGATTTCAGTTCCAGAGCGATTTGCCCAATGAGTCCTTGATATTTATTCGTTTTCAGCCAATTTTCTGGATTTTTGAAAATTTCATTTTTTTGTGAAAATATCCACTAAATGAGGGAATAATATGTGTGAGGGTACCCCAGGAGAGTTCCAAATGTGTGTGGGTAGAATATATATCCCACGGGGGTAAAATTAAAAAAAGCTGAAACTTTTTTTTTTTGGACTTAGACATTTTTCCGGCGTTTATCAGACTTTCAGATAGGGCAAATGTCAGTGAGCATTCCGATTTCAGTTCCAGAGCGATTCGCCCAATGAGCCCTTGATATTTAGTCGTTTTCAGCCAATTTTCTGGATTTTTGAAAATTTCACTTTTTTATGAAAATATCCACTAAATGAGAGAATAATATGTGTGAGGGTACCCCAGGAGAGTTACAAATGTGTGTGGGTAGAATATATATCCTACGGGGGTAAAATTAAAAAAAGTTGAAACTTTTTTTTTTGGACTTAGACATTTTTCAGTTCCAGAGCGATTCGCCCAATGAGTCCTTGATATTAAGGCTATGTGCCCACGTTGCATTTATGAAGCAGAAAATTTCTGCTGCATAAATGCAAGTCCTCTCCCGGAAAAACGCATGCGGAATTCCGCACGCGTTTATCGCGCGTTTTTCGCGCGTTTATCACGCGTTTTCCACATGCGGAATTGCCTTGCGTTTTTTATGCATTGGACAAAGGCAATTCTGCTTGCGGAAACGCAAAATTAATTGACATGCTGCGGATTTTTGAACGCAGCATAAACGCTGCGGAAAAATCCGCAGCATGTGCATAGAACTTGCGGAATCCCATTGGGGACCATGGGGTGCGGGTTACCAAGCGTTTTACAAGCGTTTCCGCTGCGGAAATTCCGCATCAAAAACGCTTGAAAAACGCTACGTGGGCACACAGCCTTAGTCGTTTTCAGCCAATTTTCTGGATTTTTTAAAAATTCACTTTTTTGTGAAAATATCCACTAAATGAGGGAATAATATGTGTGAGGGTACCCCAGGAGAGTTCCAAATGTGTGTGGGTAGAATATATATCCCACGGGGGTAAAATTGAAAAAAGTTGAAAAATTTTTTTTTTTGGACTTAGTCATTTTTCCGGCGTTTATCAGACTTTCAGATAGGGCAAATGTCAGTGAGCGTTCCGATTTCAGTTCCAGAGTGATTCGCCCAATGAGCCCTTGATATTTAGTCGTTTTCAGCCAATTTTCTGGATTTTTTAAAAATTCACTTTTTTTGTGAAAATATCCACTAAATGAGGGAATAATATGTGTGAGGGTACCCCAGGAGAGTTCCAAATGTGTGTGGGTAGAATATATATCCCACGGGGGTAAAATTTAAAAAAGTTAAAAAATTTTTTTTTTTGGACTTAGTCATTTTTTCGGCATTTATCAGACTTTCAGATAGGACAAATGTCAGTGAGCGTTCCGATTTCAGTTCCAGAGCGATTCGCCCAATGAGTCCTTGATATTTAGTCATTTTCAGCTGATTTTCTGGATTTTTGAAAATTTCACTTTTTTGTGAAAATATCCACTAAATGAGGGAATAATATGTGTGAGGGTACCCCAGGAGAGTTCCAAATGTGTGTGGGTTGAATATATATCCCACGGGGGTAAAATTGAAAAAAGTTGAAAAAAAATTTTTTTTGGACTTAGACATTTTTCCGGCGTTTATCAGACTTTCAGATAGGGCAAATGTCAGTGAGCGTTCCGATTTCAGTTCGAGAGCGATTCGCCCTATGAGTCCTTGATATTTAGTCGTTTTCAGCCAATTTTCTGGATTTTTGAAAAATTCACTTTTTTGTGAAAATATCCACTAAATGAGGGAATAATATGTGTGAGGGTACCCCAGGAGAGTTCCAAATGTGTGTGGGTAGAATATATATCCCACGGGGGTAAAATTTAAAAAAGTTGAAAAATTTTTTTTTTTGGACTTAGTCATTTTTCCGGCGTTTATCAGACTTTCAGATAGGGCAAATGTCAGTGAGCGTTCCGATTTCAGTTCCAGAGTGATTCGCCCAATGAGTCCTTGATATTAATTTGTTTTTAGCCAATTTTCTGGATTTTTGAAAAATTCACTTTTTTGTGAAAATATCCACTAAATGAGGGAATAATATGTGTGAGGGTACCCCAGGAGAGTTCCAAATGTGTGTGGGTAGAATATATATCCTACGGGGGTAAAATTAAAAAAAGTTGAAACTTTTTTTTTTTGGACTTAGACATTTTTCAGTTCCAGAGCGATTCGCCCAATGAGTCCTTGATATTTATTCGTTTTCAGCCAATTTTCTCGATTTTTGAAAATTTCACTTTTTTGTGAAAATATCCGCTAAATGAGAGAATAATATGTGTGAGGGTACCCCAGGAGAGTTACAAATGTGTGTGGGTAGAATATATATCCCACAGGGGTAAAATTGAAAAAAGTTGAAAAATTTTTTTTTTTGGACTTAGTCATTTTTCCAGCGTTTATCAGATTTTCAGATAGGGCAAATGTCAGTGAGCGTTGCGATTTCAGTTCCAGAGCGATTCGCCCAATGAGCCCTTGAAATTTATTCGTTTTCAGCCAATTTTCCGGATTTTTGAAAATTTCACTTTTTTGTGAAAATATCCACTAAATAAGGGAATAATGTGTGAGGGTACCCCAGGAGAGTTCCAAATGTGTGTGGGTAGAATATATATCCTACGGGGGTAAAATTAAAAAAAGTTGAAACTTTTTTTTTTTGGACTTAGACATTTTTCAGTTCCAGAGCGATTCGCCCAATGAGTCCTTGATATTTAGTCGTTTTCAGCCAATTTTCTGGATTTTTGAAAAATTCACTTTTTTGTGAAAATATCCACTAAATGAGGGAATAATATGTGTGAGGGTACCCCAGGAGAGTTCCAAATGTGTGTGGGTAGAATATATATCCCACGGGGGTCAAATTTAAAAAAGTTAAAAAAATTTTTTTTTGGACTTAGTCATTTTTCCGGCGTTTATCAGACTTTCAGATAGGGCAAATGTCAGTGAGCGTTCCGATTTCAGTTCCAGCGTGATTCGCCCAATGAGCCCTTGATATTTATTCGTTTTCAGCCAATTTTCTGGATTTTTGAAAAATTCACTTTTTTTGTGAAAATATCCACTAAATGAGGGAATAATATGTGTGAGGGTACCCCAGGAGAGTTACAAATGTGTGTGGGTAGAATATATATCCCACGGGGGTAAAATTTAAAAAAGTTTAAAAAATTTTTTTTTTGGACTTAGTCATTTTTTCGGCATTTATCAGACTTTCAGATAGGGCAAATGTCAGTGAGCGTTCCGATTTCAGTTCCATAGAATCATAGAATCATAGAATCATAGAATGGTAGAGTTGGAAGGGACCTCCTGGGTCATCTGGTCCAACCCCCTGCTCAAAGCAGGATTCACTAGATCATCTCAGACAGATGTCTGTCCAGCCTCTGTTTGAAGACGTCCATTGAAGGGGAACTCACCACCTCTCGTGGCAGCCTGTTCCACTCATTAATCACCCTAACTGTCAAAAAGTTTTTTCTAATATCTAATCTGTGTCTCCTCCCATTTAGTTTCATCCCATTGCTTCTAGTCTTTCCTTGTGCAAATGAGAATAAAGATGATCCTTCTACAATGTGACAGCCTTTGACATATTTGTAGACAGCTATTAAGTCTCCTCTCAGTCTTCTTTTTTGCAAGCTAAACATTCCCAAATCCTGCAACCGTTCCTCATAGGACATGGTTTGCAGACCAGTCACCATTCTGGTCGCTCTTCTCTGAACTTCCAGAGTGATTCGCCCAATGAGTCCTTGATATTTAGTCGTTTTCAGCCAATTTTCTGGATTTTTGAAAAATTCACTTTTTTGTGAAAATATCCACTAAATGAGGGAATAATATGTGTGAGGGTACCCCAGGAGAGTTACAAATGTGTGTGGGTAGAATATATATCCCACGGGGGTAAAATTTAAAAAAGTTTAAAAATTTTTTTTTTTGGACTTAGTCATTTTTTCGGCATTTATCAGACTTTCAGATAGGGCAAATGTCAGTGAGCGTTGCGATTTCAGTTCCAGAGCGATTCGCCCAATGAGTCCTTGATATTTATTCGTTTTCAGCCAATTTTCTGGATTTTTGAAAATTTCACTTTTTTGTGAAAATATCCACTAAATGAGGGAATAATATGTGTGAGGGTACCCCAGGAGAGTTCCAAATGTGTGTGGGTAGAATATATATCCTACGGGGGTAAAATTAAAAAAAGTTGAAACTTTTTTTTTTGGACTTAGCCATTTTTCCGGCGTTTATCAGACTTTCAGATAGGGCAAATGTCAGTGAGCGTTCCGATTTCAGTTCCAGAGCGATTCTCCCAATGAGTCCTTGATATTTATTCGTTTTTAGCCAATATTTTGGATTTTTGAAAATTTCACTTTTTTGTGAAAATATCCACTAAATGAGGGAATAATATGTGTGAGGGTACCCCAGGAGTGTTCCAAATGTGTGTGGGTAGAATATATATCCCACGGGGGTAAAATTGAAAAAAGTTGAAAAAAATTTTTTTTTGGACTTAGTCATTTTTCCGGCGTTTATCAGACTTTCAGATAGGGCAAATGTCAGTGAGCGTTCCGATTTCAGTTCCAGAGTGATTCGCCCAATGAGTCCTTGATATTTAGTCGTTTTCAGCCAATTTTCTGGATTTTTGAAAAATTCACTTTTTTGTGAAAATATCCACTAAATGAGGGAATAATATGTGTGAGGGTACCCCAGGAGAGTTCCAAATGTGTGTGGGTAGAATATATATCCCACGGGGGTAAAATTGAAAAAAGTTGAAAAATTTTTTTTTTTGGACTTAGTCATTTTTCCGGCGTTTATCAGACTTTCAGATAGGGCAAATGTCAGTGAGCGTTCCGATTTCAGTTCCAGAGTGATTCGCCCAATGAGTCCTTGATATTTAGTCATTTTCAGCCAATTTTCTGGATTTTTGAAAAATTCACTTTTTTGTGAAAATATCCACTAAATGAGGGAATAATATGTGTGAGGGTACCCCAGGAGAGTTCCAAATGTGTGTGGGTAGAATATATATCCTACGGGGGTAAAATTAAAAAAAGTTGAAACTTTTTTTTTTTGGACTTAGACATTTTTCAGTTCCAGAGCGATTCGCCCAATGAGTCCTTGATATTTATTCGTTTTCAGCCAATTTTCTGGATTTTTGAAAATTTCACTTTTTTGTGAAAATATCCGCTAAATGAGAGAATAATATGTGTGAGGGTACCCCAGGAGAGTTACAAATGTGTGTGGGTAGAATATATATCCCACAGGGGTAAAATTGAAAAAAGTTGAAAAATTTTTTTTTTTGGACTTAGTCATTTTTCCAGCGTTTATCAGATTTTCAGATAGGGCAAATGTCAGTGAGCGTTCCGATTTCAGTTCCAGAGCGATTCGCCCAATCAGTCCTTGATATTTAGTCGTTTTCAGCCAATTTTCTGGATTTTTGAAAAATTCACTTTTTTTGTGAAAATATCCACTAAATGAGGGAATAATATGTGTGAGGGTACCCCAGGAGAGTTCCAAATGTGTGTGGGTAGAATATATATCCCACGGGGGTAAAATTTAAAAAAGTTTAAAAATTTTTTTTTTTGGACTTAGTCATTTTTTCGGCATTTATCAGACTTTCAGATAGGGCAAATGTCAGTGAGCGTTGCGATTTCAGTTCCAGAGCGATTCGCCCAATGAGCCCTTGATATTTATTCGTTTTCAGCCAATTTTCTGGATTTTTGAAAATTTCACTTTTTTGTGAAAATATCCACTAAATGAGGGAATAATATGTTTGAGGGTACCCCAGGAGAGTTCCAAATGTGTGTGGGTAGAATATATATCCTACGGGGGTAAAATTAAAAAAAGTTGAAACTTTTTTTTTTTGGACTTAGACATTTTTCAGTTCCAGAGCGATTCGCCCAATGAGTCCTTGATATTTAGTCATTTTCAGCCAATTTTCTGGATTTTTGAAAAATTCACTTTTTTGTGAAAATATCCACTAAATGAGGGAATAATATGTGTGAGGGTACCCCAGGAGAGTTCCAAATGTGTGTGGGTAGAATATATATCCCACGGGGGTCAAATTTAAAAAAGTAAAAAAATTTTTTTTTTGGACTTAGTCATTTTTCCGGCGTTTATCAGACTTTCAGATAGGGCAAATGTCAGTGAGCGTTCCGATTTCAGTTCCAGAGCGATTCTCCCAATGAGTCCTTGATATTTATTCGTTTTTAGCCAATATTTTGGATTTTTGAAAATTTCACTTTTTTGTGAAAATATCCACTAAATGAGGGAATAATATGTGTGAGGGTGCCCCAGGAGTGTTCCAAATGTGTGTGGGTAGAATATATATCCCACGGGGGTAAAATTGAAAAAATTTGAAAAAAATTTTTTTTTGGACTTAGTCATTTTTCCGGCGTTTATCAGACTTTCAGATAGGGCAAATGTCAGTGAGCGTTCCGATTTCAGTTCCAGAGCGATTCGCCAAATGAGTCCGTGATATTTAGTCGTTTTCAGCCAATTTTCTGGATTTTTGAAAAATTCACTTTTTTGTGAAAATATCCACTAAATGAGGGAATAATATGTGTGAGGGTACCCCAGGAGAGTTACAAATGTGTGTGGGTAGAATATATATCCCACAGGGGTAAAATTGAAAAAAGTTGAAAAATTTTTTTTTTTGGACTTAGTCATTTTTCCGGCGTTTATCAGACTTTCAGATAGGGCAAATGTCAGTGAGTGTTCCGATTTCAGTTCCAGAGCAATTCTCCCAATGAGTCCTTGATATTTATTCGTTTTTAGCCAATATTTTGGATTTTTGAAAATTTCACTTTTTTGTGAAAATATCCACTAAATGAGGGAATAATATGTGTGAGGGTGCCCCAGGAGTGTTCCAAATGTGTGTGGGTAGAATATATATCCCACGGGGGTAAAATTGAAAAAAGTTGAAAAAAATTTTTTTTTGGACTTAGTCATTTTTCCGGCGTTTATCAGACTTTCAGATAGGGCAAATGTCAGTGAGCGTTCCGATTTCAGTTCCAGAGCGATTCGCCCAATGAGCCCTTGATATTTAGTCGTTTTCAGCCAATTTTCTGGATTTTTGAAAAATTCACTTTTTTTGTGAAAATATCCACTAAATGAGGGAATAATATGTGTGAGGGTACCCCAGGAGAGTTCCATATGTGTGTGGGTAGAATATATATCCCACGGGGGTAAAATTTAAAAAAGTTTAAAAATTTTTTTTTTTCGACTTAGTCATTTTTTCGGCATTTATCAGACTTTGAGATAGGGCAAATGTCAGTGAGCGTTGCGATTTCAGTTCCAGAGCGATTCGCCCAATGAGCCCTTGATATTTATTCGTTTTCAGCCAATTTTCTGGATTTTTGAAAATTTCACTTTTTTGTGAAAATATCCACTAAATGAGGGAATAATATGTGTGAGGGTACCCCAGGAGAGTTCCAATTGTGTGTGGGTAGAATTTATATCCTACGGGGGTAAAATTAAAAAAAGTTGAAACTTTTTTTTTTTGGACTTAGACATTTTTCAGTTCCAGAGCGATTCGCCCAATGAGTCCTTGATATTTAGTCGTTTTCAGCCAATTTTCTGGATTTTTGAAAAATTCACTTTTTTGTGAAAATATCCAGTAAATGAGGGAATAATATGTGTGAGGGTACCCCAGGAGAGTTCCAAATGTGTGTGGGTAGAATATATATCCCACGGGGGTCAAATTTAAAAAAGTTAAAAAATTTTTTTTTTGGACTTAGTCATTTTTCCGGCGTTTATCAGACTTTCAGATAGGGCAAATGTCAGTGAGCGTTCCGATTTCAGTTCCAGAGCGATTCGCCCAATGAGTCCTTAATATTTAGTCATTTTCAGCTGATTTTCTGGATTTTTGAAAATTTCACTTTTTTGTGAAAATATCAACTAAATGAGGGAATAATATGTGTGAGGGTACCCCAGGAGAGTTACAAATGTGTGTGGGTAGAATATATATCCCACAGGGGTAAAATTGAAAAAAGTTGAAAAATTTTTTTTTTTGGACTTAGACATTTTTCCGGCGTTTATCAGACTTTCAGATAGGGCAAATGTCAGTGAGCGTTCCAATTTCAGTTCCAGAGCAATTCTCCCAATGAGTCCTTGATATTCAGTCGTTTTTAGCCAATATTTTGGATTTTTGAAAATTTCACTTTTTTTCGAAAATATCCACTAAATGAGGGAATAATATGTGTGAGGGTACCCCAGGAGAGTTCCAAATGTGTGTGGGTAGAATATATATCTCACAGGGGTAAAATTGAAAAAAGTTGAAAAAAAAATTTTTTTGGACTTAGACATTTTTCCGTCGTTTATCAGACTTTCAGATAGGGCAAATGTCAGTGAGCGTTCCGATTTCAGTTCCAGAGCGATTCGACCAATGAGTCCTTGATATTTAGTCGTTTTCAGCCAATTTTCTGGATTTTTGAAAAATTTACTTTTTTGTTAAAATATCCACTAAATGAGTGAATAATATGTGTGAGGGTACCCCAGGAGAGTTTCAAATGTGTGTGGGTAGAATATATATCCCACGGGGGTAAAATTGAAAAAAGTTTAAACATTTTTCTTTTTGGACTTAGTCATTTTTCCGGCGTTTATCAGACTTTCAGATAGGGCAAATGTCAGTGAGCGTTCCGATTTCAGTTCCAGAGCGATTCGCCCAATGAGTCCTTTATATTTATTCGTTTTCAGCCAATTTTCTGGATTTTTGAAAATTTCACTTTTTTGTGAAAATATCCACTAAATGAGAGAATAATATGTGTGAGGGTACCCCAGGAGAGTTACAAATGTGTGTGGGTAGAATATATATCCCACGGGGGTAAAATTGAAAAAAGTTGAAAAAAATTTTTTTTTGGACTTAGACATTTTTCCGGCGTTTATCAGACTTTCAGATAGGGCAAATGTCAGTGAGCGTTCCGATTTCAGTTCCAGAGCGATTCGCCCAATGAGTCCTTGATATTTATTCGTTTTCAGCCAATTTTCTGGATTTTTGAAAATTTCACTTTTTTGTGAAAATATCCACTAAATGAGGGAATAATATGTGTTAGGGTACCCCAGGAGAGTTCCAAATTTGTGTGGGTAGAATATATATCTTACGGGGGCAAAATTAAAAAAAGTTGAAACTTTTTTTTTTTTGGACTTAGCCATTTTTCCGGCGTTTATCAGACTTTCAGATAGGGCAAATGTCAGTGAGCGTTCCGATTTCAGTTCCAGAGCGATTCGCCCAATGAGTCCTTGATATGTAGTCGTTTTCAGCCAATATTTTGGATTTTTGAAAATTTCACTTTTTTGTGAAAATATCCACTAAATGAGGGAATAATATGTGTGAGGGTACACCAGGAGAGTTACAAATGTGTGTGGGTAGAATATATATCCCACGGGGGTAAAATTGAAAAAAGTTGAAAAATATTTTTTTTTGGACTTAGACATTTTTCCGGCGTTTATCAGACTTTCAGATAGGGCAAATGTCAGTGAGCGTTCCGATTTCAGTTCCAGAGCGATTCGCCCAATGAGTCCTTGATATTTATTCGCGTTCAGCCAATTTTCTGGATTTTTGAAAATTTCACTTTTTTGTGAAAATATCCACTAAATGAGGGAATAACATGTGTTAGGGTACCCCAGGAGAGTTCCAAATGTGTGTGGGTAGAATATATATCCTACGGGGGTAAAATTAAAAAAAGTTGAAACTTTTTTTTTTTGGACTTAGCCATTTTTCCGGCGTTTATCAGACTTTCAGATAGGGCAAATGTCAGTGAGCGTTCCGATTTCAGTTCCAGAGCGATTCGCCCAATGAGTCCTTGATATTTTGTCGTTTTCAGCCAATTTTCTGGATTTTTGAAAAATTCACTTTTTTGTGAAAATATCCACTAAATGAGGGAATAATATGTGTGAGGGTACCCCAGGAGAGTTCCAAATGTGTGTGGGTAGAATATATATCCCACGGGGGTACAATTTAAAAAAGTTGAAAAATTTTTTTTTTTGGACTTAGTCATTTTTTCGGCGTTTATCAGACTTTCAGATAGGGCAAATGTCAGTGAGCGTTCTGATTTCAGTTCCAGAGCGATTCGCCCAATGAGTCCTTGATATTTATTCGTTTTTAGCCAATATTTTGGATTTTTGAAAATTTCACTTTTTTGTGAAAATATCCACTAAATGAGGGAATAATATGTGTGCGGGTACCCCAGGAGAGTTCCAAATGTGTGTGGGTAGAATATATATCCTACGGGGGCAAAATTAAAAAAAGTTGAAACTTTTTTTTTTTTGGACTTAGCCATTTTTCCGGCGTTTATCAGACTTTCAGATAGGGCAAATGTCAGTGAGCGTTCCGATTTCAGTTCCAGAGCGATTCGCCCAATGAGTCCTTGATATGTAGTCGTTTTCAGCCAATATTTTGGATTTTTGAAAATTTCACTTTTTTGTGAAAATGTCCACTAAATGAGGGAATAATATATGTGAGGGTACCCCAGGAGAGTTCCAAATGTGAGTGGGTAGAATATATATTCCACGGGGGTAAAATTGAAAAAAGTTTAAAAAAAATTTTTTTTGGACATAGACATTTTTCCGCCGTTTATCAGACTTTCAGATAGGGCAAATGTTAGTGAGCGTTCCGATTTCAGTTCCAGAGCGATTCGCCCAATGAGTCCTTGATATTTATTCGTTTTTAGCCAATATTTTGGATTTTTGAAAATTTCACTTTTTTGTGAAAATATCCACTAAATGAGGGAATAATATGTGTGCGGGTAACCCAGGAGAGTTCCAAATGTGTGTGGGTAGAATATATATCCTACGGGGGTAAAATTAAAAAAAGTTGAAACTTTTTTTTTTTGGACTTAGCCATTTTTCCGGTACTTATCAGACTTTCAGATAGGGCAAATGTCAGTGAGCGTTCCGATTTCAGTTCCAGAGCGATTCGCCCAATGAGTCCTTGATATGTAGTCGTTTTCAGCCAATATTTTGGATTTTTGAAAATTTCACTTTTTTGTGAAAATATCCACTAAATGAGGGAATAATATGTGTGAGGGTACCCCAGGAGAGTTACAAATGTGTGTGGGTAGAATATATATCCCACGGGGGTAAAATTGAAAAAAGTTGAAAAAAATTTTTTTTTGGACTTAGACATTTTTCCGGCGTTTATCAGACTTTCAGATAGGGCAAATGTCAGTGAGCGTTCCGATTTCAGTTCCAGAGCGATTCGCCCAATGAGTCCTTGATATTTATTCGTTTTCAGCCAATTTTCTGGATTTTTGAAAATTTCACTTTTTTGTGAAAATATCCACTAAATGAGGGAATAAGATGTGTTAGGGTACCCCAGGAGAGTTCCAAATGTGTGTGGGTAGAATATATATCCTACGGGGGTAAAATTAAAAAAAGTTGAAACATTTTTTTTTTTTGGACTTAGCCATTTTTCCGGCGTTTATCAGACTTTCAGATAGGGCAAATGTCAGTGAGCGTTCCGATTTCAGTTCCAGAGCGATTCGCCCAATGAGTCCTTGATATTTTGTCGTTTTCAGCCAATTTTCTGGATTTTTGAAAAATTCACTTTTTTGTGAAAATATCCACTAAATGAGGGAATAATATGTGTGAGGGTACCCCAGGAGAGTTCCAAATGTGTGTGGGTAGAATATATATCCCACGGGGGTACAATTTAAAAAAGTTGAAAAATTTTTTTTTTTGGACTTAGTCATTTTTTCGGCGTTTATCAGACTTTCAGATAGGGCAAATGTCAGTGAGCATTGCGATTTCAGTTCCAGAGCGATTCGCCCAATGAGTCCTTGATATTTATTCGTTTTTAGCCAATATTTTGGATTTTTGAAAATTTCACTTTTTTGTGAAAATATCCACTAAATGAGGGAATAATATGTGTGAGGGTACCCCAGGAGAGTTCCAAATGTGTGTGGGTAGAATATATATCCCACAGGGGTAAAATTTAAAAAAGTTGAAAATATTTTTTTTTTATGACTTAGCCATTTTTCCGGCGTTTATTAGACTTTCAGATAGGGCAAATGTCAGTGAGCATTCCGATTTCAGTTCCAGAGCGATTCGCCTAATGAGTCCTTGATATTTAGTCGTTTTCAGCCAATTTTCTGGATTTTTGAAAATTTCACTTTTTTGTGAAAATATCCACTAAATGAGGGAATAATATGTGTGAGGGTACCCCAGGAGAGTTCCAAATGTGTGTGGGTAGAATATATATCCCACAGGGGTAAAATTTAAAAAAGTTGAAAAATTTTTTTTTTTGGACTTAGTCATTTTTTCGGCGTTTATCAGACTTTCAGATAGGGCAAATGTCAGTGAGCATTCCGATTTCAGTTCCAGAGCGATTTGCCCAATGAGTCCTTGATATTTATTCGTTTTCAGCCAATTTTCTGGATTTTTTAAAATTTCACTTTTTTGTGAAAATATCCACTAAATGAGGGAATAATATGTGTTAGGGTACCCCAGGAGAGTTCCAAATGTGTGTGGGTAGAATATATATCCCACGGGGGTAAAATTTAAAAAAGTTTAAAAATTTTTTTTTTTGGACTTAGCCATTTTTCCGGCGTTTATCAGACTTTCAGATAGGGCAAATGTCAGTGAGCATTCCGATTTCAGTTCCAGAGCCATTCGCCCAATGAGTCCTTGATATGTAGTCGTTTTCAGCCAATATTTTGGATTTTTGAAAATTTCACTTTTTTGTGAAAATATCCACTAAATGAGGGAATAATATGTGTAAGGGTACCCCAGGAGAGTTCCAAATGTGTGTGGGTAGAATATATATCCCACGGGGGTAAAATTGAAAAAAGTTGAAAATTTTTTTTTTTTGGACTTAGTCAACTTTCCTGCGTTTATCAGACTTTCAGATAGGTCAAATGTCAGTGAGCGTTCCGATTTCAGTTCCAGAGCGATTCGCCCAATGAGTCCTTGATATGTAGTCGTTTTCAGCCAATATTTTGGATTTTTGAAAATTTCACTTTTTTGTGAAAATATCCACTAAATGAGGGAATAATATGTGTGAGGGTACACCAGGAGAGTTACAAATGTGTGTGGGTAGAATATATATCCCACGGGGGTAAAATTGAAAAAAGTTTTAAAATTTTTTTTTTTGGACTTAGTCATTTTTCCGGCGTTTATCAGACTTTCAGATAGGGCAAATGTCAGTGAGCATTCCGATTTCAGTTCCAGAGCCATTCGCCCAATGAGTCCTTGATATGTAGTCGTTTTCAGCCAATATTTTGGATTTTTGAAAATTTCACTTTTTTGTGAAAATATCCACTAAATGAGGGAATAATATGTGTAAGGGTACCCCAGGAGAGTTCCAAATGTGTGTGGGTAGAATATATATCCCACGGGGGTAAAATTGAAAAAAGTTGAAAATTTTTTTTTTTTGGACTTAGTCAACTTTCCTGCGTTTATCAGACTTTCAGATAGGTCAAATGTCAGTGAGCGTTCCGATTTCAGTTCCAGAGCGATTTGCCCAATGAGTCCTTGATATTTATTCGTTTTCAGCCAATTTTCTGGATTTTTGAAAATTTCATTTTTTTATGAAAATATCCACTAAATGAGGGAATAATATGTGTGAGGGTACCCCAGGAGAGTTCCAAATGTGTGTGGGTAGAATATATATCCCACGGGGGTAAAATTTAAAAAAGTTGAAAAATTTTTTTTTTGTACTTAGTCATTTTTTCGGCGTTTAGCAGACTTTCAGATAGGGCAAATGTCAGTGATCGTTCCGATTTCAGTTCCAGAGCGATTCGCCCAATGAGTCCTTGATATTTATTCGTTTTCAGCCAATTTTCTTGATTTTTGAAAATTTCACTTTTTTGTGAAAATATCCACTAAATGAGGGAATAATATGTGTGAGGGTACCCTAGGAGAGTTACAAATGTGTGTGGGTAGAATATATATCCCACGGGGGTAAAATTGAAAAAAGTTGAAAAAATTTTTTTTTTGGACTTAGACATTTTTCCGGCGTTTATCAGACTTTCAGATAGGGCAAATGTCAGTGAGCGTTCCGATTTCAGTTCCAGAGCGATTCGCCCAATGAGTCCTTGATATTTATTCGTTTTTAGCCAATATTTTGGATTTTTGAAAATTTCACTTTTTTGTGAAAATATCCACTAAATGAGGGAATAATATGTGTGCGGGTACCCCAGGAGAGTTCCAAATGTATGTGGGTAGAATATAGATCCCACAGGGGTAAAATTTAAAAAAGTTTAAAAAATTTTTTTTTGGACTTAGTCATTTTTTCGGCGTTTATCAGACTTTCAGATAGGGCAAATGTCAGTGAGCGTTCCGATTTCAGTTCCAGAGCGATTCGCCCAATGAGTCCTTGATATTTATTCGTTTTCAGCCAATTTTCTGGATTTTTGAAAATTTCACTTTTTTGTGAAATTATCCACTAAATGAGGGAATAATATGTGTTAGGGTACCCCAGGAGAGTTCCAAATGTGTGTGGGTAGAATATATATCCCACGGGGGTAAAATTAAAAAAAGTTGAAACTTTTTTTTTTTGGACTTAGCCATTTTTCCGGCGTTTATCAGACTTTCAGATAGTCCAAATGTCAGTGAGCGTTCCGATTTCAGTTCCAGAGCGATTCGCCCAATGAGTCCTTGATATGTAGTCGTTTTCAGCCAATATTCTGGATTTTTGAAAATTTCACTTTTTTGTGAAAATATCCACTAAATGAGGGAATAATATGTGTGAGGGTACCCCAGGAGAGTTCCAAATGTGTGTGGGTAGAATATATATCCCACAGGGGTAAAATTTAAAAAAGTTGAAAATATTTTTTTTTTATGACTTAGCCATTTTTCCGGCGTTTATTAGACTTTCAGATAGGGCAAATGTCAGTGAGCATTCCGATTTCAGTTCCAGAGCGATTCGCCCAATGAGTCCTTGATATTTAGTCGTTTTCAGCCAATTTTCTGGATTTTTGAAAATTTCACTTTTTTGTGAAAATATCCACTAAATGAGGGAATAATATATGTGAGGGTACCCCAGGAGAGTTCCAAATGTGAGTGGGTAGAATATATATTCCACGGGGGTAAAATTGAAAAAAGTTTAAAAAAAATTTTTTTTGGACATAGACATTTTTCCGCCATTTATCAGACTTTCAGATAGGGCAAATGTCAGTGAGCGTTCCAATTTCAGTTCCAGAGCGATTCGCCCAATGAGTCCTTGATATTTATTCGTTTTTAGCCAATATTTTGGATTTTTGAAAATTTCACTTTTTTGTGAAAATATCCACTAAATGAGGGAATAATATGTGTGCGGGTAACCCAGGAGAGTTCCAAATGTGTGTGGGTAGAATATATATCCTACGGGGGTAAAATTAAAAAAAGTTGAAACTTTTTTTTTTTGGACTTAGCCATTTTTCCGGTACTTATCAGACTTTCAGATAGGGCAAATGTCAGTGAGCGTTCCGATTTCAGTTCCAGAGCGATTCGCCCAATGAGTCCTTGATATGTAGTCGTTTTCAGCCAATATTTTGGATTTTTGAAAATTTCACTTTTTTGTGAAAATATCCACTAAATGAGGGAATAATATGTGTGAGGGTACCCCAGGAGAGTTACAAATGTGTGTGGGTAGAATATATATCCCACGGGGGTAAAATTGAAAAAAGTTGAAAAAAATTTTTTTTTGGACTTAGCCATTTTTCCGGCGTTTATCAGACTTTCAGATAGGGCAAATGTCAGTGAGCGTTCCGATTTCAGTTCCAGAGCGATTCGCCCAATGAGTCCTTGATATTTTGTCGTTTTCAGCCAATTTTCTGGATTTTTGAAAAATTCACTTTTTTGTGAAAATATCCACTAAATGAGGGAATAATATGTGTGAGGGTACCCCAGGAGAGTTCCAAATGTGTGTGGGTAGAATATATATCCCACGGGGGTACAATTTAAAAAAGTTGAAAAATTTTTTTTTTTGGACTTAGTCATTTTTTCGGCGTTTATCAGACTTTCAGATAGGGCAAATGTCAGTGAGCATTCCGATTTCAGTTCCAGAGCGATTCGCCCAATGAGTCCTTGATATTTATTCGTTTTTAGCCAATATTTTGGATTTTTGAAAATTTCACTTTTTTGTGAAAATATCCACTAAATGAGGGAATAATATGTGTGCGGGTACCCCAGGAGAGTTCCAAATGTATGTGGGTAGAATATAGATCCCACAGGGGTAAAATTTAAAAAAGTTTAAAAATTTTTTTTTTGGACTTAGTCATTTTTTCGGCGTTTATCAGACTTTCAGATACGGCAAATGTCAGTGAGCGTTCCGATTTCAGTTCCAGAGCGATTCGCCCAATGAGTCCTTGATATTTATTCGTTTTCAGCCAATTTTCTGGATTTTTGAAAATTTCACTTTTTTGTGAAATTATCCACTAAATGAGGGAATAATATGTGTTAGGGTACCCCAGGAGAGTTCCAAATGTGTGTGGGTAGAATATATATCCTACGGGGGTAAAATTAAAAAAAGTTGAAACTTTTTTTTTTTGGACTTAGCCATTTTTCCGGCGTTTATCAGACTTTCAGATAGGGCAAATGTCAGTGAGCGTTCCGATTTCAGTTCCAGAGCGATTCGCCCAATGAGTCCTTGATATGTAGTCGTTTTCAGCCAATATTTTGGATTTTTGAAAATTTCACTTTTTTGTGAAAATATCCACTAAATGAGGGAATAATATGTGTGAGGGTACCCCAGGAGAGTTCCAAATGTGTGTGGGTAGAATATATATCCCACAGGGGTAAAATTTAAAAAAGTTGAAAATATTTTTTTTTTATGACTTAGCCATTTTTCCGGCGTTTATTAGACTTTCAGATAGGGCAAATGTCAGTGAGCATTCCGATTTCAGTTCCAGAGCGATTTGCCCAATGAGTCCTTGATATTTATTCGTTTTCAGCCAATTTTCTGGATTTTTTAAAATTTCACTTTTTTGTGAAAATATCCACTAAATGAGGGAATAATATGTGTTAGGGTACCCCAGGAGAGTTCCAAATGTGTGTGGGTAGAATATATATCCCACGGGGGTAAAATTTAAAAAAGTTTAAAAATTTTTTTTTTTGGACTTAGCCATTTTTCCGGCGTTTATCAGAATTTCAGATAGGGCAAATGTCAGTTCCAGAGCAATTCGCCCAATGAGTCCTTGATATGTAGTCGTTTTCAGCCAATATTTTGGATTTTTGAAAATTTCACCTTTTTGTGAAAATATCCACTAAATGAGGGAATAATATGTGTGATGGTACCCCAGGAGTGTTCCAAATGTGTGTGGGTAGAATATATATCCCACGGGGGTAAAATTGAAAAAAGTTTTAAAATTTTTTTTTTTGGACTTAGTCATTTTTCCGGCGTTTATCAGACTTTCAGATAGGGCAAATGTCAGTGAGCATTCCGATTTCAGTTCCAGAGCCATTCGCCCAATGAGTCCTTGATATGTAGTCGTTTTCAGCCAATATTTTGGATTTTTGAAAATTTCACTTTTTTGTGAAAATATCCACTAAATGAGGGAATAATATGTGTAAGGGTACCCCAGGAGAGTTCCAAATGTGTGTGGGTAGAATATATATCCCACGGGGGTAAAATTGAAAAAAGTTGAAAATTTTTTTTTTTTGGACTTAGTCAACTTTCCTGCGTTTATCAGACTTTCAGATAGGTCAAATGTCAGTGAGCGTTCCGATTTCAGTTCCAGAGCGATTCGCCCAATGAGTCCTTGATATTTATTCGTTTTCAGCCAATTTTCTTGATTTTTGAAAATTTCACTTTTTTGTGAAAATATCCACTAAATGAGGGAATAATATGTGTGAGGGTACCCTAGGAGAGTTACAAATGTGTGTGGGTAGAATATATATCCCACGGGGGTAAAATTGAAAAAAGTTGAAAAAATTTTTTTTTTGGACTTAGACATTTTTCCGGCGTTTATCAGACTTTCAGATAGGACAAATGTCAGTGAGCGTTCCGATTTCAGTTCCAGAGCGATTCGCCCAATGAGTCCTTGATACTTATTCGTTTTCAGCCAATTTTCTGGATTTTTGAAAATTTCACTTTTTTGTGAAATTATCCACTAAATGAGGGAATAATATGTGTTAGGGTACCCCAGGAGAGTTCCAAATGTGTGTGGGTAGAATATATATCCCACGGGGGTAAAATTTAAAAAAGTTGAAAAATTTTTTTTTTTGTACTTAGTCATTTTTTCGGCGTTTAGCAGACTTTCAGATAGGGCAAATGTCAGTGAGCGTTCCGATTTCAGTTCCAAAGCGATTCGCCCAATGAGTCCTTGATATTTAGTCGTTTTCAGCCAATATTTTGGATTTTTGAAAATTTCACTTTTTTGTGAAAATATCCACTAAATGAGGGAATAATATGTGTGAGGGTACCCCAGGAGAGTTCCAAATGTGTGTGGGTAGAATATATATCCCACAGGGGTAAAATTTAAAAAAGTTGAAAATATTTTTTTTTTTATGACTTAGCCATTTTTCCGGCGTTTATTAGACTTTCAGATAGGGCAAATGTCAGTGAGCATTCCGATTTCAGTTCCAGAGCGATTCGCCCAATGAGTCCTTGATATTTAGTCGTTTTCAGCCAATTTTCTGGATTTTTGAAAATTTCACTTTTTTGTGAAAATATCCACTAAATGAGGGAATAATATGTGTTAGGGTACCCCAGGAGAGTTCCAAATGTGTGTGGGTAGAATATATATCCCACGGGGGTAAAATTTAAAAAAGTTTAAAAAATTTTTTTTTTGGACTTAGCCATTTTTCCGGCGTTTATCAGAATTTCAGATAGGGCAAATGTCAGTTCCAGAGCAATTCGCCCAATGAGTCCTTGATATGTAGTCGTTTTCAGCCAATATTTTGGATTTTTGAAAATTTCACCTTTTTGTGAAAATATCCACTAAATGAGGGAATAATATGTGTGATGGTACCCCAGGAGTGTTCCAAATGTGTGTGGGTAGAATATATATCCCACGGGGGTAAAATTGAAAAAAGTTTTAAAATTTTTTTTTTTGGACTTAGTCATTTTTCCGGCGTTTATCAGACTTTCAGATAGGGCAAATGTCAGTGAGCATTCCGATTTCAGTTCCGGAGCCATTCGCCCAATGAGTCCTTGATATGTAGTAGTTTTCAGCCAATATTTTGGATTTTTGAAAATTTCACTTTTTTGTGAAAATATCCACTAAATGAGGGAATAATATGTGTAAGGGTACCCCAGGAGAGTTCCAAATGTGTGTGGGTAGAATATATATCCCACTGGGGTAAAATTGAAAAAAGTTGAAAATTTTTTTTTTTTGGACTTAGTCAACTTTCCTGCGTTTATCAGACTTTCAGATAGGGCAAATGTCAGTGAGCGTGCCGATTTCAGTTCCAGAGCGATTTGCCCAATGAGTCCTTGATATTTATTCGTTTTCAGCCAATTTTCTGGATTTTTGAAAATTTCATTTTTTTATGAAAATATCCACTAAATGAGGGAATAATATGTGTGAGGGTACCCCAGGAGAGTTCCAAATGTGTGTGGGTAGAATATATATCCCACGGGGGTAAAATTTAAAAAAGTTGAAAAATTTTTTTTTTGTACTTAGTCATTTTTTCGGCGTTTAGCAGACTTTCAGATAGGGCAAATGTCAGTGAGCGTTCCGATTTCAGTTCCAGAGCGATTCGCCCAATGAGTCCTTGATATTTAGTCGTTTTCAGCCAATTTTCTGGATTTTTGAAAATTTCACTTTTTTGTGAAAATATCCACTAAATGAGGGAATAATATGTGTTAGGGTACCCCAGGAGAGTTCCAAATGTGTGTGGGTAGAATATATATCCCACGGGGATAAAATATAAAAAAGTTGAAAAAATTTTTTTTTTGGACTTAGACATTTTTTCGGCGTTTATCAAACTTTCAGATAGGGCAAATGTCAGTGAGCATTCCGATTTCAGTTCCAGAGCCATTCGCCCAATGAGTCCTTGATATGTAGTCGTTTTCAGCCAATATTTTGGATTTTTGAAAATTTCACTTTTTTGTGAAAATATCCACTAAATGAGGGAATAATATGTGTAAGGGTACCCCAGGAGTGTTCTAAATGTGTGTGGGTAGAATATATATCCCACGGGGGTAAAATTGAAAAAAGTTTAAAAATTTTTTTTTTTGGACTTAGTCATTTTTTCGGCGTTTATCAGACTTTCAGATAGGGCAAATGTCAGTGAGCGTTCCGATTTCAGTTCCAGAGCGATTCGCCCAATGAGTCCTTGATATTTATTCGTTTTCAGCCAATTTTCTGGATTTTTGAAAATTTCACTTTTTTGTGAAAATTTCCACTAAATGAGGGAATAATATGTGTTAGGGTACCCCAGGAGAGTTCCAAATGTGTGTGGGTAGAATATATATCCCACGGGGAAAAAATTTAAAAATTTGAAAAATTATTTTTTTTGGACTTAGTCATTTTTTCGGCGTTTATCAGACTTTCAGATAGTGCAAATGTCAGTGAGCATTCCGATTTCAGTTCCAGAGCGATTCGCCCAATGAGTCCTTGATATTTATTTGTTTTCAGCCAATTTTCTGGATTTTTGAAAATTTCACTTTTTTGTGAAAATATCCACTAAATGAGGGAATAATATGTGTTAGGGTACCCCAGGAGAGTTCCAAATGTGTGTGGGTAGAATATATATCCTACGGGGGTAAAATTAAAAAAAGTTGAAACTTTTTTTTTTTGGACTTAGCCATTTTTCCGGCGTTTATCAGACTTTCAGATAGTCCAAATGTCAGTGAGCGTTCCGATTTCAGTTCCAGAGCCATTCGCCCAATGAGTCCTTGATATGTAGTCGTTTTCAGCCAATATTTTGGATTTTTGAAAATTTCACTTTTTTGTGAAAATATCCACTAAATGAGGGAATAATATGTGTGAGGGTACCCCAGGAGAGTTCCAAATGTGTGTGGGTAGAATATATATCCCACAGGGGTAAAATTTAAAAAAGTTGAAAATATATATTTTTTTATGACTTAGCCATTTTTCCGGCGTTTATTAGACTTTCAGATAGGGCAAATGTCAGTGAGCATTCCGATTTCAGTTCCAGAGCGATTCGCCCAATGAGTCCTTGATATTTAGTCGTTTTCAGCCAATTTTCTGGATTTTTGAAAATTTCACTTTTTTGTGAAAATATCCACTAAATGAGGGAATAATATGTGTTAGGGTACCCCAGGAGAGTTCCAAATGTGTGTGGGTAGAATATATATCCCACGGGGGTAAAATTTAAAAAAGTTTAAAAAATTTTTTTTTTGGACTTAGCCATTTTTCCGGCGTTTATCAGAATTTCAGATAGGGCAAATGTCAGTTCCAGAGCAATTCGCCCAATGAGTCCTTGATATGTAGTCGTTTTCAGCCAATATTTTGGATTTTTGAAAATTTCACCTTTTTGTGAAAATATCCACTAAATGAGGGAATAATATGTGTGATGGTACCCCAGGAGTGTTCCAAATGTGTGTTGGTAGAATATATATCCCACGGGGGTAAAATTGAAAAAAGTTTTAAAATTTTTTTTTTTGGACTTAGTCATTTTTCCGGCGTTTATCAGACTTTCAGATAGGGCAAATGTCAGTGAGCATTCCGATTTCAGTTCCAGAGCGATTCACCCAATGAGTCCTTGATATTTAGTCGTTTTCAGCCAATTTTCTGGATTTTTGAAAATTTAACTTTTTTGTGAAAATATCCACTAAATGAGGGAATAATATGTGTGAGGGTACCCCAGGAGAGTTCCAAATGTGTGTGGGTAGAATATATATCCCACGGGGGGAAAATTTAAAAAAGTTGAAAAAATTTTTTTTTTTGGACTTAGTCATTTTTTCGGCGTTTATCAGACTTTCAGATAGGGCAATTGTCAGTGAGCGTTCCGATTTCAGTTCCAGAGCGATTCGCCAAATGAGTCCTTGATATTTATTCGTTTTCAGCCAATTTTCTGGATTTTTGAAAATTTCACTTTTTTGTGAAAATATTCACTAAATGAGGGAATAATATGTGTTAGGGTACCCCAGGAGAGTTCCAAATGTGTGTGGGTAGAATATATATCCAACGGGGAAAAAATTTAAAAATTTGAAAAATTATTTTTTTTGGACTTAGTCATTTTTTCGGCGTTTATCAGACTTTCAGATAGTGCAAATGTCAGTGAGCATTCCGATTTCAGTTCCAGAGCGATTCGCCCAATGAGTCCTTGATATTTATTCGTTTTCAGCCAATTTTCTGGATTTTTGAAAATTTCACTTTTTTGTGAAAATATCCACTAAATGAGGGAATAATATGTGTTAGGGTACCCCAGGAGAGTTCCAAATGTGTGTGGGTAGAATATATATCCTACGGGGGTAAAATTAAAAAAAGTTGAAACTTTTTTTTTTGGACTTAGCCATTTTTCCGGCGTTTATCAGACTTTCAGATAGTCCAAATGTCAGTGAGCGTTCCGATTTCAGTTCCAGAGCGATTCGCCCAATGAGTCCTTGATATTTATTCGTTTTCAGCCAATTTTCTGGATTTTTGAAAATTTCACTTTTTTGTGAAAATATCCACTAAATGAGGGAATAATATGTGTGAGGGTACCCCAGGAGAGTTCCAAATGTGTGTGGGTAGAATATATATCCCACAGGGGTAAAATTTAAAAAAGTTGAAAATATTTTTTTTTTTATGACTTAGCCATTTTTCCGGCGTTTATTAGACTTTCAGATAGGGCAAATGTCAGTGAGCATTCCGATTTCAGTTCCAGAGCGATTCACCCAATGAGTCCTTGATATTTAGTCGTTTTCAGCCAATTTTCTGGATTTTTGAAAATATAACTTTTTTGTGAAAATATCCACTAAATGAGGGAATAATATGTGTGAGGGTACCCCAGGAGAGTTCCAAATGTGTGTGGGTAGAATATATATCCCACGGGGGGGAAATTTAAAAAAATTTTTTTTTTGGACTTAGTCATTTTTTCGGCGTTTATCAGACTTTCAGATAGGGCAAATGTCAGTGAGCATTCCGATTTCAGTTCCAGAGCGATTTGCCCAATGAGTCCTTGATATTTATTCGTTTTCAGCCAATTTTCTGGATTTTTGAAAATTTCATTTTTTTATGAAAATATCCACTAAATGAGGGAATAATATGTGTGAGGGTACCCCAGGAGAGTTCCAAATGTGTGTGGGTAGAATATATATCCCACGGGGGTAAAATTTAAAAAAGTTGAAAAATTTTTTTTTTGTACTTAGTCATTTTTTCGGCGTTTAGCAGACTTTCAGATAGGGCAAATGTCAGTGAGCGTTCCGATTTCAGTTCCAGAGCGATTCGCCCAATGAGTCCTTGATATTTATTCGTTTTCAGCTAATTTTCTGGATTTTTGAAAATTTCACTTTTTTGTGAAAATTTCCACTAAATGAGGGAATAATATGTGTTAGGGTACCCCAGGAGAGTTCCAAATGTGTGTGGGTAGAATATATATCCTACGGGGGTAAAATTAAAAAAAGTTGAAACTTTTTTTTTTTGGACTTAGCCATTTTTCCGGCGTTTATCAGACTTTCAGATAGTCCAAATGTCAGTGAGCGTTCCGATTTCACTACCAGAGCGATTCGCCCAATGAGTCCTTGATATGTAGTCGTTTTCAGCCAATTTTCTGGATTTTTGAAAATTTCACTTTTTTGTGAAAATATCCACTAAATGATCGAATAATATGTGTGAGGGTACCCCAGGAGAGTTCCAAATGTGTGTGGGTAGAATATATATCCCACGGGGGTAAAATTTAAAAAAGTTTAAAAATTTTTTTTTTGGGACTTAGCCATTTTTCCGGCGTTTATCAGACTTTCAGATAGGGCAAATGTCAGTTCCAGAGCAATTCGCCCAATGAGTCCTTGATATGTAGTCGTTTTCAGCCAATATTTTGGATTTTTGAAAATTTCACTTTTTTGTGAAAATATCCACTAAATGAGGGAATAATATGTGTAAGGGTACCCCAGGAGTGTTCCAAATGTGTGTGGGTAGAATATATATCCCACGGGGGTAAAATTGAAAAAAGTTGAAAAATTTTTTTTTTTGGACTTAGTCAACTTTCCTGCGTTTATCAGACTTTCAGATAGGGCAAATGTCAGTGAGCGTTCCGATTTCAGTTCCAGAGCGATTTGCCCAATGAGTCCTTGATATTTATTCGTTTTCAGCCAATTTTCTGGATTTTTGAAAATTTCATTTTTTTATGAAAATATCCACTAAATGAGGGAATAATATGTGTGAGGGTACCCCAGGAGAGTTCCAAATGTGTGTGGGTAGAATATATATCCCACGGGGGTAAAATTTAAAAAAGTTGAAAAATTTTTTTTTTTGTACTTAGTCATTTTTTTGGCGTTTAGCAGACTTTCAGATAGGGCAAATGTCAGTGAGCGTTCCGATTTCAGTTCCAGAGCGATTCGCCCAATGAGTCCTTGATATTTAGTCGTTTTCAGCCAATTTTCTGGATTTTTGAAAATTTCACTTTTTTGTGAAAATATCCACTAAATGAGGGAATAATATGTGTGAGGGTACCCCAGGAAAGTTCCAAATGTGTGTGGGTAGAATATATATCCCACAGGGGTAAAATTGAAAATAGTTAAAAAAAATTTTTTTTGGACTTAGTCATTTTTCCGGCGTTTATCAGACTTTCAGATAGAGCAAATGTCAGTGAGCGTACCGATTTCAGTTCCAGAGCGATTCGACCAATGAGTCCTTGATATTTAGTCGTTTTCAGCCAATTTTCTGGATTTTTGAAAATTTCACTTTTTTGTGAAAATATCCACTAAATGAGGGAATAATATGTGTGAGGGTACCCCAGGAGAGTTCCAAATGTGTGCGGGTAGAATATAGATCCCACTGGGGTAAAATTGAAAAAGTGTGAAAAAATTTTTTTTTTGGACTTAACCATTTTTCCGGCGTTTATCAGACTTTCAGATAGGGCAAATGTCAGTGAGCGTTTCGATTTCAGTTCCAGAGCGATTCGCCAAATGAGTCCTTGATATGTAGTCGTTTTCAGCCAATATTTTGGATTTTTGAAAATTTCAGTTTTTTTGTGAAAATAACCACTAAATGAGGGAATAATATGTGTGAGGGTACCCCAGGAGTGTTCCAAATGTGTGTGGGTAGAATATATATCCCACCGGGGGTAAAATTGAAAAAAGTTGAAAAATATTTTTTTTTGGACTTAGTCATTTTTCCTGCGTTTATCAGACTTTCAGATAGGGCAAATGTCAGTGAGCGTTCCGATTTCAGTTCCAGAGCCATTCGCCCAATGAGTCCTTGATATGTAGTCGTTTTTAGCCAATATTTTGGATTTTTGAAAATTTCACTTTTTTGTGAAAATATCCACTAAATGAGGGAAAAATATGTGTGAGGGTACCCCAGGAGTGTTCGAAATGTGTGTGTGTAGAATATATAACCCAAGGGGGTAAAATTGAAAAAAGTTGAAAACATTTTTTTTTTGGACTTAGTCATTTTTCCGGCGTTTATCAGACTTTCAGATAGGGCAAATGTCAGTGAGCATTCCGATTTCAGTTCCAGAGCGATTCGCCCAATGAGTCCTTGATATTTAGTCGTTTTCAGCCAATTTTTTGGATTTTTGAGAATTTCACTTTTTTGTGAAAATATCCACTAAATGAGGGAATAATATGTGTGAGGGTACCCCAGGAGAGTTCCAAATGTGTGTGGGTAGAATATATATCCCACGGGGGTAAAATTTAAAAAAGTTGAAAAATTTTTTTTTTTGGACTTAGTCATTTTTCAGGCGTTTATCAGACTTTCAGATAGGGCAAATGTCAGTGAGCATTCCGATTTCAGTTCCAGAGCGATACGCCCAATGAGTCCTTGATATTTAGTCTTTTTCAGCCAATTTTCTGGATTTATGAAAATTTCACTTTTTTGTGAAAATATCCACTAAATGAGGGAATAACATGTGTGAGGGTACCCCAGGAGAGTTCCAAATGTGTGTAGGTAGAATATATATCCCACGGGGGTAAAATTTAAAAAAGTTTAAAAATTTTTTTTTTTGGACTTAGACATTTTTTCGGTGTTTATCAAACTTTCAGATAGGGCAAATGTCAGTGAGCGTTCCAATTTCAGTTCCAGAGCGATTCACCCAATGAGTCCTTGATATTTATTCGTTTTCAGCCAATTTTCTGGATTTTTGAAAATTTCACTTTTTTGTGAAAATATCCACTAAATTAGGGAATAATATGTGTTAGGGTACCCCAGGAGAGTTCCAAATGTGTGTGGGTAGAATATATATCCTACGGAGGTAAAATTAAAAAAAGTTGAACCTTTTTTTTTTTGGACTTAGACATTTTTCCGGCGTTTATCAGACTTTCAGATAGGGCAAATGTCAGTGAGCGTTCCGATTTCAGTTCCAGAGCGATTCGCCCAATGAGTCCTTGATATGTAGTCGTTTTCAGCCAATATTTTGGATTTTTGAAAATTTCACTTTTTTGTGAAAATATCTACTAAATGAGGGAATAATATGTGTGAGGCTACCGCAGGAATGTTCCAAATGTGTGTGGGTAGAATACATATCCTATGGGAGTAAAATTGAAAAAAGTTCAAAAATTATTTTTTTTGGACTTAGCAATTTTTCCGTCGTTTATCAGACTTTCAGATACGTCAAATGTCAGTGAGCGTTCCGATTTCAGTTCCAGAGCGATTCGCCCAATGAGTCCTTGATATTTATTCGTTTTCAGCCAATTTTCTGGATTTTTGAAAATTTAACTTTTTTGTGAAAATATCCACTAAATGAGGGAATAATATGTGTGAGGGTACCCCAGGAGAGTTCCAAATGTGTGTGGGTAGAATATATATCCCACGGGGGTAAAATTGAAAAAAGTTGAAAAATATTTTTTTTTGGACTTAGCCATTTTTCCGGCGTTTATCAGACTTTCAGATAGGGCAAATGTCAGTGAGCGTTCCGATTTCAGTTCCAGAGCAATTCGCCCAATGAGTCCTTGATATTTAGTCGTTTTCAGCCAATTTTCTGGATTTTTGAAAATTTCACTTTTTTGTGAAAATATCCACTAAATGAGGGAATAATATGTGTGAGGGTACCCCAGGAGAGTTCCAAATGTGTGTGGGTAGAATATAGATCCCACTGGGGTAAAATTGAAAAAATGTGAAAAAATTTTTTTTTGGACTTAACCATTTTTCCGGCGTTTATCAGACTTTCAGATAGGGCAAATGTCAGTGAGCGTTCCGATTTCAGTTCCAGAGCGATTCGCAAAATGAGTCCTTGATATGTAGTCGTTTTCAGCCAATATTTTGGATTTTTGAAAATTTCACTTTTTTGTGAAAATATCTACTAAATGAGGGAATAATATGTGTGAGGCTACCGCAGGAATGTTCCAAATGTGTGTGGGTAGAATACATATCCTATGGGAGTAAAATTGAAAAAAGTTCAAAAATTATTTTTTTTGGACTTAGTAATTTTTCCGCCGTTTATCAGACTTTCAGATACGGCAAATGTCAGTGAGCGTTCCGATTTTAGTTCCAGAGCGATTCGCCCAATGAGTCCTTGATATTTATTCGTTTTCAGCCAATTTTCTGGATTTCTGAAAATTTCACTTTTTTGTGAAAATACTAAATGAGGGAATAATATGTGTGATGGTACCGCAGGAATGTTCCAAATGTGTGTGGGTAGATTATATATCCTATGGGACTAAAATTGAAAAAAGTTCAAAAATTATTTTTTTTGGACTTAGTAATTTTTCCGACGTTTATCAGACTTTCAGATAGGGCAAATGTCAGTGAGCGTTCCGATTTCAGTTCCAGAGCGATTCGCCCAATGAGTCCTTGATATGTAGTCGTTTTCAGCCAATATTTTGGATTTTTGAAAATTTCTCTTTTTTGTGTAAATATCCACTAAATGAGGGAATAATATGTGTGAGGGTACCCCAGGAGAGTTCCAAATGTGTGTGGGTAGAATATATATCCCACGGGGGTAAAATTGAAAAAAGTTGAAAAATTTTTTTTTTGGACTTAGACATTTTTCCGGCGTTTATCAGACTTTCAGATAGGGCAAATGTCAGTGAGCGTTCCGATTTCAGTTCCAGAGCGATTCGCCCAATGAGTCCTTGATATTTAGTCGTTTTCAGTCAATTTTCTGGATTTTTGAAAAATTCACTTTTTTGTGAAAATATCCACTAAATGAGGGAATAATATGTGTGAGGGTACCCCAGGAGAGTTCCAAATGTGTGTGGGTAGAATATATATCCCACGGGGGTAAAATTGAAAAAAGTTGAAAAATTTTTTTTTTTGGACTTAGACATTTTTCCGGCGTTTATCAGACTTTCAGATAGGGCAAATGTCAGTGAGCGTTCCGATTTCAGTTCCAGAGCGATTCGCCCAATGAGTCCTTGATATTTATTCGTTTTCAGCCAATTTTCTGGATTTTTGAAAATTTCACTTTTTTGTGAAAATATCCACTAAATGAGGGAATAATATGTGTGAGGGTCCCCCAGGAGAGTTCCAAATGTGTGTGGGTAGAATATATATCCCACGGGGGTAAAATTGAAAAAAGTTGAAAAATTTTTTTTTTTGGACTTAGCCATTTTTCCGGCGTTTATCAGACTTTCAGATAGGGCAAATGTCAGTGAGCGTTCCGATTTCAGTTCCAGAGCGATTCGCCCAATGAGTCCTTGATATGTAGTCGTTTTCAGCCAATATTTTGGATTTTTGAAAATTTCACTTTTTTGTGAAAATATCCACTAAATGAGGGAATAATATGTGTGAGGGTACCCCAGGAGAGTACCAAATGTGTGTGGGTAGAATATATATCCCACGGGGTTAAAATTGAAAAAAGTTGAAAAAATTTTTTTTTGGGACTTAGTCATTTTTCCGGCGTTTATCAGACTTTCAGATAGGGCAAATGTCAGTGAGCGTTCTGATTTCAGTTCCAGAGCGATTCGCCCAATGAGTCCTTGATATTTAATCGTTTTCAGCCAATTTTCTGGATTTTTGAAAATTTCACTTCTTTGTGAAAATATCCACTAAATGAGGGAATAATATGTGTGAGGGTACCCCAGGAGAGTTCCAAATGTGTATGGATAGAATATATATCCCAAGGGGGGGAAATTGAAATAAGTTGAAAAAATTTTTTTTTTGGACTTTGGCATTTTTCCGGCGTTGATCAGACTTTCAGATAGGGGAAATGTCAGTGAGCGTTCCGATTTCAGTTCCAGAGCGATTCGCCCAATGAGTCCTTGATATGTAGTCGTTTTCAGCCAATATTTTGGATTTTTGAAAATTTCACTTTTTTGTGAAAATATCCACTAAATGAGGGAATAATATGTGTGAGGGTACCCCAGGAGAGTACCAAATGTGTGTGGGTAGAATATATATCCCACGGGGTTAAAATTGAAAAAAGTTGAAAAAATTTTTTTTTGGGACTTAGTCATTTTTCCGGCGTTTATCAGACTTTCAGATAGGGCAAATGTCAGTGAGCGTTCTGATTTCAGTTCCAGAGCGATTCGCCCAATGAGTCCTTGATATTTAATCGTTTTCAGCCAATTTTCTGGATTTTTGAAAATTTCACTTCTTTGTGAAAATATCCACTAAATGAGGGAATAATATGTGTGAGGGTACCCCAGGAGAGTTCCAAATGTGTATGGGTAGAATATATATCCCAAGGGGGGGAAATTGAAATAAGTTGAAAAAATTTTTTTTTTGGACTTTGGCATTTTTCCGGCGTTGATCAGACTTTCAGATAGGGCAAATGTCAGTGAGCGTTCCGATTTCAGTTCCAGAGCGATTCGCCCAATGAGTCCTTGATATTTAGTCGTTTTCAGCCAATATTTTGGATTTTTGAAAATTTCACTTTTTTGTGAAAATATCCACTAAATGAGGGAATAATATGTGTGAGGGTACCCCAGGAGAGTTCCAAATGTGTGTGGGTAGAATATATATCCGACGGGGGTAAAATTGAAAAAAGTTGAAAACATTTTTTTTTTTGGACTTAGTCATTTTTCCGGCGTTGATCAGACTTTCAGATAGGGCAAATGTCAGTGAGCGTTCCGATTTCAGTTCCAGAGCGATTCGCCCAATGAGTCCTTGATATGTAGTCGTTTTCAGCCAATATTTTGGATTTTTGAAAATTTCACTTTTTTGTGAAAATATCTACTAAATGAGGGAATAATATGTGTGAGGCTACCGCAGGAATGTTCCAAATGTGTGTGGGTAGAATACATATCCTATGGGAGTAAAATTGAAAAAAGTTCAAAAATTATTTTTTTTGGACTTAGCAATTTTTCCGCCGTTTATCAGACTTTCAGATACGGCAAATGTCAGTGAGCGTTCCGATTTCAGTTCCAGAGCGATTCGCCCAATGAGTCCTTGATATTTATTCGTTTTCAGCCAATTTTCTGGATTTTTGAAAATTTCACTTTTTTGTGAAAATATCCACTAAATGAGGGAATAATATGTGTGAGGGTACCCCAGGAGAGTTCCAAATGTGTGTGGATAGAATATATATCCCACGGGGGTAAAATTGAAAAAAGTTGAAAAATTTTTTTTTTTGGACTTAGCCATTTTTCCGGCGTTTATCAGACTTTCAGATAGGGCAAATGTCAGTGAGCGTTCCGATTTCAGTTCCAGAGCAATTCGCCCAATGAGTCCTTGATATTTAGTCGTTTTCAGCCAATTTTCTGGATTTTTGAAAATTTCACTTTTTTGTGAAAATATCCACTAAATGAGGGAATAATATGTGTGAGGGTACCCCAGGAGAGTTCCAAATGTGTGTGGGTAGAATATAGATCCCACTGGGGTAAAATTGAAAAAATGTGAAAAAATTTTTTTTTTGGACTTAACCATTTTTCCGGCGTTTATCAGACTTTCAGATAGGGCAAATGTCAGTGAGCGTTTCGATTTCAGTTCCAGAGCGATTCGCCCAATGAGTCCTTGATATGTAGTCGTTTTCAGCCAATATTTTGGATTTTTGAAAATTTCACTTTTTTGTGAAAATATCCACTAAATGAGGGAATAATATGTGTGAGGGTACCCCAGGAGTGTTCCAAATGTGTGTGGGTAGAATATATATCCCACGGGGGTAAAATTGAAAAAAGTTGAAAAAAAATTTTTTTTGGACTTAGCCATTTTTCCGGCGTTTATCAGACTTTCAGATAGGGCAAATGTCAGTGAGCGTTCCAATTTCAGTTCCAGAGCGATTCGCCCAATGAGTCCTTGATATTTAGTCGTTTTCAGCCAATATTTTGGATTTTTGAAAATTTCACTTTTTTGTGAAAATATCCACTAAATGAGGGAATAATATGTGTGAGGGTACCCCAGGAGAGTTCCAAATGTGTGTGGGTAGAATATATATCCCACGGGGGTAAAATTGAAAAAAGTTGAAAAATTTTTTTTTTTTGGACTTAGCCATTTTTCCGGCGTTTATCAGACTTTCAGATAGGGCAAATGTCAGTGAGCGTTCCGATTTCAGTTCCAGAGCGATTCGCCCAATGAGTCCTTGATATGTAGTCGTTTTCAGCCAATATTTTGGATTTTTGAAAATTTCACTTTTTTGTGAAAATATCCACTAAATGAGGGAATAATATGTGTGAGGGTACCCCAGGAGAGTACCAAATGTGTGTGGGTAGAATATATATCCCACGGGGTTAAAATTGAAAAAAGTTGAAAAAATTTTTTTTTGGGACTTAGTCATTTTTCCGGCGTTTATCAGACTTTCAGATAGGGCAAATGTCAGTGAGCGTTCTGATTTCAGTTCCAGAGCGATTCGCCGAATGAGTCCTTGATATTTAATCGTTTTCAGCCAATTTTCTGGATTTTTGAAAATTTCACTTCTTTGTGAAAATATCCACTAAATGAGGGAATAATATGTGTGAGGGTACCCCAGGAGAGTTCCAAATGTGTATGGGTAGAATATATATCCCAAGGGGGGGAAATTGAAATAAGTTGAAAAAATTTTTTTTTTGGACTTTGCCATTTTTCCGGCGTTGATCAGACTTTCAGATAGGGCAAATGTCAGTGAGCGTTCCGATATCAGTTCCAGAGCGATTCGCCCAATGAGTCCTTGATATGTAGTCGTTTTCAGCCAATATTTTGGATTTTTGAAAAATTCACTTTTTTGTGAAAATATCCACTAAATGAGGGAATAATATGTGTGAGGGTACCCCAGGAGAGTTCCAAATGTGTGTGGGTAGAATATATATCCCACGGGGGTAAAATTGAAAAAAGTTGAAAAAATTTTTTTTTGGACTTAGACATTTTTCCGGCGTTTATCAGACTTTCAGATAGGGCAAATGTCAGTGAGCGTTCCGATTTCAGTTCCAGAGCGATTCGCCCAATGAGTCCTTGATATTTAGTCGTTTTCAGTCAATTTTCTGGATTTTTGAAAAATTCACTTTTTTGTGAAAATATCCACTAAATGAGGGAATAATATGTGTGAGGGTACCCCAGGAGAGTTCCAAATGTGTGTGGGTAGAATATATATCCCACGGGGGTAAAATTGAAAAAAGTTGAAAAATTTTTTTTTTTGGACTTAGACATTTTTCCGGCGTTTATCAGACTTTCAGATAGGGCAAATGTCAGTGAGCGTTCCGATTTCAGTTCCAGAGCGATTCGCCCAATGAGTCCTTGATATTTATTCGTTTTCAGCCAATTTTCTGGATTTTTGAAAATTTCACTTTTTTGTGAAAATATCCACTAAATGAGGGAATAATATGTGTGAGGGTACCCCAGGAGAGTTCCAAATGTGTGTGGGTAGAATATATATCCCACGGGGGTAAAATTGAAAAAAGTTGAAAAATTTTTTTTTTTGGACTTAGCCATTTTTCCGGCGTTTATCAGACTTTCAGATAGGGCAAATGTCAGTGAGCGTTCCGATTTCAGTTCCAGAGCGATTCGCCCAATGAGTCCTTGATATTTAGTCGTTTTCAGCCAATATTTTGGATTTTTGAAAATTTCACTTTTTTGTGAAAATATCCACTAAGTGAGGGAATAATATGTGTGAGGGTACCCCAGGAGAGTTCCAAATGTGTGTGGGTAGAATATATATCCCACGGGGGTAAAATTTAAAAAAGTTGAAAAATTTTTTTTTTTGGACTTAGACATTTTTCCGGCGTTTATCAGACTTTCAGATAGGGCAAATGTCAGTGAGCGTTCCGATTTCAGTTCCAGAGCTATTCGCCCAATGAGTCCTTGATATTTATTCGTTTTCAGCCAATTTTCTGGATTTTTGAAAATTTCACTTTTTTGTGAAAATATCCACTAAATGAGGGAATAATATGTGTGAGGGTACCCCAGGAGAGTTCCAAATGTGTGTGGGTAGAATATATATCCCACGGGGGTAAAATTGAAAAAAGTTGAAAAATTTTTTTTTTTGGACTTAGCCATTTTTCCGGCGTTTATCAGACTTTCAGATAGGGCAAATGTCAGTGAGCGTTCCAATTTCAGTTCCAGAGCAATTCGCCCAATGAGTCCTTGATATTTAGTCGTTTTCAGCCAATTTTCTGGATTTTTGAAAATTTCACTTTTTTGTGAAAATATCCACTAAATGAGGGAATAATATGTGTGAGGGTACCCCAGGAGAGTTCCAAATGTGTGTGGGTAGAATATATATCCGACGGGGGTAAAATTGAAAAAAGTTGAAAACATTTTTTTTTTGGACTTAGTCATTTTTCCGGCGTTGATCAGACTTTCAGATAGGGCAAATGTCAGTGAGCGTTCCGATTTCAGTTCCAGAGCGATTCGCAAAATGAGTCCTTGATATGTAGTCGTTTTCAGCCAATATTTTGGATTTTTGAAAATTTCACTTTTTTGTGAAAATATCTACTAAATGAGGGAATAATATGTGTGAGGCTACCGCAGGAATGTTCCAAATGTGTGTGGGTAGAATACATATCCTATGGGAGTAAAATTGAAAAAAGTTCAAAAATTATTTTTTTTGGACTTAGTAATTTTTCCGCCGTTTATCAGACTTTCAGATACGGCAAATGTCAGTGAGCGTTCCGATTTTAGTTCCAGAGCGATTCGCCCAATGAGTCCTTGATATTTATTCGTTTTCATCCAATTTTCTGGATTTCTGAAAATTTCACTTTTTTGTGAAAATATCTACTAAATGAGGGAATAATATGTGTGATGGTACCGCAGGAATGTTCCAAATGTGTGTGGGTAGATTATATATCCTATGGGACTAAAATTGAAAAAAGTTCAAAAATTATTTTTTTTGGACTTAGTAATTTTTCCGACGTTTATCAGACTTTCAGATAGGGCAAATGTCAGTGAGCGTTCCGATTTCAGTTCCAGAGCGATTCGCCCAATGAGTCCTTGATATGTAGTCGTTTTCAGCCAATATTTTGGATTTTTGAAAATTTCTCTTTTTTGTGTAAATATCCACTAAATGAGGGAATAATATGTGTGAGGGTACCCCAGGAGAGTTCCAAATGTGTGTGGGTAGAATATATATCCCACGGGGGTAAAATTGAAAAAAGTTGAAAAATTTTTTTTTTTGGACTTAGACATTTTCCGGCGTTTATCAGACTTTCAGATAGGGCAAATGTCAGTGAGCGTTCCGATTTCAGTTCCAGAGCGATTCGGCCAATTAGTCCTTGATATTTATTCGTTTTCAGCCAATTTTCTGGATTTTTGAAAATTTCACTTTTTTCTGAAAATATCCACTAAATGAGGGAATAATATGTGTAAGGGTACCCCAGGAGAGTTCCAAATGTGTGTGGGTAGAATATATATCCGACGGGGGTAAAATTGAAAAAAGTTGAAAAAAATTTTTTTTTGGACTTAGCCTTTTTTCCGGCGTTTATCAGACTTTCAGATAGGGCAAATGTCAGTGAGCGTTCCGATTTCAGTTCCAGAGCGATTCGCCCAATTAGTCCTTGATATGTAGTCGTTTTCAGCCAATATTTTGGATTTTTGAAAATTTCACTTTTTTGTGAAAATATCCACTAAATGAGGGAATAATATGTGTGAGGGTACCCCAGGAGAGTTCCAAATGTGTGTGGGTAGAATATATATCCCACGGGGGTAAAATTGAAAAAAGTTGAAAAAATGTTTTTTTGGGACTTAGTCATTTTTCCGGCGTTTATCAGACTTTCAGATAGGGCAAATGTCAGTGAGCGTTCTGATTTCAGTTCCAGAGCGATTCGCCCAATGAGTCCTTGATATTTAATCGTTTTCAGCCAATTTTCTGGATTTTTGAAAATTTCACTTCTTTGTGAAAATATCCACTAAATGAGGGAATAATATGTGTGAGGGTACCCCAGGAGAGTTCCAAATGTGTGTGGGTAGAATATATATCCCACGGGGGTAAAATTGAAAAAAGTTGAAAAAAATTTTTTTTTGGACTTAGCCATTTTTCCGGCGTTTATCAGACTTTCAGATAGGGCAAATGTCAGTGAGTGTTCCGATTTCAGTTCCAGAGCGATTCGCCCAATGAGTCCTTGATATTTAGTCATTTTCAGTCAATTTTCTGGATTTTTGAAAAATTCACTTTTTTGTGAAAATATCCACTAAATGAGGGAATAATATGTGTGAGGGTACCCCAGGAGAGTTCCAAATGTGTGTGGGTAGAATATATATCCCACGGGGGTAAAATTGAAAAAAGTTGAAAAATTTTTTTTTTTGGACTTAGACATTTTCCAGCGTTTATCAGACTTTCAGATAGGGCAAATGTCAGTGAGCGTTCCGATTTCAGTTCCAGAGCGATTCGCCCAATGAGTCCTTGATATTTATTCGTTTTCAGCCAATTTTCTGGATTTTTGAAAATTTCACTTTTTTGTGAAAATATCCACTAAATGAGGGAATAATATGTGTGAGGGTACCCCAGGAGAGTTCCAAATGTGTGTGGGTAGAATATATATCCCACGGGGGTAAAATTGAAAAAAGTTGAAAAATTTTTTTTTTTGGACTTAGCCATTTTTCCGGCGTTTATCAGACTTTCAGATAGGGCAAATGTCAGTGAGCGTTCCGATTTCAGTTCCAGAGCGATTCGCCCAATGAGTCCTTGATATGTAGTCGTTTTCAGCCAATATTTTGGATTTTTGAAAATTTCACTTTTTTGTGAAAATATCCACTAAATGAGGGAATAATATGTGTGAGGGTACCCCAGGAGAGTTCCAAATGTGTGTGGGTAGAATATATATCCGACGGGGGTAAAATTGAAAAAAGTTGAAAAAAATTTTTTTTTGGACTTAGCCTTTTTTCCGGCGTTTATCAGACTTTCAGATAGGGCAAATGTCAGTGAGCGTTCCGATTTCAGTTCCAGAGCGATTCGCCCAATTAGTCCTTGATATGTAGTCGTTTTCAGCCAATATTTTGGATTTTTGAAAATTTCACTTTTTTGTGAAAATATCCACTAAATGAGGGAATAATATGTGTGAGGGTACCCCAGGAGAGTTCCAAATGTGTGTGGGTAGAATATATATCCCACGGGGGTAAAATTGAAAAAAGTTGAAAAAATGTTTTTTCGGGACTTAGTCATTTTTCCGGCGTTTATCAGACTTTCAGATAGGGCAAATGTCAGTGAGCGTTCTGATTTCAGTTCCAGAGCGATTCGCCCAATGAGTCCTTGATATTTAATCGTTTTCAGCCAATTTTCTGGATTTTTGAAAATTTCACTTCTTTGTGAAAATATCCACTAAATGAGGGAATAATATGTGTGAGGGTACCCCAGGAGAGTTCCAAATGTGTGTGGGTAGAATATATATCCCACGGGGGTAAAATTGAAAAAAGTTGAAAAAAATTTTTTTTTGGACTTAGCCATTTTTCCGGCGTTTATCAGACTTTCAGATAGGGCAAATGTCAGTGAGTGTTCCGATTTCAGTTCCAGAGCGATTCGCCCAATGAGTCCTTGATATTTAGTCATTTTCAGTCAATTTTCTGGATTTTTGAAAATTTCACTTTTTTGTGAAAATATCCACTAAATGAGGGAATAATATGTGTGAGGGTACCCCAGGAGAGTTCCAAATGTGTGTGGGTAGAATATATATCCCACGGGGGTAAAATTGAAAAAAGTTGAAAAATTTTTTTTTTTGGACTTAGCCATTTTTCCGGCGTTTATCAGACCTTCAGATAGGGCAAATGTCAGTGAGCGTTCCGATTTCAGTTCCAGAGCGATTCGCCCAATGAGTCCTTGATATGTAGTCGTTTTCAGCCAATATTTTGGATTTTTGAAAATTTCACTTTTTTGTGAAAATATCCACTAAATGAGGGAATAATATGTGTGAGGGTACCCCAGGAGAGTTCCAAATGTGTGTGGGTAGAATATATATCCCACGGGGTTAAAATTGAAAAAAGTTGAAAAAAATTTTTTTTGGGACTTAGTCATTTTTCCGGCGTTTATCAGACTTTCAGATAGGGCAAATGTCAGTGAGCGTTCTGATTTCAGTTCCAGAGCGATTCGCCCAATGAGTCCTTGATATTTAATCGTTTTCAGCCAATTTTCTGGATTTTTGAAAATTTCACTTCTTTGTGAAAATATCCACTAAATGAGGGAATAATATGTGTGAGGGTACCCCAGGAGAGTTCCAAATGTGTGTGGGTAGAATATATATCCGACGGGGGTAAAATTGAAAAAAGTTGAAAAAAATTTTTTTTTGGACTTAGCCATTTTTCCGGCGTTTATCAGACTTTCAGATAGGGCAAATGTCAGTGAGCGTTCTGATTTCAGTTCCAGAGCGATTCGCACAATGAGTCCTTGATATGTAGTCGTTTTCAGCCAATATTTTGGATTTTTGAAAATTTCACTTTTTTGTGAAAATATCTACTAAATGAGGAAATAATATGTGTGAGGCTACCGCAGGAATGTTCCAAATGTGTGTGGGTAGAATACATATCCTATGGGAGTAAAATTGAAAAAAGTTCAAAAATTATTTTTTTTGGACTTAGTAATTTTTCCGCCGTTGATCAGACTTTCAGATAGGGCAAATGTCAGTGAGCGTTCCGATTTCAGTTCCAGAGCGATTCGCCCAATGAGTCCTTGATATTTATTCGTTTTCAGCCAATTTTCAGGATTTTTGAAAAATTCACTTTTTTGTGAAAATATCCACTAAATGAGGGAATAATATGTGTGAGGGTACCCCAGGAGAGTTCCAAATGTGTATGGGTAGAATATATATCCCACGGGGGTAAAATTTAAAAAGTTGAAAAATTTTTTTTTTTTGGACTTAGTCATTTTTCCAGCGTTTATCAGACTTTCAGATAGGGCAAATGTCAGTGAGCGTTCCGATTTCAGTTCCAGAGCGATTCGCCCAATGAGTCCTTGATATGTAGTCGTTTTCAGCCAATATTTTGGATTTTTGAAAATTTCACTTTTTTGTGAATATATCCACTAAATGAGGGACTAATATGTGTGAGGGTACCCCAGGAGAGTTCCAAATGTGTGTGGGTAGAATATATATCCCACGGGGGTATAATTGAAAAAAGTTTAAAAAAAATTTTTCTTGGACTTAGACATTTTTCCGGCGTTTATCAGACTTTCAGATAGGGCAAATGTCAGTGAGCGTTCCGATTTCAGTTCCAGAGCGATTCGCCCAATGAGTCCTTGATATTTAGTCGTTTTCAGCCAATATTTTGGATTTTTGAAAATTTCACTTTTTTCTGAAAATATCCACTAAATGAGGGAATAATATGTGTAAGGGTACCCCAGGAGAGTTCCAAATGTGTGTGGGTAGAATATATATCCGACGGGGGTAAAATTGAAAAAAGTTGAAAAAAATTTTTTTTTGGACTTAGCCATTTTTCCGGCGTTTATCAGACTTTCAGATAGGGCAAATGTCAGTGAGCGTTCCGATTTCAGTTCCAGAGCGATTCGCCCAATGAGTCCTTGATATGTAGTCGTTTTCAGCCAATATTTTGGATTTTTGAAAATTTCACTTTTTTGTGAAAATATCCACTAAATGAGGGAATAATATGTGTGAGGGTACCCCAGGAGAGTTCCAAATGTGTGTGGGTAGAATATATATCCCACGGGGGTAAAATTGAAAAAAGTTGAAAAAATGTTTTTTTGGGACTTAGTCATTTTTCCGGCGTTTATCAGACTTTCAGATAGGGCAAATGTCAGTGAGCGTTCTGATTTCAGTTCCAGAGCGATTCGCCCAATGAGTCCTTGATATTTAATCGTTTTCAGCCAATTTTCTGGATTTTTGAAAATTTCACTTCTTTGTGAAAATATCCACTAAATGAGGGAATAATATGTGTGAGGGTACCCCAGGAGAGTTCCAAATGTGTGTGGGTAGAATATATATCCCACGGGGGTAAAATTGAAAAAAGTTGAAAAAAATTTTTTTTTGGACTTAGCCATTTTTCCGGCGTTTATCAGACTTTCAGATAGGGCAAATGTCAGTGAGTGTTCCGATTTCAGTTCCAGAGCGATTCGCCCAATGAGTCCTTGATATTTAGTCATTTTCAGTCAATTTTCTGGATTTTTGAAAAATTCACTTTTTTGTGAAAATATCCACTAAATGAGGGAATAATATGTGTGAGGGTACCCCAGGAGAGTTCCAAATGTGTGTGGGTAGAATATATATCCCACGGGGGTAAAATTGAAAAAAGTTGAAAAATTTTTTTTTTTGGACTTAGACATTTTCCGGCGTTTATCAGACTTTCAGATAGGGCAAATGTCAGTGAGCGTTCCGATTTCAGTTCCAGAGCGATTCGCCCAATGAGTCCTTGATATTTATTCGTTTTCAGCCAATTTTCTGGATTTTTGAAAATTTCACTTTTTTGTGAAAATATCCACTAAATGAGGGAATAATATGTGTGAGGGTACCCCAGGAGAGTTCCAAATGTGTGTGGGTAGAATATATATCCCACGGGGGTAAAATTGAAAAAAGTTGAAAAATTTTTTTTTTTGGACTTAGCCATTTTTCCGGCGTTTATCAGACTTTCAGATAGGGCAAATGTCAGTGAGCGTTCCGATTTCAGTTCCAGAGCGATTCGCCCAATGAGTCCTTGATATTTAATCGTTTTCAGCCAATTTTCTGGATTTTTGAAAATTTCACTTCTTTGTGAAAATATCCACTAAATGAGGGAATAATATGTGTGAGGGTACCCCAGGAGAGTTCCAAATGTGTGTTGGTAGAATATATATCCGACGGGGGTAAAATTGAAAAAAGTTGAAAAAAATTTTTTTTTGGACTTAGCCATTTTTCCGGCGTTTATCAGACTTTCAGATAGGGCAAATGTCAGTGAGCGTTCTGATTTCAGTTCCAGAGCGATTCGCACAATGAGTCCTTGATATGTAGTCGTTTTCAGCCAATATTTTGGATTTTTGAAAATTTCACTTTTTTGTGAAAATATCTACTAAATGAGGAAATAATATGTGTGAGGCTACCGCAGGAATGTTCCAAATGTGTGTGGGTAGAATACATATCCTATGGGAGTAAAATTGAAAAAAGTTCAAAAATTATTTTTTTTGGACTTAGTAATTTTTCCGCCGTTTATCAGACTTTCAGATAGGGCAAATGTCAGTGAGCGTTCCGATTTCAGTTCCAGAGCGATTCGCCCAATGAGTCCTTGATATTTATTCGTTTTCAGCCAATTTTCAGGATTTTTGAAAAATTCACTTTTTTGTGAAAATATCCACTAAATGAGGGAATAATATGTGTGAGGGTACCCCAGGAGAGTTCCAAATGTGTATGGGTAGAATATATATCCCACGGGGGTAAAATTTAAAAAGTTGAAAAATTTTTTTTTTTTGGACTTAGTCATTTTTCCAGCGTTTATCAGACTTTCAGATAGGGCAAATGTCAGTGAGCGTTCCGATTTCAGTTCCAGAGCGATTCGCCCAATGAGTCCTTGATATTTAGTCGTTTTCAGCCAATATTTTGGATTTTTGAAAATTTCACTTTTTTCTGAAAATATCCACTAAATGAGGGAATAATATGTGTAAGGGTACCCCAGGAGAGTTCCAAATGTGTGTGGGTAGAATATATATCCGACGGGGGTAAAATTGAAAAAAGTTGAAAAAAATTTTTTTTTGGACTTAGCCATTTTTCCGGCGTTTATCAGACTTTCAGATAGGGCAAATGTCAGTGAGCGTTCCGATTTCAGTTCCAGAGCGATTCGCCCAATGAGTCCTTGATATGTAGTCGTTTTCAGCCAATATTTTGGATTTTTGAAAATTTCACTTTTTTGTGAAAATATCCACTAAATGAGGGAATAATATGTGTGAGGGTACCCCAGGAGAGTTCCAAATGTGTGTGGGTAGAATATATATCCCACGGGGGTAAAATTGAAAAAAGTTGAAAAAATGTTTTTTTGGGACTTAGTCATTTTTCCGGCGTTTATCAGACTTTCAGATAGGGCAAATGTCAGTGAGCGTTCTGATTTCAGTTCCAGAGCGATTCGCCCAATGAGTCCTTGATATTTAATCGTTTTCAGCCAATTTTCTGGATTTTTGAAAATTTCACTTCTTTGTGAAAATATCCACTAAATGAGGGAATAATATGTGTGAGGCTACCGCAGGAATGTTCCAAATGTGTGTGGGTAGAATACATATCCTATGGGAGTAAAATTGAAAAAAGTTCAAAAATTATTTTTTTTGGACTTAGTAATTTTTCCGCCGTTTATCAGACTTTCAGATAGGGCAAATGTCAGTGAGCGTTCCGATTTCAGTTCCAGAGCGATTCGCCCAATGAGTCCTTGATATTTATTCGTTTTCAGCCAATTTTCAGGATTTTTGAAAAATTCACTTTTTTGTGAAAATATCCACTAAATGAGGGAATAATATGTGTGAGGGTACCCCAGGAGAGTTCCAAATGTGTATGGGTAGAATATATATCCCACGGGGGTAAAATTGAAAAAAGTTGAAAAAATTTTTTTTTTGGACTTAGTCATTTTTCCGGCGTTGATCAGACTTTCAGATAGGGCAAATGTCAGTGAGCGTTCCGATTTCAGTTCCAGAGCGATTCGCACAATGAGTCCTTGATATGTAGTCGTTTTCAGCCAATATTTTGGATTTTTGAAAATTTCACTTTTTTGTGAAAATATCCACTAAATGAGGGAAAAATATGTGTGAGGCTACCGCAGGAATGTTCCAAATGTGTGTGGGTAGAATACATATCCTATGGGAGTAAAATTGAAAAAAGTTCAAAAATTATTTTTTTTGGACTTAGTAATTTTTCCGCCGTTTATCAGACTTTCAGATAGGGCAAATGTCAGTGAGCGTTCCGCTTTCAGTTCCAGAGCGATTCGCCCAATGAGTCTTTGATATTTAGTCGTTTTCAGTCAATTTTCTGGATTTTTGAAAATTTCACTTCTTTGTGAAAATATCCACTAAATGAGGGAATAATTTGTGTGAGGGTACCCCAGGAGAGTTCCAAATGTGTGTGGGTAGAATATATATCCCACGGGGGTAAAATTGAAAAAAGTTGAAAAAAATTTTTTTTTGGACTTAGCCATTTTTCCGGCGTTTATCAGACTTTCAGATAGGGCAAATGTCAGTGAGCGTTCCAATTTCAGTTCCAGAGCGATTCCCCCAATGAGTCCTTGACATGTAGTCGTTTTCAGCCAATATTTTGGATTTTTGAAAATTTCACTTTTTTGTGAAAATATCCACTAAATGAGGGAATAATATGTGTGAGGGTACCCCAGGAGAGTTCCAAATGTGTGTGGGTAGAATATATATCCCACGGGGGTAAAATTGAAAAAAGTTTAAAAAAATTTTTTTTTTGGACTTAGCCATTTTTCCGGCGTTTATCAGACTTTCAGATAGGGCAAATGTCAGTGAGCGTTCCGATTTCAGTTCCAGAGCGATTCGCCCAATGAGTCCTTGATATGTAGTCGTTTTCAGCCAATATTTTGGATTTTTGAAAATTTCACTTTTTTGTGAAAATATCCACTAAATGAGGGAATAATATGTGTGAGGGTACCCCAGGAGAGTTCCAAATGTGTGTGGGTAGAATATATATCCCACGGGGTTAAAATTGAAAAAAGTTGAAAAAATTTTTTTTTGGGACTTAGTCATTTTTCCGGCGTTTATCAGACTTTCAGATAAGGAAAATGTCAGTGAGCGTTCCGATTTCAGTTCCAGAGCGATTCGCCCAATGAGTCCTTGATATGTAGTCGTTTTCAGCCAATATTTGGATTTTTGAAAATTTCACTTTTTTGTGAAAATATCCACTAAATGAGGGAATAATATGTGTAAGGGTACCCCAGGAGAGTTCCAAATGTGTGTGGGTAGAATATATATCCGACGGGGGTAAAATTGAAAAAAGTTGAAAAAAATTTTTTTTTAGACTTAGCCATTTTTCCGGCGTTTATCAGACTTTCAGATAGGGCAAATGTCAGTGAGCGTTCCGATTTCAGTTCCAGAGCGATTCGCCCAATGAGTCCTTGACATGTAGTCGTTTTCAGCCAATATTTTCTATTTTTGAAAATTTCACTTTTTTGTGAAAATATCCACTAAATGAGGGAATAATATGTGTGAGGGTACCCCAGGAGAGTTCCAAATGTGTGTGGGTAGAATATATATCCGACGGGGGTAAAATTGAAAAAAGTTGAAAAAAATTTTTTTTTGGACTTAGCCATTTTTCCGGCGTTTATCAGACTTTCAGATAGGGCAAATGTCAGTGAGCGTTCTGATTTCAGTTCCAGAGCGATTCGCACAATGAGTCCTTGATATGTAGTCGTTTTCAGCCAATATTTTGGATTTTTGAAAATTTCACTTTTTTGTGAAAATATCTACTAAATGAGGAAATAATATGTGTGAGGCTACCGCAGGAATGTTCCAAATGTGTGTGGGTAGAATACATATCCTATGGGAGTAAAATTGAAAAAAGTTCAAAAATTATTTTTTTTGGACTTAGTAATTTTTCCGCCGTTTATCAGACTTTCAGATAGGGCAAATGTCAGTGAGCGTTCCGATTTCAGTTCCAGAGCGATTCGCCCAATGAGTCCTTGATATTTATTCGTTTTCAGCCAATTTTCAGGATTTTTGAAAAATTCACTTTTTTGTGAAAATATCCACTAAATGAGGGAATAATATGTGTGAGGGTACCCCAGGAGAGTTCCAAATGTGTATGGGTAGAATATATATCCCACGGGGGTAAAATTGAAAAAAGTTGAAAAAATTTTTTTTTTGGACTTAGTCATTTTTCCGGCGTTGATCAGACTTTCAGATAGGGCAAATGTCAGTGAGCGTTCCGATTTCAGTTCCAGAGCGATTCGCACAATGAGTCCTTGATATGTAGTCGTTTTCAGCCAATATTTTGGATTTTTGAAAATTTCACTTTTTTGTGAAAATATCCACTAAATGAGGGAAAAATATGTGTGAGGCTACCGCAGGAATGTTCCAAATGTGTGTGGGTAGAATACATATCCTATGGGAGTAAAATTGAAAAAAGTTCAAAAATTATTTTTTTTGGACTTAGTAATTTTTCCGCCGTTTATCAGACTTTCAGATAGGGCAAATGTCAGTGAGCGTTCCGCTTTCAGTTCCAGAGCGATTCGCCCAATGAGTCTTTGATATTTAGTCGTTTTCAGTCAATTTTCTGGATTTTTGAAAAATTCACTTTTTTTGTGAAAATATCCACTAAATGAGGGAATAATATGTGTGAGGGTACCCCAGGAGAGTTCCAAATGTGTGTGGGTAGAATATATATCCCACGGGGGTAAAATTTAAAAAAGTTAAAAAATTTTTTTTTTTGGGACTTAGTCATTTTTCCGGCGTTTATCAGACTTTCAGATAGGGCAAATGTCAGTGAGGGTTCTGATTTCAGTTCCAGAGCGATTCGCCCAATGAGTCCTTGATATTTAATCGTTTTCAGCCAATTTTCTGGATTTTTGAAAATTTCACTTCTTTGTGAAAATATCCACTAAATGAGGGAATAATATGTGTGAGGGTACCCCAGGAGAGTTCCAAATGTGTGTGGGTAGAATAGATATCCCACGGGGGTAAAATTGAAAAAAGTTGAAAAAAATTTTTTTTTGGACTTAGCCATTTTTCCGGAGTTTATCAGACTTTCAGATAAGGAAAATGTCAGTGAGCGTTCCGATTTCAGTTCCAGAGCGATTCGCCCAATGAGTCCTTGATATGTAGTCGTTTTCAGCCAATATTTGGATTTTTGAAAATTTCACTTTTTTGTGAAAATATCCACTAAATGAGGGAATAATATGTGTAAGGGTACCCCAGGAGAGTTCCAAATGTGTGTGGGTAGAATATATATCCGACGGGGGTAAAATTGAAAAAAGTTGAAAAAAATTTTTTTTTAGACTTAGCCATTTTTCCGGCGTTTATCAGACTTTCAGATAGGGCAAATGTCAGTGAGCGTTCCGATTTCAGTTCCAGAGCGATTCGCCCAATGAGTCCTTGACATGTAGTCGTTTTCAGCCAATATTTTCTATTTTTGAAAATTTCACTTTTTTGTGAAAATATCCACTAAATGAGGGAATAATATGTGTGAGGGTACCCCAGGAGAGTTCCAAATGTGTGTGGGTAGAATATATATCCCACGGGGGTAAAATTGAAAAAAGTTGAAAAAATTTTTTTTTTGGACTTAGTCATTTTTCCGGCGTTGATCAGACTTTCAGATAGGGCAAATGTCAGTGAGCGTTCCGATTTCAGTTCCAGAGCGATTCGCACAATGAGTCCTTGATATGTAGTCGTTTTCAGCCAATATTTTGGATTTTTGAAAATTTCACTTTTTTGTGAAAATATCCACTAAATGAGGGAAAAATATGTGTGAGGCTACCGCAGGAATGTTCCAAATGTGTGTGGGTAGAATACATATCCTATGGGAGTAAAATTGAAAAAAGTTCAAAAATTATTTTTTTTGGACTTAGTAATTTTTCCGCCGTTTATCAGACTTTCAGATAGGGCAAATGTCAGTGAGCTTTCCGCTTTCAGTTCCAGAGCGATTCGCCCAATGAGTCTTTGATATTTAGTCGTTTTCAGTCAATTTTCTGGATTTTTGAAAAATTCACTTTTTTTGTGAAAATATCCACTAAATGAGGGAATAATATGTGTGAGGGTACCCCAGGAGAGCTCCAAATGTGTGTGGGTAGAATATATATCCCACGGGGGTAAAATTTAAAAAAGTCAAAAAATTTTTTTTTTTGGGACTTAGTCATTTTTCCGGCGTTTATCAGACTTTCAGATAGGGCAAATGTCAGTGAGCGTTCTGATTTCAGTTCCAGAGCGATTCGCCCAATGAGTCCTTGATATTTAATCATTTTCAGCCAATTTTCTGGATTTTTGAAAATTTCACTTCTTTGTGAAAATATCCACTAAATGAGGGAATAATATGTGTGAGGGTACCCCAGGAGAGTTCCAAATGTGTGTGGGTAGAATATATATCCCACGGGGGTAAAATTGAAAAAAGTTGAAAAAAATTTTTTTTTGGACTTAGCCATTTTTCCGGCGTTTATCAGACTTTCAGATAGGGCAAATGTCAGTGAGCGTTCCAATTTCAGTTCCAGAGCGATTCCCCCAATGAGTCCTTGACATGTAGTCGTTTTCAGCCAATATTTTGGATTTTTGAAAATTTCACTTTTTTGTGAAAATATCCACTAAATGAGGGAATAATATGTGTGAGGGTACCCCAGGAGAGTTCCAAATGTGTGTGGGTAGAATATATATCCCACGGGGGTAAAATTGAAAAAAGTTGAAAAAAATTTTTTTTTTGGACTTAGCCATTTTTCCGGCGTTTATCAGACTTTCAGATAGGGCAAATGTCAGTGAGCGTTCCGATTTCAGTTCCAGAGCGATTCGCCCAATGAGTCCTTGACATGTAGTCGTTTTCAGCCAATATTTTGGATTTTTGAAAATTTCACTTTTTTGTGAAAATATCCACTAAATGAGGGAATAATATGTGTGAGGGTACCCCAGGAGAGTTCCAAATGTGTGTGGGTAGAATATATATCCCACGGGGGTAAAATTGAAAAAAGTTGAAAAAAATTTTTTTTTGGACTTAGTCATTTTTCCGGCGTTGATCAGACTTTCAGATAGGGCAAATGTCAGTGAGCGTTCCGATTTCAGTTCCAGAGCGATTCGCACAATGAGTCCTTGATATGTAGTCGTTTTCAGCCAATATTTTGGATTTTTGAAAATTTCACTTTTTTGTGAAAATATCTACTAAATGAGGGAATAATATGTGTGAGGCTACCGCAGGAATGTTCCAAATGTGTGTGGGTAGAATACATATCCTATGGGAGTAAAATTGAAAAAAGTTCAAAAATTATTTTTTTTGGACTTAGTAATTTTTCCGCCGTTTATCAGACTTTCAGATAGGGCAAATGTCAGTGAGCGTTCCGATTTCAGCTCCAGAGCGATTCGCCCAATGAGTCCTTGATATGTAGTCGTTTTCAGCCAATATTTTGGATTTTTGAAAATTTCACTTTTTTGTGAATATATCCACTAAATGAGGGAATAATATGTGTGAGGGTACCCCAGGAGTGTTCCAAATGTGTGTGGGTAGAATATATATCCCACGGGGGTAAAATTGAAAGAAGGTGAAAAATTTTTTTTTTGGACTTAGTCATCTTTCCGGCGTTTATCAGACTTTCAGATAGGGCAAATGTCAGTGAGCGTTCCGATTTCAGTTCCAGAGCGATTCGCCCAATGAGTCCTTGATATTTTGTCGTTTTCAGCCAATTTTCTGGATTTTTGAAAATTTCACTTTTTTGTGAAAATATCCACTAAAAGAGGGAATAATATGTGTGAGGGTACCCCAGGAGAGTTCAAAATGTGTGCGGGTAGAATATATATCCCACGGGTGTAAAATTGAAAAAGTTGATTAATTTTTTTTTTTTGGACGTAGTCATTTTTCCGTCTTTTATCAGACTTTCAGATAGGGCAAATGTCAGTGAGCGTTCCAGAGCGATTCGCCCAATGAGTCCTTGATATGTAGTCGTTTTCAGCCAATATTTGGATTTTTGAAAATTTCACTTTTTTGTGAAAATATCTACTAAATGAGGGAATAATATGTGTGAGGGTACCCCAGGAGAGTTTCAAATGTGTGTGGGTAGAATATATATCCCACGGGGGTAAAATTGAAAAATGTTGAAAACATTTTTTTTTTGGACTTAGTCATTTTTCCGCCGTTTATCAGACTTTCAGATAGGGCAATTGTCAGTGAGCGTTCCGATTTCAGTTCCAGAGCGATTCGCCCAATGAGTCCTTGATATTTATTCGTTTTCAGACAATTTTCTGGATTTTTGAAAAATTCACTTTTTTGTAAAAATATCCACTAAATGAGGGATTAATATGTGTGAGGGTACCCCAGGAGAGTTCCAAATGTGTGTGGGTAGAATATATATCCCACGGGGGTAAAATTGAAAAAAGTTGAAAAAATTTTTTTTTGGGACTTAGTCATTTTTCCGGCGTTTATCACACTTTCAGATAGGGCAAATGTCAGTGAGCGTTCCGATTTCAGTTCCAGAGTGATTCGCCCAATGAGTCCTTGATATATAGTCGTTTTCAGCCAATATTTGGATTTTTGAAAAATTCACTTTTTTGTAAAAATATCCACTAAATGAGGGATTAATATGTGTGAGGGTACCCCAGGAGAGTTCCAAATGTGTGTGGGTAGAATATATATCCCACGGGGGTAAAATTGAAAAAAGTTGAAAAATATATTTTTTTGGACTTAGCCATTTTTCCGACGTTTATCAGACTTTCAGATAGGGCAAATGTCAGTGAGCGTTCCGATTTCAGTTCCAGGGCGATTCACCCAATGAGCCCTTGATATGTAGTCGTTTTCAGCCAATATTTTGGATTTTTGAAAATTTCACTTTTTTGTGAAAATATCCACTAAATGAGGGAATAATATGTGTGAGGGTACCCCAGGAGTGTTCCAAATGTGTGTGGGTAGAATATATATCCCACGGGGGTAAAATTGAAAAAAGTTGAAAAATATTTTTTTTTGGACTTAGCCATTTTTCCGGCGTTTATCAGACTTTCAGATAGGGCAAATGTCAGTGAGCGTTCCGATTTCAGTTCCAGAATGATTCGCCCAATGAGTCCTTGATATTTAGTCATTTTCAGCCAATATTTTGGATTTTTGAAAATTTCACTTTTTTGTGAAAATATCCACTAAATGAGGGAATAATATGTGTGAGGGTACCCCAGGAGTGTTCCAAATGTGTGTGGGTAGAATATATATCCCACGGGGGTAAAATTGAAAAAAGTTGAAAAATATTTTTTTTTGGACTTAGTCATTTTTCCGGCGTTTATCAGACTTACAGATAGGGCAAATGTCAGTGAGCGTTCCGATTTCAGTTCCACAGCGATTCACCCACTGAGTCTTGATATTTAGTCGTTTTCAGCCAATATTTTGGATTTTTGAAAATTTCACTTTTTTGTGAAAATATCCCCTAAATGAGGGAATAATATGTGTGAGGGTAGCCCAGGAGAGTTCCAAATGTGTGTGGGTAGAATATATATCCCACGGGGGTAAAATTGAAAAAAGTTGAAAAAAATTTTTTTTTGGACTTAGTCATTTTTCTGGCGTTTATCAGACTTTCAGATAGGGCAATTGTCAGTGAGCGTTCCGATTTCAGTTCCAGAGCGATTTGCCCAATGAGTCCTTGATATTTAGTCATTTTCAGCCAATATTTTGGATTTTTGAAAATTTCACTTTTTTGTGAAAATATCCACTAAATGAGGGAATAATGTGTGAGGGTAGCCCAGGAGAGTTCCAAATGTGTGTGGGTAGAATATATATCCCACGGGGGTAAAATTGAAAAAAGTTGAAAAAAATTTTTTTTTGGACTTAGTCATTTTTCTGGCGTTTATCAGACTTTCAGATAGGGCAAATGTCAGTGAGCGTTCCTATTTCAGTTCCAGAGCGATTCGCCCACTGAGTCTTGATATTTAGTCGTTTTCAGCCAATATTTTGGATTTTTGAAAATTTCACTTTTTTGTGAAAATATCCACTAAATGAGGGAATAATATGTGTGAGGGTACCCCAGGAGAGTTCCAAATGTGTGTGGGTAGAATATATATCCCATGGGGGTAAAATTGAAAAAAGTTTAAAAAATATATATTTTTTTACTTAATCATTTTTCCGGCGTTTATCAGACTTTCAGATAGGGCAATTGTCAGTGAGCGTTCCGATTTCAGTTCCAGAGCGATTTGCCCAATGAGTCCTTGATATTTAGTCATTTTCAGCCAATATTTTGGATTTTTGAAAATTTTACTTTTTTGTGAAAATATCCACTAAATGAGGGAATAATATGTGTGAGGGTACCCCAGGAGTGTTCCAAATGTGTGTGGGTAGAATATATATCCCATGGGGGTAAAATTGAAAAAAGTTGAAAAAAAAATTTTTTTGGACTTAGTCATTTTTCCGGCGTTTATCAGACTTTCAGATAGGGCAAATGTCAGTGAGCATTCCGATTTCAGTTCCAGAGCGATTCGCCCAATGAGTCCTTGATATTTAGTCATTTTCAGCCAATATTTTGGATTTTTGAAAATTTCACTTTTTGGTGAAAATATCCACTAAATGAGGGAATAATATGTGTGAGGGTACTCCAGGAGTGTTCCAAATGTGTGTGGGTAGAATATATATCCCATGGGGGTAAAATTGAAAAAAGTTTAAAAAATATATATTTTTTTACTTAATCATTTTTCCGGCGTTTATCAGACTTTCAGATAGGGCAAATGTCAATGAGCATTCCGATTTCAGTTCCAGAGCGATTCGCCCAATGAGTCCTTGATATTTAGTCATTTTCAGCAAATTTTCTGGATTTTTGAAAAATTCACTTTTTTGTGAAAATATCCACTAAATGAGGTAATAATATGTGTGAGGGTACTCCAGGAGTGTTCCAAATGTGTGTGGGTAGAATATATATCCCATGGGGGTAAAATTGAAAAAAGTTTAAAAAATATATATTTTTTTACTTAATCATTTTTCCGGCGTTTATCAGACTTTCAGATAGGGCAAATGTCAGTGAGCGTTCCGATTTCAGTTCCACAGCGATTCGCCCACTGAGTCTTGATATTTAGTCTTTTTCAGCCAATATTTTGGATTTTTGAAAATTTCACTTTTTTTGTGAAAATATCCACTAAATGAGGGAATAATATGTGTGAGGGTAGCCCAGGAGAGTTCCAAATGTGTGTGGGTAGAATATATATCCCACGGGGGTAAAATTGAAAAAAGTTGAAAAAAATTTTTTTTTGGACTTAGTCATTTTTCTGGCGTTTATCAGACTTTCAGATAGGGCAATTGTCAGTGAGCGTTCCGATTTCAGTTCCAGAGCGATTTGCCCAATGAGTCCTTGATATTTAGTCATTTTCAGCCAATATTTTGGATTTTTGAAAATTTCACTTTTTTGTGAAAATATCCACTAAATGAGGGAATAATGTGTGAGGGTAGCCCAGGAGAGTTCCAAATGTGTGTGGGTAGAATATATATCCCACGGGGGTAAAATTGAAAAAAGTTGAAAAAAATTTTTTTTTGGACTTAGTCATTTTTCTGGCGTTTATCAGACTTTCAGATAGGGCAAATGTCAGTGAGCGTTCCGATTTCAGTTCCAGAGCGATTTGCCCAATGAGTCCTTGATATTTAGTCATTTTCAGCCAATATTTTGGATTTTTGAAAATTTCACTTTTTTGTCAAAATATCCACTAAATGAGGGAATAACATGTGTGAGGGTACCCCAGGAGTGTTCCAAATGTGTGTGGGTAGAATATATATCCCGCGGGGGTAAAATTGAAAAAAGTTGAAAAATATTTTTTTTTGGACTTAGTCATTTTTCCGGCGTTTATCAGATTTTCAGATAGGGCAAATGTCAGTGAGCGTTCCGATTTCAGTTCCAGAGCGATTCGCCCACTGAGTCTTGATATTTAGTCGTTTTCAGCCAATATTTTGGATTTTTGAAAATTTCACTTTTTTGTGAAAATATCCACTAAATGAGGGAATAATATGTGTGAGGGTACCCCAGGAGAGTTCCAAATGTGTGTGGGTAGAATATATATCCCATGGGGGTAAAATTGAAAAAAGTTTAAAAAATATATATTTTTTTACTTAATCATTTTTCCGGCGTTTATCAGACTTTCAGATAGGGCAATTGTCAGTGAGCGTTCCGATTTCAGTTCCAGAGCGATTTGCCCAATGAGTCCTTGATATTTAGTCATTTTCAGCCAATATTTTGGATTTTTGAAAATTTTACTTTTTTGTGAAAATATCCACTAAATGAGGGAATAATATGTGTGAGGGTACCCCAGGAGTGTTCCAAATGTGTGTGGGTAGAATATATATCCCATGGGGGTAAAATTGAAAAAAGTTGAAAAAAAAATTTTTTTGGACTTAGTCATTTTTCCGGCGTTTATCAGACTTTCAGATAGGGCAAATGTCAGTGAGCATTCCGATTTCAGTTCCAGAGCGATTCGCCCAATGAGTCCTTGATATTTAGTCATTTTCAGCAAATTTTCTGGATTTTTGAAAAATTCACTTTTTTGTGAAAATATCCACTAAATGAGGTAATAATATGTGTGAGGGTACTCCAGGAGTGTTCCAAATGTGTGTGGGTAGAATATATATCCCATGGGGGTAAAATTGAAAAAAGTTTAAAAAATATATATTTTTTTACTTAATCATTTTTCCGGCGTTTATCAGACTTTCAGATAGGGCAAATGTCAGTGAGCGTTCCGATTTCAGTTCCACAGCGATTCGCCCACTGAGTCTTGATATTTTCTCGTTTTCAGCCAATATTTTGTATTTTTGAAAATTTCACTTTTTTTGTGAAAATATCCACTAAATGAGGGAATAATATGTGTGAGGGTACCCCAGGAGTGTTCCAAATGTGTGTGGGTAGAATATATATCCCACGGGGGTAAAATTGAAAAAAGTTGAAAAAAAAAATTTTTTGGACTTAGTCATTTTTCCGGCGTTTATCAGACTTTCAGATAGGGCAAATGTCAGTGAGCGTTCCGATTTCAGTTCCACAGCGATTCGCCCACTGAGTCTTGATATTTAGTCGTTTTCAGCCAATATTTTGGATTTTTGAAAATTTCACTTTTTTGTGAAAATATCCACTAAATGAGGGAATAATATGTGTGAGGGTACCCCAGGAGTGTTCCAAATGTGTGTGGTTAGAATATATATCCCACGGGGGTAAAATTGAAAAAAGTTGAAAAAAAAAATTTTTTGGACTTAGTCATTTTTCCGGCGTTTATCAGACTTTCAGATAGGGCAAATGTCAGTGAGCGTTCCGATTTCAGTTCCAGAGCGATTTGCCCAATGAGTCCTTGATATTTAGTCATTTTCAGCCAATATTTTGGATTTTTGAAAATTTCACTTTTTTGTGAAAATATCCACTAAATGAGGGAATAATATGTGTGAGGGTAGCCCAGGAGAGTTCCAAATGTGTGTGGGTAGAATATAAATCCCACGGGGGTAAAATTGAAAAAAGTTGAAAAAAAAATTTTTTTGGAGTTAGTCATTTTTCCGGCGTTTATCAGACTTTCAGATAGGGCAAATGTCAGTGAGCATTCCGATTTCAGTTCCAGAGCGATTCGCCCAATCAGTCCTTGATATTTAGTCATTTTCAGCCAATATTTTGGATTTTTGAAAATTTCACTTTTTTGTGAAAATATCCACTAAATGAGGGAATAATATGTGTGAGGGTACTCCAGGAGTGTTCCAAATGTGTGTGGGTAGAATATATATCCCATGGGGGTAAAATTGAAAAAAGTTTAAAAAATATATATTTTTTTACTTAATCATTTTTCCGGCGTTTATCAGACTTTCAGATAGGGCAAATGTCAGTGAGCGTTCCGATTTCAGTTCCACAGCGATTCGCCCACTGAGTCTTGATATTTAGTCGTTTTCAGCCAATATTTTGGATTTTTGAAAATTTCACTTTTTTGTGAAAATATCCACTAAATGAGGGAATAATATGTGTGAGGGTAGCCCAGGAGAGTTCCAAATGTGTGTGGGTAGAATATATATCCCACGGGGGTAAAATTGAAAAAAGTTGAAAAAAATTTTTTTTTGGACTTAGTCATTTTTCTGGCGTTTATCAGACTTTCAGATAGGGCAATTGTCAGTGAGCATTCCGATTTCAGTTCCAGAGCGATTTGCCCAATGAGTCCTTGATATTTAGTCATTTTCAGCCAATATTTTGGATTTTTGAAAATTTCACTTTTTTGTGAAAATATCCACTAAATGAGGGAATAATGTGTGAGGGTAGCCCAGGAGAGTTCCAAATGTGTGTGGGTAGAATATATATCCCACGGGGGTAAAATTGAAAAAAGTTGAAAAAAATTTTTTTTTGGACTTAGTCATTTTTCTGGCGTTTATCAGACTTTCAGATAGGGCAAATGTCAGTGAGCGTTCCGATTTCAGTTCCAGAGCGATTTGCCCAATGAGTCCTTGATATTTAGTCATTTTCAGCCAATATTTTGGATTTTTGAAAATTTCACTTTTTTGTCAAAATATCCACTAAATGAGGGAATAACATGTGTGAGGGTACCCCAGGAGTGTTCCAAATGTGTGTGGGTAGAATATATATCCCGCGGGGGTAAAATTGAAAAAAGTTGAAAAATATTTTTTTTTGGACTTAGTCATTTTTCCGGCGTTTATCAGATTTTCAGATAGGGCAAATGTCAGTGAGCGTTCCTATTTCAGTTCCAGAGCGATTCGCCCACTGAGTCTTGATATTTAGTCGTTTTCAGCCAATATTTTGGATTTTTGAAAATTTCACTTTTTTGTGAAAATATCCACTAAATGAGGGAATAATATGTGTGAGGGTACCCCAGGAGAGTTCCAAATGTGTGTGGGTAGAATATATATCCCATGGGGGTAAAATTGAAAAAAGTTTAAAAAATATATATTTTTTTACTTAATCATTTTTCCGGCGTTTATCAGACTTTCAGATAGGGCAATTGTCAGTGAGCGTTCCGATTTCAGTTCCAGAGCGATTTGCCCAATGAGTCCTTGATATTTAGTCATTTTCAGCCAATATTTTGGATTTTTGAAAATTTCACTTTTTTGTGAAAATATCCACTAAATGAGGGAATAATATGTGTGAGGGTAGCCCAGGAGAGTTCCAAATGTGTGTGGGTAGAATATATATCCCACGGGGGTAAAATTGAAAAAAGTTGAAAAAAATTTTTTTTTGGACTTAGTCATTTTTCTGGCGTTTATCAGACTTTCAGATAGGGCAAATGTCAGTGAGCGTTCCGATTTCAGTTCCAGAGCGATTTGCCCAATGAGTCCTTGATATTTAGTCATTTTCAGCCAATATTTTGGATTTTTGAAAATTTTACTTTTTTGTGAAAATATCCACTAAATGAGGGAATAATATGTGTGAGGGTCCCCAGGAGTGTTCCAAATGTGTGTGGGTAGAATATATATCCCATGGGGGTAAAATTGAAAAAAGTTGAAAAAAAAATTTTTTTGGACTTAGTCATTTTTCCGGCGTTTATCAGACTTTCAGATAGGGCAAATGTCAGTGAGCATTCCGATTTCAGTTCCAGAGCGATTCGCCCAATGAGTCCTTGATATTTAGTCATTTTCAGCCAATATTTTTGATTTTTGAAAATTTCACTTTTTGGTGAAAATATCCACTAAATGAGGGAATAATATGTGTGAGGGTACTCCAGGAGTGTTCCAAATGTGTGTGGGTAGAATATATATCCCATGGGGGTAAAATTGAAAAAAGTTTAAAAAATATATATATTTTTACTTAATCATTTTTCCGGCGTTTATCAGACTTTCAGATAGGGCAAATGTCAATGAGCATTCCGATTTCAGTTCCAGAGCGATTCGCCCAATGAGTCCTTGATATTTAGTCATTTTCAGCAAATTTTCTGGATTTTTGAAAAATTCACTTTTTTGTGAAAATATCCACTAAATGAGGTAATAATATGTGTGAGGGTACTCCAGGAGTGTTCCAAATGTGTGTGGGTAGAATATATATCCCATGGGGGTAAAATTGAAAAAAGTTTAAAAAATATATGTTTTTTTACTTAATCATTTTTCCGGCGTTTATCAGACTTTCAGATAGGGCAAATGTCAGTGAGCGTTCCGATTTCAGTTCCACAGCGATTCGCCCACTGAGTCTTGATATTTACTCGTTTTCAGCCAATATTTTGGATTTTTGAAAATTTCACTTTTTTGTGAAAATATCCACTAAATGAGGGAATAATATGTGTGAGGGTAGCCCAGGAGAGTTCCAAATGTGTGTGGGTAGAATATATATCCCACGGGGGTAAAATTGAAAAAAGTTGAAAAAAATTTTTTTTTTGGACTTAGTCATTTTTCTGGCGTTTATCAGACTTTCAGATAGGGCAAATGTCAGTGAGCGTTCCGATTTCAGTTCCAGAGCGATTTGCCCAATGAGTCCTTGATATTTAGTCATTTTCAGCCAATATTTTGGATTTTTGAAAATTTTACTTTTTTGTGAAAATATCCACTAAATGAGGGAATAATATGTGTGAGGGTACCCCAGGAGTGTTCCAAATGTGTGTGGGTAGAATAGATATCCCATGGGGGTAAAATTGAAAAAAGTTGAAAAAAAAAATTTTTTGGACTTAGTCATTTTTCCGGCGTTTATCAGACTTTCAGATAGGGCAAATGTCAATGAGCATTCCAATTTCAGTTCCAGAGCGATTCGCCCAATGAGTCCTTGATATTTAGTCATTTTCAGCAAATTTTCTGGATTTTTGAAAATTTCACTTTTTTGTGAAAATATCCACTAAATGAGGGAATAATATGTGTGAGGGTACTCCAGGAGTGTTCCAAATGTGTGTGGGTAGAATATATATCCCATGGGGGTAAAATTGAAAAAAGTTTAAAAAATATATATTTTTTTACTTAATCATTTTTCCGGCGTTTATCAGACTTTCAGATAGGGCAAATGTCAATGAGCATTCCGATTTCAGTTCCAGAGCGATTCGCCCAATGAGTCCTTGATATGTAGTTGTTTTCAGCCAATATTTTCGATTTTTGAAAATTTCACTTTTTTGTGAAAATATCCACTAAATGAGGGAATAGTATGTGTGAGGGTACCCCAGGAGAGTTCCAAATGTGTGTGGGTAGAATATATATCCCACGGGGGTAAAATTGAAAAAAGTTGAAAAATATATATTTTTTTTAACTTAGTCATTTTTCCGGCGTTTATCAGACTTTCAGATAGGGCAAATGTCAGAGAGCGTTCCGATTTCAGTTCCAGGGCGATTCGCCCGATGAGTCCTTGATATTTAGTCGTTTTCAGCCAATTTTCTGGATTTTTGACAAAATCACTTTTTTGTGAAAATATCCACTAAATGAGGGAATAATATGTGTGAGGGTACCCCAGGAGAGTTCCAAATGTGTGTGGGTAAAATATATATCCCACGGGGGTAAAATTGAAAAAAGTTGAAAAAAAAATTTTTTTTGGACTTAGTCATTTTTCCGGCGTTTATCAGACTTTCCGATAGGGCAAATGTCAGTGAGCGTTCCGATTTCAGTTCCAGAGCGATTCGCCCAATGAGTCCTTGATATTTCGTCATTTTCAGCCAATTTTCTGGATTTTTGAAAAATTCACTTTTTTGTGAAAATATCCACTAAATGAGGGAATAATATGTGTGAGGGTACCCCAGGAGAGTTCCAAATGTGTGTGGGTAGAATATATATCCCACGGGGGTAAAATTGAAAAAAGTTTAAAACATTTTTTTTTTGGACTTAGTCATTTTTCCGGCGTTTATCAGACTTTCAGATAGGGTAAATGTCAGTGAGCGTTCCGATTTCAGTTCCAGAGCGATTCGCCCAATGAGTCCTTGATATTTAGTCATTTTCAGCCAATTTTCTGGATTTTTGAAAAATTCACTTTTTTGTGAAAATATCCACTAAATGAGGGAATAATATGTGTGAGGGTACCCCAGGAGAATTCCAAATGTGTGTGGGTAGAATATATATCCCACGGGGGTAAAATTGAAAAAAGTTGAAAAATATTTTTTTTTGGACTTAGTCATTTTTCCGGCGTTTATCAGACCTTCAGATAGGGCAAATGTCAGTGAGCGTTCCGATTTCAGTTCCAGAGCGATTCGCCCAATGAGTCCTTGATATGTAGTTATTTTCAGCCAATATTTTCGATTTTTGAAAATTTCACTTTTTTGTGAAAATATCCACTAAATGAGGGAATAATATGTGTGAGGGTACCCCAGGAGAGTTCCAAATGTGTGTGGGTAGAATATATATCCCACGGGGGTAAAATTGAAAAAAGTTGAAAAAAATTTTTTTTTTGGACTTAGTCATTTTTCTGGCGTTTATCAGACTTTCAGATAGGGCAAATGTCAGTGAGCGTTCCGATTTCAGTTCCAGAGCGATTTGCCCAATGAGTCCTTGATATTTAGTCATTTTCAGCCAATATTTTGGATTTTTGAAAATTTTACTTTTTTGTGAAAATATCCACTAAATGAGGGAATAATATGTGTGAGGGTACCCCAGGAGTGTTCCAAATGTGTGTGGGTAGAATAGATATCCCATGGGGGTAAAATTGAAAAAAGTTGAAAAAAAAAATTTTTTGGACTTAGTCATTTTTCCGGCGTTTATCAGACTTTCAGATAGGGCAAATGTCAATGAGCATTCCAATTTCAGTTCCAGAGCGATTCGCCCAATGAGTCCTTGATATTTAGTCATTTTCAGCAAATTTTCTGGATTTTTGAAAATTTCACTTTTTTGTGAAAATATCCACTAAATGAGGGAATAATATGTGTGAGGGTACTCCAGGAGTGTTCCAAATGTGTGTGGGTAGAATATATATCCCATGGGGGTAAAATTGAAAAAAGTTTAAAAAATATATATTTTTTTACTTAATCATTTTTCCGGCGTTTATCAGACTTTCAGATAGGGCAAATGTCAATGAGCATTCCGATTTCAGTTCCAGAGCGATTCGCCCAATGAGTCCTTGATATGTAGTTGTTTTCAGCCAATATTTTCGATTTTTGAAAATTTCACTTTTTTGTGAAAATATCCACTAAATGAGGGAATAGTATGTGTGAGGGTACCCCAGGAGAGTTCCAAATGTGTGTGGGTAGAATATATATCCCACGGGGGTAAAATTGAAAAAAGTTGAAAAATATATATTTTTTTTAACTTAGTCATTTTTCCGGCGTTTATCAGACTTTCAGATAGGGCAAATGTCAGAGAGCGTTCCGATTTCAGTTCCAGGGCGATTCGCCCGATGAGTCCTTGATATTTAGTCGTTTTCAGCCAATTTTCTGGATTTTTGACAAAATCACTTTTTTGTGAAAATATCCACTAAATGAGGGAATAATATGTGTGAGGGTACCCCAGGAGAGTTCCAAATGTGTGTGGGTAAAATATATATCCCACGGGGGTAAAATTGAAAAAAGTTGAAAAAAAAATTTTTTTTGGACTTAGTCATTTTTCCGGCGTTTATCAGACTTTCCGATAGGGCAAATGTCAGTGAGCGTTCCGATTTCAGTTCCAGAGCGATTCGCCCAATGAGTCCTTGATATTTCGTCATTTTCAGCCAATTTTCTGGATTTTTGAAAAATTCACTTTTTTGTGAAAATATCCACTAAATGAGGGAATAATATGTGTGAGGGTACCCCAGGAGAGTTCCAAATGTGTGTGGGTAGAATATATATCCCACGGGGGTAAAATTGAAAAAAGTTTAAAACATTTTTTTTTTGGACTTAGTCATTTTTCCGGCGTTTATCAGACTTTCAGATAGGGTAAATGTCAGTGAGCGTTCCGATTTCAGTTCCAGAGCGATTCGCCCAATGAGTCCTTGATATTTAGTCATTTTCAGCCAATTTTCTGGATTTTTGAAAAATTCACTTTTTTGTGAAAATATCCACTAAATGAGGGAATAATATGTGTGAGGGTACCCCAGGAGAATTCCAAATGTGTGTGGGTAGAATATATATCCCACGGGGGTAAAATTGAAAAAAGTTGAAAAATATTTTTTTTTGGACTTAGTCATTTTTCCGGCGTTTATCAGACCTTCAGATAGGGCAAATGTCAGTGAGCGTTCCGATTTCAGTTCCAGAGCGATTCGCCCAATGAGTCCTTGATATGTAGTTATTTTCAGCCAATATTTTCGATTTTTGAAAATTTCACTTTTTTGTGAAAATATCCACTAAATGAGGGAATAATATGTGTGAGGGTACCCCAGGAGAGTTCCAAATGTGTGTGGGTAGAATATATATCCCACGGGGGTAAAATTGAAAAAAGTTGAAAAATATTTTTTTTTTGGACTTAGTTATTTTTCCGGCGTTTATCAGACTTTCAGATAGGGCAAATGTCAGTGAGCGTTCCGATTTCAGTTCCAGAGCGATTCGCCCAATGAGTCCTTGATATTTAGTCGTTTTCAGCCAATATTTTGGATTTTTGAAAATTTCACTTTTTTGTGAAAATATCCACTAAATGAGGGAATAATATGTGTGAGGGTACACCAGGAGTGTTCCAAATGTGTGTGGGTAGAATATATATCCCACGGGGGTAAAACTGAAAAAAGTTGAAAATAATTATTTTTTGGACTTAGTAATTTTTCCGGCGTTTATCAGACTTTCAGATAGGGCAAATGTCAGTGAGCCTTTCGATTTCAGTTCCAGAGCGATTCGCCCATTGAGTCCTTGATATTTAGTCGTTTTCAGCCAATATTTTGGATTTTTGAAAATTTCACTTTTTTGTGAAAATATCCACTAAATGAGAGAATAATATGTGTGAGGGTACCCCAGGAGTGTTCCAAATGTGTGTGGGTAGAATATATATCCCACGGGGGTAAAATTGAAAAAAGTTGAAAAATTTTTTTTTTTGGACTTAGCCATTTTTCCGGCGCTTATCAGACTTTCAGATAGGGCAAATGTCAGTGAGCGTTCCGATTTCAGTTCCAGAGCGATTCGCCCAATGAGTCCTTGATATTTAGTCGTTTTCAGCCAATTTTCTGGATTTTTGAAAAATTCACTTTTTTGTGAAAATATCCACTAAATGAGGGAATAATATGTGTAAGGGTAGCCCAGGAGAGTTCCAAATGTGTGTGGGTAGAATATATATCCCACGGGGGAAAAACTGAAAAAAGTTGAAAAAAATTTTTTTTTTGGACTTAGTCATTTTTCCGGCGTTTATCAGACTTTCAGATAGGGCAAATGTCAGTGAGCGTTCTGATTTCAGTTCCAGAGTGATTCGCCCAATGAGTCCTTGATATTTAGTCGTTTTCAGCCAATATTTTGGATTTTTGAAAATTTCACTTTTTTGTGAAAATATCCACTAAATGAGGGAATAATATGTGTGAGGGTACCCCAGGAGTGTTCCAAATGTGTGTGGGTAGAATATATATCCCACGGGGGTAAAATTGAAAAAAGTTGAAAAAAATTTTTTTTTTGGACTTAGTCATTTTTCCGGCGTTTATCAGACTTTCAGATAGGGCAAATGTCAGTGAGCGTTCCGATTTCAGTTCCAGAGCGATTAGCCCAATGAGTCCTTGATATTTAGTCGTTTTCAGTCAATATTTTGGATTTTTGAAAATTTCACTTTTTTGTGAAAATATCCACTAAATGAGGGAATAATATGTGTGAGGGTACCCCAGGAGTGTTCCAAATGTTTGTGGGTAGAATATATATCCCACGGGGGTAAAATTGAAAAAAGTTGAAAATTTTTTTTTTTTGGACTTAGTCATTTTTCCTGCGTTTATCAGACTTTCAGATAGGGCAAATGTCAGTGAGCATTCTGATTTCAGTTCCAGAGCAATTCGCCCAATGAGTCCTTGATATTTAGTCGTTCGTTTTCAGCCAATATTTTGGATTTTTGAAAATTTCACTTTTTTGTGAAAATATCCACTAAATGAGGGAATAATATGTGTGAGGGTACCCCAGGAGAGTTCCAAATGTGTGTGGGTAAAATATATATCCCAGGGGGGTAAAATTGAAAAAAGTTGAAAAAAATTATTTTTTGGACTTAGCCATTTTTCCGGCGTTTATCAGACTTTCAGATAGGGCAAATGTCAGTGAGCGTTCCAATTTCAGTTCCAGAGCGATTCGCCCAATGAGTCCTTGATATTTAGTCGTTTTCAGCCAATTTTCTGGATTTTTTAAAAATTCACTTTTTTCTGAAAATATCCACTAAATGAGGGAATAATATGTGTAAGGGTAGCCCAGGAGAGTTCCAAATGTGTGTGGGTAGAATATATATCCCACAGGGGTAAAACTGAAAAAAGTTGAAAAAAATTTTTTTTTTGGACTTAGTCATTTTTCCGGCGTTTATCAGACTTTCAGATAGGGCAAATGTCAGTGAGCGTTCTGATTTCAGTTCCAGAGCGATTCGACCAATGAGTCCTTGATATTTAGTCGTTTTCAGCCAATATTTTGGATTTTTGAAAATTTCACTTTTTTTGTGAAAATATCCACTAAATGAGGGAATAATATGTGTGAGGGTACCCCAGGAGTGTTCCAAATGTGTGTGGGTAGAATATATATCCCACGGGGGTAAAATTGAAAAAAGTTGAAAAAAATTTTTTTTTGGACTTAGTTATTTTTCCGGCGTTTATCAGACTTTCAGATAGGGCAAATGTCAGTGAGCGTTCTGATTTCAGTTCCAGAGCGATTCGCCCAATGAGTCCTTGATATTTAGTCTTTTTCAGCCAATTTTCTGGATTTTGGAAAAATTCACTTTTTTGTGAAAATATCCACTAAATGAGAGAATAATATGTGTAAGGGTAGCCCAGGAGAGTTCCAAATGTGTGTGGGTAGAATATATATCCCACGGGGGTAAAACTGAAAAAAGTTGAAAAAATTTTTTTTTTGGACTTGGTTATTTTTCCGGCGTTTATCAGACTTTCAGATAGGGCAAATGTCAGTGAGCCTTTCGATTTCAGTTCCAGAGCGATTCGCCCATTGAGTCCTTGATATTTAGTCGTTTTCAGCCAATATTTTGGATTTTTGAAAATTTCACTTTTTTGTGAAAATATCCACTAAATGAGAGAATAATATGTGTGAGGGTACCCCAGGAGTGTTCCAAATGTGTGTGGGTAGAATATATATCCCACGGGGGTAAAACTGAAAAAAGTTGAAAAAAATTTTTTTTTTGGACTTAGTCATTTTTCCGGCGTTTATCAGACTTTCAGATAGGGCAAATATCAGTGAGCCTTTCGATTTCAGTTCCAGAGCGATTCGCCCATTGAGTCCTTGATATTTAGTCATTTTCAGCCAATTTTCTGGATTTTGGAAAAATTCACTTTTTTGTGAAAATATCCATTAAATGAGGGAATAATATGTGTAAGGGTTGCCCAGGAGAGTTCCAAATGTGTGTGGGTAGAATATATATCCCACGGGGGTAAAACTGAAAAAAGTTGAAAAAAATTTTTTTTTTGGACTTAGTCATTTTTCCGGCGTTTATCAGACTTTCAGATAGGGCAAATGTCAGTGAGCCTTTCGATTTCAGTTCCAGAGCGATTCGCCCATTGAGTCCTTGATATTTAGTCATTTTCAGCCAATATTTAGGATTTTTGAAAATTTCACTTTTTTGTGAAAATATCCACTAAATGAGGGAATAATATGTGTGAGGGTACTCCAGGAGTGTTCCAAATGTGTGTGGGTAGAATATATATCCCACGGGGGTAAAATTGAAAAAAGTTGAAAAATTTTTTTTTTTGGACTTAGTCATTTTTCCGGCGTTTATCAGACTTTCAGATAGGGCAAATGTCAGTGAGCCTTTCGATTTCAGTTCCAGAGCGATTCGCCCAATGAGTCCTTGATATTTAGTCATTTTCAGCCAATATTTAGGATTTTTGAAAATTTCACTTTTTTGTGAAAATATCCACTAAATGAGGGAATAATATGTGTGAGGGTACCCCAGGAGAGTTCCAAATGTGTGTGGGTAGAATATATATCCCAAGGGGGTAAAATTGAAAAAAGTTGAAAAAAAATTTTTTTTTGGACTTAGTCATTTTTCCGGCGTTTATCAGACTTTCAGATAGGGCAAATGTCAGTGAGCGTTCCGATTTCAGTTCCAGAGCGATTCGCCCAATGAGTCCTTGATATTTAGTCGTTTTCAGTCAATATTTTGGATTTTTGAAAAATTCACTTTTTTTGTGAAAATATCCACTAAATGAGGGAATAATATGTGTGAGGGTACCCCAGGAGTGTTCCAAATGTGTGTGGGTAGAATATATATCCCACGGGGGTAAAATTGAAAAAAGTTGAAAAATTTTTTTTTTTGGACTTAGTCATTTTTCCGGCGTTTATCACACTTTCAGATAGGGCAAATGTCAGTGAGCGTTCTGATTTCAGTTCCAGAGCAATTCGCCCAATGAGTCCTTGATATTTAGTCTTTTTCAGCCAATTTTCTGGATTTTTGAAAAATTCACTTTTTTGTGAAAATATCCACTAAATGAGGGAATAATATGTGTGAGGGTACCCCAGGAGAGTTCCAAATGTGTGTGGGTAAAATATATATCCCACGGGGGTAAAATTGAAAAAAGTTGAAAAAAATTATTTTTTGGACTTAGCCATTTTTCCGGTGTTTATCAGACTTTCAGATAGGGCAAATGTTAGTGAGCGTTCCGATTTCAGTTCCAGAGCGATTCGCCCAATGAGTCCTTTATATTTAATCGTTTTCAGCCAATTTTCTGGATTTTTGAAAAATTCACTTTTTTGTGAAAATATCCACTAAATGAGGGAATAATATGTGTGAGGGTACCCCAGGAGAGTTCCAAATGTGTGTGGGTAAAATATATATCCCACGGGGGTAAAATTGAAAAAAGTTGAAAAAAATTATTTTTTGGACTTAGCCATTTTTCCGGCGTTTATCAGACTTTCAGATAGGGCAAATGTCAGTGAGCGTTCCGATTTCAGTTCCAGAGCGATTCGCCCAATGAGTCCTTGATGTTTAGTCGTTTTCAGCCAATATTTTGGATTTTTGAAAATTTCACTTTTTTGTGAAAATATCCACTAAATGAGGGAATAATATGTGTGAGAGTACCCCAGGAGTGTTCCAAATGTGTGTGGGTAGAATATATATCCCACGGGGGTAAAATTGAAAAAAGTTGAAAAATTTTTTTTTTTGGACTTAGTCATTTTTCCGGCGTTTATCAGACTTTCAGATAGGGCAAATGTCAGTGAGCGTTCTGATTTCAGTTCCAGAGCGATTCGCCCAATGAGTCCTTGATATTTAGTCATTTTCAGCCAATTTTCTGGATTTTTGAAAAATTCACTTTTTTGTGAAAATATCCACTAAATGAGGGAATAATATGTGTAAGGGTAGCCTAGGAGAGTTCCAAATGTGTGTGGGTAGAATATATATCCCACGGGGGTAAAACTGAAAAAAGTTGAAAAAAATTTTTTTTTTGGACTTTGTCATTTTTCCGGCGTTTATCAGACTTTCAGATAGGGCAAATGTCAGTGAGCCTTTCGATTTCAGTTCCAGAGCGATTCGCCCATTGAGTCCTTGATATTTAGTCATTTTCAGCCAATATTTAGGATTTTTGAAAATTTCACTTTTTTGTGAAAATATCCACTAAATGAGGGAATAATATGTGTGAGGGTACCCCAGGAGTGTTCCAAATGTGTGTGGGTAGAATATATATCCCACGGGGGTAAAATTGAAAAAAGTTGAAAAATTTTTTTTTTTGGACTTAGTCATTTTTCCGGCGTTTATCAGACTTTCAGATAGGGCAAATGTCAGTGAGCCTTTCGATTTCAGTTCCAGAGCGATTCGCCCAATGAGTCCTTGATATTTAGTCATTTTCAGCCAATATTTAGGATTTTTGAAAATTTCACTTTTTTGTGAAAATATCCACTAAATGAGGGAATAATATGTGTGAGGGTACCCCAGGAGTGCTCCAAATGTGTGTGGGTAGAATATATATCCCACGGGGGTAAAATTGAAAAAAGTTGAAAAAATTTTTTTTTTGGACTTAGTTATTTTTCCGGCGTTTATCAGACTTTCAGATAGGGCAAATGTCAGTGAGCGTTCCGATTTCAGTTCCAGAGCGATTCGCCCAATGAGTCCTTGATATTTAGTCGTTTTCAGCCAATTTTCTGGATTTTTGAAAAATTCACTTTTTTGTGAAAATATCCACTAAATGAGGGAATAATATGTGTAAGGGTAGCCCAGGAGTGTTCCAAATGTGTGTGGGTAGAATATATATCCCACGGGGGTAAAATTGAAAAAAGTTGAAAAAAATTTTTTTTTGGACTTAGTTATTTTTCCGGCGTTTATCAGACTTTCAGATAGGGCAAATGTCAGTGAGCGTTCTGATTTCAGTTCCAGAGCGATTCGCCCAATGAGTCCTTGATATTTAGTCTTTTTCAGCCAATTTTCTGGATTTTTGAAAATTTCACTTTTTTTGTGAAAATATCCACTAAATGAGGGAATAATATGTGTGAGGGTACCCCAGGAGTGTTCCAAATGTGTGTGGGTAGAATATATATCCCACGGGGGTAAAATTGAAAAAAGTTGAAAAAAATTTTTTTTTGGACTTAGTTATTTTTCCGGCGTTTATCAGACCTTCAGATAGGGCAAATGTCAGTGAGCGTTCCGATTTCAGTTCCAGAGCGATTCGCCCAATGAGTCCTTGATATGTAGTTGTTTTCAGCCAATATTTTCGATTTTTGAAAATTTTACTTTTTTGTGAAAATATCCACTAAATGAGGGAATAATATGTGTGAGGGTACCCCAGGAGTGTTCCAAATGTGTGTGGGTAGAATATAAATCCCATGGGGGTAAAATTGAAAAAAGTTGAAAAAATTTTTTTTTTGGACTTAGTTATTTTTCCGGCGTTTATCAGACTTTCAGATAGGGCAAATGTCAGTGAGCGTTCTGATTTCAGTTCCAGAGCGATTCGCCCAATGAGTCCTTGATATTTAGTCATTTTCAGCCAATATTTAGGATTTTTGAAAATTTCACTTTTTTGTGAAAATATCCACTAAATGAGGGAATAATATGTGTGAGGGTACCCCAGGAGTGCTCCAAATGTGTGTGGGTAGAATATATATCCCACGGGGGTAAAATTGAAAAAAGTTGAAAAAATTTTTTTTTTGGACTTAGTTATTTTTCCGGCGTTTATCAGACTTTCAGATAGGGCAAATGTCAGTGAGCGTTCCGATTTCAGTTCCAGAGCGATTCGCCCAATGAGTCCTTGATATTTAGTCATTTTCAGCCAATTTTCTGGATTTTTGAAAAATTCACTTTTTTGTGAAAATATCCACTAAATGAGGGAATAATATGTGTAAGGGTAGCCTAGGAGAGTTCCAAATGTGTGTGGGTAGAATATATATCCCACGGGGGTAAAACTGAAAAAAGTTGAAAAAATTTTTTTTTTTGGACTTTGTCATTTTTCCGGCGTTTATCAGACTTTCAGATAGGGCAAATGTCAGTGAGCCTTTCGATTTCAGTTCCAGAGCGATTCGCCCAATGAGTCCTTGATATTTAGTCATTTTCAGCCAATATTTAGGATTTTTGAAAATTTCACTTTTTTGTGAAAATATCCACTAAATGAGGGAATAATATGTGTGAGGGTACCCCAGGAGAGTTCCAAATGTGTGTGGGTAGAATATATATCCCAAGGGGGTAAAATTGAAAAAAGTTGAAAAAAAATTTTTTTTTGGACTTAGTCAATTTTCCGGCGTTTATCAGACTTTCAGATAGGGCAAATGTCAGTGAGCGTTCCGATTTCAGTTCCAGAGCGATTCGCCAAATGAGTCCTTGATATTTAGTCGTTTTCAGCCAATATTTTGGATTTTTGAAAATTTCACTTTTTTGTGAAAATATCCACTAAATGAGGGAATAATATGTGTGAGGGTACCCCAGGAGTGTTCCAAATGTGTGTGGGTAGAATATATATCCCACGGGGGTAAAATTAAAAAAAGTTGAAAATTTTTTTTTTTTGGACTTAGTCATTTTTCCGGCGTTTATCAGACTTTCAGATGGGGCAAATGTCAGTGAGAGTTCCGATTTCAGTTCTAGAGCGATTCGCCCAATGAGTCCTTGATATTTAATCATTTTCAACCAATTTTCTGGATTTTTGAAAAATTCACTTTTTTGTGAAAATATCCACTAAATGAGGGAATAATATGTGTGAGGGTAGCCCAGGAGAGTTCCAAATGTGTGTGGGTAGAATATATATCCCACGGGGGTAAAATTGAAAAAAGTTTAAAAAAAATTTTTTTTTGGACTTAGTCATTTTTCCGGCGTTTATCAGACTTTCAGATAGGGCAAATGTCAATGAGCGTTCCGATTTCAGTTCCAGAGCGATTCGCCCAATGAGTCCTTGATATTTAATCATTTTCAGCCAATTTTCTGGATTTTTGAAAAATTCACTTTTTTGTGAAAATATCCACTAAATGAGGGAACAATATGTGTGAGGGTAGCCCAGGAGAGTTCCAAATGTGTGTGGGTAGAATATATATCCCACGGGGGTAAAATTGAAAAAAGTAAAAAAAAATATTTTTTTGGGACTTAGTCATTTTTCCACGTTTATCAGACTTTCAGATAGGGCAAATGTCAGTGAGCGTTCCGATTTCAGTTCCAGAGCGATTCGCCCAATGAGTCCTTGATATTTAGTCGTTTTCAGCCAATATTTTGGATTTTTGAAAATTTCACTTTTTTGTGAAAATATCCACTAAATGAGGGAATAATATGTGTGAGGGTACCCCAGGAGAGTTCCAAATGTGTGTGGGTAAAATATATATCCCACGGGGGCAAAATTGAAAAAAGTTGAAAAATTTTTTTTTTTGGACTTAGCCATTTTTCCAGCGTTTATCAGACTTTCAGATAGGGCAAATGTCAGTGAGCGTTCCGATTTCAGCTCCAGAGCGATTCGCCCAATGAGTCCTTGATATTTAGTCGTTTTCAGCCAATATTTTGGATTTTTGAAAATTTCACTTTTTTGTGAAAACATCCACTAAATGAGGGAATAATATGTGTGAGGGTACCCCAGGAGTGTTCCAAATGTGTGTGGGTAGAATATATATCCCACGGGGGCAAAATTGAAAAAAGTTGAAAAATTTTTTTTTTTGGACTTAGTCATTTTTCCAGCGTTTATCAGACTTTCAGATAGGGCAAATGTCAGTGAGCGTTCCGATTTCAGTTCCAGAGCGATTCGCCCAATGAGTCCTTGATATTCAGTCATTTTCAGCCAATATTTTGGATTTTTGAAAATTTCACTTTTTTGTGAAAAAATCCACTAAATGAGGGAATAATATGTGTGAGGGTACCCCAGTAGTGTTCCAAATGTGTGTGGGTAAAATATATATCCCACGGGGGTAAAATTGAAAAAAGTTGAAAAAAATTATTTTTTGGACTTAGCCATTTTTCCGGCGTTTATCAGACTTTCAGATAGGGCAAATGTCAGTGAGCGTTCCGATTTCAGCTCCAGAGCGATTCGCCCAATGAGTCCTTGATATTTAGTCGTTTTCAGCCATTTTTCTGGATTTTTGAAAAATTCACTTTTTTGTGAAAATATCCACTAAATGAGGGAATAATATGTGTGAGGGTACCCCAGGAGAGTTCCAAATGTGTGTGGGTAAAAGATATATCCTACGGGGGTAAAATTGAAAAAAGTTGAAAAAAATTATTTTTTGGACTTAGCCATTTTTCCGGCGTTTATCAAACTTTCAGATAGGGCAAATGTCAGTGTGCGTTCCGATTTCAGCTCCAGAGCGATTCGCCCAATGAGTCCTTGATATTTAGTCGTTTTCAGCCAATATTTTGGATTTTTGAAAATTTCACTTTTTTGTGAAAATATCCACTAAATGAGGGAATAATATGTGTGAGGGTACCCCAGGATTGTTCCAAATGTGTGTGGGTAGAATATTTATCCCACGAGGGTAAAACTGAAAAAAGTTGAAAAAAAATTTTTTTTTGGACTTAGTCATTTTTCCGTCGTTTATCAGACTTTCAGGTAGGGCAAATGTCAGTGAGCGTTCCGATTTCAGTTCCAGAGCGATTCGCCCAATGAGTCCTTGACATTTAGTCGTTTTCAGCCAATTTTCTGGATTTTTGAAAAATTCTCTTTTTTGTGAAAATATCCACTAAATGAGGGAATAATATGTGTGAGGGTACCCCAGGACAGTTCCAAATGTGTGTGGGTAAAATATATATCCCACGGGGGTAAAATTGAAAAAAGTTGAAAAAAATTATTTTTTGGACTTAGCCATTTTTCCGGCGTTTATCAAACTTTCAGATAGGGAAAATGTCAGTGTGCGTTCCGATTTCAGCTCCAGAGCGATTCGCCCAATGAGTCCTTGATATTTAGTCATTTTCAGCCAATATTTTGGATTTTTGAAAATTTCACTTTTTTGTGAAAATATCCACTAAATGAGGGAATAATATGTGTGAGGGTACCCCAGGAGTGTTCCAAATGTGTGTGGGTAGAATATATATCCCACGGGGGTAAAATTGAAAAAAGTTGAAAATATTTTTTTTTTGGACTTAGTCATTTTTCCACGTTTATCAGACTTTCAGATAGGGCAAATGTCAGTGAGCGTTCCGATTTCAGTTCCAGAGCGATTCGCCCAATGAGACCTTGATATTTAGTCATTTTCAGCCAATTTCTGGATTTTTGAAAAATTAACTTTTTTGTGAAAATATCCACTAAATGAGGGAATAATATGTGTGAGGGTAGCCCAGGAGAGTTCCAAATGTGTGTGGGTAGAATATATATCCCACGGGGGTAAAATTTAAAAAAGTTGAAAAAAAATTTTTTTTTGAACTTAGTCATTTTTCCGGCGTTTATCAGACTTTCAGATAGGGCAAATGTCAGTGAGCGTTCCGATTTCAGTTCCAGAGCGATTCGCCCAATGAGTCCTTGATATTTAGTCGTTTTCAGCCAATATTTTGGATTTTTGAAAATTTCACTTTTTTGTGAAAATATCCACTAAATGAGGGAATAATATGTGTGAGGGTACCCCAGGAGTGTTCCAAATGTGTGTGGGTAGAATATTTATCCCACGGGGGTAAAACTGAAAAAAGTTGAAAAAAAATTTTTTTTTGGACTTTGTCATTTTTCCGGCGTTTATCAGACTTTCAGATAAGGGCAAATGTCAGTGAGCGTTCCGATTTCAGTTCCAGAGCGATTCGCTCAATGAGTCCTTAATATTTAGTCGTTTTCAGCCAATATTTTGGATTTTTGAAAATTTCACTTTTTTGTGAAAATATCCAATAAATGAGGGAATAATATGTGTGAGGGTAGCCCAGGAGAGTTCCAAATGTGTGTGGGTAGAATATATATCCCACGGGGGTAAAATTGAAAAAAGTTGAAAAATTTTTTTTTTTGGACTTAGTCATTTTTCCGGCGTTTATCAGACTTTCAGATAGGGCAAATGTCAGTGAGCATTCCGATTTCAGTTCCAGAGCGATTTGCCCAATGAGTCCTTGATATTTAGTCGTTTTCAGCCATTTTTCTGGATTTTTGAAAAATTCACTTTTTTGTGAAAATATCCACTAAATGAGGGAATAATATGTGTGAGGGTACCCCAGGAGTGTTCCAAATGTGTGTGGGTAGAATATATATCCCACGGGGGTAAAATTGAAAAAAGTTGAAAAATTTTTTTTTTTGGACTTAGTCATTTTTCCGGCGTTTATCAGACTTTCAGGTAGGGCAAATGTCAGTGAGCGTTCCGATTTCAGTTCCAGAGCGATTCGCCCAATGAGTCCTTGACATTTAGTCGTTTTCAGCCAATTTTCTGGATTTTTGAAAAATTCTCTTTTTTGTGAAAATATCCACTAAATGAGGGAATAATATGTGTGAGGGTACCCCAGGAGAGTTCCAAATGTGTGTGGGTAGAATATATATCCCACGGGGGAAAACTGAAAAAAGTTGGAAAAAAATTTTTTTTTGGACTTAGTCATTTTTCCGGAGTTAATCAGACTTTCAGATAGGGCAAATGTCAGTGAGCGTTCCGATTTCAGTTCCAGAGCGATTCGCCCAATGAGTCCTTGATATTTAGTCGTTTTCAGCCAATTTTCTGGATTTTTGAAAAATTCACTTTTTTGTGAAAATATCCACTAAATGAGGGAATAATATGTGTGAGGGTACCCCAGGAGAGTTCCAAATGTGTGTGGGTAAAATATATATCCCACGGGGGTAAAATTGAAAAAAGTTGAAAAAAATTATTTTTTGGACTTAGCCATTTTTCCGGCGTTTATCAGACTTTCAGATAGGGCAAATGTCAGTGTGCGTTCCGATTTCAGCTCCAGAGCGATTCGCCCAATGAGTCCTTGATATTTAGTCGTTTTCAGCCAATATTTTGGATTTTTGAAAATTTCACTTTTTTGTGAAAATATCCACTAAATGAGGGAATAATATGTGTGAGGGTACCCCAGGAGTGTTCCAAATGTGTGTGGGTAAAATATATATCCCACGGGGGTAAAATTGAAAAAAGTTGAAAAAAATTATTTTGTGGACTTAGCCATTTTTCCGGCGTTTATCAGACTTTCAGATAGGGCAAATGTCAGTGAGCGTTCCGATTTCAGCTCCAGAGCGATTCGCCCAATGAGTCCTTGATATTTAGTCGTTTTCAGCCAATATTTTGGATTTTTGAAAATTTCACTTTTTTGTGAAAATATCCACTAAATGAGGGAATAATATGTGTGAGGGTACCCCAGGAGTGTTCCAAATGTGTGTGGGTAGAATATATATCCCACGGGGGTAAAATTGAAAAAAGTTGAAAAATTTTTTTTTTTGGACTTAGTCATTTTTCCGGCGTTTATCAGACTTTCAGGTAGGGCAAATGTCAGTGAGCGTTCCGATTTCAGTTCCAGAGCGATTCGCCCAATGAGTCCTTGATATTTAGTCGTTTTCAGCCAATATTTTGGATTTTTGAAAATTTCACTTTTTTGTGAAAATATCCACTAAATGAGGGAATAATATGTGTGAGGGTACCCCAGGAGTGTTCCAAATGTGTGTGGGTAGAATATATATCCCACGGGGGTAAAATTGAAAAAAGTTGAAAAATTTTTTTTTTTGGACTTAGTCATTTTTCCGGCGTTTATCAGACTTTCAGGTAGGGCAAATGTCAGTGAGCGTTCCGATTTCAGTTCCAGAGCGATTCGCCCAATGAGTCCTTGACATTTAGTCGTTTTCAGCCAATTTTCTGGATTTTTGAAAAATTCTCTTTTTTGTGAAAATATCCACTAAATGAGGGAATAATATGTGTGAGGGCACCCCAGGAGAGTTCCAAATGTGTGTGGGTAGAATATATATCCCACGGGGGTAAAACTGAAAAAAGTTGAAAAAAAATTTTTTTTTGGACTTAGTCATTTTTCCGGCGTTAATCAGACTTTCAGATAGGGCAAATGTCAGTGAGCGTTCCGATTTCAGTTCCAGAGCGATTCGCCCAATGAGTCCTTGATATTTAGTCGTTTTCAGCCAATTTTCTGGATTTTTGAAAAATTCACTTTTTTGTGAAAATATCCACTAAATGAGGGAATAATATGTGTGAGGGTACCCCAGGAGAGTTCCAAATGTGTGTGGGTAAAATATATATCCAACGGGGGTAAAATTGAAAAAAGTTGAAAAAAATTATTTTTTGGACTTAGCCATTTTTCCGGCGTTTATCAGACTTTCAGATAGGGCAAATGTCAGTGTGCGTTCCGATTTCAGCTCCAGAGCGATTCGCCCAATGAGTCCTTGATATTTAGTCGTTTTCAGCCAATATTTTGGATTTTTGAAAATTTCACTTTTTTGTGAAAATATCCACTAAATGAGGGAATAATATGTGTGAGGGTACCCCAGGAGTGTTCCAAATGTGTGTGGGTAGAATATATATCCCACGGGGGTAAAATTGAAAAAAGTTGAAAATTTTTTTTTTTTGGACTTAGTCATTTTTCCACGTTTATCAGACTTTCAGATAGGGCAAATGTCAGTGAGCGTTCCGATTTCAGTTCCAGAGCGATTCGCCCAATGAGACCTTGATATTTAGTCATTTTCAGCCAATTTCTGGATTTTTGAAAAATTAACTTTTTTGTGAAAATATCCACTAAATGAGGGAATAATATGTGTGAGGGTAGCCCAGGAGTGTTCCAAATGTGTGTGGGTAAAATATATATCCCACGGGGGTAAAATTGAAAAAAGTTGAAAAAAATTATTTTTTGGACTTAGCCATTTTTCCGGCGTTTATCAGACTTTCAGATAGGGCAAATGTCAGTGTGCGTTCCGATTTCAGCTCCAGAGCGATTCGCCCAATGAGTCCTTGATATTTAGTCGTTTTCAGCCAATATTTTGGATTTTTGAAAATTTCAATTTTTTTGTGAAAATATCCACTAAATGAGGGAATAATATGTGTGAGGGTACCCCAGGAGTGTTCCAAATGTGTGTGGGTAGAATATATATCCCACGGGGGTAAAATTGAAAAAAGTTGAAAATTTTTTTTTTTTGGACTTAGTCATTTTTCCACGTTTATCAGACTTTCAGATAGGGCAAATGTCAGTGAGCGTTCCGATTTCAGTTCCAGAGCGATTCGCCCAATGAGTCCTTGATATTTAGTCGTTTTCAGCCATTTTTCTGGATTTTTGAAAAATTCACTTTTTTGTGAAAATATCCACTAAATGAGGGAATAATATGTGTGAGGGTACCCCAGGAGTGTTCCAAATGTGTGTGGGTAGAATATATATCCCACGGGGGTAAAATTGAAAAAAGTTGAAAAATTTTTTTTTTTGGACTTAGTCATTTTTCCAGCGTTTATCAGACTTTCAGATAGGGCAAATGTCAGTGAGCGTTCCGATTTCAGTTCCAGAGCGATTCGCCCAATGAGTCCTTGATATTCAGTCGTTTTCAGCCAATATTTTGGATTTTTGAAAATTTCACTTTTTTGTGAAAATATCCACTAAATGAGGGAATAATATGTGTGAGGGTACCCCAGGAGTGTTCCAAATGTGTGTGGGTAAAATATATATCCCACGGGGGTAAAATTGAAAAAAGTTGAAAAAAATTATTTTTTGGACTTAGCCATTTTTCCGGCGTTTATCAGACTTTCAGATAGGGCAAATGTCAGTGAGCGTTCCGATTTCAGCTCCAGAGCGATTCGCCCAATGAGTCCTTGACATTTAGTCGTTTTCAGCCAATTTTCTGGATTTTTGAAAAATTCTCTTTTTTGTGAAAATATCCACTAAATGAGGGAATAATATGTGTGAGGGTACCCCAGGAGAGTTCCAAATGTGTGTGGGTAGAATATATATCCCACGGGGGAAAACTGAAAAAAGTTGGAAAAAAATTTTTTTTTGGACTTAGTCATTTTTCCGGAGTTAATCAGACTTTCAGATAGGGCAAATGTCAGTGAGCGTTCCGATTTCAGTTCCAGAGCGATTCGCCCAATGAGTCCTTGATATTTAGTCGTTTTCAGCCAATTTTCTGGATTTTTGAAAAATTCACTTTTTTGTGAAAATATCCACTAAATGAGGGAATAATATGTGTGAGGGTACCCCAGGAGAGTTCCAAATGTGTGTGGGTAAAATATATATCCCACGGGGGTAAAATTGAAAAAAGTTGAAAAAAATTATTTTTTGGACTTAGCCATTTTTCCGGCGTTTATCAGACTTTCAGATAGGGCAAATGTCAGTGTGCGTTCCGATTTCAGCTCCAGAGCGATTCGCCCAATGAGTCCTTGATATTTAGTCGTTTTCAGCCAATATTTTGGATTTTTGAAAATTTCACTTTTTTGTGAAAATATCCACTAAATGAGGGAATAATATGTGTGAGGGTACCCCAGGAGTGTTCCAAATGTGTGTGGGTAAAATATATATCCCACGGGGGTAAAATTGAAAAAAGTTGAAAAAAATTATTTTGTGGACTTAGCCATTTTTCCGGCGTTTATCAGACTTTCAGATAGGGCAAATGTCAGTGAGCGTTCCGATTTCAGCTCCAGAGCGATTCGCCCAATGAGTCCTTGATATTTAGTCGTTTTCAGCCAATATTTTGGATTTTTGAAAATTTCACTTTTTTGTGAAAATATCCACTAAATGAGGGAATAATATGTGTGAGGGTACCCCAGGAGTGTTCCAAATGTGTGTGGGTAGAATATATATCCCACGGGGGTAAAATTGAAAAAAGTTGAAAAATTTTTTTTTTTGGACTTAGTCATTTTTCCGGCGTTTATCAGACTTTCAGGTAGGGCAAATGTCAGTGAGCGTTCCGATTTCAGTTCCAGAGCGATTCGCCCAATGAGTCCTTGACATTTAGTCGTTTTCAGCCAATTTTCTGGATTTTTGAAAAATTCTCTTTTTTGTGAAAATATCCACTAAATGAGGGAATAATATGTGTGAGGGCACCCCAGGAGAGTTCCAAATGTGTGTGGGTAGAATATATATCCCACGGGGGTAAAACTGAAAAAAGTTGAAAAAAAATTTTTTTTTGGACTTAGTCATTTTTCCGGCGTTAATCAGACTTTCAGATAGGGCAAATGTCAGTGAGCGTTCCGATTTCAGTTCCAGAGCGATTCGCCCAATGAGTCCTTGATATTTAGTCGTTTTCAGCCAATTTTCTGGATTTTTGAAAAATTCACTTTTTTGTGAAAATATCCACTAAATGAGGGAATAATATGTGTGAGGGTACCCCAGGAGAGTTCCAAATGTGTGTGGGTAAAATATATATCCAACGGGGGTAAAATTGAAAAAAGTTGAAAAAAATTATTTTTTGGACTTAGCCATTTTTCCGGCGTTTATCAGACTTTCAGATAGGGCAAATGTCAGTGTGCGTTCCGATTTCAGCTCCAGAGCGATTCGCCCAATGAGTCCTTGATATTTAGTCGTTTTCAGCCAATATTTTGGATTTTTGAAAATTTCACTTTTTTGTGAAAATATCCACTAAATGAGGGAATAATATGTGTGAGGGTACCCCAGGAGTGTTCCAAATGTGTGTGGGTAAAATATATATCCCACGGGGGTAAAATTGAAAAAAGTTGAAAAAAATTATTTTGTGGACTTAGCCATTTTTCCGGCGTTTATCAGACTTTCAGATAGGGCAAATGTCAGTGAGCGTTCCGATTTCAGCTCCAGAGCGATTCGCCCAATGAGTCCTTGATATTTAGTCGTTTTCAGCCAATATTTTGGATTTTTGAAAATTTCACTTTTTTGTGAAAATATCCACTAAATGAGGGAATAATATGTGTGAGGGTACCCCAGGAGTGTTCCAAATGTGTGTGGGTAGAATATATATCCCACGGGGGTAAAATTGAAAAAAGTTGAAAAATTTTTTTTTTTGGACTTAGTCATTTTTCCGGCGTTTATCAGACTTTCAGGTAGGGCAAATGTCAGTGAGCGTTCCGATTTCAGTTCCAGAGCGATTCGCCCAATGAGTCCTTGACATTTAGTCGTTTTCAGCCAATTTTCTGGATTTTTGAAAAATTCTCTTTTTTGTGAAAATATCCACTAAATGAGGGAATAATATGTGTGAGGGCACCCCAGGAGAGTTCCAAATGTGTGTGGGTAGAATATATATCCCACGGGGGTAAAACTGAAAAAAGTTGAAAAAAAATTTTTTTTTGGACTTAGTCATTTTTCCGGCGTTAATCAGACTTTCAGATAGGGCAAATGTCAGTGAGCGTTCCGATTTCAGTTCCAGAGCGATTCGCCCAATGAGTCCTTGATATTTAGTCGTTTTCAGCCAATTTTCTGGATTTTTGAAAAATTCACTTTTTTGTGAAAATATCCACTAAATGAGGGAATAATATGTGTGAGGGTACCCCAGGAGAGTTCCAAATGTGTGTGGGTAAAATATATATCCAACGGGGGTAAAATTGAAAAAAGTTGAAAAAAATTATTTTTTGGACTTAGCCATTTTTCCGGCGTTTATCAGACTTTCAGATAGGGCAAATGTCAGTGTGCGTTCCGATTTCAGCTCCAGAGCGATTCGCCCAATGAGTCCTTGATATTTAGTCGTTTTCAGCCAATATTTTGGATTTTTGAAAATTTCACTTTTTTGTGAAAATATCCACTAAATGAGGGAATAATATGTGTGAGGGTACCCCAGGAGTGTTCCAAATGTGTGTGGGTAGAATATATATCCCACGGGGGTAAAATTGAAAAAAGTTGAAAATTTTTTTTTTTTGGACTTAGTCATTTTTCCACGTTTATCAGACTTTCAGATAGGGCAAATGTCAGTGAGCGTTCCGATTTCAGTTCCAGAGCGATTCGCCCAATGAGACCTTGATATTTAGTCATTTTCAGCCAATTTCTGGATTTTTGAAAAATTAACTTTTTTGTGAAAATATCCACTAAATGAGGGAATAATATGTGTGAGGGTAGCCCAGGAGAGTTCCAAATGTGTGTGGGTAGAATATATATCCCACGGGGGTAAAATTTAAAAAAGTTGAAAAAAAATTTTTTTTTGAACTTAGTCATTTTTCCGGCGTTTATCAGACTTTCAGATAGGGCAAATGTCAGTGAGCGTTCCGATTTCAGTTCCAGAGCGATTCGCCCAATGAGTCCTTGATATTTAGTCGTTTTCAGCCAATATTTTGGATTTTTGAAAATTTCACTTTTTTGTGAAAATATCCACTAAATGAGGGAATAATATGTGTGAGGGTACCCCAGGAGTGTTCCAAATGTGTGTGGGTAAAATATATATCCCACGGGGGTAAAATTGAAAAAAGTTGAAAAAAATTATTTTTTGGACTTAGCCATTTTTCCGGCGTTTATCAGACTTTCAGATAGGGCAAATGTCAGTGTGCGTTCCGATTTCAGCTCCAGAGCGATTCGCCCAATGAGTCCTTGATATTTAGTCGTTTTCAGCCAATATTTTGGATTTTTGAAAATTTCACTTTTTTGTGAAAATATCCACTAAATGAGGGAATAATATGTGTGAGGGTACCCCAGGAGTGTTCCAAATGTGTGTGGGTAGAATATATATCCCACGGGGGTAAAATTGAAAAAAGTTGAAAATTTTTTTTTTTTGGACTTAGTCATTTTTCCACGTTTATCAGACTTTCAGATAGGGCAAATGTCAGTGAGCGTTCCGATTTCAGTTCCAGAGCGATTCGCCCAATGAGTCCTTGATATTTAGTCGTTTTCAGCCATTTTTCTGGATTTTTGAAAAATTCACTTTTTTGTGAAAATATCCACTAAATGAGGGAATAATATGTGTGAGGGTACCCCAGGAGTGTTCCAAATGTGTGTGGGTAGAATATATATCCCACGGGGGTAAAATTGAAAAAAGTTGAAAAATTTTTTTTTTTGGACTTAGTCATTTTTCCAGCGTTTATCAGACTTTCAGATAGGGCAAATGTCAGTGAGCGTTCCGATTTCAGTTCCAGAGGGATTCGCCCAATGAGTCCTTGATATTCAGTCGTTTTCAGCCAATATTTTGGATTTTTGAAAATTTCACTTTTTTGTGAAAATATCCACTAAATGAGGGAATAATATGTGTGAGGGTACCCCAGGAGTGTTCCAAATGTGTGTGGGTAAAATATATATCCCACGGGGGTAAAATTGAAAAAAGTTGAAAAAAATTATTTTTTGGACTTAGCCATTTTTCCGGCGTTTATCAGACTTTCAGATAGGGCAAATGTCAGTGAGCGTTCCGATTTCAGCTCCAGAGCGATTCGCCCAATGAGTCCTTGATATTTAGTCGTTTTCAGCCAATATTTTGGATTTTTGAAAATTTCACTTTTTTGTGAAAATATCCACTAAATGAGGGAATAATATGTGTGAGGGTACCCCAGGAGTGTTCCAAATGTGTGTGGGTAGAATATATATCCCACGAGGGTAAAATTGAAAAAAGTTGAAAAAAAATTTTTTTTTGGACTTAGTCATTTTTCCGGCGTTAATCAGACTTTCAGATAGGGCAAATGTCAGTGAGTGTTCCGATTTCAGTTCCAGAGCGATTCGCCCAATGAGTCCTTGATATTTAGTCGTTTTCAGCCAATTTTCTCAATTTTTGAAAAATTCACTTTTTTGTGAAAATATCCACTAAATGAGGGAATAATATGTGTGAGGGTACCCCAGGAGAGTTCCAAATGTGTGTGGGTAAAATATATATCCCACGGGGGTAAAATTGAAAAAAGTTGAAAAATTTTTTTTTTTGGACTTAGCCATTTTTCCGGCGTTTATCAGACTTTCAGATAGGGCAAATGTCAGTGAGCGTTCCGATTTCAGTTCCAGAGCGATTCGCCCAATGAGTCCTTGATATTTAGTCGTTTTCAGCCAATATTTTAGATTTTTGAAAATTTCACTTTTTTTGTGAAAATATCCACTAAATGAGGGAATAATATGTGTGAGGGTACCCCAGGAGTGTTCCAAATGTGTGTGGGTAGAATATATATCCCACGGGGGTAAAATTGAAAAAAGTTGAAAAATTTTTTTTTTTGGACTTAGTCATTTTTCCGGTGTTTATCAGACTTTCAGATAGGGCAACTGTCAGTGAGCGTTCCGATTTCAGTTCCAGAGCGATTCGCCCAATGAGTCCTTGATATTTAGTCGTTTTCAGCCAATTTTCTGGATTTTTGAAAAATTCACTTTTTTGTGAAAATATCCACTAAATGAGGGAATAATATGTGTGAGGGTACCCCAGGAGAGTTCCAAATGTGTGTGGGTAAAATATATATCCCACGGGGGTAAAATTGAAAAAAGTTGAAAAAAAAATTTTTTGGACTTAGCCATTTTTCCGGCGTTTATCAGACTTTCAGATAGGGCAAATGTCAGTGAGCGTTCCGATTTCAGTTCCAGAGCGATTCGCCCAATGATTCCTTGAAATTTAGTCATTTTACAGTAAATTTTTTGGATTTTTGAAAAATTCACTTTTTTGTGAAAATATCCACTAATTGAGGGAATACTATGTGTGAGGGTAGCCCAGGAGAGTTCCAAATGTGTGTGGGTAGAATATATATCCCACGGGGGTAAAATTGAAAAAAGTTGAAAAAAATTTTTTTTTGGACTTAGTCATTTTTCCGGCGTTTATCAGACTTTCAGATAGGGCAAATGTCAGTGAGCCTTCCGATTTCAGTTCTAGAGCAATTCGCTCAATGAGTCCTTGATATTTAGTAGTTTTCAGCCAATATTTTGGATTTTTGAAAATTTCACTTTTTTGTGAAAATATCCACTAAATGAGGGAATAATATGTGTGAGGGTACCCCAGAAGAGTTCCAAATGTGTGTGGGTGGAATATATATCAAACGGGGGTAAAATTGAAAAAAGTTGAAAAATTTTTTTTTTTGGACTTAGTCATTTTTCCGGCGTTTATCAGACTTTCAGATAGGGCAAATGTCAGTGAGCGTTCCGATTTCAGTTCCAGAGCGATTCGCCCAATGAGTCCTTGATATTTATTCATTTTCAGCCAATTTTCTGGATTTTTGAAAAATTAACTTTTTTGTGAAAATATCCACTAAATGAGGGAATAATATGTGTGAGGGTAGCCCAGGAGTGTTCCAAATGTGTGTGGGTAGAATATATATCCCACGGGGGTAAAATTGAAAAAAGTTTAAAAAATATGTTTTTTTGGACTTAGTCATTTTTCCGGCGTTTATCAGACTTTCAGATAGGGCAAATGTCAGTGAGCGTTCCGATTTCAGTTCCAGAGCGATTCGCCCAATGAGTCCTTGATATTTAGTCATTTTCAGCCAATTTCTGGATTTTTGAAAAATTAACTTTTTTGTGAAAATATCCACTAAATGAGGGAATAATATGTGTGAGGGTACCCCAGGAGAGTTCCAAATGTGTGTGGGTAAAATATATATCCCACGGGGGTAAAATTGAAAAAAGTTGAAAAAAATTATTTTTTGGACTTAGCCATTTTTCCGGCGTTTATCAGTCTTTCAGATAGGGCAAATGTCAGTGAGTGTTCCGATTTCAGTTCCAGAGCGATTCGCCCAATGAGTCCTTGATATTTAATCGTTTTCAGCCAATATTTTGGATTTTTGAAAATTTCACTTTTTTGTGAAAATATCCACTAAATGAGGGAATAATATGTGTGAGGGTACCCCAAGAGTGTTCCAAATGTGTGTGGGTAGAATATATATCCCACGGGGGTAAAATTGAAAAAAGTTGAACAATTTTTTTTTTTGGACTTAGTCATTTTTCCGGTATTTATCAGACTTTCAGATAGGGCAACTGTCAGTGAGCGTTCCGATTTCAGTTCCAGAGCGATTCGCCCAATGAGTCCTTGATATTTAGTCGTTTTCAGCCAATTTTCTGGATTTTTGAAAAATTCACTTTTTTGTGAAAATATCCACTAAATGAGGGAATAATATGTGTGAGGGTACCCCAGGAGAGTTCCAAATGTGTGTGGGTAGAATATATATCCCACGTGGGTAAAACTGAAAAAAGTTGAAAAAAAATTTTTTTTTGGACTTAGTCATTTTTCCGGCGTTTATCAGACTTTCAGATAGGGCAAATGTCAGTGAGCGTTCCGATTTCAGTTCCAGAGCGATTCGGCCAATGAGTCCTTGATATTTAGTCGTTTTCAGCCAATTTTCTGGATTTTTGAAAAATTCACTTTTTTGTGAAAATATCCACTAAATGAGGGAATACTATGTGTGAGGGTACCCCAGGAGAGTTCCAAATGTGTGTGGGTAAAATATATATCCCACGGGGGTAAAATTGAAAAAAGTTAAAAAAAAAATTTTTTGGACTTAGCCATTTTTCCGGCGTTTATCAGACTTTCAGATAGGGCAAATGTCAGTGAGCGTTCCGATTTCAGTTCCAGAGCGATTCGCCCAATGAGTCCTTGATATTTAGTCGTTTTCATCCAATATTTTGGAATTTTGAAAATTTCACTTTTTTGTGAAAATATCCACTAAATGAGGGAATAATATGTGTGAGGGTACCCCAGGAGTGTTCCAAATGTGTGTGGGTAGAATATATATCCCACGGGGGTAAAATTGAAAAGAGTTGAAAAATTTTTTTTTTTGGACTTAGTCATTTTTCCGGTGTTTATCAGACTTTCAGATAGGGCAACTGTCAGTGAGCGTTCCGATTTCAGTTCCAGAGCGATTCGCCCAATGAGTCCTTGATATTTAGTCGTTTTCAGCCAATTTTCTGGATTTTTGAAAAATTCACTTTTTTGTGAAAATATCCACTAAATGAGGGAATAATATGTGTGAGGGTACCCCAGGAGAGTTCCAAATGTGTGTGGGTAAAATATATATCCCACGGGGGTAAAATTGAAAAAAGTTGAAAAAAAAATTTTTTGGACTTAGCCATTTTTCCGGCGTTTATCAGACTTTCAGATAGGGCAAATGTCAGTGAGCGTTCCGATTTCAGTTCCAGAGCGATTCGCCCAATGATTCCTTGAAATTTAGTCATTTTACAGTAAATTTTTTGGATTTTTGAAAAATTCACTTTTTTGTGAAAATATCCACTAATTGAGGGAATACTATGTGTGAGGGTAGCCCAGGAGAGTTCCAAATGTGTGTGGGTAGAATATATATTCCACGGGGGTAAAATTGAAAAAAGTTGAAAAAAATTTTTTTTTGGACTTAGTCATTTTTCCGGCGTTTATCAGACTTTCAGATAGGGCAAATGTCAGTGAGCCTTCCGATTTCAGTTCTAGAGCAATTCGCTCAATGAGTCCTTGATATTTAGTAGTTTTCAGCCAATATTTTGGATTTTTGAAAATTTCACTTTTTTGTGAAAATATCCACTAAATGAGGGAATAATATGTGTGAGGGTACCCCAGAAGAGTTCCAAATGTGTGTGGGTGGAATATATATCAAACGGGGGTAAAATTGAAAAAAGTTGAAAAATTTTTTTTTTTGGACTTAGTCATTTTTCCGGCGTTTATCAGACTTTCAGATAGGGCAAATGTCAGTGAGCGTTCCGATTTCAGTTCCAGAGCGATTCGCCCAATGAGTCCTTGATATTTAGTCATTTTCAGCCAATTTTCTGGATTTTTGAAAAATTAACTTTTTTGTGAAAATATCCACTAAATGAGGGAATAATATGTGTGAGGGTAGCCCAGGAGTGTTCCAAATGTGTGTGGGTAGAATATATATCCCACGGGGGTAAAATTGAAAAAAGTTTAAAAAATATGTTTTTTTGGACTTAGTCATTTTTCCGGCGTTTATCAGACTTTCAGATAGGGCAAATGTCAGTGAGCGTTCCGATTTCAGTTCCAGAGCGATTCGCCCAATGAGTCCTTGATATTTAGTCATTTTCAGCCAATTTCTGGATTTTTGAAAAATTAACTTTTTTGTGAAAATATCCACTAAATGAGGGAATAATATGTGTGAGGGTACCCCAGGAGAGTTCCAAATGTGTGTGGGTAAAATATATATCCCACGGGGGTAAAATTGAAAAAAGTTGAAAAAAATTATTTTTTGGACTTAGCCATTTTTCCGGCGTTTATCAGTCTTTCAGATAGGGCAAATGTCAGTGAGTGTTCCGATTTCAGTTCCAGAGCGATTCGCCCAATGAGTCCTTGATATTTAATCGTTTTCAGCCAATATTTTGGATTTTTGAAAATTTCACTTTTTTGTGAAAATATCCACTAAATGAGGGAATAATATGTGTGAGGGTACCCCAAGAGTGTTCCAAATGTGTGTGGGTAGAATATATATCCCACGGGGGTAAAATTGAAAAAAGTTGAACAATTTTTTTTTTTGGACTTAGTCATTTTTCCGGTATTTATCAGACTTTCAGATAGGGCAACTGTCAGTGAGCGTTCCGATTTCAGTTCCAGAGCGATTCGCCCAATGAGTCCTTGATATTTAGTCGTTTTCAGCCAATTTTCTGGATTTTTGAAAAATTCACTTTTTTGTGAAAATATCCACTAAATGAGGGAATAATATGTGTGAGGGTACCTCAGGAGAGTTCCAAATGTGTGTGGGTAGAATATGTATCCCACGTGGGTAAAACTGAAAAAAGTTGGAAAAAAATTTTTTTTTGGACTTAGTCATTTTTCCGGCGTTTATCAGACTTTCAGATAGGGCAAATGTCAGTGAGCGTTCCGATTTCAGTTCCAGAGCGATTCGCCCAATGAGTCCTTGATATTTAGTCGTTTTCAGCCAATTTTCTGGATTTTTGAAAAATTCACTTTTTTGTGAAAATATCCACTAAATGAGGGAATAATATGTGTGAGGGTACCCCAGGAGAGTTCCAAATGTGTGTGGGTAAAATATATATCCCACGGGGGTAAAATTGAAAAAAGTTGAAAAAAAAATTTTTTGGACTTAGCCATTTTTCCGGCGTTTATCAGACTTTCAGATAGGGCAAATGTCAGTGAGCGTTCCGATTTCAGTTCCAGAGCGATTCGCCCAATGAGTCCTTGATATTTAGTCATTTTCAGCCAATTTCTGGATTTTTGAAAAATTAACTTTTTTTGTGAAAATATCCACTAAATGAGGGAATAATATGTGTGAGGGTACCCCAGGAGAGTTCCAAATGTGTGTGGGTAAAATATATATCCCACGGGGGTAAAATTGAAAAAAGTTGAAAAAAATTATTTTTTGGACTTAGTCATTTTTCCGGCGTTTATCAGTCTTTCAGATAGGGCAAATGTCAGTGAGTGTTCCGATTTCAGTTCCAGAGCGATTCGCCCAATGAGTCCTTGATATTTAATCGTTTTCAGCCAATATTTTGGATTTTTGAAAATTTCACTTTTTTGTGAAAATATCCACTAAATGAGGGAATAATATGTGTGAGGGTACCCCAAGAGTGTTCCAAATGTGTGTGGGTAGAATATATATCCCACGGGGGTAAAATTGAAAAAAGTTGAACAATTTTTTTTTTTGGACTTAGTCATTTTTTCGGCGTTTATCAGACTTTCAGATAGGGCAAATGTCAGTGAGCGTTCCGATTTCAGTTCCAGAGCGATTCGCCCAATGAGTCCTTGATATTTAGTCGTTTTCAGCCAATTTTCTGGATTTTTGAAAAATTCACTTTTTTGTGAAAATATCCACTAAATGAGGGAATAATATGTGTGAGGCTACCCCAGGAGAGTTCCAAATGTGTGTGGGTAGAATATATATCCCACGTGGGTAAAACTGAAAAAAGTTGAAAAAAAATTTTTTTTTGGACTTAGTCATTTTTCCGGCGTTTATCAGACTTTCAGATAGGGCAAATGTCAGTGAGCGTTCAGATTTCAGTTCCAGAGCGATTCGGCCAATGAGTCCTTGATATTTAGTCGTTTTCAGCCAATTTTCTGGATTTTTGAAAAATTCACTTTTTTGTGAAAATATCCACTAAATGAGGGAATACTATGTGTGAGGGTACCCCAGGAGAGTTCCAAATGTGTGTGGGTAAAATATATATCCCACGGGGGTAAAATTGAAAAAAGTTAAAAAAAAAATTTTTTGGACTTAGCCATTTTTCCGGCGTTTATCAGACTTTCAGATAGGGCAAATGTCAGTGAGCGTTCCGATTTCAGTTCCAGAGCGATTCGCCCAATGAGTCCTTGATATTTAGTCATTTTCAGCCGATTTCTGGATTTTTGAAAAATTCACTTTTTTGTGAAAATATCCACTAAATGAGGGAATAATATGTGTGAGGGTACCCCAGAAGAGTTCCAAATGTGTGTGGGTGGAATATATATCCCACGGGGGTAAAATTGAAAAAAGTTTAAAAAAAATTTTTTTTTGGACTTAGTCATTTTTCCGGTGTTTATCAGACTTTCAGATAGGGCAACTGTCAGTGAGCATTCCGATTTCAGTTCCAGAGCGATTCGCCCAATGAGTCCTTGATATTTAGTCATTTTCAGCCGATTTCTGGATTTTTGAAAAATTCACTTTTTTGTGAAAATATCCACTAAATGAGGGAATAATATGTGTGAGGGTACCCCAGGAGAGTTCCAAATGTGTGTGGGTAAAATATATATCCCACGGGGGTAAAATTGAAAAAAGTTGAAAAAAAAATTTTTTGGACTTAGCCATTTTTCCGGCGTTTATCAGACTTTCAGATAGGGCAAATGTCAGTGAGCGTTCCGATTTCAGTTCCAGAGCGATTCGCCCAATGAGTCCTTGATATTTAGTCATTTTACAGTAAATTTTTTGGATTTTTGAAAAATTCACTTTTTTGTGAAAATATCCACTAAATGAGGGAATACTATGTGTGAGGGTACCCCAGAAGAGTTCCAAATGTGTGTGGGTGGAATATATATCCCACGGGGGTAAAATTGAAAAAAGTTTAAAAAAAATTTTTTTTTGGACTTAGTCATTTTTCCGGTGTTTATCAGACTTTCAGATAGGGCAACTGTCAGTGAGCGTTCCGATTTCAGTTCCAGAGCGATTCGCCCAATGAGTCCCTGATATTTAGTCGTTTTCAGCCAATTTTCTGGATTTTTGAAAAATTCACTTTTTTGTGAAAATATCCACTAAATGAGGGAATAATATGTGTGAGGGTACCGCAGGAGTGTTCCAAATGTGTGTGGGTAGAATATATATCCCACGGGGGTAAAATTGAAGAGTTGAAAAATTTTTTTTTTTGGACTTAGTCATTTTTCCGGTGTTTATCAGACTTTCAGATAGGGCAAATGTCAGTGAGCGTTCCGATTTCAGTTCCAGAGCGATTCGCCCAATGAGTCCTTGATATTTAGTCATTTTCAGCCGATTTCTGGATTTTTGAAAAATTCACTTTTTTGTGAAAATATCCACTAAATGAGGGAATAATATGTGTGAGGGTACCCCAGAAGAGTTCCAAATGTGTGTGGGTGGAATATATATCCCACGGGGGTAAAATTGAAAAAAGTTTAAAAAAAATTTTTTTTTGGACTTAGTCATTTTTCCAGTGTTTATCAGACTTTCAGATAGGGCAACTGTCAGTGAGCATTCCGATTTCAGTTCCAGAGCGATTCGCCCAATGAGTCCTTGATATTTAGTCGTTTTCAGCCAATTTTCTGGATTTTTGAAAAATTCACTTTTTTGTGAAAATATCCACTAAATGAGGGAATAATATGTGTGAGGGTACCCCAGGAGAGTTCCAAATGTGTGTGGGTAGAATATATATCCCACGTGGGTAAAACTGAAAAAAGTTGAAAAAAAATTTTTTTTTGGACTTAGTCATTTTTCCGGCGTTTATCAGACTTTCAGATAGGGCAAATGTCAGTGAGCCTTCCGATTTCAGTTCTAGAGCAATTCGCCCAATGAGTCCTTGATATTTAGTAGTTTTCAGCCAATATTTTGGATTTTTGAAAATTTCACTTTTTTGTGAAAATATCCACTAAATGAGGGAATAATATGTGTGAGGGTACCCCAGGAGTGTTCCAAATGTGTATGGGTAGAATATATATCCACGGGGGTAAAATTGAAAAAAGTTGAAAAAAATTTTTTTTTTGGACTTAGTCATTTTTCCGGCGTTTATCAGACTTTCAGATAGGGCAAATGTCAGTGAGTGTTCCGATTTCAGTTCCAGAGCGATTCGCCCAATGAGTCCTTGATATTTAATTGTTTTCAGCCAATATTTTGGATTTTTGAAAATTTCACTTTTTTGTGAAAATATCCACTAAATGAGGGAATAATATGTGTGAGGGTACCCCAGAAGAGTTCCAAATGTGTGTGGGTGGAATATATATCAAACGGGGGTAAAATTGAAAAAAGTTAAAAAATATGTTTTTTTTTGGACTTAGTCATTCTTCCGGCGTTTATCAGACTTTCAGATAAGGGCAACTGTCAGTGAGCGTTCCGATTTCAGTTCCAGAGCGATTCGCCCAATGAGTCCTTGATGCTTAGACATTTTCAGCCAATTTTTTTGATTTTTGAAAAATTCACTTTTTTGTGAAAATATCCACTAAATGAGGGAATAATATGTGTGAGGGTAGCCCAGGAGTGTTCCAAATGTGTGTGGGTAGAATATATATCCCACGGGGGTAAAATTGAAAAAAGTTAAAAAATATGTTTTTTTGGACTTAGTCATTTTTCCGGCGTTTATCAGACTTTCAGATAGGGCAAATGTCAGTGAGCGTTCCGATTTCAGTTCCAGAGCGATTCGCCCAATGAGTCCTTGATATTTAGTCATTTTCAGCCAATTTCTGGATTTTTGAAAAATTCACTTTTTTGTGAAAATATCCACTAAATGAGGGAATAATATGTGTGAGGGTACCCCAGGAGAGTTCCAAATGTGTGTGGGTAGAATATATATCCCACGGGGGTAAAACTGAAAAAAGTTGAAAAAAAATTTTTTTTTGGACTTAGTCATTTTTCCGTCATTTATCAGACTTTCAGATAGGGCAAATGTCAGTGAGCGTTCCGATTTCAGTTCCAGAGCGATTCGCCCAATGAGTCCTTGATATTTAGTCATTTTCAGCCAATTTCTGGATTTTTGAAAAATTCACTTTTTTGTGAAAATATCCACTAAATGAGGGAATAATATGTGTGAGGGTACCCCAGGAGAGTTCCAAATGTGTGTGGGTAAAATATATATCCCACGGGGGTAAAATTGAAAAAAGTTGAAAAAAATTTTTTTTTGGACTTAGTCATTTTTCCGGCGTTTATCAGACTTTCAGATAGGGCAAATGTCAGTGAGCCTTCCGATTTCAGTTCTAGAGCAATTCGCCCAATGAGTCCTTGATATTTAGTAGTTTTCAGCCAATATTTTGGATTTTTGAAAATTTCACTTTTTTGTGAAAATATCCACTAAATGAGGGAATAATATGTGTGAGGGTACCCAGGAGTGTTCCAAATGTGTATGGGTAGAATATATATCCACGGGGGTAAAATTGAAAAAAGTTAAAAAAAAATTTTTTTTTGGACTTAGTCATTTTTCCGGCGTTTATCAGACTTTCAGATAGGGCAAATGTCAGTGAGTGTTCCGATTTCTGTTCCAGAGCGATTCGCCCAATGAGTCCTTGATATTTAATTGTTTTCAGCCAATATTTTGGATTTTTGAAAATTTCACTTTTTTGTGAAAATATCCACTAAATGAGGGAATAATATGTGTGAGGGTACCCCAGAAGAGTTCCAAATGTGTGTGGGTGGAATATATATCAAACGGGGGTAAAATTGAAAAAAGTTTAAAAAAAATTTTTTTTTGGACTTAGTCATTTTTCCGGCGTTTATCAGACTTTCAGATAGGGCAAATGTCAGTGAGTGTTCCGATTTCATTTCCAGAGCGATTCGCCCAATGAGTCCTTGATATTTAGTCGTTTTCAGCCAATTTTCTGGATTTTTGAAAACTTCACTTTTTTGTGAAAATATCCACTAAATGAGGGAATAATATGTGTGAGGGTACCCCAGGAGTGTTCCAAATGTGTGTGGGTAGAATATATATCCCACGGGATTAAAATTGAAAAAAGTTTAAAAAAAATTTTTTTTTGGACTTAGTCATTCTTCCGGCGTTTTTCAGACTTTCAGATAAGGGCAAGTGTCAGTGAGCGTTCCGATTTCAGTTCCAGAGCGATTCACCCAATGCGTCCTTGATGCTTAGACATTTTCAGCCAATTTTTTGGATTTTTGAAAAATTTACTTTTTTGTGAAAATATCCACTAAATGAGGGAATAATATGTGTGAGGGTACCCCAGGAGAGTTCCAAATGTGTGTGGGTAGAATATATATCCCACGGGGGTAAAACTGAAAAAAGTTGAAAAAAAATTTTTTTTTGGAATTAGTCATTTTTCCGTCATTTATCAGACTTTCAGATAGGGCAAATGTCAGTGAGCGTTCCGATTTCAGTTCCAGAGCTATTCGCCCAATGAGTCCTTGATATTTAGTCATTTTCAGCCAATTTCTGGATTTTTGAAAAATTTACTTTTTTGTGAAAATATCCACTAAATGAGGGAATAATATGTGTGAGGGTACCCCAGAAGAGTTCCAAATGTGTGTGGGTAGAATATATATCCCACGGGTTTAAAATTGAAAAAAGTTTAAAAAAAATTTTTTTTTGGACTTAGTCATTCTTCCGGCGTTTATCAGACTTTCAGATAAGGGCAACTGTCAGTGAGCGTTCCGAGTTCAGTTCCAGAGCGATTCGCCCAATGAGTCCTTGATACTTAGTCATTTTCAGCCAATTTTTTGGATTTTTGAAAAATTCACTTTTTTGTGAAAATATCCACTAAATGAGGGAATAATATGTGTGAGGGTAGCCCAGGAGTGTTCCAAATGTGTGTGGGTAGAATATATATCCCACGGGGGTAAAATTGAAAAAAGTTAAAAAATATATTTTTTTGGACTTAGTCATTTTTCCGGCGTTTATCAGACTTTCAGATAGGGCAAATGTCAGTGAGCATTCCGATTTCAGTTCCAGAGCGATTCGCCTAATGAGTCCTTGATATTTAATTGTTTTCAGCCAATATTTTGGATTTTTGAAAATTTCACTTTTTTGTGAAAATATCCACTAAATGAGGGAATAATATGTGTGAGGGTACCCCAGAAGAGTTCCAAATGTGTGTGGGTGGAATATATATCAAACGGGGGTAAAATTGAAAAAAGTTTAAAAAAAATTTTTTTTTGGACTTAGTCATTCTTCCGGCGTTTATCAGACTTTCAGATAAGGGCAACTGTCAGTGAGCTTCCGATTTCAGTTCCAGAGCGATTCTCCCAATGAGTCCTTGATATTTAGTCATTTTCAGCCAATTTCTGGATTTTTGAAAAATTAACTTTTTTGTGAAAATATCCACTAAATGAGGGAATAATATGTGTGAGGGTACCCCAGGAGAGTTCCAAATGTGTGTGGGTAGAATATATATCCCACGGGATTAAAATTGAAAAAAGTTTAAAAAAAATTTTTTTTTGGACTTAGTCATTCTTCCGGCGTTTATGAGACTTTCAGATAAGGGCAACTGTCAGTGAGCGTTCCGATTTCAGTTCCAGAGCGATTCGCCCAATGAGTCCTTGATGCTTAGACATTTTCAGCCAATTTTTTGGATTTTTGAAAAATTCACTTTTTTGTGAAAATATCCACTAAATGAGGGAATAATATGTGTGAGGGTAGCCCAGGAGTGTTCCAAATGTGTGTGGGTAGAATATATATCCCACGGGGGTAAAATTGAAAAAAGTAAAAAAATATGTTTTTTTGGACTTAGTCATTTTTCCGGCGTTTATCAGACTTTCAGATAGGGCAAATGTCAGTGAGCGTTCCGATTTCAGTTCCAGAGCGATTCGCCCAATGAGTCCTTGATATTTAGTCGTTTTCAGCCAATTTTCTGGATTTTTGAAAAATTCACTTTTTTGTGAAAATATCCACTAAATGAGGGAATAATATGTGTGAGGGTACCCCAGGAGAGTTCCAAATGTGTGTGGGTAAAATATATATCCCACGGGGGTAAAATTGAAAAAAGTTATAAAAAAAAATTTTTTGGACTTAGCCATTTTTCCGGCGTTTATCAGACTTTCAGATAGGGCAAATGTCAGTGAGCGTTCCGATTTCAGTTCCAGAGCGATTCGCCCAATGAGTCCTTGATATTTAATCGTTTTCATCCAATATTTTGGAATTTTGAAAATTTCACTTTTTTGTGAAAATATCCACTAAATGAGGGAATAATATGTGTGAGGGTACCCCAGGAGTGTTCCAAATGTGTATGGGTAGAATATATATCCACGGGGGTAAAATTGAAAAAAGTTGAAAAAAATTTTTTTTTTGGACTTAGTCATTTTTCCGGCGTTTATCAGACTTTCAGATAGGGCAAATGTCAGTGAGTGTTCCGATTTCAGTTCCAGAGCGATTCGCCCAATGAGTCCTTGATATTTAGTCATTTTCAGCCAATTTTCTGGATTTTTGAAAAATTCACTTTTTTGTGAAAATATCCACTAAATGAGGGAATAATATGTGTGAGGGTACCCCAGAAGAGTTCTAAATGTGTGTGGGTGGAATATATATCCCACGGGGGTAAAATTGAAAAAAGTTTAAAAAAAATTTTTTTTTGGACTTAGTCATTTTTCCGGTGTTTATCAGACTTTCAGATAGGGCAACTGTCAGTGAGCGTTCCGATTTCAGTTCCAGAGCGATTCGCCCAATGAGTCCCTGATATTTAGTCGTTTTCAGCCAATTTTCTGGATTTTTGAAAAATTCACTTTTTTGTGAAAATATCCACTAAATGAGGGAATAATATGTGTGAGGGTACCCCAGGAGTGTTCCAAATGTGTGTGGGTAGAATATATATCCCACGGGGGTAAAATTGAAAAGAGTTGAAAAAAATTTTTTTTTGGACTTAGTCATTTTTCCGGCGTTTATCAGACTTTCAGATAGGGCAAATGTCAGTGAGTGTTCCGATTTCATTTCCAGAGCGATTCGCCCAATGAGTCCTTGATATTTAGTCGTTTTCAGCCAATTTTCTGGATTTTTGAAAACTTCACTTTTTTGTGAAAATATCCACTAAATGAGGGAATAATATGTGTGAGGGTACCCCAGGAGTGTTCCAAATGTGTGTGGGTAGAATATATATCCCACGGGATTAAAATTGAAAAAAGTTTAAAAAAAATTTTTTTTTGGACTTAGTCATTCTTCCGGCGTTTTTCAGACTTTCAGATAAGGGCAACTGTCAGTGAGCGTTCCGATTTCAGTTCCAGAGCGATTCGCCCAATGCGTCCTTGATGCTTAGACATTTTCAGCCAATTTTTTGGATTTTTGAAAAATTCACTTTTTTGTGAAAATATCCACTAAATGAGGGAATAATATGTGTGAGGGTAGCCCAGGAGTGTTCCAAATGTGTGTGGGTAGAATATATATCCCACGGGGGTAAAATTGAAAAAAGTTAAAAAATATGTTTTTTTGGAATTAGTCATTTTTCCGGCGTTTATCAGACTTTCAGATAGGGCAAATGTCAGTGAGCGTTCCGATTTCAGTTCCAGAGCAATTCGCCCAAAGAGTCCTTTATATTTATTCACTTTCAGCCAATTTTCTGGATTTTTGAAAAATTCACTTTTTTGTGAAAATATCCACTAAATGAGGGAATAATATGTGTGAGGGTACCCCAGGAGAGTTCCAAATGTGTGTGGGTAGAATATATATCCCACGAGGGTAAAACTGAAAAAAGTTGAAAAAAATTTTTTTTTTGGAATTAGTCATTTTTCCGTCATTTATCAGACTTTCAGATAGGGCAAATGTCAGTGAGCGTTCCGATTTCAGTTCCAGAGCTATTCGCCCAATGAGTCCTTGATATTTAGTCATTTTCAGCCAATTTCTGGATTTTTGAAAAATTTACTTTTTTGTGTAAATATCCACTAAATGAGGGAATAATATGTGTGAGGGTACCCCAGAAGAGTTCCAAATGTGTGTGGGTAAAATATATATCCCACGGGTTTAAAATTGAAAAAAGTTTAAAAAAAATTTTTTTTTGGACTTAGTCATTCTTCCGGCGTTTATCAGACTTTCAGATAAGGGCAACTGTCAGTGAGCGTTCCGATTTCAGTTCCAGAGCGATTCGCCCAATGAGTCCTTGATACTTAGTCATTTTCAGCCAATTTTTTGGATTTTTGAAAAATTCACTTTTTTGTGAAAATATCCACTAAATGAGGGAATAATATGTGTGAGGGTAGCCCAGGAGTGTTCCAAATGTGTGTGGGTAGAATATATATCCCACGGGGGTAAAATTGAAAAAAGTTAAAAAATATATTTTTTTGGACTTAGTCATTTTTCCGGCGTTTATCAGACTTTCAGATAGGGCAAATGTCAGTGAGCATTCCGATTTCAGTTCCAGAGCGATTCGCCTAATGAGTCCTTGATATTTAATTGTTTTCAGCCAATATTTTGGATTTTTGAAAATTTCACTTTTTTGTGAAAATATCCACTAAATGAGGGAATAATATGTGTGAGGGTACCCCAGAAGAGTTCCAAATGTGTGTGGGTGGAATATATATCAAACGGGGGTAAAATTGAAAAAAGTTTAAAAAAAATTTTTTTTTGGACTTAGTCATTCTTCCGGCGTTTATCAGACTTTCAGATAAGGGCAACTGTCAGTGAGCGTTCCGAGTTCAGTTCCAGAGCGATTCGCCCAATGAGTCCTTGATACTTAGTCATTTTCAGCCAATTTTTTGGATTTTTGAAAAATTCACTTTTTTGTGAAAATATCCACTAAATGAGGGAATAATATGTGTGAGGGTAGCCCAGGAGTGTTCCAAATGTGTGTGGGTAGAATATATATCCCACGGGGGTAAAATTGAAAAAAGTTAAAAAATATATTTTTTTGGACTTAGTCATTTTTCCGGCGTTTATCAGACTTTCAGATAGGGCAAATGTCAGTGAGCATTCCGATTTCAGTTCCAGAGCGATTCGCCTAATGAGTCCTTGATATTTAATTGTTTTCAGCCAATATTTTGGATTTTTGAAAATTTCACTTTTTTGTGAAAATATCCACTAAATGAGGGAATAATATGTGTGAGGGTACCCCAGAAGAGTTCCAAATGTGTGTGGGTGGAATATATATCAAACGGGGGTAAAATTGAAAAAAGTTTAAAAAAAATTTTTTTTTGGACTTAGTCATTCTTCCGGCGTTTATCAGACTTTCAGATAAGGGCAACTGTCAGTGAGCTTCCGATTTCAGTTCCAGAGCGATTCTCCCAATGAGTCCTTGATATTTAGTCATTTTCAGCCAATTTCTGGATTTTTGAAAAATTAACTTTTTTGTGAAAATATCCACTAAATGAGGGAATAATATGTGTGAGGGTACCCCAGGAGAGTTCCAAATGTGTGTGGGTAGAATATATATCCCACGGGATTAAAATTGAAAAAAGTTTAAAAAAAATTTTTTTTTGGACTTAGTCATTCTTCCGGCGTTTATGAGACTTTCAGATAAGGGCAACTGTCAGTGAGCGTTCCGATTTCAGTTCCAGAGCGATTCGCCCAATGAGTCCTTGATGCTTAGACATTTTCAGCCAATTTTTTGGATTTTTGAAAAATTCACTTTTTTGTGAAAATATCCACTAAATGAGGGAATAATATGTGTGAGGGTAGCCCAGGAGTGTTCCAAATGTGTGTGGGTAGAATATATATCCCACGGGGGTAAAATTGAAAAAAGTAAAAAAATATGTTTTTTTGGACTTAGTCATTTTTCCGGCGTTTATCAGACTTTCAGATAGGGCAAATGTCAGTGAGCGTTCCGATTTCAGTTCCAGAGCGATTCGCCCAATGAGTCCTTGATATTTAGTCGTTTTCAGCCAATTTTCTGGATTTTTGAAAAATTCACTTTTTTGTGAAAATATCCACTAAATGAGGGAATAATATGTGTGAGGGTACCCCAGGAGAGTTCCAAATGTGTGTGGGTAAAATATATATCCCACGGGGGTAAAATTGAAAAAAGTTATAAAAAAAAATTTTTTGGACTTAGCCATTTTTCCGGCGTTTATCAGACTTTCAGATAGGGCAAATGTCAGTGAGCGTTCCGATTTCAGTTCCAGAGCGATTCGCCCAATGAGTCCTTGATATTTAATCGTTTTCATCCAATATTTTGGAATTTTGAAAATTTCACTTTTTTGTGAAAATATCCACTAAATGAGGGAATAATATGTGTGAGGGTACCCCAGGAGTGTTCCAAATGTGTATGGGTAGAATATATATCCACGGGGGTAAAATTGAAAAAAGTTGAAAAAAATTTTTTTTTTGGACTTAGTCATTTTTCCGGCGTTTATCAGACTTTCAGATAGGGCAAATGTCAGTGAGTGTTCCGATTTCAGTTCCAGAGCGATTCGCCCAATGAGTCCTTGATATTTAGTCATTTTCAGCCAATTTTCTGGATTTTTGAAAAATTCACTTTTTTGTGAAAATATCCACTAAATGAGGGAATAATATGTGTGAGGGTACCCCAGAAGAGTTCTAAATGTGTGTGGGTGGAATATATATCCCACGGGGGTAAAATTGAAAAAAGTTTAAAAAAAATTTTTTTTTGGACTTAGTCATTTTTCCGGTGTTTATCAGACTTTCAGATAGGGCAACTGTCAGTGAGCGTTCCGATTTCAGTTCCAGAGCGATTCGCCCAATGAGTCCTTGATATTTAGTCGTTTTCAGCCAATTTTCTGGATTTTTGAAAACTTCACTTTTTTGTGAAAATATCCACTAAATGAGGGAATAATATGTGTGAGGGTACCCCAGGAGTGTTCCAAATGTGTGTGGGTAGAATATATATCCCACGGGATTAAAATTGAAAAAAGTTTAAAAAAAATTTTTTTTTGGACTTAGTCATTCTTCCGGCGTTTTTCAGACTTTCAGATAAGGGCAACTGTCAGTGAGCGTTCCGATTTCAGTTCCAGAGCGATTCGCCCAATGCGTCCTTGATGCTTAGACATTTTCAGCCAATTTTTTGGATTTTTGAAAAATTCACTTTTTTGTGAAAATATCCACTAAATGAGGGAATAATATGTGTGAGGGTAGCCCAGGAGTGTTCCAAATGTGTGTGGGTAGAATATATATCCCACGGGGGTAAAATTGAAAAAAGTTAAAAAATATGTTTTTTTGGAATTAGTCATTTTTCCGGCGTTTATCAGACTTTCAGATAGGGCAAATGTCAGTGAGCGTTCCGATTTCAGTTCCAGAGCAATTCGCCCAAAGAGTCCTTTATATTTATTCACTTTCAGCCAATTTTCTGGATTTTTGAAAAATTCACTTTTTTGTGAAAATATCCACTAAATGAGGGAATAATATGTGTGAGGGTACCCCAGGAGAGTTCCAAATGTGTGTGGGTAGAATATATATCCCACGAGGGTAAAACTGAAAAAAGTTGAAAAAAATTTTTTTTTTGGAATTAGTCATTTTTCCGTCATTTATCAGACTTTCAGATAGGGCAAATGTCAGTGAGCGTTCCGATTTCAGTTCCAGAGCTATTCGCCCAATGAGTCCTTGATATTTAGTCATTTTCAGCCAATTTCTGGATTTTTGAAAAATTTACTTTTTTGTGTAAATATCCACTAAATGAGGGAATAATATGTGTGAGGGTACCCCAGAAGAGTTCCAAATGTGTGTGGGTAGAATATATATCCCACGGGTTTAAAATTGAAAAAAGTTTAAAAAAAATTTTTTTTTGGACTTAGTCATTCTTCCGGCGTTTATCAGACTTTCAGATAAGGGCAACTGTCAGTGAGCGTTCCGATTTCAGTTCCAGAGCGATTCGCCCAATGAGTCCTTGATACTTAGTCATTTTCAGCCAATTTTTTGGATTTTTGAAAAATTCACTTTTTTGTGAAAATATCCACTAAATGAGGGAATAATATGTGTGAGGGTAGCCCAGGAGTGTTCCAAATGTGTGTGGGTAGAATATATATCCCACGGGGGTAAAATTGAAAAAAGTTAAAAAATATATTTTTTTGGACTTAGTCATTTTTCCGGCGTTTATCAGACTTTCAGATAGGGCAAATGTCAGTGAGCATTCCGATTTCAGTTCCAGAGCGATTCGCCTAATGAGTCCTTGATATTTAATTGTTTTCAGCCAATATTTTGGATTTTTGAAAATTTCACTTTTTTGTGAAAATATCCACTAAATGAGGGAATAATATGTGTGAGGGTACCCCAGAAGAGTTCCAAATGTGTGTGGGTGGAATATATATCAAACGGGGGTAAAATTGAAAAAAGTTTAAAAAAAATTTTTTTTTGGACTTAGTCATTCTTCCGGCGTTTATCAGACTTTCAGATAAGGGCAACTGTCAGTGAGCATTCCGATTTCAGTTCCAGAGCGATTCGCCCAATGAGTCCTTGATATTTAGTCATTTTCAGCCAATTTCTGGATTTTTGAAAAATTAACTTTTTTGTGAAAATATCCACTAAATGAGGGAATAATATGTGTGAGGGTACCCCAGGAGAGTTCCAAATGTGTGTGGGTAGAATATATATCCCACGGGATTAAAATTGAAAAAAGTTTAAAAAAAATTTTTTTTTGGACTTAGTCATTCTTCCGGCGTTTATGAGACTTTCAGATAAGGGCAACTGTCAGTGAGCGTTCCGATTTCAGTTCCAGAGCGATTCGCCCAATGAGTCCTTGATGCTTAGACATTTTCAGCCAATTTTTTGGATTTTTGAAAAATTCACTTTTTTGTGAAAATATCCACTAAATGAGGGAATAATATGTGTGAGGGTAGCCCAGGAGTGTTCCAAATGTGTGTGGGTAGAATATATATCCCACGGGGGTAAAATTGAAAAAAGTAAAAAAATATGTTTTTTTGGACTTAGTCATTTTTCCGGCGTTTATCAGACTTTCAGATAGGGCAAATGTCAGTGAGCGTTCCGATTTCAGGTCCAGAGCGATTCGCCCAATGAGTCCTTGATATTTAGTCGTTTTCAGCCAATTTTCTGGATTTTTGAAAAATTCACTTTTTTGTGAAAATATCCACTAAATGAGGGAATAATATGTGTGAGGGTACCCCAGGAGAGTTCCAAATGTGTGTGGGTAAAATATATATCCCACGGGGGTAAAATTGAAAAAAGTTATAAAAAAAAATTTTTTGGACTTAGCCATTTTTCCGGCGTTTATCAGACTTTCAGATAGGGCAAATGTCAGTGAGCGTTCCGATTTCAGTTCCAGAGCGATTCGCCCAATGAGTCCTTGATATGTAGTCGTTTTCATCCAATATGTTGGAATTTTGAAAATTTCACTTTTTTGTGAAAATATCCACTAAATGAGGGAATAATATGTGTGAGGGTACCCAAGGAGTGTTCCAAATGTGTGTGGGTAGAATATATATCCCACGGGGGTAAAATTGAAAAGAGTTGAAAAATTTTTTTTTTTGGACTTAGTCATTTTTCCGGTGTTTATCAGACTTTCAGATAGGGCAAATGTCAGTGAGCGTTCCGATTTCAGTTCCAGAGCGATTCGCCCAATGAGTCCTTGATATTTAGTCATTTTCAGCCGATTTCTGGATTTTTGAAAAATTCACTTTTTTGTGAAAATATCCACTAATTGAGGGAATAATATGTGTGAGGGTACCCCAGAAGAGTTCCAAATGTGTGTGGGTGGAATATATATCCCACGGGGGTAAAATTGAAAAAAGTTTAAAAAAAATTTTTTTTTGGACTTAGTCATTTTTCCGGTGTTTATCAGACTTTCAGATAGGGCAACTGTCAGTGAGCGTTCCGATTTCAGTTCCAGAGCGATTCGCCCAATGAGTCCTTGATATTTAGTCGTTTTCAGCCAATTTTCTGGATTTTTGAAAAATTCACTTTTTTGTGAAAATATCCACTAAATGAGGGAATAATATGTGTGAGGGTACCCCAGGAGAGTTCCAAATGTGTGTGGGTAAAATATATATCCCACGGGGGTAAAATTGAAAAAAGTTGAAAAAAAAATTTTTTGGACTTAGCCATTTTTCCGGCGTTTATCAGACTTTCAGATAGGGCAAATGTCAGTGAGCCTTCCGATTTCAGTTCTAGAGCAATTCGCCCAATGAGTCCTTGATATTTAGTAGTTTTCAGCCAATATTTTGGATTTTTGAAAATTTCACTTTTTTGTGAAAATATCCACTAAATGAGGGAATAATATGTGTGAGGGTACCCCAGGAGTGTTCCAAATGTGTATGGGTAGAATATATATCCACGGGGGTAAAATTGAAAAAAGTTGAAAAAAATTTTTTTTTTGGACTTAGTCATTTTTCCGGCGTTTATCAGACTTTCAGATAGGGCAAATGTCAGTGAGTGTTCCGATTTCAGTTCCAGAGCGATTCGCCCAATGAGTCCTTGATATTTAGTCATTTTCAGCCGATTTCTGGATTTTTGAAAAATTCACTTTTTTGTGAAAATATCCACTAAATGAGGGAATAATATGTGTGAGGGTACCCCAGAAGAGTTCTAAATGTGTGTGGGTGGAATATATATCCCACGGGGGTAAAATTGAAAAAAGTTTAAAAAAAATTTTTTTTTGGACTTAGTCATTTTTCCGGTGTTTATCAGACTTTCAGATAGGGCAAATGTCAGTGAGCGTTCCGATTTCAGTTCCAGAGCGATTCGCCCAATGAGTCCTTGATATTTAGTCGTTTTCAGCCAATTTTCTGGATTTTTGAAAAATTCACTTTTTTGTGAAAATATCCACTAAATGAGGGAATAATATGTGTGAGGGTACCCCAGGAGAGTTCCAAATGTGTGTGGGTAAAATATATATCCCACGGGGGTAAAATTGAAAAAAGTTGAAAAAAAAATTTTTTGGACTTAGCCATTTTTCCGGCGTTTATCAGACTTTCAGATAGGGCAAATGTCAGTGAGCGTTCCGATTTCAGTTCCAGAGCGATTCGCCCAATGAGTCCTTGATATTTAGTAGTTTTCAGCTAATATTTTGGATTTTTGAAAATTTCACTTTTTTGTGAAAATATCCACTAAATGAGGGAATAATATGTGTGAGGGTACCCCAGGAGTGTTCCAAATGTGTATGGGTAGAATATATATCCACGGGGGTAAAATTGAAAAAAGTTGAAAAAAATTTTTTTTTTGGACTTAGTCATTTTTCCGGCGTTTATCAGACTTTCAGATAGGGCAAATGTCAGTGAGTGTTCCGATTTCAGTTCCAGAGCGATTCGCCCAATGAGTCCTTGATATTTAATTGTTTTCAGCCAATATTTTGGATTTTTGAAAATTTCACTTTTTTGTGAAAATATCCACTAAATGAGGGAATAATATGTGTGAGGGTACCCCAGGAGAGTTCCAAATGTGTGTGGGTAAAATATATATCCCACGGGGGTAAAATTGAAAAAAGTTGAAAAAAAAATTTTTTGGACTTAGCCATTTTTCCGGCGTTTATCAGACTTTCAGATAGGGCAAATGTCAGTGAGCGTTCCGATTTCAGTTCCAGAGCGATTCGCCCAATGAGTCCTTGATATTTAGTCATTTTACAGTAAATTTTTTGGATTTTTGAAAAATTCACTTTTTGTGAAAATATCCACTAAATGAGGGAATAATATGTGTGAGGGTACCCCAGGAGAGTTCCAAATGTGTGTGGGTAGAATATATATCCCACGGGATTAAAATTGAAAAAAGTTTAAAAAAAATTTTTTTTTGGACTTAGTCATTCTTCCGGCGTTTATCAGACTTTCAGATAAGGGCAACTGTCAGTGAGCGTTCCGATTTCAGTTCCAGAGCGATTCGCCCAATGAGTCCTTGATGCTTAGACATTTTCAGCCAATTTTTTTGATTTTTGAAAAATTCACTTTTTTGTGAAAATATCCACTAAATGAGGGAATAATATGTGTGAGGGTACCCCAGGAGACTTCTAAATGTGTGTGGGTAGAATATATATCCCACGGGGGTAAAATTGAAAAAAGTTGAAAAATTTTTTTTTTTGGACTTAGTCATTTTTCCGGCGTTTATCAGACTTTCAGATAGGGCAAATGTCAGTGAGCATTCCGATTTCAGTTCCAGAGCGATTCGCCTAATGAGTCCTTGATATTTAATTGTTTTCAGCCAATATTTTGGATTTTTGAAAATTTCACTTTTTTGTGAAAATATCCACTAAATGAGGGAATAATATGTGTGAGGGTACCCCAGAAGAGTTCCAAATGTGTGTGGGTGGAATATATATCAAACGGGGGTAAAATTGAAAAAAGTTTAAAAAAAATTTTTTTTTGGACTTAGTCATTCTTCCGGCGTTTATCAGACTTTCAGATAAGGGCAACTGTCAGTGAGCGTTCCGATTTCAGTTCCAGAGCGATTCGCCCAATGAGTCCTTGATATTTAGTCATTTTCAGCCAATTTCTGGATTTTTGAAAAATTAACTTTTTTGTGAAAATATCCACTAAATGAGGGAATAATATGTGTGAGGGTACCCCAGGAGAGTTCCAAATGTGTGTGGGTAGAATATATATCCCACGGGATTAAAATTGAAAAAAGTTTAAAAAAAATTTTTTTTTGGACTTAGTCATTCTTCCGGCGTTTATGAGACTTTCAGATAAGGGCAACTGTCAGTGAGCGTTCCGATTTCAGTTCCAGAGCGATTCGCCCAATGAGTCCTTGATGCTTAGACATTTTCAGCCAATTTTTTGGATTTTTGAAAAATTCACTTTTTTGTGAAAATATCCACTAAATGAGGGAATAATATGTGTGAGGGTAGCCCAGGAGTGTTCCAAATGTGTGTGGGTAGAATATATATCCCACGGGGGTAAAATTGAAAAAAGTAAAAAATATGTTTTTTTGGACTTAGTCATTTTTCCGGCGTTTATCAGACTTTCAGATAGGGCAAATGTCAGTGAGCGTTCCGATTTCAGTTCCAGAGCAATTCGCCCAATGAGTCCTTTATATTTATTCACTTTCAGCCAATTTTCTGGATTTTTGAAAAATTCACTTTTTTGTGAAAATATCCACTAAATGAGGGAATAATATGTGTGAGGGTACCCCAGGAGAGTTCCAAATGTGTGTGAGTAGAATATATATCCCACGGGGGTAAAACTGAAAAAAGTTGAAAAAAAATTTTTTTTTGGAATTAGTCATTTTTCCGTCATTTATCAGACTTTCAGATAGGGCAAATGTAAGTGAGCGTTCCGATTTCAGTTCCAGAGCGATTCGCCCAATGAGTCCTTGATATTTAGTCATTTTCAGCCAATTTCTGGATTTTTGAAAAATTAACTTTTTTGTGAAAATATCCACTAAATGAGGGAATAATATGTGTGAGGGTACCCCAGAAGAGTTCCAAATGTGTGTGGGTAGAATATATAGCCCACGGGGGTAAAATTGAAAAAAGTTGAAAAATTTTTTTTTTTTGAACTTAGTCATTTTTCCGGCGTTTATCAGACTTTCAGATAGGGCAAATGTCAGTGAGCGTTCCGATTTCAGTTCCAGAGCGATTCGCCCAATGAGTCCTTGATATTTATTCATTTTCAGCCAATTTTCTGGATTTTTGAAAAATTCACTTTTTTCTGAAAATATCCACTAAATGAGGGAATAATATGTGTGAGGGTACCCCAGGAGAGTTCCAAATGTGTGTGGGTAAAATATATATCCCACGGTGGTAAAATTGAAAAAAGTTGAAAATAATTATTTTTTGGACTTAGTCATTTTTCCGGCGTTTATCAGACTTTCAGATAGGGCAAATGTCAGTGAGCGTTCCGATTTCAGTTCCAGAGCGATTCGCCCAATGAGTCCTTGATATTTAGTCATTTTCAGCCAATTTCTGGATTTTTGAAAAATTAACTTTTTTGTGAAAATATCCACTAAATGAGGGAATAATATGTGTGAGGGTACTCCAGGAGAGTTCCAAATGTGTGTGGGTAAAATATATATCCCACGGGGGTAAAATTGAAAAATGTTTAAAAAAAAATTTTTTGGACTTAGCCATTTTTCCGGCGTTTATCAGACTTTCAGATAGGGCAAATGTCAGTGAGTGTTCCGATTTCAGTTCCAGAGCGATTCGCCTAATGAGTCCTTGATATTTAATTGTTTTCAGCCAATATTTTGGATTTTTGAAAATTTCACTTTTTTGTGAAAATATCCACTAAATGAGGGAATAATATGTGTGAGGGTACCCCAGAAGAGTTCCAAATGTGTGTGGGTGGAATATATATCAAACGGGGGTAAAATTGAAAAAAGTTTAAAAAAAATTTTTTTTTGGACTTAGTCATTTTTCCGGCGTTTATCAGACTTTCAGATAGAGCAAATGTCAGTGAGTGTTCCGATTTCAGTTCCAGAGCGATTCGCCCAATGAGTCCTTGATATTTAGTCATTTTCAGCCAATTTCTGGATTTTTGAAAAATTAACTTTTTTGTGAAAATATCCACTAAATGAGGGAATAATATGTGTGAGGGTACTCCAGGAGATTTCCAAATGTGTGTGGGTAAAATATAGATCCCACGGGGGTAAAATTGAAAAATGTTTAAAAAAAAATTTTTTGGACTTAGCCATTTTTCCGGCGTTTAGCAGACTTTCAGATAGGGCAAATGTCAGTGAGTGTTCCGATTTCAGTTCCAGAGCGATTCGCCCAATGAGTCCTTGATATTTATTCATTTTCAGCCAATTTTCTGGATTTTTGAAAAATTAACTTTTTTGTGAAAATATCCACTAAATGAGGGAATAATATGTGTGAGGGTACCCCAGGAGAGTTCCAAATGTGTGTGGGTAGAATATATATCCCACGGGATTAAAATTGAAAAAAGTTTAAAAAAAATTTTTTTTTGGACTTAGTCATTCTTCCGGCGTTTTTCAGACTTTCAGATAAGGGCAACTGTCAGTGAGCGTTCCGATTTCAGTTCCAGAGCGATTCGCCCAATGAGTCCTTGATGCTTAGACATTTTCAGCCAATTTTTTGGATTTTTGAAAAATTCACTTTTTTGTGAAAATATCCACTAAATGAGGGAATAATATGTGTGAGGGTAGCCCAGGAGTGTTCCAAATGTGTGTGGGTAGAATATATATCCCACGGGGGTAAAATTGAAAAAAGTTAAAAAATATGTTTTTTTGGAATTAGTCATTTTTCCGGCGTTTATCAGACTTTCAGATAGGGCAAATGTCAGTGAGCGTTCCGATTTCAGTTCCAGAGCAATTCGCCCAATGAGTCCTTTATATTTATTCACTTTCAGCCAATTTTCTGGATTTTTGAAAAATTCACTTTTTTGTGAAAATATCCACTAAATGAGGGAATAATATGTGTGAGGGTACCCCAGAAGAGTTCCAAATGTGTGTGGGTAGAATATATATCCCACGGGGGTAAAACTGAAAAAAGTTGAAAAAAATTTTTTTTTTGGAATTAGTCATTTTTCCGTCATTTATCAGACTTTCAGATAGGGCAAATGTCAGTGAGCGTTCCGATTTCAGTTCCAGAGCGATTCGCCCAATGAGTCCTTGATATTTAGTCATTTTCAGCCAATTTCTGGATTTTTGAAAAATTAACTTTTTTGTGAAAATATCCACTAAATGAGGGAATAATATGTGTGAGGGTACCCCAGAAGAGTTCCAAATGTGTGTGGGTAGAATATATATCCCACGGGTTTAAAATTGAAAAAAGTTTAAAAAAAATTTTTTTTTGGACTTAGTCATTCTTCCGGCGTTTATCAGACTTTCAGATAAGGGCAACTGTCAGTGAGCGTTCCGATTTCAGTTCCAGAGCGATTCGCCCAATGAGTCCTTGATACTTAGTCATTTTCAGCCAATTTTTTGGATTTTTGAAAAATTCACTTTTTTGTGAAAATATCCACTAAATGAGGGAATAATATGTGTGAGGGTAGCCCAGGAGTGTTCCAAATGTGTGTGGGTAGAATATATATCCCACGGGGGTAAAATTGAAAAAAGTTAAAAAATATATTTTTTTGGACTTAGTCATTTTTCCGGCGTTTATCAGACTTTCAGATAGGGCAAATGTCAGTGAGCATTCCGATTTCAGTTCCAGAGCGATTCGCCCAATGAGTCCTTGATATTTAGTCATTTTCAGCCAATTTCTGGATTTTTGAAAAATTAACTTTTTTGTGAAAATATCCACTAAATGAGGGAATAATATGTGTGAGGGTACCCCAGGAGAGTTCCAAATGTGTGTGGGTAGAATATATATCCCACGGGATTAAAATTGAAAAAAGTTTAAAAAAAATTTTTTTTTGGACTTAGTCATTCTTCCGGCGTTTATGAGACTTTCAGATAAGGGCAACTGTCAGTGAGCGTTCCGATTTCAGTTCCAGAGCGATTCCCCCAATGAGTCCTTGATGCTTAGACATTTTCAGCCAATTTTTTGGATTTTTGAAAAATTCACTTTTTTGTGAAAATATCCACTAAATGAGGGAATAATATGTGTGAGGGTAGCCCAGGAGTGTTCCAAATGTGTGTGGGTAGAATATATATCCCACGGGGGTAAAATTGAAAAAAGTAAAAAATATGTTTTTTTGGACTTAGTCATTTTTCCGGCGTTTATCAGACTTTCAGATAGGGCAAATGTCAGTGAGCGTTCCGATTTCAGTTCCAGAGCAATTCGCCCAATGAGTCCTTTATATTTATTCACTTTCAGCCAATTTTCTGGATTTTTGAAAAATTCACTTTTTTGTGAAAATATCCACTAAATGAGGGAATAATATGTGTGAGGGTACCCCAGGAGAGTTCCGAATGTGTGTGGGTAGAATATATATCCCACGGGGGTAAAACTGAAAAAAGTTGAAAAAAATTTTTTTTTTGGAATTAGTCATTTTTCCGTCATTTATCAGACTTTCAGATAGGGCAAATGTAAGTGAGCGTTCCGATTTCAGTTCCAGAGCGATTCGCCCAATGAGTCCTTGATATTTAGTCATTTTCAGCCAATTTCTGGATTTTTGAAAAATTAACTTTTTTGTGAAAATATCCACTAAATGAGGGAATAATATGTGTGAGGGTACCCCAGAAGAGTTCCAAATGTGTGTGGGTAGAATATATAGCCCACGGGGGTAAAATTGAAAAAAGTTGAAAAATTTTTTTTTTTTGAACTTAGTCATTTTTCCGGCGTTTATCAGACTTTCAGATAGGGCAAATGTCAGTGAGCGTTCCGATTTCAGTTCCAGAGCGATTCGCCCAATGAGTCCTTGATATTTAATCGTTTTCAGCCAATATTTTGGATTTTTGAAAATTTCACTTTTTTGTGAAAATATCCACTTAATGAGGGAATAATATGTGTGAGGGTACCCCAGGAGACTTCCAAATGTGTGTGGGTAGAATATATATCCCACGGGGGTAAAACTGAAAAAAGTTGAAAAAAAATTTTTTTTTGGACTTAGTCATTTTTCCGTCGTTTATCAGACTTTCAGATAGGGCAAATGTCAGTGAGCGTTCCGATTTCAGTTCCAGAGCAATTCGCCCAATGAGTCCTTGATATTTAGTCATTTTCAGCCAATTTCTGGATTTTTGAAAAATTAACTTTTTTGTGAAAATATCCACTAAATGAGGGAATAATATGTGTGAGGGTACCCCAGGAGAGTTCCAAATGTGTGTGGGTAAAATATATATCCCACGGTGGTAAAATTGAAAAATGTTTTAAAAAAAATTTTTTGGACTTAGCCATTTTTCCGGCGTTTATCAGACTTTCAGATAGGGCAAATGTCAGTGAGCGTTACGATTTCAGTTCCAGAGCGATTCGCCCAATGAGTCCTTGATATTTAATCGTTTTCAGCCAATATTTTGGATTTTTGAAAATTTCACTTTTTTGTGAAAATATCCACTTAATGAGGGAATAATATGTGTGAGGGTACCCCAGGAGAGTTCCAAATGTGTGTGGGTAGAATATATATCCCACGGGGGTAAAACTGAAAAAAGTTGAAAAAAAATTTTTTTTTGGACTTAGTCATTTTTCTGTCGTTTATCAGACTTTCAGATAGGGCAAATGTCAGTGAGCGTTCCGATTTCAGTTCCAGAGCAATTCGCCCAATGAGTCCTTGATATTTAGTCATTTTCAGCCAATTTCTGGATTTTTGAAAAATTAACTTTTTTGTGAAAATATCCACTAAATGAGGGAATAATATGTGTGAGGGTACCCCAGGAGAGTTCCAAATGTGTGTGGGTAAAATATATATCCCACGGTGGTAAAATTGAAAAAAGTTGAAAATAATTATTTTTTGGACTTAGTCATTTTTCCGGCGTTTATCAGACTTTCAGATAGGGCAAATGTCAGTGAGCGTTCCGATTTCAGTTCCAGAGCGATTCGCCCAATGAGTCCTTGATATTTATTCATTTTCAGCCAATTTTCTGGATTTTTGAAAAATTCACTTTTTTGTGAAAATATCCACTAAATGAGGGAATAATATGTGTGAGGGTACCCCAGGAGAGTTCCAAATGTGTGTGGGTAGAATATATATCCCACGGGGGTAAAACTGAAAAAAGTTGAAAAAAAAATTTTTTTGAGACTTAGTCATTTTTCCGTTGTTTATCAGACTTTCAGATAGGGCAAATGTCAGTGAGCGTTGAGATTTCAGTTCCAGAGCGATTCGCCCAATGCGTCCTTGATATTTAGTCATTTTCAGCCAATTTCTGGATTTTTGAAAAATTTACTTTTTTGTGAAAATATCCACTAAATGAGGGAATAATATGTGTGAGGGTACCCCAGGAGAGTTCCAAATGTGTGTGGGTAGAATATATATCCCACGGGTTTAAAATTGAAAAAAGTTGAAAAAAAATTTTTTTTTGGACTTAGTCATTCTTCCGGCGTTTATCAGACTTTCAGATAAGGGCAACTGTCAGTGAGCGTTCCGATTTCAGTTCCAGAGCGATTCGCCCAATGAGTCCTAGATATTTAGTCGTTTTCAGCCAATATTTTGGATTTTTGAAAATTTCACTTTTTTGTGAAAATATCCACTAAATGAGGGAATAATATGTGTGAGGGTACCCCAGGAGAGTTCCAAATGTGTGTGGGTAAAATATATATCCCACGGTGGTAAAATTGAAAAAAGTTGAAAATAATTATTTTTTGGACTTAGTCATTTTTCCGGCGTTTATCAGACTTTCAGATAGGGCAAATGTCAGTGAGCGTTCCGATTTCAGTTCCAGAGCGATTCGCCCAATGAGTCCTTGATATTTATTCATTTTCAGCCAATTTTCTGGATTTTTGAAAAATTCACTTTTTTGTGAAAATATCCACTAAATGAGGGAATAATATGTGTGAGGGTACCCCAGGAGAGTTTCAAATGTGTGTGGGTAGAATATATATCCCACGGGTTTAAAATTGAAAAAAGTTGAAAAAAAATTTTTTTTTGGACTTAGTCATTCTTCCGGCGTTTATCAGACTTTCAGATAAGGGCAACTGTCAGTGAGCGTTCCAATTTCAGTTCCAGAGCGATTCGCCCAATGAGTACTTGATATTTAGTCGTTTTCAGCCAATATTTTGGATTTTTGAAAGTTTCACTTTTTTTGTGAAAATATCCACTAAATGAGGGAATAATATGTGTGAGGGTACCCCAGGAGTGTTCCAAATGTGTGTGGGTAGAATATATATCCCACGGGGGTAAAATTGAAAAAAGTTAAAAAATGTTTTTTTTTGGACTTAGTCATTTTTCCGGCATTTATCAGACGTTCAGATAGGGCAAATGTCAGTGAGCGTTCCGATTTCAGTTCCAGAGCGATTCGCCCAATGAGTCCTTGATATTTATTCATTTTCAGCCGATTTCTCGATTTTTGAAAAATTAACTTTTTTTTTAAAATATCCACTAAATGAGGGAATAATATGTGTGAGGGTACCCCAGGAGTGTTCCAAATGTGTGTGGGTAGAATATATATCCCACGGGGGTAAAATTGAAAAAAGTTGAAAAATATTTTTTTTTGGACTTAGCCATTTTTCCGGCGTTTATCAGACTTTCAGATAGGGCAAATGTCAGTGAGCGTTCCGATTTCAGTTCCAGAGCGATTCGCCCAATGAGTCCTTGATATTTAGTTGTTTTCAGCCAATATTTTGGAATTTTGAAAATTTCACTTTTTTGTGAAAATATCCACTAAATGAGGGAATAATATGTGTGAGGGTACCCCAGGAGAGTTCCAAATGTGTGTGGGTAAAATATATATCCCACGGGTTTAAAATTGAAAAAAGTTGAAAAAAAAATTTTTGGGACTTAGCCATTTTTCCGGCGTTTATCAGACTTTCAGATAGGGCAAATGTCAGTGAGCGTTCCGATTTCAGTTCCAGAGCGATTCGCCCAATGAGTCCTTGATATTTAATCGTTTTCAGCCAATATTTTGGATTTTTGAAAATTTCACTTTTTTTGTGAAAATATCCACTAAATGAGGGAATAATATGTGTGAGGGTACCCCAGGAGTGTTCCAAATGTGTGTGGGTAGAATATATATCCCACAGGGGTAAAATTGAAAAAAGTTGAAAAATTTTTTTTTTTGGACTTAGTCATTTTTCCGGCGTTTATCAGACTTTCAGATAGGGCAAATGTCAGTGAGCGTTACGATTTCAGTTCCAGAGCGATTCGCCCAATGAGTCCTTGATATTTAATCGTTTTCAGCCAATATTTTGGATTTTTGAAAATTTCACTTTTTTGTGAAAATATCCACTTAATGAGGGAATAATATGTGTGAGGGTACCCCAGGAGAGTTCCAAATGTGTGTGGGTAGAATATATATCCCACGGGGGTAAAACTGAAAAAAGTTGAAAAAAAATTTTTTTTTGGACTTAGTCATTTTTCTGTCGTTTATCAGACTTTCAGATAGGGCAAATGTCAGTGAGCGTTCCGATTTCAGTTCCAGAGCAATTCGCCCAATGAGTCCTTGATATTTAGTCATTTTCAGCCAATTTCTGGATTTTTGAAAAATTAACTTTTTTGTGAAAATATCCACTAAATGAGGGAATAATATGTGTGAGGGTACCCCAGGAGAGTTCCAAATGTGTGTGGGTAAAATATATATCCCACGGTGGTAAAATTGAAAAAAGTTGAAAATAATTATTTTTTGGACTTAGTCATTTTTCCGGCGTTTATCAGACTTTCAGATAGGGCAAATGTCAGTGAGCGTTCCGATTTCAGTTCCAGAGCGATTCGCCCAATGAGTCCTTGATATTTATTCATTTTCAGCCAATTTTCTGGATTTTTGAAAAATTCACTTTTTTGTGAAAATATCCACTAAATGAGGGAATAATATGTGTGAGGGTACCCCAGGAGAGTTCCAAATGTGTGTGGGTAGAATATATATCCCACGGGGGTAAAACTGAAAAAAGTTGAAAAAAAAATTTTTTTGAGACTTAGTCATTTTTCCGTTGTTTATCAGACTTTCAGATAGGGCAAATGTCAGTGAGCGTTGAGATTTCAGTTCCAGAGCGATTCGCCCAATGCGTCCTTGATATTTAGTCATTTTCAGCCAATTTCTGGATTTTTGAAAAATTTACTTTTTTGTGAAAATATCCACTAAATGAGGGAATAATATGTGTGAGGGTACCCCAGGAGAGTTCCAAATGTGTGTGGGTAGAATATATATCCCACGGGTTTAAAATTGAAAAAAGTTGAAAAAAAATTTTTTTTTGGACTTAGTCATTCTTCCGGCGTTTATCAGACTTTCAGATAAGGGCAACTGTCAGTGAGCGTTCCGATTTCAGTTCCAGAGCGATTCGCCCAATGAGTCCTAGATATTTAGTCGTTTTCAGCCAATATTTTGGATTTTTGAAAATTTCACTTTTTTGTGAAAATATCCACTAAATGAGGGAATAATATGTGTGAGGGTACCCCAGGAGAGTTCCAAATGTGTGTGGGTAAAATATATATCCCACGGTGGTAAAATTGAAAAAAGTTGAAAATAATTATTTTTTGGACTTAGTCATTTTTCCGGCGTTTATCAGACTTTCAGATAGGGCAAATGTCAGTGAGCGTTCCGATTTCAGTTCCAGAGCGATTCGCCCAATGAGTCCTTGATATTTATTCATTTTCAGCCAATTTTCTGGATTTTTGAAAAATTCACTTTTTTGTGAAAATATCCACTAAATGAGGGAATAATATGTGTGAGGGTACCCCAGGAGAGTTTCAAATGTGTGTGGGTAGAATATATATCCCACGGGTTTAAAATTGAAAAAAGTTGAAAAAAAATTTTTTTTTGGACTTAGTCATTCTTCCGGCGTTTATCAGACTTTCAGATAAGGGCAACTGTCAGTGAGCGTTCCAATTTCAGTTCCAGAGCGATTCGCCCAATGAGTACTTGATATTTAGTCGTTTTCAGCCAATATTTTGGATTTTTGAAAGTTTCACTTTTTTTGTGAAAATATCCACTAAATGAGGGAATAATATGTGTGAGGGTACCCCAGGAGTGTTCCAAATGTGTGTGGGTAGAATATATATCCCACGGGGGTAAAATTGAAAAAAGTTAAAAAATGTTTTTTTTTGGACTTAGTCATTTTTCCGGCATTTATCAGACGTTCAGATAGGGCAAATGTCAGTGAGCGTTCCGATTTCAGTTCCAGAGCGATTCGCCCAATGAGTCCTTGATATTTATTCATTTTCAGCCGATTTCTCGATTTTTGAAAAATTAACTTTTTTTTTAAAATATCCACTAAATGAGGGAATAATATGTGTGAGGGTACCCCAGGAGTGTTCCAAATGTGTGTGGGTAGAATATATATCCCACGGGGGTAAAATTGAAAAAAGTTGAAAAATATTTTTTTTTGGACTTAGCCATTTTTCCGGCGTTTATCAGACTTTCAGATAGGGCAAATGTCAGTGAGCGTTCCGATTTCAGTTCCAGAGCGATTCGCCCAATGAGTCCTTGATATTTAGTTGTTTTCAGCCAATATTTTGGAATTTTGAAAATTTCACTTTTTTGTGAAAATATCCACTAAATGAGGGAATAATATGTGTGAGGGTACCCCAGGAGAGTTCCAAATGTGTGTGGGTAAAATATATATCCCACGGGTTTAAAATTGAAAAAAGTTGAAAAAAAAATTTTTGGGACTTAGCCATTTTTCCGGCGTTTATCAGACTTTCAGATAGGGCAAATGTCAGTGAGCGTTCCGATTTCAGTTCCAGAGCGATTCGCCCAATGAGTCCTTGATATTTAATCGTTTTCAGCCAATATTTTGGATTTTTGAAAATTTCACTTTTTTTGTGAAAATATCCACTAAATGAGGGAATAATATGTGTGAGGGTACCCCAGGAGTGTTCCAAATGTGTGTGGGTAGAATATATATCCCACAGGGGTAAAATTGAAAAAAGTTGAAAAATTTTTTTTTTTGGACTTAGTCATTTTTCCGGCGTTTATCAGACTTTCAGATAGAGCAAATGTCAGTGAGTGTTCCGATTTCAGTTCCAGAGCGATTCGCCCAATGAGTCCTTGATATTTAGTCATTTTCAGCCAATTTCTGGATTTTTAAAAAATTAACTTTTTTGTGAAAATATCCACTAAATGAGGGAATAATATGTGTGAGGGTACTCCAGGAGAGTTCCAAATGTGTGTGGGTAAAATATAGATCCCACGGGGGTAAAATTGAAAAATGTTTAAAAAAAAATTTTTTGGACTTAGCTATTTTTCCGGCGTTTATCAGACTTTCAGATAGGGCAAATGTCAGTGAGTGTTCCGATTTCAGTTCCAGAGCGATTCGCCCAATGAGTCCTTGATATTTAATTGTTTTCAGCCAATATTTTGGATTTTTGAAAAATTAACTTTTTTGTGAAAATATCCACTAAATGAGGGAATAATATGTGTGAGGGTACCCCAGGAGAGTTCCAAATGTGTGTGGGTAAAATATATATCCCACGGGGGTAAAATTGAAAAATGTTTAAAAAAAAATTTTTTGGACTTAGCCATTTTTCCGGCGTTTATCAGACTTTCAGATAGGGCAAATATCAGTGAGCGTTACGATTTCAGTTCCAGAGCGATTCGCCCAATGAGTCCTTGATATTTAATCGTTTTCAGCCAATATTTTGGATTTTTGAAAATTTCACTTTTTTGTGAAAATATCCACTTAATGAGGGAATAATATGTGTGAGGGTACCCCAGGAGAGTTCCAAATGTGTGTGGGTAGAATATATATCCCACGGGGGTAAAACTGAAAAAAGTTGAAAAAAAATTTTTTTTTGGACTTAGTCATTTTTCCGTCGTTTATCAGACTTTCAGATAGGGCAAATGTCAGTGAGCGTTCCGATTTCAGTTCCAGAGCAATTCGCCCAATGAGTCCTTGATATTTAGTCATTTTCAGCCAATTTCTGGATTTTTGAAAAATTAACTTTTTTGTGAAAATATCCACTAAATGAGGGAATAATATGTGTGAGGGTACCCCAGGAGAGTTCCAAATGTGTGTGGGTAAAATATATATCCCACGGTGGTAAAATTGAAAAATGTTTAAAAAAAAATTTTTTGGACTTAGCCATTTTTCCGGCGTTTATCAGACTTTCAGATAGGGCAAATGTCAGTGAGCGTTACGATTTCAGTTCCAGAGCGATTCGCCCAATGAGTCCTTGATATTTAATCGTTTTCAGCCAATATTTTGGATTTTTGAAAATTTCACTTTTTTGTGAAAATATCCACTTAATGAGGGAATAATATGTGTGAGGGTACCCCAGGAGAGTTCCAAATGTGTGTGGGTAGAATATATATCCCACGGGGGTAAAACTGAAAAAAGTTGAAAAAAAATTTTTTTTTGGACTTAGTCATTTTTCCGTCGTTTATCAGACTTTCAGATAGGGCAAATGTCAGTGAGCGTTCCGATTTCAGTTCCAGAGCAATTCGCCCAATGAGTCCTTGATATTTAGTCATTTTCAGCCAATTTCTGGATTTTTGAAAAATTAACTTTTTTGTGAAAATATCCACTAAATGAGGGAATAATATGTGTGAGGGTACCCCAGGAGAGTTCCAAATGTGTGTGGGTAAAATATATATCCCACGGTGGTAAAATTGAAAAAAGTTGAAAATAATTATTTTTTGGACTTAGTCATTTTTCCGGCGTTTATCAGACTTTCAGATAGGGCAAATGTCAGTGAGCGTTCCGATTTCAGTTCCAGAGCGATTCGCCCAATGAGTCCTTGATATTTATTCATTTTCAGCCAATTTTCTGGATTTTTGAAAAATTCACTTTTTTGTGAAAATATCCACTAAATGAGGGAATAATATGTGTGAGGGTACCCCAGGAGAGTTCCAAATGTGTGTGGGTAGAATATATATCCCACGGGGGTAAAACTGAAAAAAGTTGAAAAAAAATTTTTTTTTGGACTTAGTCATTTTTCCGTTGTTTATCAGACTTTCAGATAGGGCAAATGTCAGTGAGCGTTGAGATTTCAGTTCCAGAGCGATTCGCCCAATGCGTCCTTGATATTTAGTCATTTTCAGCCAATTTCTGGATTTTTGAAAAATTTACTTTTTTGTGAAAATATCCACTAAATGAGGGAATAATATGTGTGAGGGTACCCCAGGAGAGTTCCAAATGTGTGTGGGTAGAATATATATCCCACGGGTTTAAAATTGAAAAAAGTTGAAAAAAAATTTTTTTTTGGACTTAGTCATTCTTCCGGCGTTTATCAGACTTTCAGATAAGGGCAACTGTCAGTGAGCGTTCCAATTTCAGTTCCAGAACGATTCGCCCAATGAGTACTTGATATTTAGTCGTTTTCAGCCAATATTTTGGATTTTTGAAAGTTTCACTTTTTTTGTGAAAATATCCACTAAATGAGGGAATAATATGTGTGAGGGTACCCCAGGAGTGTTCCAAATGTGTGTGGGTAGAATATATATCCCACGGGGGTAAAATTGAAAAAAGTTAAAAAATGGTTTTTTTTGGACTTAGTCATTTTTCCGGCATTTATCAGACGTTCAGATAGGGCAAATGTCAGTGAGCGTTCCGATTTCAGTTCCAGAGCGATTCGCCCAATGAGTCCTTGATATTTATTCATTTTCAGCCGATTTCTCGATTTTTGAAAAATTAACTTTTTTTTTAAAATATCCACTAAATGAGGGAATAATATGTGTGAGGGTACCCCAGGAGTGTTCCAAATGTGTGTGGGTAGAATATATATCCCACGGGGGTAAAATTGAAAAAAGTTGAAAAATATTTTTTTTTGGACTTAGCCATTTTTCCGGCGTTTATCAGACTTTCAGATAGGGCAAATGTCAGTGAGCGTTCCGATTTCAGTTCCAGAGCGATTCGCCCAATGAGTCCTTGATATTTAGTTGTTTTCAGCCAATATTTTGGAATTTTGAAAATTTCACTTTTTTGTGAAAATATCCACTAAATGAGGGAATAATATGTGTGAGGGTACCCCAGGAGAGTTCCAAATGTGTGTGGGTAAAATATATATCCCACGGGTTTAAAATTGAAAAAAGTTGAAAAAAATTTTTTTGGGACTTAGCCATTTTTCCGGCGTTTATCAGACTTTCAGATAGGGCAAATGTCAGTGAGCGTTCCGATTTCAGTTCCAGAGCGATTCGCCCAATGAGTCCTTGATATTTAATCGTTTTCAGCCAATATTTTGGATTTTTGAAAATTTCACTTTTTTGTGAAAATATCCACTAAATGAGGGAATAATATGTGTGAGGGTACCCCAGGAGTGTTCCAAATGTGTGTGGGTAGAATATATATCCCACGGGGGTAAAAGTGAAAAAAGTTGAAAAAAAATTTTTTTTTGGACTTAGTCATTTTTCCGGCGTTTATCAGACTTTCAGATAGGGCAAATGTCAGTGAGCGTTCCAATTTCAGTTCCAGAGCGATTCGCCCAATGATTCCTTGATATTTAGTCGTTTTCAGCCAATTTTCGGGATTTTTGAAAAATTCACTTTTTTGTGAAAATATCCACTAAATGAGGGAATAATATGTGTGAGAGTACCCCAGGAGAGTTCCAAATGTGTGTGGGTAAATTATATATCCCACGGGAGTAAAATTGAAAAAAGTTGAAAAAAATTATTTTTTGGACTTAGTCATTCTTCCGGCGTTTATCAGACTTTCAGATAAGGGCAACTGTCAGTGAGCGTTCCGATTTCAGTTCCAGAGCGATTCGCCCAATGAGTCCTAGATATTTAGTCGTTTTCAGCCAATATTTTGGATTTTTGAAAATTTCACTTTTTTTGTGAAAATATCCACTAAATGAGGGAATAATATGTGTGAGGGTACCCCAGGAGTGTTCCAAATGTGTGTGGGTAGAATATATATCCCACGGGGGTAAAATTGAAAAAAGTTGAAAAATTTTTTTTTTTGGACTTAGTCATTTTTCCAGCGTTTATCAGACTTTCAGATAAGGGCAAATGTCAGTGAGCATTCCGATTTCAGTTCCAGAGCGATTCGCCCAATGAGTCCTTGATATTTAATCGTTTTCAGCCAATATTTTGGATTTTTGAAAATTTCACTTTTTTGTGAAAATATCCACTAAATGAGGGAATAATATGTGTGAGAGTACCCCAGGAGAGTTCCAAATGTGTGTGGGTAAATTATATATCCCACGGGAGTAAAATTGAAAAAAGTTGAAAAAAATTATTTTTTGGACTTAGCCATTTTTCCGGCGTTTATCAGACTTTCAGATAGGGCAAATGTCAGTGAGCGTTCCGATTTCAGTTCCAGAGCGATTCGCCCAATGAGTCCTTGATATTTATTCATTTTCAGCCAATTTTCTGGATTTTTGAAAAATTCACTTTTTTCTGAAAATATCCACTAAATGAGGGAATAATATGTGTGAGGGTACCCCAGGAGAGTTCCAAATGTGTGTGGGTAAAATATATATCCCACGGTGGTAAAATTGAAAAAAGTTGAAAATAATTATTTTTTGGACTTAGCCATTTTTCCGGCGTTTATCAGACTTTCAGATAGGGCAAATGTCAGTGAGCGTTCCGATTTCAGTTCCAGAGCGATTCGCCCAATGAGTCCTTGATATTTATTCATTTTCAGCCAATTTTCTGGATTTTTGAAAAATTCACTTTTTTCTGAAAATATCCACTAAATGAGGGAATAATATGTGTGAGGGTACCCCAGGAGAGTTCCAAATGTGTGTGGGTAAAATATATATCCCACGGTGGTAAAATTGAAAAAAGTTGAAAATAATTATTTTTTGGACTTAGTCATTTTTCTCGCGTTTATCAGACTTTCAGATAGGGCAAATGTCAGTGAGCGTTCCGATTTCAGTTCCAGAGCGATTCGCCCAATGAGTCCTTGATATTTAGTCATTTTCAGCCAATTTCTGGATTTTTGAAAAATTAACTTTTTTGTGAAAATATCCACTAAATGAGGGAATAATATGTGTGAGGGTACCCCAGAAGAGTTCCAAATGTGTGTGGGTAGAATATATATCCCACGGGGGTAAAATTGAAAAAAGTTGAAAAATTTTTTTTTTTGGACTTAGTCATTTTTCCGGCGTTTATCAGACTTTCAGATAGGGCAAATGTCAGTGAGCGTTCCGATTTCAGTTCCAGAGCGATTCGCCCAATGAGTCCTTGATATTTAGTCATTTTCAGCCAATTTTTTGGATTTTTGAAAAATTCACTTTTTTGTGAAAATATCCACTAAATGAGGGAATAATATGTGTGAGGGTAGCCCAGGAGAGTTCCAAATGTGTGTGGGTAGAATATATATCCCACGGGGGTAAAATTGAAAAAAGTTGAAAAAATTATTTTTTTGGACTTAGTCATTTTTCCGGCATTTATCAGACTTTCAGATAGGGCAAATGTCAGTGAGTGTTCCGATTTCAGTTCCAGAGCGATTCGCCCAATGAGTCCTTGATATTTAGTCATTTTCAGCCAATTTCTGGATTTTTGAAAAATAAACTTTTTTGTGAAAATATCCACTAAATGAGGGAATAATATTTGTGAGGGTACCCCAGAAGAGTTCCAAATGTGTGTGGGTAGAATATATATCCCACGGGGGTAAAAGTGAAAAAAGTTGAAAAAAAATTTTTTTTTGGACTTAGTCATTTTTCCGGCGTTTATCAGACTTTCAGATAGGGCAAATGTCAGTGAGCGTTCCAATTTCAGTTCCAGAGCGATTCGCCCAATGATTCCTTGATATTTAGTCGTTTTCAGCCAATTTTCTGGATTTTTGAAAAATTCACTTTTTTGTGAAAATATCCACTAAATGAGGGAATAATATGTGTGAGAGTACCCCAGGAGAGTTCCAAATGTGTGTGGGTAAATTATATATCCCACGGGGGTAAAATTGAAAAAAGTTGAAAAAAATTATTTTTCGGACTTAGCCATTTTTCCGGCGTTTATCAGACTTTCAGATAGGGCAAATGTCAGTGAGCGTTCCGATTTCAGTTCCAGAGCGATTCGCCCAATGAGTCCTTGATATTTAGTCGTTTTCAGCCAATACTTTGGATTTTTGAAAATTTCACTTTTTTGGGAAAATATCCACTAAATGAGGGAATAATATGTGTGAGGGTACCCCAGAAGTGTTCCAAATGTGTGTGGGTAGAATATATATCCCACGGGGGTAAAAGTGAAAAAAGTTGAAAAAAAAATTTTTTTTGGACTTAGTCATTTTTCCGGCGTTTATCAGACTTTCAGATAGGGCAAATGTCAGTGAGCGTTCCAATTTCAGTTCCAGAGCGATTCGCCCAATGATTCCTTGATATTTAGTCGTTTTCAGCCAATTTTCTGGATTTTTGAAAAATTCACTTTTTTGTGAAAATATCCACTAAATGAGGGAATAATATGTGTGAGAGTACCCCAGGAGAGTTCCAAATGTGTGTGGGTAAATTATATATCCCACGGGGGTAAAATTGAAAAAAGTTGAAAAAAATTATTTTTTGGACTTAGCCATTTTTCCAGCGTTTATCAGACTTTCAGATAGGGCAAAAGTCAGTGAGCGTTCCGATTTCAGTTCCAGAGCGATTCGCCCAATGAGTCCTTGATATTTATTCATTTTCAGCCAATTTTCTGGATGTTTGAAAAATTCACTTTTTTCTGAAAATATCCACTAAATGAGGGAATAATATGTGTGAGGGTACCCCAGGAGAGTTCCAAATGTGTGTGGGTAAAATATATATCCCACGGTGGTAAAATTGAAAAAAGTTGAAAATAATTATTTTTTGGACTTAGTCATTTTTCCGGCGTTCATCAGACTTTCAGATAGGGCAAATGTCAGTGAGCGTTCCGATTTCAGTTCCAGAGCGATTCGCCCAATGAGTCCTTGATATTGAGTCATTTTCAGCCAATTTCTGGATTTTTGAAAAATTAACTTTTTTTGTGAAAATATCCACTTAATGAGGGAATAATATGTGTGAGGGTACCCCAGAAGAGTTCCAAATGTGTGTGGGTAGAATATATATCCCACGGGGGTAAAATTGAAAAAAGTTGAAAAATTTTTTTTTTTGGACTTAGTCATTTTTCCGGCGTTTATCAGACTTTCAGATAGGGCAAATGTCAGTGAGCGTTCCGATTTCAGTTCCAGAGCGATTCGCCCAATGAGTCCTTGATATTTAGTCATTTTCAGCCAATTTTCTGGATTTTTGAAAAATTCACTTTTTTGTGAAAATATCCACTAAATGAGGGAAAAATATGTGTGAGGGTAGCCCAGGAGAGTTCCAAATGTGTGAGGGTAGAATATATATCCCACGGGGGTAAAATTGAAAATTTTTTTTTTTTGGACTTAGTCATTTTTCCGGCGTTTATCAGACTTTCAGATATGGCAAATGAAAGTGAGCGTTCCGATTTCAGTTCCAGAGTGATTCGCCCAATGAGTCCTTGATATTTAGTCATTTTCAGCCAATTTTCTGGATTTTTGAAAATTTCACTTTTTTTGTGAAAATATCCGCTAAATGAGGGAATAATATGTGTGAGGGTACCCCAGGAGAGTTCCAAAGTGTGTGTGTAAAATATATATCCCACGGGGGTAAAATTGAAAAAAGTTGAAAAAAATTATTTTTCGGACTTAGCCATTTTTCCGGCGTTTATCAGACTTTCAGATAGGGCAAATGTCAGTGAGCGTTCCGATTTCAGTTCCAGAGCGATTCGCCCAATGAGTCCTTGATATTTAGTTGTTTTCAGCCAATATTTTGGATTTTTGAAAATTTCACTTTTTTGTGAAAATATACACTAAATGAGGGAATAATATGTGTGAGGGTACCCCAGGAGTGTTCCAAATGTGTGTGGGTAGAATATATATCCCACGGGGGTAAAATTGAAAAAAGTTGAAAAAAATTTTTTTGGGAACTAAGTCATTTTTCCAGCGTTTATCAGACTTTCAGATAGGGCAAATGTCAGTGAGCATTCCGATTTCAGTTCCAGAGCGATTCGCCCAATGAGTCCTTGATATTTAGTCATTTTCAGCCAATTTTTTGGATTTTTGAAAAATTCACTTTTTTGTGAAAATATCCACTAAATGAGGGAATAATATGTGTGAGGGTAGCCCAGGAGAGTTCCAAATGTGTGTGGGTAGAATATATATCCCACGGGGGTAAAAGTGAAAAAAGTTTAAAAAATTATTTTTTTGGACTTAGTCATTTTTCCGGCGTTTATCAGACTTTCAGATAGGGCAAATGTCAGTGAGCGTTCCGATTTCAGTTCCAGAGCGATTCGCCCAATGAGTCCTTGATATTTAGTCGTTTTCAGCCAATTTTCTGGATTTTTGAAAAATTCACTTTTTTGTGAAAATATCCACTAAATGAGGGAATAATATGTGTGAGAGTACCCCAGGAGAGTTCCAAATGTGTGTGGGTAAATTATATATCCCACGGGAGTAAAATTGAAAAAAGTTGAAAAAAATTATTTTTTGGACTTAGCCATTTTTCCCGCGTTTATCAGACTTTCAGATAGGGCAAATGTCAGTGAGCGTTCCGATTTCAGTTCCAGAGCGATTCGCCCAATGAGTCCTTGATATTTATTCATTTTCAGCCAATTTTCTGGATTTTTGAAAAATTCACTTTTTTCTGAAAATATCCACTAATTGAGGGAATAATATGTGTGAGGGTACCCCAGGAGAGTTCCAAATGTGTGTGGATAAAATATATATCCCACGGTGGTAAAATTGAAAAAAGTTGAAAATAATTATTTTTTGGACTTAGTAATTTTTCCGGCGTTTATCAGACTTTCAGATAGGGCAAATGTCAGTGAACGTTCCGATTTCAGTTCCAGAGCGATTCGCCCAATGAGTACTTGATATTTAGTCATTTTCAGCCAATTTCTGGATTTTTGAAAAATTTACTTTTTTGTGAAAATATCCACTAAATGAGGGAATAATATGTGTGAGGGTACCCCAGAAGAGTTCCAAATGTGTGTGGGTAGAATATATATCCCACGGGGGTAAAATTGAAAAAAGTTGAAAAATTTTTTTTTTTGGACTTAGTCATTTTTCCGGCGTTTATCAGACTTTCAGATAGGGCAAATGTCAGTGAGCGTTCCGATTTCAGTTCCAGAGCGATTCGCCCAATGAGTCCTTGATATTTATTCATTTTCAGCCAATTTTCTGGATTTTTGAAAAATTCACTTTTTTGTGAAAATATCCACTAAATGAGGGAATAATATGTGTGAGGGTACCCCAGGAGAGTTCCAAATGTGTGTGGGTAAAATATATATCCCACGGTGGTAAAATTGAAAAAAGTTGAAAATAATTATTTTTTGGACTTAGTAATTTTTCCGGCGTTTATCAGACTTTCAGATAGGGCAAATGTCAGTGAACGTTCCGATTTCAGTTCCAGAGCGATTCGCCCAATGAGTCCTTGATATTTAGTCATTTTCAGCCAATTTCTGGATTTTTGAAAAATTCACTTTTTTGTGAAAATATCCACTAAATGAGGGAATAATATGTGTGAGGGTACCCCAGGAGAGTTCCAAATGTGTGTGGGTAAAATATATATCCCACGGGGGTAAAATTGAAAAAAGTTGAAAATAATTATTTTTTGGACTTAGCCATTTTTCCGGAGTTTATCAGACTTTCAGATAGGGCAAATGTCAATGAGCGTTCCGATTTCAGTTCCAGAGCGATTCGCCCAATGAGTCCTTGATATTTAGTCGTTTTCAGACAATATTTTGGATTTTTGAAAATTTCACTTTTTTGTGAAAATATCCACTAAATGAGGGAATAATATGTGTGAGGGTACCCCAGGAGAGTTCCAAAGTGTGTGTGTAAAATATATATCCCACGGGGGTAAAATTGAAAAAAGTTGAAAAAAATTATTTTTCGGACTTAGCCATTTTTCCGGCGTTTATCAGACTTTCAGATAGGGCAAATGTCAGTGAGCGTTCCGATTTCAGTTCCAGAGCGATTCGCCCAATGAGTCCTTGATATTTAGTCGTTTTCAGCCAATACTTTGGATTTTTGAAAATTTCACTTTTTTGTGAAAATATCCACTAAATGAGGGAATAATATGTGTGAGGGTACCCCAGAAGTGTTCCAAATGTGTGTGGGTAGAATATATATCCCACGGGGGTGAAAGTGAAAAAAGTTGAAAAAAAATTTTTTTTTGGACTTAGTCATTTTTCCGGCGTTTATCAGACTTTCAGATAGGGCAAATGTCAGTGAGCGTTCCAATTTCAGTTCCAGAGCGATTCGCCCAATGATTCCTTGATATTTAGTCGTTTTCAGCCAATTTTCTGGATTTTTGAAAAATTCACTTTTTTGTGAAAATATCCACTAAATGAGGGAATAATATGTGTGAGGGTACCCCAGGAGTGTTCCAAATGTGTGTGGGTAGAATATATATCCCACGGGGGTAAAATTGAAAAAAGTTGAAAAAAATTTTTTTGGGAACTAAGTCATTTTTCCAGCGTTTATCAGACTTTCAGATAGGGCAAATGTCAGTGAACGTTCCGATTTCAGTTCCAGAGCGATTCGCCCAATGAGTACTTGATATTTAGTCATTTTCAGCCAATTTCTGGATTTTTGAAAAATTTACTTTTTTGTGAAAATATCCACTAAATGAGGGAATAATATGTGTGAGGGTACCCCAGAAGAGTTCCAAATGTGTGTGGGTAGAATATATATCCCACGGGGGTAAAATTGAAAAAAGTTGAAAAATTTTTTTTTTTGGACTTAGTCATTTTTCCGGCGTTTATCAGACTTTCAGATAGGGCAAATGTCAGTGAGCGTTCCGATTTCAGTTCCAGAGCGATTCGCCCAATGAGTCCTTGATATTTATTCATTTTCAGCCAATTTTCTGGATTTTTGAAAAATTCACTTTTTTGTGAAAATATCCACTAAATGAGGGAATAATATGTGTGAGGGTACCCCAAGAGAGTTCCAAATGTGTGTGGGTAAAATATATATCCCACGGGGGTAAAATTGAAAAAAGTTGAAAATAATTATTTTTTGGACTTAGCCATTTTTCCGGCGTTTATCAGACTTTCAAATAGGGCAAATGTCAATGAGCATTCCGATTTCAGTTCCAGAGCGATTCGCCCAATGAGTCCTTGATATTTAGTCGTTTTCAGACAATATTTTGGATTTTTGAAAATTTCACTTTTTTGTGAAAATATCCACTAAATGAGGGAATAATATGTGTGAGGGTACCCCAGGAGTGTTCCAAATGTGTGTGGGTAGAATATATATCCCTCGGGGGTAAAATTGAAAAAAGTTGAAAAATTTTTTTTTTTGGACTTAGTCATTTTTCCGGCGTTTATCAGACTTTCAGATAGGGCAAATGTCAGTGAGCGTTCCGATTTCAGTTCCAGAGCGATTCGCCCAATGAGTCCTTGATATTTAGTCATTTTCAGCCAATTTTCTGGATTTTTGAAAAATTCACTTTTTTGTGAAAATATCCACTAAATGAGGGAATAATATGTGTGAGAGTACCCCAGGAGAGTTCCAAATGTGTGTGGGTAAATTATATATCCCACGGGGGTAAAATTGAAAAAAGTTGAAAAAAATTATTTTTTGGACTTAGCCATTTTTCCGGCGTTTATCAGACTTTCAGATAGGGCAAATGTCAGTGAGCGTTCCGATTTCAGTTCCAGAGCGATTCGCCCAATGAGTCCTTGATATTTATTCATTTTCAGCCAATTTTCTGGATTTTTGAAAAATTCACTTTTTTCTGAAAATATCCACTAAATGAGGGAATAATATGTGTGAGGGTACCCCAGGAGAGTTCCAAAGTGTGTGTGTAAAATATATATCCCACGGGGGTAAAATTGAAAAAAGTTGAAAAAAATTATTTTTCGGACTTAGCCATTTTTCCGGCGTTTATCAGACTTTCAGATAGGGCAAATGTCAGTGAGCGTTCCGATTTCAGATCCAGAGCGATTCGCCCAATGAGTCCTTGATATTTAGTTGTTTTCAGCCAATATTTTGGATTTTTGAAAATTTCACTTTTTTGTGAAAATATACACTAAATGAGGGAATAATATGTGTGAGGGTACCCCAGGAGTGTTCCAAATGTGTGTGGGTAGAATATATATCCCACGGGGGTAAAATTGAAAAAAGTTGAAAAAATTTTTTTTTTGGACTGTCATTTTTCCAGCGTTTATCAGACTTTCAGATAGGGCAAATGTCAGAGAGGGTTCCGATTTCAGTTCCAGAGCGATTCGCCCAATGAGTCCTTGATATTTAGTCATTTTCAGCCAATTTCTGGATTTTTGAAAAATTAACTTTTTTTGTGAAAATATCCACTAAATGAGGGAATAATATGTGTGAGGGTACCCCAGAAGAGTTCCAAATGTGTGTGGGTAGAATATATATCCCACGGGGGTAAAATTGAAAAAAGTTGAAAAATTTTTTTTTTTGGACTTAGTCATTTTTCCGGCGTTTATCAGACTTTCAGATAGGGCAAATGTCAGTGAGCGTTCCGATTTCAGTTCCAGAGCGATTCGCCCAATGAGTCCTTGATATTTAGTGATTTTCAGCCAATTTTCTGGATTTTTGAAAAATTCACTTTTTTGTGAAAATATCCACTAAATGAGGGAAAAATATGTGTGAGGGTAGCCCAGGAGAGTTCCAAATGTGTGAGGGTAGAATATATATCCCACGGGGGTAAAATTGAAAAAAGTTGAAAAATTTTTTTTTTTTGGACTTAGTCATTTTTCCGGCGTTTATCAGACTTTCAGATAGGGCAAATGTCAGTGAGCGTTCCGATTTCAGTTCCAGAGCGATTCGCCCAATGAGTCCTTGATATTTAGTCATTTTCAGCCAATTTTCTGGATTTTTGAAAATTTCACTTTTTTGTGAAAATATCCACTAAATGAGGGAATAATATGTGTGAGGGTACCCCAGGAGAGTTCCAAAGTGTGTGTGTAAAATATATATCCCACGGGGGTAAAATTGAAAAAAGTTGAAAAAAATTATTTTTCGGACTTAGCCATTTTTCCGGCGTTTATCAGACTTTCAGATAGGGCAAATGTCAGTGAGCGTTCCGATTTCAGTTCCAGAGCGATTCGCCCAATGAGTCCTTGATATTTAGTCGTTTTCAGCCAATATTTTGGATTTTTGAAAATTTCACTTTTTTGTGAAAATATCCACTAAATGAGGGAATAATATGTGTGAGGGTACCCCAGGAGTGTTCCAAATGTGTGTGGGTAGAATATATATCCCACGGGGGTAAAATTGAAAAAAGTTGAAAAAAATTTTTTTGGGAACTAAGTCATTTTTCCAGCGTTTATCAGACTTTCAGATAGGGCAAATGTCAGTGAGCGTTCCGATTTCAGTTCCAGAGCGATTCGCCCAATGAGTCCTTGATATTTAGTCATTTTCAGCCAATTTTTTGGATTTTTGAACAATTCACTTTTTTGTGAAAATATCCACTAAATGAGGGAATAATATGTGTGAGGGTAGCCCAGGAGAGTTCCAAATGTGTGTGGGTAGAATATATATCCCACAGGGGTAAAATTGAAAAAAGTTGAAAAAATTATTTTTTTGGACTTAGTCATTTTTCCGGCGTTTATCAGACTTTCAGATAGGGCAAATGTCAGTGAGCGTTCCGATTTCAGTTCCAGAGCGATTCGCCCAATGAGTCCTTGATATTTAGTCATTTTCAGCCAATTTCTGGATTTTTGAAAAATAAACTTTTTTGTGAAAATATCCACTAAATGAGGGAATAATATTTGTGAGGGTACCCCAGAAGAGTTCCAAATGTGTGTGGGTAGAATATATATCCCACGGGGGTAAAATTGAAAAAAGTTGAAAAAATTTTTTTTTTGGACTGTCATTTTTCCAGCGTTTATCAGACTTTCAGATAGGGCAAATGTCAGAGAGTGTTCCAATTTCAGTTCCAGAGCGATTCGCCCAATGAGTCCTTGATATTTAGTCATTTTCAGCCAATTTTCTGGATTTTTGAAAAATTCACTTTTTTGTGAAAATATCCACTAAATGAGGGAAAAATATGTGTGAGGGTAGCCCAGGAGAGTTCCAAATGTGTGAGGGTATAATATATATCCCACGGGGGTAAAATTGAAAAAAGTTGAAAATTTTTTTTTTTTTGGACTTAGTCATTTTTCCGGCGTTTATCAGACTTTCAGATAGGGCAAATGTCAGTGAGCGTTCCGATTTCAGATCCAGAGCGATTCGCCCAATGAGTCCTTGATATTTAGTCATTTTCAGCCAATTTTCTGGATTTTTGAAAATTTCACTTTTTTTGTGAAAATATCCACTAAATGAGGGAATAATATGTGTGAGGGTACCCCAGGAGAGTTCCAAAGTGTGTGTGTAAAATATGTATCCCACGGGGGTAAAATTGAAAAAAGTTGAAAAAAATTATTTTTCGGACTTAGCCATTTTTCCGGCGTTTATCAGACTTTCAGATAGGGCAAATGTCAGTGAACGTTCCGATTTCAGTTCCAGAGCGATTCGCCCAATGAGTCCTTGATATTTAGTCGTTTTCAGACAATATTTTGGATTTTTGAAAATTTCACTTTTTTGTGAAAATATCCACTAAATGAGGGAATAATATGTGTGAGGGTACCCCAGGAGTGTTCCAAATGTGTGTGGGTAGAATATATATCCCTCGGAGGTAAAATTGAAAAAAGTTGAAAAATTTTTTTTTTTGGACTTAGTCATTTTTCCGGCGTTTATCAGACTTTCAGATAGGGCAAATGTCAGTGAGCGTTCCGATTTCAGTTCCAGAGCGATTCGCCCAATGAGTCCTTGATATTTAGTCATTTTCAGCCAATTTTCTGGATTTTTGAAAAATTCACTTTTTTGTGAAAATATCCACTAAATGAGGGAAAAATATGTGTGAGGGTAGCCCAGGAGAGTTCCAAATGTGTGAGGATAGAATATATATCCCACGGGGGTAAAATTGAAAAAAGTTGAAAAATTTTTTTTTTTTGGACTTAGTCATTTTTCCGGCGTTTATCAGACTTTCAGATAGGGCAAATGTCAGTGAGCGTTCCGATTTCAGTTCCAGAGCGATTCGCCCAATGAGTCCTTGATATTTAGTCATTTTCAGCCAATTTTCTGGATTTTTGAAAATTTCACTTTTTTTGTGAAAATATCCACTAAATGAGGGAATAATATGTGTGAGGGTACCCCAGGAGAGTTCCAAAGTGTGTGTGTAAAATATATATCCCACGGGGGTAAAATTGAAAAAAGTTGAAAAAAATTATTTTTCGGACTTAGCCATTTTTCCGGCGTTTATCAGACTTTCAGATAGGGCAAATGTCAGTGAGCGTTCCGATTTCAGTTCCAGAGCGATTCACCCAATGAGTTCTTGATATTTAGTCGTTTTCAGCCAATATTTTGGATTTTTGAAAATTTCACTTTTTTGTGAAAATATCCACTAAATGAGGGAATAATATGTGTGAGGGTACCCCAGGAGTGTTCCAAATGTGTGTGGGTAGAATATATATCCCACGGGGGTAAAATTGAAAAAAAGTTGAAAAAAATTTTTTTGGGAACTAAGTCATTTTTCCAGCGTTTATCAGACTTTCAGATAGGGCAAATGTCAGTGAGCGTTCCGATTTCAGTTCCAGAGCGATTCGCCCAATGAGTCCTTGATATTTAGTCATTTTCAGCCAATTTCTGGATTTTTGAAAAATAAACTTTTTTGTGAAAATATCCACTAAATGAGGGAATAATATTTGTGAGGGTACCCCAGAAGAGTTCCAAATGTGTGTGGGTAGAATATATATCCCACGGGGGTAAAATTGAAAAAAGTTGAAAAAAATTTTTTTTTGGACTGTCATTTTTCCAGCGTTTATCAGACTTTCAGATAGGGCAAATGTCAGAGAGCGTTCCGATTTCAGTTCCAGAGCGATTCGCCCAATGAGTCCTTGATATTTATTCATTTTCAGCCAATTTTCTGGATTTTTGAAAAATTCACTTTTTTCTGAAAATATCCAGTAAATGAGGGAATAATATGTGTGAGGGTACCCCAGGAGAGTTCCAAATGTGTGCGGGTAAAATATATATCCCACGGTGGTAAAATTGAAAAAAGTTGAAAATAATTATTTTTTGGACTTAGTCATTTTTCCGGCGTTTATCAGACTTTCAGATAGGGCAAATGTCAGTGAGCGTTCCGATTTCAGTTCCAGAGCGATTCGCCCAATGAGTCCTTGATATTTAGTCATTTTCAGCCAATTTCTGGATTTTTGAAAAATAAACTTTTTTGTGAAAATATCCACTAAATGAGGGAATAATATTTGTGAGGGTACCCCAGAAGAGTTCCAAATGTGTGTGGGTAGAATATATATCCCACGGGGGTAAAATTGAAAAAAGTTGAAAAAATTTTTTTTTTGGACTGTCATTTTTCCAGCGTTTATCAGACTTTCAGATAGGGCAAATGTCAGAGAGTGTTCCAATTTCAGTTCCAGAGCGATTCGCCCAATGAGTCCTTGATATTTAGTCATTTTCAGCCAATTTTCTGGATTTTTGAAAAATTCACTTTTTTGTGAAAATATCCACTAAATGAGGGAAAAATATGTGTGAGGGTAGCCCAGGAGAGTTCCAAATGTGTGAGGGTATAATATATATCCCACGGGGGTAAAATTGAAAAAAGTTGAAAATTTTTTTTTTTTTGGACTTAGTCATTTTTCCGGCGTTTATCAGACTTTCAGATAGGGCAAATGTCAGTGAGCGTTCCGATTTCAGATCCAGAGCGATTCGCCCAATGAGTCCTTGATATTTAGTCATTTTCAGCCAATTTTCTGGATTTTTGAAAATTTCACTTTTTTTGTGAAAATATCCACTAAATGAGGGAATAATATGTGTGAGGGTACCCCAGGAGAGTTCCAAAGTGTGTGTGTAAAATATGTATCCCACGGGGGTAAAATTGAAAAAAGTTGAAAAAAATTATTTTTCGGACTTAGCCATTTTTCCGGCGTTTATCAGACTTTCAGATAGGGCAAATGTCAGTGAACGTTCCGATTTCAGTTCCAGAGCGATTCGCCCAATGAGTCCTTGATATTTAGTCGTTTTCAGACAATATTTTGGATTTTTGAAAATTTCACTTTTTTGTGAAAATATCCACTAAATGAGGGAATAATATGTGTGAGGGTACCCCAGGAGTGTTCCAAATGTGTGTGGGTAGAATATATATCCCTCGGAGGTAAAATTGAAAAAAGTTGAAAAATTTTTTTTTTTGGACTTAGTCATTTTTCCGGCGTTTATCAGACTTTCAGATAGGGCAAATGTCAGTGAGCGTTCCGATTTCAGTTCCAGAGCGATTCGCCCAATGAGTCCTTGATATTTAGTCATTTTCAGCCAATTTTCTGGATTTTTGAAAAATTCACTTTTTTGTGAAAATATCCACTAAATGAGGGAAAAATATGTGTGAGGGTAGCCCAGGAGAGTTCCAAATGTGTGAGGATAGAATATATATCCCACGGGGGTAAAATTGAAAAAAGTTGAAAAATTTTTTTTTTTTGGACTTAGTCATTTTTCCGGCGTTTATCAGACTTTCAGATAGGGCAAATGTCAGTGAGCGTTCCGATTTCAGTTCCAGAGCGATTCGCCCAATGAGTCCTTGATATTTAGTCATTTTCAGCCAATTTTCTGGATTTTTGAAAATTTCACTTTTTTTGTGAAAATATCCACTAAATGAAGGAATAATATGTGTGAGGGTACCCCAGGAGAGTTCCAAAGTGTGTGTGTAAAATATATATCCCACGGGGGTAAAATTGAAAAAAGTTGAAAAAAATTATTTTTCGGACTTAGCCATTTTTCCGGCGTTTATCAGACTTTCAGATAGGGCAAATGTCAGTGAGCGTTCCGATTTCAGTTCCAGAGCGATTCACCCAATGAGTTCTTGATATTTAGTCGTTTTCAGCCAATATTTTGGATTTTTGAAAATTTCACTTTTTTGTGAAAATATCCACTAAATGAGGGAATAATATGTGTGAGGGTACCCCAGGAGTGTTCCAAATGTGTGTGGGTAGAATATATATCCCACGGGGGTAAAATTGAAAAAAAGTTGAAAAAAATTTTTTTGGGAACTAAGTCATTTTTCCAGCGTTTATCAGACTTTCAGATAGGGCAAATGTCAGTGAGCGTTCCGATTTCAGTTCCAGAGCGATTCGCCCAATGAGTCCTTGATATTTAGTCATTTTCAGCCAATTTCTGGATTTTTGAAAAATAAACTTTTTTGTGAAAATATCCACTAAATGAGGGAATAATATTTGTGAGGGTACCCCAGAAGAGTTCCAAATGTGTGTGGGTAGAATATATATCCCACGGGGGTAAAATTGAAAAAAGTTGAAAAAAATTTTTTTTTGGACTGTCATTTTTCCAGCGTTTATCAGACTTTCAGATAGGGCAAATGTCAGAGAGCGTTCCGATTTCAGTTCCAGAGCGATTCGCCCAATGAGTCCTTGATATTTATTCATTTTCAGCCAATTTTCTGGATTTTTGAAAAATTCACTTTTTTCTGAAAATATCCAGTAAATGAGGGAATAATATGTGTGAGGGTACCCCAGGAGAGTTCCAAATGTGTGCGGGTAAAATATATATCCCACGGTGGTAAAATTGAAAAAAGTTGAAAATAATTATTTTTTGGACTTAGTCATTTTTCCGGCGTTTATCAGACTTTCAGATAGGGCAAATGTCAGTGAGCGTTCCGATTTCAGTTCCAGAGCGATTCGCCCAATGAGTCCTTGATATTTAGTCATTTTCAGCCAATTTTCTGGATTTTTGAAAAATTAACTTTTTTGTGAAAATATCCACTAAATGAGGGAATAATATGTGTGAGGGTACCCCAGAAGAGTTCCAAATGTGTGTGGGTAGAATATATATCCCACGGGGGTAAAATTGAAAAAAGTTGAAAAATTTTTTTTTTTTGGACTTAGTCATTTTTCCAGCGTTTATCAGACTTTCAGATAGGGCAAATGTCAGTGAGCGTTCCGATTTCAGTTCCAGAGCGATTCGCCCAATGAGTCCTTGCTATTTAGTCATTTTCAGCCAATTTTCTGGATTTTTGAAAATTTCACTTTTTTTGTGAAAATATCCACTAAATGAGGGAATAATATGTGTGAGGGTACCCCAGGAGAGTTCCAAAGTGTGTGTGTAAAATATATATCCCACGGGGGTAAAATTGAAAAAAGTTGAAAAAAATTATTTTTCGGACTTAGCCATTTTTCCGGCGTTTATCAGACTTTCAGATAGGGCAAATGTCAGTGAGCGTTCCGATTTCAGTTCCAGAGCGATTCGCCCAATGAGTCCTTGATATTTAGTCGTTTTCAGCCAATATTTTGGATTTTTGAAAATTTCACTTTTTTGTGAAAATATCCACTAAATGAGGGAATAATATTTGTGAGGGTACCCCAGAAGAGTTCCAAATGTGTGTGGGTAGAATATATATCCCACGGGGGTAAAATTGAAAAAAGTTGAAAAAATTTTTTTTTTGGACTGTCATTTTTCCAGCGTTTATCAGACTTTCAGATAGGGCAAATGTCAGAGAGCGTTCCGATTTCAGTTCCAGAGCGATTCGCCCAATGAGTCCTTGATATTTATTCATTTTCAGCCAATTTTCTGGATTTTTGAAAAATTCACTTTTTTCTGAAAATATCCACTAAATGAGGGAATAATATGTGTGAGGGTACCCCAGGAGAGTTCCAAATGTGTGTGGGTAAAATATATATCCCACGGTGGTAAAATTGAAAAAAGTTGAAAATAATTATTTTTTGGACTTAGTCATTTTTCCGGCGTTTATCAGACTTTCAGATAGGGCAAATGTCAGTGAGCGTTCCGATTTCAGTTCCAGAGCGATTCGCCCAATCAGTCCTTGATATTTAGTCATTTTCAGCCAATTTCTGGATTTTTGAAAAATTAACTTTTTTGTGAAAATATCCACTAAATGAGGGAATAATATGTGTGAGGGTACCCAAGAAGAGTTCCAAATGTGTGTGGGTAGAATATATATCCCACGGGGGTAAAATTGAAAAAAGTTGAAAATAATTATTTTTTGGACTTAGCCATTTTTCCGGCGTTTATCAGACTTTCAGATAGGGCAAATGTCAATGAGCGTTCCGATTTCAGTTCCAGAGCGATTCGCCCAATGAGTCCTTGATATTTAGTCATTTTCAGACAATATTTTGGATTTTTGAAAATTTCACTTTTTTGTGAAAATATCCACTAAATGAGGGAATAATATGTGTGAGGGTACCCCAGGAGTGTTCCAAATGTGTGTGGGTAGAATATATATCCCTCGGGGGTAAAATTGAAAAAAGTTGAAAAATTTTTTTTTTTTTACTTAGTCATTTTTCCGGCGTTTATCAGACTTTCAAATAGGGCAAATGTCAGTGAGCGTTCCGATTTCAGTTCCAGAGCGATTCGCCCAATGAGTCCTTGATATTTAGTCATTTTCAGCCAATTTTCTGGATTTTTGAAAAATTCACTTTTTTGTGAAAATATCCACTAAATGAGGGAAAAATATGTGTGAGGGTAGCCCAGGAGAGTTCCAAATGTGTGAGGGTAGAATATATATCCCACGGTGGTAAAATTGAAAAAAGTTGAAAATAATTATTTTTTGGACTTAGTCATTTTTCCGGCGTTTATCAGACTTTCAGATAGGGCAAATGTCAGTGAGCGTTCCGATTTCAGTTCCAGAGCGATTCGCCCAATGAGTCCTTGATATTTAGTCATTTTCAGCCAATTTTCTGGATTTTTGAAAAATTAACTTTTTTGTGAAAATATCCACTAAATGAGGGAATAATATGTGTGAGGGTACCCCAGAAGAGTTCCAAATGTGTGTGGGTAGAATATATATCCCACGGGGGTAAAATTGAAAAAAGTTGAAAAATTTTTTTTTTTTGGACTTAGTCATTTTTCCAGCGTTTATCAGACTTTCAGATAGGGCAAATGTCAGTGAGCGTTCCGATTTCAGTTCCAGAGCGATTCGCCCAATGAGTCCTTGCTATTTAGTCATTTTCAGCCAATTTTCTGGATTTTTGAAAATTTCACTTTTTTTGTGAAAATATCCACTAAATGAGGGAATAATATGTGTGAGGGTACCCCAGGAGAGTTCCAAAGTGTGTGTGTAAAATATATATCCCACGGGGGTAAAATTGAAAAAAGTTGAAAAAAATTATTTTTCGGACTTAGCCATTTTTCCGGCGTTTATCAGACTTTCAGATAGGGCAAATGTCAGTGAGCGTTCCGATTTCAGTTCCAGAGCGATTCGCCCAATGAGTCCTTGATATTTAGTCGTTTTCAGCCAATATTTTGGATTTTTGAAAATTTCACTTTTTTGTGAAAATATCCACTAAATGAGGGAATAATATTTGTGAGGGTACCCCAGAAGAGTTCCAAATGTGTGTGGGTAGAATATATATCCCACGGGGGTAAAATTGAAAAAAGTTGAAAAAATTTTTTTTTTGGACTGTCATTTTTCCAGCGTTTATCAGACTTTCAGATAGGGCAAATGTCAGAGAGCGTTCCGATTTCAGTTCCAGAGCGATTCGCCCAATGAGTCCTTGATATTTATTCATTTTCAGCCAATTTTCTGGATTTTTGAAAAATTCACTTTTTTCTGAAAATATCCACTAAATGAGGGAATAATATGTGTGAGGGTACCCCAGGAGAGTTCCAAATGTGTGTGGGTAAAATATATATCCCACGGTGGTAAAATTGAAAAAAGTTGAAAATAATTATTTTTTGGACTTAGTCATTTTTCCGGCGTTTATCAGACTTTCAGATAGGGCAAATGTCAGTGAGCGTTCCGATTTCAGTTCCAGAGCGATTCGCCCAATCAGTCCTTGATATTTAGTCATTTTCAGCCAATTTCTGGATTTTTGAAAAATTAACTTTTTTGTGAAAATATCCACTAAATGAGGGAATAATATGTGTGAGGGTACCCAAGAAGAGTTCCAAATGTGTGTGGGTAGAATATATATCCCACGGGGGTAAAATTGAAAAAAGTTGAAAATAATTATTTTTTGGACTTAGCCATTTTTCCGGCGTTTATCAGACTTTCAGATAGGGCAAATGTCAATGAGCGTTCCGATTTCAGTTCCAGAGCGATTCGCCCAATGAGTCCTTGATATTTAGTCATTTTCAGACAATATTTTGGATTTTTGAAAATTTCACTTTTTTGTGAAAATATCCACTAAATGAGGGAATAATATGTGTGAGGGTACCCCAGGAGTGTTCCAAATGTGTGTGGGTAGAATATATATCCCTCGGGGGTAAAATTGAAAAAAGTTGAAAAATTTTTTTTTTTTTACTTAGTCATTTTTCCGGCGTTTATCAGACTTTCAAATAGGGCAAATGTCAGTGAGCGTTCCGATTTCAGTTCCAGAGCGATTCGCCCAATGAGTCCTTGATATTTAGTCATTTTCAGCCAATTTTCTGGATTTTTGAAAAATTCACTTTTTTGTGAAAATATCCACTAAATGAGGGAAAAATATGTGTGAGGGTAGCCCAGGAGAGTTCCAAATGTGTGAGGGTAGAATATATATCCCACGGGGGTAAAATTGAAAAAAGTTGAAAAATTTTTTTTTTTTGGACTTAGTCATTTTTCCGGCGTTTATCAGACTTTCAGATAGGGCAAATGTCAGTGAGCGTTCCGATTTCAGTTCCAGAGCGATTCGCCCAATGAGTCCTTGATATTTAATCATTTTCAGCCAATTTTCTGGATTTTTGAAAATTTCACTTTTTTTGTGAAAATATCCACTAAATGAGGGAATAATATGTGTGAGGGTACCCCAGGAGAGTTCCAAAGTGTGTGTGTAAAATATATATCCCACGGGGGTAAAATTGAAAAAAGTTGAAAAAAATTATTTTTCGGACTTAGCCATTTTTCCGGCGTTTATCAGACTTTCAGATAGGGCAAATGTCAGTGAGCGTTCCGATTTCAGTTCCAGAGCGATTCGCCCAATGAGTCCTTGATATTTAGTCGTTTTCAGCCAATATTTTTTTTATTTTTGAAAATTTCAGTTTTTTGTGAAAATATCCACTAAATGAGGGAATAATATGTGTGAGGGTACCCCAGGAGTGTTCCAAATGTGTGTGGGTAGAATATATATCCCACGGGGGTAAAAGTGAAAAAAGTTGAAAAAAAATTTTTTTTTGGACTTAGTCATTTTTCCGGCGTTTATCAGACTTTCAGATAGGGCAAATGTCAGTGAGCGATCCAATTTCAGTTCCAGAGCGATTCGCCCAATGATTCCTTGATATTTAGTCGTTTTCAGCCAATTTTCTGGATTTTTGAAAAATTCACTTTTTTGTGAAAATATCCACTAAATGAGGGAATAATATGTGTGAGGGTACCCCAGGAGTGTTCCAAATGTGTGTGGGTAGAATATATATCCCTCGGGGGTAAAATTGAAAAAAGTTGAAAAATTTTTTTTTTTTTACTTAGTCATTTTTCCGGCGTTTATCAGACTTTCAAATAGGGCAAATGTCAGTGAGCGTTCCGATTTCAGTTCCAGAGCGATTCGCCCAATGAGTCCTTGATATTTAGTCATTTTCAGCCAATTTTCTGGATTTTTGAAAAATTCACTTTTTTGTGAAAATATCCACTAAATGAGGGAAAAATATGTGTGAGGGTAGCCCAGGAGAGTTCCAAATGTGTGAGGGTAGAATATATATCCCACGGGGGTAAAATTGAAAAAAGTTGAAAAATTTTTTTTTTTTGGACTTAGTCATTTTTCCGGCGTTTATCAGACTTTCAGATAGGGCAAATGTCAGTGAGCGTTCCGATTTCAGTTCCAGAGCGATTCGCCCAATGAGTCCTTGATATTTAATCATTTTCAGCCAATTTTCTGGATTTTTGAAAATTTCACTTTTTTTGTGAAAATATCCACTAAATGAGGGAATAATATGTGTGAGGGTACCCCAGGAGAGTTCCAAAGTGTGTGTGTAAAATATATATCCCACGGGGGTAAAATTGAAAAAAGTTGAAAAAAATTATTTTTCGGACTTAGCCATTTTTCCGGCGGTTATCAGACTTTCAGATAGGGCAAATGTCAGTGAGCGTTCCGATTTCAGTTCCAGAGCGATTCGCCCAATGAGTCCTTGATATTTAGTCGTTTTCAGCCAATATTTTTTTTATTTTTGAAAATTTCAGTTTTTTGTGAAAATATCCACTAAATGAGGGAATAATATGTGTGAGGGTACCCCAGGAGTGTTCCAAATGTGTGTGGGTAGAATATATATCCCACGGGGGTAAAAGTGAAAAAAGTTGAAAAAAAATTTTTTTTTGGACTTAGTCATTTTTCCGGCGTTTATCAGACTTTCAGATAGGGCAAATGTCAGTGAGCGATCCAATTTCAGTTCCAGAGCGATTCGCCCAATGATTCCTTGATATTTAGTCGTTTTCAGCCAATTTTCTGGATTTTTGAAAAATTCACTTTTTTGTGAAAATATCCACTAAATGAGGGAATAATATGTGTGAGAGTACCCCAGGAGAGTTCCAAATGTGTGTGGGTAAATTATATATCCCACGGGGGTAAAATTGAAAAAAGTTGAAAAAAATTATTTTTTGGACTTAGCCATTTTTCCGGCGTTTATCAGACTTTCAGATAGGGCAAATGTCAGTGAGCGTTCCGATTTCAGTTCCAGAGCGATTCGCCCAATGAGTCCTTGATATTTATTCATTTTCAGCCAATTTTCTGGATTTTTGAAAAATTCACTTTTTTCTGAAAATATCCACTAAATGAGGGAATAATATGTGTGAGGGTACCCCAGGAGAGTTCCAAATGTGTGTGGGTAAAATATATATCCCACGGTGGTAAAATTGAAAAAAGTTGAAAATAATTATTTTTTGGACTTAGTCATTTTTCCGGCGTTTATCAGACTTTCAGATAGGGCAAATGTCAGTGAGCGTTCCGATTTCAGTTCCAGAGCGATTCGCCCAATGAGTCCTTGATATTTAGTCATTTTCAGCCATTTTCTGGATTTTTGAAAAATTAACTTTTTTGTGAAAATATCCACTAAATGAGGGAATAATATGTGTGAGGGTACCCCAGGAGAGTTCCAAATGTGTGTGGGTAAAATATATATCCCACGGGGGTAAAATTGAAAAAAGTTGAAAATAATTATTTTTTGGACTTAGCCATTTTTCCGGCGTTTATCAGACTTTCAGATAGGGCAAATGTCAGTGAGCGTTCCGATTTCAGTTCCAGAGCGATTCACCCAATGAGTCCTTGATATTTAGTCGTTTTCAGACAATATTTTGGATTTTTGAAAATTTCACTTTTTTGTGAAAATATCCACTAAATGAGGGAATAATATGTGTGAGGGTACCCCAGGAGTGTTCCAAATGTGTGTGGGTAGAATATATATCCCTCGGGGGTAAAATTGAAAAAAGTTGAAAAATTTTTTTTTTTGGACTTAGTCATTTTTCCGGCGTTTATCAGACTTTCAGATAGGGCAAATGTCAGTGAGCGTTCCGATTTCAGTTCCAGAGCGATTCGCCCAATGAGTCCTTGATATTTAGTCATTTTCAGCCAATTTTCTGAATTTTTGAAAAATTCACTTTTTTGTGAAAATATCCACTAAATGAGGGAAAAATATGTGTGAGGGTAGCCCAGGAGAGTTCCAAATGTGTGAGGGTAGAATATATATCCCACGGGGGTAAAATTGAAAAAAGTTGAAAATTTTTTTTTTTTTTGACTTAGTCATTTTTCCGGCGTTTATCAGACTTTCAGATAGGGCAAATGTCAGTGAGCGTTCCGATTTCAGTTCCAGAGCGATTCGCCCAATGAGTCCTTGATATTTAGTCATTTTCAGCCAATTTTCTGGATTTTTGAAAATTTCACTTTTTTTGTGAAAATATCCACTAAATGAGGGAATAATATGTGTGAGGGTACCCCAGGAGAGTTCCAAAGTGTGTGTGTAAAATATATATCCCACGGGGGTAAAATTGAAAAAAGTTGAAAAAAATTATTTTTCGGACTTAGCCATTTTTCCGGCGTTTATCAGACTTTCAGATAGGGCAAATGTCAGTGAGCGTTCCGATTTCAGTTCCAGAGCGATTCGCCCAATGAGTCCTTGATATTTAGTCGTTTTCAGCCAATATTTTGGATTTTTGAAAATTTCACTTTTTTGTGAAAATATCCACTAAATGAGGGAATAATATGTGTGAGGGTACCCCAGGAGTGTTCCAAATGTGTGTGGGTAGAATATATATCCCACGGGGGTAAAATTGAAAAAAGTTGAAAAAAATTTTTTTGGGAACGAAGTCATTTTTCCAGCGTTTATCAGACTTTCAGATAGGGCAAATGTCAGTGAGCGTTCCGATTTCAGTTCCAGAGCGATTCGCCCAATGAGTCCTTGATATTTACTCATTTTCAGCCAATTTTTTGGATTTTTGAAAAATTCACTTTTTTGTGAAAATATCCACTAAATGAGGGAATAATATTTGTGAGGGTACCCCAGAAGAGTTCCAAATCTGTGTGGGTAGAATATATATCCCACGGGGGTAAAATTGAAAAAAGTTGAAAAAAATTTTTTTTTGGACTGTCATTTTTCCAGCGTTTATCAGACTTTCAGATAGGGCAAATGTCAGAGAGCGTTCCGATTTCAGTTCCAGAGCGATTCGCCCAATGAGTCCTTGATATTTAGTCATTTTCAGCCAATTTTCTGGATTTTTGAAAATTTCACTTTTTTGTGAAAATATCCACTAAATGAGGGAATAATATGTGTGAGGGTAGCCCAGGAAAGTTCCAAATGTGTGTGGGTAGAACATATATCCCACGGGGGTAAAATTGAAAAAAGTTGAAAAAATTTTTTTTTTGGACTGTCATTTTTCCGGCGTTTATCAGACTTTCAGATAGGGCAAATGTCAGTGAGCGTACCGATTTCAGTTCCAGAGCGATTCGCCCAATGAGTCCTTGATATTTAGTTATTTTCAGCCAATTTCTGGATTTTTTAAAAATTCACTTTTTTTGTGAAAATATCCACTAAATGAGGGAATAATATGTGTGAGGGTACCCCAGAAGAGTTCCAAATGTGTGTGGGTAGAATATATATCCCACGGGGGTAAAACTGAAAAAAATTTTTTTTTTTGGCTTAGTCATTTTTCCGGCGTTTATCAGACTTTCAGATAGGGCAAATGTCAGTGAGCGTTCCGATTTCAGTTCCAGAGCGATTCGCCCAATGAGTCCTTGATATTTATTCATTTTCAGCCAATTTTCTGGATTTTTGAAAAATTCACTTTTTTCTGAAAATATCCACTAAATGAGGGAATAATATGTGTGAGGGTACCCCAGGAGAGTTCCAAATGTGTGTGGGTAAAATATATATCCCACGGGGGTAAAATTGAAAAAAGTTGAAAATAATTATTTTTTGGACTTAGCCATTTTTCCGGCGTTTATCAGACTTTCAGATAGGGCAAATGTCAGTGAGCGTTCCGATTTCAGTTCCAGAGCGATTCGCCCAATGAGTCCTTGATATTTAGTCATTTTCAGCCAATTTTCTGAATTTTTGAAAAATTCACTTTTTTGTGAAAATATCCACTAAATGAGGGAAAAATATGTGTGAGGGTAGCCCAGGAGAGTTCCAAATGTGTGAGGGTAGAATATATATCCCACGGGGGTAAAATTGAAAAAAGTTGAAAAATTTTTTTTTTTTTGACTTAGTCATTTTTCCGGCGTTTATCAGACTTTCAGATAGGGCAAATGTCAGTGAGCGTTCCGATTTCAGTTCCAGAGCGATTCGCCCAATGAGTCCTTGATATTTAGTCATTTTCAGCCAATTTTCTGGATTTTTGAAAATTTCACTTTTTTTGTGAAAATATCCACTAAATGAGGGAATAATATGTGTGAGGGTACCCCAGGAGAGTTCCAAAGTGTGTGTGTAAAATATATATCCCACGGGGGTAAAATTGAAAAAAGTTGAAAAAAATTATTTTTCGGACTTAGCCATTTTTCCGGCGTTTATCAGACTTTCAGATAGGGCAAATGTCAGTGAGCGTTCCGATTTCAGTTCCAGAGCGATTCGCCCAATGAGTCCTTGATATTTAGTCGTTTTCAGCCAATATTTTGGATTTTTGAAAATTTCACTTTTTTGTGAAAATATCCACTAAATGAGGGAATAATATGTGTGAGGGTACCCCAGGAGTGTTCCAAATGTGTGTGGGTAGAATATATATCCCACGGGGGTAAAAGTGAAAAAAGTTGAAAAAAAATTTTTTTTTGGACTTAGTCATTTTTCCGGCGTTTATCAGACTTTCAGATAGGGCAAATGTCAGTGAGCGTTCCAATTTCAGTTCCAGAGCGATTCGCCCAATGATTCCTTGATATTTAGTCGTTTTCAGCCAATTTTCTGGATTTTTGAAAAATTCACTTTTTTGTGAAAATATCCACTAAATGAGGGAATAATATGTGTGAGAGTACCCCAGGAGAGTTCCAAATGTGTGTGGGTAAATTATATATCCCACGGGGGTAAAATTGAAAAAAGTTGAAAAAAATTATTTTTTGGACTTAGCCATTTTTCCGGCGTTTATCAGACTTTCAGATAGGGCAAATGTCAGTGAGCGTTCCGATTTCAGTTCCAGAGCGATTCGCCCAATGAGTCCTTGATATTTATTCATTTTCAGCCAATTTTCTGGATTTTTGAAAAATTCACTTTTTTCTGAAAATATCCACTAAATGAGGGAATAATATGTGTGAGGGTACCCCAGGAGAGTTCCAAATGTGTGTGGGTAGAATATATATCCCATGGGGTAAAATTGAAAAAAGTTGAAAAAATTTTTTTTTTTGACTTAGCCATTTTTCCGGCGTTTATCAGACTTTCAGATAGGGCAAATGTCAGTGAGCGTTCCGATTTCAGTTCCAGAGCGATTCGCCCAATGAGTCCTAGATATTTAGTCGTTTTCAGCCAATATTTTGGATTTTTGAAAATTTCACTTTTTTGTGAAAATATCCACTAAATGAGGGAATAATATGTGTGAGGGTACCCCAGAAGAGTTACAAATGTGTGTGGGTAGAATATATATCCAACGGGGGTAAAACTGAAAAAAATTTTTTTTTTTGGCTTAGTCATTTTTCCGGCGTTTATCAGACTTTCAGATAGGGCAAATGTCAGTGAGCGTTCCGATTTCAGTTCCAGAGCGATTCGCCCAATGAGTCCTTGATATTTAGTCATTTTCAGCCAATTTTCTGGATTTTTTAAAAATTCACTTCTTGGTGAAAATATCCACTAAATGAGGTAATAATTTGTGTGAGGGTACCCCAGGAGAGTTCCAAATGTGTGTGGGTAGAATATATATCCCACGGGGGTAAAATTGAAAAAAGTTGAAAAAATTTTTTTTTGGACTTAGTCATTTTTACGGCGTTTATCAGACTTTCAGATAGGGCAAATGTCAGTGAGCGTTCCGATTTCAGTTCCAGAGCGATTCGCCCAATGAGTCCTTGATATTTAATCATTTTCAGCCAATTTTCTGGATTTTTGAAAATTTCACTTTTTTTGTGAAAATATCCACTAAATGAGGGAATAATATGTGTGAGGGTACCCCAGGAGAGTTCCAAAGTGTGTGTGTAAAATATATATCCCACGGGGGTAAAATTGAAAAAAGTTGAAAAAAATTATTTTTCGGACTTAGCCATTTTTCCGGCGTTTATCAGACTTTCAGATAGGGCAAATGTCAGTGAGCGTTCCGATTTCAGTTCCAGAGCGATTCGCCCAATGAGTCCTTGATATTTAGTCGTTTTCAGCCAATATTTTGGATTTTTGAAAATTTCACTTTTTTGTGAAAATATCCACTAAATGAGGGAATAACATGTGTGAGGGTACCCCAGGAGTGTTCCAAATGTGTGTGGGTAGAATATATATCCCTCGGGGGTAAAATTGAAAAAAGTTGAAAAATTTTTTTTTTTGGACTTAGTCATTTTTCCGGCGTTTATCAGACTTTCAGATAGGGCAAATGTCAGTGAGCGTTCCGATTTCAGTTCCAGAGCGATTCGCCCAATGAGTCCTTGATATTTAGTCATTTTCAGCCAATTTTCTGAATTTTTGAAAAATTCACTTTTTTGTGAAAATATCCACTAAATGAGGGAAAAATATGTGTGAGGGTAGCCCAGGAGAGTTCCAAATGTGTGAGGGTAGAATATATATCCCACGGGGGTAAAATTGAAAAAAGTTGAAAAATTTTTTTTTTTTGGACTTAGTCATTTTTCCGGCGTTTATCAGACTTTCAGATAGGGCAAATGTCAGTGAGCGTTCCGATTTCAGTTCCAGAGCGATTCGCCCAATGAGTCCTTGATATTTAGTCATTTTCAGCCAATTTTCTGGATTTTTGAAAATTTCACTTTTTTTGTGAAAATATCCACTAAATGAGGGAATAATATGTGTGAGGGTACCCCAGGAGAGTTCCAAAGTGTGTGTGTAAAATATATATCCCACGGGGGTAAAATTGAAAAAAGTTGAAAAAAATTTTTTTGGGAACTAAGTCATTTTTCCAGCGTTTATCAGACTTTCAGATAGGGCAAATGTCAGTGAGCGTTCCGATTTCAGTTCCAGAGCGATTCGCCCAATGAGTCCTTGATATTTAGTCGTTTTCAGCCAATATTTTGGATTTTTGAAAATTTCACTTTTTGGTGAAAATATCCACTAAATGAGGGAATAATATGTGTGAGAGTACCCCAGGAGAGTTCCAAATGTGTGTGGGTAAATTATATATCCCACGGGGGTAAAATTGAAAAAAGTTGAAAAAAATTATTTTTTGGACTTAGCCATTTTTCCGGCGTTTATCAGACTTTCAGATAGGGCAAATGTCAGTGAGCGTTCCGATTTCAGTTCCAGAGCGATTCGCCCAATGAGTCCTTGATATTTAGTCATTTTCAGCCAATTTCTGGATTTTTGAAAAATTAACTTTTTTGTGAAAATATCCACTAAATGAGGGAATAATATGTGTGAGGGTACCCCAGGAGAGTTCCAAATGTGTGTGGGTAAAATATATATCCCACGGTGGTAAAATTGAAAAAAGTTGAAAATAATTATTTTTTGGACTTAGCCATTTTTCCGGCGTTTATCAGACTTTCAGATAGGGCAAATGTCAGTGAGCGTTCCGATTTCAGTTCCAGAGCGATTCACCCAATGAGTCCTTGATATTTAGTCGTTTTCAGACAATATTTTGGATTTTTGAAAATTTCACTTTTTTGTGAAAATATCCACTAAATGAGGGAATAATATGTGTGAGGGTACCCCAGGAGTGTTCCAAATGTGTGTGGGTAGAATATATATCCCTCGGGGGTAAAATTGAAAAAAGTTGAAAAATTTTTTTTTTTGGACTTAGTCATTTTTCCGGCGTTTATCAGACTTTCAGATAGGGCAAATGTCAGTGAGCGTTCCGATTTCAGTTCCAGAGCGATTCGCCCAATGAGTCCTTGATATTTAGTCATTTTCAGCCAATTTTCTGAATTTTTGAAAAATTCACTTTTTTGTGAAAATATCCACTAAATGAGGGAAAAATATGTGTGAGGGTAGCCCAGGAGAGTTCCAAATGTGTGAGGGTAGAATATATATCCCACGGGGGTAAAATTGAAAAAAGTTGAAAAATTTTTTTTTTTTGGACTTAGTCATTTTTCCGGCGTTTATCAGACTTTCAGATAGGGCAAATGTCAGTGAGCGTTCCGATTTCAGTTCCAGAGCGATTCGCCCAATGAGTCCTTGATATTTAGTCATTTTCAGCCAATTTTCTGGATTTTTGAAAATTTCACTTTTTTTGTGAAAATATCCACTAAATGAGGGAATAATATGTGTGAGGGTACCCCAGGAGAGTTCCAAAGTGTGTGTGTAAAATATATATCCCACGGGGGTAAAATTGAAAAAAGTTGAAAAAAATTTTTTTGGGAACTAAGTCATTTTTCCAGCGTTTATCAGACTTTCAGATAGGGCAAATGTCAGTGAGCGTTCCGATTTCAGTTCCAGAGCGATTCGCCCAATGAGTCCTTGATATTTACTCATTTTCAGCCAATTTTTTTGATTTTTGAAAAATTCACTTTTTTGTGAAAATATCCACTAAATGAGGGAATAATATTTGTGAGGGTACCCCAGAAGAGTTCCAAATGTGTGTGGGTAGAATATATATCCCACGGGGGTAAAACTGAAAAAAGTTGAAAAAAATTTTTTTTTTGGACTTAGTCATTTTTCCGGCGTTTATCAGACTTTCAGATAGGGCAAATGTCAGTGAGCGTTCCGATTTCAGTTCCAGAGCGATTCGCCCAATGAGTCCTTAAAATTTAGTCATTTTCAGCCAATTTTTTGGATTTTTGAAAAATTCACTTTTTTATGAAAATATCCACTAAATGAGGGAATAATATGTGTGAGGGTAGCCCAGGAGAGTTCCAAATGTGTGTGGGTAGAATATATATCCCACGGGGGTAAAACTGAAAAAAGTTGAAAATATTTTTTTTTGGACTTAGTCATTTTTCCGGCGTTTATCAGACTTTCAGATAGGGCAAATGTCAGTGAGCATTCCGATTTCAGTTCCAGAGCGATTCGCCCAATGAGTCTTGATATTTAGTCGTTTTCAGCCAATATATTGGATTTTTGAAAATTTCACTTTTTTGTGAAAATATCCACTAAATGAGGGAATAATATGTGTGAGGGTACCCCAGGAGTGTTCCAAATGTGTGTGGGTAGAATATATATCCCACGGGGGTAAAATTGAAAAAAGTTTAAAAAAATTTTTTTTTGGACTTAGCCATTTTTCCGGCGTTTATCAGACTTTCAGATAGGGCAAATGTCAGTGAGCGTTCCGATTTCAGTGTCAGAGCGATTCGCCCAATGAGTCTTGATATTTAGTCGTTTTCAGCCAATATATTGGATTTTTGAAAATTTCACTTTTTTGTGAAAATATCCACTAAATGAGGGAATAATATGTGTGAGGGTACCCCAGGAGTGTTCCAAATGTGTGTGGGTAGAATATATATCCCACGGGGGTAAAATTGAAAAAAGTTTAAAAAAATTTTTTTTTGGACTTAGCCATTTTTCCGGCGTTTATCAGACTTTCAGATAGGGCAAATGTCAGTGAGCGTTCCGATTTCAGTTCCAGAGCGATTTGCCCAATTAGTCCTTGATATTTAGTCATTTTCAGCCAATTTTCTGGATTTTTTAAAAATTCACTTTTTGGTGAAAATATCCACTAAATGAGGTAATAATTTGTGTGAGTGTACCCCAGGAGAGTTCCAAATGTGTGTGGGTAGAATATATATCCCACGGGGGTAAAACTGAAAAAAGTTGAAAAAAATTTTTTTTTTGGACTTAGTCATTTTTCCGGCGTTTATCAGACTTTCAGATAGGGCAAATGTCAGTGAGCGTTCCGATTTCAGTTCCAGAGCGATTCGCCCAATGAGTCCTTAAAATTTAGTCATTTTCAACCAATTTTTTGGATTTTTGAAAAATTCACTTTTTTGTGAAAATATCCACTAAATGAGGGAATAATATGTGTGAGGGTAGCCCAGGAGAGTTCCAAATGTGTGTGGGTAGAATATATATCCCACGGGGGTAAAACTGAAAAAAGTTGAAAAATTTTTTTTTTGGACTTAGCCATTTTTCTGGCGTTTATCAGACTTTCAGATAGGGCAAATGTCAGTAAGCGTTCCGATTTCAGTTCCAGAGCGATTCGCCCAATGAGTCCTTGATATTTAGTCATTTTCAGCCAATTTTTTGGATTTTTGAAAAATTCACTTTTTTGTGAAAATATCCACTAAATGAGGGAATAATATGTGTGAGGGTAGCCCAGGAGAGTTCCAAATGTGTGTGGGTAGAATATATATCCCACGGGGTAAAATTGAAAAAAGTTGAAAAAAATTTATTTTTGGACTTAGTCATTTTTCCGGCGTTTATCAGACTTTCAGATAAGGCAAATGTCAGTGAGCGATCCGATTTCAGTTCCAGAGCGATTCGCCCAATGAGTCCTTGATATTTAGTCATTTTCAGCCAATTTTCTGGATTTTTTAAAAATTCACTTCTTGGTGAAAATATCCACTAAATGAGGTAATAATTTGTGTGAGGGTACCCCAGGAGTGTTCCAAATGTGTGTGGGTAGAATATATATCCCACGGGGGTAAAATTGAAAAAAGTTGAAAAAATTTTTTTTTGGACTAAGCCATTTTTACGGCGTTTATCAGACTTTCAGATAGGGCAAATGTCAGTGAGCGTTCCGATTTCAGTTCCAGAGTGATTCGCCCAATGAGTCTTGATATTTAGTCGTTTTTAGCCAATATTTTGGATTTTTGAAAATTTCACTTTTTTGTGAAAATATCCACTAAATGAGGGAATAATATGTGTGAGGGTACCCCAGAAGAGTTCCAAATGTGTGTGGGTAGAATATATATCCCACGGGGGTAAAACTGAAAAAAGTTGAAAAAAATTATTTTTTTTTGGCTTAGTCATTTTTCCGGCGTTTATCAGACTTTCAGATAGGGCAAATGTCAGTGAGCGTTCTGATTTCAGTTCCAGAGCGATTCGCCCAATGAGTCCTTGATATTTAGTCATTTTCAGCCAATTTTCTGGATTTTTGAAAAATTCACTTTTTGGTGAAAATATACATTAAATGAGGGAATAATATGTGTGAGGGTAGCCCAGGAGAGTTCCAAATGTGTGTGGGTAGAATATATATCCCATGGGGTAAAATTGAAAAAAGTTGAAAAAAATTTATTTTTGGACTTAGCCATTTTTCCGGCGTTTATCAGACTTTCAGATAGGGCAAATGTCAGTGAGCATTCCGATTTCACATCCAGAGCGATTCTCCCAATGAGTCCTTGATATTTAGTCATTTTCAGCCAATTTCTGGATTTTTGAAAAATAAACTTTTTTGTGAAAATATCCACTAAATGAGGGAATAATATGTGTGAGGGTACCCCAGGAGTGTTCCAAATGTGTGTGTGTAGAATATATATCCCACGGGGGTAAAATTGAAAAAAGTTGAAAAAATTTTTTTTTGGACTTAGCCATTTTTACGGCGTTTATCAGACTTTCAGATAGGGCAAATGTCAGTGAGCGTTCCGATTTCAGTTCCAGAGCGATTCGCCCAATGAGTCTTGATATTTAGTCGTTTTCAGCCAATATTTTGGATTTTTGAAAATTTCACTTTTTTGTGAAAATATACACTAAATGAGGGAATAATATGTGTGAGGGTACCCCAGAAGAGTTCCAAATGTGTGTGGGTAGAATATATATCCCACGGGGGTAAAACTGAAAAAAGTTGAAAAAATTTTTTTTTTTTGGCTTAGTCATTTTTCCGGCGTTTATCAGACTTTCAGATAGGGCAAATGTCAGTGAGCGTTCTGATTTCAGTTCCAGAGCGATTCGCCCACTGAGTCCTTGATATTTAGTCATTTTCAGCCAATTTTCTGGATTTTTGAAAAATTCACTTTTTGGTGAAAATATACACTAAATGAGGGAATAATATGTGTGAGGGTAGCCCAGGAGAGTTCCAAATGTGTGTTGGTAGAATATATATCCCACGGGGGTAAAACTGAAGAAAGTTGAAAAATATTTTTTTTTGGACTTAGTCATTTTTCCGGCGTTTATCAGACTTTCAGATAGGGCAAATGTCAGTGAGCGTTCCGATTTCAGTTCCAGAGCGATTCGCCCAATGAGTCTTGATATTTAGTCGTTTTCAGCCAATATATTGGATTTTTGAAAATTTCACTTTTTTGTGAAAATATCCACTAAATGAGGGAATAATATGTGTGAGGGTACCCCAGAAGAGTTCCAAATGTGTGTGGGTAGAATATATATCCCACGGGGGTAAAACTGAAAAAAATTTTTTTTTTTGGCTTAGTAATTTTTCCGGCGTTTATCAGACTTTTAGATAGGGCAAATGTCAGTGAGCGTTCTGATTTCAGTTCCAGAGCGATTCGCCCAATGAGTCCTTGATATTTAGTCATTTTCAGCCAATTTTCTGGATTTTTGAAAAATTCACTTTTTGGTGAAAATATACACTAAATGAGGGAATAATATGTGTGAGGGTAGCCCAGGAGAGTTCCAAATGTGTGTGGGTAGAATATATATCCCAAGGGGGTAAAACTGAAAAAAGTTGAAAATATTTTTTTTTGGACTTAGTCATTTTTCCGGCGTTTATCAGACTTTCAGATAGGGCAAATGTCAGTGAGCATTCCGATTTCAGTTCCAGAGCGATTCGCCCAATGAGTCTTGATATTTAGTCGTTTTCAGCCAATATATTGGATTTTTGAAAATTTCACTTTTTTGTGAAAATATCCACTAAATGAGGGAATAATATGTGTGAGGGTAGCCCAGGAGAGTTCCAAATGTGTGTGGGTAGAATATATATCCCACGGGGGTAAAACTGAAAAAAGTTGAAAAATTTTTTTTTGTGGACTTAGTCATTTTTCCGGCGTTTATCAGACTTTCAGATAGGGCAAATGTCAGTAAGCGTTCCGATTTCAGTTCCAGAGCGATTCGCCCAATGAGTCCTTGATATTTAGTCATTTTCAGCCAATTTTTTGGATTTTTGAAAAATTCACTTTTTTGTGAAAATATCCACTAAATGAGGGAATAATATGTGTGAGGGTAGCCCAGGAGAGTTCCAAATGTGTGTGGGTAGAATATATATCCCACGGGGTAAAATTGAAAAAAGTTGAAAAAAATTAATTTTTGGACTTAGTCATTTTTCCGGCGTTTATCAGACTTTCAGATAGGGCAAATGTCAGTGAGCGTTCCGATTTCAGTTCCAGAGCGATTCGCCCAATGAGTCCTTGATATTTAGTCATTTTCAGCCAATTTTCTGGATTTTTTAAAAATTCACTTCTTGGTGAAAATATCCACTAAATGAGGTAATAATTTGTGTGAGGGTACCCCAGGAGTTTTCCAAATGTGTGTGGGTAGAATATATATCCCACGGGGGTAAAATTGAAAAAAGTTGAAAAAATTTTTTTTTGGACTAAGCCATTTTTACGGCGTTTATCAGACTTTCAGATAGGGCAAATGTCAGTGAGCGTTCCGATTTCAGTTCCAGAGTGATTCGCCCAATGAGTCTTGATATTTAGTCGTTTTTAGCCAATATTTTGGATTTTTGAAAATTTCACTTTTTTGTGAAAATATCCACTAAATGAGGGAATAATATGTGTGAGGGTACCCCAGAAGAGTTCCAAATGTGTGTGGGTAGAATATATATCCCACGGGGGTAAAACTGAAAAAAGTTGAAAAAAATTATTTTTTTTTGGCTTAGTCATTTTTCCGGCGTTTATCAGACTTTCAGATAGGGCAAATGTCAGTGAGCGTTCTGATTTCAGTTCCAGAGCGATTCGCCCAATGAGTCCTTGATATTTAGTCATTTTCAGACAATTTTCTGGATTTTTGAAAAATTCACTTTTTGGTGAAAATATACATTAAATGAGGGAATAATATGTGTGAGGGTAGCCCAGGAGAGTTCCAAATGTGTGTGGGTAGAATATATATCCCATGGGGTAAAATTGAAAAAAGTTGAAAAAAATTTATTTTTGGACTTAGCCATTTTTCCGGCGTTTATCAGACTTTCAGATAGGGCAAATGTCAGTGAGCATTTCGATTTCACATCCAGAGCGATTCTCCCAATGAGTCCTTGATATTTAGTCATTTTCAGCCAATTTCTGGATTTTTGAAAAATAAACTTTTTTGTGAAAATATCCACTAAATGAGGGAATAATATGTGTGAGGGTACCCCAGGAGTGTTCCAAATGTGTGTGGGTAGAATATATATCCCACGGGGGTAAAATTGAAAAAAGTTGAAAAAATTTTTTTTTGGACTTAGCCATTTTTACGGCGTTTATCAGACTTTCAGATAGGGCAAATGTCAGTGAGCGTTCCGATTTCAGTTCCAGAGCGATTCGCCCAATGAGTCTTGATATTTAGTCGTTTTCAGCCAATATTTTGGATTTTTGAAAATTTCACTTTTTTGTGAAAATATACACTAAATGAGGGAATAATATGTGTGAGGGTACCCCAGAAGAGTTCCAAATGTGTGTGGGTAGAATATATATCCCACGGGGGTAAAACTGAAAAAAGTTGAAAAAAATTTTTTTTTTTGGCTTAGTCATTTTTCCGGCGTTTATCAGACTTTCAGATAGGGCAAATGTCAGTGAGCGTTCTGATTTCAGTTCCAGAGCGATTCGCCCACTGAGTCCTTGATATTTAGTCATTTTCAGCCAATTTTCTGGATTTTTGAAAAATTCACTTTTTGGTGAAAATATACACTAAATGAGGGAATAATATGTGTGAGGGTAGCCCAGGAGAGTTCCAAATGTGTGTTGGTAGAATATATATCCCACGGGGGTAAAACTGAAGAAAGTTGAAAAATATTTTTTTTTGGACTTAGTCATTTTTCCGGCGTTTATCAGACTTTCAGATAGGGCAAATGTCAGTGAGCGTTCCGATTTCAATTCCAGAGCGATTCGCCCAATGAGTCTTGATATTTAGTCGTTTTCAGCCAATATATTGGATTTTTGAAAATTTCACTTTTTTGTGAAAATATCCACTAAATGAGGGAATAATATGTGTGAGGGTACCCCAGAAGAGTTCCAAATGTGTGTGGGTAGAATATATATCCCACGGGGGTAAAACTGAAAAAAGTTGAAAAAAATTTTTTTTTTTGGCTTAGTAATTTTTCCGGCGTTTATCAGACTTTTAGATAGGGCAAATGTCAGTGAGCGTTCTGATTTCAGTTCCAGAGCGATTCGCCCAATGAGTCCTTGATATTTAGTCATTTTCAGCCAATTTTCTGGATTTTTGAAAAATTCACTTTTTGGTGAAAATATACACTAAATGAGGGAATAATATGTGTGAGGGTAGCCCAGGAGAGTTCCAAATGTGTGTGGGTAGAATATATATCCCAAGGGGGTAAAACTGAAAAAAGTTGAAAATATTTTTTTTTGGACTTAGTCATTTTTCCGGCGTTTATCAGACTTTCAGATAGGGCAAATGTCAGTGAGCATTCCGATTTCAGTTCCAGAGCGATTCGCCCAATGAGTCTTGATATTTAGTCGTTTTCAGCCAATATATTGGATTTTTGAAAATTTCACTTTTTTGTGAAAATATCCACTAAATGAGGGAATAATATGTGTGAGGGTAGCCCAGGAGAGTTCCAAATGTGTGTGGGTAGAATATATATCCCACGGGGGTAAAACTGAAAAAAGTTGAAAAATTTTTTTTTGTGGACTTAGTCATTTTTCCGGCGTTTATCAGACTTTCAGATAGGGCAAATGTCAGTAAGCGTTCCGATTTCAGTTCCAGAGCGATTCGCCCAATGAGTCCTTGATATTTAGTCATTTTCAGCCAATTTTTTGGATTTTTGAAAAATTCACTTTTTTGTGAAAATATCCACTAAATGAGGGAATAATATGTGTGAGGGTAGCCCAGGAGAGTTCCAAATGTGTGTGGGTAGAATATATATCCCACGGGGTAAAATTGAAAAAAGTTGAAAAAAATTAATTTTTGGACTTAGTCATTTTTCCGGCGTTTATCAGACTTTCAGATAGGGCAAATGTCAGTGAGCGTTCCGATTTCAGTTCCAGAGCGATTCGCCCAATGAGTCCTTGATATTTAGTCATTTTCAGCCAATTTTCTGGATTTTTTAAAAATTCACTTCTTGGTGAAAATATCCACTAAATGAGGTAATAATTTGTGTGAGGGTACCCCAGGAGTTTTCCAAATGTGTGTGGGTAGAATATATATCCCACGGGGGTAAAATTGAAAAAAGTTGAAAAAATTTTTTTTTGGACTAAGCCATTTTTACGGCGTTTATCAGACTTTCAGATAGGGCAAATGTCAGTGAGCGTTCCGATTTCAGTTCCAGAGTGATTCGCCCAATGAGTCTTGATATTTAGTCGTTTTTAGCCAATATTTTGGATTTTTGAAAATTTCACTTTTTTGTGAAAATATCCACTAAATGAGGGAATAATATGTGTGAGGGTACCCCAGAAGAGTTCCAAATGTGTGTGGGTAGAATATATATCCCACGGGGGTAAAACTGAAAAAAGTTGAAAAAAATTATTTTTTTTTGGCTTAGTCATTTTTCCGGCGTTTATCAGACTTTCAGATAGGGCAAATGTCAGTGAGCGTTCTGATTTCAGTTCCAGAGCGATTCGCCCAATGAGTCCTTGATATTTAGTCATTTTCAGCCAATTTTCTGGATTTTTGAAAAATTCACTTTTTGGTGAAAATATACATTAAATGAGGGAATAATATGTGTGAGGGTAGCCCAGGAGAGTTCCAAATGTGTGTGGGTAGAATATATATCCCATGGGGTAAAATTGAAAAAAGTTGAAAAAAATTTATTTTTGGACTTAGCCATTTTTCCGGCGTTTATCAGACTTTCAGATAGGGCAAATGTCAGTGAGCATTTCGATTTCACATCCAGAGCGATTCTCCCAATGAGTCCTTGATATTTAGTCATTTTCAGCCAATTTCTGGATTTTTGAAAAATAAACTTTTTTGTGAAAATATCCACTAAATGAGGGAATAATATGTGTGAGGGTACCCCAGAAGAGTTCCAAATGTGTGTGGGTAGAATATATATCCCACGGGGGTAAAACTGAAAAAAGTTGAAAAAAATTTTTTTTTTTGGCTTAGTCATTTTTCCGGCGTTTATCAGACTTTCAGATAGGGCAAATGTCAGTGAGCGTTCTGATTTCAGTTCCAGAGCGATTCGCCCACTGAGTCCTTGATATTTAGTCATTTTCAGCCAATTTTCTGGATTTTTGAAAAATTCACTTTTTGGTGAAAATATACACTAAATGAGGGAATAATATGTGTGAGGGTAGCCCAGGAGAGTTCCAAATGTGTGTTGGTAGAATATATATCCCACGGGGGTAAAACTGAAGAAAGTTGAAAAATATTTTTTTTTGGACTTAGTCATTTTTCCGGCGTTTATCAGACTTTCAGATAGGGCAAATGTCAGTGAGCGTTCCGATTTCAGTTCCAGAGCGATTCGCCCAATGAGTCTTGATATTTAGTCGTTTTCAGCCAATATATTGGATTTTTGAAAATTTCACTTTTTTGTGAAAATATCCACTAAATGAGGGAATAATATGTGTGAGGGTACCCCAGGAGTTTTCCAAATGTGTGTGGGTAGAATATATATCCCACGGGGGTAAAGTTGAAAAAATTTTTTTTTTGGACTTAGCCATTTTTCCGGCGTTTATCAGACTTTCAGATAGGGCAAATGTCAGTGAGCGTTCCGATTTCAGTTCCAGAGCGATTCGCCCAATGAGTCCGTGATATTTAGTCATTTTCAGCCAATTTCTGGATTTTTGAAAAATAAACTTTTTTGTGAAAATATCCACTAAATGAGGGAATAATATGTGTGAGGGTACCCCAGGAGTGTTCCAAATGTGTGTGGGTAGTATATATATCCCACGGGGGTAAAATTGAAAAAAGTTGAAACATTTTTTTTGGACTTAGCCATTTTTACGGCGTTTATCAGACTTTCAGATAGGGCAAATGTCAGTGAGCGTTCCGATTTCAGTTCCAGAGCGATTCGCCCAATGAGTCTTGATATTTAGTCGTTTTCAGCCAATATTTTGGATTTTTGAAAATTTCACTTTTTTGTGAAAATATCCACTAAATGAGGGAATAATATGTGTGAGGGTACCCCAGAAGAGTTCCAAATGTGTGTGGGTAGAATATATATCCCACGGGGGTAAAACTGAAAAAAGTTGAAAAAAATTTTTTTTTTTGGCTTAGTAATTTTTCCTGCGTTTATCAGACTTTCAGATAGGGCAAATGTCAGTGAGTGTTCTGATTTCAGTTCCAGAGCGATTCGCCCAATGAGTCCTTGATATTTAGTCATTTTCAGCCAATTTTCTGGATTTTTGAAAAATTCACTTTTTGGTGAAAATATACACTAAATGAGGGAATAATATGTGTGAGGGTAGCCCAGGAGAGTTCCAAATGTGTGTGGGTAGAATATATATCCCACGGGGGTAAAACTGAAAAAAGTTGAAAAATATTTTTTTTTGGACTTAGTCATTTTTCCGGCGTTTATCAGACTTTCAGATAGGGCAAATGTCAGTGAGCGTTCCGATTTCAGTTCCAGAGCGATTCGCCCAATGAGTCTTGATATTTAGTCGTTTTCAGCCAATATATTGGATTTTTGAAAATTTCACTTTTTTGTGAAAATATCCACTAAATGAGGGAATAATATGTGTGAGGGTAGCCCAGGAGAGTTCCAAATGTGTGTGGGTAGAATATATATCCCACGGGGGTAAAACTGAAAAAAGTTGAAAAAAAATTTTTTTTTTGGCTTAGTCATTTTTCCGGCGTTTATCAGACTTTCAGATAGGGCAAATGTCAGTAAGCGTTCCGATTTCAGTTCCAGAGCGATTCGCCCAATGATTCCTTGATATTTAGTCATTTTCAGCCAATTTTCTGGATTTTTGAAAAATTCACTTTTTGGTGAAAATATACACTAAATGAGGGAATAATATGTGTGAGGGTACCCCAGAAGAGTTCCAAATGTGTGTGGGTAGAATATATATCCCACGGGGGTAAAACTGAAAAAAGTTGAAAAAAAATTTTTTTTTTGGCTTAGTCATTTTTCCGGCCTTTTATCAGACTTTCAGATAGGGCAAATGTCAGTGAGCGTTCCGATTTCAGTTCCAGAGCGATTCGCCCAATGAGTCCTTGATATTTAGTCATTTTCAGCCAATTTTATGGATTTTTTAAAAATTCACTTTTTGGTGAAAATATCCACTTAATGAGGTAATAATTTGTGTGAGGGTACCCCAGGAGAGTTCCAAATGTGTGTGGGTAGAATATATATCCCACGGGGGTAAAACTGAAAAAAGTTGAAAAAAATTTTTTTTTTGGACTTAGTCATTTTTCCGGCGTTTATCAGACTTTCAGATAGGGCAAATGTCAGTGAGCGTTCCGATTTCAGTTCCAGAGCGATTCGCCCAATGAGTCCTTGATATTTAGTCATTTTCAGCCAATTTCTGGATTTTTGAAAAATAAACTTTTTTGTGAAAATATCCACTAAATGAGGGAATAATATGTGTGACGGTAGCCAGGAGAGTTCCAAATGTGTGTGGGTAGAATATATATCCCACGGGGGTAAAACTGAAAAAAGTTGAAAACAATTTTTTTTTTTTGCTTAGTCATTTTTCTGGCGTTTATCAGACTTTCAGATAGGGCAAATGTCAGTGAGCGTTCCGATTTCAGTTCCAGAGTGATTCGCCCAATGAGTCCTTGATATTTAGTCATTTTCAGCCAATTTTCTGGATTTTTGAAAAATTCCCTTTTTGGTGAAAATATACACTAAATGAGGGAATAATATGTGTGAGGGTAGCCCAGGAGAGTTCCAAATGTGTGTGGGTAGAATATATATCCCACGGGGTAAAATTGAAAAAAGTTGAAAAAAATTTATTTTTGGACTTAGTCATTTTTCCGGCGTTTATCAGACTTTCAGATAGGGCAAATGTCAGTGAGCGTTCCGATTTCAGTTCCAGAGCGATTCGCCCAATGAGTCCTTGATATTTAGTCATTTTCAGCCTATTTTCTGGATTTTTGAAAAATTCACTTTTTTGCGAAAATATAGACTAAATGAGGGAATAATATGTGTGAGGGTACCCCAGGAGTGTTCCAAATGTGTGTGGGTAGAATGTATATCCCACGGGGGTAAAACTGAAAATAGTTGAAAAAATTTTTTTTTTTGGACTTAGTCATTTTTCTGGCGTTTAACAGACTTTCAGATAGGGCAAATGTCAGTGAGCGTTCCGATTTCAGTTCCAGAGTGATTCGCCCAATGAGTCCTTGATATTTAGTCGTTTTCAGCCAATTTTCTGGATTTTTGAAAAATTCACTTTTTTGTGAAAATATCCACTAAATGAGGGAATAATTTGTGTGAGGGTACCCCAGGAGTGTTCCAAATGTGTGTGGGTAGAATATATATCCCACGGGGGTAAAATTGAAAAAAGTTGAAAAAATTTTTTTTTTTGGACTTAGCCATTTTTACGGCGTTTTTTCAGACTTTCAGATAGGGCAAATGTCAGTGAGCGTTCCGATTTCAGTTCGAGATCGATTCACCCAATGAGTCTTGATATTTAGTCGTTTTCAGACAATATTTTGGATTTTTGAAAATTTCACTTTTTTGTGAAAATATCCACTAAATGAGGGAATAATATGTGTGAGGGTACCCCTGAAGAGTTGTAAATGTGTGTGGGTAGAATACATATCCCACGGGGGTAAAACTGAAAAAAGTTGAAAACAATTTTTTTTTTTTGCTTAGTCATTGTTCTGGCGTTTATCAGACTTTCAGATAGGGCAAATGTCGGTGAGCGTTCCGATTTCAGTTCCAGAGCGATTCGCCCAATGAGTCCTTGATATTTAGTCATTTTCAGCCAATATTTTGATTTTTGAAAATTTCACTTTTTTGTGAAAATATCCACTAAATGGGGGAATAATATGTGTGAGGGTACCCCAGGAGAGTTACAAATGTGTGTGGGTAGAATATATATCCCACGGGGGTAAAATTGAAAAAAGTTGAAAAATTTTTTTTTTTTGGACTCAGCCATTTTTACGGCGTTTATCAGACTTTCAGATAGGGCAAATGTCAGTGAGCGTTCCGATTTCAATTCCAGAGCGATTCGCCCAATGAGTCCTTGATATTTAGTCATTTTCAGCCAATTTTCTGGATTTTTGAAAAATTCACTTTTTTGTGAAAATATCCACTAAATGAGGTAATAATTTGTGTGAGGGTACCCCAGGAGAGTTCCAAATGTGTGTGGGTAGAATATATATCCCACGGGGTAAAATTGAAAAAAGTTGAAAAAAATTTATTTTTGGACTTAGTCATTTTTCCGGCGTTTATCAGACTTTCAGATAGGGCAAATGTCAGTGAGCGTTCCGATTTCAGTTCCAGAGCGATTCGCCCAATGAGTCCTTGATATTTAGTCATTTTCAGCCAATTTTCTGGATTTTTGAAAAATTCACTTTTTGGTGAAAATATCCACTAAATGAGGTAATAATTTGTGTGAGGGTACCAGGAGTGTTCCAAATGTGTGTGGGTAGAATATATATCCCACGGGGGTAAAACTGAAAATAGTTGAAAAATATTTTTTTTTTGGACTTAGTCATTTTTCTGGCGTTTAACAGACTTTCAGATAGGGCAAATGTCAGTGAGCGTTCCGATTTCAGTTCCAGAGCGATTGGCCCAATGAGTCCTTGATATTTAGTCATTTTCAGCCAATATTTTGATTTTTGAAAATTTCACTTTTTTGTGAAAATATCCACTAAATGGGGGAATAATATGTGTGAGGGTAGCCCAGGAGAGTTCCAAATGTGTGTGTGTAGAATATATATCCCACGGGGGTAAAACTGAAAAAAAAATTTTTTTTGGACTTAGTCATTTTTCCGGCGTTTATCAGACTTTCAGATAGGGCAAATGTCAGTGAGCGTTCCGATTTCAGTTCCAGAGCGATTCGCCCAATGAGTCCTTGATATTTAGTCATTTTCAGCCAATTTTCTGGATTTTTGAAAAATTCACTTTTTTGTGAAAATATCCACTAAATGAGGTAATAATTTGTGTGAGGGTACCCCAGGAGAGTTCCAAATGTGTGTGGGTAGAATATATATCCCACGGGGGTAAAACTGAAAAAAGTTGAAAAAAATTTTTTTTTTGGACTTAGCCATTTTTACGGCGTTTATCAGACTTTCAGATAGGGCAAATGTCAGTGAGCGTTCCGATTTCAATTCCAGAGCGATTCGCCCAATGAGTCCTTGATATTTAGTCATTTTCAGCCAATTTTCTGGATTTTTGAAAAATTCACTTTTTTGTGAAAATATCCACTAAATGAGGTAATAATTTGTGTGAGGGTACCCCAGGAGAGTTCCAAATGTGTGTGGGTAGAATATATATCCCACGGGGTAAAATTGAAAAAAGTTGAAAAAAATTTATTTTTGGACTTAGTCATTTTTTCGGCGTTTATCAGACTTTCAGATAGGGCAAATGTCAGTGAGCGTTCCGATTTCAGTTCCAGAGCGATTCGCCCAATGAGTCCTTGATATTTAGTCATTTTCAGCCAATTTTCTGGATTTTTGAAAAATTCACTTTTTTGTGAAAATATCCACTAAATGAGGGAATAATTTGTGTGAGGGTACCCCAGGAGTGTTCCAAATGTGTGTGGGTAGAATATATATCCCACGGGGGTAAAATTGAAAAAAGTTGAAAAAATTTTTTTTTTTGGACTTAGCCATTTTTACGGCGTTTTTTCAGACTTTCAGATAGGGCAAATGTCAGTGAGCGTTCCGATTTCAGTTCCAGATCGATTCACCCAATGAGTCTTGATATTTAGTCGTTTTCAGCCAATATTTTGGATTTTTGAAAATTTCACTTTTTTGTGAAAATATCCACTAAATGAGGGAATAATATGTGTGAGGGTACCCCTGAAGAGTTGTAAATGTGTGTGGGTAGAATATATATCCCACGGGGGTAAAACTGAAAAAAGTTGAAAACAATTTTTTTTTTTTGCTTAGTCATTTTTCTGGCGTTTATCAGACTTTCAGATAGGGCAAATGTCAGTGAGCGTTCCGATTTCAGTTCCAGAGCGATTCGCCCAATGAGTCCTTGATATTTAGTCATTTTCAGCCAATATTTTGATTTTTGAAAATTTCACTTTTTTGTGAAAATATCCACTAAATGGGGGAATAATATGTGTGAGGGTACCCCAGGAGAGTTACAAATGTGTGTGGGTAGAATATATATCCCATGGGGTAAAATTGAAAAAAGTTGAAAAAAATTTATTTTTGGACTTAGTCATTTTTCCGGCGTTTATCAGACTTTCAGATAGGGCAAATGTCAGTGAGCGTTCCGATTTCAGTTCCAGAGCGATTCGCCCAATGAGTCCTTGATATTTAGTCATTTTCAGCCAATTTTCTGGATTTTTGAAAAATTCACTTTTTTGTGAAAATATCCACTAAATGAGGTAATACTTTGTGTGAGGGTACCCCAGGAGAGTTCCAAATGTGTGTGGGTAGAATATATATCCCACGGGGATAAAACTGAAAAAAGTTGAAAAAAATTTTTTTTTTGGACTTAGTAATTTTTCCGGCGTTTATCAGACTTTCAGATAGGGCAAATGTCAGTGAGCGTTCCGATTTCAGTTCCAGAGCGATTCGCCCAATGAGTCCTTGATATTTAGTCGTTTTCAGCCAATATTTTGGATTTTTGAAAATTTCACTTTTTTGTGAAAATATCCACTAAATGAGGGAATAATATGTGTGAGGGTACCCCAGGAGTGTTCCAAATGTGTGTGGGTACAATATATATCCCACGGGGGTAAAATTGAAAAAAGTTGAAAAAAATTTTTTTTTTGGACTCAGCCATTTTTACGGCGTTTATCAAACTTTCAGATAGGGCAAATGTCAGTGAGCGTTCCGATTTCAATTCCAGAGCGATTCGCCCAATGAGTCCTTGATATTTAGTCATTTTCAGCCAATTTTCTGGATTTTTGAAAAATTCACTTTTTTGTGAAAATATCCACTAAATGAGGTAATAATTTGTGTGAGGGTACCCCAGGAGAGTTCCAAATGTGTGTGGGTAGAATATATATCCCACGGGGGTAAAATTGAAAAAAGTTGAAAAAAATTTTTTTTTTGGACTTAGTCATTTTTCCGGCGTTTATCAGACTTTCAGATAGGGCAAATGTCAGTGAGCGTTCCGATTTCAGTTCCAGAGCGATTCGCCCAATGAGTCCTTGATATTTAGTCATTTTCAGCCAATTTCTGGATTTTTGAAAAATAAACTTTTTTGTGAAAATATCCACTAAATGAGGGAATAATATGTGTGACGGTAGCCAGGAGAGTTCCAAATGTGTGTGGGTAGAATATATATCCCACGGGGGTAAAACTGAAAAAAGTTGAAAACAATTTTTTTTTTTGCTTAGTCATTTTTCTGGCGTTTATCAGACTTTCAGATAGGGCAAATGTCAGTGAGCGTTCCGATTTCAGTTCCAGAGTGATTCGCCCAATGAGTCCTTGATATTTAGTCATTTTCAGCCAATTTTCTGGATTTTTGAAAAATTCCCTTTTTGGTGAAAATATACACTAAATGAGGGAATAATATGTGTGAGGGTAGCCCAGGAGAGTTCCAAATGTGTGTGGGTAGAATATATATCCCACGGGGTAAAATTGAAAAAAGTTGAAAAAAATTTATTTTTGGACTTAGTCATTTTTCCGGCGTTTATCAGACTTTCAGATAGGGCAAATGTCAGTGAGCGTTCCGATTTCAGTTCCAGAGCGATTCGCCCAATGAGTCCTTGATATTTAGTCATTTTCAGCCTATTTTCTGGATTTTTGAAAAATTCACTTTTTTGCGAAAATATAGACTAAATGAGGGAATAATATGTGTGAGGGTACCCCAGGAGTGTTCCAAATGTGTGTGGGTAGAATGTATATCCCACGGGGGTAAAACTGAAAATAGTTGAAAAAATTTTTTTTTTTGGACTTAGTCATTTTTCTTCCGTTTAACAGACTTTCAGATAGGGCAAATGTCAGTGAGCGTTCCGATTTCAGTTCCAGAGTGATTCGCCCAATGAGTCCTTGATATTTAGTCGTTTTCAGCCAATTTTCTGGATTTTTGAAAAATTCACTTTTTTGTGAAAATATCCACTAAATGAGGGAATAATTTGTGTGAGGGTACCCCAGGAGTGTTCCAAATGTGTGTGGGTAGAATATATATCCCACGGGGGTAAAATTGAAAAAAGTTGAAAAAATTTTTTTTTTTGGACTTAGCCATTTTTACGGCGTTTTTTCAGACTTTCAGATAGGGCAAATGTCAGTGAGCGTTCCGATTTCAGTTCGAGATCGATTCACCCAATGAGTCTTGATATTTAGTCGTTTTCAGACAATATTTTGGATTTTTGAAAATTTCACTTTTTTGTGAAAATATCCACTAAATGAGGGAATAATATGTGTGAGGGTACCCCTGAAGAGTTGTAAATGTGTGTGGGTAGAATACATATCCCACGGGGGTAAAACTGAAAAAAGTTGAAAACAATTTTTTTTTTTTGCTTAGTCATTTTTCTGGCGTTTATCAGACTTTCAGATAGGGCAAATGTCGGTGAGCGTTCCGATTTCAGTTCCAGAGCGATTCGCCCAATGAGTCCTTGATATTTAGTCATTTTCAGCCAATATTTTGATTTTTGAAAATTTCACTTTTTTGTGAAAATATCCACTAAATGGGGGAATAATATGTGTGAGGGTACCCCAGGAGAGTTACAAATGTGTGTGGGTAGAATATATATCCCACGGGGGTAAAATTGAAAAAAGTTGAAAAATTTTTTTTTTTTGGACTCAGCCATTTTTACGGCGTTTATCAGACTTTCAGATAGGGCAAATGTCAGTGAGCGTTCCGATTTCAATTCCAGAGCGATTCGCCCAATGAGTCCTTGATATTTAGTCATTTTCAGCCAATTTTCTGGATTTTTGAAAAATTCACTTTTTTGTGAAAATATCCACTAAATGAGGTAATAATTTGTGTGAGGGTACCCCAGGAGAGTTCCAAATGTGTGTGGGTAGAATATATATCCCACGGGGTAAAATTGAAAAAAGTTGAAAAAAATTTATTTTTGGACTTAGTCATTTTTCCGGCGTTTATCAGACTTTCAGATAGGGCAAATGTCAGTGAGCGTTCCGATTTCAGTTCCAGAGCGATTCGCCCAATGAGTCCTTGATATTTAGTCATTTTCAGCCAATTTTCTGGATTTTTGAAAAATTCACTTTTTGGTGAAAATATCCACTAAATGAGGTAATAATTTGTGTGAGGGTACCCCAGGAGTGTTCCAAATGTGTGTGGGTAGAATATATATCCCACGGGGGTAAAACTGAAAATAGTTGAAAAATATTTTTTTTTTGGACTTAGTCATTTTTCTGGCGTTTAACAGACTTTCAGATAGGGCAAATGTCAGTGAGCGTTCCGATTTCAGTTCCAGAGCGATTGGCCCAATGAGTCCTTGATATTTAGTCATTTTCAGCCAATATTTTGATTTTTGAAAATTTCACTTTTTTGTGAAAATATCCACTAAATGGGGGAATAATATGTGTGAGGGTAGCCCAGGAGAGTTCCAAATGTGTGTGTGTAGAATATATATCCCACGGGGGTAAAACTGAAAAAAAAATTTTTTTTGGACTTAGTCATTTTTCCGGCGTTTATCAGACTTTCAGATAGGGCAAATGTCAGTGAGCGTTCCGATTTCAGTTCCAGAGCGATTCGCCCAATGAGTCCTTGATATTTAGTCATTTTCAGCCAATTTTCTGGATTTTTGAAAAATTCACTTTTTTGTGAAAATATCCACTAAATGAGGTAATAATTTGTGTGAGGGTACCCCAGGAGAGTTCCAAATGTGTGTGGGTAGAATATATATCCCACGGGGGTAAAACTGAAAAAAGTTGAAAAAAATTTTTTTTTTGGACTTAGCCATTTTTACGGCGTTTATCAGACTTTCAGATAGGGCAAATGTCAGTGAGCGTTCCGATTTCAATTCCAGAGCGATTCGCCCAATGAGTCCTTGATATTTAGTCATTTTCAGCCAATTTTCTGGATTTTTGAAAAATTCACTTTTTTGTGAAAATATCCACTAAATGAGGTAATAATTTGTGTGAGGGTACCCCAGGAGAGTTCCAAATGTGTGTGGGTAGAATATATATCCCACGGGGTAAAATTGAAAAAAGTTGAAAAAAATTTATTTTTGGACTTAGTCATTTTTTCGGCGTTTATCAGACTTTCAGATAGGGCAAATGTCAGTGAGCGTTCCGATTTCAGTTCCAGAGCGATTCGCCCAATGAGTCCTTGATATTTAGTCATTTTCAGCCAATTTTCTGGATTTTTGAAAAATTCACTTTTTTGTGAAAATATCCACTAAATGAGGGAATAATTTGTGTGAGGGTACCCCAGGAGTGTTCCAAATGTGTGTGGGTAGAATATATATCCCACGGGGTTAAAATTGAAAAAAGTTGAAAAAATTTTTTTTTTTGGACTTAGCCATTTTTACGGCGTTTTTTCAGACTTTCAGATAGGGCAAATGTCAGTGAGCGTTCCGATTTCAGTTCCAGATCGATTCACCCAATGAGTCTTGATATTTAGTCGTTTTCAGCCAATATTTTGGATTTTTGAAAATTTCACTTTTTTGTGAAAATATCCACTAAATGAGGGAATAATATGTGTGAGGGTACCCCTGAAGAGTTGTAAATGTGTGTGGGTAGAATATATATCCCACGGGGGTAAAACTGAAAAAAGTTGAAAACAATTTTTTTTTTTTGCTTAGTCATTTTTCTGGCGTTTATCAGACTTTCAGATAGGGCAAATGTCAGTGAGCGTTCCGATTTCAGTTCCAGAGCGATTCGCCCAATGAGTCCTTGATATTTAGTCATTTTCAGCCAATATTTTGATTTTTGAAAATTTCACTTTTTTGTGAAAATATCCACTAAATGGGGGAATAATATGTGTGAGGGTACCCCAGGAGAGTTACAAATGTGTGTGGGTAGAATATATATCCCATGGGGTAAAATTGAAAAAAGTTGAAAAAAATTTATTTTTGGACTTAGTCATTTTTCCGGCGTTTATCAGACTTTCAGATAGGGCAAATGTCAGTGAGCGTTCCGATTTCAGTTCCAGAGCGATTCGCCCAATGAGTCCTTGATATTTAGTCATTTTCAGCCAATTTTCTGGATTTTTGAAAAATTCACTTTTTTGTGAAAATATCCACTAAATGAGGTAATACTTTGTGTGAGGGTACCCCAGGAGAGTTCCAAATGTGTGTGGGTAGAATATATATCCCACGGGGATAAAACTGAAAAAAGTTGAAAAAAATTTTTTTTTTGGACTTAGTAATTTTTCCGGCGTTTATCAGACTTTCAGATAGGGCAAATGTCAGTGAGCGTTCCGATTTCAGTTCCAGAGCGATTCGCCCAATGAGTCCTTGATATTTAGTCGTTTTCAGCCAATATTTTGGATTTTTGAAAATTTCACTTTTTTGTGAAAATATCCACTAAATGAGGGAATAATATGTGTGAGGGTACCCCAGGAGTGTTCCAAATGTGTGTGGGTACAATATATATCCCACGGGGGTAAAATTGAAAAAAGTTGAAAAAAATTTTTTTTTTGGACTCAGCCATTTTTACGGCGTTTATCAAACTTTCAGATAGGGCAAATGTCAGTGAGCGTTCCGATTTCAATTCCAGAGCGATTCGCCCAATGAGTCCTTGATATTTAGTCATTTTCAGCCAATTTTCTGGATTTTTGAAAAATTCACTTTTTTGTGAAAATATCCACTAAATGAGGTAATAATTTGTGTGAGGGTACCCCAGGAGAGTTCCAAATGTGTGTGGGTAGAATATATATCCCACGGGGGTAAAATTGAAAAAAGTTGAAAAAAATTTTTTTTTTGGACTTAGCCATTTTTACGGCGTTTTTTCAGACTTTCAGATAGGGCAAATGTCAGTGAGCGTTCCGATTTCAGTTCCAGATCGATTCACCCAATGAGTCCTTGATATTTAGTCATTTTCAGCCAATTTTCTGGATTTTTGAAAAATTCACTTTTTTGTGAAAATATCCACTAAATGAGGGAATAATATGTGTGAGAGTAGCCCAGGAGAGTTCCAAATGTGTGTTGGTAGAATATATATCCCACGGGGGTAAAATTGAAAAAAGTTGAAAAAAATTTTTTTTTTGGACTTAGTCATTTTTCCGGCGTTTATCAGACTTTCAGATAGGGCAAATGTCAGTGAGCGTTCCGATTTCAGTTCCAGAGCCATTCGCCCAATTAGTCCTTGATATTTAGTCGTTTTCAGCCAATATTTTGGATTTTTGATAAATTTCACTTTTTTGTGAAAATATCCACTAAATGATGGTATAATACGTGTGAGGGTACCCCAGGAGAGTTCCAAATGTGTGTGGGTAAAATATATATCCCACAGGGGTAAAATTGAAAAAAGTTGAAAAAAATTATTTTTTGGACTTAGCCATTTTTCCGGCGTTTATCAGACTTTCAGAAAGGGCAAATGTCAGTGAGCGTTCCGATTTCAGTTCCAGAGCGATTCGCCCAATGAGTCCTTGATATTTAGTCATTTTCAGCCAATTTTCTGGATTTTTGAAAATTTCACTTTTTTGTGAAAATATCCACTAAATGAGGGAATAATATGTGTGAGGGTACCCCAGCAGAGTTCCAAATGTGTGTGGGTAGAATATATATCCCACAGGGGTAAAACTGAAAAAAGTTGAAAAAAATTTTTTTTTTGGACTTAGTCATTTTTCCGGCGTTTATCAGACTTTCAGACAGGGCAAATGTCAGTGAGCGTTCCGATTTCAGTTCCAGAGCGATTCGCCCAATGAGTCCTTGATATTTAGTCGTTTTCAGCCAATTTTCTGGATTTTTGAAAAATTCACTTTTTTGTGAAAATATCCACTAAATGAGGGAATAATATGTGTGAGGGTACCCCAGGAGTGTTACAAATGTGTGTGGGTAGAATATATATCCCACGGGGGTAAAATGTAAAAAAGTTTAAAAAAAATATTTTTTGGACTTAGCCATTTTTCCGGCGTTTATCAGACTTTCAGATAGGTCAAATGTCAGTGAGCATTCCGATTCCAGTTCCAGAGCGATTTGCCCAATGAGTCCTTGATATTTAGTCGTTTTCAGCCAATTTTCTGGATTTTTGAAAAATTCACTTTTTTCTGAAAATATCCACTAAATGAGGGAATAATATGTGTGAGGGTACCCCAGGAGCGTCCCAAATGTGTGTGGGTAGAATATATATCCCACGGGGGTAAAATTGAAAAAAGTTGAAAAAATTTTTTTTTTGGACTTAGCCATTTTTCCGGCGTTTATCAGACTTTCAGATAGGGCAAATGTCAGTGAGCGTTCCGATTTCAGTTCCAGAGCGATTCGCCCAATGAGTCCTTGATATTTAGTCGTTTTCAGCCAATATTTTGGATTTTTGAAAATTTCACTTTTTGTGAAAATATCCACTAAATGAGGGAATAATATGTGTGAGGGTACCCCAGGAGTGTTACAAATGTGTGTGGGTAGAATATATATCCCACGGGGGTAAAATTGAAAAAAGTTGAAAAATTTTTTTTTTTGGACTTAGCCATTTTTCCGGCGTTTATCAGACTTTCAGATAGCGCAAATGTCAGTGAGCGTTCCGATTTCAGTTCCAGAGCGATTCGCCCAATGAGTCCTTGATATTTAGTCATTTTCAGCCAATTTTCTGGATTTTTGAAAATTTCACTTTTTTGTGAAAATATCCACTAAATGAGGGAATAATGTGTGTGAGGGTACCCCAGGAGTGTTACAAATGTGTGTGGGTAGAATATATATCCCAAGGGGGTAAAATGTAAAAAAGTTTAAAAAAAATATTTTTTGGACTTAGCCATTTTTCCGGCGTTTATCAGACTTTCAGATAGGTCAAATGTCAGTGAGCTTTCCGATTTCAGTTCCAGAGCGATTTGCCCAATGAGTCCTTGATATTTAGTCGTTTTCAGCCAATATTTTGGATTTTTGAAAATTTCACTTTTTTGTGAAAATATCCACTAAATGAGGGAATAATATGTGTGAGAGTACCCCAGGAGCGTCCCAAATGTGTGTGGGTAGAATATATATCCCACGGGGGTAAAATTGAAAAAAGTTGAAAAAATTTTTTTTTTGGACTTAGTCATTTTTCCGGCGTTTATCAGACTTTCAGATAGGGCAAATGTCAGTGAGCGTTCCGATTTCAGTTCCAGAGCGATTCGCCCAATGAGTCCTTGATATTTAGTCGTTTTCAGCCAATTTTCTGGATTTTTGAAAAATTCACTTTTTTCTGAAAATATCCACTAAATGAGGGAATAATATGTGTGAGGGTACCCCAGGAGCGTCCCAAATGTGTGTGGGTAGAATATATATCCCACGGGGGTAAAATTGAAAAAAGTTGAAAAAATTTTTTTTTTGGACTTAGCCATTTTTCCGGCGTTTATCAGACTTTCAGATAGGGCAAATGTCAGTGAGCGTTCCGATTTCAGTTCCAGAGCGATTCGCCCAATGAGTCCTTGATATTTAGTCGTTTTCAGCCAATATTTTGGATTTTTGAAAATTTCACTTTTTGTGAAAATATCCACTAAATGAGGGAATAATATGTGTGAGGGTACCCCAGGAGTGTTACAAATGTGTGTGGGTAGAATATATATCCCACGGGGGTAAAATTGAAAAAAGTTGAAAAATTTTTTTTTTTGGACTTAGCCATTTTTCCGGCGTTTATCAGACTTTCAGATAGCGCAAATGTCAGTGAGCGTTCCGATTTCAGTTCCAGAGCGATTCGCCCAATGAGTCCTTGATATTTAGTCATTTTCAGCCAATTTTCTGGATTTTTGAAAATTTCACTTTTTTGTGAAAATATCCACTAAATGAGGGAATAATATGTGTGAGGGTACCCCAGGAGAGTTCCAAATGTGTGTGGGTAAAATATATATCCCACGGGGGTAAAATTGAAAAAAGTTAAAAAAAAATTTTTTTTTGGACTTAGTCATTTTTCCGGCGTTTATCAGACTTTCAGACAGGGCAAATGTCAGTGAGCGTTCCGATTTCAGTTCCAGAGCGATTTGCCCAATGAGTCCTTGATATTTAGTCGTTTTCAGCCAATATTTTGGATTTTTGAAAATTTCACTTTTTTGTGAAAATATCCACTAAATGAGGGAATAATATGTGTGAGAGTACCCCAGGAGCGTCCCAAATGTGTGTGGGTAGAATATATATCCCACGGGGGTAAAATTGAAAAAAGTTGAAAAATTTTTTTTTTTGGACTTAGCCATTTTTCCGGCGTTTATCAGACTTTCAGATAGGGCAAATGTCAGTGAGCGTTCCGATTTCAGTTCCAGAGCGATTCGCCCAATGAGTCCTTGATATTTAGTCGTTTTCAGCCAATATTTTGGATTTTTGAAAATTTCACTTTTTGTGAAAATATCCACTAAATGAGGGAATAATATGTGTGAGGGTACCCCAGGAGTGTTACAAATGTGCGTGGGTAGAATATATATCCCACGGGGGTAAAATTGAAAAAAGTTGAAAAAAATATTTTTTGGGGACTTAGTCATTTTTCCGGCGTTTATCAGACTTTCAGATAGGGCAAATGTCAGTGAGCGTTCCGATTTCAGTTCCAGAGCGATTCGCCCAATGAGTCTTGATATTTAGTCGTTTTCAGCCAATATTTTGGATTTTTGAAAATTTCACTTTTTTGTGAAAATATCCACTAAATGAGGGAATAATATGTGTGAGAGTACCCCAGGAGCGTCCCAAATGTGTGTGGGTAGAATATATATCCCACGGGGGTAAAATTGAAAAAAGTTGAAAAAATTTTTTTTTTGGACTTAGTCATTTTTCCGGCGTTTATCAGACTTTCAGATAGGGCAAATGTCAGTGAGCGTTCCGATTTCAGTTCCAGAGCGATTCGCCCAATGAGTCCTTGATATTTAGTCGTTTTCAGCCAATATTTTGGATTTTTGAAAATTTCACTTTTTGTGAAAATATCCACTAAATGAGGGAATAATATGTGTGAGGGTACCCCAGGAGTGTTACAAATGTGTGTGGGTAGAATATATATCCCACGGGGGTAAAATTGAAAAAAGTTGAAAAAAATATTTTTTGGGGACTTAGTCATTTTTCCGGCGTTTATCAGACTTTCAGATAGGGCAAATGTCAGTGAGCGTTCCGATTTCAGTTCCAGAGCGATTCGCCCAATGAGTCTTGATATTTAGTCGTTTTCAGCCAATATTTTGGATTTTTGAAAATTTCACTTTTTTGTGAAAATATCCACTAAATGAGGGAATAATATGTGTGAGAGTACCCCAGGAGCGTCCCAAATGTGTGTGGGTAGAATATATATCCCACGGGGGTAAAATTGAAAAAAGTTGAAAAAATTTTTTTTTTGGACTTAGTCATTTTTCCGGCGTTTATCAGACTTTCAGATAGGGCAAATGTCAGTGAGCGTTCCGATTTCAGTTCCAGAGCGATTCGCCCAATGAGTCCTTGATATTTAGTCGTTTTCAGCCAATTTTCTGGATTTTTGAAAAATTCACTTTTTTCTGAAAATATCCACTAAATGAGGGAATAATATGTGTGAGGGTACCCCAGGAGCGTCCCAAATGTGTGTGGGTAGAATATATATCCCACGGGGGTAAAATTGAAAAAAGTTGAAAAAATTTTTTTTTTGGACTTAGCCATTTTTCCGGCGTTTATCAGACTTTCAGATAGGGCAAATGTCAGTGAGCGTTCCGATTTCAGTTCCAGAGCGATTCGCCCAATGAGTCCTTGATATTTAGTCGTTTTCAGCCAATATTTTGGATTTTTGAAAATTTCACTTTTTGTGAAAATATCCACTAAATGAGGGAATAATATGTGTGAGGGTACCCCAGGAGTGTTACAAATGTGTGTGGGTAGAATATATATCCCACGGGGGTAAAATTGAAAAAAGTTGAAAAATTTTTTTTTTTGGACTTAGCCATTTTTCCGGCGTTTATCAGACTTTCAGATAGCGCAAATGTCAGTGAGCGTTCCGATTTCAGTTCCAGAGCGATTCGCCCAATGAGTCCTTGATATTTAGTCATTTTCAGCCAATTTTCTGGATTTTTGAAAATTTCACTTTTTTGTGAAAATATCCACTAAATGAGGGAATAATGTGTGTGAGGGTACCCCAGGAGTGTTACAAATGTGTGTGGGTAGAATATATATCCCACGGGGGTAAAATGTAAAAAAGTTTAAAAAAAATATTTTTTGGACTTAGCCATTTTTCCGGCGTTTATCAGACTTTCAGATAGGTCAAATGTCAGTGAGCTTTCCGATTTCAGTTCCAGAGCGATTTGCCCAATGAGTCCTTGATATTTAGTCGTTTTCAGCCAATATTTTGGATTTTTGAAAATTTCACTTTTTTGTGAAAATATCCACTAAATGAGGGAATAATATGTGTGAGAGTACCCCAGGAGCGTCCCAAATGTGTGTGGGTAGAATATATATCCCACGGGGGTAAAATTGAAAAAAGTTGAAAAAATTTTTTTTTTGGACTTAGTCATTTTTCCGGCGTTTATCAGACTTTCAGATAGGGCAAATGTCAGTGAGCGTTCCGATTTCAGTTCCAGAGCGATTCGCCCAATGAGTCCTTGATATTTAGTCGTTTTCAGCCAATTTTCTGGATTTTTGAAAAATTCACTTTTTTCTGAAAATATCCACTAAATGAGGGAATAATATGTGTGAGGGTACCCCAGGAGCGTCCCAAATGTGTGTGGGTAGAATATATATCCCACGGGGGTAAAATTGAAAAAAGTTGAAAAAATTTTTTTTTTGGACTTAGCCATTTTTCCGGCGTTTATCAGACTTTCAGATAGGGCAAATGTCAGTGAGCGTTCCGATTTCAGTTCCAGAGCGATTCGCCCAATGAGTCTTGATATTTAGTCGTTTTCAGCCAATATTTTGGATTTTTGAAAATTTCACTTTTTTGTGAAAATATCCACTAAATGAGGGAATAATATGTGTGAGGGTACCCCAGGAGTGTTCCAAATGTGTGTGGGTAGAATATATATCCCACGGGGGTAAAACTGAAAAAAGTTGAATAAATTTTTTTTTTTGGACTTAGCCATTTTTCCGGCGTTTATCAGACTTTCAGATAGGGCAAATGTCAGTGAGCGTTCCGATTTCAGTTCCAGAGCGATTCGCCCAATGAGTCCTTGATATTTAGTCGTTTTCAGCCAATTTTCTGGATTTTCGAAAAATTCACTTTTTTGTGAAAATATCCACTAAATGAGGGAATAATATGTGTGAGGGTACCCCAGGAGAGTTCCAAATGTGTGTGGGTAAAATATATATCCCACGGTGGTAAAATTGAAAAAAGTTGAAAAAAATTATTTTTTGGACTTAGCCATTTTTCCGGCGTTTATCAGACTTTCAGAAAGGGCAAATGTCAGTGAGCGTTCCGATTTCAGTTCCAGAGCGATTCGCCCAATGAGTCCTTGATATTTAGTCATTTTCAGCCAATTTTCTGGATTTTTGAAAATTTCACTTTTTTGTGAAAATATCCACTAAATGAGGGAATAATATGTGTGAGGGTACCCCAGCAGAGTTCCAAATGTGTGTGGGTAGAATATATATCCCACAGGGGTAAAACTGAAAAAAGTTGAAAAAAATTTTTTTTTTGGACTTAGTCATTTTTCCGGCGTTTATCAGACTTTCAGACAGGGCAAATGTCAGTGAGCGTTCCGATTTCAGTTCCAGAGCGATTTGCCCAATGAGTCCTTGATATTTAGTCGTTTTCAGCCAATATTTTGGATTTTTGAAAATTTCACTTTTTGTGAAAATATTCACTAAATGAGGGAATAATATGTGTGAGGGTACCCCAGGAGTGTTCCAAATGTTTGTGGGTAGAATATATATCCCACGGGGTAAAATTTAAAATAGTTGAAAAAATTTTTTTTTTGGACTTAGTCATTTTTCCGGCGTTTATCAGACTTTCAGATAGGGCAAATGTCAGTGAGCGTTCCGATTTCAGTTCCAGAGCGATTCGCCCAATGAGTCCTTGATATTTAGTCGTTTTCAGCCAATTTTCTGGATTTTTGAAAAATTCACTTTTTTGTGAAAATATCCACTAAATGAGGGAATAATATGTGTGAGGGTACCCCAGGAGAATTCCAAATGTGTGTGGGTAAAATCTATATCCCACGGGGGTAAAATTGAAAAAAGTTGAAAAAAATTATTTTTTGGACTTAGCCAATTTTCCGGCGTTTATCAGACTTTCAGATAGAGCAAATGTCAGTGAGCGTTCCGATTTCAGTTCCAGAGCGATTCGCCCAATGAGTCCTTGATATTTAGTCGTTTTCAGCCAATATTTTGGATTTTTGAAAATTTCACTTTTTTGTGAAAATATCCACTAAATGAGGGAATAATATGTGTGAGGGTACCCCAGGAGCGTCCCAAATGTGTGTGGGTAGAATATATATCCCACGGGGGTAAAATTGAAAAAAGTTGAAAAAATTTTTTTTTTGGAATTAGCCATTTTTCCGGCGTTTATCAGACTTTCAGATAGGGCAAATGTCAGTGAGTGTTCCGATTTCAGTTCCAGAGCGATTCGCCCAATGAGTCCTTGATATTTAGTCGTTTTCAGCCAATATTTTGGATTTTTGAAAATTTCACTTTTTGTGAAAATATCCACTAAATGAGGGAATAATATGTGTGAGGGTACCCCAGGAGAGTTCCAAATGTGTGTGGGTAAAATATATATCCCACGGGGGTAAAATTGAAAAAAGTTGAAAAAAAATATTTTTTGGACTTAGCCATTTTTCCGGCGTTTATCAGACTTTCAGATAGGTCAAATGTCAGTGAGCTTTCCGATTTCAGTTCCAGAGCGATTCGCCCAATGAGTCCTTGATATTTAGTCGTTTTTATCCAATATTTTGGATTTTTGAAAATTTCACTTTTTTGTGAAAATATCCACTAAATGAGGGAATAATATGTGTGAGGGTACCCCAGGAGTGTTACAAATGTGTGTGGGTAAAATATATATCCCACGGGGGTAAAATTGAAAAAAGTTGAAAAAAATTATTTTTTGGACTTAGCCATTTTTCCGGTGGTTATCAGACTTTCAGATAGGGCAAATGTCAGTGAGCGTTCCGATTTCAGTTCCAGAGCGATTCGCCCAATGAGTCTTGATATTTAGTCGTTTTCAGCCAATATTTTGGATTTTTGAAAATTTCACTTTTTTGTGAAAATATCCAATAAATGAGGGAATAATATGTGTGAGGGTACCCCAGGAGTGTTCCACATGTGTGTGGGTAGAATATATATCCCACGGGGGTAAAATTGAAAAAAGTTGAAAAATTTTTTTTTTTGGACTTAACCATTTTTCCGGCGTTTATCAGACTTTCAGATAGGGCAAATGTCAGTGAGTGTTCCGATTTCAGTTCCAGAGCGATTCGCCCAATGAGTCCTTGATATTTAGTCATTTTCAGCCAATTTTCTGGATTTTTGAAAATTTCACTTTTTTGTGAAAATATCCACTAAATGAGGGAATAATATGTGTTAGGGTACCCCAGGAGAGTTCCAAATGTGTGTGGGTAGAATATATATCCCACGGGGGTAAAATTGAAAAAAGTTGAAAAAAAATTATTTTTTGGACTTAGTCATTTTTCCGGCGTTTATCAGACTTTCAGATAGGGCAAATGTCAGTGAGCGTTCCGATTTCAGTTCCAGAGCGATTCGCCCAATGAGTCCTTGATATTTAGTCGTTTTCAGCCAATATTTTGGATTTTTGAAAATTTCACTTTTTTGTAAAAATATCCACTAAATGAGGGAATAATATGTGTGAGAGTACCCCAGGAGCGTCCCAAATGTGTGTGGGTAGAATATATATCCCACGGGGGTAAAATTGAAAAAAGTTGAAAAAATTTTTTTTTTGGACTTAGCCATTTTTCCGGCGTTTATCAGACTTTCAGATAGGGCAAATGTCAGTGAGCGTTCCGATTTCAGTTCCAGAGCGATTCGCCCAATGAGTCCTTGATATTTAGTCGTTTTCAGCCAATATTTTGGATTTTTGAAAATTTCACTTTTTGTGAAAATATCCACTAAATGAGGGAATAATATGTGTGAGGGTACCCCAGGAGTGTTACAAATGTGTGTGGGTAGAATATATATCCCACGGGGGTAAAATTGAAAAAAGTTGAAAAAAATATTTTTTGGGGACTTAGTCATTTTTCCGGCGTTTATCAGACTTTCAGATAGGGCAAATGTCAGTGAGCGTTCCGATTTCAGTTCCAGAGCGATTCGCCCAATGAGTCTTGATATTTAGTCGTTTTCAGCCAATATTTTGGATTTTTGAAAATTTCACTTTTTTGTGAAAATATCCACTAAATGAGGGAATAATATGTGTGAGTGTACCCCAGGAGTGTTCCAAATGTGTGTGGGTAGAATATATATCCCACGGGGGTAAAACTGAAAAAAGTTGAAAAAATTTTTTTTTTTGGACTTAGCCATTTTTCCGGCGTTTATCAGACTTTCAGATAGGGCAAATGTCAGTGAGCGTTCCGATTTCAGTTCCAGAGCGATTCGCCCAATGAGTCCTTGATATTTAGTCATTTTCAGCCAATTTTCTGTATTTTTGAAAAATTCACTTTTTTGTGAAAATATCCACTAAATGAGGGAATAATATGTGTGAGGGTACCCCAGGAGAGTTCCAAATGTGTGTGGGTAAAATTTATATCCCACGGTGGTAAAATTGAAAAAAGTTGAAAAAAATTATTTTTTGGACTTAGCCATTTTTCCGGCGTTTATCAGACTTTCAGAAAGGGCAAATGTCAGTGAGCGTTCCGATTTCAGTTCCAGAGCGATTCGCCCAATTAGTCCTTGATATTTAGTCGTTTTCAGCCAATATTTTGGATTTTTGATAAATTTCACTTTTTTGTGAAAATATCCACTAAATGAGGGTATAATATGTGTGAGGGTACCCCAGGAGAGTTCCAAATGTGTGTGGGTAAAATATATATCCCACAGGGGTAAAATTGAAAAAAGTTGAAAAAAATTATTTTTTGGACTTAGCCATTTTTCTGGCGTTTATCAGACTTTCAGAAAGGGCAAATGTCAGTGAGCGTTCCGATTTCAGTTCCAGAGCGATTCGCCCAATGAGTCCTTGATATTTAGTCATTTTCAGCCAATTTTCTGGATTTTTGAAAATTTCACTTTTTTGTGAAAATATCCACTAAATGAGGGAATAATATGTGTGAGGGTAACCCAGCAGAGTTCCAAATGTGTGTGGGTAGAATATATATCCCACAGGGGTAAAACTGAAAAAAGTTGAAAAAAATTTTTTTTTTGGACTTAGTCATTTTTCCGGCGTTTATCAGACTTTCAGACAGGGCAAATGTCAGTGAGCGTTCCGATTTCAGTTCCAGAGCGATTCGCCCAATGAGTCCTTGATATTTAGTCGTTTTCAGCCAATTTTCTGGATTTTTGAAAAATTCACTTTTTTGTGAAAATATCCACTAAATGAGGGAATAATATGTGTGAGGGTACCCCAGGAGAGTTCCAAATGTGTGTGGGTAAAATATATATCCCACGGGGGTAAAATTGAAAAAAGTTGAAAAAAAATATTTTTTGGACTTAGCCATTTTTCCGGCGTTTATCAGACTTTCAGATAGGTCAAATGTCAGTGAGCTTTCCGATTTCAGTTCCAGAGCGATTCGCCCAATGAGTCCTTGATATTTAGTTGTTTTTATCCAATATTTTGGATTTTTGAAAATTTCACTTTTTTGTGAAAATATCCACTAAATGAGGGAATAATATGTGTGAGGGTACCCCAGGAGTGTTACAAATGTGTGTGGGTAGAATATATATCCCACGGGGGTAAAATGTAAAAAAGTTGAAAAAAAATATTTTTTGGACTTAGTCATTTTTCCGGCTTTTATCAGACTTTCAGATGGGTCAAATGTCAGTGAGCGTTCCGATTTCAGTTCCAGAGCGATTCGCCCAATGAGTCCTTGATATTTAGTCGTTTTCAGCCAATTTTCTGCATTTTTGAAAAATTCACTTTTTTGTGAAAATATCCACTTAATGAGGGAATAATATGTGTGAGGGTACCCCAGGAGAGTTCCAAATGTGTGTGGGTAAAATATATATCCCACGGGGGTAAAATTGAAAAAAGTTGAAAAAAATTATTTTTTGGACTTAGCCATTTTTCCGGTGGTTATCAGACTTTCAGATAGGGCAAATGTCAGTGAGCGTTCCGATTTCAGTTCCAGAGCGATTCGCCCAATGAGTCTTGATATTTAGTCGTTTTCAGCCAATATTTTGGATTTTTGAAAATTTCACTTTTTTGTGAAAATATCCACTAAATGAGGGAATAATATGTGTGAGGGTACCCCAGGAGTGTTCCAAATGTGTGTGGGTAGAATATATATCCCACGGGGGTAAAATTGAAAAAAGTTGAAAAATTTTTTTTTTTTAACTTAACCATTTTTCCGGCGTTTATCAGACTTTCAGATAGGGCAAATGTCAGTGAGTGTTCCGATTTCAGTTCCAGAGCGATTCGCCCAATGAGTCCTTGATATTTAGTCGTTTTCAGCCAATATTTTGGATTTTTGAAAATTTCACTTTTTTGTGAAAATATCCACTAAATGAGGGAATAATATGTGTGAGGGTACCCCAGGAGTGTTCCAAATGTGTGTGGGTAGAATATATATCCCACAGGGGTAAAACTGAAAAAAGTTGAAAAAAATTTTTTTTTGGACTTAGCCATTTTTCCGGCGTTTATCAGACTTTCAGATAGGGCAAATGTCAGTGAGCGTTCCGATTTCAGTTCCAGAGCGATTCGCCCAATGAGTCCTTGATATTTAGTCGTTTTCAGCCAATATTTTGGATTTTTGAAAATTTCACTTTTTGTGAAAATATCCACTAAATGAGGGAATAATATGTGTGAGGGTACCCCAGGAGTGTTACAAATGTGTGTGGGTAGAATATATATCCCACGGGGGTAAAATTGAAAAAAGTTGAAAAAAATTTTTTTTTGGGACTTAGTCATTATTCCGGCGTTTATCAGACTTTCAGACAGGGCAAATGTCAGTGAGCGTTCCGATTTCAGTTCCAGAGCGATTCGCCCAATGAGTCCTTGATATTTAGTCGTTTTCAGCCAATTTTCTGGATTTTTGAAAAATTCACTTTTTTGTGAAAATATCCACTAAATGAGGGAATAATATGTGTGAGGGTACCCCAGGAGAGTTCCAAATGTGTGTGGGTAAAATATATATCCCACGGGGGTAAAATTGAAAAAAGTTGAAAAAAAATATTTTTTGGACTTAGCCATTTTTCCGGCGTTTATCAGACTTTCAGATAGGGCAAATGTCAGTGAGCGTTCCGATTTCAGTTCCAGAGCGATTCGCCCAATGAGTCCTTGATATTTAGTCGTTTTCAGCCAATATTTTGGATTTTTGAAAATTTCACTTTTTTGTGAAAATATCCACTAAATGAGGGAATAATATGTGTGAGGGTACCCCAGGAGTGTTCCAAATGTTTGTGGGTAGAATATATATCCCACGGGGTAAAATTGAAAATAGTTGAAAAAATTTTTTTTTTGGACTTAGTCATTTTTCCGGCGTTTATCAGACTTTCAGATAGGGCAAATGTCAGTGAGCGTTCCGATTTCAGTTCCAGAGCGATTCACCCAATGAGTCTTGATATTTAGTCGTTTTCAGCCAATATTTTGGATTTTTGAAAATTTCACTTTTTTGTGAAAATATCCACTAAATGAGGGAATAATATGTGTGAGAGTACCCCAGGAGTGTTCCAAATGTCTGTGGGTAGAATATATATCCCACGGGGGTAAAATTGAAAAAAGTTGAAAAAAATTTTTTTTTGGACTTAGCCATTTTTCCGGCGTTTATCAGACTTTCAGAAAGGGCAAATGTCAGTGAGCGTTCCGATTTCAGTTCCAGAGCGATTCGCCCAATTAGTCCTTGATATTTAGTCGTTTTCAGCCAATATTTTGGATTTTTGATAAATTTCACTTTTTTGTGAAAATATCCACTAAATGAGGGTATAATATGTGTGAGGGTACCCCAGGAGAGTTCCAAATGTGTGTGGGTAAAATATATATCCCACAGGGGTAAAATTGAAAAAAGTTGAAAAAAATTATTTTTTGGACTTAGCCATTTTTCTGGCGTTTATCAGACTTTCAGAAAGGGCAAATGTCAGTGAGCGTTCCGATTTCAGTTCCAGAGCGATTCGCCCAATGAGTCCTTGATATTTAGTCATTTTCAGCCAATTTTCTGGATTTTTGAAAATTTCACTTTTTTGTGAAAATATCCACTAAATGAGGGAATAATATGTGTGAGGGTAACCCAGCAGAGTTCCAAATGTGTGTGGGTAGAATATATATCCCACAGGGGTAAAACTGAAAAAAGTTGAAAAAAATTTTTTTTTTGGACTTAGTCATTTTTCCGGCGTTTATCAGACTTTCAGACAGGGCAAATGTCAGTGAGCGTTCCGATTTCAGTTCCAGAGCGATTCGCCCAATGAGTCCTTGATATTTAGTCGTTTTCAGCCAATTTTCTGGATTTTTGAAAAATTCACTTTTTTGTGAAAATATCCACTAAATGAGGGAATAATATGTGTGAGGGTACCCCAGGAGAGTTCCAAATGTGTGTGGGTAAAATATATATCCCACGGGGGTAAAATTGAAAAAAGTTGAAAAAAAATATTTTTTGGACTTAGCCATTTTTCCGGCGTTTATCAGACTTTCAGATAGGTCAAATGTCAGTGAGCTTTCCGATTTCAGTTCCAGAGCGATTCGCCCAATGAGTCCTTGATATTTAGTTGTTTTTATCCAATATTTTGGATTTTTGAAAATTTCACTTTTTTGTGAAAATATCCACTAAATGAGGGAATAATATGTGTGAGGGTACCCCAGGAGTGTTACAAATGTGTGTGGGTAGAATATATATCCCACGGGGGTAAAATGTAAAAAAGTTGAAAAAAAATATTTTTTGGACTTAGTCATTTTTCCGGCTTTTATCAGACTTTCAGATGGGTCAAATGTCAGTGAGCGTTCCGATTTCAGTTCCAGAGCGATTCGCCCAATGAGTCCTTGATATTTAGTCGTTTTCAGCCAATTTTCTGCATTTTTGAAAAATTCACTTTTTTGTGAAAATATCCACTAAATGAGGGAATAATATGTGTGAGGGTACCCCAGGAGAGTTCCAAATGTGTGTGGGTAAAATATATATCCCACGGGGGTAAAATTGAAAAAAGTTGAAAAAAATTATTTTTTGGACTTAGCCATTTTTCCGGTGGTTATCAGACTTTCAGATAGGGCAAATGTCAGTGAGCGTTCCGATTTCAGTTCCAGAGCGATTCGCCCAATGAGTCTTGATATTTAGTCGTTTTCAGCCAATATTTTGGATTTTTGAAAATTTCACTTTTTTGTGAAAATATCCACTAAATGAGGGAATAATATGTGTGAGGGTACCCCAGGAGTGTTCCAAATGTGTGTGGGTAGAATATATATCCCACGGGGGTAAAATTGAAAAAAGTTGAAAAATTTTTTTTTTTTAACTTAACCATTTTTCCGGCGTTTATCAGACTTTCAGATAGGGCAAATGTCAGTGAGTGTTCCGATTTCAGTTCCAGAGCGATTCGCCCAATGAGTCCTTGATATTTAGTCGTTTTCAGCCAATATTTTGGATTTTTGAAAATTTCACTTTTTTGTGAAAATATCCACTAAATGAGGGAATAATATGTGTGAGGGTACCCCAGGAGTGTTCCAAATGTGTGTGGGTAGAATATATATCCCACAGGGGTAAAACTGAAAAAAGTTGAAAAAAATTTTTTTTTGGACTTAGCCATTTTTCCGGCGTTTATCAGACTTTCAGATAGGGCAAATGTCAGTGAGCGTTCCGATTTCAGTTCCAGAGCGATTCGCCCAATGAGTCCTTGATATTTAGTCGTTTTCAGCCAATATTTTGGATTTTTGAAAATTTCACTTTTTGTGAAAATATCCACTAAATGAGGGAATAATATGTGTGAGGGTACCCCAGGAGTGTTACAAATGTGTGTGGGTAGAATATATATCCCACGGGGGTAAAATTGAAAAAAGTTGAAAAAAATTTTTTTTTGGGACTTAGTCATTATTCCGGCGTTTATCAGACTTTCAGACAGGGCAAATGTCAGTGAGCGTTCCGATTTCAGTTCCAGAGCGATTCGCCCAATGAGTCCTTGATATTTAGTCGTTTTCAGCCAATTTTCTGGATTTTTGAAAAATTCACTTTTTTGTGAAAATATCCACTAAATGAGGGAATAATATGTGTGAGGGTACCCCAGGAGAGTTCCAAATGTGTGTGGGTAAAATATATATCCCACGGGGGTAAAATTGAAAAAAGTTGAAAAAAAATATTTTTTGGACTTAGCCATTTTTCCGGCGTTTATCAGACTTTCAGATAGGGCAAATGTCAGTGAGCGTTCCGATTTCAGTTCCAGAGCGATTCGCCCAATGAGTCCTTGATATTTAGTCGTTTTCAGCCAATATTTTGGATTTTTGAAAATTTCACTTTTTTGTGAAAATATCCACTAAATGAGGGAATAATATGTGTGAGGGTACCCCAGGAGTGTTCCAAATGTTTGTGGGTAGAATATATATCCCACGGGGTAAAATTGAAAATAGTTGAAAAAATTTTTTTTTTGGACTTAGTCATTTTTCCGGCGTTTATCAGACTTTCAGATAGGGCAAATGTCAGTGAGCGTTCCGATTTCAGTTCCAGAGCGATTCACCCAATGAGTCTTGATATTTAGTCGTTTTCAGCCAATATTTTGGATTTTTGAAAATTTCACTTTTTTGTGAAAATATCCACTAAATGAGGGAATAATATGTGTGAGAGTACCCCAGGAGTGTTCCAAATGTCTGTGGGTAGAATATATATCCCACGGGGGTAAAATTGAAAAAAGTTGAAAAAAATTTTTTTTTGGACTTAGCCATTTTTCCGGCGTTTATCAGACTTTCAGATAGGTCAAATGTCAGTGAGCTTTCTGATTTCAGTTCCAGAGCGATTCGCCCAATGAGTCCTTGATATTTAGTCGTTTTCAGCCAATATTTTGGATTTTTGAAAATTTCACTTTTTTGTGAAAATATCCACTAAATGAGGGAATAATATGTGTGAGGGTACCCCAGGAGTGTAACAAATGTGTGTGGGTAGAATATATATCCCACGGGGGTAAAATGTAAAAAAGTTTAAAAAAATTTTTTTTTTTGACTTAGTCATTTTTCCGACGTTTATCAGACTTTCAGATAGGGTAAATGTCAGTGAGCGTTCTGATTTCAGTTCCAGTGCGATTCGCCCAATGAGTCCTTGATACTTAGTCGTTTTCAACCAATATTTTGGATTTTTGAAAATTTCACTTTTTTGTGAAAATATCCACTAAATGAGGGAATAATATGTGTGAGGGTACCCCAGCAGAGTTCCAAATGTGTGTGGGTAGAATATATATCCCACGGGGGTAAAACTGAAAAAAGTTGAAAAAAATTTTTTTTTTGGACTTAGTCATTTATCCGGCGTTTATCAGACTTTCAGATAGGGCAAATGTCAGTGAGCGTTCCGATTTCAGTTCCAGAGCGATTCGCCCAATGAGTCCTTGATATTTAGTCGTTTTCAGCCAATTTTCTGGATTTTTGAAAAATTCACTTTTTTGTGAAAATATCCACTAAATGAGGGAATAATATGTGTGAGGGTACCCCAAGAGAGTTCCAAATGTGTGTGGGTAAAATCTATATCCCACGGGGGTAAAATTGAAAAAAGTTGAAAAAAATTATTTTTTGGACTTAGCCATTTTTCCGGCGTTTATCAGACTTTCAGATAGAGCAAATGTCAGTGAGCGTTCCGATTTCAGTTCCAGAGCGATTCGCCCAATGAGTCCTTGATATTTAGTCGTTTTCAGCCAATATTTTGGATTTTTGAAAATTTCACTTTTTTGTGAAAATATCCACTAAATGAGGGAATAATATGTGTGAGGGTACCCCAGGAGCGTCCCAAATGTGTGTGGGTAGAATATATATCCCACGGGGGTAAAATTGAAAAAAGTTGAAAAATTTTTTTTTTTGGACTTAGCCATTTTTCCGGCGTTTATCAGACTTTCAGACAGGGCAAATGTCAGTGAGCGTACCGATTTCAGTTCCAGAGCGATTCGCCCAATGAGTCCTTGATATTTAGTCGTTTTCAGCCAATTTTTCTGGATTTTTGAAAAATTCACTTTTTTGTGAAAATATCCACTAAATGAGGGAATAATATGTGTGAGGGTACCCCAGGAGAGTTCCAAATGTGTGTGGGTAAAATATATATCCCACGGGGGTAAAATTGAAAAAAGTTGAAAAAAAATATTTTTTGGACTTAGCCATTTTTCCGGCGTTTATCAGACTTTCAGATAGGTCAAATGTCAGTGAGCTTTCCGATTTCAGTTCCAGAGCGATTCGCCCAATGAGTCCTTGATATTTAGTCGTTTTTATCCAATATTTTGGATTTTTGAAAATTTCACTTTTTTGTGAAAATATCCACTAAATGAGGGAATAATATGTGTGAGGGTACCCCAGGAGTGTTACAAATGTGTGTGGGTAGAATATATATCCCACGGGGGTAAAATGTAAAAAAGTTTAAAAAAATTTTTTTTTTTGACTTAGTCATTTTTCCGACGTTTATCAGACTTTCAGATAGGGTAAATGTCAGTGAGCGTTCCGATTTCAGTTCCAGTGCGATTCGCCCAATGAGTCCTTGATACTTAGTCGTTTTCAACCAATATTTTGGATTTTTGAAAATTTCACTTTTTTGTGAAAATATCCACTAAATGAGGGAATAATATGTGTGAGGGTACCCCAGCAGAGTTCCAAATGTGTGTGGGTAGAATATATATCCCACAGGGGTAAAACTGAAAAAAGTTGAAAAAAATTTTTTTTTTGGACTTAGTCATTTTTCCGGCATTTATCAGACTTTCAGATAGGGCAAATGTCAGTGAGCGTTCCGATTTCAGTTCCAGAGCGATTCACCCAATGAGTCCTTGATATTTAGTCGTTTTCAGCCAATTTTCTGGATTTTTGAAAAATTCACTTTTTTGTGAAAATATCCACTAAATGAGGGAATAATATCTGTGAGGGTACTCCAGGAGAGTTCCAAATGTGTGTGGGTAAAATATATATCCCAAGGGGGTAAAATTGAAAAAAGTTGAAAAAAAATATTTTTTGGACTTAGTCATTTTTCCGGCGTTTATCAGACTTTCAGATGGGTCAAATGTCAGTGAGCGTTCCGATTTCAGTTCCAGAGCGATTCGCCCAATGAGTCCTTGATATTTAGTCGTTTTCAGCCAATTTTCTGCATTTTTGAAAAATTCACTTTTTTGTGAAAATATCCACTAAATGAGGGAATAATATGTGTGAGGGTACCCCAGGAGAGTTCCAAATGTGTGTGGGTAAAATATATATCCCACGGGGGTAAAATTGAAAAAAGTTGAAAAAAATTATTTTTTGGACTTAGCCATTTTTCCGGTGGTTATCAGACTTTCAGATAGGGCAAATGTCAGTGAGCGTTCCGATTTCAGTTCCAGAGCGATTCGCCCAATGAGTCTTGATATTTAGTCGTTTTCAGCCAATATTTTGGATTTTTGAAAATTTCACTTTTTTGTGAAAATATCCACTAAATGAGGGAATAATCTGTGTGAGGGTACCCCAGGAGTGTTCCAAATGTGTGTGGGTAGAATATATATCCCACGGGGGTAAAATTGAAAAAAGTTGAAAAATTTTTTTTTTTGGACTTAGCCATTTTTCCGGCGTTTATCAGACTTTCAGATAGGGCAAATGTCAGTGAGTGTTCCGATTTCAGTTCCAGAGCGATTCGCCCAATGAGTCCTTGATATTTAGTCATTTTCAGCCAATTTTCTGGATTTTTGAAAAATTCACTTTTTTGTGAAAATATCCACTAAATGAGGGAATAATATGTGTGAGGGTACCCCAGGAGAGTTCCAAATGTGTGTGGGTAAAATATATATCCCACGGGGGTAAAATTGAAAAAAGTTGAAAAAAATTATTTTTTGGACTTAGCCATTTTTCCGGCGTTTATCAGACTTTCAGATAGAGCAAATGTCAGTGAGCGTTCCGATTTCAGTTCCAGAGCGATTCGCCCCATGAGTCCTTGATATTTAGTCGTTTTCAGCCAATATTTTGGATTTTTGAAAATTTCACTTTTTTGTGAAAATATCCACTAAATGAGGGAATAATATGTGTGAGGGTACCCCAGGAGTGTTCCAAATGTGTGTGGGTAGAATATATATCCCACGGGGGTAAAATTGAAAAAAGTTGAAAAAAAAATTTTTTTTGGACTTAGTCATTTTTCCGGCGTTTATCAGACTTTCAGATAGGGCAAATGTCAGTGAGCGTTCCGATTTCAGTTCCAGAGCGATTCGCCCAATGAGTCCTTGATATTTAGTCGTTTTCAGCCAATATTTTGGATTTTTGAAAATTTCACTTTTTTGTGAAAATATCCACTAAATGAGGGAATAATATGTGTGAGAGTACCCCAGGAGCGTCCCAAATGTGTGTGGGTAGAATATATATCCCACGGGGGTAAAATTGAAAAAAGTTGAAAAAAATTTTTTTTTGGACTTAGCCATTTTTCCGGCGTTTATCAGACTTTCAGATAGGGCAAATGTCAGTGAGCGTTCCGATTTCAGTTCCAGAGCGATTCGCCCAATGAGTCCTTGATATTTAGTCGTTTTCAGCCAATATTTTGGATTTTTGAATATTTCACTTTTTGTGAAAATATCCACTAAATGAGGGAATAATATGAGTGAGGGTACCCCAGGAGAGTTCCAAATGTGTGTGGGTAAAATATATATCCCACGGGGGTAAAATTGAAAAAAGTTAAAAAAAAATTTTTTTTTGGACTTAGTCATTTTTCCGGCGTTTATCAGACTTTCATATAGGGCAAATGTCAGTGAGCGTTCCGATTTCAGTTCCAGAGCGATTCGCCCAATGAGTCCTTGATATTTAGTCATTTTCAGCCAATTTTCTGGATTTTTGAAAAATTCACTTTTTTGTGAAAATATCCACTAAATGAGGGAATAATATGTGTGAGAGTAGCCCAGGAGAGTTCCAAATGTGTGTTGGTAGAATATATATCCCACGGGGGTAAAATTGAAAAAAGTTGAAAAAAATTTTTTTTTGGACTTAGTCATTTTTCCGGCGTTTATCAGACTTTCAGATAGGGCAAATGTCAGTGAGCGTTCGATTTCAGTTCCAGAGCCATTCGCCCAATTAGTCCTTGATATTTAGTCGTTTTCAGCCAATATTTTGGATTTTTGATAAATTTCACTTTTTTGTGAAAATATCCACTAAATGAGGGTATAATATGTGTGAGGGTACCCCAGGAGAGTTCCAAATGTGTGTGGGTAAAATATATATCCCACGGGGGTAAAATTGAAAAAAGTTGAAAAAAATTATTTTTTGGACTTAGCCATTTTTCCGGTGTTTATCAGACTTTCAGATAGGGCAAATGTCAGTGAGCGTTCCGATTTCAGTTCCAGAGCGATTCGCCCAATGAGTCTTGATATTTAGTCGTTTTCAGCCAATATTTTGGATTTTTGAAAATTTCACTTTTTTGTGAAAATATCCACTAAATGAGGGAATAATATGTGTGAGGGTACCCCAGGAGTGTTCCAAATGTGTGTGGGTAGAATATATATCCCACGGGGGTAAAATTGAAAAAAGTTGAAAAATTTTTTTTTTTGGACTTAGCCATTTTTCCGGCGTTTATCAGACTTTCAGATAGGGCAAATGTCAGTGAGTGTTCCGATTTCAGTTCCAGAGCGATTCGCCCAATGAGTCCTTGATATTTAGTCATTTTCAGCCAATTTTCTGGATTTTTGAAAAATTCACTTTTTTGTGAAAATATCCACTAAATGAGGGAATAATATGTGTGAGGGTACCCCAGGAGAGTTCCAAATGTGTGTGGGTAAAATATATATCCCACGGGGGTAAAATTGAAAAAAGTTGAAAAAAATTATTTTTTGGACTTAGCCATTTTTCCGGCGTTTATCAGACTTTCAGATAGAGCAAATGTCAGTGAGCGTTCCGATTTCAGTTCCAGAGCGATTCGCCCCATGAGTCCTTGATATTTAGTCGTTTTCAGCCAATATTTTGGATTTTTGAAAATTTCACTTTTTTGTGAAAATATCCACTAAATGAGGGAATAATATGTGTGAGGGTACCCCAGGAGTGTTCCAAATGTGTGTGGGTAGAATATATATCCCACGGGGGTAAAATTGAAAAAAGTTGAAAAAAAAATTTTTTTTGGACTTAGTCATTTTTCCGGCGTTTATCAGACTTTCAGATAGGGCAAATGTCAGTGAGCGTTCCGATTTCAGTTCCAGAGCGATTCGCCCAATGAGTCCTTGATATTTAGTCGTTTTCAGCCAATATTTTGGATTTTTGAAAATTTCACTTTTTTGTGAAAATATCCACTAAATGAGGGAATAATATGTGTGAGAGTACCCCAGGAGCGTCCCAAATGTGTGTGGGTAGAATATATATCCCACGGGGGTAAAATTGAAAAAAGTTGAAAAAAATTTTTTTTTGGACTTAGCCATTTTTCCGGCGTTTATCAGACTTTCAGATAGGGCAAATGTCAGTGAGCGTTCCGATTTCAGTTCCAGAGCGATTCGCCCAATGAGTCCTTGATATTTAGTCGTTTTCAGCCAATATTTTGGATTTTTGAATATTTCACTTTTTGTGAAAATATCCACTAAATGAGGGAATAATATGAGTGAGGGTACCCCAGGAGAGTTCCAAATGTGTGTGGGTAAAATATATATCCCACGGGGGTAAAATTGAAAAAAGTTAAAAAAAAATTTTTTTTTGGACTTAGTCATTTTTCCGGCGTTTATCAGACTTTCATATAGGGCAAATGTCAGTGAGCGTTCCGATTTCAGTTCCAGAGCGATTCGCCCAATGAGTCCTTGATATTTAGTCATTTTCAGCCAATTTTCTGGATTTTTGAAAAATTCACTTTTTTGTGAAAATATCCACTAAATGAGGGAATAATATGTGTGAGAGTAGCCCAGGAGAGTTCCAAATGTGTGTTGGTAGAATATATATCCCACGGGGGTAAAATTGAAAAAAGTTGAAAAAAATTTTTTTTTGGACTTAGTCATTTTTCCGGCGTTTATCAGACTTTCAGATAGGGCAAATGTCAGTGAGCGTTCGATTTCAGTTCCAGAGCCATTCGCCCAATTAGTCCTTGATATTTAGTCGTTTTCAGCCAATATTTTGGATTTTTGATAAATTTCACTTTTTTGTGAAAATATCCACTAAATGAGGGTATAATATGTGTGAGGGTACCCCAGGAGAGTTCCAAATGTGTGTGGGTAAAATATATATCCCACGGGGGTAAAATTGAAAAAAGTTGAAAAAAATTATTTTTTGGACTTAGCCATTTTTCCGGTGTTTATCAGACTTTCAGATAGGGCAAATGTCAGTGAGCGTTCCGATTTCAGTTCCAGAGCGATTCGCCCAATGAGTCTTGATATTTAGTCGTTTTCAGCCAATATTTTGGATTTTTGAAAATTTCACTTTTTTGTGAAAATATCCACTAAATGAGGGAATAATATGTGTGAGGGTACCCCAGGAGTGTTCCAAATGTGTGTGGGTAGAATATATATCCCACGGGGGTAAAACTGAAAAAAGTTGAAAAAATTTTTTTTTTGGACCTAGCCATTTTTCCGGCTTTTCTCAGACTTTCAGATAGGGCAAATGTCAGTGAGCGTTCCGATTTCAGTTCCAGAGCGATTCGCCCAATGAGTCTTGATATTTAGTCGTTTTCAGCCAATATTTTGGATTTTTGAAAATTTCACTTTTTTGTGAAAATATCCACTAAATGAGGGAATAATATGTGTGAGGGTACCCCAGGAGTGTTCCAAATGTGTGTGGGTAGAATATATATCCCACGGGGGTAAAATTGAAAAAAGTTTAAAAATTTTTTTTTTTGGACTTAGCCATTTTTCCGGCGTTTATCAGACTTTCATATAGGGTAAATGTCAGTGAGCGTTCCGATTTCAGTTCCAGAGCGATTCGCCCAATGAGTCCTTGATATTTAGTAATTTTCAGCCAATTTTCTGGATTTTTGAAAAATTCACTTTTTTGTGAAAATATCCACTAAATGAGGGAATAATATGTGTGAGAGTAGCCCAGGAGAGTTCCAAATGTGTGTTGGTAGAATATATATCCCACGGGGGTAAAATTGAAAAAAGTTGAAAAAAATTTTTTTTTTGGACTTAGTCATTTTTCCGGCGTTTATCAGACTTTCAGATAGGGCAAATGTCAGTGAGCGTTCCGATTTCAGTTCCAGAGCCATTCGCCCAATGAGTCCTTGATATTTAGTCGTTTTCAGCCAATATTTTGGATTTTTGAAAATTTCACTTTTTTGTGAAAATATCCACTAAATGAGGGTATAATATGTGTGAGGGTACCCCAGGAGAGTTCCAAATGTGTGTGGGTAAAATATATATCCGACGGGGGTAAAATTGAAAAAAGTTGAAAAAAATTATTTTTTGGACCTAGCCATTTTTCCGGCGTTTCTCAGACTTTCAGATAGGGCAAATGTCAGTGAGCGTTCCGATTTCAGTTCCAGAGCGATTCGCCCAATGAGACTTGATATTTAGTCGTTTTCAGCCAATATTTTGGATTTTTGAAAATTTCACTTTTTTGTGAAAATATCCACTAAATGAGGGAATAATATGTGTGAGGGTACCCCAGGAGTGTTCCAAATGTGTGTGGGTAGAATATATATCCCACGGGGGTAAAATTGAAAAAAGTTGAAAAAATTTTTTTTTTGGACCTAGCCATTTTTCCGGCGTTTCTCAGACTTTCAGATAGGGCAAATGTCAGTGAGCGTTCCGATTTCAGTTCCAGAGCGATTCGCCCAATGAGACTTGATATTTAGTCGTTTTCAGCCAATATTTTGGATTTTTGAAAATTTCACTTTTTTGTGAAAATATCCACTAAATGAGGGAATAATATGTGTGAGGGTACCCCAGGAGTGTTCCAAATGTGTGTGGGTAGAATATATATCCCACGGGGGTAAAATTGAAAAAAGTTGGAAAAATTTTTTTTTTGGACCTAGCCATTTTTCCGGCGTTTCTCAGACTTTCAGATAGGGCAAATGTCAGTGAGCGTTCCGATTTCAGTTCCAGAGCGATTCGCCCAATGAGTCTTGATATTTAGTCGTTTTCAGCCAATATTTTGGATTTTTGAAAATTTCACTTTTTTGTGAAAATATCCACTAAATGAGGGAATAATATGTGTGAGGGTACCCCAGGAGAGTTCCAAATGTGTGTGGGTAAAATATATATCCCACGGGGGTAAAATTGAAAAAAGTTGAAAAAAATTATTTTTTGGACTTAGCCATTTTTCCGGTGTTTATCAGACTTTCAGATAGGGCAAATGTCAGTGAGCGTTCCGATTTCAGTTCCAGAGCGATTCGCCCAATGAGTCTTGATATTTAGTCGTTTTCAGCCAATATTTTGGATTTTTGAAAATTTCACTTTTTTGTGAAAATATCCACTAAATGAGGGAATAATATGTGTGAGGGTACCCCAGGAGTGTTCCAAATGTGTGTGGGTAGAATATATATCCCACGGGGGTAAAATTGAAAAAAGTTGAAAAAATTTTTTTTTTGGACCTAGCCATTTTTCCGGCTTTTCTCAGACTTTCAGATAGGGCAAATGTCAGTGAGCGTTCCGATTTCAGTTCCAGAGCGATTCGCCCAATGAGTCTTGATATTTAGTCGTTTTCAGCCAATATTTTGGATTTTTGAAAATTTCACTTTTTTGTGAAAATATCCACTAAATGAGGGAATAATATGTGTGAGGGTACCCCAGGAGTGTTCCAAATGTGTGTGGGTAGAATATTTATCCCACGGGGGTAAAATTGAAAAAAGTTGAAAAAATTTTTTTTTTGGACTTAGTCATTTTTCCGGCGTTTATCAGACTTTCAGATAGGGCAAATGTCAGTGAGCGTTCCGATTTCAGTTCCAGAGCGATTCGCCCAATGAGTCCTTGATATTTAGTCATTTTCAGCCAATTTTCTGGATTTTTGAAAAATTCACTTTTTTGTGAAAATATCCACTAAATGAGGGAATAATATGTGTGAGAGTAGCCCAGGAGAGTTCCAAATGTGTGTTGGTAGAATATATATCCCACGGGGGTAAAATTGAAAAAAGTTGAAAAAAATTTTTTTTTTGGACTTAGTCATTTTTCCGGCGTTTATCAGACTTTCAGATAGGGCAAATGTCAGTGAGCGTTCCGATTTCAGTTCCAGAGCCATTCGCCCAATGAGTCCTTGATATTTAGTCGTTTTCAGCCAATATTTTGGATTTTTGAAAATTTCACTTTTTTGTGAAAATATCCACTAAATGAGGGTATAATATGTGTGAGGGTACCCCAGGAGAGTTCCAAATGTGTGTGGGTAAAATATATATCCCACGGGGGTAAAATTGAAAAAAGTTGAAAAAAATTATTTTTTGGACTTAGCCATTTTTCCGGCGTTTATCAGACTTTCAGATAGGGCAAATGTCAGTGAGCGTTCCGATTTCAGTTCCAGAGCGATTCGCCCAATGGGTCTTGATATTTAGTCGTTTTCAGCCAATATTTTGGATTTTTGAAAATTTCACTTTTTTGTGAAAATATCCACCAAATGAGGGAATAATATGTGTGAGGGTACCCCAGCAGAGTTCCAAATGTGTGTGGGTAGAATATATATCCCACGGGGGTAAAACTGAAAAAAGTTGAAAAAAAATTTTTTTTTGGACTTAGTCATTTTTCCGGCGTTTATCAGACTTTCAGATAGGGCAAATGTCAGTGAGCATTCCGATTTCAGTTCCAGAGCGATTCACCCAGTGAGTCCTTGATATTTAGTCGTTTTCAGCCAATTTTCTAGATTTTTGAAAAATTCACTTTTTTGTGAAAATATCCACTAAATGAGGGAATAATATGTGTGAGGGTACCCCAGGAGAGTTCCAAATGTGTGTGGGTAGAATATATATCCCACGGGGGTAAAATTGAAAAAAGTTGAAAAAAATTATTTTTTGGACTTAGCCATTTTTCCGGTGTTTATCAGACTTTCAGATAGGGCAAATGTCAGTGAGCATTCCGATTTCAGTTCCAGAGCGATTCGCCCAATGAGTCTTGATATTTAGTCGTTTTCAGCCAATATTTTGGATTTTTGAAAATTTCACTTTTTTGTGAAAATATCCACTAAATGAGGGAATAATATGTGTGAGGGTACCCCAGCAGAGTTCCAAATGTGTGTGGGTAGAGTATATATCCCACGGGGGTAAAACTGAAAAAAGTTGAAAAAAAATTTTTTTTTGGACTTAGTCATTTTTCCGGCGTTTATCAGTCTTTCAGATAGGGCAAATGTCAGTGAGCATTCCGATTTCAGTTCCAGAGCCATTCGCCCAATGAGTCCTTGATATTTAGTCGTTTTCAGCCAATATTTTGGATTTTTGAAAAATTCACTTTTTTATGAAAATATCCACTAAATGAGGGAATAATATGTGTGAGAGTAGCCCAGGAGAGTTCCAAATGTGTGTTGGTAGAATATATATCCCACGGGGGTAAAATTGAAAAAAGTTGAAAAAATTTTTTTTTTGGACCTAGCCATTTTTCCGGCGTTTATCAGACTTTCAGATAGGACAAATGTCAGTGAGCGTTCCGATTTCAGTTCCAGAGCGATTCGCCCAATGAGTCTTGATATTTAGTCGTTTTCAGCCAATATTTTGGATTTTTGAAAATTTCACTTTTTTGTGAAAATATCCACTAAATGAGGGAATAAAATGTGTGAGGGTACCCCAGGAGTGTTCCAAATGTGTGTGGGTAGAATATATATCCCACGGGGGTAAAATTGAAAAAAGTTGAAAAAATTTTTTTTTTGGACCTAGCCATTTTTCCGGCGTTTATCAGACTTTCAGATAGGGCAAATGTCAGTGAGCGTTCCGATTTCAGTTCCAGAGCGATTCGCCCAATGAGTCCTGGATATTTAGTCGTTTTCAGCCAATATTTTGTTTTTTTGAAAATTTCACTTTTTTGTGAAAATATCCACTAAATGAGGGAATAATATGTGTGAGGGTACCCAAGGAGAGTTTCAAATGTTTGTGGGTAAAATATATATCCCACGGGGGTAAAATTGAAAAAAGTTGAAAAAAATTATTTTTTGGACTTAGCCATTTTTCCGGTGTTTATCAGACTTTCAGATAGGGCAAATGTCAGTGAGCGTTCCGATTTCAGTTCCAGAGCGATTCGCCCAATGAGTCTTGATATTTAGTCATTTTCAGCCAATTTTCTGGATTTTTTAAAATTTCACTTTTTTGTGAAAATATCCACTAAATGAGGGAATAATATGTGTGAGAGTACCCCAGGAGCGTTCCAAATGTGTGTGGGTAGAATATATATCCCACGGGGGTAAAATTGAAAAAAGTTGAAAAAATTTTTTTTTTGGACTTAGCCATTTTTCCGGCGTTTATCAGACTTTCAGATAGGGCAAATGTCAGTGAGCGTTCCGATTTCAGTTCCAGAGCGATTCGCCCAATGAGTCCTTGATATTTAGTCGTTTTCAGCCAATATTTTGGATTTTTGAAAATTTCACTTTTTGTGAAAATATCCACTAAATGAGGGAATAATATGTGTGAGGGTACCCCAGGAGTGTTACAAATGTGTGTGGGTAGAATATATATCCCACGGGGGTAAAATTGAAAAAAGTCGAAAAAAATTTTTTTTTGGACCTAGCCATTTTTCTGGCGTTTATCAGACTTTCAGATAGGTCAAATGTCAGTGAGCGTCCGATTTCAGTTCCAGAGCGATTCGCCCAATGAGTCCTGGATATTTAGTCGTTTTCAGCCAATATTTTGGTTTTTTGAAAATTTCACTTTTTTGTGAAAATATCCACTAAATGAGGGAATAATATGTGTGAGGGTACCCAAGGAGAGTTCCAAATGTTTGTGGGTAAAATATATATCCCACGGGGGTAAAATTGAAAAAAGTTGAAAAAAATTATTTTTTGGACTTAGCCATTTTTCCGGTGTTTATCAGACTTTCAGATAGGGCAAATGTCAGTGAGCGTTCCGATTTCAGTTCCAGAGCGATTCGCCCAATGAGTCTTGATATTTAGTCGTTTTCAGCCAATATTTTGGATTTTTTAAAATTTCACTTTTTTGTGAAAATATCCACTAAATGAGGGAATAATATGTGTGAGTGTACCCCAGGAGTGTTCCAAATGTGTGTGGGTAGAATATATATCCCACGGGGGTAAAATTGAAAAAAGTTGAAAAATTTTTTTTTTTGGACCTAGCCATTTTTCCGGCGTTTATCAGACTTTCAGATAGGGCAAATGTCAGTGAGCGTTCCGATTTCAGTTCCAGAGCGATTCGCCCAATGAGTCCTTGATATTTAGTCGTTTTCAGACAATATTTTGGATTTTTGAAAATTTCACTTTTTGTGAAAATATCCACTAAATGAGGGAATAATATGTGTGAGAGTACCCCAGGAGCGTTCCAAATGTGTGTGGGTAGAATATATATATCCCACGGGGGTAAAACTGAAAAAAGTTGAAAAAAATTTTTTCTTTGGACTTAGTCATTTTTCCGGCGTTTATCAGACTTTCAGATAGGGCAAATGTCAGTGAGCATTCCGATTTCAGTTCCAGAGCGATTCGCCCAATGAGTCCTTGATATTTAGTCGTTTTCAGCCAATATTTTGGATTTTTGAAAATTTCACTTTTTTGTGAAAATATCCATTAAATGAGGGAATAATATGTGTGAGGGTACCCCAGCAGCGTTCCAAATGTGTGTGGGTAGAATATATATCCCACAGGGGTAAAACTGAAAAAAGTTGAAAAAAATTTTTTTTTTGGACTTAGTCATTTTTCCGGCGTTTATCAGACTTTCAGATAGGGCAAATGTCAGTGAGCGTTTCCGATTTCAGTTCCAGAGCGATTCGCCCAATGAGTCCTGGATATTTAGTCGTTTTCAGCCAATATTTTGTTTTTTTGAAAATTTCACTTTTTTGTGAAAATATCCACTAAATGAGGGAATAATATGTGTGAGGGTACCCAAGGAGAGTTTCAAATGTTTGTGGGTAAAATATATATCCCACGGGGGTAAAATTGAAAAAAGTTGAAAAAAATTATTTTTTGGACTTAGCCATTTTTCCGGTGTTTATCAGACTTTCAGATAGGGCAAATGTCAGTGAGCGTTCCGATTTCAGTTCCAGAGCGATTCGCCCAATGAGTCTTGATATTTAGTCATTTTCAGCCAATTTTCTGGATTTTTTAAAATTTCACTTTTTTGTGAAAATATCCACTAAATGAGGGAATAATATGTGTGAGAGTACCCCAGGAGCGTTCCAAATGTGTGTGGGTAGAATATATATCCCACGGGGGTAAAATTGAAAAAAGTTGAAAAAATTTTTTTTTTGGACTTAGCCATTTTTCCGGCGTTTATCAGACTTTCAGATAGGGCAAATGTCAGTGAGCGTTCCGATTTCAGTTCCAGAGCGATTCGCCCAATGAGTCCTTGATATTTAGTCGTTTTCAGCCAATATTTTGGATTTTTGAAAATTTCACTTTTTGTGAAAATATCCACTAAATGAGGGAATAATATGTGTGAGGGTACCCCAGGAGTGTTACAAATGTGTGTGGGTAGAATATATATCCCACGGGGGTAAAATTGAAAAAAGTCGAAAAAAATTTTTTTTTGGACTTAGTCATTTTTCCGGCGTTTATCAGACTTTCAGATAGGGCTAATGTCAATGAGCGTTCCGATTTCAGTTCCAGAGCAATTCGCCCAATGAGTCCTTGATATTTAGTCGTTTTCAGCCAATATTTTGGATTTTTGAAAATTTCACTTTTTTGTGAAAATATCCACTAAATGAGGGAATAATATGTGTGAGGGTACCCCAGGAGTGTTCCAAATGTGTGTGGGTAGAATATATATCCCACGGGGGTAAAATTGAAAAAAGTTGAAAAAATTTTTTTTTTGGACCTAGCCATTTTTCTGGCGTTTATCAGACTTTCAGATAGGTCAAATGTCAGTGAGCGTCCGATTTCAGTTCCAGAGCGATTCGCCCAATGAGTCCTGGATATTTAGTCGTTTTCAGCCAATATTTTGGTTTTTTGAAAATTTCACTTTTTTGTGAAAATATCCACTAAATGAGGGAATAATATGTGTGAGGGTACCCAAGGAGAGTTCCAAATGTTTGTGGGTAAAATATATATCCCACGGGGGTAAAATTGAAAAAAGTTGAAAAAAATTATTTTTTGGACTTAGCCATTTTTCCGGTGTTTATCAGACTTTCAGATAGGGCAAATGTCAGTGAGCGTTCCGATTTCAGTTCCAGAGCGATTCGCCCAATGAGTCTTGATATTTAGTCGTTTTCAGCCAATATTTTGGATTTTTTAAAATTTCACTTTTTTGTGAAAATATCCACTAAATGAGGGAATAATATGTGTGAGTGTACCCCAGGAGTGTTCCAAATGTGTGTGGGTAGAATATATATCCCACGGGGGTAAAATTGAAAAAAGTTGAAAAATTTTTTTTTTTGGACCTAGCCATTTTTCCGGCGTTTATCAGACTTTCAGATAGGGCAAATGTCAGTGAGCGTTCCGATTTCAGTTCCAGAGCGATTCGCCCAATGAGTCCTTGATATTTAGTCGTTTTCAGACAATATTTTGGATTTTTGAAAATTTCACTTTTTGTGAAAATATCCACTAAATGAGGGAATAATATGTGTGAGAGTACCCCAGGAGCGTTCCAAATGTGTGTGGGTAGAATATATATCCCACGGGGGTAAAACTGAAAAAAGATGAAAAAATTTTTTTTTTTGGACTTAGTCATTTTTCCGGCGTTTATCAGACTTTCAGATAGGTCAAATGTCAGTGAGCGTTCCGATTTCAGTTCCAGAGCGATTCGCCCAATGAGTCCTTGATATTTAGTCATTTTCAGCCAATTTTCAGGATTTTTGAAAATTTCACTTTTTTGTGAAAATATCCATTAAATGAGGGAATAATATGTGTGAGGGTACCCCAGCAGCGTTCCAAATGTGTGTGGGTAGAATATATATCCCACAGGGGTAAAACTGAAAAAAGTTGAAAAAAATTTTTTTTTTGGACTTAGTCATTTTTCCGGCGTTTATCAGACTTTCAGATAGGGCAAATGTCAGTGAGCGTTTCCGATTTCAGTTCCAGAGCGATTCGCCCAATGAGTCCTTGATATTTAGTCGTTTTCAGCCAATTTTCTGGATTTTTGAAAAATTCACTTTTTTGTGAAAATATCCACTAAATGAGGGAATAATATGTGTGAGGGTACCCCAGGAGAGTTCCATATGTGTGTGGGTAGAATATATATCCCACGGGGGTAAAATTGAAAAAAGTTGAAAAAAATTATTTTTTGGACTTAGTCATTTTTCCGGTGTTTATCAGACTTTCAGATAGGTCAAATGTCAGTGAGCGTTCCGATTTCAGTTCCAGAGCGATTCGCCCAATGAGTCTTGATGTTTAGTCGTTTTCAGCCAATATTTTGGATTTTTGAAAATTTCACTTTTTTGTGAAAATATCCACTAAATGAGGGAATAATATGTGTGAGTGTACCCCAGGAGTGTTCCAAATGTGTGTGGGTAGAATATATATCCCACGGGGGTAAAATTGAAAAAAGTTGAAAATTTTTTTTTTTTTACTTAGTCATTTTTCCGGCGTTTATCAGACTTTCAGATAGGGCAAATGTCAGTGAGCGTTCCGATTTCAGTTCCAGAGCGATTCGCCCAATGAGTCCTTGATATTTAGTCGTTTTCAGGGAATATTTTGGATTTTTGAAAATTTCACTTTTTTGTGAAAATATCCACTAAATGAGGGTATAATATGTGTGAGGGTACCCCAGGAGAGTTCCAAATGTGTGTGGGTAAAATATATATCCCACGGGGGTAAAATTGAAAAAAGTTGAAAAAAATTATTTTTTGGACTTAGCCATTTTTCCGGTGTTTATCAGACTTTCAGATAGGGCAAATGTCAGTGAGCGTTCCGATTTTAGTTCCAGAGCGATTCGCCCAATGAGTCTTGATATTTAGTCGTTTTCAGCCAATATTTTGGATTTTTGAAAATTTCACTTTTTTGTGAAAATATCCACTAAATGAGGGAATAATATGTGTGAGGGTACCCCAGGAGTGTTCCAAATGTGTGTGGGTAGAATATATATCCCACGGGGGTAAAATTGAAAAAAGTTGAAAAAATTTTTTTTTTGGACCTAGCCATTTTTCCGGCGTTTATCAGACTTTCAGATAGGGCAAATGTCAGTGAGCGTTCCGATTTCAGTTCCAGAGCGATTCGCCCAATGAGTCTTGATATTTAGTCGTTTTCAGCCAATATTTTGGATTTTTGAAAATTTCACTTTTTTGTGAAAATATCCACTAAATGAGGGAATAATATGTGTGAGGGTACCCCAGGAGTGTTCCAAATGTGTGTGGGTAGAATATATATCCCACGGGGGTAAAATTGAAAAAAGTTGAAAAATTTTTTTTTTGGACTTAGCCATTTTTCCGGCGTTTATCAGACTTTCAGATAGCGCAAATGTCAGTGAGCGTTCCGATTTCAGTTCCAGAGCGATTCGCCCAATGAGTCCTTGATATTTAGTCATTTTCAGCCAATTTTCTGGATTTTTGAAAATTTCACTTTTTTGTGAAAATATCCACTAAATGAGGGAATAATATGTGTGAGAGTAGCCCAGGAGAGTTCCAAATGTGTGTGGGTAGAATATATATCCCACGGGGGTAAAATTGAAAAAAGTTGGAAAAATTTTTTTTTTGGACCTAGCCATTTTTCCGGCGTTTCTCAGACTTTCAGATAGGGCAAATGTCAGTGAGCGTTCCGATTTCAGTTCCAGAGCGATTCGCCCAATGAGTCTTGATATTTAGTCGTTTTCAGCCAATATTTTGGATTTTTGAAAATTTCACTTTTTTGTGAAAATATCCACTAAATGAGGGAATAATATGTGTGAGGGTACCCCAGGAGAGTTCCAAATGTGTGTGGGTAAAATATATATCCCACGGGGGTAAAATTGAAAAAAGTTGAAAAAAATTATTTTTTGGACTTAGCCATTTTTCCGGTGTTTATCAGACTTTCAGATAGGGCAAATGTCAGTGAGCGTTCCGATTTCAGTTCCAGAGCGATTCGCCCAATGAGTCTTGATATTTAGTCGTTTTCAGCCAATATTTTGGATTTTTGAAAATTTCACTTTTTTGTGAAAATATCCACTAAATGAGGGAATAATATGTGTGAGGGTACCCCAGGAGTGTTCCAAATGTGTGTGGGTAGAATATATATCCCACGGGGGTAAAATTGAAAAAAGTTGAAAAAATTTTTTTTTTGGACCTAGCCATTTTTCCGGCTTTTCTCAGACTTTCAGATAGGGCAAATGTCAGTGAGCGTTCCGATTTCAGTTCCAGAGCGATTCGCCCAATGAGACTTGATATTTAGTCGTTTTCAGCCAATATTTTGGATTTTTGAAAATTTCACTTTTTTGTGAAAATATCCACTAAATGAGGGAATAATATGTGTGAGGGTACCCCAGGAGTGTTCCAAATGTGTGTGGGTAGAATATATATCCCACGGGGGTAAAATTGAAAAAAGTTGAAAAAATTTTTTTTTTGGACCTAGCCATTTTTCCGGCGTTTATCAGACTTTCAGATAGGGCAAATGTCAGTGAGCGTTCCGATTTCAGTTCCAGAGCCATTCGCCCAATGAGTCCTTGATATTTAGTCGTTTTCAGCCAATATTTTGGATTTTTGAAAATTTCACTTTTTTGTGAAAATATCCACTAAATGAGGGTATAATATGTGTGAGGGTACCCCAGGAGAGTTCCAAATGTGTGTGGGTAAAATATATATCCCACGGGGGTAAAATTGAAAAAAGTTGAAAAAAATTATTTTTTGGACTTAGCCATTTTTCCGGTGTTTATCAGACTTTCAGATAGGGCAAATGTCAGTGAGCGTTCCGATTTCAGTTCCAGAGCGATTCGCCCAATGAGTCTTGATATTTAGTCGTTTTCAGCCAATATTTTGGATTTTTGAAAATTTCACTTTTTTGTGAAAATATCCACTAAATGAGGGAATAATATGTGTGAGGGTACCCCAGGAGTGTTCCAAATGTGTGTGGGTAGAATATATATCCCACGGGGGTAAAATTGAAAAAAGTTGAAAAAATTTTTTTTTTGGACCTAGCCATTTTTCCGGCGTTTATCAGACTTTCAGATAGGGCAAATGTCAGTGAGCGTTCCGATTTCAGTTCCAGAGCGATTCGCCCAATGAGTCTTGATATTTAGTCGTTTTCAGCCAATATTTTGGATTTTTGAAAATTTCACTTTTTTGTGAAAATATCCACTAAATGAGGGAATAATATGTGTGAGGGTACCCCAGGAGTGTTCCAAATGTGTGTGGGTAGAATATATATCCCACGGGGGTAAAATTGAAAAAAGTTGAAAAATTTTTTTTTTGGACTTAGCCATTTTTCCGGCGTTTATCAGACTTTCAGATAGCGCAAATGTCAGTGAGCGTTCCGATTTCAGTTCCAGAGCGATTCGCCCAATGAGTCCTTGATATTTAGTCATTTTCAGCCAATTTTCTGGATTTTTGAAAATTTCACTTTTTTGTGAAAATATCCACTAAATGAGGGAATAATATGTGTGAGGGTACCCCAGGAGAGTTTCAAATGTGTGTGGGTAAAATATATATCCCACGGGGGTAAAATTGAAAAAAGTTGAAAAAAATTATTTTTTGGACTTAGCCATTTTTCCGGTGTTTATCAGACTTTCAGATAGGGCAAATGTCAGTGAGCGTTCCGATTTCAGTTCCAGAGCGATTCGCCCAATGAGTCTTGATATTTAGTCGTTTTCAGCCAATATTTTGGATTTTTGAAAATTTCACTTTTTTGTGAAAATATCCACTAAATGAGGGAATAATATGTGTGAGGGTACCCCAGGAGTGTTCCAAATGTGTGTGGGTAGAATATATATCCCACGGGGGTAAAATTGAAAAAAGTTGAAAAAATTTTTTTTTTGGACCTAGCCATTTTTCCGGCTTTTCTCAGACTTTCAGATAGGGCAAATGTCAGTGAGCGTTCCGATTTCAGTTCCAGAGCGATTCGCCCAATGAGTCTTGATATTTAGTCGTTTTCAGCCAATATTTTGGATTTTTGAAAATTTCACTTTTTTGTGAAAATATCCACTAAATGAGGGAATAATATGTGTGAGGGTACCCCAGGAGTGTTCCAAATGTGTGTGGGTAGAATATTTATCCCACGGGGGTAAAATTGAAAAAAGTTGAAAAAATTTTTTTTTTGGACTTAGCCATTTTTCCGGCGTTTCTCAGACTTTCAGATAGGGCAAATGTCATTGAGCGTTCCGATTTCAGTTCCAGAGCGATTCGCCCAATGAGTCCTTGATATTTAGTCGTTTTCAGCCAATTTTCTGGATTTTTGAAAAATTCACTTTTTTGTGAAAATATCCACTAAATGAGGGAATAATATGTGTGAGAGTAGCCCAGGAGAGTTCCAAATGTGTGTTGGTAGAATATATATCCCACGGGGGTAAAATTGAAAAAAGTTGAAAAAAATTTTTTTTTTGGACTTAGTCATTTTTCCGGCGTTTATCAGACTTTCAGATAGGGCAAATGTCAGTGAGCGTTCCGATTTCAGTTCCAGAGCCATTCGCCCAATGAGTCCTTGATATTTAGTCGTTTTCAGCCAATATTTTGGATTTTTGAAAATTTCACTTTTTTGTGAAAATATCCACTAAATGAGGGTATAATATGTGTGAGGGTACCCCAGGAGAGTTCCAAATGTGTGTGGGTAAAATATATATCCCACGGGGGTAAAATTGAAAAAAGTTGAAAAAAATTATTTTTTGGACTTAGCCATTTTTCCGGCGTTTATCAGACTTTCAGATAGGGCAAATGTCAGTGAGCGTTCCGATTTCAGTTCCAGAGCGATTCGCCCAATGGGTCTTGATATTTAGTCGTTTTCAGCCAATATTTTGGATTTTTGAAAATTTCACTTTTTTGTGAAAATATCCACTAAATGAGGGAATAATATGTGTGAGGGTACCCCAGGAGTGTTCCAAATGTGTGTGGGTAGAATATATATCCCACGGGGGTAAAATTGAAAAAAGTTGAAAAATTTTTTTTTTTGGACTTAGCCATTTTTCCCGCGTTTATCAGACTTTCAGATAGGGCAAATGTCAGTGAGCATTCCGATTTCAGTTCCAGAGCCATTCGCCCAATGAGTCCTTGATATTTAGTCGTTTTCAGCCAATATTTTGGATTTTTGAAAAATTCACTTTTTTATGAAAATATCCACTAAATGAGGGAATAATATGTGTGAGAGTAGCCCAGGAGAGTTCCAAATGTGTGTTGGTAGAATATATATCCCACGGGGGTAAAATTGAAAAAAGTTGAAAAAATTTTTTTTTTGGACCTAGCCATTTTTCCGGCGTTTATCAGACTTTCAGATAGGACAAATGTCAGTGAGCGTTCCGATTTCAGTTCCAGAGCGATTCGCCCAATGAGTCTTGATATTTAGTCGTTTTCAGCCAATATTTTGGATTTTTGAAAATTTCACTTTTTTGTGAAAATATCCACTAAATGAGGGAATAAAATGTGTGAGGGTACCCCAGGAGTGTTCCAAATGTGTGTGGGTAGAATATATATCCCACGGGGGTAAAATTGAAAAAAGTTGAAAAAATTTTTTTTTTGGACCTAGCCATTTTTCCGGCGTTTATCAGACTTTCAGATAGGGCAAATGTCAGTGAGCGTTCCGATTTCAGTTCCAGAGCGATTCGCCCAATGAGTCCTGGATATTTAGTCGTTTTCAGCCAATATTTTGTTTTTTTGAAAATTTCACTTTTTTGTGAAAATATCCACTAAATGAGGGAATAATATGTGTGAGGGTACCCAAGGAGAGTTCCAAATGTTTGTGGGTAAAATATATATCCCACGGGGGTAAAATTGAAAAAAGTTGAAAAAAATTATTTTTTGGACTTAGCCATTTTTCCGGTGTTTATCAGACTTTCAGATAGGGCAAATGTCAGTGAGCGTTCCGATTTCAGTTCCAGAGCGATTCGCCCAATGAGTCTTGATATTTAGTCATTTTCAGCCAATTTTCTGGATTTTTTAAAATTTCACTTTTTTGTGAAAATATCCACTAAATGAGGGAATAATATGTGTGAGAGTACCCCAGGAGCGTTCCAAATGTTTGTGGGTAGAATATATATCCCACGGGGGTAAAATTGAAAAAAGTTGAAAAAATTTTTTTTTTGGACTTAGCCATTTTTCCGGCGTTTATCAGACTTTCAGATAGGGCAAATGTCAGTGAGCGTTCCGATTTCAGTTCCAGAGCGATTCGCCCAATGAGTCCTTGATATTTAGTCGTTTTCAGCCAATATTTTGGATTTTTGAAAATTTCACTTTTTTGTGAAAATATCCACTAAATGAGGGAATAATATGTGTGAGGGTACCCCAGGAGTGTTCCAAATGTGTGTGGGTAGAATATATATCCCACGGGGGTAAAATTGAAAAAAGTTGAAAAAATTTTTTTTTTGGACCTAGCCATTTTTCTGGCGTTTATCAGACTTTCAGATAGGTCAAATGTCAGTGAGCGTCCGATTTCAGTTCCAGAGCGATTCGCCCAATGAGTCCTGGATATTTAGTCGTTTTCAGCCAATATTTTGGTTTTTTGAAAATTTCACTTTTTTGTGAAAATATCCACTAAATGAGGGAATAATATGTGTGAGGGTACCCAAGGAGAGTTCCAAATGTTTGTGGGTAAAATATATATCCCACGGGGGTAAAATTGAAAAAAGTTGAAAAAAATTATTTTTTGGACTTAGCCATTTTTCCGGTGTTTATCAGACTTTCAGATAGGGCAAATGTCAGTGAGCGTTCCGATTTCAGTTCCAGAGCGATTCGCCCAATGAGTCTTGATATTTAGTCGTTTTCAGCCAATATTTTGGATTTTTTAAAATTTCACTTTTTTGTGAAAATATCCACTAAATGAGGGAATAATATGTGTGAGTGTACCCCAGGAGTGTTCCAAATGTGTGTGGGTAGAATATATATCCCACGGGGGTAAAATTGAAAAAAGTTGAAAAATTTTTTTTTTTGGACCTAGCCATTTTTCCGGCGTTTATCAGACTTTCAGATAGGGCAAATGTCAGTGAGCGTTCCGATTTCAGTTCCAGAGCGATTCGCCCAATGAGTCCTTGATATTTAGTCGTTTTCAGACAATATTTTGGATTTTTGAAAATTTCACTTTTTGTGAAAATATCCACTAAATGAGGGAATAATATGTGTGAGAGTACCCCAGGAGCGTTCCAAATGTGTGTGGGTAGAATATATATATCCCACGGGGGTAAAACTGAAAAAAGTTGAAAAAAATTTTTTCTTTGGACTTAGTCATTTTTCCGGCGTTTATCAGACTTTCAGATAGGGCAAATGTCAGTGAGCATTCCGATTTCAGTTCCAGAGCGATTCGCCCAATGAGTCCTTGATATTTAGTCGTTTTCAGCCAATATTTTGGATTTTTGAAAATTTCACTTTTTTGTGAAAATATCCACTAAATGAGGGAATAATATGTGTGAGAGTAGCCCAGGAGAGTTCCAAATGTGTGTGGGTAGAATATATATCCCACGGGGGTAAAACTGAAAAAAGATGAAAAAATTTTTTTTTTTGGACTTAGTCATTTTTCTGGCGTTTATCAGACTTTCAGATAGGTCAAATGTCAGTGAGCGTTCCGATTTCAGTTCCAGAGCGATTCGCCCAATGAGTCCTTGATATTTAGTCATTTTCAGCCAATTTTCAGGATTTTTGAAAATTTCACTTTTTTGTGAAAATATCCATTAAATGAGGGAATAATATGTGTGAGGGTACCCCAGCAGCGTTCCAAATGTGTGTGGGTAGAATATATATCCCACAGGGGTAAAACTGAAAAAAGTTGAAAAAAATTTTTTTTTTGGACTTAGTCATTTTTCCGGCGTTTATCAGACTTTCAGATAGGGCAAATGTCAGTGAGCGTTCCGATTTCAGTTCCAGAGCGATTCGCCCAATGAGTCCTTGATATTTAGTCGTTTTCAGCCAATTTTCTGGATTTTTGAAAAATTCACTTTTTTGTGAAAATATCCACTAAATGAGGGAATAATATGTGTGAGGGTACCCCAGGAGAGTTCCATATGTGTGTGGGTAGAATATATATCCCACGGGGGTAAAATTGAAAAAAGTTGAAAAAAATTATTTTTTGGACTTAGTCATTTTTCCGGTGTTTATCAGACTTTCAGATAGGTCAAATGTCAGTGAGCGTTCCGATTTCAGTTCCAGAGCGATTCGCCCAATGAGTCTTGATGTTTAGTCGTTTTCAGCCAATATTTTGGATTTTTGAAAATTTCACTTTTTTGTGAAAATATCCACTAAATGAGGGAATAATATGTGTGAGTGTACCCCAGGAGTGTTCCAAATGTGTGTGGGTAGAATATATATCCCACGGGGGTAAAATTGAAAAAAGTTGAAAAATTTTTTTTTTTGGACCTAGCCATTTTTCCGGCGTTTATCAGACTTTCAGATAGGGCAAATGTCAGTGAGCGTTCCGATTTCAGTTCCAGAGCGATTCGCCCAATGAGTCCTTGATATTTTGTCGTTTTCAGCCAATTTTCTGGATTTTTGAAAAATTCACTTTTTTGTGAAAATATCCACTAAATGAGGGAATAATATGTGTGAGGGTACCCCAGGAGAGTTCCAAATGTGTGTGGGTAAAATATATATCCCACGGGGGTAAAATTGAAAAAAGTTGAAAAAAATTATTTTTTAGACTTAGCCATTTTTCCTGCGTTTATCAGACTTTCAGATAGGGCAAATGTCAGTGAGCGTTCCGATTTCAGTTCCAGAGCGATTCGCCCATTGAGTCCTTGATATTTAGTCATTTTCAGCCAATTTTCTGGATTTTTGAAAAATTCACTTTTTTGTGAAAATATCCACTAAATGAGGGAATAATATGTGTGAGGGTACCCCAGGAGAGTTCCAAATGTGTGTGGATAGAATATATATCCCACGGGGGTAAAACTGAAAAAAGTTGAAAAAAAATTTTTTTTTGGACTTAGTCATTTTTCCGGCGTTTATCAGACTTTCAGATAGGTCAAATGTCAGTGAGCGTTCCGATTTCAGTTCCAGAGCGATTCGCCCAATGAGTCCTTGATATTTAGTCATTTTCAGCCAATTTTCTGGATTTTTGAAAATGTCACTTTTTTGTGAAAATATACACTAAATGAGGGAATAATATGTGTGAGGGTACCCCAGCAGAGTTCCAAATGTGTGTGGGTAGAATATATATCCCACGGGGGTAAAATTGAAAAAAGTTGAAAAAAATTATTTTTTGGACTTAGTCATTTTTCCGGCGTTTATCAGACTTTCAGATAGGGCAAATGTCAGTGAGCGTTCCAATTTCAGTTCCAGAGCGATTCGCCCAATGAGTCCCTGATATTTAGTCGTTTTCAGCCAATATTTTGGATTTTTGAATATTTCACTTTTTTGTGAAAATATCCACTAAATGAGGGAATAATATGTGTGAGGGTACCCCAGCAGAGTTCCAAATGTGTGTGGGTAGAATATATATCCCACGGGGGTAAAATTGAAAAAAGTTGAAAATTTTTTTTTTTTGGACTTAGTCATTTTTCTGGCATTTATCAGACTTTCAGATAGGGCAAATGTCAGTGAGCGTTCCGATTTCAGTTCCAGAGCGATTCGCCCAATGAGTCCTTGATATTTAGTCATTTTCAGCCAATTTTCTGGATTTTTGAAAAATTCACTTTTTTGTGAAAATATCCACTAAATGAGGGAATAATATGTGTGAGGGTACCCCAGGAGAGTTCCAAATGTGTGTGGGTAAAATATATATCCCACGGGGGTAAAATTGAAAAAAGTTGAAAAAAATTATTTTTTGGACTTAGCCATTTTTCCTGCGTTTATCAGACTTTCAGATAGGGCAAATGTCAGTGAGCGTTCCGATTTCAGTTCCAGAGCGATTCGCCCATTGAGTCCTTGATATTTAGTCATTTTCAGCCAATTTTCTGGATTTTTAAAAAATTCACTTTTTTGTGAAAATATCCACTAAATGAGGGAATAATATGTGTGAGGGTACCCCAGGAGAGTTCCAAATGTGTGTGGGTAGAATATATATCCCACGGGGGTAAAATTGAAAAAAGTTGAAAAAAATTATTTTTTGGACTTAGCCATTTTTCCGGCGTTTATCAGACTTTCAGATAGGGCAAATGTCAGTGAGCGTTCCAATTTCAGTTCCAGAGCGATTCGCCCAATGAGTCCCTGATATTTAGTCATTTTCAGCCAATATTTTGGATTTTTGAAAATTTCACTTTTTTGTGAAAATATCCACTAAATGAGGGAATAATATGTGTGAGGGTACCCCAGGAGTGTTCCAAATGTGTGTGGGTAGAATATATATCCCACGGGGGTAAAATTGAAAAAAGTTGAAAAAAATTATTTTTTGGACTTAGCCATTTTTCCTGCGTTTATCAGACTTTCAGATAGGGCAAATGTCAGTGAGCGTTCTAATTTCAGTTCCAGAGCGATTCGCCCCTGAGTCCTTGATATTTAGTCGTTTTCAGCCAATATTTTGGATTTTTGAAAATTTCACTTTTTTGTGAAAATATCCACTAAATGAGGGAATAATATGTGTGAGGGTAGCCCAGGAGAGTTCCAAATGTGTGTGGGTAGAATATATATCCCACGGGGGTAAAATTGAAAATAGTTGAAAAATTATTTTTTTTGGACTTAGTCATTTTTCCGGCGTTTATCAGACTTTCAGATAGGGCAAATGTCAGTGAGCGTTCCAATTTCAGTTCCAGAGTGATTCGCCCAATGAATCCTTGATATTTTGTCGTTTTCAGCCAATTTTCTGGATTTTTGAAAAATTCACTTTTTTGTGAAAATATCCACTAAATGAGGGAATAATATGTGTGAGGGTACCCCAGGAGAGTTCCAAATGTGTGTGGGTAGAATATATATCCCACGGGGGTAAAACTGAAAAAAGATGAAAAAATTTTTTTTTTTGGACTTAGTCATTTTTCCGGCGTTTATCAGACTTTCAGATAGGGCAAATGTCATTGAGTGTTCCGATTTCAGTTCCAGAGCGATTCGCCCAATGAGTCCTTGATATTTAGTCGTTTTCAGCCAATTTTCTGGATTTTTGAAAAAATCATTTTTGGGGAAAATATCCACTAAATGAGGGAATAATATGTGTGAGGGTACCCCAGGAGAGTTCCAAATGTGTGTGGGTAAAATATATATCCCACGGGGGTAAAATTGAAAAAAGTTGAAAAAAATTATTTTTTGGACTTAGCCATTTTTCCTGCGTTTATCAGACTTTCAGATAGGGCAAATGTCAGTGAGCGTTCCGATTTCAGTTCCAGAGCGATTCGCCCAATGAGTCCTTGATATTTAGTCGTTTTCAGCCAATATTTTGGATTTTTGAAAATTTCACTTTTTTGTGAAAATATCCACTAAATGAGGGAATAATATGTGTGAGAGTAGCCCAGGAGAGTTCCAAATGTGTGTGGGTAGAATATATATCCCACGGGGGTAAAACTGAAAAAAGATGAAAACATTTTTTTTTTTGGACTTAGTCATTTTTCCGGCGTTTATCAGACTTTCAGATAGGTCAAATGTCAGTGAGCGTTCCGATTTCAGTTCCAGAGCGATTCGCCCAATGAGTCCTTGATATTTAGTCATTTTCAGCCAATTTTCTGGATTTTTGAAAAATTCACTTTTTTGTGAAAATATCCACTAAATGAGGGAATAATATGTGTGAGGGTACCCCAGGAGAGTTCCATATGTGTGTGGGTAGAATATATATCCCACGGGGGTAAAATTGAAAAAAGTTGAAAAAAATTATTTTTTGGACTTAGTCATTTTTCCGGTGTTTATCAGACTTTCAGATAGGTCAAATGTCAGTGAGCGTTCCGATTTCAGTTCCAGAGCGATTCGCCCAATGAGTCTTGATGTTTAGTCGTTTTCAGCCAATATTTTGGATTTTTGAAAATTTCACTTTTTTGTGAAAATATCCACTAAATGAGGGAATAATATGTGTGAGTGTACCCCAGGAGTGTTCCAAATGTGTGTGGGTAGAATATATATCCCACGGGGGTAAAATTGAAAAAAGTTGAAAAATTTTTTTTTTTGGACCTAGCCATTTTTCCGGCGTTTATCAGACTTTCAGATAGGGCAAATGTCAGTGAGCGTTCCGATTTCAGTTCCAGAGCGATTCGCCCAATGAGTCCTTGATATTTTGTCGTTTTCAGCCAATTTTCTGGATTTTTGAAAAATTCACTTTTTTGTGAAAATATCCACTAAATGAGGGAATAATATGTGTGAGGGTACCCCAGGAGAGTTCCAAATGTGTGTGGGTAAAATATATATCCCACGGGGGTAAAATTGAAAAAAGTTGAAAAAAATTATTTTTTAGACTTAGCCATTTTTCCTGCGTTTATCAGACTTTCAGATAGGGCAAATGTCAGTGAGCGTTCCGATTTCAGTTCCAGAGCGATTCGCCCATTGAGTCCTTGATATTTAGTCATTTTCAGCCAATTTTCTGGATTTTTGAAAAATTCACTTTTTTGTGAAAATATCCACTAAATGAGGGAATAATATGTGTGAGGGTACCCCAGGAGAGTTCCAAATGTGTGTGGATAGAATATATATCCCACGGGGGTAAAACTGAAAAAAGTTGAAAAAAAATTTTTTTTTGGACTTAGTCATTTTTCCGGCGTTTATCAGACTTTCAGATAGGTCAAATGTCAGTGAGCGTTCCGATTTCAGTTCCAGAGCGATTCGCCCAATGAGTCCTTGATATTTAGTCATTTTCAGCCAATTTTCTGGATTTTTGAAAATGTCACTTTTTTGTGAAAATATACACTAAATGAGGGAATAATATGTGTGAGGGTACCCCAGCAGAGTTCCAAATGTGTGTGGGTAGAATATATATCCCACGGGGGTAAAATTGAAAAAAGTTGAAAAAAATTATTTTTTGGACTTAGTCATTTTTCCGGCGTTTATCAGACTTTCAGATAGGGCAAATGTCAGTGAGCGTTCCAATTTCAGTTCCAGAGCGATTCGCCCAATGAGTCCCTGATATTTAGTCGTTTTCAGCCAATATTTTGGATTTTTGAATATTTCACTTTTTTGTGAAAATATCCACTAAATGAGGGAATAATATGTGTGAGGGTACCCCAGCAGAGTTCCAAATGTGTGTGGGTAGAATATATATCCCACGGGGGTAAAATTGAAAAAAGTTGAAAATTTTTTTTTTTTGGACTTAGTCATTTTTCTGGCATTTATCAGACTTTCAGATAGGGCAAATGTCAGTGAGCGTTCCGATTTCAGTTCCAGAGCGATTCGCCCAATGAGTCCTTGATATTTAGTCATTTTCAGCCAATTTTCTGGATTTTTGAAAAATTCACTTTTTTGTGAAAATATCCACTAAATGAGGGAATAATATGTGTGAGGGTACCCCAGGAGAGTTCCAAATGTGTGTGGGTAAAATATATATCCCACGGGGGTAAAATTGAAAAAAGTTGAAAAAAATTATTTTTTGGACTTAGCCATTTTTCCTGCGTTTATCAGACTTTCAGATAGGGCAAATGTCAGTGAGCGTTCCGATTTCAGTTCCAGAGCGATTCGCCCATTGAGTCCTTGATATTTAGTCATTTTCAGCCAATTTTCTGGATTTTTAAAAAATTCACTTTTTTGTGAAAATATCCACTAAATGAGGGAATAATATGTGTGAGGGTACCCCAGGAGAGTTCCAAATGTGTGTGGGTAGAATATATATCCCACGGGGGTAAAATTGAAAAAAGTTGAAAAAAATTATTTTTTGGACTTAGCCATTTTTCCGGCGTTTATCAGACTTTCAGATAGGGCAAATGTCAGTGAGCGTTCCAATTTCAGTTCCAGAGCGATTCGCCCAATGAGTCCCTGATATTTAGTCATTTTCAGCCAATATTTTGGATTTTTGAAAATTTCACTTTTTTGTGAAAATATCCACTAAATGAGGGAATAATATGTGTGAGGGTACCCCAGGAGTGTTCCAAATGTGTGTGGGTAGAATATATATCCCACGGGGGTAAAATTGAAAAAAGTTGAAAAAAATTATTTTTTGGACTTAGCCATTTTTCCTGCGTTTATCAGACTTTCAGATAGGGCAAATGTCAGTGAGCGTTCTAATTTCAGTTCCAGAGCGATTCGCCCCTGAGTCCTTGATATTTAGTCGTTTTCAGCCAATATTTTGGATTTTTGAAAATTTCACTTTTTTGTGAAAATATCCACTAAATGAGGGAATAATATGTGTGAGGGTAGCCCAGGAGAGTTCCAAATGTGTGTGGGTAGAATATATATCCCACGGGGGTAAAATTGAAAATAGTTGAAAAATTATTTTTTTTGGACTTAGTCATTTTTCCGGCGTTTATCAGACTTTCAGATAGGGCAAATGTCAGTGAGCGTTCCAATTTCAGTTCCAGAGTGATTCGCCCAATGAATCCTTGATATTTTGTCGTTTTCAGCCAATTTTCTGGATTTTTGAAAAATTCACTTTTTTGTGAAAATATCCACTAAATGAGGGAATAATATGTGTGAGGGTACCCCAGGAGAGTTCCAAATGTGTGTGGGTAGAATATATATCCCACGGGGGTAAAACTGAAAAAAGATGAAAAAATTTTTTTTTTTGGACTTAGTCATTTTTCCGGCGTTTATCAGACTTTCAGATAGGGCAAATGTCATTGAGTGTTCCGATTTCAGTTCCAGAGCGATTCGCCCAATGAGTCCTTGATATTTAGTCGTTTTCAGCCAATTTTCTGGATTTTTGAAAATTTCACTTTTTTGTGAAAATATCCACTAAATGAGGGAATAATATGTGTGAGGGTACCCCAGCAGAGTTCCAAATGTGTGTGGGTAGAATATATATCCCACGGGGGTAAAATTGAAAAAAGTTGAAAAAAATTATTTTTTGGACTTAGCCATTTTTCCGGCGTTTATCAGACTTTCAGATAGGGCAAATGTCAGTGAACGTTCCAATTTCAGTTCCAGAGCGATTCGCCCAATGAGTCCCTGATATTTAGGCGTTTTCAGCCAATATTTTGGATTTTTGAAAATTTCACTTTTTTGTGAAAATATCCACTAAATGAGGGAATAATATGTGTGAGGGTACCCCAGCAGAGTTCCAAATGTGTGTGGGTAGAATATATATCCCACGGGGGTAAAATTGAAAAAAGTTGAAAAAAATTATTTTTTGGACTTAGCCATTTTTCCGGCGTTTATCAGACTTTCAGATAGGGCAAATGTCAGTGAGCATTCCAATTTCAGTTCCAGAGCAATTCGCCCAATAAGTCCTTGATATTTAGTCGTTTTCAGCCAATTTTCTAGATTTTTGAAAAATTCACTTTTTTGTGAAAATATCCACTAAATGAGGGAATAATATGTGTGAGGGTACCCCAGGAGAGTTCCAAATGTGTGTGGGTAAAATATATATCCCACGGGGGTAAAATTGAAAAAAGTTCAAAAAAATTATTTTTTGGACTTAGCCATTTTTCCTGCGTTTATCAGACTTTCAGATAGGGCAAATGTCAGTGAGCGTTCCGATTTCAGTTCCAGAGCGAATCGCCCATTGAGTCCTTGATATTTAGTCATTTTCAGCCAATTTTCTGGATTTTTGAAAAATTCACTTTTTTGTGAAAATATCCACTAAATGAGGGAATAATATGTGTGAGGGTACCCCAGGAGAGTTCCAAATGTGTGTGGGTAAAATATATATCCCACGGGGGTAAAATTGAAAAAAGTTGAAAAAAATTATTTTTTGGACTTAGCCATTTTTCCTGCGTTTATCAGACTTTCAGATAGGGCAAATGTCAGTGAGCGTTCCGATTTCAGTTCCAGAGCGAATCGCCCATTGAGTCCTTGATATTTAGTCATTTTCAGCCAATTTTCTGGATTTTTGAAAAATTCACTTTTTTGTGAAAATATCCACTAAATGAGGGAATAATATGTGTGAGGGTACCCCAGGAGAGTTCCAAATGTGTGTGGGTAGAATATATATCCCACGGGGTAAAACTGAAAAAAGTTGAAAAAAAAATTTTTTTTTGGACTTAGTCATTTTTTCGGCGTTTATCAGACTTTCAGATAGGTCAAATGTCAGTGAGCGTTCCGATTTCAGTTCCAGAGCGATTCGCCCAATGAGTCCTTGATATTTAGTCATTTTCAGCCAATTTTCTGGATTTTTGAAAATTTCACTTTTTTGTGAAAATATCCACTAAATGAGGGAATAATATGTGTGAGGGTACCCCAGCAGAGTTCCAAATGTGTGTGGGTAGAATATATATCCCACGGGGGTAAAATTGAAAAAAGTTGAAAAAAAATTTTTTTTGGACTTAGTCATTTTTCCGGCATTTATCAAACTTTCAGATAGGGCAAATGTCAGTGAGCGTTCCAATTTCAGTTCCAGAGCGATTTGCCCAATGAGTCCTTGATATTTAGTCATTTTCAGCCAATTTTCTGGATTTTTTAAAAATTCACTTTTTTGTGATAATATCCACTAAATGAGGGAATAATATGTGTGAGGGTACCCCAGGAGAGTTCCAAATGTGTGTGGGTAGAATATATATCCCACGGAGGTAAAACTGAAAAAAGTTGAAAAAAAATTTTTTTTGGGACTTAGTCATTTTTCCGGCGTTTATCAGACTTTCAGATAGGGCAAATGTCAGTGAGCGTTCCGATTTCAGTTCCAGAGCGATTCGCCCAATGAGTCCTTGATATTTAGTCATTTTCAGCCAATTTTCTGGATTTTTGAAAATTTCACTTTTTTGTGAAAATATCCACTAAATGAGGGAATAATATGTGTGAGGGTACCCCAGGAGAGTTCCAAATGTGTGTGGGTAGAATATATATCCCACGGGGGTAAAATTGAAAAAAGTTGAAAAAAATTTTTTTTTCGACTTAGTCATTTTTCCGCCGTTTAACAGACTTTCAGATAGGGCAAATGTCAGTGAGTGTTCCGATTTCAGTTCCAGAGCGATTCGCCCAATGATTCCTTGATATTTAGTCATTTTCAGCCAATTTTCTGGATTTTTGAAAATTTCACTTTTTTGTGAAAATATCCACTAGATGAGGGAATAATATGTGTGAGGGTAGCCCAGGAGAGTTCCAAATGTGTGTGGGTAGAATATATATCCCACGGGGGTAAAATTGAAAAAAGTTGAAAATTTTTTTTTTTTTGGACTTAGTCATTTTTCCGACGTTTATCAGACTTTCAGATAGGGCAAATGTCAGTGAGCATTCCGATTTCAGTTCCAGAGCGATTCGCCCAATGAGTCATTGATATTTAGTCGTTTTCAGCCAATATTTTCGATTTTTGAAAATTTCACTTTTTTGTGAAAATATCCACTAAATGAGGGAATAATATGTGTGAGGGTACCCCAGGAGTGTTCCAAATGTGTGTGGGTAGAATATATATCCCACGGGGGTAAAATTGAAAAAAGTTGAAAAATTATTTTTTTTGGACTTAGTCATTTTTCCGGCGTTTATCAGACTTTCAGATAGGGCAAATGTCAGTGAGCGTTCCGATTTCAGTTCCAGAGCGATTCGCCCAATGAGTCCTTGATATTTAGTCGTTTTCAGCCAATATTTTGGATTTTTGAAAATTTCACTTTTTTGTGAAAATATCCACTAAATGAGGGAATAATATGTGTGAGGGTACCCCAGGAGAGTTCCAAATGTGTGTGGGTAGAATATATATCCCACGGGGGTAAAATTGAAAAAAGTTGAAAAAAAATTGTTTTTGGACTTAGTCATTTTTCCGCCGTTTAACAGACTTTCAGATAGGGGAAATGTCAGTGAGCATTCCGATTTCAGTTGCAGAGCGATTCGCCCAATGAGTCCTTGATATTTAGTCGTTTTCAGCCAATATTTTGGATTTTAGAAAATTTCACTTTTTTGTGAAAATATCCACTAAATGAGGGAATAATATGTGTGAGGGTAGCCCAGGAGAGTTCCAATTGTGTGTGGGTAGAATATATATCCCACGGGGGTAAAATTGAAAGAAGTTGAAAAAATTTTTTTTTTGGACTTAGTCATTTTTCCGGCGTTTATCAGACTTTCAGATAGGGCAAATGTCAGTGAGCGTTCCGATTTCAGTTCCAGAGCGATTCGCCCAATGAGTCCTTGATATTTAGTCATTTTCAGCCAATTTTCTGGATTTTTGAAAAATTCACTTTTTTGTGAAAATATCCACTAAATGAGGGAATAATATTTGTGAGGGTAGCCCACGAGAGTTCCAAATGTGTTTGGGTAGAATATATATCCCACGGGGGTAAAATTGAAAAAATTTTTTTTTTGGACTTAGTCATTTTTCTGGCGTTTATCAGACTTTCAGATAGGGCATATGTCAGTGAGCATTCCGATTTCAGTTCCAGAGCGATTCGCCCAATGAGTCCTTGATATTTAGTCATTTTCAGCCAATTTTCTGGATTTTTGAAAAATTCACTTTTTTGTGAAAATATCCACTAAATGAGGGAATAATATGTGTGAGGGTACCCCAGGAGAGTTCCAAATGTGTGTGGGTAGAATATATATCCCACGGGGGTAAAACTGAAAAAAGATGAAAAAATTTTTTTTTTTGGACTTAGTCATTTTTCCGGCGTTTATCAGACTTTCAGATAGGGCAAATGTCATTGAGTGTTCCGATTTCAGTTCCAGAGCGATTCGCCCAATGAGTCCTTGATATTTAGTCGTTTTCAGCCAATTTTCTGGATTTTTGAAAAAATCATTTTTGGGGAAAATATCCACTAAATGAGGGAATAATATGTGTGAGGGTACCCCAGGAGAGTTCCAAATGTGTGTGGGTAAAATATATATCCCACGGGGGTAAAATTGAAAAAAGTTGAAAAAAATTATTTTTTGGACTTAGCCATTTTTCCTGCGTTTATCAAACTTTCAGATAGGGCAAATGTCAGTGAGCGTTCCAATTTCAGTTCCAGAGCGATTTGCCCAATGAGTCCTTGATATTTAGTCATTTTCAGCCAATTTTCTGGATTTTTTAAAAATTCACTTTTTTGTGATAATATCCACTAAATGAGGGAATAATATGTGTGAGGGTACCCCAGGAGAGTTCCAAATGTGTGTGGGTAGAATATATATCCCACGGAGGTAAAACTGAAAAAAGTTGAAAAAAAATTTTTTTTGGGACTTAGTCATTTTTCCGGCGTTTATCAGACTTTCAGATAGGGCAAATGTCAGTGAGCGTTCCGATTTCAGTTCCAGAGCGATTCGCCCAATGAGTCCTTGATATTTAGTCATTTTCAGCCAATTTTCTGGATTTTTGAAAATTTCACTTTTTTGTGAAAATATCCACTAAATGAGGGAATAATATGTGTGAGGGTACCCCAGGAGAGTTCCAAATGTGTGTGGGTAGAATATATATCCCACGGGGGTAAAATTGAAAAAAGTTGAAAAAAATTTTTTTTTCGACTTAGTCATTTTTCCGCCGTTTAACAGACTTTCAGATAGGGCAAATGTCAGTGAGCGTTCCGATTTCAGTTCCAGAGCGATTCGCCCAATGATTCCTTGATATTTAGTCATTTTCAGCCAATTTTCTGGATTTTTGAAAATTTCACTTTTTTGTGAAAATATCCACTAGATGAGGGAATAATATGTGTGAGGGTAGCCCAGGAGAGTTCCAAATGTGTGTGGGTAGAATATATATCCCACGGGGGTAAAATTGAAAAAAGTTGAAAATTTTTTTTTTTTTGGACTTAGTCATTTTTCCGACGTTTATCAGACTTTCAGATAGGGCAAATGTCAGTGAGCATTCCGATTTCAGTTCCAGAGCGATTCGCCCAATGAGTCATTGATATTTAGTCGTTTTCAGCCAATATTTTCGATTTTTGAAAATTTCACTTTTTTGTGAAAATATCCACTAAATGAGGGAATAATATGTGTGAGGGTACCCCAGGAGTGTTCCAAATGTGTGTGGGTAGAATATATATCCCACGGGGGTAAAATTGAAAAAAGTTGAAAAATTATTTTTTTTGGACTTAGTCATTTTTCCGGCGTTTATCAGACTTTCAGATAGGGCAAATGTCAGTGAGCGTTCCGATTTCAGTTCCAGAGCGATTCGCCCAATGAGTCCTTGATATTTAGTCGTTTTCAGCCAATATTTTGGATTTTTGAAAATTTCACTTTTTTGTGAAAATATCCACTAAATGAGGGAATAATATGTGTGAGGGTACCCCAGGAGAGTTCCAAATGTGTGTGGGTAGAATATATATCCCACGGGGGTAAAATTGAAAAAAGTTGAAAAAAAATTGTTTTTGGACTTAGTCATTTTTCCGCCGTTTAACAGACTTTCAGATAGGGGAAATGTCAGTGAGCATTCCGATTTCAGTTGCAGAGCGATTCACCCAATGAGTCCTTGATATTTAGTCGTTTTCAGCCAATATTTTGGATTTTAGAAAATTTCACTTTTTTGTGAAAATATCCACTAAATGAGGGAATAATATGTGTGAGGGTAGCCCAGGAGAGTTCCAATTGTGTGTGGGTAGAATATATATCCCACGGGGGTAAAATTGAAAGAAGTTGAAAAAATTTTTTTTTTGGACTTAGTCATTTTTCCGGCGTTTATCAGACTTTCAGATAGGGCAAATGTCAGTGAGCGTTCCGATTTCAGTTCCAGAGCGATTCGCCCAATGAGTCCTTGATATTTAGTCATTTTCAGCCAATTTTCTGGATTTTTGAAAAATTCACTTTTTTGTGAAAATATCCACTAAATGAGGGAATAATATTTGTGAGGGTAGCCCACGAGAGTTCCAAATGTGTTTGGGTAGAATATATATCCCACGGGGGTAAAATTGAAAAAATTTTTTTTTTGGACTTAGTCATTTTTCTGGCGTTTATCAGACTTTCAGATAGGGCATATGTCAGTGAGCATTCCGATTTCAGTTCCAGAGCGATTCGCCCAATGAGTCCTTGATATTTAGTCATTTTCAGCCAATTTTCTGGATTTTTGAAAAATTCACTTTTTTGTGAAAATATCCACTAAATGAGGGAATAATATGTGTGAGGGTACCCCAGGAGAGTTCCAAATGTGTGTGGGTAGAATATATATCCCACGGGGGTAAAACTGAAAAAAGATGAAAAAATTTTTTTTTTTGGACTTAGTCATTTTTCCGGCGTTTATCAGACTTTCAGATAGGGCAAATGTCATTGAGTGTTCCGATTTCAGTTCCAGAGCGATTCGCCCAATGAGTCCTTGATATTTAGTCGTTTTCAGCCAATTTTCTGGATTTTTGAAAAAATCATTTTTGGGGAAAATATCCACTAAATGAGGGAATAATATGTGTGAGGGTACCCCAGGAGAGTTCCAAATGTGTGTGGGTAAAATATATATCCCACGGGGGTAAAATTGAAAAAAGTTGAAAAAAATTATTTTTTGGACTTAGCCATTTTTCCTGCGTTTATCAGACTTTCAGATAGGGCAAATGTCAGTGAGCGTTCCGATTTCAGTTCCAGAGCGATTCGCCCAATGAGTCCTTGATATTTAGTCATTTTCAGCCAATTTTCTGGATTTTTGAAAATTTCACTTTTTTGTGAAAATATCCACTAGATGAGGGAATAATATGTGTGAGGGTAGCCCAGGAGAGTTCCAAATGTGTGTGGGTAGAATATATATCCCACGGGGGTAAAATTGAAAAAAGTTGAAAATTTTTTTTTTTTTGGACTTAGTCATTTTTCCGACGTTTATCAGACTTTCAGATAGGGCAAATGTCAGTGAGCATTCCGATTTCAGTTCCAGAGCGATTCGCCCAATGAGTCATTGATATTTAGTCGTTTTCAGCCAATATTTTCGATTTTTGAAAATTTCACTTTTTTGTGAAAATATCCACTAAATGAGGGAATAATATGTGTGAGGGTACCCCAGGAGTGTTCCAAATGTGTGTGGGTAGAATATATATCCCACGGGGGTAAAATTGAAAAAAGTTGAAAAATTATTTTTTTTGGACTTAGTCATTTTTCCGGCGTTTATCAGACTTTCAGATAGGGCAAATGTCAGTGAGCGTTCCGATTTCAGTTCCAGAGCGATTCGCCCAATGAGTCCTTGATATTTAGTCGTTTTCAGCCAATATTTTGGATTTTTGAAAATTTCACTTTTTTGTGAAAATATCCACTAAATGAGGGAATAATATGTGTGAGGGTACCCCAGGAGAGTTCCAAATGTGTGTGGGTAGAATATATATCCCACGGGGGTAAAATTGAAAAAAGTTGAAAAAAAATTGTTTTTGGACTTAGTCATTTTTCCGCCGTTTAACAGACTTTCAGATAGGGGAAATGTCAGTGAGCATTCCGATTTCAGTTGCAGAGCGATTCACCCAATGAGTCCTTGATATTTAGTCGTTTTCAGCCAATATTTTGGATTTTAGAAAATTTCACTTTTTTGTGAAAATATCCACTAAATGAGGGAATAATATGTGTGAGGGTAGCCCAGGAGAGTTCCAATTGTGTGTGGGTAGAATATATATCCCACGGGGGTAAAATTGAAAGAAGTTGAAAAAATTTTTTTTTTGGACTTAGTCATTTTTCCGGCGTTTATCAGACTTTCAGATAGGGCAAATGTCAGTGAGCGTTCCGATTTCAGTTCCAGAGCGATTCGCCCAATGAGTCCTTGATATTTAGTCATTTTCAGCCAATTTTCTGGATTTTTGAAAAATTCACTTTTTTGTGAAAATATCCACTAAATGAGGGAATAATATTTGTGAGGGTAGCCCACGAGAGTTCCAAATGTGTTTGGGTAGAATATATATCCCACGGGGGTAAAATTGAAAAAATTTTTTTTTTGGACTTAGTCATTTTTCTGGCGTTTATCAGACTTTCAGATAGGGCATATGTCAGTGAGCATTCCGATTTCAGTTCCAGAGCGATTCGCCCAATGAGTCCTTGATATTTAGTCATTTTCAGCCAATTTTCTGGATTTTTGAAAAATTCACTTTTTTGTGAAAATATCCACTAAATGAGGGAATAATATGTGTGAGGGTACCCCAGGAGAGTTCCAAATGTGTGTGGGTAGAATATATATCCCACGGGGGTAAAACTGAAAAAAGATGAAAAAATTTTTTTTTTTGGACTTAGTCATTTTTCCGGCGTTTATCAGACTTTCAGATAGGGCAAATGTCATTGAGTGTTCCGATTTCAGTTCCAGAGCGATTCGCCCAATGAGTCCTTGATATTTAGTCGTTTTCAGCCAATTTTCTGGATTTTTGAAAAAATCATTTTTGGGGAAAATATCCACTAAATGAGGGAATAATATGTGTGAGGGTACCCCAGGAGAGTTCCAAATGTGTGTGGGTAAAATATATATCCCACGGGGGTAAAATTGAAAAAAGTTGAAAAAAATTATTTTTTGGACTTAGCCATTTTTCCTGCGTTTATCAGACTTTCAGATAGGGCAAATGTCAGTGAGCGTTCCGATTTCAGTTCCAGAGCGATTCGCCCAATGAGTCCTTGATATTTAGTCATTTTCAGCCAATTTTCTGGATTTTTGAAAATTTCACTTTTTTGTGAAAATATCCACTAGATGAGGGAATAATATGTGTGAGGGTAGCCCAGGAGAGTTCCAAATGTGTGTGGGTAGAATATATATCCCACGGGGGTAAAATTGAAAAAAGTTGAAAATTTTTTTTTTTTTGGACTTAGTCATTTTTCCGACGTTTATCAGACTTTCAGATAGGGCAAATGTCAGTGAGCATTCCGATTTCAGTTCCAGAGCGATTCGCCCAATGAGTCATTGATATTTAGTCGTTTTCAGCCAATATTTTCGATTTTTGAAAATTTCACTTTTTTGTGAAAATATCCACTAAATGAGGGAATAATATGTGTGAGGGTACCCCAGGAGTGTTCCAAATGTGTGTGGGTAGAATATATATCCCACGGGGGTAAAATTGAAAAAAGTTGAAAAATTATTTTTTTTGGACTTAGTCATTTTTCCGGCGTTTATCAGACTTTCAGATAGGGCAAATGTCAGTGAGCGTTCCGATTTCAGTTCCAGAGCGTTTCGCCCAATGAGTCCTTGATATTTAGTCGTTTTCAGCCAATATTTTGGATTTTTGAAAATTTCACTTTTTTGTGAAAATATCCACTAAATGAGGGAATAATATGTGTGAGGGTACCCCAGGAGAGTTCCAAATGTGTGTGGGTAGAATATATATCCCACGGGGGTAAAATTGAAAAAAGTTGAAAAAAAATTGTTTTTGGACTTAGTCATTTTTCCGCCGTTTAACAGACTTTCAGATAGGGGAAATGTCAGTGAGCATTCCGATTTCAGTTGCAGAGCGATTCACCCAATGAGTCCTTGATATTTAGTCGTTTTCAGCCAATATTTTGGATTTTAGAAAATTTCACTTTTTTGTGAAAATATCCACTAAATGAGGGAATAATATGTGTGAGGGTAGCCCAGGAGAGTTCCAATTGTGTGTGGGTAGAATATATATCCCACGGGGGTAAAATTGAAAGAAGTTGAAAAAATTTTTTTTTTGGACTTAGTCATTTTTCCGGCGTTTATCAGACTTTCAGATAGGGCAAATGTCAGTGAGCGTTCCGATTTCAGTTCCAGAGCGATTCGCCCAATGAGTCCTTGATATTTAGTCATTTTCAGCCAATTTTCTGGATTTTTGAAAAATTCACTTTTTTGTGAAAATATCCACTAAATGAGGGAATAATATTTGTGAGGGTAGCCCACGAGAGTTCCAAATGTGTTTGGGTAGAATATATATCCCACGGGGGTAAAATTGAAAAAATTTTTTTTTTGGACTTAGTCATTTTTCTGGCGTTTATCAGACTTTCAGATAGGGCATATGTCAGTGAGCATTCCGATTTCAGTTCCAGAGCGATTCGCCCAATGAGTCCTTGATATTTAGTCATTTTCAGCCAATTTTCTGGATTTTTGAAAAATTCACTTTTTTGTGAAAATATCCACTAAATGAGGGAATAATATGTGTGAGGGTACCCCAGGAGAGTTCCAAATGTGTGTGGGTAGAATATATATCCCACGGGGGTAAAACTGAAAAAAGATGAAAAAATTTTTTTTTTTGGACTTAGTCATTTTTCCGGCGTTTATCAGACTTTCAGATAGGGCAAATGTCATTGAGTGTTCCGATTTCAGTTCCAGAGCGATTCGCCCAATGAGTCCTTGATATTTAGTCGTTTTCAGCCAATTTTCTGGATTTTTGAAAAAATCATTTTTGGGGAAAATATCCACTAAATGAGGGAATAATATGTGTGAGGGTACCCCAGGAGAGTTCCAAATGTGTGTGGGTAAAATATATATCCCACGGGGGTAAAATTGAAAAAAGTTGAAAAAAATTATTTTTTGGACTTAGCCATTTTTCCTGCGTTTATCAGACTTTCAGATAGGGCAAATGTCAGTGAGCATTCCGATTTCAGTTCCAGAGCGATTCGCCCAATGAGTCCTTGATATTTAGTCATTTTCAGCCAATTTTCTGGATTTTTGAAAATTTCACTTTTTTGTGAAAATATCCACTAAATGAGGGAATAATATGTGTGAGGGTAACCCAGCAGAGTTCCAAATGTGTGTGGGTAGAATATATATCCCACGGGGGTAAAATTGAAAAAAGTTGAAAAAAATTATTTTTTGGACTTAGCCATTTTTCCGGCGTTTATCACACTTTCAGATAGGGCAAATGTCAGTGAGCGTTCCAATTTCAGTTCCAGAGCAATTCGCCCAATGAGTCCTTGATATTTAGTCGTTTTCAGCCAATATTTTGGATTTTTGAAAATTTCACTTTTTTGTGAAAATATCCACTAAATGAGGGAATAATATGTGTGAGGGTACCCCAGGAGTGTTCCAAATGTGTGTGGGTAGAATATATATCCCACGGGGATAAAATTGAAAAAAGTTTAAAAAAATTTTTTTTTTGGACTTAGTCATTTTTCCGGCGTTTATCAGACTTTCAGATAGGTCAAATGTCAGTGAGCGTTCCGATTTCAGTTCCAGAGCGATTCGCCCAATGAGTCCTTGATATTTAGTCATTTTCAGCCAATTTTCTGGATTTTTGAAAATTTCACTTTTTTGTGAAAATATCCACTAAATGAGGGAATAATATGTGTGAGGGTACCCCAGCAGAGTTCCAAATGTGTGTGGGTAGAATATATATCCCACGGGGGTAAAATTGAAAAAAGTTGAAAAAAATTATTTTTTGGACTTAGCCATTTTTCCGGCGTTTATCAGACTTTCAGATAGGGCAACTGTCAGTGAACGTTCCAATTTCAGTTCCAGAGCGATTCGCCCAATGAGTCCCTGATATTTAGGCGTTTTCAGCCAATATTTTGGATTTTTGAAAATTTCACTTTTTTGTGAAAATATCCACTAAATGAGGGAATAATATGTGTGAGGGTACCCCAGCAGAGTTCCAAATGTGTGTGGGTAGAATATATATCCCACGGGGGTAAAATTGAAAAAAGTTGAAAAAAATTATTTTTTGGACTTAGCCATTTTTCCGGCGTTTATCAGACTTTCAGATAGGGCAAATGTCAGTGAGCATTCCAATTTCAGTTCCAGAGCAATTCGCCCAATAAGTCCTTGATATTTAGTCGTTTTCAGCCAATTTTCTAGATTTTTGAAAAATTCACTTTTTTGTGAAAATATCCACTAAATGAGGGAATATTATGTGTGAGGGTACCCCAGGAGAGTTCCAAATGTGTGTGGGTAAAATATATATCCCACGGGGGTAAAATTGAAAAAAGTTCAAAAAAATTATTTTTTGGACTTAGCCATTTTTCCTGCGTTTATCAGACTTTCAGATAGGGCAAATGTCAGTGAGCGTTCCGATTTCAGTTCCAGAGCGAATCGCCCATTGAGTCCTTGATATTTAGTCATTTTCAGCCAATTTTCTGGATTTTTGAAAAATTCACTTTTTTGTGAAAATATCCACTAAATGAGGGAATAATATGTGTGAGGGTACCCCAGGAGAGTTCCAAATGTGTGTGGGTAAAACATATATCCCACGGGGGTAAAATTGAAAAAAGTTGAAAAAAATTATTTTTTGGACTTAGCCATTTTTCCTGCGTTTATCAGACTTTCAGATAGGGCAAATGTCAGTGAGCGTTCCGATTTCAGTTCCAGAGCGAATCGCCCATTGAGTCCTTGATATTTAGTCATTTTCAGCCAATTTTCTGGATTTTTGAAAAATTCACTTTTTTGTGAAAATATCCACTAAATGAGGGAATAATATGTGTGAGGGTACCCCAGCAGAGTTCCAAATGTGTGTGGGTAGAATATATATCCCACGGGGGTAAAATTGAAAAAAGTTGAAAAAAAATTTTTTTTGGACTTAGTCATTTTTCCGGCGTTTATCAAACTTTCAGATAGGGCAAATGTCAGTGAGCGTTCCAATTTCAGTTCCAGAGCGATTTGCCCAATGAGTCCTTGATATTTAGTCATTTTCAGCCAATTTTCTGGATTTTTTAAAAATTCACTTTTTTGTGATAATATCCACTAAATGAGGGAATAATATGTGTGAGGGTACCCCAGGAGAGTTCCAAATGTGTGTGGGTAGAATATATATCCCACGGAGGTAAAACTGAAAAAAGTTGAAAAAAAATTTTTTTTGGGACTTAGTCATTTTTCCGGCGTTTATCAGACTTTCAGATAGGGCAAATGTCAGTGAGCGTTCCGATTTCAGTTCCAGAGCGATTCGCCCAATGAGTCCTTGATATTTAGTCATTTTCAGCCAATTTTCTGGATTTTTGAAAATTTCACTTTTTTGTGAAAATATCCACTAAATGAGGGAATAATATGTGTGAGGGTACCCCAGGAGAGTTCCAAATGTGTGTGGGTAGAATATATATCCCACGGGGGTAAAATTGAAAAAAGTTGAAAAAAAATTTTTTTTCGACTTAGTCATTTTTCCGCCGTTTAACAGACTTTCAGATAGGGCAAATGTCAGTGAGCGTTCCGATTTCAGTTCCAGAGCGATTCGCCCAATGATTCCTTGATATTTAGTCATTTTCAGCCAATTTTCTGGATTTTTGAAAATTTCACTTTTTTGTGAAAATATCCACTAGATGAGGGAATAATATGTGTGAGGGTAGCCCAGGAGAGTTCCAAATGTGTGTGGGTAGAATATATATCCCACGGGGGTAAAATTGAAAAAAGTTGAAAATTTTTTTTTTTTTGGACTTAGTCATTTTTCCGGCGTTTATCAGACTTTCAGATAGGGCAAATGTCAGTGAGCATTCCGATTTCAGTTCCAGAGCGATTCGCCCAATGAGTCCTTGATATTTAGTCGTTTTCAGCCAATATTTTCGATTTTTGAAAATTTCACTTTTTTGTGAAAATATCCACTAAATGAGGGAATAATATGTGTGAGGGTACCCCAGGAGTGTTCCAAATGTGTGTGGGTAGAATATATATCCCACGGGGGTAAAATTGAAAAAAGTTGAAAAATTATTTTTTTTGGACTTAGTCATTTTTCCGGCGTTTATCAGACTTTCAGATAGGGCAAATGTCAGTGAGCGTTCCGATTTCAGTTCCAGAGCGATTCGCCCAATGAGTCCTTGATATTTAGTCGTTTTCAGCCAATATTTTGGATTTTTGAAAATTTCACTTTTTTGTGAAAATATCCACTAAATGAGGGAATAATATGTGTGAGGGTACCCCAGGAGAGTTCCAAATGTGTGTGGGTAGAATATATATCCCACGGGGGTAAAATTGAAAAAAGTTGAAAAAAAATTGTTTTTGGACTTAGTCATTTTTCCGCCGTTTAACAGACTTTCAGATAGGGGAAATGTCAGTGAGCATTCCGATTTCAGTTGCAGAGCGATTCGCCCAATGAGTCCTTGATATTTAGTCGTTTTCAGCCAATATTTTGGATTTTAGAAAATTTCACTTTTTTGTGAAAATATCCACTAAATGAGGGAATAATATGTGTGAGGGTAGCCCAGGAGAGTTCCAATTGTGTGTGGGTAGAATATATATCCCACGGGGGTAAAATTGAAAGAAGTTGAAAAAATTTTTTTTTTGGACTTAGTCATTTTTCCGGCGTTTATCAGACTTTCAGATAGGGCAAATGTCAGTGAGCGTTCCGATTTCAGTTCCAGAGCGATTCGCCCAATGAGTCCTTGATATTTAGTCATTTTCAGCCAATTTTCTGGATTTTTGAAAAATTCACTTTTTTGTGAAAATATCCACTAAATGAGGGAATAATATTTGTGAGGGTAGCCCAGGAGAGTTCCAAATGTGTTTGGGTAGAATATATATCCCACGGGGGTAAAATTGAAAAAATTTTTTTTTTGGACTTAGTCATTTTTCTGGCGTTTATCAGACTTTCAGATAGGGCATATGTCAGTGAGCATTCCGATTTCAGTTCCAGAGCGATTCGCCCAATGAGTCCTTGATATTTAGTCATTTTCAGCCAATTTTCTGGATTTTTGAAAAATTTACTTTTTTGTGAAAATATCCACTAAATGAGGGAATAATATGTGTGAGGGTACCCCAGGAGAGTTCCAAATGTGTGTGGGTAGAATATATATCCCACGGGGGTAAAAGTGAAAAAAGTTGAAAAAAAATATTTTTTGGACTTAGCCATTTTTCCGGCGTTTATCAGACTTTCAGATAGGGCAAATGTCAGTGAGCGTTCCGATTTCAGTTCCAGAGCGAATCGCCCATTGAGTCCTTGATATTTAGTCATTTTCAGCCAATTTTCTGGATTTTTGAAAAATTCACTTTTTTGTGAAAATATCCACTAAATGAGGGAATAATATGTGTGAGGGTACCCCAGCAGAGTTCCAAATGTGTGTGGGTAGAATATATATCCCACGGGGGTAAAATTGAAAAAAGTTGAAAAAAAATTTTTTTTGGACTTAGTCATTTTTCCGGCGTTTATCAAACTTTCAGATAGGGCAAATGTCAGTGAGCGTTCCAATTTCAGTTCCAGAGCGATTTGCCCAATGAGTCCTTGATATTTAGTCATTTTCAGCCAATTTTCTGGATTTTTTAAAAATTCACTTTTTTGTGATAATATCCACTAAATGAGGGAATAATATGTGTGAGGGTACCCCAGGAGAGTTCCAAATGTGTGTGGGTAGAATATATATCCCACGGAGGTAAAACTGAAAAAAGTTGAAAAAAAATTTTTTTTGGGACTTAGTCATTTTTCCGGCGTTTATCAGACTTTCAGATAGGGCAAATGTCAGTGAGCGTTCCGATTTCAGTTCCAGAGCGATTCGCCCAATGAGTCCTTGATATTTAGTCATTTTCAGCCAATTTTCTGGATTTTTGAAAATTTCACTTTTTTGTGAAAATATCCACTAAATGAGGGAATAATATGTGTGAGGGTACCCCAGGAGAGTTCCAAATGTGTGTGGGTAGAATATATATCCCACGGGGGTAAAATTGAAAAAAGTTGAAAAAAAATTTTTTTTCGACTTAGTCATTTTTCCGCCGTTTAACAGACTTTCAGATAGGGCAAATGTCAGTGAGCGTTCCGATTTCAGTTCCAGAGCGATTCGCCCAATGATTCCTTGATATTTAGTCATTTTCAGCCAATTTTCTGGATTTTTGAAAATTTCACTTTTTTGTGAAAATATCCACTAGATGAGGGAATAATATGTGTGAGGGTAGCCCAGGAGAGTTCCAAATGTGTGTGGGTAGAATATATATCCCACGGGGGTAAAATTGAAAAAAGTTGAAAATTTTTTTTTTTTTGGACTTAGTCATTTTTCCGGCGTTTATCAGACTTTCAGATAGGGCAAATGTCAGTGAGCATTCCGATTTCAGTTCCAGAGCGATTCGCCCAATGAGTCCTTGATATTTAGTCGTTTTCAGCCAATATTTTCGATTTTTGAAAATTTCACTTTTTTGTGAAAATATCCACTAAATGAGGGAATAATATGTGTGAGGGTACCCCAGGAGTGTTCCAAATGTGTGTGGGTAGAATATATATCCCACGGGGGTAAAATTGAAAAAAGTTGAAAAATTATTTTTTTTGGACTTAGTCATTTTTCCGGCGTTTATCAGACTTTCAGATAGGGCAAATGTCAGTGAGCGTTCCGATTTCAGTTCCAGAGCGATTCGCCCAATGAGTCCTTGATATTTAGTCGTTTTCAGCCAATATTTTGGATTTTTGAAAATTTCACTTTTTTGTGAAAATATCCACTAAATGAGGGAATAATATGTGTGAGGGTACCCCAGGAGAGTTCCAAATGTGTGTGGGTAGAATATATATCCCACGGGGGTAAAATTGAAAAAAGTTGAAAAAAAATTGTTTTTGGACTTAGTCATTTTTCCGCCGTTTAACAGACTTTCAGATAGGGGAAATGTCAGTGAGCATTCCGATTTCAGTTGCAGAGCGATTCGCCCAATGAGTCCTTGATATTTAGTCGTTTTCAGCCAATATTTTGGATTTTAGAAAATTTCACTTTTTTGTGAAAATATCCACTAAATGAGGGAATAATATGTGTGAGGGTAGCCCAGGAGAGTTCCAATTGTGTGTGGGTAGAATATATATCCCACGGGGGTAAAATTGAAAGAAGTTGAAAAAATTTTTTTTTTGGACTTAGTCATTTTTCCGGCGTTTATCAGACTTTCAGATAGGGCAAATGTCAGTGAGCGTTCCGATTTCAGTTCCAGAGCGATTCGCCCAATGAGTCCTTGATATTTAGTCATTTTCAGCCAATTTTCTGGATTTTTGAAAAATTCACTTTTTTGTGAAAATATCCACTAAATGAGGGAATAATATTTGTGAGGGTAGCCCAGGAGAGTTCCAAATGTGTTTGGGTAGAATATATATCCCACGGGGGTAAAATTGAAAAAATTTTTTTTTTGGACTTAGTCATTTTTCTGGCGTTTATCAGACTTTCAGATAGGGCATATGTCAGTGAGCATTCCGATTTCAGTTCCAGAGCGATTCGCCCAATGAGTCCTTGATATTTAGTCATTTTCAGCCAATTTTCTGGATTTTTGAAAAATTTACTTTTTTGTGAAAATATCCACTAAATGAGGGAATAATATGTGTGAGGGTACCCCAGGAGAGTTCCAAATGTGTGTGGGTAGAATATATATCCCACGGGGGTAAAAGTGAAAAAAGTTGAAAAAAAATATTTTTTGGACTTAGCCATTTTTCCGGCGTTTATCAGACTTTCAGATAGGGCAAATGTCAGTGAGCATTCCGATTTCAGTTTCAGAGCGATTCGCCCAATGAGTCCTTGATATTTAGTCGTTTTCAGCCAATATTTTGGATTTTTGAAAATTTCACTTTTTTGTGAAAATATCCACTAAATGAGGGAATAATATGTGTGAGGGTACCCCAGGAGAGTTCCAAATGTGTGTGGGTAGAATATATATCCCACGGGGGTAAAATTGAAAAAAGTTGAAAAATTATTTTTTTTGGACTTAGTCATTTTTCCGGCGTTTATCAGACTTTCAGATAGGGCAAATGTCAGTGAGCGTTCTGATTTCAGTTTCAGAGCGATTCGCCCAATGAATCCTTGATATTTAGTCGTTTTCAGCCAATTTTCTGGATTTTTGAAAAATTCACTTTTTTGTGAAAATATCCACTAAATGAGGGAACAATATGTGTGAGGGTACCCCAGGATAGTTCCAAATGTGTGTGGGTAGAATATATATCCCACGGGGGTAAAAGTGAAAAAAGTTGAAAAAAATTATTTTTTGGACTTAGCCATTTTTCCGGCGTTTATCAGACTTTCAGATAGGGCAAATGTCAGTGAGCGTTCCGATTTCAGTTCCAGAGCGATTCGCCCAATGAGTCCTTGATATTTAGTCATTTTCAGCCAATTTTCTGGATTTTTGAAAAATTCACATTTTTGTGAAAATATCCACTAAATGAGGGAATAATATGTGTGAGGGTACGCCAGGAGAGTTCCAAATGTGTGTGGTCAGAATATATATCCCACGGGGGTAAAATTGAAAAAAGTTGAAAAATTATTTTTTTTGGACTTAGTCATTTTTCCGGCGTTTATCAGACTTTCAGATAGGGCAAATGTCAGTGAGCATTCCGATTTCAGTTCCAGAGCGATTCGCCCAATGAGTCCTTGATATTTAGTCATTTTCAGCCAATTTTCTGGATTTTTGAAAAATTCACATTTTTGTAAAAATATCCACTAAATGAGGGAATAATATAAGTGAGGGTACCCCAGGAGAGTTCCAAATGCGTGTGGGTAAAATATATATCCCACGGGGTTAAAATTGAAAAAAGTTGAAAAAAAATTTTTTGGACTTAGTCATTTTTCCGGCGTTTACCAGACTTTCAGATAGGGCAAATGTCAGTGAGTGTTCCGATTTCAGTTCCAGAGCGATTCGCCCAATGAGTCCTTGATATTTAGTCGTTTTCAGCCAATATTTTGGATTTTTGAAAATTTCACTTTTTTGTGAAAATATCCACTAAATGAGGGAATAATATGTGTGAGGGTACGCCAGGAGAGTTCCAAATGTGTGTGGTCAGAATATATATCCCACGGGGGTAAAATTGAAAAAAGTTGAAAAATTATTTTTTTTGGACTTAGTCATTTTTCCGGCGTTTATCAGACTTTCAGATAGGGCAAATGTCAGTGAGCATTCCGATTTCAGTTCCAGAGCGATTCGCCCAATGAGTCCTTGATATTTAGTCGTTTTCAGCCAATATTTTCGATTTTTGAAAATTTCACTTTTTTGTGAAAATATCCACTAAATGAGGGAATAATATGTGTGAGGGTACCCCAGGAGTGTTCCAAATGTGTGTGGGTAGAATATATATCCCACGGGGGTAAAATTGAAAAAAGTTGAAAAATTATTTTTTTTGGACTTAGTCATTTTTCCGGCGTTTATCAGACTTTCAGATAGGGCAAATGTCAGTGAGCGTTCCGATTTCAGTTCCAGAGCGATTCGCCCAATGAGTCCTTGATATTTAGTCGTTTTCAGCCAATATTTTGGATTTTTGAAAATTTCACTTTTTTGTGAAAATATCCACTAAATGAGGGAATAATATGTGTGAGGGTACCCCAGGAGAGTTCCAAATGTGTGTGGGTAGAATATATATCCCACGGGGGTAAAATTGAAAAAAGTTGAAAAAAAATTGTTTTTGGACTTAGTCATTTTTCCGCCGTTTAACAGACTTTCAGATAGGGGAAATGTCAGTGAGCATTCCGATTTCAGTTGCAGAGCGATTCGCCCAATGAGTCCTTGATATTTAGTCGTTTTCAGCCAATATTTTGGATTTTAGAAAATTTCACTTTTTTGTGAAAATATCCACTAAATGAGGGAATAATATGTGTGAGGGTAGCCCTGGAGAGTTCCAATTGTGTGTGGGTAGAATATATATCCCACGGGGGTAAAATTGAAAGAAGTTGAAAAAATTTTTTTTTTGGACTTAGTCATTTTTCCGGCGTTTATCAGACTTTCAGATAGGGCAAATGTCAGTGAGCGTTCCGATTTCAGTTCCAGAGCGATTCGCCCAATGAGTCCTTGATATTTAGTCATTTTCAGCCAATTTTCTGGATTTTTGAAAAATTCACTTTTTTGTGAAAATATCCACTAAATGAGGGAATAATATTTGTGAGGGTAGCCCAGGAGAGTTCCAAATGTGTTTGGGTAGAATATATATCCCACGGGGGTAAAATTGAAAAAATTTTTTTTTTGGACTTAGTCATTTTTCTGGCGTTTATCAGACTTTCAGATAGGGCATATGTCAGTGAGCATTCCGATTTCAGTTCCAGAGCGATTCGCCCAATGAGTCCTTGATATTTAGTCATTTTCAGCCAATTTTCTGGATTTTTGAAAAATTCACTTTTTTGTGAAAATATCCACTAAATGAGGGAATAATATGTGTGAGGGTACCCCAGGAGAGTTCCAAATGTGTGTGGGTAGAATATATATCCCACGGGGGTAAAAGTGAAAAAAGTTGAAAAAAAATATTTTTTGGACTTAGCCATTTTTCCGGCGTTTATCAGACTTTCAGATAGGGCAAATGTCAGTGAGCATTCCGATTTCAGTTTCAGAGCGATTCGCCCAATGAGTCCTTGATATTTAGTCGTTTTCAGCCAATATTTTGGATTTTTGAAAATTTCACTTTTTTGTGAAAATATCCACTAAATGAGGGAATAATATGTGTGAGGGTACCCCAGGAGAGTTCCAAATGTGTGTGGGTAGAATATATATCCCACGGGGGTAAAATTGAAAAAAGTTGAAAAATTATTTTTTTTTGGACTTAGTCATTTTTCCGGCGTTTATCAGACTTTCAGATAGGGCAAATGTCAGTGAGTGCTCCGATTTCAGTTCCAGACCGATTCGCCCAATGTGTCCTTGATATTTAGTCGTTTTCAGCCAATATTTTGGATTTTTGAAAATTTCACTTTTTTGTGAAAATATCCACTAAATGAGGGAATAATATGTGTGAGGGTACCCCAGGAGAGTTCCAAATGTGTGTGGGTAGAATATATATCCCACGGGGGTAAAATTGAAAAAAGTTGAAAAATTTTTTTTTTTCGACTTAGTCATTTTTCCGCCGTTTAACAGACTTTCAGATAGGGCAAATGTCAGTGAGCGTTCCGATTTCAGTTCCAGAGCGATTCGCCCAATGATTCCTTGATATTTAGTCATTTTCAGCCAATTTTCTGGATTTTTGAAAATTTCACTTTTTTGTGAAAATATCCACTAGATGAGGGAATAATATGTGTGAGGGTAGCCCAGGAGAGTTCCAAATGTGTGTGGGTAGAATATATATCCCACGGGGGTAAAATTGAAAAAAGTTGAAAATTTTTTTTTTTTTGGACTTAGTCATTTTTCCGGCGTTTATCAGACTTTCAGATAGGGCAAATGTCAGTGAGCGTTCCGATTTCAGTTCCAGAGCGATTCGCCCAATGAGTCCTTGATATTTAGTCGTTTTCAGCCAATATTTTGGATTTTTGAAAATTTCACTTTTTTGTGAAAATATCCACTAAATGAGGGAATAATATGTGTGAGGGTAGCCCAGGAGAGTTCCAAATGTGTGTAGTAGAATATATATCCCACGGGGGTAAAATTGAAAAAAGTTGAAAAATTATTTTTTTTTGGACTTAGTCATTTTTCCGGCGTTTATCAGACTTTCAGATAGGGCAAATGTCAGTGAGCGTTCTGATTTCAGTTTCAGAGCGATTCGCCCAATGAATCCTTGATATTTAGTTGTTTTCAGCCAATTTTCTGGATTTTTGAAAAATTCACTTTTTTGTGAAAATATCCACTAAATGAGGGAATAATATGTGTGAGGGTACCCCAGGAGAGTTCCAAATGTGTGTGGGTAGAATATATATCCCACGGGGGTAAAATTGAAAAAAGTTGAAAAATTATTATTTTTGGACTTAGTCATTTTTCCAGCGTTTATCAGACTTTCAGATAGGGCAAATGTCAGTGAGCGTTCCGATTTCAGTTCCAGAGCGATTCGCCCAATGAGTCCTTGATATTTAGTCGTTTTCAGACAATATTTTGGATTTTTGAAAATTTCACTTTTTTGTAAAAATATCCACTAAATGAGGGAATAATATGTGTGAGGGTACCCCAGGAGAGTTCCAAATGTGTGTGGGTAGAATATATATCCCACGGGGGTAAAATTGAAAAAAGTTGAAAAAAAATTTTTTTTGGACTTAGTCATTTTTCCGCCGTTTAACAGACTTTCAGATAGGGCAAATGTCAGTGAGCGTTCCGATTTCAGTTCCAGAGCGATTCGCCCAATGAGTCCTTGATATTTAGTCGTTTTCAGCCAATATTTTGGATTTTAGAAAATTTCACTTTTTTGTGAAAATATCCACTAAATGAGGGAATAATATGTGTGAGGGTAGCCCAAGAGAGTTCCAATTGTTTGTGGGTAGAATATATTTCCCACGGGGGTAAAATTGAAAAAATTTTTTTTTTGGACTTAGTCATTTTTCTAGCGTTTATCAGACTTTCAGATAGGGCATATGTCAGTGAGCCTTCCGATTTCAGTTCCAGAGCGATTCGCCCAATGAGTCTTTGATATTTAGTCATTTTCAGCCAATTTTCTGGATTTTTGAAAAATTCACTTTTTTGTGAAAATATCCACTAAATGAGGGAATAATATGTGTGAGGGTACGCCAGGAGAGTTCCAAATGTGTGTGGTCAGAATATATATCCCACGGGGGTAAAATTGAAAAAAGTTGAAAAATTATTTTTTTTGGACTTAGTCATTTTTCCGGCGTTTATCAGACTTTCAGATAGGGCAAATGTCAGTGAGCGTTCCGATTTCAGTTCCAGAGCGATTCGCCCAATGAGTCCTTGATATTTAGTCATTTTCAGCCAATTTTCTGGATTTTAGAAAATTTCACTTTTTTGTGAAAATATCCACTAAATGAGGGAATAATATGTGTGAGGGTAGCCCAGGAGAGTTCCAATTGTGTGTGGGTAGAATATATATCCCAAGGGGGTAAAATTGAAAGAAGTTGAAAAAATTTTTTTTTTGGACTTAGTCATTTTTTCGGCGTTTATCAGACTTTCAGATAGGGCAAATGTCAGTGAGCGTTGCGATTTCAGTTCCAGAGCGATTCGCCCAATGAGTCCTTGATATTTAGTCATTTTCAGCCAATTTTCTGGATTTTTGAAAAATTTACTTTTTTGTGAAAATATCCACTAAATGACGGAATAATATGTGTGAGGGTAGCCCAGGAGAGTTCCAAATGTGTGTGGGTAGAATATATATCCCACGGGGGTAAAATTGAAAAAAGTTGAAAAAATTTTTTTTTTGGACTTAGTCATTTTTCTGGCGTTTATCAGACTTTCAGATAGGGCAAATGTCAGTGAGCATTCCGATTTCAGTTCCAGAGCGATTCGCCCAATGAGTCCTTGATATTTAGTCATTTTCAGCCAATTTTCTGGATTTTTGAAAAATTCACTTTTTTGTGAAAATATCCACTAAATGAGGGAATAATATGTGTGAGGGTACCCCAGGAGAGTTCCAAATGTGTGTGGGTAGAATATATATCCCACGGGGGTAAAACTGAAAAAAGTTGAAAAATACTTTTTTTTTGGACTTAGTCATTTTTCCGGCGTTGATCAGACTTTCAGATAGGGCAAATGTCAGTGAGCGTTCCGATTTCAGTTCCAGAGTGATTCGCCCAATGAGTCCTTGATATTTAGTCGTTTTCAGCCAATATTTTGGATTTTTGAAAATTTCACTTTTTTGTGAAAATATCCACTAAATGAGGGAATAATATGTGTGAGGTTAGCCCAGGAGAGTTCCAAATGTGTGTGGGTAGAATATATATCCCACGGGGGTAAAATTGAAAAAAGTTGAAAAATTATTTTTTGGACTTAGCCATTTTTCCGGCATTTATCATACTTTCAGATAGGGCAAATGTCAGTGAGCGTTCCGATTTGAGTTCCAGAGCGATTCGCCCAATGAGTCCTTGATATTTAGTCGTTTTCAGCCAATATTTTGGATTTTTGAAAATTTCACTTTTTTGTGAAAATATCCACTAAATGAGTGAATAATATGTGTGAGGGTACCCCAGGAGAGTTCCAAATATGTGTGGGTAGAATATATATCCCACGGGGGTAAAATTGGAAAAAGTTGAAAAATTATTTTTTTTGGACTTAGTCATTTTTCCGGCGTTTAACAGACTTTCAGATAGGGCAAATGTCAGTGAGCGTTCCGATTTCAGTTCCAGAGCGATTCGCCCAATGAGTCCTTGATATTTAGTCATTTTCAGCCAATTTTCTGGATTTTTGAAAAATTTACCTTTTTGTGAAAATAACCACTAAATGACGTAATAATATGTGTGAAGGTAGCCCAGTAGAGTTCCAAATGTGTGTGGGTAGAATATATATCCCACGGGGGTAAAACTGAAAAAAGTTGAAAAATACTTTTTTTTTGGACTTAGTCATTTTTCCGGCGTTGATCAGACTTTCAGATAGGGCAAATGTCAGTGAGCGTTCCGATTTCAGTTGCAGAGCGATTCGCCCAGTGAGTCCTTGATATTTAGTCGTTTTCAGCCAATATTTTGGATTTTTGAAAATTTCACTTTTTTGTGAAAATATCCACTAAATGAGGGAATAATATGTGTGACGGTAGCCCAGGAGAGTTCCAAATGTGTTTGGGTAGAATATATATCCCACGGGGGTAAAATTGAAAAAAGTTGAAAAAAGTTATTTTTTGGACTTAGCCATTTTTCCGGCGTTTATCAGACTTTCAGATAGGGCAAATGTCAGTGAGCGTTCCGATTTCAGTTCCAGAGCGATTCGCCCAATGAGTCCTTGATATTTAGTCGTTTTCAGCCAATATTTTGGATTTTTGAAAATTTCACTTTTTTTGTGAAAATATCCACTAAATGAGGGAATAATATGTGTGAGGGTAGCCCAGGAGAGTTCCAAATGTGTGTGGGTAGAATATATATCCCACGGGGGTAAAATTGAAAAAAGTTGAAAAATTATTTTTTTTGGACTTATTCATTTTTCCGGCGTTTATCAGACTTTCAGATAGGGCAAATGTCAGTGAGCGTTCCGATTTCAGTTCCAGAGTGATTCGCCCAATGAGTCCTTGATATTTAGTCATTTTCAGCCAATTTTCTGGATTTTAGAAAATTTCACTTTTTTGTGAAAATATCCACTAAATGAGGGAATAATATGTGTGAGTGTACCCCAGGAAAGTTCCAAATGTGTGTGGGTAGAATATATATCCCACGGGGGTAAAAGTGAAAAAAGTTGAAAAAAATTATTTTTTGGACTTAGCCATTTTTCCGGCGTTTATCAGACTTTCAGATAGGGCAAATGTCAGTGAGCATTCCGATTTCAGTTCCAGAGCGATTCGCCCAATGAGTACTTGTTATTTAGTCGTTTTCAGCCAATATTTTGGATTTTTGAAAATTTCACTTTTTTGTGAAAATATCCACTAAATGAGGAAATAATATGTGTGAGGGTACCCCAGGAGAGTTCCAAATGTGTGTGGGTAGAATATATATCTCACGGGGGTAAAATTGAAAAAAGTTGAAAAATTATTTTTTTTGGACTTAGTCATTTTTCCGGCGTTTATCAGACTTTCAGATAGGGCAAATGTCAGTGAGCGTTCCGATTTCAGTTCCAGAGCGATTCGCACAATGAGTCCTTGATATTTAGTCGTTTTCAGCCAATATTTTGGATTTTTGAAAATTTCACTTTTTTGTGAAAATATCCACTAAATGAGGGAATAATATGTGTGAGGGTAGCCCAGGAGAGTTCCAAATGTGTGTGGGTAGAATATATATCCCACGGGGGTAAAATTGAAAAAAGTTGAAAAATTATTTTTTGGACTTAGCCATTTTTCCGGCATTTATCATACTTTCAGATAGGGCAAATGTCAGTGAGCGTTCCGATTTGAGTTCCAGAGCGATTCGCCCAATGAGTCCTTGATATTTAGTCGTTTTCAGCCAATATTTTGGATTTTTGAAAATTTCACTTTTTTGTGAAAATATCCACTAAATGAGGGAATAATATGTGTGAGGGTACCCCAGGAGAGTTCCAAATATGTGTGGGTAGAATATATATCCCACGGGGGTAAAATTGAAAAAAGTTGAAAAATTATTTTTTTTGGACTTAGTCATTTTTCCGGCGTTTAACAGACTTTCAGATAGGGCAAATGTCAGTGAGCGTTCCGATTTCAGTTCCAGAGCGATTCGCCCAGTGAGTCCTTGATATTTAGTCGTTTTCAGCCAATATTTTGGATTTTTGAAAATTTTACTTTTTTGTGAAAATATCCACTAAATGAGGGAATAATATGTGTGACGGTAGCCCAGGAGAGTTCCAAATGTGTTTGGGTAGAATATATATCCCACGGGGGTAAAATTGAAAAAAGTTGAAAAAAGTTATTTTTTGGACTTAGCCATTTTTCCGGCGTTTATCAGACTTTCAGATAGGGCAAATGTCAGTGAGCGTTCCGATTTCAGTTCCAGAGCGATTCGCCCAATGAGTCCTTGATATTTAGTCATTTTCAGCCAATTTTCTGGATTTTAGAAAATTTCACTTTTTTGTGAAAATATCCACTAAATGAGGGAATAATATGTGTGAGTGTACCCCAGGAAAGTTCCAAATGTGTGTGGGTAGAATATATATCCCACGGGGGTAAAAGTGAAAAAAGTTGAAAAAAATTATTTTTTGGACTTAGCCATTTTTCCGGCGTTTATCAGACTTTCAGATAGGGCAAATGTCAGTGAGCGTTCCGATTTCAGTTCCAGAGCGATTCGCCCAATGAGTACTTGATATTTAGTCGTTTTCAGCCAATATTTTGGATTTTTGAAAATTTCACTTTTTTGTGAAAATATCCACTAAATGAGGAAATAATATGTGTGAGGGTACCCCAGGAGAGTTCCAAATGTGTGTGGGTAGAATATATATCCCACGGGGGTAAAATTGAAAAAAGTTGAAAAATTATTTTTTTTGGACTTAGTCATTTTTCCGGCGTTTAACAGACTTTCAGATAGGGCAAATGTCAGTGAGCGTTCCGATTTCAGTTCCAGAGCGATTCGCCCAATGAGTCCTTGATATTTAGTCGTTTTCAGCCAATATTTTGGATTTTTGAAAATTTCACTTTTTTGTGAAAATATCCACTAAATGAGGGAATAATATGTGTGAGGGTAGCCCAGGAGAGTTCCAAATGTGTGTGGGTAGAATATATATCCCACGGGGGTAAAATTGAAAAAAGTTGAAAAATTATTTTTTGGACTTAGCCATTTTTCCGGCATTTATCATACTTTCAGATAGGGCAAATGTCAGTGAGCGTTCCGATTTGAGTTCCAGAGCGATTCGCCCAATGAGTCCTTGATATTTAGTCGTTTTCAGCCAATATTTTGGATTTTTGAAAATTTCACTTTTTTGTGAAAATATCCACTAAATGAGGGAATAATATGTGTGACGGTAGCCCAGGAGAGTTCCAAATGTGTTTGGGTAGAATATATATCCCACGGGGGTAAAATTGAAAAAAGTTGAAAAAAGTTATTTTTTGGACTTAGCCATTTTTCCGGCGTTTATCAGACTTTCAGATAGGGCAAATGTCAGTGAGCGTTCCGATTTCAGTTCCAGAGCGATTCGCCCAATGAGTCCTTGATATTTAGTCGTTTTCAGCCAATATTTTGGATTTTTGAAAATTTCACTTTTTTGTGAAAATATCCACTAAATGAGGGAATAATATGTGTGAGGGTAGCCCAGGAGAGTTCCAAATGTGTGTGGGTAGAATATATATCCCACGGGGGTAAAATTGAAAAAAGTTGAAAAATTATTTTTTTTGGACTTATTCATTTTTCCGGCGTTTATCAGACTTTCAGATAGGGCAAATGTCAGTGAGCGTTCCGATTTCAGTTCCAGAGTGATTCGCCCAATGAGTCCTTGATATTTAGTCATTTTCAGCCAATTTTCTGGATTTTAGAAAATTTCACTTTTTTGTGAAAATATCCACTAAATGAGGGAATAATATGTGTGAGTGTACCCCAGGAAAGTTCCAAATGTGTGTGGGTAGAATATATATCCCACGGGGGTAAAAGTGAAAAAAGTTGAAAAAAATTATTTTTTGGACTTAGCCATTTTTCCGGCGTTTATCAGACTTTCAGATAGGGCAAATGTCAGTGAGCGTTCCGATTTCAGTTCCAGAGCGATTCGCCCAATGAGTCCTTGATATTTAGTCGTTTTCAGCCAATATTTTGGATTTTTGAAAATTTCACTTTTTTGTGAAAATATCCACTAAATGAGGGAATAATATGTGTGAGGGTACCCCAGGAGAGTTCCAAATGTGTGTGGGTAGAATAAATATCCCACGGGGGTAAAATTGAAAAAAGTTGAAAAATTATTTTTTTTGGACTTAGTCATTTTTCCGGCGTTTATCAGACTTTCAGATAGGGCAAATGTCAGTGAGCATTCCGATTTCAGTTCCAGAGCGATTCGCCCAATGAGTCCTTGATATTTAGTCATTTTCAGCCAATTTTCTGGATTTTTGAAAAATTTACCTTTTTGTGAAAATAACCACTAAATGACGGAATAATATGTGTGAAGGTAGCCCAGTAGAGTTCCAAATGTGTGTGGGTAGAATATATATCCCACGGGGGTAAAACTGAAAAAAGTTGAAAAATACTTTTTTTTTGGACTTAGTCATTTTTCCGGCGTTGATCAGACTTTCAGATAGGGCAAATGTCAGTGAGCGTTCCGATTTCAGTTCCAGAGCGATTCGCCCAGTGAGTCCTTGATATTTAGTCGTTTTCAGCCAATATTTTGGATTTTTGAAAATTTCACTTTTTTGTGAAAATATCCACTAAATGAGGGAATAATATGTGTGACGGTAGCCCAGGAGAGTTCCAAATGTGTTTGGGTAGAATATATATCCCACGGGGGTAAAATTGAAAAAAGTTGAAAAAAGTTATTTTTTGGACTTAGCCATTTTTCCGGCGTTTATCAGACTTTCAGATAGGGCAAATGTCAGTGAGCGTTCCGATTTCAGTTCCAGAGCGATTCGCCCAATGAGTCCTTGATATTTAGTCGTTTTCAGCCAATATTTTGGATTTTTGAAAATTTCACTTTTTTTGTGAAAATATCCACTAAATGAGGGAATAATATGTGTGAGGGTAGCCCAGGAGAGTTCCAAATGTGTGTGGGTAGAATATATATCCCACGGGGGTAAAATTGAAAAAAGTTGAAAAATTATTTTTTTTGGACTTATTCATTTTTCCGGCGTTTATCAGACTTTCAGATAGGGCAAATGTCAGTGAGCGTTCCGATTTCAGTTCCAGAGTGATTCGCCCAATGAGTCCTTGATATTTAGTCATTTTCAGCCAATTTTCTGGATTTTAGAAAATTTCACTTTTTTGTGAAAATATCCACTAAATGAGGGAATAATATGTGTGAGTGTACCCCAGGAAACTTCCAAATGTGTGTGGGTAGAATATATATCCCACGGGGGTAAAAGTGAAAAAAGTTGAAAAAAATTATTTTTTGGACTTAGCCATTTTTCCGGCGTTTATCAGACTTTCAGATAGGGCAAATGTCAGTGAGCATTCCGATTTCAGTTCCAGAGCGATTCGCCCAATGAGTACTTGATATTTAGTCGTTTTCAGCCAATATTTTGGATTTTTGAAAATTTCATTTTTTTGTGAAAATATCCACTAAATGAGGGAATAATATGTGTGAGGGTACCCCAGGAGAGTTCCAAATGTGTGTGGGTAGAATATATATCCCACGGGGGTAAAATTGAAAAAAGTTGAAAAATTATTTTTTTTGGACTTAGTCATTTTTCCGGCGTTTAACAGACTTTCAGATAGGGCAAATGTCAGTGAGCGTTCCGATTTCAGTTCCAGAGCGATTCGCCCAATGAGTCCTTGATATTTAGTCGTTTTCAGCCAATATTTTGGATTTTTGAAAATTTCACTTTTTTGTGAAAATATCCACTAAATGAGGGAATAATATGTGTGAGGGTACCCCAGGAGAGTTCCAAATGTGTGTGGGTAGAATATATATCCCACGGGGGTAAAATTGAAAAAAGTTGAAAAATTATTTTTTTTGGACTTAGTCATTTTTCCGGCGTTTAACAGACTTTCAGATAGGGCAAATGTCAGTGAGCGTTCCGATTTCAGTTCCAGAGCGATTCGCCCAATGAGTCCTTGATATTTAGTCGTTTTCAGCCAATATTTTGGATTTTTGAAAATTTCACTTTTTTGTGAAAATATCCACTAAATGAGGGAATAATATGTGTGAGGGTAGCCCAGGAGAGTTCCAAATGTGTGTGGGTAGAATATATATCCCACGGGGGTAAAATTGAAAAAAGTTGAAAAATTATTTTTTGGACTTAGCCATTTTTCCGGCATTTATCATACTTTCAGATAGGGCAAATGTCAGTGAGCGTTCCGATTTGAGTTCCAGAGCGATTCGCCCAATGAGTCCTTGATATTTAGTCGTTTTCAGCCAATATTTTGGATTTTTGAAAATTTCACTTTTTTGTGAAAATATCCACTAAATGAGGGAATAATATGTGTGAGGGTACCCCAGGAGAGTTCCAAATATGTGTGGGTAGAATATATATCCCACGGGGGTAAAATTGAAAAAAGTTGAAAAATTATTTTTTTTGGACTTAGTCATTTTTCCGGCGTTTAACAGACTTTCAGATAGGGCAAATGTCAGTGAGCGTTCCGATTTCAGTTCCAGAGCGATTCGCCCAGTGAGTCCTTGATATTTAGTCGTTTTCAGCCAATATTTTGGATTTTTGAAAATTTCACTTTTTTGTGAAAATATCCACTAAATGAGGGAATAATATGTGTGACGGTAGCCCAGGAGAGTTCCAAATGTGTTTGGGTAGAATATATATCCCACGGGGGTAAAATTGAAAAAAGTTGAAAAATTATTTTTTTTGGACTTATTCATTTTTCCGGCGTTTATCAGACTTTCAGATAGGGCAAATGTCAGTGAGCGTTCCGATTTCAGTTCCAGAGTGATTCGCCCAATGAGTCCTTGATATTTAGTCATTTTCAGCCAATTTTCTGGATTTTAGAAAATTTCACTTTTTTGTGAAAATATCCACTAAATGAGGGAATAATATGTGTGAGTGTACCCCAGGAAAGTTCCAAATGTGTGTGGGTAGAATATATATCCCACGGGGGTAAAAGTGAAAAAAGTTGAAAAAAATTATTTTTTGGACTTAGCCATTTTTCCGGCGTTTATCAGACTTTCAGATAGGGCAAATGTCAGTGAGCGTTCCGATTTCAGTTCCAGAGCGATTCGCCCAATGAGTACTTGATATTTAGTCGTTTTCAGCCAATATTTTGGATTTTTGAAAATTTCACTTTTTTGTGAAAATATCCACTAAATGAGGAAATAATATGTGTGAGGGTACCCCAGGAGAGTTCCAAATGTGTGTGGGTAGAATATATATCCCACGGGGGTAAAATTGAAAAAAGTTGAAAAATTATTTTTTTTGGACTTAGTCATTTTTCCGGCGTTTAACAGACTTTCAGATAGGGCAAATGTCAGTGAGCATTCCGATTTCAGTTCCAGAGCGATTCGCCCAATGAGTCCTTGATATTTAGTCATTTTCAGCCAATTTTCTGGATTTTTGAAAAATTTACCTTTTTGTGAAAATAACCACTAAATGACGGAATAATATGTGTGAAGGTAGCCCAGTAGAGTTCCAAATGTGTGTGGGTAGAATATATATCCCACGGGGGTAAAACTGAAAAAAGTTGAAAAATACTTTTTTTTTGGACTTAGTCATTTTTCCGGCGTTTATCAGACTTTCAGATAGGGCAAATGTCAGTGAGCGTTCCGATTTCAGTTCCAGAGTGATTCGCCCAATGAGTCCTTGATATTTAGTCGTTTTCAGCCAATATTTAGGATTTTTGAAAATTTCATTTTTTTGTGAAAATATCCACTAAATGAGGGAATAATATGTGTGAGGGTAGCCCAGGAGAGTTCCAAATGTGTGTGGGTAGAATATATATCCCACGGGGGTAAAATTGAAAAAAGTTGAAAAATTATTTTTTTTGGACTTAGTCATTTTTCCGGCGTTTAACAGACTTTCAGATAGGGCAAATGTCAGTGAGCGTTCCGATTTCAGTTCCAGAGCGATTCGCCCAATGAGTCCTTGATATTTAGTCGTTTTCAGCCAATATTTTGGATTTTTGAAAATTTCACTTTTTTGTGAAAATATCCACTAAATGAGGGAATAATATGTGTGAGGGTACCCCAGGAGAGTTCCAAATATGTGTGGGTAGAATATATATCCCACGGGGGTAAAATTGAAAAAAGTTGAAAAATTATTTTTTTTGGACTTATTCATTTTTCCGGCGTTTATCAGACTTTCAGATAGGGCAAATGTCAGTGAGCGTTCCGATTTCAGTTCCAGAGTGATTCGCCCAATGATTCCTTGATATTTAGTCATTTTCAGTCAATTTTCTGGATTTTAGAAAATTTCACTTTTTTGTGAAAATATCCACTAAATGAGGGAATAATATGTGTGAGTGTACCCCAGGAAAGTTCCAAATGTGTGTGGGTAGAATATATATCCCACGGGGGTAAAAGTGAAAAAAGTTGAAAAAAATTATTTTTTGGACTTAGTTATTTTTCCGGCGTTTATCAGACTTTCAGATAGGGCAAATGTCAGTGAGCATTCCGATTTCAGTTCCAGAGCGATTCGCCCAATGAGTACTTGATATTTAGTCGTTTTCAGCCAATATTTTGGATTTTTGAAAATTTCACTTTTTTGTGAAAATATCCACTAAATGAGGGAATAATATGTGTGAGGGTACCCCAGGAGAGTTCCAAATGTGTGTGGGTAGAATATATATCCCACGGGGGTAAAATTGAAAAAAGTTGAAAAATTATTTTTTTTGGACTTAGTCATTTTTCCGGCGTTTAACAGACTTTCAGATAGGGCAAATGTCAGTGAGCGTTCCGATTTCAGTTCCAGAGCGATTCGCCCAATGAGTCCTTGATATTTAGTCGTTTTCAGCCAATATTTTGGATTTTTGAAAATTTCACTTTTTTGTGAAAATATCCACTAAATGAGGGAATAATATGTGTGAGGGTACCCCAGGAGAGTTCCAAATATGTGTGGGTAGAATATATATCCCACGGGGGTAAAATTGAAAAAAGTTGAAAAATTATTTTTTTTGGACTTAGTCATTTTTCCGGCGTTTAACAGACTTTCAGATAGGGCAAATGTCAGTGAGCGTTCCGATTTCAGTTCCAGAGCGATTCGCCCAGTGAGTCCTTGATATTTAGTCGTTTTCAGCCAATATTTTGGATTTTTGAAAATTTCACTTTTTTGTGAAAATATCCACTAAATGAGGGAATAATATGTGTGACGGTAGCCCAGGAGAGTTCCAAATGTGTTTGGGTAGAATATATATCCCACGGGGGTAAAATTGAAAAAAGTTGAAAAAAGTTATTTTTTGGACTTAGCCATTTTTCCGGCGTTTATCAGACTTTCAGATAGGGCAAATGTCAGTGAGCGTTCCGATTTCAGTTCCAGAGCGATTTGCCCAATGAGTCCTTGATATTTAGTCGTTTTCAGCCAATATTTTGGATTTTTGAAAATTTCACTTTTTTGTGAAAATATCCACTAAATGAGGGAATAATATGTGTGAGTGTACCCCAGGAAAGTTCCAAATGTGTGTGGGTAGAATATATATCCCACGGGGGTAAAAGTGAAAAAAGTTGAAAAAAATTATTTTTTGGACTTAGCCATTTTTCCGGCGTTTATCAGACTTTCAGATAGGGCAAATGTCAGTGAGCGTTCCGATTTCAGTTCCAGAGCGATTCGCCCAATGAGTACTTGATATTTAGTCGTTTTCAGCCAATAGTTTGGATTTTTGAAAATTTCACTTTTTTGTGAAAATATCCACTAAATGAGGAAATAATATGTGTGAGGGTACCCCAGGAGAGTTCCAAATGTGTGTGGGTAGAATATATATCCCACGGGGGAAAAATTGAAAAAAGTTGAAAAATTATTTTTTTTGGACTTAGTCATTTTTCCGGCGTTTATCAGACTTTCAGATAGGGCAAATGTCAGTGAGCGTTCCGATTTCAGTTCCAGAGTGATTCGCCCAATGAGTCCTTGATATTTAGTCGTTTTCAGCCAATATTTAGGATTTTTGAAAATTTCATTTTTTTGTGAAAATATCCACTAAATGAGGGAATAATATGTGTGAGGGTAGCCCAGGAGAGTTCCAAATGTGTGTGGGTAGAATATATATCCCACGGGGGTAAAATTGAAAAAAGTTGAAAAATTATTTTTTTTGGACTTATTCATTTTTCCGGCGTTTATCAGACTTTCAGATAGGGCAAATGTCAGTGAGCGTTCCGATTTCAGTTCCAGAGTGATTCGCCCAATGATTCCTTGATATTTAGTCATTTTCAGTCAATTTTCTGGATTTTAGAAAATTTCACTTTTTTGTGAAAATATCCACTAAATGAGGGAATAATATGTGTGAGTGTACCCCAGGAAAGTTCCAAATGTGTGTGGGTAGAATATATATCCCACGGGGGTAAAAGTGAAAAAAGTTGAAAAAAATTATTTTTTGGACTTAGTTATTTTTCCGGCGTTTATCAGACTTTCAGATAGGGCAAATGTCAGTGAGCATTCCGATTTCAGTTCCAGAGCGATTCGCCCAATGAGTACTTGATATTTAGTCGTTTTCAGCCAATATTTTGGATTTTTGAAAATTTCACTTTTTTGTGAAAATATCCACTAAATGAGGGAATAATATGTGTGAGGGTACCCCAGGAGAGTTCCAAATGTGTGTGGGTAGAATATATATCCCACGGGGGTAAAATTGAAAAAAGTTGAAAAATTATTTTTTTTGGACTTAGTCATTTTTCCGGCGTTTAACAGACTTTCAGATAGGGCAAATGTCAGTGAGCGTTCCGATTTCAGTTCCAGAGCGATTCGCCCAATGAGTCCTTGATATTTAGTCGTTTTCAGCCAATATTTTGGATTTTTGAAAATTTCACTTTTTTGTGAAAATATCCACTAAATGAGGGAATAATATGTGTGAGGGTACCCCAGGAGAGTTCCAAATATGTGTGGGTAGAATATATATCCCACGGGGGTAAAATTGAAAAAAGTTGAAAAATTATTTTTTTTGGACTTAGTCATTTTTCCGGCGTTTAACAGACTTTCAGATAGGGCAAATGTCAGTGAGCGTTCCGATTTCAGTTCCAGAGCGATTCGCCCAGTGAGTCCTTGATATTTAGTCGTTTTCAGCCAATATTTTGGATTTTTGAAAATTTCACTTTTTTGTGAAAATATCCACTAAATGAGGGAATAATATGTGTGACGGTAGCCCAGGAGAGTTCCAAATGTGTTTGGGTAGAATATATATCCCACGGGGGTAAAATTGAAAAAAGTTGAAAAAAGTTATTTTTTGGACTTAGCCATTTTTCCGGCGTTTATCAGACTTTCAGATAGGGCAAATGTCAGTGAGCGTTCCGATTTCAGTTCCAGAGCGATTTGCCCAATGAGTCCTTGATATTTAGTCGTTTTCAGCCAATATTTTGGATTTTTGAAAATTTCACTTTTTTGTGAAAATATCCACTAAATGAGGGAATAATATGTGTGAGTGTACCCCAGGAAAGTTCCAAATGTGTGTGGGTAGAATATATATCCCACGGGGGTAAAAGTGAAAAAAGTTGAAAAAAATTATTTTTTGGACTTAGCCATTTTTCCGGCGTTTATCAGACTTTCAGATAGGGCAAATGTCAGTGAGCGTTCCGATTTCAGTTCCAGAGCGATTCGCTCAATGAGTACTTGATATTTAGTCGTTTTCAGCCAATAGTTTGGATTTTTGAAAATTTCACTTTTTTGTGAAAATATCCACTAAATGAGGAAATAATATGTGTGAGGGTACCCCAGGAGAGTTCCAAATGTGTGTGGGTAGAATATATATCCCACGGGGGAAAAATTGAAAAAAGTTGAAAAATTATTTTTTTTGGACTTAGTCATTTTTCCGGCGTTTATCAGACTTTCAGATAGGGCAAATGTCAGTGAGCGTTCCGATTTCAGTTCCAGAGTGATTCGCCCAATGAGTCCTTGATATTTAGTCGTTTTCAGCCAATATTTAGGATTTTTGAAAATTTCATTTTTTTGTGAAAATATCCACTAAATGAGGGAATAATATGTGTGAGGGTAGCCCAGGAGAGTTCCAAATGTGTGTGGGTAGAATATATATCCCACGGGGGTAAAATTGAAAAAAGTTGAAAAATTATTTTTTTTGGACTTAGTCATTTTTCCGGCGTTTAACAGACTTTCAGATAGGGCAAATGTCAGTGAGCGTTCCGATTTCAGTTCCAGAGCGATTCGCCCAATGAGTCCTTGATATTTAGTCGTTTTCAGCCAATATTTTGGATTTTTGAAAATTTCACTTTTTTGTGAAAATATCCACTAAATGAGGGAATAATATGTGTGAGGGTACCCCAGGAGAGTTCCAAATATGTGTGGGTAGAATATATATCCCACGGGGGTAAAATTGAAAAAAGTTGAAAAATTATTTTTTTTGGACTTAGTCATTTTTCCGGCGTTTAACAGACTTTCAGATAGGGCAAATGTCAGTGAGCGTTCCGATTTCAGTTCCAGAGCGATTCGCCCAGTGAGTCCTTGATATTTAGTCGTTTTCAGCCAATATTTTGGATTTTTGAAAATTTCACTTTTTTGTGAAAATATCCACTAAATGAGGGAATAATATGTGTGACGGTAGCCCAGGAGAGTTCCAAATGTGTTTGGGTAGAATATATATCCCACGGGGGTAAAATTGAAAAAAGTTGAAAAATTATTTTTTTTGGACTTAGTCATTTTTCCGGCGTTTATCAGACTTTCAGATAGGGCAAATGTCAGTGAGCGTTCCGATTTCAGTTCCAGAGCGATTCGCCCAATGAGTCCTTGATATTTAGTCGTTTTCAGCCAATATTTTGGATTTTTGAAAATTTCACTTTTTTGTGAAAATATCCACTAAATGAGGGAATAATATGTGTGAGGGTACCCCAGGAGAGTTCCAAATATGTGTGGGTAGAATATATATCCCACGGGGGTAAAATTGAAAAAAGTTGAAAAATTATTTTTTTTGGACTTAGTCATTTTTCCGGCGTTTAACAGACTTTCAGATAGGGCAAATGTCAGTGAGCGTTCCGATTTCAGTTCCAGAGCGATTCGCCCAGTGAGTCCTTGATATTTAGTCGTTTTCAGCCAATATTTTGGATTTTTGAAAATTTCACTTTTTTGTGAAAATATCCACTAAATGAGGGAATAATATGTGTGACGGTAGCCCAGGAGAGTTCCAAATGTGTTTGGGTAGAATATATATCCCACGGGGGTAAAATTGAAAAAAGTTGAAAAATTATTTTTTTTGGACTTAGTCATTTTTCCGGCGTTTATCAGACTTTCAGATAGGGCAAATGTCAGTGAGCGTTCCGATTTCAGTTCCAGAGCGATTCGCCCAATGAGTCCTTGATATTTAGTCGTTTTCAGCCAATATTTTGGATTTTTGAAAATTTCACTTTTTTTGTGAAAATATCCACTAAATGAGGGAATAATATGTGTGAGGGTAGCCCAGGAGAGTTCCAAATGTGTGTGGGTAGAATATATATCCCACGGGGGTAAAATTGAAAAAAGTTGAAAAATTATTTTTTTTGGACTTATTCATTTTTCCGGCGTTTATCAGACTTTCAGATAGGGCAAATGTCAGTGAGCGTTCCGATTTCAGTTCCAGAGTGATTCGCCCAATGAGTCCTTGATATTTAGTCATTTTCAGTCAATTTTCTGGATTTTAGAAAATTTCACTTTTTTGTGAAAATATCCACTAAATGAGGGAATAATATGTGTGAGTGTACCCCAGGAAAGTTCCAAATGTGTGTGGGTAGAATATATATCCCACGGGGGTAAAAGTGAAAAAAGTTGAAAAAAATTATTTTTTGGACTTAGCCATTTTTCCGGCGTTTATCAGACTTTCAGATAGGGCAAATGTCAGTGAGCATTCCGATTTCAGTTCCAGAGCGATTCGCCCAATGAGTACTTGATATTTAGTCGTTTTCAGCCAATATTTTGGATTTTTGAAAATTTCACTTTTTTGTGAAAATATCCACTAAATGAGGGAATAATATGTGTGAGGGTACCCCAGGAGAGTTCCAAATGTGTGTGGGTAGAATATATATCCCACGGGGGTAAAATTGAAAAAAGTTGAAAAATTATTTTTTTTGGACTTAGTCATTTTTCCGGCGTTTAACAGACTTTCAGATAGGGCAAATGTCAGTGAGCGTTCCGATTTCAGTTCCAGAGCGATTCGCCCAATGAGTCCTTGATATTTAGTCGTTTTCAGCCAATATTTTGGATTTTTGAAAATTTCACTTTTTTGTGAAAATATCCACTAAATGAGGGAATAATATGTGTGAGGGTACCCCAGGAGAGTTCCAAATATGTGTGGGTAGAATATATATCCCACGGGGGTAAAATTGAAAAAAGTTGAAAAATTATTTTTTTTGGACTTAGTCATTTTTCCGGCGTTTAACAGACTTTCAGATAGGGCAAATGTCAGTGAGCGTTCCGATTTCAGTTCCAGAGCGATTCGCCCAGTGAGTCCTTGATATTTAGTCGTTTTCAGCCAATATTTTGGATTTTTGAAAATTTCACTTTTTTGTGAAAATATCCACTAAATGAGGGAATAATATGTGTGACGGTAGCCCAGGAGAGTTCCAAATGTGTTTGGGTAGAATATATATCCCACGGGGGTAAAATTGAAAAAAGTTGAAAAAAGTTATTTTTTGGACTTAGCCATTTTTCCGGCGTTTATCAGACTTTCAGATAGGGCAAATGTCAGTGAGCGTTCCAATTTCAGTTCCAGAGCGATTCGCCCAATGAGTCCTTGATATTTAGTCGTTTTCAGCCAATATTTTGGATTTTTGAAAATTTCACTTTTTTGTGAAAATATCCACTAAATGAGGGAATAATATGTGTGAGGGTAGCCAAGGAGAGTTCCAAATGTGTGTGGGTAGAATATATATCCCACGGGGGTAAAATTGAAAAAAGTTGAAAAATTATTTTTTTTGGACTTATTCATTTTTCCGGCGTTTATCAGACTTTCAGATAGGGCAAATGTCAGTGAGCGTTCCGATTTCAGTTCCAGAGTGATTCGCCCAATGAGTCCTTGATATTTAGTCATTTTCAGCCAATTTTCTGGATTTTAGAAAATTTCACTTTTTTGTGAAAATATCCACTAAATGAGGGAATAATATGTGTGAGTGTACCCCAGGAAAGTTCCAAATGGGTGTGGGTAGAATATATATCCCACGGGGGTAAAAGTGAAAAAAGTTGAAAAAAATTATTTTTTGGACTTAGCCATTTTTCCGGCGTTTATCAGACTTTCAGATAGGGCAAATGTCAGTGAGCGTTCCGATTTCAGTTCCAGAGCGATTCGCCCAATGAGTACTTGATATTTAGTCGTTTTCAGCCAATATTTTGGATTTTTGAAAATTTCACTTTTTTGTGAAAATATCCACTAAATGAGGAAATAATATGTGTGAGGGTACCCCAGGAGAGTTCCAAATGTGTGTGGGTAGAATATATATCCCACGGGGGTAAAATTGAAAAAAGTTGAAAAATTATTTTTTTTGGACTTAGTCATTTTTCCGGCGTTTATCAGACTTTCAGATAGGGCAAATGTCAGTGAGCATTCCGATTTCAGTTCCAGAGCGATTCGCCCAATGAGTCCCTGATATTTAGTCGTTTTCAGCCAATATTTTGGATTTTTGAAAATTTCATTTTTTTGTGAAAATATCCACTAAATGAGGGAATAATATGTGTGAGGGTATCCCAGGAGAGTTCCAAATGTGTGTGGGTAGAATATATATCCCACGGGGGTAAAATTGAAAAAAGTTGAAAAATTATTTTTTTTGGACTTAGTCATTTTTCCGGCGTTTAACAGACTTTCAGATAGGGCAAATGTCAGTGAGCGTTCCGATTTCAGTTCCAGAGCGATTCGCCCAATGAGTCCTTGATATTTAGTCATTTTCAGCCAATATTTTGGATTTTTGAAAATTTCACTTTTTTGTGAAAATATCCACTAAATGAGGGAATAATATGTGTGAGGGTAGCCCAGGAGAGTTCCAAATGTGTGTGGGTAGAATATATATCCCACGGGGGTTAAAATTGAAAAAAGTTGAAAAATTATTTTTTGGACTTAGCCATTTTTCCGGCATTTATCATACTTTCAGATAGGGCAAATGTCAGTGAGCGTTCCGATTTGAGTTCCAGAGCGATTCGCCCAATGAGTCCTTGATATTTAGTCGTTTTCAGCCAATATTTTGGATTTTTGAAAATTTCACTTTTTTGTGAAAATATCCACTAAATGAGGGAATAATATGTGTGAGGGTACCCCAGGAGAGTTCCAAATGTGTGTGGGTAGAATAAATATCCCACGGGGGTAAAATTGAAAAAAGTTGAAAAATTATTTTTTTTGGACTTAGTCATTTTTCCGGCGTTTATCAGACTTTCAGATAGGGCAAATGTCAGTGAGCTTTCCGATTTCAGTTCCAGAGCGATTCGCCCAATGAGTCCTTGATATTTAGTCGTTTTCAGCCAATATTTTGGATTTTTGAAAATTTCACTTTTTTTGTGAAAATATCCACTAAATGAGGGAATAATATGTGTGAGGGTAGCCCAGGAGAGTTCCAAATGTGTGTGGGTAGAATATATATCCCACGGGGGTAAAATTGAAAAAAGTTGAAAAATTATTTTTTTTGGACTTATTCATTTTTCCGGCGTTTATCAGACTTTCAGATAGGGCAAATGTCAGTGAGCGTTCCGATTTCAGTTCCAGAGTGATTCGCCCAATGAGTCCTTGATATTTAGTCATTTTCAGTCAATTTTCTGGATTTTAGAAAATTTCACTTTTTTGTGAAAATATCCACTAAATGAGGGAATAATATGTGTGAGTGTACCCCAGGAAAGTTCCAAATGTGTGTCGGTAGAATATATATCCCACGGGGGTAAAAGTGAAAAAAGTTGAAAAAAATTATTTTTTGGACTTAGCCATTTTTCCGGCGTTTATCAGACTTTCAGATAGGGCAAATGTCAGTGAGCATTCCGATTTCAGTTCCAGAGCGATTCGCCCAATGAGTACTTGATATTTAGTCGTTTTCAGCCAATATTTTGGATTTTTGAAAATTTCACTTTTTTGTGAAAATATCCACTAAATGAGGGAATAATATGTGTGAGGGTACCCCAGGAGAGTTCCAAATGTGTGTGGGTAGAATATATATCCCACGGGGGTAAAATTGAAAAAAGTTGAAAAATTATTTTTTTTGGACTTAGTCATTTTTCCGGCGTTTAACAGACTTTCAGATAGGGCAAATGTCAGTGAGCGTTCCGATTTCAGTTCCAGAGCGATTCGCCCAATGAGTCCTTGATATTTAGTCGTTTTCAGCCAATATTTTGGATTTTTGAAAATTTCACTTTTTTGTGAAAATATCCACTAAATGAGGGAATAATATGTGTGAGGGTACCCCAGGAGAGTTCCAAATATGTGTGGGTAGAATATATATCCCACGGGGGTAAAATTGAAAAAAGTTGAAAAATTATTTTTTTTGGACTTAGTCATTTTTCCGGCGTTTAACAGACTTTCAGATAGGGCAAATGTCAGTGAGCGTTCCGATTTCAGTTCCAGAGCGATTCGCCCAGTGAGTCCTTGATATTTAGTCGTTTTCAGCCAATATTTTGGATTTTTGAAAATTTCACTTTTTTGTGAAAATATCCACTAAATGAGGGAATAATATGTGTGACGGTAGCCCAGGAGAGTTCCAAATGTGTTTGGGTAGAATATATATCCCACGGGGGTAAAATTGAAAAAAGTTGAAAAAAGTTATTTTTTGAACTTAGCCATTTTTCCGGCGTTTATCAGACTTTCAGATAGGGCAAATGTCAGTGAGCGTTCCGATTTCAGTTCCAGAGCGATTCGCCCAATGAGTCCTTGATATTTAGTCGTTTTCAGCCAATATTTTGGATTTTTGAAAATTTCACTTTTTTGTGAAAATATCCACTAAATGAGGGAATAATATGTGTGAGGGTAGCCCAGGAGAGTTCCAAATGTGTGTGGGTAGAATATATATCCCACGGGGGTAAAATTGAAAAAAGTTGAAAAATTATTTTTTTTGGACTTATTCATTTTTCCGGCGTTTATCAGACTTTCAGATAGGGCAAATGTCAGTGAGCGTTCCGATTTCAGTTCCAGAGTGATTCGCCCAATGAGTCCTTGATATTTAGTCATTTTCAGCCAATTTTCTGGATTTTAGAAAATTTCACTTTTTTGTGAAAATATCCACTAAATGAGGGAATAATATGTGTGAGTGTACCCCAGGAAAGTTCCAAATGGGTGTGGGTAGAATATATATCCCACGGGGGTAAAAGTGAAAAAAGTTGAAAAAAATTATTTTTTGGACTTAGCCATTTTTCCGGCGTTTATCAGACTTTCAGATAGGGCAAATGTCAGTGAGCGTTCCGATTTCAGTTCCAGAGCGATTCGCCCAATGAGTACTTGATATTTAGTCGTTTTCAGCCAATATTTTGGATTTTTGAAAATTTCACTTTTTTGTGAAAATATCCACTAAATGAGGAAATAATATGTGTGAGGGTACCCCAGGAGAGTTCCAAATGTGTGTGGGTAGAATATATATCCCACGGGGGTAAAATTGAAAAAAGTTGAAAAATTATTTTTTTTGGACTTAGTCATTTTTCCGGCGTTTATCAGACTTTCAGATAGGGCAAATGTCAGTGAGCATTCCGATTTCAGTTCCAGAGCGATTCGCCCAATGAGTCCCTGATATTTAGTCGTTTTCAGCCAATATTTTGGATTTTTGAAAATTTCATTTTTTTGTGAAAATATCCACTAAATGAGGGAATAATATGTGTGAGGGTATCCCAGGAGAGTTCCAAATGTGTGTGGGTAGAATATATATCCCACGGGGGTAAAATTGAAAAAAGTTGAAAAATTATTTTTTTTGGACTTAGTCATTTTTCCGGCGTTTAACAGACTTTCAGATAGGGCAAATGTCAGTGAGCGTTCCGATTTCAGTTCCAGAGCGATTCGCCCAATGAGTCCTTGATATTTAGTCGTTTTCAGCCAATATTTTGGATTTTTGAAAATTTCACTTTTTTGTGAAAATATCCACTAAATGAGGGAATAATATGTGTGAGGGTAGCCCAGGAGAGTTCCAAATGTGTGTGGGTAGAATATATATCCCACGGGGGTTAAAATTGAAAAAAGTTGAAAAATTATTTTTTGGACTTAGCCATTTTTCCGGCATTTATCATACTTTCAGATAGGGCAAATGTCAGTGAGCGTTCCGATTTGAGTTCCAGAGCGATTCGCCCAATGAGTCCTTGATATTTAGTCGTTTTCAGCCAATATTTTGGATTTTTGAAAATTTCACTTTTTTGTGAAAATATCCACTAAATGAGGGAATAATATGTGTGAGGGTACCCCAGGAGAGTTCCAAATGTGTGTGGGTAGAATAAATATCCCACGGGGGTAAAATTGAAAAAAGTTGAAAAATTATTTTTTTTGGACTTAGTCATTTTTCCGGCGTTTATCAGACTTTCAGATAGGGCAAATGTCAGTGAGCTTTCCGATTTCAGTTCCAGAGCGATTCGCCCAATGAGTCCTTGATATTTAGTCATTTTCAGCCAATTTTCTGGATTTTTGAAAAATTCACTTTTTTGTGAAAATATCCACTAAATGAGGGAATAATATGTGTGAGGGTAGCCCAGGAGAGTTCCAAATGTGTGTGGGTAGAATATATATCCCACGGGGGTAAAATTGAAAAAAGTTGAAAAATTATTTTTTTTGGACTTATTCATTTTTCCGGCGTTTATCAGACTTTCAGATAGGGCAAATGTCAGTGAGCGTTCCGATTTCAGTTCCAGAGTGATTCGCCCATTGAGTCCTTGATATTTAGTCATTTTCAGCCAATTTTCTGGATTTTAGAAAATTTCACTTTTTTGTGAAAATATCCACTAAATGAGGGAATAATATGTGTGAGTGTACCCAAGGAAAGTTCCAAATGTGTGTGGGTAGAATATATATCCCACGGGGGTAAAAGTGAAAAAAGTTGAAAAAAATTATTTTTTGGACTTAGCCATTTTTCCGGCGTTTATCAGACTTTCAGATAGGGCAAATGTCAGTGAGCGTTCCGATTTCAGTTCCAGAGCGATTCGCCCAATGAGTCCTTGATATTTAGTCGTTTTCAGCCAATATTTTGGATTTTTGAAAATTTCACTTTTTTGTGAAAATATCCACTAAATGAGGGAATAATATGTGTGAGGGTACCCCAGGAGAGTTCCAAATATGTGTGGGTAGAATATATATCCCACGGGGGTAAAATTGAAAAAAGTTGAAAAATTATTTTTTTTGGACTTAGTCATTTTTCCGGCGTTTAACAGACTTTCAGATAGGGCAAATGTCAGTGAGCGTTCCGATTTCAGTTCCAGAGCGATTCGCCCAGTGAGTCCTTGATATTTAGTCGTTTTCAGCCAATATTTTGGATTTTTGAAAATTTCACTTTTTTGTGAAAATATCCACTAAATGAGGGAATAATATGTGTGACGGTAGCCCAGGAGAGTTCCAAATGTGTTTGGGTAGAATATATATCCCACGGGGGTAAAATTGAAAAAAGTTGAAAAAAGTTATTTTTTGGACTTAGCCATTTTTCCGGCGTTTATCAGACTTTCAGATAGGGCAAATGTCAGTGAGCGTTCCGATTTCAGTTCCAGAGCGATTCGCCCAATGAGTCCTTGATATTTAGTCGTTTTCAGCCAATATTTTGGATTTTTGAAAATTTCACTTTTTTGTGAAAATATCCACTAAATGAGGGAATAATATGTGTGAGGGTAGCCCAGGAGAGTTCCAAATGTGTGTGGGTAGAATATATATCCCACGGGGGTAAAATTGAAAAAAGTTGAAAAATTATTTTTTTTGGACTTATTCATTTTTCCGGCGTTTATCAGACTTTCAGATAGGGCAAATGTCAGTGAGCGTTCCGATTTCAGTTCCAGAGTGATTCGCCCAATGAGTCCTTGATATTTAGTCATTTTCAGCCAATTTTCTGGATTTTAGAAAATTTCACTTTTTTGTGAAAATATCCACTAAATGAGGGAATAATATGTGTGAGTGTACCCCAGGAAAGTTCCAAATGGGTGTGGGTAGAATATATATCCCACGGGGGTAAAAGTGAAAAAAGTTGAAAAAAATTATTTTTTGGACTTAGCCATTTTTCCGGCGTTTATCAGACTTTCAGATAGGGCAAATGTCAGTGAGCGTTCCGATTTCAGTTCCAGAGCGATTCGCCCAATGAGTACTTGATATTTAGTCGTTTTCAGCCAATATTTTGGATTTTTGAAAATTTCACTTTTTTGTGAAAATATCCACTAAATGAGGAAATAATATGTGTGAGGGTACCCCAGGAGAGTTCCAAATGTGTGTGGGTAGAATATATATCCCACGGGGGTAAAATTGAAAAAAGTTGAAAAATTATTTTTTTTGGACTTAGTCATTTTTCCGGCGTTTATCAGACTTTCAGATAGGGCAAATGTCAGTGAGCATTCCGATTTCAGTTCCAGAGCGATTCGCCCAATGAGTCCCTGATATTTAGTCGTTTTCAGCCAATATTTTGGATTTTTGAAAATTTCATTTTTTTGTGAAAATATCCACTAAATGAGGGAATAATATGTGTGAGGGTATCCCAGGAGAGTTCCAAATGTGTGTGGGTAGAATATATATCCCACGGGGGTAAAATTGAAAAAAGTTGAAAAATTATTTTTTTTGGACTTAGTCATTTTTCCGGCGTTTAACAGACTTTCAGATAGGGCAAATGTCAGTGAGCGTTCCGATTTCAGTTCCAGAGCGATTCGCCCAATGAGTCCTTGATATTTAGTCGTTTTCAGCCAATATTTTGGATTTTTGAAAATTTCACTTTTTTGTGAAAATATCCACTAAATGAGGGAATAATATGTGTGAGGGTAGCCCAGGAGAGTTCCAAATGTGTGTGGGTAGAATATATATCCCACGGGGGTTAAAATTGAAAAAAGTTGAAAAATTATTTTTTGGACTTAGCCATTTTTCCGGCATTTATCATACTTTCAGATAGGGCAAATGTCAGTGAGCGTTCCGATTTGAGTTCCAGAGCGATTCGCCCAATGAGTCCTTGATATTTAGTCGTTTTCAGCCAATATTTTGGATTTTTGAAAATTTCACTTTTTTGTGAAAATATCCACTAAATGAGGGAATAATATGTGTGAGGGTACCCCAGGAGAGTTCCAAATGTGTGTGGGTAGAATAAATATCCCACGGGGGTAAAATTGAAAAAAGTTGAAAAATTATTTTTTTTGGACTTAGTCATTTTTCCGGCGTTTATCAGACTTTCAGATAGGGCAAATGTCAGTGAGCTTTCCGATTTCAGTTCCAGAGCGATTCGCCCAATGAGTCCTTGATATTTAGTCATTTTCAGCCAATTTTCTGGATTTTTGAAAAATTCACTTTTTTGTGAAAATATCCACTAAATGAGGGAATAATATGTGTGAGGGTAGCCCAGGAGAGTTCCAAATGTGTGTGGGTAGAATATATATCCCACGGGGGTAAAATTGAAAAAAGTTGAAAAATTATTTTTTTTGGACTTATTCATTTTTCCGGCGTTTATCAGACTTTCAGATAGGGCAAATGTCAGTGAGCGTTCCGATTTCAGTTCCAGAGTGATTCGCCCATTGAGTCCTTGATATTTAGTCATTTTCAGCCAATTTTCTGGATTTTAGAAAATTTCACTTTTTTGTGAAAATATCCACTAAATGAGGGAATAATATGTGTGAGTGTACCCAAGGAAAGTTCCAAATGTGTGTGGGTAGAATATATATCCCACGGGGGTAAAAGTGAAAAAAGTTGAAAAAAATTATTTTTTGGACTTAGCCATTTTTCCGGCGTTTATCAGACTTTCAGATAGGGCAAATGTCAGTGAGCATTCCGATTTCAGTTCCAGAGCGATTCGCCCAATGAGTCCTTGATATTTAGTCATTTTCAGCCAATTCTCTGGATTTTTGAAAATTTCACTTTTTTGTGAAAATATCCACTAAATGAGGGAATAATATGTGTGAGGGTAGCCCAGGAGAGTTCCAAATGTGTGTGGGTAGAATATATATCCCACGGGGGTAAAATTGAAAAAAGTTGAAAAATTATTTTTTGGACTTAGCCATTTTTCCCGCATTTATCATACTTTCAGATAGGGCAAATGTCAGTGAGCGTTCCGATTTGAGTTCCAGAGCGATTTGCCCAATGAGTCCTTGATATTTAGTCGTTTTCAGCCAATATTTTGGATTTTTGAAAATTTCACTTTTTTGTGAAAATATCCACTAAATGAGGGAATAATATGTGTGAGGGTACCCCAGGAGAGTTCCAAATATGTGTGGGTAGAATATATATCCCACGGGGGTAAAATTGAAAAAAGTTGAAAAATTATTTTTTTTGGACTTAGTCATTTTTCCGGCGTTTAACAGACTTTCAGATAGGGCAAATGTCAGTGAGCGTTCCGATTTCAGTTCCAGAGCGATTCGCCCAATGAGTACTTGATATTTAGTCGTTTTCAGCCAATATTTTGGATTTTTGAAAATTTCACTTTTTTGTGAAAATATCCACTAAATGAGGGAATAATATGTGTGAGGGTACCCCAGGAGAGTTCCAAATGTGTGTGGGTAGAATATATATCCCACGGGGGTAAAATTGAAAAAAGTTGAAAAAAATTATTTTTTGGACTTAGCCATTTTTCCGGCGTTTATCAGACTTTCAGATAGGGCAAATGTCAGTGAGCATTCCGATTTCAGTTCCAGAGCGATTCGCCCAATGAGTCCTTGATATTTAGTCATTTTCAGCCAATTTTCTGGATTTTTGAAAATTTCACTTTTTTTTGAAAATATCCACTAAATGAGGGAATAACATGTGTGAGGGTAGCCCAGGAGAGTTCCAATTGTGTGTGGGTAGAATATATATCCCACGGGGGTAAAATTGAAAAAAGTTGAAAAAATTTTTTTTTAGGACTTAGTCATTTTTCCGGCGTTTATCAGACTTTCAGATAGGGCAAATGTCAGTGAGCGTTCCGATTTCAGTTCCAGAGCGATTCGCCCAATGAGTCCTTGATATTTAGTCGTTTTCAGCCAATTTTCTGGATTTTTGAAAAATTCACTTTTTTGTGAAAATATCCACTAAATGAGGGAATAATATGTGTGAGGGTAGCCCAGGAGAGTTCCAAATGTGTGTGGGTAGAATATATATCCCACGGGGGTAAAATTGAAAAAAGTTGAAAAAAATTATTTTTTGGACTTAGCCATTTTTCCGGCGTTTATCATACTTTCAGATAGGGCAAATGTCAGTGAGCGTTCCGATTTCAGTTCCAGAGCGATTCGCCCAATGAGTCCTTGATATTTAGTCGTTTTCAGCCAATTTTCTGGATTTTTGAAAAATTCACTTTTTTGTGAAAATATCCACTAAATGAGGGAATAATATGTGTGAGGGTAGCCCAGGAGAGTTCCAAATGTGTGTGGGTAGAATATATATCCCACGGGGGTAAAATTGAAAAAAGTTGAAAAAAATTATTTTTTGGACTTAGCCATTTTTCCGGCGTTTATCATACTTTCAGATAGGGCAAATGTCAGTGAGCGTTCCGATTTGAGTTCCAGAGCGATTCGCCCAATGAGTCCTTGATATTTAGTCGTTTTCAGCCAATATTTTGGATTTTTGAAAATTTCACTTTTTTGTGAAAATATCCACTAAATGAGGGAATAATATGTGTGAGGGTACCCCAGGAGAGTTCCAAATATGTGTGGGTAGAATATATATCCCACGGGGGTAAAATTGAAAAAAGTTGAAAAATTATTTTTTTTGGACTTAGTCATTTTTCCGGCGTTTAACAGACTTTCAGATAGGGCAAATGTCAGTGAGCGTTCCGATTTCAGTTCCAGAGCGATTCGCCCAATGAGTCCTTGATATTTAGTCGTTTTCAGCCAATTTTCTGGATTTTTGAAAAATTCACTTTTTTGTGAAAATATCCACTAAATGAGGGAATAATATGTGTGAGGGTACCCCAGGAGAGTTCCAAATGTGTGTGGGTAGAATATATATCCCACGGGGGTAAAACTGAAAAAAGTTGTAAAATACTTTTTTTTTGGACTTAGTCATTTTTCCGGCGTTTATCAGACTTTCAGATAGGGCAAATGTCAGTGAGCATTCCGATTTCAGTTCCAGAGTGATTCGCCCAATGAGTCCTTGATATTTAGTCATTTTCAGCCAATTTTCTGGATTTTAGAAAATTTCACTTTTTTGTGAAAATATCCACTAAATGAGGGAATAATATGTGTGAGTGTACCCCAGGAAAGTTCCAAATGGGTGTGGGTAGAATATATATCCCACGGGGGTAAAAGTGAAAAAAGTTGAAAAAAATTATTTTTTGGACTTAGCCATTTTTCCGGCGTTTATCAGACTTTCAGATAGGGCAAATGTCAGTGAGCGTTCCGATTTCAGTTCCAGAGCGATTCGCCCAATGAGTACTTGATATTTAGTCGTTTTCAGCCAATATTTTGGATTTTTGAAAATTTCACTTTTTTGTGAAAATATCCACTAAATGAGGAAATAATATGTGTGAGGGTACCCCAGGAGAGTTCCAAATGTGTGTGGGTAGAATATATATCCCACGGGGGTAAAATTGAAAAAAGTTGAAAAATTATTTTTTTTGGACTTAGTCATTTTTCCGGCGTTTATCAGACTTTCAGATAGGGCAAATGTCAGTGAGCATTCCGATTTCAGTTCCAGAGCGATTCGCCCAATGAGTCCCTGATATTTAGTCGTTTTCAGCCAATATTTTGGATTTTTGAAAATTTCATTTTTTTGTGAAAATATCCACTAAATGAGGGAATAATATGTGTGAGGGTATCCCAGGAGAGTTCCAAATGTGTGTGGGTAGAATATATATCCCACGGGGGTAAAATTGAAAAAAGTTGAAAAATTATTTTTTTTGGACTTAGTCATTTTTCCGGCGTTTAACAGACTTTCAGATAGGGCAAATGTCAGTGAGCGTTCCGATTTCAGTTCCAGAGCGATTCGCCCAATGAGTCCTTGATATTTAGTCGTTTTCAGCCAATATTTTGGATTTTTGAAAATTTCACTTTTTTGTGAAAATATCCACTAAATGAGGGAATAATATGTGTGAGGGTAGCCCAGGAGAGTTCCAAATGTGTGTGGGTAGAATATATATCCCACGGGGGTTAAAATTGAAAAAAGTTGAAAAATTATTTTTTGGACTTAGCCATTTTTCCGGCATTTATCATACTTTCAGATAGGGCAAATGTCAGTGAGCGTTCCGATTTGAGTTCCAGAGCGATTCGCCCAATGAGTCCTTGATATTTAGTCGTTTTCAGCCAATATTTTGGATTTTTGAAAATTTCACTTTTTTGTGAAAATATCCACTAAATGAGGGAATAATATGTGTGAGGGTACCCCAGGAGAGTTCCAAATGTGTGTGGGTAGAATAAATATCCCACGGGGGTAAAATTGAAAAAAGTTGAAAAATTATTTTTTTTGGACTTAGTCATTTTTCCGGCGTTTATCAGACTTTCAGATAGGGCAAATGTCAGTGAGCTTTCCGATTTCAGTTCCAGAGCGATTCGCCCAATGAGTCCTTGATATTTAGTCATTTTCAGCCAATTTTCTGGATTTTTGAAAAATTCACTTTTTTGTGAAAATATCCACTAAATGAGGGAATAATATGTGTGAGGGTAGCCCAGGAGAGTTCCAAATGTGTGTGGGTAGAATATATATCCCACGGGGGTAAAATTGAAAAAAGTTGAAAAATTATTTTTTTTGGACTTATTCATTTTTCCGGCGTTTATCAGACTTTCAGATAGGGCAAATGTCAGTGAGCGTTCCGATTTCAGTTCCAGAGTGATTCGCCCATTGAGTCCTTGATATTTAGTCATTTTCAGCCAATTTTCTGGATTTTAGAAAATTTCACTTTTTTGTGAAAATATCCACTAAATGAGGGAATAATATGTGTGAGTGTACCCAAGGAAAGTTCCAAATGTGTGTGGGTAGAATATATATCCCACGGGGGTAAAAGTGAAAAAAGTTGAAAAAAATTATTTTTTGGACTTAGCCATTTTTCCGGCGTTTATCAGACTTTCAGATAGGGCAAATGTCAGTGAGCATTCCGATTTCAGTTCCAGAGCGATTCGCCCAATGAGTCCTTGATATTTAGTCATTTTCAGCCAATTTTCTGGATTTTTGAAAATTTCACTTTTTTGTGAAAATATCCACTAAATGAGGGAATAATATGTGTGAGGGTAGCCCAGGAGAGTTCCAAATGTGTGTGGGTAGAATATATATCCCACGGGGGTAAAATTGAAAAAAGTTGAAAAATTATTTTTTGGACTTAGCCATTTTTCCCGCATTTATCATACTTTCAGATAGGGCAAATGTCAGTGAGCGTTCCGATTTGAGTTCCAGAGCGATTTGCCCAATGAGTCCTTGATATTTAGTCGTTTTCAGCCAATATTTTGGATTTTTGAAAATTTCACTTTTTTGTGAAAATATCCACTAAATGAGGGAATAATATGTGTGAGGGTACCCCAGGAGAGTTCCAAATATGTGTGGGTAGAATATATATCCCACGGGGGTAAAATTGAAAAAAGTTGAAAAATTATTTTTTTTGGACTTAGTCATTTTTCCGGCGTTTAACAGACTTTCAGATAGGGCAAATGTCAGTGAGCGTTCCGATTTCAGTTCCAGAGCGATTCGCCCAATGAGTACTTGATATTTAGTCGTTTTCAGCCAATATTTTGGATTTTTGAAAATTTCACTTTTTTGTGAAAATATCCACTAAATGAGGGAATAATATGTGTGAGGGTACCCCAGGAGAGTTCCAAATGTGTGTGGGTAGAATATATATCCCACGGGGGTAAAATTGAAAAAAGTTGAAAAAAATTATTTTTTGGACTTAGCCATTTTTCCGGCGTTTATCAGACTTTCAGATAGGGCAAATGTCAGTGAGCGTTCCGATTTCAGTTCCAGAGCGATTCGCCCTATGAGTCCTTTATATTTAGTCATTTTCAGCCAATTTTCTGGATTTTTGAAAAATTCACTTTTTTGTGAAAATATCCACTAAATGAGGGAATAATATGTGTGAGGGTACCCCAGGAGAGTTCCAAATGTGTGTGGGTAGAATATATATCCCACGGGGGTAAAACTGAAAAAAGTTGAAAAATACTTTTTTTTTGGACTTAGTCATTTTTCCGGCGTTTATCAGACTTTCAGATAGGGCAAATGTCAGTGAGCATTCCGATTTCAGTTCCAGAGCGATTCGCTCAATGAGTCCTTGATATTTAGTCATTTTCAGCCAATTTTCTGGATTTTTGAAAATTTCACTTTTTTTTGAAAATATCCACTAAATGAGGGAATAACATGTGTGAGGGTAGCCCAGGAGAGTTCCAATTGTGTGTGGGTAGAATATATATCCCACGGGGGTAAAATTGAAAAAAGTTGAAAAAATTTTTTTTTAGGACTTAGTCATTTTTCCGGCGTTTATCAGACTTTCAGATAGGGCAAATGTCAGTGAGCGTTCCGATTTCAGTTCCAGAGCGATTCGCCCAATGAGTCCTTGATATTTAGTCGTTTTCAGCCAATTTTCTGGATTTTTGAAAAATTCACTTTTTTGTGAAAATATCCACTAAATGAGGGAATAATATGTGTGAGGGTAGCCCAGGAGAGTTCCAAATGTGTGTGGGTAGAATATATATCCCACGGGGGTAAAATTGAAAAAAGTTGAAAAAAATTATTTTTTGGACTTAGCCATTTTTCCGGCGTTTATCATACTTTCAGATAGGGCAAATGTCAGTGAGCGTTCCGATTTCAGTTCCAGAGCGATTCGCCCAATGAGTCCTTGATATTTAGTCGTTTTCAGCCAATTTTCTGGATTTTTGAAAAATTCACTTTTTTGTGAAAATATCCACTAAATGAGGGAATAATATGTGTGAGGGTAGCCCAGGAGAGTTCCAAATGTGTGTGGGTAGAATATATATCCCACGGGGGTAAAATTGAAAAAAGTTGAAAAAAATTATTTTTTGGACTTAGCCATTTTTCCGGCGTTTATCATACTTTCAGATAGGGCAAATGTCAGTGAGCGTTCCGATTTGAGTTCCAGAGCGATTCGCCCAATGAGTCCTTGATATTTAGTCGTTTTCAGCCAATATTTTGGATTTTTGAAAATTTCACTTTTTTGTGAAAATATCCACTAAATGAGGGAATAATATGTGTGAGGGTACCCCAGGAGAGTTCCAAATATGTGTGGGTAGAATATATATCCCACGGGGGTAAAATTGAAAAAAGTTGAAAAATTATTTTTTTTGGACTTAGTCATTTTTCCGGCGTTTAACAGACTTTCAGATAGGGCAAATGTCAGTGAGCGTTCCGATTTCAGTTCCAGAGCGATTCGCCCAATGAGTCCTTGATATTTAGTCGTTTTCAGCCAATTTTCTGGATTTTTGAAAAATTCACTTTTTTGTGAAAATATCCACTAAATGAGGGAATAATATGTGTGAGGGTAGCCCAGGAGAGTTCCAAATGTGTGTGGGTAGAATATATATCCCACGGGGGTAAAATTGAAAAAAGTTGAAAAAAATTATTTTTTGGACTTAGCCATTTTTCCGGCGTTTATCATACTTTCAGATAGGGCAAATGTCAGTGAGCGTTCCGATTTGAGTTCCAGAGCGATTCGCCCAATGAGTCCTTGATATTTAGTCGTTTTCAGCCAATATTTTGGATTTTTGAAAATTTCACTTTTTTGTGAAAATATCCACTAAATGAGGGAATAATATGTGTGAGGGTACCCCAGGAGAGTTCCAAATGTGTGTGGGTAGAATATATATCCCACGGGGGTAAAATTGAAAAAAGTTGAAAAATTATTTTTTTTGGACTTACTCATTTTTCCGGCTTTTATCAGACTTTCAGATAGGGCACATGTCAGTGAGCGTTCCGATTTCAGTTCCAGAGCGATTCGCCCAATGAGTCCTTTATATTTAGTCATTTTCAGCCAATTTTCTGGATTTTTGAAAAATTCACTTTTTTGTGAAAATATCCACTAAATGAGGGAATAATATGTGTGAGGGTACCCCAGGAGAGTTCCAAATGTGTGTGGGTAGAATATATATCCCACGGGGGTAAAACTGAAAAAAGTTGTAAAATACTTTTTTTTTGGACTTAGTCATTTTTCCGGCGTTTATCAGACTTTCAGATAGGGCAAATGTCAGTGAGCATTCCGATTTCAGTTCCAGAGCGATTCGCCCAATGAGTCCTTGATATTTAGTCATTTTCAGCCAATTTTCTGGATATTTGAAAATTTCACTTTTTTTTGAAAATATCCACTAAATGAGGGAATAACATGTGTGAGGGTAGCCCAGGAGAGTTCCAATTGTGTGTGGGTAGAATATATATCCCACGGGGGTAAAATTGAAAAAAGTTGAAAAATTATTTTTTTTGGACTTAGTCATTTTTCGGGCGTTTAACAGACTTTCAGATAGGGCAAATGTCAGTGAGCGTTCCGATTTCAGTTCCAGAGCGATTCGCCCAATGAGTCCTTGATATTTAGTCGTTTTCAGCCAATATTTTGGATTTTTGAAAATTTCACTTTTTTGTGAAAATATCCACTAAATGAGGGATTAATATGTGTGAGGGTATCCCAGTAGAGTTCCAAATGTGTGTGGGTAGAATATATATCCCACGGGGGTAAAATTGAAAAAAGTTGAAAAATTATTTTTTGGACTTACCCATTTTTCCGGCGTTTATCATACTTTCAGATAGGGCAAATGTCAGTGAGCGTTCCGATTTGAGTTCCAGAGCGATTCGCCCAATGAGTCCTTGATATTTAGTCGTTTTCAGCCAATATTTTGGATTTTTGAAAATTTCACTTTTTTGTGAAAATATCCACTAAATGAGGGAATAATATGTGTGAGGGTACCCCAGGAGAGTTCCAAATATGTGTGGGTAGAATATATATCCCACGGGGGTAAAATTGAAAAAAGTTGAAAAATTATTTTTTTTGGACTTAGTCATTTTTCCGGCGTTTAACAGACTTTCAGATAGGGCAAATGTCAGTGAGCGTTCCGATTTCAGTTCCAGAGCGATTCGCCCAATGAGTACTTGATATTTAGTCGTTTTCAGCCAATATTTTGGATTTTTGAAAATTTCACTTTTTTGTGAAAATATCCACTAAATGAGGGAATAATATGTGTGAGGGTACCCCAGGAGAGTTCCAAATGTGTGTGGGTAGAATATATATCCCACGGGGATAAAACTGAAAAAAGTTGAAAAATACTTTTTTTTTGGACTTAGTCATTTTTCCGGCGTTTATCAGACTTTCAGATAGGGCAAATGTCAGTGAGCATTCCGATTTCAGTCCCAGAGCGATTCGCCCAATGAGTCCTTGATATTTAGTCATTTTCAGCCAATTTTCTGGATTTTTGAAAATTTCACTTTTTTTTGAAAATATCCACTAAATGAGGGAATAACATGTGTGAGGGTAGCCCAGGAGAGTTCCAATTGTGTGTGGGTAGAATATATATCCCACGGGGGTAAAATTGAAAAAAGTTGAAAAATTTTTTTTTTAGGACTTAGTCATTTTTCCGGCTTTTATCAGACTTTCAGATAGGGCAAATGTCAGTGAACGTTCCGATTTCAGTTCCAGAGCGATTCGCCCAATGAGTCCTTGATATTTAGTCGTTTTCAGCCAATTTTCTGGATTTTTGAAAAATTCACTATTTTGTGAAAATATCCACTAAATGAGGGAATAATATGTGTGAGGGTAGCCCAGGAGAGTTCCAATTGTGTGTGGGTAGAATATATATCCCACGGGGGTAAAATTGAAAAAAGTTGAAAAATTTTTTTTTTAGGACTTAGTCAATTTTCCGGCGTTTATCAGACTTTCAGATAGGGCAAATGTCAGTGAGCGTTCCGATTTCAGTTCCAGAGCGATTCGCCCAATGAGTCCTTGATATTTAGTCGTTTTCAGCCAATTTTCTGGATTTTTGAAAAATTCACTTTTTTGTGAAAATATCCACTAAATGAGGGAATAATATGTGTGAGGGTAGCCCAGGAGAGTTCCAAATGTGTGTGGGTAGAATATATATCCCACGGGGGTAAAATTGAAAAAAGTTGAAAAAAAATATTTTTTGGACTTAGCCATTTTTCCGGCGTTTATCATACTTTCAGATAGGGCAAATGTCAGTGAGCGTTCCGATTTGAGTTCCAGAGCGATTCGCCCAATGAGTCCTTGATATTTAGTCGTTTTCAGCCAATATTTTGGATTTTTGAAAATTTCACTTTTTTGTGAAAATATCCACTAAATGAGGGAATAATATGTGTGAGGGTACCCCAGGAGAGTTCCAAATGTGTGTGGGTAGAATATATATCCCCCGGGGGTAAAATTGAAAAAAGTTGAAAAATTATTTTTTTTGGACTTAGTCATTTTTCCGGCTTTTATCAGACTTTCAGATAGGGCACTTGTCAGTGAGCGTTCCGATTTCAGTTCCAGAGCGATTCGCCCAATGAGTCCTTTATATTTAGTCATTTTCAGCCAATTTTCTGGATTTTTGAAAAATTCACTTTTTTGTGAAAATATCCACTAAATGAGGGAATAATATGTGTGAGGGTACCCCAGGAGAGTTCCAAATGTGTGTGGGTAGAATATATATCCCACGGGGGTAAAACTGAAAAAAGTTGTAAAATACTTTTTTTTTGGACTTAGTCATTTTTCCGGCGTTTATCAGACTTTCAGATAGGGCAAATGTCAGTGAGCATTCCGATTTCAGTTCCAGAGCGATTCGCCCAATGAGTCCTTGATATTTAGTCATTTTCAGCCAATTTTCTGGATATTTGAAAATTTCACTTTTTTTTGAAAATATCCACTAAATGAGGGAATAACATGTGTGAGGGTAGCCCAGGAGAGTTCCAATTGTGTGTGGGTAGAATATATATCCCACGGGGGTAAAATTGAAAAAAGTTGAAAAATTATTTTTTTTGGACTTAGTCATTTTTCCGGCGTTTAACAGACTTTCAGATAGGGCAAATGTCAGTGAGCGTTCCGATTTCAGTTCCAGAGCGATTCGCCCAATGAGTCCTTGATATTTAGTCGTTTTCAGCCAATATTTTGGATTTTTGAAAATTTCACTTTTTTGTGAAAATATCCACTAAATGAGGGATTAATATGTGTGAGGGTATCCCAGTAGAGTTCCAAATGTGTGTGGGTAGAATATATATCCCACGGGGGTAAAATTGAAAAAAGTTGAAAAATTATTTTTTGGACTTACCCATTTTTCCGGCGTTTATCATACTTTCAGATAGGGCAAATGTCAGTGAGCGTTCCGATTTGAGTTCCAGAGCGATTCGCCCAATGAGTCCTTGATATTTAGTCGTTTTCAGCCAATATTTTGGATTTTTGAAAATTTCACTTTTTTGTGAAAATATCCACTAAATGAGGGAATAATATGTGTGAGGGTACCCCAGGAGAGTTCCAAATATGTGTGGGTAGAATATATATCCCACGGGGGTAAAATTGAAAAAAGTTGAAAAATTATTTTTTTTGGACTTAGTCATTTTTCCGGCGTTTAACAGACTTTCAGATAGGGCAAATGTCAGTGAGCGTTCCGATTTCAGTTCCAGAGCGATTCGCCCAATGAGTCCTTGATATTTAGTCGTTTTCAGCCAATTTTCGGGATTTTTGAAAAATTCACTTTTTTGTGAAAATATCCACTAAATGAGGGAATAATATGTGTGAGGGTAGCCCAGGAGAGTTCCAAATGTGTGTGGGTAGAATATATATCCCACGGGGGTAAAACTGAAAAAAGTTGTAAAATACTTTTTTTTTGGACTTAGTCATTTTTCCAGCGTTTATCAGACTTTCAGATAGGGCAAATGTCAGTGAGCATTCCGATTTCAGTTCCAGAGCGATTCGCCCAATGAGTCCTTTTTATTTCGTCATTTTCAGCCAATTTTCTGGATTTTTGAAAATTTCACTTTTTTTTTAAAATATCCACTAAATGAGGGAATAACATGTGTGAGGGTAGCCCAGGAGAGTTCCAATTGTGTGTGGGTAGAATATATATCCCACGGGGGTAAAATTGAAAAAAGTTGAAAAATTATTTTTTTTGGACTTAGTCATTTTTCCGGCGTTTATCAGACTTTCAGATAGGGCAAATGTCAGTGAGCGTTCCGATTTCAGTTCCAGAGCGATTCGCCCAATGAGTCCTTGATATTTAGTCATTTTCAGCCAATTTTCTGGATTTTAGAAAATTTCACTTTTTTGTGAAAATATCCACTAAATGAGGGAATAATATGTGTGAGTGTACCCCAGGAAAGTTCCAAATGTCTGTGGGTAGAATATATATCCCACGGGGGTGAAAGTGAAAAAAGTTGAAAAAAATTTTTTTTTGGACTTAGTCATTTTTCCGGCGTTTATCAGACTTTCAGATAGGGCAAATGTCAGTGAGCGTTCCGATTTCAGTCCCAGAGCGATTCGCCCAATGAGTCCTTGACATTTAGTCATTTTCAGCCAATTTTCTGGATTTTTGAAAAATTCACTTTTTTGTGAAAATATCCACTAAATGAGGGAATAATATGTGTGAGGGTACCCCAGGAGAGTTCCAAATGTGTGTTGGTAGAATATATATCCCACGGGGGTAAAACTGAAAAAAGTTGTAAAATACTTTTTTTTTGGACTTAGTCATTTTTCCGGCGTTTATCAGACTTTCAGATAGGGCAAATGTCAGTGAGCATTCCGATTTCAGTTCCAGAGCGATTCGCCCAATGAGTCCTTGATATTTAGTCGTTTTCAGCCAATTTTCTGGATTTTTGAAAATTTCACTTTTTTGTGAAAATATCCACTAAATGAAGGAATAATATGTGTGAGGGTACCCCAGGAGAGTTCCAAATGTGTGTGGGTAGAATATATATCCCACGGGGTAAAATTGAAAAAAGTTGAAAAATTATTTTTTTTGGACTTAGTCATTTTTCCGGCGTTTATCAGACTTTCAGATAGGGCAAATGTCAGTGAGTGTTCCGATTTCAGTTCCAGAGCGATTCGCCCAATGAGTCCTTGATATTTAGTCGTTTTCAGCCAATATTTTGGATTTTTGAAAATTTCACTTTTTTGTGAAAATATCCACTAAATGAGGGAATAATATGTGTGAGGGTACCCCAGGAGTGTTCCAAATGTGTGTGGGTAGAATATATATCCCACGGGGGTAAAATTGAAAAAAGTTGAAAAATTATTTTTTTTGGACTTAGTCATTTTTCCGGCGTTTATCAGACTTTCAGATAGGGCAAATGTCAGTGAGCGTTCCGATTTCAGTTCCAGAGCGATTCGCCCAATGAGTCCTTGATATTTAGTCATTTTCAGCCAATTTTCTGGATTTTTGAAAATTCCACTTTTTTTTGAAAATATCCACTAAATGAGGGAATAATATGTGTGAGGGTAGCCCAGGAGAGTTCCAATTGTGTGTGGGTAGAATATATATCCCACGGGGGTAAAATTGAAAAAAGTTGAAAAAATTTTTTTTTAGGACTTAGTCATTTTTCCGGCGTTTATCAGACTTTCAGATAGGGCAAATGTCAGTGAGCGTTCCGATTTCAGTTCCAGAGCGATTCGCCCAATGAGCCCTTGATATTTAGTCGTTTTCAGCCAATTTTCTGGATTTTTGAAAAATTCACTTTTTTTTGAAAATATCCACTAAATGAGGGAATAACATGTGTGAGGGTACCCCAGGAGAGTTCCAATTGTGTGTGGGTAGAATATATATCCCACGGGGGTAAAATTGAAAAAAGTTGAAAAATTTTTTTTTTAGGACTTTGTCATTTTTCCGGCGTTTATCCGGCGTTTCAGAGAGCGCAAATGTCAGTGAGCGTTCCGATTTCAGTTCCAGAGCGATTCGCCCAATGAGTCCTTGATATTTAGTCGTTTTCAGCCAATGTTTTGGATTTTTGAAAATTTCACTTTTTTGTGAAAATATCCACTAAATGAGGGATTAATATGTGTGAGGGTACCCCAGGAGAGTTCCAAATGTGTGTGGGTAGAATATATATCCCACGGGGGTAAAACTGAAAAAAGTTGAAAAATACTTTTTTTTTGGACTTAGTCATTTTTCCGGCGTTTATCAGACTTTCAGATAGGGCAAATGTCAGTGAGCATTCCGATTTCAGTTCCAGAGCGATTCGCCCAATGAGTCCTTGATATTTAGTCATTTTCAGCCAATTTTCTTGATTTTTGAAAATTTCACTTTTTTTTGAAAATATCCACTAAATGAGGGAATAACATGTGTGAGGGTACCCCAGGAGAGTTCCAATTGTGTGTGGGTAGAATATATATCCCACGGGGGTAAAATTGAAAAAAGTTGAAAAATTTTTTTTTTAGGACTTTGTCATTTTTCCGGCGTTTATCCGGCGTTTCAGAGAGGGCAAATGTCAGTGAGCGTTCCGATTTCAGTTCCAGAGCGATTCGCCCAATGAGTCCTTGATATTTAGTCATTTTCAGCCAATTTTCTGGATTTTTGAAAAATTCACTTTTTTGTGAAAATATCCACTAAATGAGGGAATAATATGTGTGAGGGTACCCCAGGAGAGTTCCAAATGTGTGTGGGTAGAATATATATCCCACGGGGGTAAAATTGAACTAAGTTGAAAAAGTTATTTTTTGGACTTAGCCATTTTTCCGGCGTTTATCAGACTTTCAGATAGGGCAAATGTCAGTGAGCGTTCCGATTTCAGTTCCAGAGTGATTCGCCCAATGAGTACTTGATATTTAGTCATTTTCAGCCAATTTTCTGGATTTTTGAAAATTTCACTTTTTTTTTAAAACATCCACTAAATGAGGGAATAATATGTGTGAGGGTAGCCCAGGAGAGTTGCAATTGTATGTGGGTAGATTATATATCCCACGGGGTAAAATTGAAAAAAGTTGAAAAAAATTTTTTTTAGGACTTACTCATTTTTCCGGCGTTTATCAGACTTTCAGATAGGGCAAATGTCAGTGAGCGTTCCGATTTCAGTTCCAGAGCGATTCGCCCAATGAGTCCTTGATATTTAGTCGTTTTCAGCCAATTTTCTGGATTTTTGAAAAATTCACTTTTTTGTGAAAATATCCACTAAATGAGGGAATAATATGTGTGAGGGTACCCCAGGAGAGTTCCAAATGTGTGTGGGTAAAATACATATCCCACGGGGGTAAAATTGAAAAAAGTTGAAAAAGTTATTTTTTGGACTTAGCCATTTTTCCGGCGTTTATCAGACTTTCAGATAGGGCAAATGTCAGTGAGCGTTCCGATTTCAGTTCCAGAGCGATTCGCCCAATGAGTCCTTGATATTTAGTCGTTTTCAGGCAATATTTTGGATTTTTGAAAATTTCACTTTTTTGTGAAAATATCCACTAAATGAGGGAATAATATGTGTGAGGGTACCCCAGGAGTGTTCCAAATGTGCGTGGGTAGAATATATATCCCACGGGGGTAAAATTGAAAAAAGTTGAAAAATTATTTTTTTTGGACTTGGTCATTTTTCCTGCGTTTATCAGACTTTCAGATAGGGCAAATGTCAGTGAGCGTTCCGATTTCAGTTCCAGAGTGATTCGCCCAATGAGTACTTGATATTTAGTCATTTTCAGCCAATTTTCTGGATTTTTGAAAATTTCACTTTTTTTTTAAAACATCCACTAAATGAGGGAATAATATGTGTGAGGGTAGCCCAGGAGAGTTGCAATTGTGTGTGGGTAGAATATATATCCCACGGGGGTAAAAGTGAAAAAAGTTGAAAAAATTTTTTTTTAGGACTTACTCATTTTTCCGGCGTTTATCAGACTTTCAGATAGGGCAAATGTCAGTGAGCGTTCCGATTTCAGTTCCAGAGCGATTCGCCCAATGAGTCCTTGATATTTAGTCGTTTTCAGCCAATTTTCTGGATTTTTGAAAAATTCACTTTTTTGTGAAAATATCCACTAAATGAGGGAATAATATGTGTGAGGGTAGCCCAGGAGAGTTCCAAATGTGTGTGGGTAGAATATATACCCCACGGGGGTAAAATTGAAAAAAGTTGAAAAAAATTATTTTTTGGACTTAGCCATTTTTCCGGCGTTTATCAGACTTTCAGATAGGGCAAATGTCAGTGAGCGTTCCGATTTCAGTTCCAGAGCGATTCGCTAAATGAGTCCTTGATATTTAGTCGTTTTCAGCCAATATTTTGGATTTTTGAAAAATTCACTTTTTTGTGAAAATATCCACTAAATGAGGGAATAATATGTGTGAGAGTAGCCCAGGAGAGTTCCAAATGTGTGTGGGTAGAATATATATCCCACGGGGGTAAAATTGAAAAAAGTTGAAAAAAAATATTTTTTGGACTTAGCCATTTTTCCGGCGTTTATCAGACTTTCAGATAGGGCAAATGTCAGTGAGCGTTCCGATTTCAGTTCCAGAGCGATTCGCCCAATGAGTCCTTGATATTTAGTCGTTTTCAGCCAATTTTCTGGATTTTTGAAAAATTCATTTTTTTGTGAAAATATCCACTAAATGAGGGAATAATATGTGTGAGAGTACCCCAGGAGAGTTCCAAATGTGTGTGGGTAAAATACATATCCCACGGGGGTAAAATTGAAAAAAGTTGAAAAAGTTATTTTTTGGACTTAGCCATTTTTCCGGCGTTTATCAGACTTTCAGATAGGGCAAATGTCAGTGAGCGTTCCGATTTCAGTTCCAGAGCGATTCGCCCAATGAGTCCTTGATATTTAGTTGTTTTCAGGCAATATTTTGGATTTTTGAAAATTTCACTTTTTTGTGAAAATATCCACTAAATGAGGGAATAATATGTGTGAGGGTACCCCAGGAGTGTTCCAAATGTGCGTGGGTAGAATATATATCCCACGGGGGTAAAATTGAAAAAAGTTGAAAAATTATTTTTTTTGGACTTAGTCATTTTTCCTGCGTTTATCAGACTTTCAGAAAGGGCAAATGTCAGTGAGCGTTCCGATTTCAGTTCCAGAGTGATTCGCCCAATGAGTACTTGATATTTAGTCATTTTCAGCCAATTTTCTGGATTTTTGAAAATTTCACTTTTTTTTTAAAACATCCACTAAATGAGGGAATAATATGTGTGAGGGTAGCCCAGGAGAGTTGCAATTGTGTGTGGGTAGAATATATATCCCACGGGGGTAAAAGTGAAAAAAGTTGAAAAAATTTTTTTTTAGGACTTACTCATTTTTCCGGCGTTTATCAGACTTTCAGATAGGGCAAATGTCAGTGAGCGTTCCGATTTCAGTTCCAGAGCGATTCGCCCAATGAGTCCTTGATATTTAGTCGTTTTCAGCCAATTTTCTGGATTTTTGAAAAATTCACTTTTTTGTGAAAATATCCACTAAATGAGGGAATAATATGTGTGAGGGTAGCCCAGGAGAGTTCCAAATGTGTGTGGGTAGAATATATATCCCACGGGGGTAAAACTGAAAAAAGTTGAAAAATACTTTTTTTTTGGACTTAGTCATTTTTCCGGCGTTTATCAGACTTTCAGATAGGGCAAATGTCAGTGAGCATTCCGATTTCAGTTCCAGAGCGATTCGCCCAATGAGTCCTTGATATTTAGTCATTTTCAGCCAATTTTCTGGATTTTTGAAAATTTCACTTTTTTTGTGAAAATATCCACTAAATGAGGGAATAACATGTGTGAGGGTACCCCAGGAGAGTTCCAATTGTGTGTGGGTAGAATATATATCCCACGGGGGTAAAATTGAAAAAAGTTGAAAAATTTTTTTTTTAGGACTTAGTCATTTTTCCGGCGTTTATCAGACTTTCAGATAGGGCAAATGTCAGTGAGCATTCCGATTTCAGTTCCAGAGTGATTCGCCCAATGAGTCCTTGATATTTAGTCATTTTCAGCCAATTTTCTGGATTTTTGAAAAATTCACTTTTTTGTGAAAATATCCACTAAATGAGGGAATAATATGTGTGAGGGTACCCCAGGAGTGTTCCAAATGTGCGTGGGTAGAATATATATCCCACGGGGGTAAAATTGAAAGAAGTTGAAAAAATATTTTTTTTGTACTTAGTCATTTTTCCGGCGTTTATCAGACTTTCAGATAGGGCAAATGTCAGTGAGCGTTCCGATTTCAGTTCCAGAGCGATTCGCCCAGTGAGTCCTTGATATTTAGTCGTTTGAAGCCAATATTTTGGATTTTTGAAAATTTCACTTTTTTTTTAAAACATCCACTAAATGAGTGAATAATATGTGTGAGGGTACCCCAGGAGAGTTCCAAATGTGTGTGGGTAAAATATATATCCCACGGGGGTAAAATTGAAAAAAGTTGAAAAAAAATATTTTTTGGACTTAGCCATTTTTCCGGCATTTATCAGACTTTCAGATAGGGCAAATGTCAGTGAGCGTTCCGATTTCAGTTCCAGAGCGATTCGCCCAATGAGTCCTTGATATTTAGTCGTTTTCAGCCAATTTTCTGGATTTTTGAAAAATTCACTTTTTTGTGAAAATATCCACTAAATGAGGGAATAATATGTGTGAGGGTAGCCCAGGAGAGTTCCAAATGTGTGTGGGTAGAATATATATCCCACGGGGGTAAAACTGAAAAAAGTTGAAAAATACTTTTTTTTTGGACTTAGTCATTTTTCCGGCGTTTATCAGACTTTCAGATAGGGCAAATGTCAGTGAGCATTCCGATTTCAGTTCCAGAGCGATTCGCCCAATGAGTCCTTGATATTTAGTCATTTTCAGCCAATTTTCTGGATTTTTGAAAATTTCACTTTTTTTGTGAAAATATCCACTAAATGAGGGAATAACATGTGTGAGGGTACCCCAGGAGAGTTCCAATTGTGTGTGGGTAGAATATATATCCCACGGGGGTAAAATTGAAAAAAGTTGAAAAATTTTTTTTTTAGGACTTAGTCATTTTTCCGGCGTTTATCAGACTTTCAGATAGGGCAAATGTCAGTGAGCATTCCGATTTCAGTTCCAGAGTGATTCGCCCAATGAGTCCTTGATATTTAGTCATTTTCAGCCAATTTTCTGGATTTTTGAAAAATTCACTTTTTTGTGAAAATATCCACTAAATGAGGGAATAATATGTGTGAGGGTACCCCAGGAGTGTTCCAAATGTGCGTGGGTAGAATATATATCCCACGGGGGTAAAATTGAAAGAAGTTGAAAAAATATTTTTTTTGTACTTAGTCATTTTTCCGGCGTTTATCAGACTTTCAGATAGGGCAAATGTCAGTGAGCGTTCCGATTTCAGTTCCAGAGCGATTCGCCCAGTGAGTCCTTGATATTTAGTCGTTTGAAGCCAATATTTTGGATTTTTGAAAATTTCACTTTTTTTTTAAAACATCCACTAAATGAGTGAATAATATGTGTGAGGGTACCCCAGGAGAGTTCCAAATGTGTGTGGGTAAAATATATATCCCACGGGGGTAAAATTGAAAAAAGTTGAAAAAAAATATTTTTTGGACTTAGCCATTTTTCCGGCATTTATCAGACTTTCAGATAGGGCAAATGTCAGTGAGCGTTCCGATTTCAGTTCCAGAGCGATTCGCCCAATGAGTCCGTGATATTTAGTTGTTTTCAGGCAATATTTTGGATTTTTGAAAATTTCACTTTTTTGTGAAAATATCCACTAAATGAGGGAATAATATGTGTGAGAGTAGCCCAGGAGAGTTCCAAATGTGTGTGGGTAGAATATATATCCCACGGGGGTAAAATTGAAAAAAGTTGAAAAAAAATTTTTTTTTAGGACTTACTCATTTTTCCGGCGTTTATCAGACTTTCAGATAGGGCAAATGTCAGTGAGCGTTCCGATTTCAGTTCCAGAGCGTTTCGCCCAATGAGTCCTTGATATTTAGTCGTTTTCAGCCAATTTTCTGGATTTTTGAAAAATTCATTTTTTTGTGAAAATATCCACTAAATGAGGGAATAATATGTGTGAGAGTACCCCAGGAGAGTTCCAAATGTGTGTGGGTAAAATATATATCCCACGGGGGTAAAATTGAAAAAAGTTGAAAAATTATTTTTTTTGGACTTAGTCATTTTTCCTGCGTTTATCAGACTTTCAGATAGGGTAAATGTCAGTGAGCGTTCCGATTTCAGTTCCAGAGTGATTCGCCCAATGAGTACTTGATATTTAGTCATTTTCAGCCAATTTTCTGGATTTTTGAAAATTTCACTTTTTTTTTAAAACATCCACTAAATGAGGGAATAATATGTGTGAGGGTAGCCCAGGAGAGTTGCAATTGTGTGTGGGTAGAATATATATCCCACGGGGGTAAAAGTGAAAAAAGTTGAAAAAATTTTTTTTTAGGACTTACTCATTTTTCCGGCGTTTATCAGACTTTCAGATAGGGCAAATGTCAGTGAGCGTTCCGATTTCAGTTCCAGAGCGATTCGCCCAATGAGTCCTTGATATTTAGTCGTTTTCAGCCAATATTTTGGATTTTTGAAAAATTCACTTTTTTGTGAAAATATCCACTAAATGAGGGAATAATATGTGTGAGAGTACCCCAGGAGAGTTCCAAATGTGTGTGGGTAAAATATATATCCCACGGGGGTAAAACTGAAAAAAGTTGAAAAATACTTTTTTTTTTGACTTAGTCATTTTTCCGGCGTTTATCAGACTTTCAGATAGGGCAAATGTCAGTGAGCGTTCCGATTTCAGTTCCAGAGTGATTCGCCCAATGAGTCCTTGATATTTTGTCATTTTCAGCCAATTTTCTGGATTTTTGAAAATTTCACTTTTTTTTTAAAACATCCACTAAATGAGGGAATAATATGTGTGAGGGTAGCCCAGGAGAGTTGCAATTGTGTGTGGGTAGAATATATATCCCACGGGGTAAAATTGAAAAAAGTTGAAAAAATTTTTTTTTAGGACTTACTCATTTTTCCGGCGTTTATCAGACTTTCAGATAGGGCAAATGTCAGTGAGCGTTCCGATTTCAGTTCCAGAGCGATTCGCCCAATGAGTCCTTGATATTTAGTCGTTTTCAGCCAATTTTCTGGATTTTTGAAAAATTCACTTTTTTGTGAAAATATCCACTAAATGAGGGAATAATATGTGTGAGGGTACCCCAGGAGAGTTCCAAATGTGTGTGGGTAAAATATATATCCCACGGGGGTAAAATTGAAAAAAGTTGAAAAAAATTATTTTTTGGACTTAGCCATTTTTCCGGCGTTTATCAGACTTTCAGATAGGGCAAATGTCAGTGAGCGTTCCGATTTCAGTTCCAGAGCGATTCGCCCAATGAGTCCTTGATATTTAGTCATTTTCAGCCAATTTTCTGGATTTTTGAAAAATTCACTTTTTTGTGAAAATATCCACTAAATGAGGGAATAATATGTGTGAGGGTACCCCAGGAGTGTTCCAAATGTGTGTGGGTAGAATATATATCCCACGGGGGTAAAATTGAAAAAAGTTGAAAAAAATTATTTTTTGGACTTAGCCATTTTTCCGGCGTTTATCAGACTTTCAGATAGGGCAAATGTCAGTGAGCGTTCCGATTTCAGTTCCAGAGCGATTCGCCCAATGAGTCCTTGATATTTAGTCGTTTTCAGCCAATTTTCTGGATTTTTGAAAAATTCATTTTTTTGTGAAAATATCCACTAAATGAGGGAATAATATGTGTGAGAGTACCCCAGGAGAGTTCCAAATGTGTGTGGGAAAAATATATATCCCACGGGGGTAAAACTGAAAAAAGTTGAAAAATACTTTTTTTTTGGACTTAGTCATTTTTCCGGCGTTTATCAGACTTTCAGATAGGGCAAATGTCAGTGAGCATTCCGATTTCAGTTCCAGAGTGATTCGCCCAATGAGTCCTTGATATTTAGTCATTTTCAGCCAATTTTCTGGATTTTTGAAAATTTCACTTTTTTTTTAAAACATCCACTAAATGAGGGAACAATATGTGTGAGGGTAGCCCAGGAGAGTTGCAATTGTGTGTGGGTAGAATATATATCCCACGGGGTAAAATTGAAAAAAGTTGAAAAAATTTTTTTTTAGGACTTACTCATTTTTCCGGCGTTTATCAGACTTTCAGATAGGGCAAATGTCAGTGAGCGTTCCGATTTCAGTTCCAGAGCGATTCGCCCAATGAGTCCTTGATATTTAGTCGTTTTCAGCCAATTTTCTGGATTTTTGAAAAATTCACTTTTTTGTGAAAATATCCACTAAATGAGGGAATAATATGTGTGAGGGTACCCCAGGAGAGTTCCAAATGTGTGTGGGTAAAATATATATCCCACGGGGGTAAAATTGAAAAAAGTTGAAAAAAATTATTTTTTGGACTTAGCCATTTTTCCGGCATTTATCAGACTTTCAGATAGGGCAAATGTCAGTGAGCGTTCGATTTCAGTTCCAGAGCGATTCGCCCAATGAGTCCTTGATATTTAGTCGTTTTCAGCCAATTTTCTGGATATTTGAAAAATTCACTTTTTTGTGAAAATATCCACTAAATGAGGGAATAATATGTGTGAGGGTACCCCAGGAGTGTTCCAAATGTGCGTGGGTAGAATATATATCCCACGAGGGTAAAATTGAAAAAAGTTGAAAAATTATTTTTTTTGGACTTAGTCATTTTTCCGGCGTTTATCAGACTTTCAGATAGGGCAAATGTCAGTGAGCATTCCGATTTCAGTTCCAGAGTGATTCCCCCAATGAGTACTTGATATTTAGTCATTTTCAGCCAATTTTCTGGATTTTTGAAAATTTCACTTTTTTTTTAAAACATCCACTAAATGAGGGAATAATATGTATGAGGGTAGCCCAGGAGAGTTGCAATTGTGTGTGGGTAGAATATATATCCCACGGGGGTAAAATTGAAAAAAGTTGAAAAAATTTTTTTTTAGGACTTACTCATTTTTCCGGCGTTTATCAGACTTTCAGATAGGGCAAATGTCAGTGAGCGTTCCGATTTCAGTTCCAGAGCGATTCGCCCAATGAGTCCTTGATATTTAGTCGTTTTCAGCCAATTTTCTGGATTTTTGAAAAATTCACTTTTTTGTGAAAATATCCACTAAATGAGGGAATAATATGTGTGAGGGTAGCCCAGGAGAGGTCCAAATGTGTGTGGGTAGAATATATACCCCACGGGGGTAAAATTGAAAAAAGTTGAAAAAAATTATTTTTTGGACTTAGCCATTTTTCCGGCGTTTATCAGACTTTCAGATAGGGCAAATGTCAGTGAGCATTCCGATTTCAGTTCCAGAGCGATTCGCCCAATGAGTCCTTGATATTTAGTCGTTTTCAGCCAATTTTCTGGATTTTTGAAAAATTCACTTTTTTGTGAAAATATCCACTAAATGAGGGAATAATATGTGTGAGGGTACCCCAGGAGAGTTCCAAATGTGTGTGGGTAAAATATATATCCCACGGGGGTAAAATTGAAAAAAGTTGAAAAAAATTATTTTTTGGACTTAGCCATTTTTCCGGCGTTTATCAGACTTTCAGATAGGGCAAATGGCAGTGAGCGTTCCGATTTCAGTTCCAGAGCGATTCGCCCAATGAGTCCTTGATATTTAGTCGTTTTCAGCCAATTTTCTGGATTTTTGAAAAATTCACTTTTTTGTGAAAATATCCACTAAATGAGGGAATAATATGTGTGAGGGTACCCCAGGAGAGTTCCAAATGTGTGTGGGTAAAATATATATCCCACGGGGGTAAAATTGAAAAAAGTTGAAAAAAATTATTTTTTGGACTTAGCCATTTTTCCGGCGTTTATCAGACTTTCAGATAGGGCAAATGTCAGTGAGCGTTCCGATTTCAGTTCCAGAGCGATTCGCCCAATGAGTCCTTGATATTTAGTCATTTTCAGCCAATTTTCTGGATTTTTGAAAAATTCACTTTTTTGTGAAAATATCCACTAAATGAGGGAATAATATGTGTGAGGGTAGCCCAGGAGAGGTCCAAATGTGTGTGGGTAGAATATATACCCCACGGGGGTAAAATTGAAAAAAGTTGAAAAAAATTATTTTTTGGACTTAGCCATTTTTCCGGCGTTTATCAGACTTTCAGATAGGGCAAATGTCAGTGAGCGTTCCGATTTCAGTTCCAGAGCGATTCGCCCAATGAGGCCTTGATATTTAGTCGTTTTCAGCCAATTTTCTGGATTTTTGAAAAATTCACTTTTTTGTGAAAATATCCACTAAATGAGGGAATAATATGTGTGAGGGTACCCCAGGAGAGTTCCAAATGTGTGTGGGTAAAATATATATCCCACGGGGGTAAAATTGAAAAAAGTTGAAAAAAAATATTTTTTGGACTTAGCCATTTTTCCGGCGTTTATCAGACTTTCAGATAGGGCAAATGTCAGTGAGCGTTCCGATTTCAGTTCCAGAGCGATTCGCCCAATGAGTCCTTGATATTTAGTCATTTTCAGCCAATTTTCTGGATTTTTGAAAAATTCACTTTTTTGTGAAAATATCCACTAAATGAGGGAATAATATGTGTGAGGGTAGCCCAGGAGAGTTCCAAATGTGTGTGGGTAGAATATATATCCCACGGGGGTAAAATTGAAAAAAGTTGAAAAAAGTTATTTTTTGGACTTAGCCATTTTTCCGGCGTTTATCAGACTTTCAGATAGGGCAAATGTGAGTGAGCGTTCCGATTTCAGTTCCAGAGCGATTCGCCCAATGAGTCCTTGATATTTAGTCGTTTTCAGCCAATATTTTGGATTTTTGAAAAATTCACTTTTTTGTGAAAATATCCACTAAATGAGGGAATAATATGTGTGAGGGTACCCCAGGAGTGTTCCAAATGTGCGTGGGTAGAATATATATCCCACGGGGGTAAAATTGAAAAAAGTTGAAAAATTATTTTTTTTGGACTTAGTCATTTTTCCGGCGTTTATCAGACTTTCAGATAAGGCAAATGTCAGTGAGCGTTCCGATTTCAGTTCCAGAGCGATTCGCCCAATGAGTCCTTGATATTTAGTCATTTTCAGCCAATTTTCTGGATTTTTGAAAATTTCACTTTTTTTTTAAAACATCCACTAAATGAGGGAATAATATGTGTGAGGGTAGCCCAGGAGAGTTGCAATTGTGTGTGGGTAGAATATATATCCCACGGGGGTAAAATTGAAAAAAGTTGAAAAAATTTTTTTTTAGGACTTACTCATTTTTCCGGCGTTTATCAGACTTTCAGATAGGGCAAATGGCAGTGAGCGTTCCGATTTCAGTTCCAGAGCGATTCGCCCAATGAGTCCTTGATATTTAGTCGTTTTCAGCCAATTTTCTGGATTTTTGAAAAATTCACTTTTTTGTGAAAATATCCACTAAATGAGGGAATAATATGTGTGAGGGTACCCCAGGAGAGTTCCAAATGTGTGTGGGTAAAATATATATCCCACGGGGGTAAAATTGAAAAAAGTTGAAAAAAATTATTTTTTGGACTTAGCCATTTTTCCGGCGTTTATCAGACTTTCAGATATGGCAAATGTCAGTGAGCGTTCCGATTTCAGTTCCAGAGCGATTCGCCCAATGAGTCCTTGATATTTAGTCATTTTCAGCCAATTTTCTGGATTTTTGAAAAATTCACTTTTTTGTGAAAATATCCACTAAATGAGGGAATAATATGTGTGAGGGTAGCCCAGGAGAGGTCCAAATGTGTGTGGGTAGAATATATACCCCACGGGGGTAAAATTGAAAAAAGTTGAAAAAAATTATTTTTTGGACTTAGCCATTTTTCCGGCGTTTATCAGACTTTCAGATAGGGCAAATGTCAGTGAGCGTTCCGATTTCAGTTCCAGAGCGATTCGCCCAATGAGGCCTTGATATTTAGTCGTTTTCAGCCAATTTTCTGGATTTTTGAAAAATTCACTTTTTTGTGAAAATATCCACTAAATGAGGGAATAATATGTGTGAGGGTACCCCAGGAGAGTTCCAAATGTGTGTGGGTAAAATATATATCCCACGGGGGTAAAATTGAAAAAAGTTGAAAAAAAATATTTTTTGGACTTAGCCATTTTTCCGGCGTTTATCAGACTTTCAGATAGGGCAAATGTCAGTGAGCGTTCCGATTTCAGTTCCAGAGCGATTCGCCCAATGAGTCCTTGATATTTAGTCATTTTCAGCCAATTTTCTGGATTTTTGAAAATTTCACTTTTTTTTTAAAACATCCACTAAATGAGGGAATAATATGTGTGAGGGTAGCCCAGGAGAGTTGCAATTGTGTGTGGGTAGAATATATATCCCACGGGGGTAAAATTGAAAAAAGTTGAAAAAATTTTTTTTTAGGACTTACTCATTTTTCCGGCGTTTATCAGACTTTCAGATAGGGCAAATGTCAGTGAGCGTTCCGATTTCAGTTCCAGAGCGATTCGCCCAATGAGTCCTTGATATTTAGTCGTTTTCAGCCAATTTTCTGGAATTTTGAAAAATTCACTTTTTTGTGAAAATATCCACTAAATGAGGGAATAATATGTGTGAGGGTAGCCCAGGAGAGTTCCAAATGTGTGTGGGTAGAATATATACCCCACGGGGTAAAATTGAAAAAAGTTGAAAAAAATTATTTTTTGGACTTAGCCATGTTTCCGGCGTTTATCAGACTTTCAGATAGGGCAAATATCAGTGAGCGTTCCGATTTCAGTTCCAGAGCGATTCGCCCAATGAGTCCTTGATATTTAGTCGTTTTCAGCCAATTTTCTGGATTTTTGAAAAATTCACTTTTTTGTGAAAATATCCACTAAATGAGGGAATAATATGTGTGAGGGTACCCCAGGAGTGTTCCAAATGTGCGTGGGTAGAATATATATCCCACGGGGGTAAAATTGAAAAAAGTTGAAAAATTATTTTTTTTGGACTTAGTCATTTTTCCGGCGTTTATCAGACTTTCAGATAGGGCAAATGTCAGTGAGCGTTCCGATTTCAGTTCCAGAGCGATTCGCCCAATGAGTCCTTGATATTTAGTCGTTTTCAGCCAATATTTTGGATTTTTGAAAAATTCACTTTTTTGTGAAAATATCCACTAAATGAGGGAATAATATGTGTGAGAGTAGCCCAGGAGAGTTCCAAATGTGTGTGGGTAGAATATATATCCCACGGGGGTAAAATTGAAAAAAGTTGAAAAAAATTATTTTTTGGACTTAGCCATTTTTCCGGCGTTTATCAGACTTTCAGATAGGGCAAATGTCAGTGAGCGTTCCGATTTCAGTTCCAGAGCGATTCGCCCAATGAGTCCTTGATATTTAGTCGTTTTCAGCCAATTTTCTGGATTTTTGAAAAATTCATTTTTTTGTGAAAATATCCACTAAATGAGGGAATAATATGTGTGAGAGTACCCCAGGAGAGTTCCAAATGTGTGTGGGTAAAATATATATCCCACGGGGGTAAAACTGAAAAAAGTTGAAAAATACTTTTTTTTTGGACTTAGTCATTTTTCCGGCGTTTATCAGACTTTCAGATAGGGCAAATGTCAGTGAGCGTTCCGATTTCAGTTCCAGAGTGATTCGCCCAATGAGTCCTTGATATTTAGTCATTTTCAGCCAATTTTCTGGATTTTTGAAAATTTCACTTTTTTTTTAAAACATCCACTAAATGAGGGAATAATATGTGTGAGGGTAGCCCAGGAGAGGTCCAAATGTGTGGGTAGAATATATACCCCACGGGGGTAAAATTGAAAAAAGTTGAAAAAAATTATTTTTTGGACTTAGCCATTTTTCCGGCGTTTATCAGACTTTCAGATAGGGCAAATGTCAGTGAGCGTTCCGATTTCAGTTCCAGAGCGATTCGCCCAATGAGTCCTTGATATTTAGTCGTTTTCAGCCAATTTTCTGGATTTTTGAAAAATTCACTTTTTTGTGAAAATATCCACTAAATGAGGGAATAATATGTGTGAGGGTACCCCAGGAGAGTTCCAAATGTGTGTGGGTAAAATATATATCCCACGGGGGTAAAATTGAAAAAAGTTGAAAAAAATTATTTTTTGGACTTAGCCATTTTTCCGGCGTTTATCAGACTTTCAGATAGGGCAAATGTCAGTGAGCGTTCCGATTTCAGTTCCAGAGCGATTCGCCCAATGAGTCCTTGATATTTAGTCGTTTTCAGCCAATTTTCTGGATTTTTGAAAAATTCACTTTTTTGTGAAAATATCCACTAAATGAGGGAATAATATGTGTGAGGGTAGCCAAGGAGAGTTCCAAATGTGTGTGGGTAGAATATATATCTCACGGGGGTAAAATTGAAAAAAGTTGAAAAAAGTTATTTTTTGGACTTAGCCATTTTTCCGGCGTTTATCAGACTTTCAGATAGGGCAAATGTCAGTGAGTGTTCCGATTTCAGTTCCAGAGCGATTCGCCCAATGAGTCCTTGATATTTAGTCGTTTTCAGCCAATTTTCTGGATTTTTGAAAAATTCACTTTTTTGTGAAAATATCCACTAAATGAGGGAATAATATGTGTGAGGGTACCCCAGGAGAGTTCCAAATGTGTGTGGGTAGAATATATACCCCACGGGGGTAAAATTGAAAAAAGTTGAAAAAAATTATTTTTTGGACTTAGCCATTTTTCCGGCGTTTATCAGACTTTCAGATAGGGCAAATGTCAGTGAGCGTTCCGATTTCAGTTCCAGAGCGATTCGCCCAATGAGTCCTTGATATTTAGTCATTTTCAGCCAATTTTCTGGATTTTTGAAAATTTCACTTTTTTTTTTAAAACATCCACTAAATGAGGGAATAATATGTGTGAGGGTAGCCCAGGAGAGTTCCAAATGTGTGTGGGTAGAATATATACCCCACGGGGGTAAAATTGAAAAAAGTTGAAAAAAATTATTTTTTGGACTTAGCCATTTTTCCAGCATTTATCAGACTTTCAGATAGGGCAAATGTCAGTGAGCGTTCCAATTTCAGTTCCAGAGCGATTCGCCCAATGAGTCCTTGATATTTAGTCATTTTCAGCCAATTTTCTGGATTTTTGAAAAATTCACTTTTTTGTGAAAATATCCACTAAATGAGGGAATAATATGTGTGAGGGTAGCCCAGGAGAGTTCCAAATGTGTGTGGGTAGAATATATACCCCAAGGGGGTAAAATTGAAAAAAGTTGAAAAAAATTATTTTTTGGACTTAGCCATTTTTCCGGCGTTTATCAGACTTTCAGATAGGGCAAATGTCAGTGAGCGTTCCGATTTCAGTTCCAGAGCGATTCGCCCAATGAGTCCTTGATATTTAGTCGTTTTCAGCCAATTTTCTGGATTTTTGAAAAATTCACTTTTTTGTGAAAATATCCACTAAATGAGGGAATAATATGTGTGAGGGTACCCCAGGAGAGTTCCAAATGTGTGTGGGTAAAATATATATCCCACGGGGGTAAAATTGAAAAAAGTTGAAAAAAATTATTTTTTGGACTTAGCCATTTTTCCGGCGTTTATCAGACTTTCAGATAGGGCAAATGTCAGTGAGTGTTCCGATTTCAGTTCCAGAGCGATTCGCCCAATGAGTCCTTGATATTTAGTCGTTTTCAGCCAATTTTCTGGATTTTTGAAAAATTCACTTTTTTGTGAAAATATCCACTAAATGAGGGAATAATATGTGTGAGGGTACCCCAGGAGAGTTCCAAATGTGTGTGGGTAAAATAAATATCCCACGGGGGTAAAATTGAAAAAAGTTGAAAAAAATTATTTTTTGGACTTAGCCATTTTTCCGGCGTTTATCAGACTTTCAGATAGGGCAAATGTCAGTGAGCGCTCCGATTTCAGTTCCAGAGCGATTCGCCCAATGAGTCCTTGATATTTAGTCGTTTTCAGCCAATTTTCTGGATTTTTGAAAAATTCACTTTTTTGTGAAAATATCCACTAAATGAGGGAATAATATGTGTGAGGGTACCCCAGGAGTGTTCCAAATGTGCGTGGGTAGAATATATATCCCACGGGGGTAAAATTGAAAAAAGTTGAAAAATTATTTTTTTTGGACTTAGTCATTTTTCCGGCGTTTATCAGACTTTCAGATAGGGCAAATGTCAGTGAGCGTTCCGATTTCAGTTCCAGAGTGATTCGCCCAATGAGTACTTGATATTTAGTCATTTTCAGCCAATTTTCTGGATTTTTGAAAATTTCACTTTTTTTTTTAAAACATCCACTAAATGAGGGAATAATATGTGTGAGGGTAGCCCAGGAGAGTTGCAATTGTGTGTGGGTAGAATATATATCCCACGGGGGTAAAATTGAAAAAAGTTGAAAAAATTTTTTTTTTAGGACTTACTCATTTTTCCGGCGTTTATCAGACTTTCAGATAGGGCAAATGTCAGTGAGTGTTCCGATTTCAGTTCCAGAGCGATTCGCCCAATGAGTCCTTGATATTTAGTCGTTTTCAGCCAATTTTCTGGATTTTTGAAAAATTCACTTTTTTGTGAAAATATCCACTAAATGAGGGAATAATATGTGTGAGGGTACCCCAGGAGAGTTCCAAATGTGTGTGGGTAAAATAAATATCCCACGGGGGTAAAATTGAAAAAAGTTGAAAAAAATTATTTTTTGGACTTAGCCATATTTCCGGCGTTTATCAGACTTTCAGATAGGGCAAATGTCAGTGAGCGCTCCGATTTCAGTTCCAGAGCGATTCGCCCAATGAGTCCTTGATATTTAGTCGTTTTCAGCCAATTTTCTGGATTTTTGAAAAATTCACTTTTTTGTGAAAATATCCACTAAATGAGGGAATAATATGTGTGAGGGTACCCCAGGAGTGTTCCAAATGTGCGTGGGTAGAATATATATCCCACGGGGGTAAAATTGAAAAAAGTTGAAAAATTATTTTTTTTGGACTTAGTCATTTTTCCGGCGTTTATCAGACTTTCAGATAGGGCAAATGTCAGTGAGCGTTCCGATTTCAGTTCCAGAGTGATTCGCCCAATGAGTACTTGATATTTAGTCATTTTCAGCCAATTTTCTGGATTTTTGAAAATTTCACTTTTTTTTTAAAACATCCACTAAATGAGGGAATAATATGTGTGAGGGTAGCCCAGGAGAGTTGCAATTGTGTGTGGGTAGAATATATATCCCACGGGGGTAAAATTGAAAAAAGTTGAAAAAATTTTTTTTTAGGACTTACTCATTTTTCCGGCGTTTATCAGACTTTCAGATAGGGCAAATGTCAGTGAGCGTTCCGATTTCAGTTCCAGAGCGATTCGCCCAATGAGTCCTTGATATTTAGTCGTTTTCAGCCAATCTTCTGGATTTTTGAAAAATTCACTTTTTTGTGAAAATATCCACTAAATGAGGGAATAATATGTGTGAGGGTAGCCCAGGAGAGTTCCAAATGTGTGTGGGTAGAATACATACCCCACGGGGTAAAATTGAAAAAAGTTGAAAAAAATTATTTTTTGGACTTAGCCATGTTTCCGGCGTTTATCAGACTTTCAGATAGGGCAAATATCAGTGAGCGTTCCGATTTCAGTTCCAGAGCGATTCGCCCAATGAGTCCTTGATATTTAGTCGTTTTCAGCCAATTTTCTGGATTTTTGAAAAATTCACTTTTTTGTGAAAATATCCACTAAATGAGGGAATAATATGTGTGAGGGTACCCCAGGAGTGTTCCAAATGTGCGTGGGTAGAATATATATCCCACGGGGGTAAAATTGAAAAAAGTTGAAAAATTATTTTTTTTGGACTTAGTCATTTTTCCGGCGTTTATCAGACTTTCAGATAAGGCAAATGTCAGTGAGCGTTCCGATTTCAGTTCCAGAGTGATTCGCCCAATGAGTCCTTGATATTTAGTCATTTTCAGCCAATTTTCTGGATTTTTGAAAATTTCACTTTTTTTTTAAAACATCCACTAAATGAGGGAATAATATGTGTGAGGGTAGCCCAGGAGAGTTGCAATTGTGTGTGGGTAGAATATATATCCCACGGGGGTAAAATTGAAAAAAGTTGAAAAAATTTTTTTTTAGGACTTACTCATTTTTCCGGCGTTTATCAGACTTTCAGATAGGGCAAATGTCAGTGAGCGTTCCGATTTCAGTTCCAGAGCGATTCGCCCAATGAGTCCTTGATATTTAGTCGTTTTCAGCCAATTTTCTGGATTTTTGAAAAATTCACTTTTTTGTGAAAATATCCACTAAATGAGGGAATAATATGTGTGAGGGTAGCCCAGGAGAGGTCCAAATGTGTGTGGGTAGAATATATACCCCACGGGGGTAAAATTGAAAAAAGTTGAAAAAAATTATTTTTTGGACTTAGCCATTTTTCCGGCGTTTATCAGACTTTCAGATAGGGCAAATGTCAGTGAGCGTTCCGATTTCAGTTCCAGAGCGATTCGCCCAATGAGTCCTTGATATTTAGTCGTTTTCAGCCAATTTTCTGGATTTTTGAAAAATTCACTTTTTTGTGAAAATATCCACTAAATGAGGGAATAATATGTGTGAGGGTACCCCAGGAGAGTTCCAAATGTGTGTGGGTAAAATATATATCCCACGGGGGTAAAATTGAAAAAAGTTGAAAAAAATTATTTTTTGGACTTAGCCATTTTTCCGGCGTTTATCAGACTTTCAGATAGGGCAAATGTCAATGAGCGTTCCGATATCAGTTCCAGAGCGATTCGCCCAATGAGTCCTTGATATTTAGTCATTTTCAGCCAATTTTCTGGATTTTTGAAAAATTCACTTTTTTGTGAAAATATCCACTAAATGAGGGAATAATATGTGTGAGGGTAGCCCAGGAGAGTTCCAAATGTGCGTGGGTAGAATATATATCCTACGGGGGTAAAATTGAAAAAAGTTGAAAAAAATTATTTTTTGGACTTAGCCATTTTTCCGACGTTTATCAGACTTTCAGATAGGGCAAATGTCAGTGAGCGTTCCGATTTCAGTTCCAGAGTGATTCGCCCAATGAGTACTTGATATTTAGTCATTTTCAGCCAATTTTCTGGATTTTTGAAAATTTCACTTTTTTTTTAAAACATCCACTAAATGAGGGAATAATATGTGTGAGGGTAGCCCAGGAGAGGTCCAAATGTGTGTGGGTAGAATATATATCCCACGGGGGTAAAATTGAAAAAAGTTGAAAAAATTTTTTTTTAGGACTTACTCATTTTTCCGGCGTTTATCAGACTTTCAGATAGGGCAAATGTCAGTGAGCGTTCCGATTTCAGTTCCAGAGCGATTCGCCCAATGAGTCCTTGATATTTAGTCGTTTTCAGCCAATTTTCTGGATTTTTGAAAAATTCACTTTTTTGTGAAAATATCCACTAAATGAGGGAATAATATGTGTGAGGGTAGCCCAGGAGAGGTCCAAATGTGTGTGGGTAGAATATATACCCCACGGGGGTAAAATTGAAAAAAGTTGAAAAAAATTATTTTTTGGACTTAGCCATTTTTCCGGCGTTTATCAGACTTTCAGATAGGGCAAATGTCAGTGAGCGTTCCGATTTCAGTTCCAGAGCGATTCGCCCAATGAGTCCTTGATATTTAGTCGTTTTCAGCCAATTTTATGGATTTTTGAAAAATTCACTTTTTTGTGAAAATATCCACTAAATGAGGGAATAATATGTGTGAGGGTACCCCAGGAGAGTTCCAAATGTGTGTGGGTAAAATATATATCCCACGGGGGTAAAATTGAAAAAAGTTGAAAAAAATTATTTTTTGGACTTAGCCATTTTTCCGGCGTTTATCAGACTTTCAGATAGGGCAAATGTCAGTGAGCGTTCCGATATCAGTTCCAGAGCGATTCGCCCAATGAGTCCTTGATATTTAGTCATTTTCAGCCAATTTTCTGGATTTTTGAAAAATTCACTTTTTTGTGAAAATATCCACTAAATGAGGGAATAATATGTGTGAGGGTAGCCCAGGAGAGTTCCAAATGTGCGTGGGTAGAATATATATCCTACGGGGGTAAAATTGAAAAAAGTTGAAAAAAATTATTTTTTGGACTTAGCCATTTTTCCGACGTTTATCAGACTTTCAGATAGGGCAAATGTCAGTGAGCGTTCCGATTTCAGTTCCAGAGTGATTCGCCCAATGAGTACTTGATATTTAGTCATTTTCAGCCAATTTTCTGGATTTTTGAAAATTTCACTTTTTTTTTAAAACATCCACTAAATGAGGGAATAATATGTGTGAGGGTAGCCCAGGAGAGGTCCAAATGTGTGTGGGTAGAATATATACCCCACGGGGGTAAAATTGAAAAAAGTTGAAAAAAATTATTTTTTGGACTTAGCCATTTTTCCGGCGTTTATCAGACTTTCAGATAGGGCAAATGTCAGTGAGTGTTCCGATTTCAGTTCCAGAGCGATTCGCCCAATGAGTCCTTGATATTTAGTCGTTTTCAGCCAATTTTCTGGATTTTTGAAAAATTCACTTTTTTGTGAAAATATCCACTAAATGAGGGAATAATATGTGTGAGGGTACCCCAGGAGAGTTCCAAATGTGTGTGGGTAAAATAAATATCCCACGGGGGTAAAATTGAAAAAAGTTGAAAAAAATTATTTTTTGGACTTAGCCATTTTTCCGGCGTTTATCAGACTTTCAGATAGGGCAAATGTCAGTGAGCGCTCCGATTTCAGTTCCAGAGCGATTCGCCCAATGAGTCCTTGATATTTAGTCGTTTTCAGCCAATTTTCTGGATTTTTGAAAAATTCACTTTTTTGTGAAAATATCCACTAAATGAGGGAATAATATGTGTGAGGGTACCCCAGGAGTGTTCCAAATGTGCGTGGGTAGAATATATATCCCACGGGGGTAAAATTGAAAAAAGTTGAAAAATTATTTTTTTTGGACTTAGTCATTTTTCCGGCGTTTATCAGACTTTCAGATAGGGCAAATGTCAGTGAGCGTTCCGATTTCAGTTCCAGAGTGATTCGCCCAATGAGTACTTGATATTTAGTCATTTTCAGCCAATTTTCTGGATTTTTGAAAATTTCACTTTTTTTTTTAAAACATCCACTAAATGAGGGAATAATATGTGTGAGGGTAGCCCAGGAGAGTTGCAATTGTGTGTGGGTAGAATATATATCCCACGGGGGTAAAATTGAAAAAAGTTGAAAAAATTTTTTTTTTAGGACTTACTCATTTTTCCGGCGTTTATCAGACTTTCAGATAGGGCAAATGTCAGTGAGTGTTCCGATTTCAGTTCCAGAGCGATTCGCCCAATGAGTCCTTGATATTTAGTCGTTTTCAGCCAATTTTCTGGATTTTTGAAAAATTCACTTTTTTGTGAAAATATCCACTAAATGAGGGAATAATATGTGTGAGGGTACCCCAGGAGAGTTCCAAATGTGTGTGGGTAGAATACATACCCCACGGGGTAAAATTGAAAAAAGTTGAAAAAAATTATTTTTTGGACTTAGCCATGTTTCCGGCGTTTATCAGACTTTCAGATAGGGCAAATATCAGTGAGCGTTCCGATTTCAGTTCCAGAGCGATTCGCCCAATGAGTCCTTGATATTTAGTCGTTTTCAGCCAATTTTCTGGATTTTTGAAAAATTCACTTTTTTGTGAAAATATCCACTAAATGAGGGAATAATATGTGTGAGGGTACCCCAGGAGTGTTCCAAATGTGCGTGGGTAGAATATATATCCCACGGGGGTAAAATTGAAAAAAGTTGAAAAATTATTTTTTTTGGACTTAGTCATTTTTCCGGCGTTTATCAGACTTTCAGATAAGGCAAATGTCAGTGAGCGTTCCGATTTCAGTTCCAGAGTGATTCGCCCAATGAGTCCTTGATATTTAGTCATTTTCAGCCAATTTTCTGGATTTTTGAAAATTTCACTTTTTTTTTAAAACATCCACTAAATGAGGGAATAATATGTGTGAGGGTAGCCCAGGAGAGTTGCAATTGTGTGTGGGTAGAATATATATCCCACGGGGGTAAAATTGAAAAAAGTTGAAAAAATTTTTTTTTAGGACTTACTCATTTTTCCGGCGTTTATCAGACTTTCAGATAGGGCAAATGTCAGTGAGCGTTCCGATTTCAGTTCCAGAGCGATTCGCCCAATGAGTCCTTGATATTTAGTCGTTTTCAGCCAATTTTCTGGATTTTTGAAAAATTCACTTTTTTGTGAAAATATCCACTAAATGAGGGAATAATATGTGTGAGGGTAGCCCAGGAGAGGTCCAAATGTGTGTGGGTAGAATATATACCCCACGGGGGTAAAATTGAAAAAAGTTGAAAAAAATTATTTTTTGGACTTAGCCATTTTTCCGGCGTTTATCAGACTTTCAGATAGGGCAAATGTCAGTGAGCGTTCCGATTTCAGTTCCAGAGCGATTCGCCCAATGAGTCCTTGATATTTAGTCGTTTTCAGCCAATTTTATGGATTTTTGAAAAATTCACTTTTTTGTGAAAATATCCACTAAATGAGGGAATAATATGTGTGAGGGTACCCCAGGAGAGTTCCAAATGTGTGTGGGTAAAATATATATCCCACGGGGGTAAAATTGAAAAAAGTTGAAAAAAATTATTTTTTGGACTTAGCCATTTTTCCGGCGTTTATCAGACTTTCAGATAGGGCAAATGTCAATGAGCGTTCCGATATCAGTTCCAGAGCGATTCGCCCAATGAGTCCTTGATATTTAGTCATTTTCAGCCAATTTTCTGGATTTTTGAAAAATTCACTTTTTTGTGAAAATATCCACTAAATGAGGGAATAATATGTGTGAGGGTAGCCCAGGAGAGTTCCAAATGTGCGTGGGTAGAATATATATCCTACGGGGGTAAAATTGAAAAAAGTTGAAAAAAATTATTTTTTGGACTTAGCCATTTTTCCGACGTTTATCAGACTTTCAGATAGGGCAAATGTCAGTGAGCGTTCCGATTTCAGTTCCAGAGTGATTCGCCCAATGAGTACTTGATATTTAGTCATTTTCAGCCAATTTTCTGGATTTTTGAAAATTTCACTTTTTTTTTAAAACATCCACTAAATGAGGGAATAATATGTGTGAGGGTAGCCCAGGAGAGGTCCAAATGTGTGTGGGTAGAATATATACCCCACGGGGGTAAAATTGAAAAAAGTTGAAAAAAATTATTTTTTGGACTTAGCCATTTTTCCGGCGTTTATCAGACTTTCAGATAGGGCAAATGTCAGTGAGTGTTCCGATTTCAGTTCCAGAGCGATTCGCCCAATGAGTCCTTGATATTTAGTCGTTTTCAGCCAATTTTCTGGATTTTTGAAAAATTCACTTTTTTGTGAAAATATCCACTAAATGAGGGAATAATATGTGTGAGGGTACCCCAGGAGAGTTCCAAATGTGTGTGGGTAAAATAAATATCCCACGGGGGTAAAATTGAAAAAAGTTGAAAAAAATTATTTTTTGGACTTAGCCATTTTTCCGGCGTTTATCAGACTTTCAGATAGGGCAAATGTCAGTGAGCGCTCCGATTTCAGTTCCAGAGCGATTCGCCCAATGAGTCCTTGATATTTAGTCGTTTTCAGCCAATTTTCTGGATTTTTGAAAAATTCACTTTTTTGTGAAAATATCCACTAAATGAGGGAATAATATGTGTGAGGGTACCCCAGGAGTGTTCCAAATGTGCGTGGGTAGAATATATATCCCACGGGGGTAAAATTGAAAAAAGTTGAAAAATTATTTTTTTTGGACTTAGTCATTTTTCCGGCGTTTATCAGACTTTCAGATAGGGCAAATGTCAGTGAGCGTTCCGATTTCAGTTCCAGAGTGATTCGCCCAATGAGTACTTGATATTTAGTCATTTTCAGCCAATTTTCTGGATTTTTGAAAATTTCACTTTTTTTTTTAAAACATCCACTAAATGAGGGAATAATATGTGTGAGGGTAGCCCAGGAGAGTTGCAATTGTGTGTGGGTAGAATATATATCCCACGGGGGTAAAATTGAAAAAAGTTGAAAAAATTTTTTTTTTAGGACTTACTCATTTTTCCGGCGTTTATCAGACTTTCAGATAGGGCAAATGTCAGTGAGTGTTCCGATTTCAGTTCCAGAGCGATTCGCCCAATGAGTCCTTGATATTTAGTCGTTTTCAGCCAATTTTCTGGATTTTTGAAAAATTCACTTTTTTGTGAAAATATCCACTAAATGAGGGAATAATATGTGTGAGGGTACCCCAGGAGAGTTCCAAATGTGTGTGGGTAGAATACATACCCCACGGGGTAAAATTGAAAAAAGTTGAAAAAAATTATTTTTTGGACTTAGCCATGTTTCCGGCGTTTATCAGACTTTCAGATAGGGCAAATATCAGTGAGCGTTCCGATTTCAGTTCCAGAGCGATTCGCCCAATGAGTCCTTGATATTTAGTCGTTTTCAGCCAATTTTCTGGATTTTTGAAAAATTCACTTTTTTGTGAAAATATCCACTAAATGAGGGAATAATATGTGTGAGGGTACCCCAGGAGTGTTCCAAATGTGCGTGGGTAGAATATATATCCCACGGGGGTAAAATTGAAAAAAGTTGAAAAATTATTTTTTTTGGACTTAGTCATTTTTCCGGCGTTTATCAGACTTTCAGATAAGGCAAATGTCAGTGAGCGTTCCGATTTCAGTTCCAGAGTGATTCGCCCAATGAGTCCTTGATATTTAGTCATTTTCAGCCAATTTTCTGGATTTTTGAAAATTTCACTTTTTTTTTAAAACATCCACTAAATGAGGGAATAATATGTGTGAGGGTAGCCCAGGAGAGTTGCAATTGTGTGTGGGTAGAATATATATCCCACGGGGGTAAAATTGAAAAAAGTTGAAAAAATTTTTTTTTAGGACTTACTCATTTTTCCGGCGTTTATCAGACTTTCAGATAGGGCAAATGTCAGTGAGCGTTCCGATTTCAGTTCCAGAGCGATTCGCCCAATGAGTCCTTGATATTTAGTCGTTTTCAGCCAATTTTCTGGATTTTTGAAAAATTCACTTTTTTGTGAAAATATCCACTAAATGAGGGAATAATATGTGTGAGGGTAGCCCAGGAGAGGTCCAAATGTGTGTGGGTAGAATATATACCCCACGGGGGTAAAATTGAAAAAAGTTGAAAAAAATTATTTTTTGGACTTAGCCATTTTTCCGGCGTTTATCAGACTTTCAGATAGGGCAAATGTCAGTGAGCGTTCCGATTTCAGTTCCAGAGCGATTCGCCCAATGAGTCCTTGATATTTAGTCGTTTTCAGCCAATTTTATGGATTTTTGAAAAATTCACTTTTTTGTGAAAATATCCACTAAATGAGGGAATAATATGTGTGAGGGTACCCCAGGAGAGTTCCAAATGTGTGTGGGTAAAATATATATCCCACGGGGGTAAAATTGAAAAAAGTTGAAAAAAATTATTTTTTGGACTTAGCCATTTTTCCGGCGTTTATCAGACTTTCAGATAGGGCAAATGTCAATGAGCGTTCCGATATCAGTTCCAGAGCGATTCGCCCAATGAGTCCTTGATATTTAGTCATTTTCAGCCAATTTTCTGGATTTTTGAAAAATTCACTTTTTTGTGAAAATATCCACTAAATGAGGGAATAATATGTGTGAGGGTAGCCCAGGAGAGTTCCAAATGTGCGTGGGTAGAATATATATCCTACGGGGGTAAAATTGAAAAAAGTTGAAAAAAATTATTTTTTGGACTTAGCCATTTTTCCGACGTTTATCAGACTTTCAGATAGGGCAAATGTCAGTGAGCGTTCCGATTTCAGTTCCAGAGTGATTCGCCCAATGAGTACTTGATATTTAGTCATTTTCAGCCAATTTTCTGGATTTTTGAAAATTTCACTTTTTTTTTAAAACATCCACTAAATGAGGGAATAATATGTGTGAGGGTAGCCCAGGAGAGGTCCAAATGTGTGTGGGTAGAATATATATCCCACGGGGGTAAAATTGAAAAAAGTTGAAAAAATTTTTTTTTAGGACTTACTCATTTTTCCGGCGTTTATCAGACTTTCAGATAGGGCAAATGTCAGTGAGCGTTCCGATTTCAGTTCCAGAGCGATTCGCCCAATGAGTCCTTGATATTTAGTCGTTTTCAGCCAATTTTCTGGATTTTTGAAAAATTCACTTTTTTGTGAAAATATCCACTAAATGAGGGAATAATATGTGTGAGGGTAGCCCAGGAGAGGTCCAAATGTGTGTGGGTAGAATATATACCCCACGGGGGTAAAATTGAAAAAAGTTGAAAAAAATTATTTTTTGGACTTAGCCATTTTTCCGGCGTTTATCAGACTTTCAGATAGGGCAAATGTCAGTGAGCGTTCCGATTTCAGTTCCAGAGTGATTCGCCCAATGAGTCCTTGATATTTAGTCGTTTTCAGCCAATTTTATGGATTTTTGAAAAATTCACTTTTTTGTGAAAATATCCACTAAATGAGGGAATAATATGTGTGAGGGTACCCCAGGAGAGTTCCAAATGTGTGTGGGTAAAATATATATCCCACGGGGGTAAAATTGAAAAAAGTTGAAAAAAATTATTTTTTGGACTTAGCCATTTTTCCGGCGTTTATCAGACTTTCAGATAGGGCAAATGTCAGTGAGCGTTCCGATATCAGTTCCAGAGCGATTCGCCCAATGAGTCCTTGATATTTAGTCATTTTCAGCCAATTTTCTGGATTTTTGAAAAATTCACTTTTTTGTGAAAATATCCACTAAATGAGGGAATAATATGTGTGAGGGTAGCCCAGGAGAGTTCCAAATGTGCGTGGGTAGAATATATATCCTACGGGGGTAAAATTGAAAAAAGTTGAAAAAAATTATTTTTTGGACTTAGCCATTTTTCCGACGTTTATCAGACTTTCAGATAGGGCAAATGTCAGTGAGCGTTCCGATTTCAGTTCCAGAGTGATTCGCCCAATGAGTACTTGATATTTAGTCATTTTCAGCCAATTTTCTGGATTTTTGAAAATTTCACTTTTTTTTTAAAACATCCACTAAATGAGGGAATAATATGTGTGAGGGTAGCCCAGGAGAGGTCCAAATGTGTGTGGGTAGAATATATACCCCACGGGGGTAAAATTGAAAAAAGTTGAAAAAAATTATTTTTTGGACTTAGCCATTTTTCCGGCGTTTATCAGACTTTCAGATAGGGCAAATGTCAGTGAGCGTTCCGATTTCAGTTCCAGAGCGATTCGCCCAATGAGTCCTTGATATTTAGTCGTTTTCAGCCAATTTTCTGGATTTTTGAAAAATTCACTTTTTTGTGAAAATATCCACTAAATGAGGGAATAATATGTGTGAGGGTACCCCAGGAGAGTTCCAAATGTGTGTGGGTAAAATATATATCCCACGGGGGTAAAATTGAAAAAAGTTGAAAAAAATTATTTTTTGGACTTAGCCATTTTTCCGGCGTTTATCAGACTTTCAGATAGGGCAAATGTCAGTGAGCGTTCCGATTTCAGTTCCAGAGCGATTCGCCCAATGAGTCCTTGATATTTAGTCGTTTTCAGCCAATTTTCTGGATTTTTGAAAAATTCACTTTTTTGTGAAAATATCCACTAAATGAGGGAATAATATGTGTGAGGGTAGCCAAGGAGAGTTCCAAATGTGTGTGGTTAGAATATATATCTCACGGGGGTAAAATTGAAAAAAGTTGAAAAAAGTTATTTTTTGGACTTAGCCATTTTTCCGGCGTTTATCAGACTTTCAGATAGGGCAAATGTCAGTGAGTGTTCCGATTTCAGTTCCAGAGCGATTCGCCCAATGAGTCCTTGATATTTAGTCGTTTTCAGCCAATTTTCTGGATTTTTGAAAAATTCACTTTTTTGTGAAAATATCCACTAAATGAGGGAATAATATGTGTGAGGGTACCCCAGGAGAGTTCCAAATGTGTGTGGGTAAAATATATATCCCACGGGGGTAAAATTGAAAAAAGTTGAAAAAAATTATTTTTTGGACTTAGCCATTTTTCCGGCGTTTATCAGACTTTCAGATAGGGCAAATGTCAGTGAGCGTTCCGATTTCAGTTCCAGAGTGATTCGCCCAATGAGTCCTTGATATTTAGTCATTTTCAGCCAATTTTCTGGATTTTTGAAAAATTCACTTTTTTGTGAAAATATCCACTAAATGAGGGAATAATATGTGTGAGGGTAGCCCAGGAGAGTTCCAAATGTGTGTGGGTAGAATATATACCCCACGGGGGTAAAATTGAAAAAAGTTGAAAAAAATTATTTTTTGGACTTAGCCATTTTTCCGGCGTTTATCAGACTTTCAGATAGGGCAAATGTCAGTGAGCGTTCCGATTTCAGTTCCAGAGCGATTCGCCCAATGAGTCCTTGATATTTAGTCATTTTCAGCCAATTTTCTGGATTTTTGAAAATTTCACTTTTTTTTTTAAAACATCCACTAAATGAGGGAATAATATGTGTGAGGGTAGCCCAGGAGAGTTCCAAATGTGTGTGGGTAGAATATATACCCCACGGGGGTAAAATTGAAAAAAGTTGAAAAAAATTATTTTTTGGACTTAGCCATTTTTCCGGCGTTTATCAGACTTTCAGATAGGGCAAATGTCAGTGAGCGTTCCGATTTCAGTTCCAGAGCGATTCGCCCAATGAGTCCTTGATATTTAGTCATTTTCAGCCAATTTTCTGGATTTTTGAAAAATTCACTTTTTTGTGAAAATATCCACTAAATGAGGGAATAATATGTGTGAGGGTAGCCCAGGAGAGTTCCAAATGTGTGTGGGTAGAATATATACCCCACGGGGGTAAAATTGAAAAAAGTTGAAAAAAATTATTTTTTGGACTTAGCCATTTTTCCGGCGTTTATCAGACTTTCAGATAGGGCAAATGTCAGTGAGCGTTCCGATTTCAGTTCCAGAGCGATTCGCCCAATGAGTCCTTGATATTTAGTCGTTTTCAGCCAATTTTCTGGATTTTTGAAAACTTCACTTTTTTGTGAAAATATCCACTAAATGAGGGAATAATATGTGTGAGGGTACCCCAGGAGAGTTCCAAATGTGTGTGGGTAAAATATATATCCCACGGGGGTAAAATTGAAAAAAGTTGAAAAAAATTATTTTTTGGACTTAGCCATTTTTCCGGCGTTTATCAGACTTTCAGATAGGGCAAATGTCAGTGAGTGTTCCGATTTCAGTTCCAGAGCGATTCGCCCAATGAGTCCTTGATATTTAGTCGTTTTCAGCCAATTTTCTGGATTTTTGAAAAATTCACTTTTTTGTGAAAATATCCACTAAATGAGGGAATAATATGTGTGAGGGTACCCCAGGAGAGTTCCAAATGTGTGTGGGTAAAATATATATCCCACGGGGGTAAAATTGAAAAAAGTTGAAAAAAATTATTTTTTGGACTTAGCCATTTTTCCGGCGTTTATCAGACTTTCAGATAGGGCAAATGTCAGTGAGCGTTCCGATTTCAGTTCCAGAGCGATTCGCCCAATGAGTCCTTGATATTTAGTCGTTTTCAGCCAATTTTCTGGATTTTTGAAAAATTCACTTTTTTGTGAAAATATCCACTAAATGAGGGAATAATATGTGTGAGGGTACCCCAGGAGTGTTCCAAATGTGCGTGGGTAGAATATATATCCCACGGGGGTAAAATTGAAAAAAGTTGAAAAATTATTTTTTTTGGACTTAGTCATTTTTCCGGCGTTTATCAGACTTTCAGATAGGGCAAATGTCAGTGAGCGTTCCGATTTCAGTTCCAGAGTGATTCGCCCAATGAGTACTTGATATTTAGTCATTTTCAGCCAATTTTCTGGATTTTTGAAAATTTCACTTTTTTTTTTAAAACATCCACTAAATGAGGGAATAATATGTGTGAGGGTAGCCCAGGAGAGTTGCAATTGTGTGTGGGTAGAATATATATCCCACGGGGGTAAAATTGAAAAAAGTTGAAAAAATTTTTTTTTTAGGACTTACTCATTTTTCCGGCGTTTATCAGACTTTCAGATAGGGCAAATGTCAGTGAGCGTTCCGATTTCAGTTCCAGAGCGATTCGCCCAATGAGTCCTTGATATTTAGTCGTTTTCAGCCAATTTTCTGGATTTTTGAAAAATTCACTTTTTTGTGAAAATATCCACTAAATGAGGGAATAATATGTGTGAGGGTAGCCCAGGAGAGGTCCAAATGTGTGTGGGTAGAATATATACCCCACGGGGGTAAAATTGAAAAAAGTTGAAAAAAAATATTTTTTGGACTTAGCCATTTTTCCGGCGTTTATCAGACTTTCAGATAGTGCAAATGTCAGTGAGCGTTCCGATTTCAGTTCCAGAGCGATTCGCCCAATGAGTCCTTGATATTTAGTCGTTTTCAGCCAATTTTCTGGATTTTTGAAAAATTCACTTTTTTGTGAAAATATCCACTAAATGAGGGAATAATATGTGTGAGGGTACCCCAGGAGAGTTCCAAATGTGTGTGGGTAAAATATATATCCCACGGGGGTAAAATTGAAAAAAGTTGAAAAAAATTATTTTTTGGACTTAGCCATTTTTCCGGCGTTTATCAGACTTTCAGATAGGGCAAATGTCAGTGAGCGTTCCGATTTCAGTTCCAGAGCGATTCGCCCAATGAGTCCTTGATATTTAGTCATTTTCAGCCAATTTTCTGGATTTTTGAAATATTCACTTTTTTGTGAAAATATCCACTAAATGAGGGAATAATATGTGTGAGGGTACCCCAGGAGAGTTCCAAATGTGTGTGGGTAAAATATATATCCCACGGGGGTAAAATTGAAAAAAGTTGAAAAAAATTATTTTTTGGACTTAGCCATTTTTCCGGCGTTTATCAGACTTTCAGATAGGGCAAATGTCAGTGAGCGTTCCGATTTCAGTTCCAGAGTGATTCGCCCAATGAGTCCTTGATATTTAGTCATTTTCAGCCAATTTTCTGGATTTTTGAAAAATTCACTTTTTTGTGAAAATATCCACTAAATGAGGGAATAATATGTGTGAGGGTAGCCCAGGAGAGTTCCAAATGTGTGTGGGTAGAATATATACCCCACGGGGGTAAAATTGAAAAAAGTTGAAAAAAATTATTTTTTGGACTTAGCCATTTTTCCGGCGTTTATCAGACTTTCAGATAGGGCAAATGTCAGTGAGTGTTCCGATTTCAGTTCCAGAGCGATTCGCCCAATGATTCCTTGATATTTAGTCATTTTCAGCCAATTTTCTGGATTTTTGAAAAATTCACTTTTTTGTGAAAATATCCACTAAATGAGGGAATAATATGTGTGAGGGTAGCCCAGGAGAGTTCCAAATGTGTGTGGGTAGAATATATACCCCACGGGGGTAAAATTGAAAAAAGTTGAAAAAAATTATTTTTTGGACTTAGCCATTTTTCCGGCGTTTATCAGACTTTCAGATAGGGCAAATGTCAGTGAGCGTTCCGATTTCAGTTCCAGAGCGATTCGCCCAATGAGACCTTGATATTTAGTCGTTTTCAGCCAATTTTCTGGATTTTTGAAAAATTCACTTTTTTGTGAAAATATCCACTAAATGAGGGAATAATATGTGTGAGGGTAGCCCAGGAGAGTTCCAAATGTGTGTGGGTAGAATATATATCCCACGGGGGTAAAATTGAAAAAAGTTGAAAAAAGTTATTTTTTGGACTTAGCCATTTTTCCGGCGTTTATCAGACTTTCAGATAGGGCAAATGTCAGTGAGCGTTCCGATTTCAGTTCCAGAGCGATTCGCCCAATGAGTCCTTGATATTTAGTCGTTTTCAGAAAATTTTCTGGATTTTTGAAAAATTCACTTTTTTGTGAAAATATCCACTAAATGAGGGAATAATATGTGTGAGGGTACCCCAGGAGAGTTCCAAATGTGTGTGGGTAAAATACATATCCCACGTGGGTAAAATTGAAAAAAGTTGAAAAAAATTATTTTTTGGACTTAGCCATTGTTCCGGCGTTTATCAGACTTTCACATAGGGCAAATGTCAGTGAGCGGTCCGATTTCAGTTCCAGAGCGATTCGCCCAATGAGTCCTTGATATTTAGTCGTTTTCAGACAATATTTTGGATTTTTGAAAATTTCAGTTTTTTGTGAAAATATCCACTAAATGAGGGAATAATATGTGTGAGGGTACCCCAGGAGTGTTCCAAATGTGCGTGGGTATAATATATATCCCACGGGGGTAAAATTGAAAAAAGTTGAAAAATTATTTTTTTTGGACTTAGTCATTTTTCCGGCGTTTATCAGACTTTCAGATAGGGCAAATGTCAGTGAGCATTCCGATTTCAGTTCCAGAGTGATTCGCCCAATGAGTACTTGATATTTAGTCATTTTCAGCCAATTTTCTGGATTTTTGAAAATTTCACTTTTTTTTTAAAACATCCACTAAATGAGGGAATAATATGTGTGAGGGTAGCCCAGGAGAGTTGCAATTGTGTGTGGGTAGAATATATATCCCACGGGGGTAAAATTGAAAAAAGTTGAAAAAATTTTTTTTTAGGACTTACTCATTTTTCCGGCGTTTATCAGACTTTCAGATAGGGCAAATGTCAGTGAGCGTTCCGATTTCAGTTCCAGAGCGATTCGCCCAATGAGTCCTTGATATTTAGTCATTTTCAGCCAATTTTCTGGATTTTTGAAAAATTCACTTTTTTGTGAAAATATCCACTAAATGAGGGAATAATATGTGTGAGGGTAGCCCAGGAGAGTTCCAAATGTGTGTGGGTAGAATATATATCTCACGGGGGTAAAATTGAAAAAAGTTGAAAAAAGTTATTTTTTGGACTTAGTCATTTTTCCGGCGTTTATCAGACTTTCAGATAGGGCAAATGTCAGTGAGCGTTCCGATTTCAGTTCCAGAGCGATTCGCCCAATGAGTCCTTGATATTTAGTCGTTTTCAGCCAATATTTTGGATATTTGAAAATTTCACTTTTTTGTGAAAATATCCACTAAATGAGGGAACAATATGTGTGAGGGTACCCCAGGAGAGTTCCAAATGTGTGTGGGTAAAATATATATCCCACGGGGGTAAAATTGAAAAAAGTTGAAAAAAATTATTTTTTGGACTTAGCCATTTTTCCGGGGATTATCAGACTTTCAGATAGGGCAAAAGTCAGTGAGCGTTCCGATTTCAGTTCCAGAGCGATTCGCCCAATGAGTCCTTGATATTTAGTCGTTTTCAGCCAATATTTTGGATTTTTGAAAAATTCACTTTTTTGTGAAAATATCCACTAAATGAGGGAATAATATGTGTGAGGGTACCCCAGGAGTGTTCCAAATGTGCGTGGGTAGAATATATATCCCACGGGGGTAAAATTGAAAAAAGTTGAAAAATTATTTTTTTTGGACTTAGTCATTTTTCCGCCGTTTATCAGACTTTCAGATAGGGCAAATGTCAGTGAGCGTTCCGATTTCAGTTCCAGAGTGATTCGCCCAATGAGTACTTGATATTTAGTCATTTTCAGCCAATTTTCTGGATTTTTGAAAATTTCACTTTTTTTTAAAACATCCACTAAATGAGGGAATAATATGTGTGAGGGTAGCCCAGGAGAGTTGCAATTGTGTGTGGGTAGAATATATATCCCACGGGGGTAAAATTGAAAAAAGTTGAAAAAATTTTTTTTTAGGACTTAGTCATTTTTCCGGCGTTTATCAGACTTTCAGATAGGGCAAATGTCAGTGAGCGTTCCGATATCAGTTCCAGAGCGATTCGCCCAATGAGTCCTTGATATTTAGTCATTTTCAGCCAATTTTCTGGATTTTTGAAAAATTCACTTTTTTGTGAAAATATCCACTAAATGAGGGAATAATATGTGTGAGGGTAGCCCAGGAGAGTTCCAAATGTGTGTGGGTAGAATATATATCCTACGGGGGTAAAATTGAAAAAAGTTGAAAAAAATTATTTTTTGGACTTAGTCATTTTTCCGGCGTCTATCAGACTTTCAGATAGGGCAAATGTCAGTGAGCGTTCCGATTTCAGTTCCAGAGCGATTCGCCCAATGAGTCCTTGATATTTAGTCGTTTTCAGCCAATATTTTGGATTTTTGAAAAATTCACTTTTTTGTGAAAATATCCACTAAATGAGGGAATAATATGTGTGAGGGTACCACAGGAGTGTTCCAAATGTGCGTGGGTAGAATATATATCCCACGGGGGTAAAATTGAAAAAAGTTGAAAAATTATTTTTTTTGGACTTAGTCATTTTTCCGGCGTTTATCAGACTTTCAGATAGGGCAAATGTCAGTGAGCGTTCCGATTTCAGTTCCAGATTGATTCGCCCAATGAGTACTTGATATTTAGTCATTTTCAGCCAATTTTCTGGATTTTTGAAAATTTCACTTTTTTTTTAAAACATCCACTAAATGAGGGAATAATATGTGTGAGGGTAGCCCAGGAGAGTTGCAATTGTGTGTGGGTAGAATATATATCCCACGGGGGTAAAATTGAAAAAAGTTGAAAAAAATTTTTTTTAGGACTTAGTCATTTTTCCGGCGTTTATCAGACTTTCAGATAGGGCAAATGTCAGTGAGCGTTCCGATTTCAGTTCCAGAGCGATTCGCCCAATGAGTCCTTGATATTTAGTCATTTTCAGCCAATTTTCTGGATTTTTGAAAAATTCACTTTTTTGTGAAAATATCCACTAAATGAGGGAATAATATGTGTGAGGGTAGCCCAGGAGAGTTCCAAATGTGTGTGGGTAGAATATATATCCCACGGGGGTAAAATTGAAAAAAGTTGAAAAAAGTTATTTTTTGGACTTAGCCATTTTTCCGGCGTTTATCAGACTTTCAGATAGGGCAAATGTCAGTGAGCGTTCCGATTTCAGTTCCAGAGCGATTCGCCCAATGAGTCCTTGTTATTTAGTCGTTTTCAGAAAATTTTCTGGATTTTTGAAAAATTCACTTTTTTGTGAAAATATCCACTAAATGAGGGAATAATATGTGTGAGGGTACCCCAGGAGAGTTCCAAATGTGTGTGGGTAAAATACATATCCCACGGGGGTAAAATTGAAAAAAGTTGAAAAAAATTATTTTTTGGACTTAGCCATTGTTCCGGCGTTTATCAGACTTTCAGATAGGGCAAATGTCAGTGAGCGGTCCGATTTCAGTTCCAGAGCGATTCGCCCAATGAGTCCTTGATATTTAGTCGTTTTCTGCCAATATTTTGGATTTTTGAAAAATTCACTTTTTTGTGAAAATATCCACTAAATGAGGGAATAATATGTGTGAGGGTACCCCAGGAGTGTTCCAAATGTGCGTGGGTAGAATATATATCCCACGGGGGTAAAATTGAAAAAAGTTGAAAAATTATTTTTTTTGGACTTAGTCATTTTTCCGGCGTTTATCAGACTTTCAGATAGGGCAAATGTCAGTGAGCGTTCCGATTTCAGTTCCAGAGTGATTCGCCCAATGAGTACTTGATATTTAGTCATTTTCAGCCAATTTTCTGGATTTTTGAAAATTTCACTTTTTTTTTAAAACATCCACTAAATGAGGGAATAATATGTGTGAGGGTAGCCCAGGAGAGTTGCAATTGTGTGTGGGTAGAATATATATCCCACGGGGGTAAAATTGAAAAAAGTTGAAAAAATTTTTTTTTAGGACTTACTCATTTTTCCAGCGTTTATCAGACTTTCAGATAGGGCAAATGTCAGTGAGCGTTCCGATTTCAGTTCCAGAGCGATTCGCCCAATGAGTCCTTGATATTTAGTCGTTTTCAGCCAATTTTCTGGATTTTTGAAAAATTCACTTTTTTGTGAATATATCCACTAAATGAGGGAATAATATGTGTGAGGGTAGCCCAGGAGAGGTCCAAATGTGTGTGGGTAGAATATATACCCCACGGGGGTAAAATTGAAAAAAGTTGAAAAAAATTATTTTTTGGACTTAGCCATTTTTCCGGCGTTTATCAGACTTTCAGATAGGGCAAATGTCAGTGAGCGTTCCGATTTCAGTTCCAGAGCGATTCGCCCAATGAGTCCTTGATATTTAGTCGTTTTCAGCCAATTTTCTGGATTTTTGAAAAATTCACTTTTTTGTGAAAATATCCACTAAATGAGGGAATAATATGTGTGAGGGTACCCCAGGAGAGTTCCAAATGTGTGTGGGTAAAATATATATCCCACGGGGGTAAAATTGAAAAAAGTTGAAAAAAATAATTTTTTGGACTTAGCCATTTTTCCGGCGTTTATCAGACTTTCAGATAGGGCAAATGTCAGTGAGCGTTCCGATTTCAGTTCCAGAGCGATTCGCCCAATGAGTCCTTGATATTTAGTCGTTTTCAGCCAATATTTTGGATTTTTGAAAATTTCAGTTTTTTGTGAAAATATCCACTAAATGAGGGAATAATATGTGTGAGGGTACCCCAGGAGAGTTCCAAATGTGTGTGGGTAGAATATATATCCCCCGGGGGTAAAATTGAAAAAAGTTGAAAAAAAATTTTTTTTGGACTTAGTCATTTTTCCGGCGTTTAACAGACTTTCAGATAGGGCAAATGTCAGTGAGCGTTCCGATTTCAGTTCCAGAGCGATTCACCCAATGAGTCCTTGATATTTAGTCATTTTCAGCCAATTTTCTGGATTTTTGAAAAAATAACTTTGTTGTGAAAATATCCACTAAATGAGGGAATAATATATGTGAGGGTACCCCAGGAGAGTTCCAAATGTGTGTGAGTAGAATATATATCCCACGGGGGTAAAATTGAAAAAAGTTGAAAAAAATTTTTTTTTGGACTTAGTCATTTTTCCGCCGTTTAACAGACTTTCAGATAGGGCAAATGTCAGTGAGCGTTCCGATTTCAGTTCCAGAGCGATTCGCCCAATGAGTCCTTGATATTTAGTCGTTTTCAGCCAATATTTTGGATTTTTGAAAAATTCACTTTTTTGTGAAAATATCCGCTAAATGAGGGAATAATATGTGTGAGGGTACCCCAGGAGAGTTCCAAATGTGTGTGGGCAGAATATATATCCCACGGGGGTAAAATTGAAAAAAGTTGAAAAATATTTTTTTTTGGACTTAGTCATTTTTCCGGCGTTTATCAGACTTTCAGATAGGGCAAATGTCAGTGAGCATTCCGATTTCAGTTACAGAGCGATTCGCCCAATGAGTCCTTGATATTTAGTCATTTTCAGCCAATTTTCTGGATTTTTGAAAAATTCACTTTTTTGTGAAAATATCCACTAAATGAGGGAATAATATGTGTGAGGGTAGCCCAGGAGAGTTCCAAATGTGTGTGGGTAGAATATATATCCCACGGGGGTAAAATTGAAAAAAGTTGAAAAAAGTTATTTTTTGGACTTAGCCATTTTTCCGGCGTTTATCAGACTTTCAGATAGGGCAAATGTCAGTGAGCGTTCCGATTTCAGTTCCAGAGCGATTCGCCCAATGAGTCCTTGATATTTAGTCGTTTTCAGAAAATTTTCTGGATTTTTGAAAAATTCACTTTTTTGTGAAAATATCCACTAAATGAGGGAATAATATGTGTGAGGGTACCCCAGGAGAGTTCCAAATGTGTGTGGGTAAAATACATATCCCACGGGGGTAAAATTGAAAAAAGTTGAAAAAAATTATTTTTTGGACTTAGCCATTGTTCCGGCGTTTATCAGACTTTCACATAGGGCAAATGTCAGTGAGCGGTCCGATTTCAGTTCCAGAGCGATTCGCCCAATGAGTCCTTGATATTTAGTTGTTTTCAGACAATATTTTGGATTTTTGAAAATTTCAGTTTTTTGTGAAAATATCCACTAAATGAGGGAATAATATGTGTGAGGGTACCCCAGGAGTGTTCCAAATGTGTGTGGGTAGAATATATATCCCACGGGGGTAAAATTGAAAAAAGTTTAAAAATTTTTTTTTTAGGACTTACTCATTTTTCCGGCGTTTATCAGACTTTCAGATAGGGCAAATGTCAGTGAGCGTTCCGATTTCAGTTCTAGAGCGATTCGCCCAATGACTCCTTGATATTTAGTCGTTTTCAGCCAATTTTCTGGATTTTTGAAAAATTCACTTTTTTGTGAAAATATCCACTAAATGAGGGACTAATATGTGTGAGGGTACCCCAGGAGTGTTCCAAATGTGCGTGGGTAGAATATATATCCCACGGGGGTAAAATTGAAAAAAGTTGAAAAATTATTTTTTTTGGACTTAGTCATTTTTCCGGCGTTTATCAGACTTTCAGATAGGGCAAATGTCAGTGAGCATTCCGATTTCAGTTCCAGAGTGATTCGCCCAATGAGTACTTGATATTTAGTCATTTTCAGCCAATTTTCTGGATTTTTGAAAATTTCACTTTTTTTTTAAAACATCCACTAAATGAGGGAATAATATGTGTGAGGGTAGCCCAGGAGAGTTGCAATTGTGTGTGGGTAGAATATATATCCCACGGGGGTAAAATTGAAAAAAGTTGAAAACATTTTTTTTTAGGACTTACTCATTTTTCCGGCGTTTATCAGACTTTCAGATAGGGCAAATGTCAGTGAGCGTTCCGATTTCAGTTCCAGAGCGATTCGCCCAATGAGTCCTTGATATTTAGTCGTTTTCAGCCAATTTTCTGGATTTTTGAAAAATTCACTTTTTTGTGAAAATATCCACTAAATGAGGGAATAATATGTGTGAGGATAGCCCAGGAGAGGTCCAAATGTGTGTGGGTAGAATATATATCCCACGGGGGTAAAATTGAAAAAAGTTGAAAAATTATTTTTTTTGGACTTAGTCATTTTTCCGGCGTTTATCAGACTTTCAGATAGGGCAAATGTCAGTGAGCATTCCGATTTCAGTTCCAGAGTGATTCGCCCAATGAGTACTTGATATTTAGTCATTTTCAGCCAATTTTCTGGATTTTTGAAAATTTCACTTTTTTTTTAAAACATCCACTAAATGAGGGAATAATATGTGTGAGGGTAGCCCAGGAGAGTTCCAAATGTGTGTGGGTAGAATATATATCTCACGGGGGTAAAATTGAAAAAAGTTGAAAAAAGTTATTTTTTGGACTTAGTCATTTTTCCGGCGTTTATCAGACTTTCAGATAGGGCAAATATCAGTGAGCGTTCCGATTTCAGTTCCAGAGCGATTCGCCCAATGAGTCCTTGATATTTAGTCGTTTTCAGCCAATTTTCTGGATTTTTGAAAATTTCACTTTTTTTTTAAAACATCCACTAAATGAGGGAATAATATGTGTGAGGGTAGCCCAGGAGAGTTGCAATTGTGTGTGGGTAGAATATATATCCCACGGGGGTAAAATTGAAAAAAGTTGAAAAAAATTTTTTTTAGGACTTAGTCATTTTTCCGGCGTTTATCAGACTTTCAGATAGGGCAAATGTCAGTGAGCGTTCCGATTTCAGTTCCAGAGCGATTCGCCCAATGAGTCCTTGATATTTAGTCGTTTTCAGCCAATTTTCTGGATTTTTGAAAAATTCACTTTTTTGTGAAAATATCCACTAAATGAGGGAATAATATGTGTGAGGGTAGCCCAGGAGAGTTCCAAATGTGTGTGGGTAGAATATATATCCCACGGGGGTAAAATTGAAAAAAGTTGAAAAAAGTTATTTTTTGGACTTAGCCATTTTTCCGGCGTTTATCAGACTTTCAGATAGGGCAAATGTCAGTGAGCGTTCCGATTTCAGTTCCAGAGCGATTCGCCGAATGAGTCCTTGATATTTAGTCGTTTTCAGAAAATTTTCTGGATTTTTGAAAAATTCACTTTTTTGTGAAAATATCCACTAAATGAGGGAATAATATGTGTGAGGGTACCCCAGGAGAGTTCCAAATGTGTGTGGGTAAAATACATATCCCACGGGGGTAAAATTGAAAAAAGTTGAAAAAAATTATTTTTTGGACTTAGCCATTGTTCCGGCGTTTATCAGACTTTCAGATAGGGCAAATGTCAGTGAGCGGTCCGATTTCAGTTCCAGAGCGATTCGCCCAATGAGTCCTTGATATTTAGTCGTTTTCTGCCAATATTTTGGATTTTTGAAAAATTCACTTTTTTGTGAAAATATCCACTAAATGAGGGAATAATATGTGTGAGGGTACCCCAGGAGTGTTCCAAATGTGCGTGGGTAGAATATATATCCCACGGGGGTAAAATTGAAAAAAGTTGAAAAATTATTTTTTTTGGACTTAGTCATTTTTCCGGCGTTTATCAGACTTTCAGATAGGGCAAATGTCAGTGAGCGTTCCGATTTCAGTTCCAGAGTGATTCGCCCAATGAGTACTTGATATTTAGTCATTTTCAGCCAATTTTCTGGATTTTTGAAAATTTCACTTTTTTTTTAAAACATCCACTAAATGAGGGAATAATATGTGTGAGGGTAGCCCAGGAGAGTTGCAATTGTGTGTGGGTAGAATATATATCCCACGGGGGTAAAATTGAAAAAAGTTGAAAAAAATAATTTTTTGGACTTAGCCATTTTTCCGGCGTTTATCAGACTTTCAGATAGGGCAAATGTCAGTGAGCGTTCCGATTTCAGTTCCAGAGCGATTCGCCCAATGAGTCCTTGATATTTAGTCGTTTTCAGCCAATATTTTGGATTTTTGAAAATTTCAGTTTTTTGTGAAAATATCCACTAAATGAGGGAATAATATGTGTGAGGGTACCCCAGGAGAGTTCCAAATGTGTATGGGTAGAATATATATCCCCCGGGGGTAAAATTGAAAAAAGTTGAAAAAAAATTTTTTTTGGACTTAGTCATTTTTCCGGCGTTTAACAGACTTTCAGATAGGGCAAATGTCAGTGAGCGTTCCGATTTCAGTTCCAGAGCGATTCGCCCAATGAGTCCTTGATATTTAGTCATTTTCAGCCAATTTTCTGGATTTTTGAAAAAATAACTTTGTTGTGAAAATATCCACTAAATGAGGGAATAATATATGTGAGGGTACCCCAGGAGAGTTCCAAATGTGTGTGAGTAGAATATATATCCCACGGGGGTAAAATTGAAAAAAGTTGAAAAAAATTTTTTTTTGGACTTAGTCATTTTTCCGCCGTTTAACAGACTTTCAGATAGGGCAAATGTCAGTGAGCGTTCCGATTTCAGTTCCAGAGCGATTCGCCCAATGAGTCCTTGATATTTAGTCGTTTTCAGCCAATATTTTGGATTTTTGAAAAATTCACTTTTTTGTGAAAATATCCGCTAAATGAGGGAATAATATGTGTGAGGGTACCCCAGGAGAGTTCCAAATGTGTGTGGGCAGAATATATATCCCACGGGGGTAAAATTGAAAAAAGTTGAAAAATATTTTTTTTTGGACTTAGTCATTTTTCCGGCGTTTATCAGACTTTCAGATAGGGCAAATGTCAGTGAGCATTCCGATTTCAGTTACAGAGCGATTCGCCCAATGAGTCCTTGATATTTAGTCATTTTCAGCCAATTTTCTGGATTTTTGAACAATTCACTTTTTTGTGAAAATATCCACTAAATGAGGGAATAATATGTGTGAGAGTACCCCAGGAGAGTTCCAAATGTGTGTGGTTAGAATATATATCCCACGGGGGTAAAATTGAAAAAAGTTTAAAAAAAATTTTTTTTGGACTTAGTCATTTTTCCGGCGTTTCACAGACTTTCAGATAGGGCAAATGTCAGTGAGCGTTCCGATTTCAGTTCCAGAGAGATTCGCCCAATGAGTCCTTGATATTTAGTCGTTTTCAGCCAATATTTTGGATATTTGAAAATTTCACTTTTTTGTGAAAATATCCACTAAATGAGGGAATAATATGTGTGAGGGTACCCCAGGAGAGTTCCAAATGTGTGTGGGTAAAATATATATCCCACGGGGGTAAAATTGAAAAAAGTTGAAAAAAATTATTTTTTGGACTTAGCCATTTTTCCGGCGTTTATCAGACTTTCAGATAGGGCAAATGTCAGTGAGCGTTCCGATTTCAGTTCCAGAGCGATTCGCCCAATGAGTCCTTGATATTTAGTCGTTTTCAGCCAATATTTTGGATTTTTGAAAATTTCAGTTTTTTGTGAAAATATCCACTAAATGAGGGAATAATATGTGTGAGGGTACCCCAGGAGAGTTCCAAATGTGTGTGGGTAGAATATATATCCCCCGGGGGTAAAATTGAAAAAAGTTGAAAAAAAATTTTTTTTGGACTTAGTCATTTTTCCGGCGTTTAACAGACTTTCAGATAGGGCAAATGTCAGTGAGCGTTCCGATTTCAGTTCCAGAGCGATTCGCCCAATGAGTCCTTGATATTTAGTCATTTTCAGCCAATTTTCTGGATTTTTGAAAAAATAACTTTGTTGTGAAAATATCCACTAAATGAGGGAATAATATATGTGAGGGTACCCCAGGAGAGTTCCAAATGTGTGTGAGTAGAATAGATATCCCACGGGGGTAAAATTGAAAAAAGTTGAAAAAAATTTTTTTTTGGACTTAGTCATCTTTCCGCCGTTTAACAGACTTTCAGATAGGGCAAATGTCAGTGAGCGTTCCGATTTCAGTTCCAGAGCGATTCGCCCAATGAGTCCTTGATATTTAGTCGTTTTCAGCCAATATTTTGGATTTTTGAAAAATTCACTTTTTTGTGAAAATATCCGCTAAATGAGGGAATAATATGTGTGAGGGTACCCCAGGAGAGTTCCAAATGTGTGTGGGCAGAATATATATCCCACGGGGGTAAAATTGAAAAAAGTTGAAAAATATTTTTTTTTGGACTTAGTCATTTTTCCGGCGTTTATCAGACTTTCAGATAGGGCAAATGTCAGTGAGCATTCCGATTTCAGTTACAGAGCGATTCGCCCAATGAGTCCTTGATATTTAGTCATTTTCAGCCAATTTTCTGGATTTTTGAACAATTCACTTTTTTGTGAAAATATCCACTAAATGAGGGAATAATATGTGTGAGAGTACCCCAGGAGAGTTCCAAATGTGTGTGGTTAGAATATATATCCCACGGGGGTAAAATTGAAAAAAGTTTAAAAAAAAATTTTTTTGGACTTAGTCATTTTTCCGGCGTTTCACAGACTTTCAGATAGGGCAAATGTCAGTGAGCGTTCCGATTTCAGTTCCAGAGCGATTCGCCCAATGAGTCCTTGATATTTAGTCGTTTTCAGCCAATATTTTGGATATTTGAAAATTTCACTTTTTTGTGAAAATATCCACTAAATGAGGGAATAATATGTGTGAGCGTACCCCAGGAGAGTTCCAAATGTGTGTGGGTAAAATATATATCCCACGGGGGTAAAATTGAAAAAAGTTGAAAAAAATTATTTTTTGGACTTAGCCATTTTTCCGGCATTTATCAGACTTTCAGATAGGGCAAATGTCAGTGAGCGTTCCGATTTCAGTTCCAGAGCGATTCGCCCAATGAGTCCTTGATATTTAGTCGTTTTCAGCCAATATTTTGGATTTTTGAAAATTTCAGTTTTTTGTGAAAATATCCACTAAATGAGGGAATAATATGTGTGAGGGTACCCCAGGAGAGTTCCAAATGTGTGTGGGTAGAATATATATCCCCCGGGGGTAAAATTGAAAAAAGTTGAAAAAAAATTTTTTTTGGACTTAGTCATTTTTCCGGCGTTTAACAGACTTTCAGATAGGGCAAATGTCAGTGAGCGTTCCGATTTCAGTTCCAGAGCGATTCGCCCAATGAGTCCTTGATATTTAGTCATTTTCAGCCAATTTTCTGGATTTTTGAAAAAATAACTTTGTTGTGAAAATATCCACTAAATGAGGGAATAATATATGTGAGGGTACCCCAGGAGAGTTCCAAATGTGTGTGAGTAGAATATATATCCCACGGGGGTAAAATTGAAAAAAGTTGAAAAAAATTTTTTTTTGGACTTAGTCATTTTTCCGCCGTTTAACAGACTTTCAGATAGGGCAAATGTCAGTGAGCGTTCCGATTTCAGTTCCAGAGCGATTCGCCCAATGAGTCCTTGATATTTAGTCGTTTTCAGCCAATATTTTGGATTTTTGAAAAATTCACTTTTTTGTGAAAATATCCGCTAAATGAGGGAATAATATGTGTGAGGGTACCCCAGGAGAGTTCCAAATGTGTGTGGGCAGAATATATATCCCACGGGGGTAAAATTGAAAAAAGTTGAAAAATATTTTTTTTTGGACTTAGTCATTTTTCCGGCGTTTATCAGACTTTCAGATAGGGCAAATGTCAGTGAGCATTCCGATTTCAGTTACAGAGCGATTCGCCCAATGAGTCCTTGATATTTAGTCATTTTCAGCCAATTTTCTGGATTTTTGAACAATTCACTTTTTTGTGAAAATATCCACTAAATGAGGGAATAATATGTGTGAGAGTACCCCAGGAGAGTTCCAAATGTGTGTGGTTAGAATATATATCCCACGGGGGTAAAATTGAAAAAAGTTTAAAAAAAAATTTTTTTTGGACTTAGTCATTTTTCCGGCGTTTCACAGACTTTCAGATAGGGCAAATGTCAGTGAGCGTTCCGATTTCAGTTCCAGAGCGATTCGCCCAATGAGTCCTTGATATTTAGTCGTTTTCAGCCAATATTTTGGATATTTGAAAATTTCACTTTTTTGTGAAAATATCCACTAAATGAGGTAATAATATGTGTGAGCGTACCCCAGGAGAGTTCCAAATGTGTGTGGGTAAAATATATATCCCACGGGGGTAAAATTGAAAAAAGTTGAAAAAAATTATTTTTTGGACTTAGCCATTTTTCCGGCGTTTATCAGACTTTCAGATAGGGCAAATGTCAGTGAGCGTTCCGATTTCAGTTCCAGAGCGATTCGCCCAATGAGTCCTTGATATTTAGTCGTTTTCAGCCAATATTTTGGATTTTTGAAAATTTCAGTTTTTTGTGAAAATATCCACTAAATGAGGGAATAATATGTGTGAGGGTACCCCAGGAGAGTTCCAAATGTGTGTGGGTAGAATATATATCCCCCGGGGGTAAAATTGAAAAAAGTTGAAAAAAAATTTTTTTTGGACTTAGTCATTTTTCCGGCGTTTAACAGACTTTCAGATAGGGCAAATGTCAGTGAGCGTTCCGATTTCAGTTCCAGAGCGATTCGCCCAATGAGTCCTTGATATTTAGTCATTTTCAGCCAATTTTCTGGATTTTTGAAAAAATAACTTTGTTGTGAAAATATCCACTAAATGAGGGAATAATATATGTGAGGGTACCCCAGGAGAGTTCCAAATGTGTGTGAGTAGAATATATATCCCACGGGGGTAAAATTGAAAAAAGTTGAAAAAAATTTTTTTTTGGACTTAGTCATTTTTCCGCCGTTTAACAGACTTTCAGATAGGGCAAATGTCAGTGAGCGTTCCGATTTCAGTTCCAGAGCGATTCGCCCAATGAGTCCTTGATATTTAGTCGTTTTCAGCCAATATTTTGGATTTTTGAAAAATTCACTTTTTTGTGAAAATATCCGCTAAATGAGGGAATAATATGTGTGAGGGTACCCCAGGAGAGTTCCAAATGTGTGTGGGCAGAATATATATCCCACGGGGGTAAAATTGAAAAAAGTTGAAAAATATTTTTTTTTGGACTTAGTCATTTTTCCGGCGTTTATCAGACTTTCAGATAGGGCAAATGTCAGTGAGCATTCCGATTTCAGTTACAGAGCGATTCGCCCAATGAGTCCTTGATATTTAGTCATTTTCAGCCAATTTTCTGGATTTTTGAACAATTCACTTTTTTGTGAAAATATCCACTAAATGAGGGAATAATATGTGTGAGAGTACCCCAGGAGAGTTCCAAATGTGTGTGGTTAGAATATATATCCCACGGGGGTAAAATTGAAAAAAGTTTAAAAAAAATTTTTTTTGGACTTAGTCATTTTTCCGGCGTTTCACAGACTTTCAGATAGGGCAAATGTCAGTGAGCGTTCCGATTTCAGTTCCAGAGCGATTCGCCCAATGAGTCCTTGATATTTAGTCGTTTTCAGCCAATATTTTGGATATTTGAAAATTTCACTTTTTTGTGAAAATATCCACTAAATGAGGGAATAATATGTGTGAGGGTACCCCAGGAGAGTTCCAAATGTGTGTGGGTAAAATATATATCCCACGGGGGTAAAATTGAAAAAAGTTGAAAAAAATTATTTTTTGGACTTAGCCATTTTTCCGGGGATTATCAGACTTTCAGATAGGGCAAAAGTCAGTGAGCGTTCCGATATCAGTTCCAGAGCGATTCGCCCAATGAGTCCTTGATATTTAGTAATTTTCAGCCAATTTTCTGGATTTTTGAAAAATTCACTTTTTTGTGAAAATATCCACTAAATGAGGGAATAATATGTGTGAGGGTAGCCCAGGAGAGTTCCAAATGTGTGTGGGTAGAATATATATCCTACGGGGGTAAAATTGAAAAAAGTTGAAAAAAATTATTTTTTGGACTTAGCCATTTTTCCGGCGTTTATCAGACTTTCAGATAGGGCAAATGTCAGTGAGCGTTCCGATTTCAGTTCCAGAGCGATTCGCCCAATGAGTCCTTGATATTTAGTCGTTTTCAGCCAATTTTCTCGATTTTTGAAAAATTCACTTTTTTGTGAAAATATCCACTAAATGAGGGAATAATATGTGTGAGGGTACCCCAGGAGAGTTCCAAATGTGTGTGGGTAAAATACATATCCCACGGGGGTAAATTTGAAAAAAGTTGAAAAAAATTATTTTTTGGACTTAGCCATTGTTCCGGCATTTATCAGACTTTCAGATAGGGCAAATGTCAGTGAGCGTTCCGATTTCAGTTCCAGAGCGATTCGCCCAATGAGTCCTTGATATTTAGTCGTTTTCAGCCAATTTTCTGGATTTTTGAAAAATTCACTTTTTTGTGAAAATATCCACTAAATGAGGGAATAATATGTGTGAGGGTACCCCAGGAGATTTCCAAATGTGTGTGGGTAAAATATATATCCCACGGGGGTAAAATTGAAAAAAGTTGAAAAAAATTATTTTTTGGACTTAGCCATTGTTCCGGCGTTTATCAGACTTTCAGATAGGGCAAATGTCAGTGAGCATTCCGATTTCAGTTCCAGAGCGATTCGCCCAATGAGTCCTTGATATTTAGTCATTTTCAGCCAATTTTCTGGATTTTTAAAAAATTAACTTTTTTGTGAAAATATCCACTAAATGAGGGAATAATATGTGTGCGGGTACCCCAGGAGAGTTCCAAATGTGTGTGGGTAGAATATATATCCCACGGGGGTAAAACTGAAAAAAGTTGAAAAATACTTTTTTTTTGGACTTAGTCATTTTTCCGGCGTTTATCAGACTTTCAGATAGGGCAAATGTCAGTGAGCGTTCCGATTTCAGTTCCAGAGCGATTCGCCCAATGAGTCCTTGATATTTAGTCGTTTTCAGCCAATATTTTGGATTTTTGAAAAATTCACTTTTTTGTGAAAATATCCACTAAATGAGGGAATAATATGTGTGAGAGTACCCCAGGAGAGTTCCAAATGTGTGTGGGTAGAATATATATCCCACGGGGGTAAAATTGAAAAAAGTTTAAAAAAAATTTTTTTTGGACTTAGTCATTTTTCCGGCGTTTCACAGACTTTCAGATAGGGCAAATGTCAGTGAGCGTTCCGATTTCAGTTCCAGAGCGATTCGCCCAATGAGTCCTTGATATTTAGTCATTTTCAGCCAATTTTCTGGATTTTTGAAAAATTCACTTTTTTGTGAAAATATCCACTAAATGAGGGAATAATATGTGTGAGGGTACCCCAGGAGAGTTCCAAATGTGTGTGGGTAAAATACATATCCCACGGGGGTAAAATTGAAAAAAGTTGAAAAAAATTATTTTTTGGACTTAGCCATTGTTCCGGCGTTTATCAGACTTTCAGATAGGGCAAATGTCAGTGAGCGTTCCGATTTCAGTTCCAGAGCGATTCGCCCAATGAGTCCTTGATATTTAGTCGTTTTCAGCCAATATTTTGGATTTTTGAAAATTTCAGTTTTTTGTGAAAATATCCACTAAATGAGGGAATAATATGTGTGAGGGTAGCCCAGGAGAGTTCCAAATGTGTGTGGGTAGAATATATATCCTACGGGGGTAAAATTGAAAAAAGTTGAAAAAAATTATTTTTTGGACTTAGCCATTTTTCCGGCGTTTATCAGACTTTCAGATAGGGCAAATGTCAGTGAGCGTTCCGATTTCAGTTCCAGAGCGATTCGCCCAATGAGTCCTTGATATTTAGTCGTTTTCAGCCAATTTTCTGGATTTTTGAAAAATTCACTTTTTTGTGAAAATATCCACTAAATGAGGGAATAATATGTGTGAGGGTACCCCAGGAGAGTTCCAAATGTGTGTGGGCAGAATATATATCCCACGGGGGTAAAATTGAAAAATGTTGAAAAATATTTTTTTTTGGACTTAGTCATTTTTCCGGCGTTTATTAGACTTTCAGATAGGGCAAATGTCAGTGAGCGTTCCGATTTCAGTTACAGAGCGATTCGCCCAATGAGTCCTTGATATTTAGTCATTTTCAGCCAATTTTCTGGATTTTTGAAAAATTCACTTTTTTGTGAAAATATCCACTAAATGAGGGAATAATATGTGTGAGAGTACCCCAGGAGAGTTCCAAATGTGTGTGGGTAGAATATATATCCCACGGGGGTAAAATTGAAAAACGTTTTAAAAAAATTTTTTTTGGACTTAGTCATATTTCCGGCGTTTAACAGACTTTCAGATAGGGCAAATGTCAGTGAGCGTTCCGATTTCAGTTCCAGAGCGATTCGCCCAATGAGTCCTTGATATTTAGTCATTTTTAGCCAAATTTCTGGATTTTTGAAAAATTCACTTTTTTGCGAAAATATCCACTAAATGAGGGAATAATATGTGTGAGGGTAGCCCAGGAGAGTTCCAAATGTGTGTGGGTAGAATATATATCCCACGGGGGTAAAATTGAAAAAAGTTGAAAAAATTTTTTTTTTGGACTTAGTCATTTTTTCTGGCGTTTATCAGACTTTCAGATAGGGCAAATGTCAGTGAGCGTTCCGATTTCAGTTCCAGAGCGATTCGCCCAATGAGTCCTTGATATTTAGTCGTTTTCAGCCAATATTTTGGATATTTGAAAATTTCACTTTTTTGTGAAAATATCCACTAAATGAGGGAATAATATGTGTGAGGGTACCCCAGGAGAGTTCCAAATGTGTGTGGGTAAAATATATATCCTACGGGGGTAAAATTGAAAAAAGTTGAAAAAAATTATTTTTTGGACTTAGCCATTTTTCCGGCGTTTATCAGACTTTCACATAGGGCAAATATCAGTGAGCGTTCCGATTTCAGTTCCAGAGCGATTCGCCCAATGAGTCCTTGATATTTAGTCGTTTTCAGCCAATTTTCTGGATTTTTGAAAAATTCACTTTTTTGTGAAAATATCCACTAAATGAGGGAATAATATGTGTGAGGGTACCCCAGGAGAGTTCCAAATGTGTGTGGGTAAAATACATATCCCACGGGGGTAAATTTGAAAAAAGTTGAAAAAAATTATTTTTTGGACTTAGCCATTGTTCCGGCATTTATCAGACTTTCAGATAGGGCAAATGTCAGTGAGCGTTCCGATTTCAGTTCCAGCGCGATTCGCCCAATGAGTCCTTGATATTTAGTCGTTTTCAGCCAATATTTTGGATTTTTGAAAATTTCAGTTTTTTGTGAAAATATCCACTAAATGAGGGAATAATATGTGTGAGGGTAGCCCAGGAGAGTTCCAAATGTGTGTGGGTAGAATATATATCCCACGGGGGTAAAATTGAAAAAAGTTGAAAAAAATTATTTTTTGGACTTAGCCATTTTTCCGGCGATTATCAGACTTTCAGATAGGGCAAATGTCAGTGAGCGTTCCGATTTCAGTTCCAGAGCGATTCGCCCAATGAGTCCTTGATATTTAGTCGTTTTCAGCCAATTTTCTGGATTTTTGAAAAATTCACTTTTTTGTGAAAATATCCACTAAATGAGGGAATAATATGTGTGAGGGTACCCCAGGAGAGTTCCAAATGTGTGTGGGTAAAATATATATCCCACGGGGGTAAAATTGAAAAAAGTTGAAAAAAATTATTTTTTGGACTTAGCCATTGTTCCGGCATTTATCAGACTTTCAGATAGGGCAAATGTCAGTGAGCATTCCGATTTCAGTTCCAGAGCGATTCGCCCAATGAGTCCTTGATATTTAGTCGTTTTCAGCCAATTTTCTGGATTTTTGAAAAATTCACTTTTTTGTGAAAATATCCACTAAATGAGGGAATAATATGTGTGAGGGTACCCCAGGAGAGTTCCAAATGTGTGTGGGCAGAATATATATCCCACGGGGGTAAAATTGAAAAATGTTGAAAAATATTTTTTTTTGGACTTAGTCATTTTTCCGGCGTTTATTAGACTTTCAGATAGGGCAAATGTCAGTGAGCGTTCCGATTTCAGTTACAGAGCGATTCGCCCAATGAGTCCTTGATATTTAGTCATTTTCAGCCAATTTTCTGGATTTTTGAAAAATTCACTTTTTTGTGAAAATATCCACTAAATGAGGGAATAATATGTGTGAGAGTACCCCAGGAGAGTTCCAAATGTGTGTGGGTAGAATATATATCCCACGGGGGTAAAATTGAAAAACGTTTTAAAAAAATTTTTTTTGGACTTAGTCATATTTCCGGCGTTTAACAGACTTTCAGATAGGGCAAATGTCAGTGAGCGTTCCGATTTCAGTTCCAGAGCGATTCGCCCAATGAGTCCTTGATATTTAGTCATTTTTAGCCAAATTTCTGGATTTTTGAAAAATTCACTTTTTTGCGAAAATATCCACTAAATGAGGGAATAATATGTGTGAGGGTAGCCCAGGAGAGTTCCAAATGTGTGTGGGTAGAATATATATCCCACGGGGGTAAAATTGAAAAAAGTTGAAAAAATTTTTTTTTTGGACTTAGTCATTTTTTCCGGCGTTTATCAGACTTTCAGATAGGGCAAATGTCAGTGAGCGTTCCGATTTCAGTTCCAGAGCGATTCGCCCAATGAGTCCTTGATATTTAGTCGTTTTCAGCCAATATTTTGGATATTTGAAAATTTCACTTTTTTGTGAAAATATCCACTAAATGAGGGAATAATATGTGTGAGGGTACCCCAGGAGAGTTCCAAATGTGTGTGGGTAAAATATATATCCTACGGGGGTAAAATTGAAAAAAGTTGAAAAAAATTATTTTTTGGACTTAGCCATTTTTCCGGCGTTTATCAGACTTTCAGATAGGGCAAATGTCAGTGAGCGTTCCGATTTCAGTTCCAGAGCGATTCGCCCAATGAGTCCTTGATATTTAGTCGTTTTCAGCCAATTTTCTGGATTTTTGAAAAATTCACTTTTTTGTGAAAATATCCACTAAATGAGGGAATAATATGTGTGAGGGTACCCCAGGAGAGTTCCAAATGTGTGTGGGTAAAATACATATCCCACGGGGGTAAATTTGAAAAAAGTTGAAAAAAATTATTTTTTGGACTTAGCCATTGTTCCGGCATTTATCAGACTTTCAGATAGGGCAAATGTCAGTGAGCGTTCCGATTTCAGTTCCAGCGCGATTCGCCCAATGAGTCCTTGATATTTAGTCGTTTTCAGCCAATATTTTGGATTTTTGAAAATTTCAGTTTTTTGTGAAAATATCCACTAAATGAGGGAATAATATGTGTGAGGTTAGCCCAGGAGAGTTCCAAATGTGTGTGGGTAGAATATATATCCTACGGGGGTAAAATTGAAAAAAGTTGAAAAAAATTATTTTTTGGACTTAGCCATTTTTCCGGCGATTATCAGACTTTCAGATAGGGCAAATGTCAGTGAGCGTTCCGATTTCAGTTCCAGAGCGATTCGCCCAATGAGTCCTTGATATTTAGTCGTTTTCAGCCAATTTTCTGGATTTTTGAAAAATTCACTTTTTTGTGAAAATATCCACTAAATGAGGGAATAATATGTGTGAGGGTACCCCAGGAGAGTTCCAAATGTGTGTGGGTAAAATATATATCCCACGGGGGTAAAATTGAAAAAAGTTGAAAAAAATTATTTTTTGGACTTAGCCATTGTTCCGGCATTTATCAGACTTTCAGATAGGGCAAATGTCAGTGAGCATTCCGATTTCAGTTCCAGAGCGATTCGCCCAATGAGTCCTTGATATTTAGTCATTTTCAGCCAATTTTCTGGATTTTTGAAAAATTCACTTTTTTGTGAAAATATCCACTAAATGAGGGAATAATATGTGTGAGGGTACCCCAGGAGAGTTCCAAATGTGTGTGGGTAGAATATATAACCCACGGGGGTAAAACTGAAAAAAGTTGAAAAATACTTTTTTTTTGGACTTAGTCATTTTTCCGGCGTTTATCAGACTTTCAGATAGGGCAAATGTCAGTGAGCGTTCAGATTTCAGTTCCAGAGCGATTCGCCCAATGAGTCCTTGATATTTAGTCGTTTTCAGCCAATATTTTGGATTTTTGAAAAATTCACTTTTTTGTGAAAATATCCACTAAATGAGGGAATAATATGTGTGAGAGTACCCCAGGAGAGTTCCAAATGTGTGTGGGTAGAATATATATCCCACGGGGGTAAAATTGAAAAAAGTTTAAAAAAAATTTTTTTTGGACTTAGTCATTTTTCCGGCGTTTCACAGACTTTCAGATAGGGCAAACGTCAGTGAGCGTTCCGATTTCAGTTACAGAGCGATTCGCCCAATGAGTCCTTGATATTTAGTCATTTTCAGCCAATTTTCTGGATTTTTGAAAAATTCACTTTTTTGTGAAAATATCCACTAAATGAGGGAATAATATGTGTGAGGGTACCCCAGGAGAGTTCCAAATGTGTGTGGGTAAAATACATATCCCACGGGGGTAAAATTGAAAAAAGTTGAAAAAAATTATTTTTTGGACTTAGCCATTGTTCCGGCGTTTATCAGACTTTCAGATAGGGCAAATGTCAGTGAGCGTTCCGATTTCAGTTCCAGAGCGATTCGCCCAATGAGTCCTTGATATTTAGTCGTTTTCAGCCAATATTTTGGATTTTTGAAAATTTCAGTTTTTTGTGAAAATATCCACTAAATGAGGGAATAATATGTGTGAGGGTAGCCCAGGAGAGTTCCAAATGTGTGTGGGTAGAATATATATCCTACGGGGGTAAAATTGAAAAAAGTTGAAAAAAATTATTTTTTGGACTTAGCCATTTTTCCGCCGTTTATCAGACTTTCAGGTAGGGCAAATGTCAGTGAGCGTTCCGATTTCAGTTCCAGAGCGATTCGCCCAATGAGTCCTTGATATTTAGTCGTTTTCAGCCAATTTTCTGTATTTTTGAAAAATTCACTTTTTTGTGAAAATATCCACTAAATGAGGGAATAATATGTGTGAGGGTACCCCAGGAGAGTTCCAAATGTGTGTGGGTAGAATATATATCCCACGGGGGTAAAACTGAAAAAAGTTGAAAAATACTTTTTTTTTGGACTTAGTCATTTTTCCGGCGTTTATCAGACTTTCAGATAGGGCAAATGTCAGTGAGCGTTCCGATTTCAGTTCCAGAGCGATTCGCCCAATGAGTCCTTGATATTTAGTCGTTTTCAGCCAATATTTTGGATTTTTGAAAAATTCACTTTTTTGTGAAAATATCCACTAAATGAGGGAATAATATGTGTGAGAGTACCCCAGGAGAGTTCCAAATGTGTGTGGGTAGAATATATATCCCACGGGGGTAAAATTGAAAAAAGTTGAAAAAAATTATTTTTTGGACTTAGCCATTTTTCCGGCGTTTATCAGACTTTCAGATAGGGCAAATGTCAGTGAGCATTCCGATTTCAGTTCCAGAGCGATTCGCCCAATGAGTCCTTGATATTTAGTCGTTTTCAGCCAATTTTCTGGATTTTTGAAAAATTCACTTTTTTGTGAAAATATCCACTAAATGAGGGAATAATATGTGTGAGGGTACCCCAGGAGAGTTCCAAATGTGTGTGGGCAGAATATATATCCCACGGGGGTAAAATTGAAAAAAGTTGAAAAATATTTTTTTTTGGACTTAGTCATTTTTCCGGCGTTTATTAGACTTTCAGATAGGGCAAATGTCAGTGAGCATTCCGATTTCAGTTACAGAGCGATTCGCCCAATGAGTCCTTGATATTTAGTCATTTTCAGCCAATTTTCTGGATTTTTGAAAAATTCACTTTTTTGTGAAAATATCCACTAAATGAGGGAATAATATGTGTGAGAGTACCCCAGGAGAGTTCCAAATGTGTGTGGGTAGAATATATATCCCACGGGGGTAAAATTGAAAAAAGTTGGAAAAATTTTTTTTTTGGACTTAGTCATTTTTTCCGGCGTTTATCAGACTTTCAGATAGGGCAAATGTCAGTGAGCGTTCCGATTTCAGTTCCAGAGCGATTCGCCCAATGAGTCCTTGATATTTAGTCGTTTTCAGCCAATATTTTGGATATTTGAAAATTTCACTTTTTTGTGAAAATATCCACTAAATGAGGGAATAATATGTGTGAGGGTACCCCAGGAGAGTTCCAAATGTGTGTGGGTAAAATACATATCCCACGGGGGTAAATTTGAAAAAAGTTGAAAAAAATTATTTTTTGGACTTAGCCATTGTTCCGGCATTTATCAGACTTTCAGATAGGGCAAATGTCAGTGAGCGTTACGATTTCAGTTCCAGAGCGATTCGCCCAATGAGTCCTTGATATTTAGTCGTTTTCAGCCAATTTTCTGGATTTTTGAAAAATTCACTTTTTTGTGAAAATATCATCTAAATGAGGGAATAATATGTGTGAGGGTACCCCAGGAGAGTTCCAAATGTGTGTGGGTAAAATATATATCCCACGGGGGTAAAATTGAAAAAAGTTGAAAAAAATTATTTTTTGGACTTAGCCATTGTTCCGGCGTTTATCAGACTTTCAGATAGGGCAAATGTCAGTGAGCATTCCGATTTCAGTTCCAGAGCGATTCGCCCAATGAGTCCTTGATATTTAGTCATTTTCAGCCAATTTTCTGGATTTTTGAAAAATTCACTTTTTTGTGAAAATATCCACTAAATGAGGGAATAATATGTGTGAGGGTACCCCAGGAGAGTTCCAAATGTGTGTGGGTAGAATATATATCCCACGGGGGTAAAATTGAAAAAAGTTTAAAAAAAATTTTTTTTGGACTTAGTCATTTTTCCGGCGTTTCACAGACTTTCAGATAGGGCAAATGTCAGTGAGCGTTCCGATTTCAGTTCCAGAGCGATTCGCCCAATGAGTCCTTGATATTTAGTCATTTTCAGCCAATTTTCTGGATTTTTGAAAAATTCACTTTTTTGCGAAAATATCCACTAAATGAGGGAATAATATGTGTGAGGGTAGCCCAGGAGAGTTCCAAATGTGTGTGGGTAAAATATATATCCTACGGGGGTAAAATTGAAAAAAGTTGAAAAAAATTATTTTTTGGACTTAGCCATTTTTCCGGCGTTTATCAGACTTTCAGATAGGGCAAATGTCAGTGAGCGTTCCGATTTCAGTTCCAGAGCGATTCGCCCAATGAGTCCTTGATATTTAGTCGTTTTCAGCCAATTTTCTGGATTTTTGAAAAATTCACTTTTTTGTGAAAATATCCACTAAATGAGGGAATAATATGTGTGAGGGTACCCCAGGAGAGTTCCAAATGTGTGTGGGTAAAATACATATCCCACGGGGGTAAATTTGAAAAAAGTTGAAAAAAATTATTTTTTGGACTTAGCCATTGTTCCGGCATTTATCAGACTTTCAGATAGGGCAAATGTCAGTGAGCGTTCCGATTTCAGTTCCAGCGCGATTCGCCCAATGAGTCCTTGATATTTAGTCGTTTTCAGCCAATATTTTGGATTTTTGAAAATTTCAGTTTTTTGTGAAAATATCCACTAAATGAGGGAATAATATGTGTGAGGTTAGCCCAGGAGAGTTCCAAATGTGTGTGGGTAGAATATATATCCTACGGGGGTAAAATTGAAAAAAGTTGAAAAAAATTATTTTTTGGACTTAGCCATTTTTCCGGCGATTATCAGACTTTCAGATAGGGCAAATGTCAGTGAGCGTTCCGATTTCAGTTCCAGAGCGATTCGCCCAATGAGTCCTTGATATTTAGTCGTTTTCAGCCAATTTTCTGGATTTTTGAAAAATTCACTTTTTTGTGAAAATATCCACTAAATGAGGGAATAATATGTGTGAGGGTACCCCAGGAGAGTTCCAAATGTGTGTGGGTAAAATATATATCCCACGGGGGTAAAATTGAAAAAAGTTGAAAAAAATTATTTTTTGGACTTAGCCATTGTTCCGGCATTTATCAGACTTTCAGATAGGGCAAATGTCAGTGAGCATTCCGATTTCAGTTCCAGAGCGATTCGCCCAATGAGTCCTTGATATTTAGTCATTTTCAGCCAATTTTCTGGATTTTTGAAAAATTCACTTTTTTGTGAAAATATCCACTAAATGAGGGAATAATATGTGTGAGGGTACCCCAGGAGAGTTCCAAATGTGTGTGGGTAGAATATATAACCCACGGGGGTAAAACTGAAAAAAGTTGAAAAATACTTTTTTTTTGGACTTAGTCATTTTTCCGGCGTTTATCAGACTTTCAGATAGGGCAAATGTCAGTGAGCGTTCAGATTTCAGTTCCAGAGCGATTCGCCCAATGAGTCCTTGATATTTAGTCGTTTTCAGCCAATATTTTGGATTTTTGAAAAATTCACTTTTTTGTGAAAATATCCACTAAATGAGGGAATAATATGTGTGAGAGTACCCCAGGAGAGTTCCAAATGTGTGTGGGTAGAATATATATCCCACGGGGGTAAAATTGAAAAAAGTTTAAAAAAAATTTTTTTTGGACTTAGTCATTTTTCCGGCGTTTCACAGACTTTCAGATAGGGCAAACGTCAGTGAGCGTTCCGATTTCAGTTACAGAGCGATTCGCCCAATGAGTCCTTGATATTTAGTCATTTTCAGCCAATTTTCTGGATTTTTGAAAAATTCACTTTTTTGTGAAAATATCCACTAAATGAGGGAATAATATGTGTGAGGGTACCCCAGGAGAGTTCCAAATGTGTGTGGGTAAAATACATATCCCACGGGGGTAAAATTGAAAAAAGTTGAAAAAAATTATTTTTTGGACTTAGCCATTGTTCCGGCGTTTATCAGACTTTCAGATAGGGCAAATGTCAGTGAGCGTTCCGATTTCAGTTCCAGAGCGATTCGCCCAATGAGTCCTTGATATTTAGTCGTTTTCAGCCAATATTTTGGATTTTTGAAAATTTCAGTTTTTTGTGAAAATATCCACTAAATGAGGGAATAATATGTGTGAGGGTAGCCCAGGAGAGTTCCAAATGTGTGTGGGTAGAATATATATCCTACGGGGGTAAAATTGAAAAAAGTTGAAAAAAATTATTTTTTGGACTTAGCCATTTTTCCGCCGTTTATCAGACTTTCAGGTAGGGCAAATGTCAGTGAGCGTTCCGATTTCAGTTCCAGAGCGATTCGCCCAATGAGTCCTTGATATTTAGTCGTTTTCAGCCAATTTTCTGTATTTTTGAAAAATTCACTTTTTTGTGAAAATATCCACTAAATGAGGGAATAATATGTGTGAGGGTACCCCAGGAGAGTTCCAAATGTGTGTGGGTAGAATATATATCCCACGGGGGTAAAACTGAAAAAAGTTGAAAAATACTTTTTTTTTGGACTTAGTCATTTTTCCGGCGTTTATCAGACTTTCAGATAGGGCAAATGTCAGTGAGCGTTCCGATTTCAGTTCCAGAGCGATTCGCCCAATGAGTCCTTGATATTTAGTCGTTTTCAGCCAATATTTTGGATTTTTGAAAAATTCACTTTTTTGTGAAAATATCCACTAAATGAGGGAATAATATGTGTGAGAGTACCCCAGGAGAGTTCCAAATGTGTGTGGGTAGAATATATATCCCACGGGGGTAAAATTGAAAAAAGTTGAAAAAAATTATTTTTTGGACTTAGCCATTTTTCCGGCGTTTATCAGACTTTCAGATAGGGCAAATGTCAGTGAGCATTCCGATTTCAGTTCCAGAGCGATTCGCCCAATGAGTCCTTGATATTTAGTCGTTTTCAGCCAATTTTCTGGATTTTTGAAAAATTCACTTTTTTGTGAAAATATCCACTAAATGAGGGAATAATATGTGTGAGGGTACCCCAGGAGAGTTCCAAATGTGTGTGGGCAGAATATATATCCCACGGGGGTAAAATTGAAAAAAGTTGAAAAATATTTTTTTTTGGACTTAGTCATTTTTCCGGCGTTTATTAGACTTTCAGATAGGGCAAATGTCAGTGAGCATTCCGATTTCAGTTACAGAGCGATTCGCCCAATGAGTCCTTGATATTTAGTCATTTTCAGCCAATTTTCTGGATTTTTGAAAAATTCACTTTTTTGTGAAAATATCCACTAAATGAGGGAATAATATGTGTGAGAGTACCCCAGGAGAGTTCCAAATGTGTGTGGGTAGAATATATATCCCACGGGGGTAAAATTGAAAAAAGTTGGAAAAATTTTTTTTTTGGACTTAGTCATTTTTTCCGGCGTTTATCAGACTTTCAGATAGGGCAAATGTCAGTGAGCGTTCCGATTTCAGTTCCAGAGCGATTCGCCCAATGAGTCCTTGATATTTAGTCGTTTTCAGCCAATATTTTGGATATTTGAAAATTTCACTTTTTTGTGAAAATATCCACTAAATGAGGGAATAATATGTGTGAGGGTACCCCAGGAGAGTTCCAAATGTGTGTGGGTAAAATACATATCCCACGGGGGTAAATTTGAAAAAAGTTGAAAAAAATTATTTTTTGGACTTAGCCATTGTTCCGGCATTTATCAGACTTTCAGATAGGGCAAATGTCAGTGAGCGTTACGATTTCAGTTCCAGAGCGATTCGCCCAATGAGTCCTTGATATTTAGTCGTTTTCAGCCAATTTTCTGGATTTTTGAAAAATTCACTTTTTTGTGAAAATATCATCTAAATGAGGGAATAATATGTGTGAGGGTACCCCAGGAGAGTTCCAAATGTGTGTGGGTAAAATATATATCCCACGGGGGTAAAATTGAAAAAAGTTGAAAAAAATTATTTTTTGGACTTAGCCATTGTTCCGGCGTTTATCAGACTTTCAGATAGGGCAAATGTCAGTGAGCATTCCGATTTCAGTTCCAGAGCGATTCGCCCAATGAGTCCTTGATATTTAGTCATTTTCAGCCAATTTTCTGGATTTTTGAAAAATTCACTTTTTTGTGAAAATATCCACTAAATGAGGGAATAATATGTGTGAGGGTACCCCAGGAGAGTTCCAAATGTGTGTGGGTAGAATATATATCCCACGGGGGTAAAATTGAAAAAAGTTTAAAAAAAATTTTTTTTGGACTTAGTCATTTTTCCGGCGTTTCACAGACTTTCAGATAGGGCAAATGTCAGTGAGCGTTCCGATTTCAGTTCCAGAGCGATTCGCCCAATGAGTCCTTGATATTTAGTCATTTTCAGCCAATTTTCTGGATTTTTGAAAAATTCACTTTTTTGCGAAAATATCCACTAAATGAGGGAATAATATGTGTGAGGGTAGCCCAGGAGAGTTCCAAATGTGTGTGGGTAGAATATATATCCCACGGGGGTAAAATTGAAAAAAGTTGAAAAAAATTATTTTTTGGACTTAGCCATTGTTCCGGCATTTATCAGACTTTCAGATAGGGCAAATGTCAGTGAGCGTTCCGATTTCAGTTCCAGCGCGATTCGCCCAATGAGTCCTTGATATTTAGTCGTTTTCAGCCAATATTTTGGATTTTTGAAAATTTCAGTTTTTTGTGAAAATATCCACTAAATGAGGGAATAATATGTGTGAGGGTAGCCCAGGAGAGTTCCAAATGTGTGTGGGTAGAATATATATCCTACGGGGGTAAAATTGAAAAAAGTTGAAAAAAATTATTTTTTGGACTTAGCCATTTTTCCGGCGATTATCAGACTTTCAGATAGGGCAAATGTCAGTGAGCGTTCCGATTTCAGTTCCAGAGCGATTCGCCCAATGAGTCCTTGATATTTAGTCGTTTTCAGCCAATTTTCTGGATTTTTGAAAAATTCACTTTTTTGTGAAAATATCCACTAAATGAGGGAATAATATGTGTGAGGGTACCCCAGGAGAGTTCCAAATGTGTGTGGGTAAAATATATATCCCACGGGGGTAAAATTGAAAAAAGTTGAAAAAAATTATTTTTTGGACTTAGCCATTGTTCCGGCATTTATCAGACTTTCAGATAGGGCAAATGTCAGTGAGCATTCCGATTTCAGTTCCAGAGCGATTCGCCCAATGAGTCCTTGATATTTAGTCATTTTCAGCCAATTTTCTGGATTTTTGAAAAATTCACTTTTTTGTGAAAATATCCACTAAATGAGGGAATAATATGTGTGAGGGTACCCCAGGAGAGTTCCAAATGTGTGTGGGTAGAATATATATCCCACGGGGGTAAAACTGAAAAAAGTTGAAAAATACTTTTTTTTTGGACTTAGTCATTTTTCCGGCGTTTATCAGACTTTCAGATAGGGCAAATGTCAGTGAGCGTTCAGATTTCAGTTCCAGAGCGATTCGCCCAATGAGTCCTTGATATTTAGTCGTTTTCAGCCAATATTTTGGATTTTTGAAAAATTCACTTTTTTGTGAAAATATCCACTAAATGAGGGAATAATATGTGTGAGAGTACCCCAGGAGAGTTCCAAATGTGTGTGGGTAGAATATATATCCCACGGGGGTAAAATTGAAAAAAGTTTAAAAAAAATTTTTTTTGGACTTAGTCATTTTTCCGGCGTTTCACAGACTTTCAGATAGGGCAAACGTCAGTGAGCGTTCCGATTTCAGTTACAGAGCGATTCGCCCAATGAGTCCTTGATATTTAGTCGTTTTCAGCCAATTTTCTGGATTTTTGAAAAATTCACTTTTTTGTGAAAATATCCACTAAATGAGGGAATAATATGTGTGAGGGTACCCCAGGAGAGTTCCAAATGTGTGTGGGTAAAATATATATCCCACGGGGGTAAAATTGAAAAAAGTTGAAAAAAATTATTTTTTGGACTTAGCCATTGTTCCGGCATTTATCAGACTTTCAGATAGGGCAAATGTCAGTGTGCATTCCGATTTCAGTTCCAGAGCGATTCGCCCAATGAGTCCTTGATATTTAGTCATTTTCAGCCAATTTTCTGGATTTTTGAAAAATTCACTTTTTTGTGAAAATATCCACTAAATGAGGGAATAATATGTGTGAGGGTACCCCAGGAGAGTTCCAAATGTGTGTGGGTAGAATATATATCCCACGGGGGTAAAACTGAAAAAAGTTGAAAAATACTTTTTTTTTGGACTTAGTCATTTTTCCGGCGTTTATCAGACTTTCAGATAGGGCAAATGTCAGTGAGCGTTCAGATTTCAGTTCCAGAGCGATTCGCCCAATGAGTCCTTGATATTTAGTCGTTTTCAGCCAATATTTTGGATTTTTGAAAAATTCACTTTTTTGTGAAAATATCCACTAAATGAGGGAATAATATGTGTGAGAGTACCCCAGGAGAGTTCCAAATGTGTGTGGGTAGAATATATATCCCACGGGGGTAAAATTGAAAAAAGTTTAAAAAAAATTTTTTTTGGACTTAGTCATTTTTCCGGCGTTTCACAGACTTTCAGATAGGGCAAACGTCAGTGAGCGTTCCGATTTCAGTTACAGAGCGATTCGCCCAATGAGTCCTTGATATTTAGTCGTTTTCAGCCAATTTTCTGGATTTTTGAAAAATTCACTTTTTTGTGAAAATATCCACTAAATGAGGGAATAATATGTGTGAGGGTACCCCAGGAGAGTTCCAAATGTGTGTGGGTAAAATATATATCCCACGGGGGTAAAATTGAAAAAAGTTGAAAAAAATTATTTTTTGGACTTAGCCATTGTTCCGGCGTTTATCAGACTTTCAGATAGGGCAAATGTCAGTGAGCATTCCGATTTCAGTTCCAGAGCGATTCGCCCAATGAGTCCTTGATATTTAGTCATTTTCAGCCAATTTTCTGGATTTTTGAAAAATTCACTTTTTTGTGAAAATATCCACTAAATGAGGGAATAATATGTGTGAGGGTACCCCAGGAGAGTTCCAAATGTGTGTGGGTAGAATATATATCCCACGGGGGTAAAACTGAAAAAAGTTGAAAAATACTTTTTTTTTGGACTTAGTCATTTTTCCGGCGTTTATCAGACTTTCAGATAGGGCAAATGTCAGTGAGCGTTCCGATTTCAGTTCCAGAGCGATTCGCCCAATGAGTCCTTGATATTTAGTCGTTTTCAGCCAATTTTCTGGATTTTTGAAAAATTCACTTTTTTGTGAAAATATCATCTAAATGAGGGAATAATATGTGTGAGGGTACCCCAGGAGAGTTCCAAATGTGTGTGGGTAAAATATATATCCCACGGGGGTAAAATTGAAAAAAGTTGAAAAAAATTATTTTTTGGACTTAGCCATTGTTCCGGCGTTTATCAGACTTTCAGATAGGGCAAATGTCAGTGAGCATTCCGATTTCAGTTCCAGAGCGATTCGCCCAATGAGTCCTTGATATTTAGTCATTTTCAGCCAATTTTCTGGATTTTTGAAAAATTCACTTTTTTGTGAAAATATCCACTAAATGAGGGAATAATATGTGTGAGGGTACCCCAGGAGAGTTCCAAATGTGTGTGGGTAGAATATATATCCCACGGGGGTAAAACTGAAAAAAGTTGAAAAATACTTTTTTTTTGGACTTAGTCATTTTTCCGGCGTTTATCAGACTTTCAGATAGGGCAAATGTCAGTGAGCGTTCCGATTTCAGTTCCAGAGCGATTCGCCCAATGAGTCCTTGATATTTAGTCGTTTTCAGCCAATATTTTGGATTTTTGAAAAATTCACTTTTTTGTGAAAATATCCACTAAATGAGGGAATAATATGTGTGAGGGTACCCCAGGAGAGTTCCAAATGTGTGTGGGTAGAATATATATCCCACGGGGGTAAAATTGAAAAAAGTTTAAAAAAAATTTTTTTTGGACTTAGTCATTTTTCCGGCGTTTCACAGACTTTCAGATAGGGCAAATGTCAGTGAGCGTTCCGATTTCAGTTCCAGAGCGATTCGCCCAATGAGTCCTTGATATTTAGTCATTTTCAGCCAATTTTCTGGATTTTTGAAAAATTCACTTTTTTGCGAAAATATCCACTAAATGAGGGAATAATATGTGTGAGGGTAGCCCAGGAGAGTTCCAAATGTGTGTGGGTAGAATATATATCCCACGGGGGTAAAATTGAAAAAAGTTGAAAAAAATTATTTTTTGGACTTAGCCATTGTTCCGGCATTTATCAGACTTTCAGATAGGGCAAATGTCAGTGAGCGTTCCGATTTCAGTTCCAGCGCGATTCGCCCAATGAGTCCTTGATATTTAGTCGTTTTCAGCCAATATTTTGGATTTTTGAAAATTTCAGTTTTTTGTGAAAATATCCACTAAATGAGGGAATAATATGTGTGAGGGTAGCCCAGGAGAGTTCCAAATGTGTGTGGGTAGAATATATATCCTACGGGGGTAAAATTGAAAAAAGTTGAAAAAAATTATTTTTTGGACTTAGCCATTTTTCCGGCGATTATCAGACTTTCAGATAGGGCAAATGTCAGTGAGCGTTCCGATTTCAGTTCCAGAGCGATTCGCCCAATGAGTCCTTGATATTTAGTCGTTTTCAGCCAATTTTCTGGATTTTTGAAAAATTCACTTTTTTGTGAAAATATCCACTAAATGAGGGAATAATATGTGTGAGGGTACCCCAGGAGAGTTCCAAATGTGTGTGGGTAAAATATATATCCCACGGGGGTAAAATTGAAAAAAGTTGAAAAAAATTATTTTTTGGACTTAGCCATTGTTCCGGCATTTATCAGACTTTCAGATAGGGCAAATGTCAGTGAGCATTCCGATTTCAGTTCCAGAGCGATTCGCCCAATGAGTCCTTGATATTTAGTCATTTTCAGCCAATTTTCTGGATTTTTGAAAAATTCACTTTTTTGTGAAAATATCCACTAAATGAGGGAATAATATGTGTGAGGGTACCCCAGGAGAGTTCCAAATGTGTGTGGGTAGAATATATATCCCACGGGGGTAAAACTGAAAAAAGTTGAAAAATACTTTTTTTTTGGACTTAGTCATTTTTCCGGCGTTTATCAGACTTTCAGATAGGGCAAATGTCAGTGAGCGTTCAGATTTCAGTTCCAGAGCGATTCGCCCAATGAGTCCTTGATATTTAGTCGTTTTCAGCCAATATTTTGGATTTTTGAAAAATTCACTTTTTTGTGAAAATATCCACTAAATGAGGGAATAATATGTGTGAGAGTACCCCAGGAGAGTTCCAAATGTGTGTGGGTAGAATATATATCCCACGGGGGTAAAATTGAAAAAAGTTTAAAAAAAATTTTTTTTGGACTTAGTCATTTTTCCGGCGTTTCACAGACTTTCAGATAGGGCAAACGTCAGTGAGCGTTCCGATTTCAGTTACAGAGCGATTCGCCCAATGAGTCCTTGATATTTAGTCATTTTCAGCCAATTTTCTGGATTTTTGAAAAATTCACTTTTTTGTGAAAATATCCACTAAATGAGGGAATAATATGTGTGAGGGTACCCCAGGAGAGTTCCAAATGTGTGTGGGTAAAATACATATCCCACGGGGGTAAAATTGAAAAAAGTTGAAAAAAATTATTTTTTGGACTTAGCCATTGTTCCGGCGTTTATCAGACTTTCAGATATGGCAAATGTCAGTGAGCGTTCCGATTTCAGTTCCAGAGCGATTCGCCCAATGAGTCCTTGATATTTAGTCGTTTTCAGCCAATATTTTGGATTTTTGAAAATTTCAGTTTTTTGTGAAAATATCCACTAAATGAGGGAATAATATGTGTGAGAGTACCCCAGGAGAGTTCCAAATGTGTGTGGGTAGAATATATATCCCACGGGGGTAAAATTGAAAAAAGTTTAAAAAAAATTTTTTTTGGACTTAGTCATTTTTCCGGCGTTTCACAGACTTTCAGATAGGGCAAATGTCAGTGAGCGTTCCGATTTCAGTTCCAGAGCGATTCGCCCAATGAGTCCTTGATATTTAGTCATTTTCAGCCAATTTTCTGGATTTTTGAAAAATTCACTTTTTTGTGAAAATATGCACTAAATGAGGGAATAATATGTGTGAGGGTACCCCAGGAGAGTTCCAAATGTGTGTGGGTAAAATACATATCCCACGGGGGTAAAATTGAAAAAAGTTGAAAAAAATTATTTTTTGGACTTAGCCATTGTTCCGGCGTTTATCAGACTTTCAGATAGGGCAAATGTCAGTGAGCGTTCCGATTTCAGTTCCAGAGCGATTCGCCCAATGAGTCCTTGATATTTAGTCGTTTTCAGCCAATATTTTGGATTTTTGAAAATTTCAGTTTTTTGTGAAAATATCCACTAAATGAGGGAATAATATGTGTGAGGGTAGCCCAGGAGAGTTCCAAATGTGTGTGGGTAGAATATATATCCTACGGGGGTAAAATTGAAAAAAGTTGAAAAAAATTATTTTTTGGACTTAGCCATTTTTCCGGCGTTTATCAGACTTTCAGATAGGGCAAATGTCAGTGAGCGTTCCGATTTCAGTTCCAGAGCGATTCGCCCAATGAGTCCTTGATATTTAGTCGTTTTCAGCCAATTTTCTGTATTTTTGAAAAATTCACTTTTTTGTGAAAACATCCACTAAATGAGGGAATAATATGTGTGAGAGTACCCCAGGAGAGTTCCAAATGTGTGTGGGTAGAATATATATCCCACGGGGGTAAAATTGAAAAAAGTTGAAAAAATTTTTTTTTTGGACTTAGTCATTTTTTCCGGCGTTTATCAGACTTTCAGATAGGGCAAATGTCAGTGAGCGTTCCGATTTCAGTTCCAGAGCGATTCGCCCAATGAGTCCTTGATATTTAGTCGTTTTCAGCCAATATTTTGGATATTTGAAAATTTCACTTTTTTGTGAAAATATCCACTAAATGAGGGAATAATATGTGTGAGGGTACCCCAGGAGAGTTCCAAATGTGTGTGGGTAAAATATATATCCTACGGGGGTAAAATTGAAAAAAGTTGAAAAAAATTATTTTTTGGACTTAGCCATTTTTCCGGCGTTTATCAGACTTTCAGATAGGGCAAATGTCAGTGAGCGTTCCGATTTCAGTTCCAGAGCGATTCGCCCAATGAGTCCTTGATATTTAGTCGTTTTCAGCCAATTTTCTGGATTTTTGAAAAATTCACTTTTTTGTGAAAATATCCACTAAATGAGGGAATAATATGTGTGAGGGTAGCCCAGGAGAGTTCCAAATGTGTGTGGGTAGAATATATATCCTACGGGGGTAAAATTGAAAAAAGTTGAAAAAAATTATTTTTTGGACTTAGCCATTTTTCCGGCGTTTATCAGACTTTCAGATAGGGCAAATGTCAGTGATCGTTCCGATTTCAGTTCCAGAGCGATTCGCCCAATGAGTCCTTGATATTTAGTCGTTTTCAGCCAATTTTCTGGATTTTTGAAAAATTCACTTTTTTGTGAAAATATCCACTAAATGAGGGAATAATATGTGTGAGGGTACCCCAGGAGAGTTCCAAATGTGTGTGGGTAAAATATATATCCCACGGGGGTAAAATTGAAAAAAGTTGAAAAAAATTATTTTTTGGACTTAGCCATTGTTCCGGCGTTTATCAGACTTTCAGATAGGGCAAATGTCAGTGAGCATTCCGATTTCAGTTCCAGAGCGATTCGCCCAATGAGTCCTTGATATTTAGTCATTTTCAGCCAATTTTCTGGATTTTTGAAAAATTCACTTTTTTGTGAAAATATCCACTAAATGAGGGAATAATATGTGTGAGGGTACCCCAGGAGAGTTCCAAATGTGTGTGGGTAGAATATATATCCCACGGGGGTAAAATTGAAAAAAGTTGAAAAAAATTATTTTTTGGACTTAGCCATTTTTCCGGCGTTTATCAGACTTTCAGATAGGGCAAATGTCAGTGAGCGTTCCGATTTCAGTTCCAGAGCGATTCGCCCAATGAGTCCTTGATATTTAGTCGTTTTCAGCCAATTTTCTGGATTTTTGAAAAATTCACTTTTTTGTGAAAATATCCACTAAATGAGGGAATAATATGTGTGAGGGTACCCCAGGAGAGTTCCAAATGTGTGTGGGCAGAATATATATCCCACGGGGGTAAAATTGAAAAAAGTTGAAAAATATTTTTTTTTGGACTTAGTCATTTTTCCGGCGTTTATTAGACTTTCAGATAGGGCAAATGTCAGTGAGCGTTGCGATTTCAGTTCCAGAGCGATTCGCCCAATGAGTCCTTGATATTTAGTCATTTTCAGCCAAATTTCTGGATTTTTGAAAAATTCACTTTTTTGCGAAAATATCCACTAAATGAGGGAATAATATGTGTGAGGGTAGCCCAGGAGAGTTCCAAATGTGTGTGGGTAGAATATATATCCCACGGGGGTAAAATTGAAAAAAGTTGAAAAAATTTTTTTTTTGGACTTAGTCATTTTTTCCGGCGTTTATCAGACTTTCAGATAGGGCAAATGTCAGTGAGCGTTCCGATTTCAGTTCCAGAGCGATTCGCCCAATGAGTCCTTGATATTTAGTCGTTTTCAGCCAATATTTTGGATATTTGAAAATTTCACTTTTTTGTGAAAATATCCACTAAATGAGGGAATAATATGTGTGAGGGTACCCCAGGAGAGTTCCAAATGTGTGTGGGTAAAATATATATCCTACGGGGGTAAAATTGAAAAAAGTTGAAAAAAATTATTTTTTGGACTTAGCCATTTTTCCGGCGTTTATCAGACTTTCAGATAGGGCAAATGTCAGTGAGCGTTCCGATTTCAGTTCCAGAGCGATTTGCCCAATGATTCCTTGATATTTAGTCGTTTTCAGCCAATTTTCTGGATTTTTGAAAAATTCACTTTTTTGTGAAAATATCCACTAAATGAGGGAATAATATGTGTGAGGGTACCCCAGGAGAGTTCCAAATGTGTGTGGGTAAAATACATATCCCACGGGGGTAAATTTGAAAAAAGTTGAAAAAAATTATTTTTTGGACTTAGCCATTGTTCCGGCATTTATCAGACTTTCAGATAGGGCAAATGTCAGTGAGCGTTCCGATTTCAGTTCCAGAGCGATTCGCCCAATGAGTCCTTGATATTTTGTCGTTTTCAGCCAATATTTTGGATTTTTGAAAATTTCAGTTTTTTGTGAAAATATCCACTAAATGAGGGAATAATATGTGTGAGGGTAGCCCAGGAGAGTTCCAAATGTGTGTGGGTAGAATATATATCCTACGGGGGTAAAATTGAAAAAAGTTGAAAAAAATTATTTTTTGGACTTAGTCATTTTTCCGGCGTTTATCAGACTTTCAGATAGGGCAAATGTCAGTGAGCGTTCCGATTTCAGTTCCAGAGCGATTCGCCCAATGAGTCCTTGATATTTAGGCGTTTTCAGCCAATATTTTGGATTTTTGAAAAATTCACTTTTTTGTGAAAATATCCACTAAATGAGGGAATAATATGTGTGAGAGTACCCCAGGAGAGTTCCAAATGTGTGTGGGTAGAATATATATCCCACGGGGGTAAAATTGAAAAAAGTTTAAAAAAAATTTTTTTTGGACTTAGTCATTTTTCCGGCGTTTCACAGACTTTCAGATAGGGCAAACGTCAGTGAGCGTTCCGATTTCAGTTACAGAGCGATTCGCCCAATGAGTCCTTGATATTTAGTCGTTTTCAGCCAATTTTCTGGATTTTTGAAAAATTCACTTTTTTGTGAAAATATCCACTAAATGAGGGAATAATATGTGTGAGGGTACCCCAGGAGAGTTCCAAATGTGTGTGGGCAGAATATATATCCCACGGGGGTAAAATTGAAAAAAGTTGAAAAATATTTTTTTTTGGACTTAGTCATTTTTCCGGCGTTTATTAGACTTTCAGATAGGGCAAATGTCAGTGAGCGTTCCGATTTCAGTTACAGAGCGATTCGCCCAATGAGTCCTTGATATTTAGTCATTTTCAGCCAATTTTCTGGATTTTTGAAAAATTCACTTTTTTGTGAAAATATCCACTAAATGAGGGAATAATATGTGTGAGAGTACCCCAGGAGAGTTCCAAATGTGTGTGGGTAGAATATATATCCCACGGGGGTAAAATTGAAAAAAGTTTTAAAAAAATTTTTTTTGGACTTAGTCATTTTTCCGGCGTTTCACAGACTTTCAGATAGGGCAAATGTCAGTGAGCGTTCCGATTTCAGTTCCAGAGCGATTCGCCCAATGAGTCCTTGATATTTAGTCATTTTCAGCCAAATTTCTGGATTTTTGAAAAATTCACTTTTTTGCGAAAATATCCACTAAATGAGGGAATAATATGTGTGAGGGTAGCCCAGGAGAGTTCCAAATGTGTGTGGGTAGAATATATATCCCACGGGGGTAAAATTGAAAAAAGTTGAAAAAATTTTTTTTTTGGACTTAGTCATTTTTTCCGGCGTTTATCAGACTTTCAGATAGGGCAAATGTCAGTGAGCGTTCCGATTTCAGTTCCAGAGCGATTCGCCCAATGAGTCCTTGATATTTAGTCGTTTTCAGCCAATTTTCTGGATTTTTGAAAAATTCACTTTTTTGTGAAAATATCATCTAAATGAGGGAATAATATGTGTGAGGGTACCCCAGGAGAGTTCCAAATGTGTGTGGGTAAAATATATATCCCACGGGGGTAAAATTGAAAAAAGTTGAAAAAAATTATTTTTTGGACTTAGCCATTGTTCCGGCGTTTATCAGACTTTCAGATAGGGCAAATGTCAGTGAGCATTCCGATTTCAGTTCCAGAGCGATTCGCCCAATGAGTGCTTGATATTTAGTCATTTTCAGCCAATTTTCTGGATTTTTGAAAAATTCACTTTTTTGTGAAAATATCCACTAAATGAGGGAATAATATGTGTGAGGGTACCCCAGGAGAGTTCCAAATGTGTGTGGGTAGAATATATATCCCACGGGGGTAAAATTGAAAAAAGTTTAAAAAAAATTTTTTTTGGACTTAGTCATTTTTCCGGCGTTTCACAGACTTTCAGATAGGGCAAATGTCAGTGAGCGTTCCGATTTCAGTTCCAGAGCGATTCGCCCAATGAGTCCTTGATATTTAGTCATTTTCAGCCAATTTTCTGGATTTTTGAAAAATTCACTTTTTTGCGAAAATATCCACTAAATGAGGGAATAATATGTGTGAGGGTAGCCCAGGAGAGTTCCAAATGTGTGTGGGTAGAATATATATCCCACGGGGGTAAAATTGAAAAAAGTTGAAAAAATTTTTTTTTTGGACTTAGTCATTTTTTTTGGCGTTTATCAGACTTTCAGATAGGGCAAATGTCAGTGAGCATTCCGATTTCAGTTCCAGAGCGATTCGCCCAATAAGTCCTTGCTATTTAGTCATTTTCAGCCAATTTTCTGGATTTTTGAAAAATTCACTTTTTTTGTGAAAATATCCACTAAATGAGGGAATAATATGTGTGAGGGTAGCCCAGGAGAGTTCCAAATGTGTGTGAGTAGAATATATATCCCACGGGGGTAAAATTGAAAAAAGTTGAAAAAAATTTTTTTTTGCACTTAGCCATTTTTCCGGCGTTTAACAGACTTTCAGATAGGGCAAATGTCAGTGAGCGTTCCGATTTCAGTTCCAGAGCGATTCGCCCAATGAGTCCTTGATATTTAGTCGTTTTCAGCCAATATTCTGGATTTTTGAAAATTTCAGTTTTTTGTGAAAATATCCACTAAATGAGGGAATAATATGTGTGAGGGTAGCCCAGGAGAGTTCCAAATGTGTGTGGGTAGAATATATATCCTACGGGGGTAAAATTGAAAAAAGTTGAAAAAAATTATTTTTTGGACTTAGCCATTTTTCCGGCGTTTATCAGACTTTCAGATAGGGCAAATGTCAGTGAGCGTTCCGATTTCAGTTCCAGAGCGATTCGCCCAATGAGTCCTTGATATTTAGTCGTTTTCAGCCAATTTTCTGGATTTTTGAAAAATTCACTTTTTTGTGAAAATATCCACTAAATGAGGGAATAATATGTGTGAGGGTACCCCAGGAGAGTTCCAAATGTGTGTGGGCAGAATATATATCCCACGGGGGTAAAATTGAAAAAAGTTGAAAAATATTTTTTTTTGGACTTAGTCATTTTTCCGGCGTTTATTAGACTTTCAGATAGGGCAAATGTCAGTGAGCGTTGCGATTTCAGTTCCAGAGCGATTCGCCCAATGAGTCCTTGATATTTAGTCATTTTCAGCCAAATTTCTGGATTTTTGAAAAATTCACTTTTTTGCGAAAATATCCACTAAATGAGGGAATAATATGTGTGAGGGTAGCCCAGGAGAGTTCCAAATGTGTGTGGGTAGAATATATATCCCACGGGGGTAAAATTGAAAAAAGTTGAAAAAATTTTTTTTTTGGACTTAGTCATTTTTTCCGGCGTTTATCAGACTTTCAGATAGGGCAAATGTCAGTGAGCGTTCCGATTTCAGTTCCAGAGCGATTCGCCCAATGAGTCCTTGATATTTAGTCGTTTTCAGCCAATATTTTGGATATTTGAAAATTTCACTTTTTTGTGAAAATATCCACTAAATGAGGGAATAATATGTGTGAGGGTACCCCAGGAGAGTTCCAAATGTGTGTGGGTAAAATATATATCCTACGGGGGTAAAATTGAAAAAAGTTGAAAAAAATTATTTTTTGGACTTAGCCATTTTTCCGGCGTTTATCAGACTTTCAGATAGGGCAAATGTCAGTGAGCGTTCCGATTTCAGTTCCAGAGCGATTTGCCCAATGAGTCCTTGATATTTAGTCGTTTTCAGCCAATTTTCTGGATTTTTGAAAAATTCACTTTTTTGTGAAAATATCCACTAAATGAGGGAATAATATGTGTGAGGGTACCCCAGGAGAGTTCCAAATGTGTGTGGGTAAAATACATATCCCACGGGGGTAAATTTGAAAAAAGTTGAAAAAAATTATTTTTTGGACTTAGCCATTGTTCCGGCATTTATCAGACTTTCAGATAGGGCAAATGTCAGTGAGCGTTCCGATTTCAGTTCCAGAGCGATTCGCCCAATGAGTCCTTGATATTTTGTCGTTTTCAGCCAATATTTTGGATTTTTGAAAATTTCAGTTTTTTGTGAAAATATCCACTAAATGAGGGAATAATATGTGTGAGGGTAGCCCAGGAGAGTTCCAAATGTGTGTGGGTAGAATATATATCCTACGGGGGTAAAATTGAAAAAGTTGAAAAAAATTATTTTTTGGACTTAGTCATTTTTCCGGCGTTTATCAGACTTTCAGATAGGGCAAATGTCAGTGAGCGTTCCGATTTCAGTTCCAGAGCGATTCGCCCAATGAGTCCTTGATATTTAGGCGTTTTCAGCCAATATTTTGGATTTTTGAAAAATTCACTTTTTTGTGAAAATATCCACTAAATGAGGGAATAATATGTGTGAGAGTACCCCAGGAGAGTTCCAAATGTGTGTGGGTAGAATATATATCCCACGGGGGTAAAATTGAAAAAAGTTTAAAAAAAATTTTTTTTGGACTTAGTCATTTTTCCGGCGTTTCACAGACTTTCAGATAGGGCAAACGTCAGTGAGCGTTCCGATTTCAGTTACAGAGCGATTCGCCCAATGAGTCCTTGATATTTAGTCGTTTTCAGCCAATTTTCTGGATTTTTGAAAAATTCACTTTTTTGTGAAAATATCCACTAAATGAGGGAATAATATGTGTGAGGGTACCCCAGGAGAGTTCCAAATGTGTGTGGGCAGAATATATATCCCACGGGGGTAAAATTGAAAAAAGTTGAAAAATATTTTTTTTTGGACTTAGTCATTTTTCCGGCGTTTATTAGACTTTCAGATAGGGCAAATGTCAGTGAGCGTTCCGATTTCAGTTACAGAGCGATTCGCCCAATGAGTCCTTGATATTTAGTCATTTTCAGCCAATTTTCTGGATTTTTGAAAAATTCACTTTTTTGTGAAAATATCCACTAAATGAGGGAATAATATGTGTGAGAGTACCCCAGGAGAGTTCCAAATGTGTGTGGGTAGAATATATATCCCACGGGGGTAAAATTGAAAAAAGTTTTAAAAAAATTTTTTTTGGACTTAGTCATTTTTCCGGCCTTTCACAGACTTTCAGATAGGGCAAATGTCAGTGAGCGTTCCGATTTCAGTTCCAGAGCGATTCGCCCAATGAGTCCTTGATATTTAGTCATTTTCAGCCAAATTTCTGGATTTTTGAAAAATTCACTTTTTTGTGAAAATATCCACTAAATGAGGGAATAATATGTGTGAGGGTAGCCCAGGAGAGTTCCAAATGTGTGTGGGTAGAATATATATCCCACGGGGGTAAAATTGAAAAAAGTTGAAAAAATTTTTTTTTTGGACTTAGTCATTTTTTCCGGCGTTTATCAGACTTTCAGATAGGGCAAATGTCAGTGAGCGTTCCGATTTCAGTTCCAGAGCGATTCGCCCAATGAGTCCTTGATATTTAGTCGTTTTCAGCCAATTTTCTGGATTTTTGAAAAATTCACTTTTTTGTGAAAATATCATCTAAATGAGGGAATAATATGTGTGAGGGTACCCCAGGAGAGTTCCAAATGTGTGTGGGTAAAATATATATCCCACGGGGGTAAAATTGAAAAAAGTTGAAAAAAATTATTTTTTGGACTTAGCCATTGTTCCGGCGTTTATCAGACTTTCAGATAGGGCAAATGTCAGTGAGCATTCCGATTTCAGTTCCAGAGCGATTCGCCCAATGAGTGCTTGATATTTAGTCATTTTCAGCCAATTTTCTGGATTTTTGAAAAATTCACTTTTTTGTGAAAATATCCACTAAATGAGGGAATAATATGTGTGAGGGTACCCCAGGAGAGTTCCAAATGTGTGTGGGTAGAATATATATCCCACGGGGGTAAAATTGAAAAAAGTTTAAAAAAAATTTTTTTTGGACTTAGTCATTTTTCCGGCGTTTCACAGACTTTCAGATAGGGCAAATTTCAGTGAGCGTTCCGATTTCAGTTCCAGAGCGATTCGCCCAATGAGTCCTTGATATTTAGTCATTTTCAGCCAATTTTCTGGATTTTTGAAAAATTCACTTTTTTGCGAAAATATCCACTAAATGAGGGAATAATATGTGTGAGGGTAGCCCAGGAGAGTTCCAAATGTGTGTGGGTAGAATATATATCCCACGGGGGTAAAATTGAAAAAAGTTGAAAAAATTTTTTTTTTGGACTTAGTCATTTTTTTTGGCGTTTATCAGACTTTCAGATAGGGCAAATGTCAGTGAGCATTCCGATTTCAGTTCCAGAGCGATTCGCCCAATAAGTCCTTGCTATTTAGTCATTTTCAGCCAATTTTCTGGATTTTTGAAAAATTCACTTTTTTTGTGAAAATATCCACTAAATGAGGGAATAATATGTGTGAGGGTAGCCCAGGAGAGTTCCAAATGTGTGTGAGTAGAATATATATCCCACGGGGGTAAAATTGAAAAAAGTTGAAAAAAATTTTTTTTTGCACTTAGCCATTTTTCCGGCGTTTAACAGACTTTCAGATAGGGCAAATGTCAGTGAGCGTTCCGATTTCAGTTCCAGAGCGATTCGCCCAATGAGTCCTTGATATTTAGTCGTTTTCAGCCAATATTTTGGATTTTTGAAAAATTCACTTTTTTGTGAAAATATCCACTAAATGAGGGAATAATATGTGTGAGGGTACCCCAGGAGAGTTCCAAATGTGTGTGGGTAAAATATATATCCCACGGGGGTAAAATTGAAAAAAGTTGAAAAAAATTATTTTTTGGACTTAGCCATTGTTCCGGCGTTTATCAGACTTTCAGATAGGGCAAATGTCAGTGAGCATTCCGATTTCAGTTCCAGAGCGATTCGCCCAATAAGTCCTTGCTATTTAGTCATTTTCAGCCAATTTTCTGGATTTTTGAAAAATTCACTTTTTTTGTGAAAATATCCACTAAATGAGGGAATAATATGTGTGAGGGTAGCCCAGGAGAGTTCCAAATGTGTGTGAGTAGAATATATATCCCACGGGGGTAAAATTGAAAAAAGTTGAAAAAAATTTTTTTTTGCACTTAGCCATTTTTCCGGCGTTTAACAGACTTTCAGATAGGGCAAATGTCAGTGAGCGTTCCGATTTCAGTTCCAGAGCGATTCGCCCAATGAGTCCTTGATATTTAGTCGTTTTCAGCCAATATTCTGGATTTTTGAAAATTTCAGTTTTTTGTGAAAATATCCACTAAATGAGGGAATAATATGTGTGAGGGTAGCCCAGGAGAGTTCCAAATGTGTGTGGGTAGAATATATATCCTACGGGGGTAAAATTGAAAAAAGTTGAAAAAAATTATTTTTTGGACTTAGCCATTTTTCCGGCGTTTATCAGACTTTCAGATAGGGCAAATGTCAGTGAGCGTTCCGATTTCAGTTCCAGAGCGATTCGCCCAATGAGTCCTTGATATTTAGTCGTTTTCAGCCAATATTTTGGATTTTTGAAAAATTCACTTTTTTGTGAAAATATCCACTAAATGAGGGAATAATATGTGTGAGGGTACCCCAGGAGAGTTCCAAATGTGTGTGGGTAAAATATATATCCCCCGGGGGTAAAATTTAAAATAGTTGAAAAATTTTTTTTTTTCACTTAGCCATTTTTCCGGCGTTTATCAGACTTTCAGATAGGGCAAATGTCAGTGAGCATTCCGATTTCAGTTCCAGAGCGATTCGCCCAATGAGTCCTTGATATTTAGTCATTTTCAGCCAATTTTCTGGATTTTTGAAAAATTCACTTTTTTGTGAAAATATCCACTAAATGAGGGAATAATATGTGTGAGAGTACCCCAGGAGAGTTCCAAATGTGTGTGGATAGAATATATATCCCACGGGGGTAAAATTGAAAAAAGTTTAAAAAAAATTTTTTTTGGACTTAGTCATTTTTCCGGCGTTTCACAGACTTTCAGATAGGGCAAACGTCAGTGAGCGTTCCGATTTCAGTTCCAGAGCGATTCGCCCAATGAGTCCTTGATATTTAGTCATTTTCAGCCAATTTTCTGGATTTTTGAAAAATTCACTTTTTTGTGAAAATATCCACTAAATGAGGGAATAATATGTGTGAGGGTACCCCAGGAGAGTTCCAAATGTGTGTGGGTAAAATACATATCCCACGGGGGTAAAATTCAAAACAGTTGAAAAAAATTATTTTTTGGACTTAGCCATTGTTCCGGCGTTTATCAGACTTTCAGATAGGGCAAATGTCAGTGAGCGTTCCGATTTCAGTTCCAGAGCGATTCGCCCAATGAGTCCTTGATATTTAGTCATTTTCAGCCAAATTTCTGGATTTTTGAAAAATTCACTTTTTTGCGAAAATATCCACTAAATGAGGGAATAATATGTGTGAGGGTAGCCCAGGAGAGTTCCAAATGTGTGTGGGTAGAATATATATCCCACGGGGGTAAAATTGAAAAAAGTTGAAAAAATTTTTTTTTTGGACTTAGTCATTTTTTCCGGCGTTTATCAGACTTTCAGATAGGGCAAATGTCAGTGAGCGTTCCGATTTCAGTTCCAGAGCGATTCGCCCAATGAGTCCTTGATATTTAGTCGTTTTCAGCCAATTTTCTGGATTTTTGAAAAATTCACTTTTTTGTGAAAATATCATCTAAATGAGGGAATAATATGTGTGAGGGTACCCCAGGAGAGTTCCAAATGTGTGTGGGTAAAATATATATCCCACGGGGGTAAAATTGAAAAAAGTTGAAAAAAATTATTTTTTGGACTTAGCCATTGTTCCGGCGTTTATCAGACTTTCAGATAGGGCAAATGTCAGTGAGCATTCCGATTTCAGTTCCAGAGCGATTCGCCCAATGAGTCCTTGATATTTAGTCATTTTCAGCCAATTTTCTGGATTTTTGAAAAATTCACTTTTTTGTGAAAATATCCACTAAATGAGGGAATAATATGTGTGAGGGTACCCCAGGAGAGTTCCAAATGTGTGTGGGTAGAATATATATCCCACGGGGGTAAAATTGAAAAAAGTTTAAAAAAAATTTTTTTTGGACTTAGTCATTTTTCCGGCGTTTCACAGACTTTCAGATAGGGCAAATGTCAGTGAGCGTTCCGATTTCAGTTCCAGAGCGATTCGCCCAATGAGTCCTTGATATTTAGTCATTTTCAGCCAATTTTCTGGATTTTTGAAAAATTCACTTTTTTGCGAAAATATCCACTAAATGAGGGAATAATATGTGTGAGGGTAGCCCAGGAGAGTTCCAAATGTGTGTGGGTAGAATATATATCCCACGGGGGTAAAATTGAAAAAAGTTGAAAAAATTTTTTTTTTGGACTTAGTCATTTTTTTCGGCGTTTATCAGACTTTCAGATAGGGCAAATGTCAGTGAGCGTTCCGATTTCAGTTCCAGAGCGATTCGCCCAATAAGTCCTTGCTATTTAGTCATTTTCAGCCAATTTTCTGGATTTTTGAAAAATTCACTTTTTTTGTGAAAATATCCACTAAATGAGGGAATAATATGTGTGAGGGTAGCCCAGGAGAGTTCCAAATGTGTGTGAGTAGAATATATATCCCACGGGGGTAAAATTGAAAAAAGTTGAAAAAAATTTTTTTTTGCAGTTAGCCATTTTTCCGGCGTTTAACAGACTTTCAGATAGGGCAAATGTCAGTGAGCGTTCCGATTTCAGTTCCAGAGCGATTCGCCCAATGAGTCCTTTATATTTAGTCGTTTTCAGCCAATATTTTGGATTTTTGAAAAATTCACTTTTTTGTGAAAATATCCACTAAATGAGGGAATAATATGTGTGAGGGTACCCCAGGAGAGTTCCAAATGTGTGTGGGCAGAATATATATCCCACGGGGGTAAAATTGAAAAAAGTTGAAAAATATTTTTTTTTGTACTTAGTCATTTTTCCGGCGTTTATCAGACTTTCAGATAGGGCAAATGGCAGTGAGTGTTCCGATTTCAGTTACAGAGCGATTCGCCCAATGAGTCCTTGATATTTAGTCATTTTCAGCCAATTTTCTGGATTTTTGAAAAATTCACTTTTTTGTGAAAATATCCACAAAATGAGGGAATAATATGTGTGAGGGTACCCCAGAAGAGTTCCAAATGTGTGTGGGTAGAATATATATCCCACGGGGGTAAAATTGAAAAAAGTTGAAAAAAAATTCTTTTTGGGACTTAGTCATTTTTCCGGCGTTAATCAGACTTTCAGATAGGGCAAATGTCAGTGAGCGTTCCGATTTCAGTTCCAGAGCGATTCGCCCAATGAGTCCTTGATATTTAGTCATTTCCAGCCAATTTTCTGGATTTTTGAAAAATTCACTTTTTTGTGAAAATATCCACTAAATGAGGGAATAATATGTGTGAGGGTACCCCAGGAGAGTTCCAAATGTGTGTGGGTAGAATATATATCCCACGGGGGTAAAATTGAAAAAAGTTGAAAAAAAATTTTTTTTGGGACTTAGTCATTTTTCCGGCGTTTATCAGACTTTCAGATAGGGCAAATGTCAGTGAGCGTTCCGATTTCAGTTCCAGAGCGATTCGCCCAATGAGTCCTTGATATTTAGTCATTTCCAGCCAATTTTCTGGATTTTTGAAAAATTCACTTTTTTGTGAAAATATCCACTAAATGAGGGAATAATATGTGTGAGGGTACCCCAGGAGAGTTCCAAATGTGTGTGGGTAAAATATATATCCCACGGGGGTAAAATTGAAAAAAGTTGAAAAAAATTATTTTTTGGACTTAGCCATTGTTCCGGCGTTTATCAGACTTTCAGATAGGGCAAATGTCAGTGAGCATTCCGATTTCAGTTCCAGAGCGATTCGCCCAATGAGTCCTTGATATTTAGTCATTTTCAGCCAATTTTCTGGATTTTTGAAAAATTCACTTTTTTGTGAAAATATCCACTAAATGAGGGAACAATATGTGTGAGAGTAGCCCAGGAGAGTTCCAAATGTGTGTGAGTAGAATATATATCCCCCGGGGGTAAAATTTAAAATAGTTGAAAAAAATTTTTTTTTGCACTTAGCCATTTTTCCGGCGTTTATCAGACTTTCAGATAGGGCAAATGTCAGTGAGCATTCCGATTTCAGTTCCAGAGCGATTCGCCCAATGAGTCCTTGATATTTAGAAATTTTCAGCCAATTTTCTGGATTTTTGAAAAATTAACTTTTTTGTGAAAATATCCACTAAATGAGGGAATAATATGTGTGAGGGTACCCCAGAAGAGTTCCAAATGTGTGTGGGTAGAATATATATCCCACGGGGGTAAAATTGAAAAAAGTTGAAAAAAAATTTTTTTTGGGACTTAGTCATTTTTCCGGCGTTTATCAGACTTTCAGATAGGGCAAATGTCAGTGAGCGTTCCGATTTCAGTTCCAGAGCGATTCGCCCAATGAGTCCTTGATATTTAGTCATTTTCAGCCAATTTTCTGGATTTTTGAAAAATTCACTTTTTTGTGAAAATATCCACTAAATGAGGGAATAATATGTGTGAGGGTACCCCAGGAGAGTTCCAAATGTGTGTGGGTAAAATACATATCCCACGGGGGTAAAATTGAAAAAAGTTGAAAAAAATTATTTTTTGGACTTAGCCATTGTTCCGGCGTTTATCAGACTTTCAGATAGGGCAAATGTCAGTGAGCGTTCCGATTTCAGTTCCAGAGCGATTCGCCCAATGAGTCCTTGATATTTAGTCATTTTCAGCCAAATTTCTGGATTTTTGAAAAATTCACTTTTTTGCGAAAATATCCACTAAATGAGGGAATAATATGTGTGAGGGTAGCCCAGGAGAGTTCCAAATGTGTGTGGGTAGAATATATATCCCACGGGGGTAAAATTGAAAAAAGTTGAAAAAATTTTTTTTTTGGACTTAGTCATTTTTTCCGGCGTTTATCAGACTTTCAGATAGGGCAAATGTCAGTGAGCGTTCCGATTTCAGTTCCAGAGCGATTCGCCCAATGAGTCCTTGATATTTAGTCGTTTTCAGCCAATTTTCTGGATTTTTGAAAAATTCACTTTTTTTGTGAAAATATCATCTAAATGAGGGAATAATATGTGTGAGGGTACCCCAGGAGAGTTCCAAATGTGTGTGGGTAAAATATATATCCCACGGGGGTAAAATTGAAAAAAGTTGAAAAAAATTTTTTTTGGACTTAGTCATTTTTCCGGCGTTTCACAGACTTTCAGATAGGGCAAATGTCAGTGAGCGTTCCGATTTCAGTTCCAGAGCGATTCGCCCAATGAGTCCTTGATATTTAGTCATTTTCAGCCAATTTTCTGGATTTTTGAAAAATTCACTTTTTTGCGAAAATATCCACTAAATGAGGGAATAATATGTGTGAGGGTAGCCCAGGAGAGTTCCAAATGTGTGTGGGTAGAATATATATCCCACGGGGGTAAAATTGAAAAAAGTTGAAAACATTTTTTTTTTGGACTTAGTCATTTTTTTCGGCGTTTATCAGACTTTCAGATAGGGCAAATGTCAGTGAGCGTTCCGATTTCAGTTCCAGAGCGATTCGCCCAATAAGTCCTTGCTATTTAGTCATTTTCAGCCAATTTTCTGGATTTTTGAAAAATTCACTTTTTTTGTGAAAATATCCACTAAATGAGGGAATAATATGTGTGAGGGTAGCCCAGGAGAGTTCCAAATGTGTGTGAGTAGAATATATATCCCACGGGGGTAAAATTGAAAAAAGTTGAAAAAAATTTTTTTTTTGCAGTTAGCCATTTTTCCGGCGTTTAACAGACTTTCAGATAGGGCAAATGTCAGTGAGCGTTCCGATTTCAGTTCCAGAGCGATTCGCCCAATGAGTCCTTTATATTTAGTCGTTTTCAGCCAATATTTTGGATTTTTGAAAAATTCACTTTTTTGAGAAAATATCCACTAAATGAGGGAATAATATGTGTGAGGGTACCCCAGGAGAGTTCCAAATGTGTGTGGGCAGAATATATATCCCACGGGGGTAAAATTGAAAAAAGTTGAAAAATATTTTTTTTTGTACTTAGTCATTTTTCCGGCGTTTATCAGACTTTCAGATAGGGCAAATGGCAGTGAGCGTTCCGATTTCAGTTACAGAGCGATTCGCCCAATGAGTCCTTGATATTTAGTCGTTTTCAGCCAATATTTTGGATTTTTGAAAATTTCACTTTTTTGTGAAAATATCCACAAAATGAGGGAATAATATGTGTGAGGGTACCCCAGAAGAGTTCCAAATGTGTGTGGGTAGAATATATATCCCACGGGGGTAAAATTGAAAAAAGTTGAAAAAAAATTCTTTTTGGGACTTAGTCATTTTTCCGGCGTTAATCAGACTTTCAGATAGGGCAAATGTCAGTGAGCGTTCCGATTTCAGTTCCAGAGCGATTCGCCCAATGAGTCCTTGATATTTAGTCATTTCCAGCCAATTTTCTGGATTTTTGAAAAATTCACTTTTTTGTGAAAATATCCACTAAATGAGGGAATAATATGTGTGAGGGTACCCCAGGAGAGTTCCAAATGTGTGTGGGTAAAATATATATCCCACGGGGGTAAAATTGAAAAAAGTTGAAAAAAATTATTTTTTGGACTTAGCCATTGTTCCGGCGTTTATCAGACTTTCAGATAGGGCAAATGTCAGTGAGCATTCCGATTTCAGTTCCAGAGCGATTCGCCCAATGAGTCCTTGATATTTAGTCATTTTCAGCCAATTTTCTGGATTTTTGAAAAATTCACTTTTTTGTGAAAATATCCACTAAATGAGGGAATAATATGTGTGAGGGTACCCCAGGAGAGTTCCAAATGTGTGTGGGTAGAATATATATCCCACGGGGGTAAAATTGAAAAAAGTTTAAAAAAAATTTTTTTTGGACTTAGTCATTTTTCCGGCGTTTCACAGACTTTCAGATAGGGCAAATGTCAGTGAGCGTTCCGATTTCAGTTCCAGAGCGATTCGCCCAATGAGTCCTTGATATTTAGTCATTTTCAGCCAATTTTCTGGATTTTGGAAAAATTCACTTTTTTGCGAAAATATCCACTAAATGAGGGAATAATATGTGTGAGGGTAGCCCAGGAGAGTTCCAAATGTGTGTGGGTAGAATATATATCCCACGGGGGTAAAATTGAAAAAAGTTGAAAAAATTTTTTTTTTGGACTTAGTCATTTTTTTCGGCGTTTATCAGACTTTCAGATAGGGCAAATGTCAGTGAGCGTTCCGATTTCAGTTCCAGAGCGATTCGCCCAATGAGTCCTTGATATTTAGTCGTTTTCAGCCAATATTTTGGATTTTTGAAAAATTCACTTTTTTGTGAAAATATCCACTAAATGAGGGAATAATATGTGTGAGGGTACCCCAGGAGAGTTCCAAATGTGTGTGGGCAGAATATATATCCCACGGGGGTAAAATTGAAAAAAGTTGAAAAATATTTTTTTTTGGACTTAGTCATTTTTCCGGCGTTTATCAGACTTTCAGATAAGGCAAATGGCAGTGAGCGTTCCGATTTCAGTTACAGAGCGATTCGCCCAATGAGTCCTTGATATTTAGTCATTTTCAGCCAATTTTCTGGATTTTTGAAAAATTCACTTTTTTGTGAAAATATCCACTAAATGAGGGAATAATATGTGTGAGAGTAGCCCAGGAGAGTTCCAAATGTGTGTGAGTAGAATATATATCCCACGGGGGTAAAATTGAAAAAAGTTGAAAAATATTTTTTTTTGGACTTACTCATTTTTCCGGCGTTTATCAGACTTTCAGATAGGGCAAATGTCAGTGAGCGTTCCGATTTCAGTTCCAGAGCGATTTGCCCAATGAGTCCTTGATATTTAGTCATTTCCAGCCAATTTTCTGGATTTTTGAAAAATTCACTTTTTTGTGAAAATATCCACTAAATGAGGGAATAATATGTGTGAGGGTACCCCAGGAGAGTTCCAAATGTGTGTGGGTAAAATATATATCCCCCGGGGGTAAAATTTAAAATAGTTGAAAAAAATTTTTTTTTGCACTTAGCCATTTTTCCGGCGTTTATCAGACTTTCAGATAGGGCAAATGTCAGTGAGAATTCCGATTTCAGTTCCAGAGCGATTCGCCCAATGAGTCCTTGATATTTAGTAATTTTCAGCCAATTTTCTGGATTTTTGAAAAATTAACTTTTTTGTGAAAATATCCACTAAATGAGGGAATAATATGTGTGAGGGTAGCCCAGGAGAGTTCCAAATGTGTGTGGGTAGAATATATATCCCACGGGGGTAAAACTGAAAAAAGTTGAAAAATACTTTTTTTTTGGACTTAGTCATTTTTCCGGCGTTTATCAGACTTTCAGATAGGGCAAATGTCAGTGAGCGTTCCGATTTCAGTTCCAGAGCGATTCGCCCAATGATTCCTTGATATTTAGTCGTTTTCAGCCAATATTTTGGATTTTTGAAAATTTCACTTTTTTGTGAAAATATCCACTAAATGAGGGAATAATATGTGTGAGGGTACCCCAGAAGAGTTCCAAATGTGTGTGGGTAGAATATATATCCCACGGGGGTAAAATTGAAAAAAGTTGAAAAAAAATTTTTTTTGGGACTTAGTCATTTTTCCGGCGTTTATCAGACTTTCAGATAGGGCAAATGTCAGTGAGCGTTCCGATTTCAGTTCCAGAGCGATTCACCCAATGAGTCCTTGATATTTAGTCGTTTCCAGCCAATTTTCTGGATTTTTGAAAAATTCACTTTTTTGTGAAAATATCCACTAAATGAGGGAATAATATGTGTGAGGGTACCCCAGGAGAGTTCCAAATGTGTGTGGGTAAAATATATATCCCACGGGGGTAAAACTGAAAAAAGTTGAAACATTTTTTTTTTTTGGACTTAGTCATTTTTCCGGCGTTTATCAGACTTTCAGATTGGGCAAATGTCAGTGAGCGTTCCGATTTCAGTTCCAGAGCGATTCGCCCAATGAGTCCATGATATGTAGTCGTTTTCAGCCAATATTTTGGATTTCTGAAAATTTCACTTTTTTGTGAAAATATCCACTAAATGAGGGAATAATATGTGTGAGGGTACCCCAGGAGAGTTCCAAATGTGTGTGAGTAGAACATATATCCCACGGGGGTAAAATTGAAAAAAGTTTAAAAAAATTTTTTTTTGGACTTAGTAATTTTTCCGGCGTTTATCAGACTTTCAGAAAGGCCAAATGTCAGTGAGCGTTCCGATTTCAGTTCCAGAGCGATTCGCCCAATGAGTCCTTGATATTTAGTCATTTTCAGCCAATTTTCTGGATTTTTGAAAAATTCACTTTTTTGTGAAAATATCCACTAAATGAGGGAATAATATGTGTGAGGGTACCCCAGGAGAGTTCCAAATGTGTGTGAGTAGAATATATATCCCACGGTGGTAAAATTGAAAAAAGTTGAAAAAAATTTTTTTTTGGACTTATTCATTTTTCCGGCGTTTAACAGACTTTCAGATAGGGCAAATGTCAGTGAGCGTTCCGATTTCAGTTCCAGAGCGATTCGCCCAATGAGTCCTTGATATTTAGTCGTTTTCAGCCAATATTTTGGATTTTTGAAAATTTCACTTTTTTGTGAAAATATCCACTAAATGAGGGAATAATATGTGTGAGGGTACCCCAGAAGAGTTCCAAATGTGTGTGGGTAGAATATATATCCCACGGGGGTAAAATTGAAAAAAGTTGAAAAAAAATTTTTTTTGGGACTTAGTCATTTTTCCGGCGTTTATCAGACTTTCAGATAGGGCAAATGTCAGTGAGCGTTCCGATTTCAGTTCCAGAGCGATTCACCCAATGAGTCCTTGATATTTAGTCGTTTCCAGCCAATTTTCTGGATTTTTGAAAAATTCACTTTTTTGTGAAAATATCCACTAAATGAGGGAATAATATGTGTGAGGGTACCCCAGGAGAGTTCCAAATGTGTGTGGGTAAAATATATATCCCCCGGGGGTAAAATTTAAAAAAGTTGAAAAAAAATTTTTTTTTGCACTTAGCCATTTTTCCGGCGTTTATCAGACTTTCAGATAGGGCAAATGTTAGTGAGCGTTCCGATTTCAGTTCCAGAGCGATTCGCCCAATGAGTCCTTGATATTTAGTAATTTTCAGCCAATTTTCTGGATTTTTGAAAATTTCACTTTTTTGTGAAAATATCCACTAAATGAGGGAATAATATGTGTGAGGGTACCCCAGGAGAGTTCCAAATGTGTGTGGGTAGAATATATATCCCACGGGGGTAAAATTGAAAAAAGTTTAAAACAAATTTTTTTTGGACTTAGTCATTTTTCCGGCGTTTATCAGACTTTCAGATAGGGCAAATGTCAGTGAGCGTTCCGATTTCAGTTCCAGAGCGATTCGCCCAATGAGTCCTTGATATTTAGTCATTATCAGCCAATTTTCTGGATTTTTGAAAAATTCACTTTTTTGTGAAAATATCCACTAAATGAGGGAATAATATGTGTGAGGGTAGCCCAGGAGAGTTCCAAATGTGTGTGGGAAGAATATATATCCCACAGGGGTAAAATTGAAAAAAGTTCAAATAATTTTTTTTTGGACTTAGTCATTTTTCCGGCGTTTCTCAGACTTTCAGATAGGGCAAATGTCAGTGAGCGTTCCGATTTCAGTTCCAGAGCGATTCACCCAATGAGTCCTTGATATTTAGTCGTTTTCAGCGAATATTTTGGATTTTTGAAAATTTCACTTTTTTGTGAAAATATCCACTAAATGAGGGAATAATATGTGTGAGGGTACCCCAGGAGAGTTCCAAATGTGTGTGGGTAAAATATATATCCCCCGGGGGTAAAATTTAAAAAAGTTGAAAAAAAATTTTTTTTTGCACTTAGCCATTTTTCCGGCGTTTATCAGACTTTCAGATAGGGCAAATGTTAGTGAGCATTCCGATTTCAGTTCCAGAGCAATTCGCCCAATGAGTCCTTGATATTTAGTAATTTTCAGCCAATTTTCTGGATTTTTGAAAAATTAACTTTTTTGTGAAAATATCCACTAAATGAGGGAATAATATGTGTGAGGGTAGCCCAGGAGACTTCCAAATGTGTGTGGGTAGAATATATATCCCACGGGGGTAAAACTGAAAAAAGTTGAAAAATACTTTTTTTTTGGACTTAGTCATTTTTCCGGCGTTTATCAGACTTTCAGATAGGGCAAATGTCAGTGAGCGTTCCGATTTCAGTTCCAGAGCGATTCGCCCAATGAGTCCTTGATATTTAGTCGTTTTCAGCGAATATTTTGGATTTTTGAAAATTTCACTTTTTTGTGAAAATATCCACTGAATGAGGGAATAATATGTGTGAGGGTAGCCCAGGAGAGTTCCAAATGTGTGTGGGAAGAATATATATCCCACGGTGGTAAAATTGAAAAAAGTTGAAAAAAATTTTTTTTTGGACTTAGTCATTTTTCCGGCGTTTAACAGACTTTCAGATAGGGCAAATGTCAGTGAGCGTTCCGATTTCAGTTCCAGAGCGATTCGCCCAATGAGTCCTTGATATTTAGTCATTTTCAGCAAATTTTCTGGATTTTTGAAAAATTCACTTTTTGGTGAAAATATCCACTAAATGAGGGAATAATATGTGTGAGGGTACCCCAGGAGAGTTCCAAATGTGTGTGGGTAGAATATATATCCCACGGGGGTAAAATTGAAAAAAGTTTTAAAAAAATTTTTTTTGGACTTAGTCATTTTTCCGGCGTTTATCAGACTTTCAGATAGGGAAAATGTCAGTGAGCGTTCCGATTTCAGTTCCAGAGCGATTCGCCCAATGAATCCTTGATATTTAGTCGTTTTCAGCGGATATTTTGGATTTTTGAAAATTTCACTTTTTTGTGAAAATATCCACTAAATGAGGGAATAATATGTGTGAGGGTACCCCAGGAGAGTTCCAAATGTGTGTGAGTAGAATATATATCCCACGGTGGTAAAATTGAAAAAAGTTGAAAAAAATTTTTTTTTGGACTTAGTCATTTTTCCGGCGTTTATCAGACTTTCAGATAGGGCAAATGTCAGTGAGCGTTCCGATTTCAGTTCCAGAGCGATTCACCCAATGAGTCGTTGATATTTAGTCGTTTTCAGCCAATTTTCTGGATTTTTGAAAAATTCACTTTTTTGTGAAAATATCCACTAAATGAGGGAATAATATGTGTGAGGGTACCCCAGGAGAGTTCCAAATGTGTGTGGGTAAAATATATATCCCCCGGGGGTAAAATTTAAAAAAGTTGAAAAAAAATTTTTTTTTGCACTTAGCCATTTTTCCGGCGTTTATCAGACTTTCAGATAGGGCAAATGTTAGTGAGCGTTCCGATTTCAGTTCCAGAGCGATTCGCCCAATGAGTCCTTGATATTTAGTAATTTTCAGCCAATTTTCTGGATTTTTGAAAAATTAACTTTTTTGTGAAAATATCCACTAAATGAGGGAATAATATGTGTGAGGGTAGCCCAGGAGAGTTCCAAATGTGTGTGGGTAGAATATATATCCCACGCGGTAAAACTGAAAAAAGTTGAAAAATACTTTTTTTTTGGACTTAGTCATTTTTCCGGCGTTTATCAGACTTTCAGATAGGGCAAATGTCAGTGAGCGTCCCGATTTCAGTTCCAGAGCGATTCGCCCAATGAGTCCTTGAAATTTAGTCGTTTTCAGCGAATATTTTGGATTTTTGAAAATTTCACTTTTTTGTGAAAATATCCACTAAATGAGGGAATAATATGTGTGAGGGTACCCCAGGAGAGTTCCAAATGTGTGTGGGTAGAATATATATCCCACGGGGGTAAAATTGAAAAAAGTTTTAAAAAAATTTTTTTGGGACTTAGTCATTTTTCCGGCGTTTAATAGACTTTCAGATAGGGCAAATGTCAGTGAGCGTTCCGATTTCAGTTCCAGAGCGATTCGCCCAATGAGTCTTTGATATTTAGTCATTTTCAGCCAATTTTCTGGATTTTTGAAAAATTCACTTTTTTGTGAAAATATCCACTAAATGAGGGAATAATATGTGTGAGGGTAGCCCAGGAGAGTTCCAAATGTTTGTGGGAAGAATATATATCCCACAGGGGTAAAATTGAAAAAAGTTCAAATAATTATTTTTTGGACTTAGTCATTTTTCCGCCGTTTATCAGACTTTCAGATAGGGCAAATGTCAGTGAGCGTTCCGATTTCAGTTCCAGAGCGATTCGCCCAATGAGTCCTTGATATTTAGTCGTTTTCAGCCAATTTTCTGGATTTTTGAAAAATTCACTTTTTTGTGAAAATATCCACTAAATGAGGGAATAATATGTGTGAGGGTAGCCCAGGAGAGTTCCAAATGTGTGTGGGTAGAATATATATCCCACAGGGGTAAAATTGAAAAAAGTTCAAATAATTTTTTTTTTGGACTTAGTCATTTTTCCGGCGTTTATCAGACTTTCAGATAGGGCAAATGTCAGTGAGCGTTCCGATTTCAGTTCCAGAGCGATTCACCCAATGACTCGTTGATATTTAGTCGTTTTCAGCCAATTTTCTGGATTTTTGAAAAATTCACTTTTTTGTGAAAATATCCACTAAATGAGGGAATAATATGTGTGAGGGTACCCCAGGAGAGTTCCAAATGTGTGTGGGTAGAATATATATCCCACGGGGGTAAAATTGAAAAAAGTTGCAAAAAATTTTTTTTTGGACTTAGTCATTTTTCCGGCGTTTATCAGACTTTCAGATAGGGCAAATGTCAGTGAGCGTTCCGATTTCAGTTCCAGAGCGATTCGCCCAATGAGTCCTTGATATTTAGTCGTTTTCAGCGAATATTTTGGATTTTTGAAAACTTCACTTTTTTGTGAAAATATCCACTAAATGAGGGAATAATATGTGTGAGGGTACCCCAGGAGAGTTCCAAATGTGTGTGGGTAGAATATATATCCCACGGGGGTAAAATTGAAAAAAGTTTAAAAAAAATTTTTTTTGGACTTAGTCATTTTTCCGGCGTTTAACAGACTTTCAGATAGGGCAAATGTCAGTGAGCGTTCCGATTTCAGTTCCAGAGCGATTCGCCCAATGAGTCCTTGATATTTAGTCGTTTTCAGCCAATTTTCTGGATTTTTGAAAAATTCACTTTTTTGTGAAAATATCCACTAAATGAGGGAATAATATGTGTGAGGGTACCCCAGGAGAGTTCCAAATGTGTGTGGGTAAAATATATATCCCCCGTGGGTAAAATTTAAAAAAGTTGAAAAAAATTTTTTTTTGCACTTAGCCATTTTTCCGGCGTTTATCAGACTTTCAGATAAGGCAAATGTTAGTGAGCGTTCCGATTTCAGTTCCAGAGCGATTCGCCCAATGAGTCCTTGATATTTAGTAATTTTCAGCCAATTTTCTGGATTTTTGAAAAATTAACTTTTTTGTGAAAATATCCACTAAATGAGGGAATAATATGTGTGAGGGTAGCCCAGGAGAGTTCCAAATGTGTGTGGGTAGAATATATATCCCACGGGGGTAAAACAGAAAAAAGTTGAAAAATACTTTTTTTTTGGACTTAGTCATTTTTCCGGCGTTTATCAGACTTTCAGATAGGGCAAATGTCAGTGAGCGTTCCGATTTCAGTTCCAGAGCGATTCGCCCAATGTGTCCTTGATATTTAGTCATTTTCAGCCAATTTTCTGGATTTTTGAAAAATTCACTTTTTTTGTGAAAATATCCACTAAATGAGGGAATAATATGTGTGAGGGTAGCCCAGGAGAGTTCCAAATGTGTGTGGGTAGAATATATATCCCACAGGGGTAAAATTGAAAAAAGTTCAAATAATTTTTTTTTGGACTTTGTCATTTTTCCGGCGTTTATCAGACTTTCAGATAGGGCAAATGTCAGTGAGCATTCCGATTTCAGTTCCAGAGCGATTCGCCCAATGAGTCCTTGATATTTAGTCGTTTTCAGCGAATATTTTGGATTTTTGAAAATTTCACTTTTTTGTGAAAATATCCACTAAATGAGGGAATAATATGTGTGAGGGTACCCCAGGAGAGTTCCAAATGTGTGTGGGTAAAATATATATCCCACGGGGGTAAAATTGAAAAAAGTTGAAAAAAATTATTTTTTGGACTTAGCCATTGTTCCGGCGTTTATCAGACTTTCAGATAGGGCAAATGTCAGTGAGCGTTCCGATTTCAGTTTCAGAGTGATTCGCCCAATGAGTCCTTGATATTTAGTAATTTTCAGCCAATTTTCTGGATTTTTGAAAAATTCACTTTTTTGTGAAAATATCCACTAAATGAGGGAATAATATGTGTGAGGGTAGCCCAGGAGAGTTCCAAATGTGTGTGGGTAGAATATATATCCCACAGGGGTAAAATTGAAAAAAGTTCAAATAATTTTTTTTTGGACTTTGTCATTTTTCCGGCGTTTATCAGACTTTCAGATAGGGCAAATGTCAGTGAGCATTCCGATTTCAGTTCCAGAGCGATTCGCCCAATGAGTCCTTGATATTTAGTCGTTTTCAGCGAATATTTTGGATTTTTGAAAATTTCACTTTTTTGTGAAAATATCCACTAAATGAGGGAATAATATGTGTGAGGGTACCCCAGGAGAGTTCCAAATGTGTGTGGGTAAAATATATATCCCACGGGGGTAAAATTGAAAAAAGTTGAAAAAAATTATTTTTTGGACTTAGCCATTGTTCCGGCGTTTATCAGACTTTCAGATAGGGCAAATGTCAGTGAGCGTTCCGATTTCAGTTTCAGAGTGATTCGCCCAATGAGTCCTTGATATTTAGTAATTTTCAGCCAATTTTCTGGATTTTTGAAAAATTCACTTTTTTGTGAAAATATCCACTAAATGAGGGAATAATATGTGTGAGGGTAGCCCAGGAGAGTTCCAAATGTGTGTGGGTAGAATATATATCCCATAGGGGTAAAATTGAAAAAAGTTCAAATAATTTTTTTTTTTGGACTTAGTCATTTTTCCGGCGTTTATCAGACTTTCAGATAGGGCAAATGTCAGTGAGCATTCCGATTTCAGTTCCAGAGCTATTCGCCCAATGAGTCCTTGATATTTAGTCGTTTTCAGCCAATATTTTGGATTTTTGAAAATTTCACTTTTTTGTGAAAATATCCACTAAATGAGGGAATAATATGTGTGAGGGTAGCCCAGGAGAGTTCCAAATGTGTGTGGGTAGAATATATATCCCACAGGGGTAAAATTGAAAAAAGTTCAAATAATTTTTTTTTTGGACTTAGTCATTTTTCCGGCGTTTATCAGACTTTCAGATAGGGCAAATGTCAGTGAGCGTTCCGATTTCAGTTCCAGAGCGATTCACCCAATGAGTCGTTGATATTTAGTCGTTTTCAGCCAATTTTCTGGATTTTTGAAAAATTCACTTTTTTGTGAAAATATCCACTAAATGAGGGAATAATATGTGTGAGGGTACCCCAGGAGAGTTCCAAATGTGTGTGGGTAAAATATATATCCCCCGGGGGTAAAATTTAAAAAAGTTGAAAAAAAATTTTTTTTTGCACTTAGCCATTTTTCCGGCGTTTATCAGACTTTCAGATAGGGCAAATGTTAGTGAGCGTTCCGATTTCAGTTCCAGAGCGATTCGCCCAATGAGTCCTTGATATTTAGTAATTTTCAGCCAATTTTCTGGATTTTTGAAAAATTAACTTTTTTGTGAAAATATCCACTAAATGAGGGAATAATATGTGTGACGGTAGCCCAGGAGAGTTCCAAATGTGTGTGGGTAGAATATACATCCCACGGGGTAAAACTGAAAAAAGTTGAAAAATACTTTTTTTTTGTACTTAGTCATTTTTCCGGCGTTTATCAGACTTTCAGATAGGGCAAATGTCAGTGAGCGTTCCGATTTCAGTTCCAGAGCGATTCGCCCAATGAGTCCTTGATATTTAGTCGTTTTCAGCGAATATTTTGGATTTTTGAAAATTTCACTTTTTTGTGAAAATATCCACTAAATGAGGGAATAATATGTGTGAGGGTACCCCAGGAGAGTTCCAAATGTGTGTGGGTAGAATATATATCCCACGGGGGTAAAATTGAAAAAAGTTTTAAAAAAAATTTTTTTTGGACTTAGTCATTTTTCCGGCGTTTAACAGACTTTCAGATAGGGCAAATGTCAGTGAGCGTTCCGATTTCAGTTCCAGAGCGATTCGCCCAATGAGTCCTTGATATTTAGTCATTTTCAGCCAATTTTCTGGATTTTTGAAAAATTCACTTTTTTGTGAAAATATCCACTAAATGAGGGAATAATATGTGTGAGGGTACCCCAGGAGAGTTCCAAATGTGTGTGGGTAGAATATATATCCCACGGGGGTAAAATTGAAAAAAGTTTTAAAAAAAATTTTTTTTGGACTTAGTCATTTTTCCGGCGTTTAACAGACTTTCAGATAGGGCAAATGTCAGTGAGCATTCCGATTTCAGTTCCAGAGCGATTCGCCCAATGAGTCCTTGATATTTAGTCATTTTCAGCCAATTTTCTGGATTTTTGAAAAATTCACTTTTTTGTGAAAATATCCACTAAATGAGGGAATAATATGTGTGAGGGTAGCCCAGGAGAGTTCCAAATGTGTGTGGGTAAAATATATATCCCCCGGGGGTAAAATTTAAAAAAGTTGAAAAAAAATTTTTTTTTGCACTTAGCCATTTTTCCGGCGTTTATCAGACTTTCAGATAGGGCAAATGTTAGTGAGCGTTCCGATTTCAGTTCCAGAGCGATTCGCCCAATGAGTCCTTGATATTTAGTAATTTTCAGCCAATTTTCTGGATTTTTGAAAAATTCACTTTTTTGTGAAAATATCCACTAAATGAGGGAATAATATGTGTGAGGGTAGCCCAGGAGAGTTCCAAATGTGTGTGGGTAGAATATATATCCCACGGGGTAAAACTGAAAAAAGTTGAAAAATACTTTTTTTTTGGACTTAGTCATTTTTCCGGCGTTTATCAGACTTTCAGATAGGGCAAATGTCAGTGAGCGTTCCGATTTCAGTTCCAGAGCGATTCGCCCAATGAGTCCTTGATATTTAGTCGTTTTCAGCGAATATTTTGGATTTTTGAAAATTTCACTTTTTTGTGAAAATATCCACTAAATGAGGGAATAATATGTGTGAGGGTACCCCAGGAGAGTTCCAAATGTGTGTGGGTAGAATATATATCCCACGGGGGTAAAATTGAAAAAAGTTATAAAAAAAATTTTTTTTGGACTTAGTCATTTTTCCGGCGTTTAACATACTTTCAGATAGGGCAAATGTCAGTGAGCGTTCCGATTTCAGTTCCAGAGCGATTCGCCCAATGAGTCCTTGATATTTAGTAATTTTCAGCCAATTTTCTGGATTTTTGAAAAATTCACTTTTTTGTGAAAATATCCACTAAATGAGGGAATAATATGTGTGAGGGTAGCCCAGGAGAGTTCCAAATGTGTGTGGGAAGAATATATATCCCACAGGGGTAAAATTGAAAAAAGTTCAAATAATTTTTTTTTGGACTTAGTCATTTTTCCGGCGTTTATCAGACTTTCAGATAGGGCAAATGTCAGTGAGCGTTCCGATTTCAGTTCCAGAGCGATTCGCCCAATGAGTCCTTGATATTTAGTCATTTTCAGCCAATTTTCTGGATTTTTGAAAAATTCACTTTTTTGTGAAAATATCCACTAAATGAGGGAATAATATGTGTGAGGGTAGCCCAGGAGAGTTCCAAATGTGTGTGGGAAGAATATATATCCCACAGGGGTAAAATTGAAAAAAGTTCAAATAATTTTTTTTTGGACTTAGTCATTTTTCCGGCGTTTATCAGACTTTCAGATAGGGCAAATGTCAGTGAGCGTTCCGATTTCAGTTCCAGAGCGATTCGCCCAATGAGTCGTTGATATTTAGTCGTTTTCAGCCAATTTTCTGGATTTTTGAAAAATTCACTTTTTTGTGAAAATATCCACTAAATGAGGGAATAATATGTGTGAGGGTACCCCAGGAGAGTTCCAAATGTGTGTGGGTAGAATATATATCCCACGGGGGTAAAATTGAAAAAAGTTTTAAAAAAATTTTTTTTGGACTTAGTCATTTTTTCGGCGTTTAACAGACTTTCAGATAGGGCAAATGTCAGTGAGCGTTCCGATTTCAGTTCCAGAGCGATTCGCCCAATGAGTCCTTGATATTTAGTCATTTTCAGCCAATTTTCTGGATTTTTGAAAAATTCACTTTTTTGTGAAAATATCCACTAAATGAGGGAATAATATGTGTGAGGGTAGCCCAGGAGAGTTCCAAATGTGTGTGGGAAGAATATATATCCCACAGGGGTAAAATTGAAAAAAGTTCAAATAATTTTTTTTTGGACTTAGTCATTTTTCCGGCGTTTATCAGACTTTCAGATAGGGCAAATGTCAGTGAGCGTTCCGATTTCAGTTCCAGAGCGATTCGCCCAATGAGTCCTTGATATTTAGTCGTTTTCAGCCAATTTTCTGGATTTTTGAAAAATTCACTTTTTTGTGAAAATATCCACTAAATGAGGGAATAATATGTGTGAGGGTAGCCCAGGAGAGTTCCAAATGTGTGTGGGTAAAATATATATCCCCCGGGGGTAAAATTTAAAAAAGTTGAAAAAAATTTTTTTTTGCACTTAGCCATTTTTCCGGCGTTCATCAGACTTTCAGATAAGGCAAATGTTAGTGAGCGTTCCGATTTCAGTTCCAGAGCGATTCGCCCAATGAGTCCTTGATATTTAGTAATTTTCAGCCAATTTTCTGGATTTTTGAAAAATTAACTTTTTTGTGAAAATATCCACTAAATGAGGGAATAATATGTGTGAGGGTAGCCCAGGAGAGTTCCAAATGTGTGTGGGTAGAATATATATCCCACGGGGGTAAAACTGAAAAAAGTTGAAAAATACTTTTTTTTTGGACTTAGTCATTTTTCCGGCATTTATCAGACTTTCAGATAGGGCAAATGTCAGTGAGCGTTCCGATTTCAGTTCCAGAGCGATTCGCCCAATGAGTCCTTGATATTTAGTCATTTTCAGCCAATTTTCTGGATTTTTGAAAAATTCACTTTTTTGTGAAAATATCCACTAAATGAGGGAATAATATGTGTGAGGGTAGCCCAGGAGAGTTCCAAATGTGTGTGGGTAGAATATATATCCCACGGGGGTAAAACTGAAAAAAGTTGAAAAATACTTTTTTTTTTTACTTAGTCATTTTTCCTGCGTTTATCAGACTTTCAGATAGGGCAAATGTCAGTGAGCGTTCCGATTTCAGTTCCAGAGCGATTCGCCCAATGAGTCCTTGATATTTAGTCGTTTTCAGCCAATATTTTGGATTTTTGAAAATTTCACTTTTTTGTGAAAATATCCACTAAATGAGGGAATAATTTGTGTGAGGGTACCCCAGGAGAGTTCCAAATGTGTGTGGGTAAAATATAAATCCCCCGGGGGTAAAATTTAAAAAAGTTGAAAAAAAATTTTTTTTGCACTTAGCCATTTTTCCGGCGTTTATCAGACTTTCAGATAGGGCAAATGTTAGTGAGCGTTCCGATTTCAGTTCCAGAGCGTTTCGCCCAATGAGTCCTTGACATTTAGTCGTTTTCAGCCAATTTTCTGGATTTTTGAAAAATTCACTTTTTTTGTGAAAATATCCACTAAATGAGGGAATAATATGTGTGAGGGTACCCCAGGAGAGTTCCAAATGTGTGTGGGTAGAATATATATCCCACGGGGGTAAAATTGAAAAAAGTTGAAAAAAATTTTTTTTTTGGACTTAGTCATTTTTCCGCCGTTTATCAGACTTTCAGATAGGGCAAATGTCAGTGAGCGTTCCAATTTCAGTTCCAGAGTGATTCGCCCAATGAGTCCTTGATATTTAGTCGTTTTCAGCCAATTTTCTGGATTTTTGAAAAAATCACTTTTTTGTGAAAATATCCACTAAATGAGGGAATAATATGTGTGAGGGTACCCCAGGAGAGTTCCAAATGTGTGTGGGTAAAATATATATCCCACGGGGGTAAAATTGAAAAAAGTTGAAAAAAATTATTTTTTGGACTTAGCCATTGTTCCGGCGTTTATCAGACTTTCAGATAGGGCAAATGTCAGTGAGCGTTCCGATTTCAGTTTCAGAGTGATTCGCCCAATGAGTCCTTGATATTTAGTAATTTTCAGCCAATTTTCTGGATTTTTGAAAAATTCACTTTTTTGTGAAAATGTCCACTAAATGAGGGAATAATATGTGTGAGGGTAGCCCAGGAGAGTTCCAAATGTGTGTGGGTAGAATATATATCCCACAGGGGTAAAATTGAAAAAAGTTCAAATAATTTTTTTTTTGGACTTAGTTATTTTTCCGGCGTTTATCAGACTTTCAGATAGGGCAAATGTCAGTGAGCATTCCGATTTCAGTTCCAGAGCTATTCGCCCAATGAGTCCTTGATATTTAGTCGTTTTCAGCCAATATTTTGGATTTTTGAAAATTTCACTTTTTTGTGAAAATATCCACTAAATGAGGGAATAATATGTTTGAGGGTAGCCCAGGAGAGTTCCAAATGTGTGTGGGTAGAATATATATCCCACGGGGGTAAAATTGAAAAAAGTTGAAAAAATTTTTTTTTTGGACTTAGCCATTTTTCCGGCGTTTATCAGACTTTCAGATAGGGCAAATGTCAGTGAGCGTTCCGATTTCAGTTCCAGAGCGATTCGCCCAATGAGTCCTTGATATTTAGTCATTTTCAGCCAATTTTCTGGATTTTTGAAAAATTCACTTTTTTGTGAAAATATCCACTACATGAGGGAATAATATGTGTGAGGGTACCCCAGGAGAGTTCCAAATGTGTGTGGGTAAAATATATATCCCCCGGGGGTAAAATTTAAAAAAGTTGAAAAAAATTTTTTTTTGCACTTAGCCATTTTTCCGGCGTTTATCAGACTTTCAGATAGGGCAAATGTCAGTGAGCATTCCGATTTCAGTTCCAGAGCGATTCGCCCAATGAGTCCTTGATATTTAGTCGTTTTCAGCGAATATTTTGGATTTTTGAAAATTTCACTTTTTTGTGAAAATATCCACTAAATGAGGGAATAATATGTGTGAGGGTAGCCCAGGAGAGTTCGAAATGTGTGTGGGTAGAATATATATCCCAGGGGGGTAAAATTGAAAAAAGTTGAAAAAAATTATTTTTTGGACTTAGCCATTGTTCCGGCGTTTATCAGACTTTCAGAGAGGGCAAATGTCAGTGAGCGTTCCGATTTCAGTTTCAGAGTGATTCGCCCTATGAGTCCTTGATATTTAGTAATTTTCAGCCAATTTTCTGGATTTTTGAAAAATTCACTTTTTTGTGAAAATATCCACTAAATGAGGGAATAATATGTGTGAGGGTAGCCCAGGAGAGTTCCAAATGTGTGTGGGAAGAATATATATCCCACAGGGGTAAAATTGAAAAAAGTTCAAATAATTTTTTTTTGGACTTAGTCATTTTTCCGGCGTTTAACAGACTTTCAGATAGGGCAAATGTCAGTGAGCGTTCCGATTTCAGTTCCAGAGCGATTCGCCCAATGAGTCCTTGATATTTAGTCATTTTCAGCCAATTTTCTGGATTTTTTAAAAATTCACTTTTTTGTGAAAATATCCACTAAATGAGGGAATAATATGTGTGAGGGTAGCCCAGGAGAGTTCCAAATGTGTGTGGGTAGAATATATATCCCACAGGGGTAAAATTGAAAAAAGTTCAAATAATTTTTTTTTTGGACTTAGCCATTTTTCCGGCGTTTATCAGACTTTCAGATAGGGCAAATGTCAGTGAGCGTTCCGATTTCAGTTCCAGAGCGATTCACCCAATGAGTCGTTGATATTTAGTCGTTTTCAGCCAATTTTCTGGATTTTTGAAAAATTCACTATTTTGTGAAAATATCCACTAAATGAGGGAATAATATGTGTGAGGGTACCCCAGGAGAGTTCCAAATGTGTGTGGGTAAAATATATATCCCACGGGGGTAAAATTGAAAAAAGTTGAAAAAAATTATTTTTTGGACTTAGCCATTGTTCCGGCGTTTATCAGACTTTCAGATAGGGCAAATGTCAGTGAGCGTTCCGATTTCAGTTTCAGAGTGATTCGCCCAATGAGTCCTTGATATTTAGTAATTTTCAGCCAATTTTCTGGATTTTTGAAAAATTCACTTTTTTGTGAAAATATCCACTAAATGAGGGAATAATATGTGTGAGGGTACCCCAGGAGAGTTCCAAATGTGTGTGGGTAAAATATATATCCCCCGGGGGTAAAATTTAAAAAAGTTGAAAAAATATTTTTTTTTGCACTTAGCCATTTTTCCGGCGTTTTTCAGACTTTCAGATAGGGCAAATGTTAGTGAGCGTTCCGATTTCAGTTCCAGAGCGATTCGCCCAATGAGTCCTTGATATTTAGTAATTTTCATCCAATTTTCTGGATTTTTGAAAAATTCACTTTTTTGTGAAAATATCCACTAAATGAGGGAATAATATGTGTGAGGGTAGCCCAGGAGAGTTCCAAATGTGTGGGGGTAGAATATATATCCCACGGGGGTAAAACTGAAAAAAGTTGAAAAATACTTTTTTTTTTTACTTAGTCATTTTTCCTGCGTTTATCAGACTTTCAGATAGGGCAAATGTCAGTGAGCGTTCCGATTTCAGTTCCAGAGCGATTCGCCCAATGAGTCCTTGATATTTAGTCGTTTTCAGCCAATATTTTGGATTTTTGAAAATTTCACTTTTTTGTGAAAATATCCACTAAATGAGGGAATAATTTGTGTGAGGGTACCCCAGGAGAGTTCCAAATGTGTGTGGGTAAAATATAAATCCCCTGGGGGTAAAATTTAAAAAAGTTGAAAAAAATTTTTTTTTGCACTTAGCCATTTTTCCGGCGTTTATCAGACTTTCAGATAGGGCAAATGTTAGTGAGCATTTCGATTTCAGTTCCAGAGCGATTCGCCCAATGAGTCCTTGACATTTAGTCGTTTTCAGCCAATTTTCTGGATTTTTGAAAAAATCACTTTTTTGTGAAAATATCCACTAAATGAGGGAATATTATGTGTGAGGGTACCCCAGGAGAGTTCCAAATGTGTGTGGGTAAAATATATATCCCACGGGGGTAAAATTGAAAAAAGTTGAAAAAAATTATTTTTTGGACTTAGCCATTGTTCCGGCGTTTATCAGACTTTCAGATAGGGCAAATGTCAGTGAGCGTTCCGATTTCAGTTTCAGAGCGATTCGCCCAATGAGTCCTTGATATTTAGTAATTTTCAGCCAATTTTCTGGATTTTTGAAAAATTCACTTTTTTGTGAAAATGTCCACTAAATGAGGGAATAATATGTGTGAGGGTAGCCCAGGAGAGTTCCAAATGTGTGTGGGTAGAATATATATCCCACAGGGGTAAAATTGAAAAAAGTTCAAATAATTTTTTTTTTGGACTTAGTTATTTTTCCGGCGTTTATCAGACTTTCAGATAGGGCAAATGTCAGTGAGCATTCCGATTTCAGTTCCAGAGCTATTCGCCCAATGAGTCCTTGATATTTAGTCGTTTTCAGCCAATATTTTGGATTTTTGAAAATTTCACATTTTTGTGAAAATATCCACTAAATGAGGGAATAATATGTTTGAGGGTAGCCCAGGAGAGTTCCAAATGTGTGTGGGTAGAATATATATCCCACGGGGGTAAAATTGAAAAAAGTTGAAAAAATTTTTTTTTTGGACTTAGCCATTTTTCCGGCGTTTATCAGACTTTCAGATAGGGCAAATGTCAGTGAGCGTTCCGATTTCAGTTCCAGAGCGAGTCGCCCAATGAGTCCTTGATATTTAGTCGTTTTCAGCCAATATTTTGGATTTTTGAAAATTTCACTTTTTTGTGAAAATATCCACTAAATGAGGGAATAATATGTGTGAGGGTACCCCAGGAGAGTTCCAAATGTGTGTGGGTAGAATATATATCCCACAGGGGTAAAATTGAAAAAAGTTCAAATAATTTTTTTTTTGGACTTAGTCATTTTTCCGGCGTTTATCAGACTTTCAGATAGGGCAAATGTTAGTGAGCGTTCCGATTTCAGTTCCAGAGCGATTCGCCCAATGAGTCCTTGATATTTAGTAATTTTCAGCCAATTTTCTGGATTTTTGGAAAATTAACTTTTTTGTGAAAATATCCGCTAAATGAGGGAATAATATGTGTGAGGGTACCCCAGAAGAGTTCCAAATATGTGTGGGTAGAATATATATCCCACGGGGTAAAATTGAAAAAAGTTGAAAAAAATTTTTTTTTGGACTTAGTCATTTTTCCGCCGTTTATCAGACTTTCAGATAGGGCAAATGTCAGTGAGCGTTCCGATTTCAGTTCCAGAGTGATTCGCCCAATGAGTCCTTGATATTTAGTCGTTTTCAGCCAATTTTCTGGATTTTTGAAAAAATCACTTTTTTGTGAAAATATCCACTAAATGAGGGAATAATATGTGTGAGGGTACCCCAGGAGAGTTCCAAATGTGTGTGGGTAAAATATATATCCCACGGGGGTAAAACTGAAAAAAGTTGAAAAAAATTATTTTTTGGACTTAGCCATTGTTCCGGCGTTTATCAGACTTTCAGATAGGGCAAATGTCAGTGAGCGTTCCGATTTCAGTTTCAGAGTGATTCGCCCAATGAGTCCTTGATATTTAGTAATTTTCAGCCAATTTTCTGGATTTTTGAAAAATTCACTTTTTTGTGAAAATATCCACTAAATGAGGGAATAATATGTGTGAGGTTAGCCCAGGAGAGTTCCAAATGTGTGTGGGTAGAATAAATATCCCCCGGGGGTAAAATTTAAAAAAAGTTGAAAAAAAATTTTTTTTTGCACTTAGCCATTTTTCCGGCGTTTATCAGACTTTCAGATAGGGCAAATGTTAGTGAGCATTCCGATTTCAGTTCCAGAGCGATTCGCCCAATGAGTCCTTGATATTTAGTCGTTTTCAGCCAATATTTTGGATTTTTGAAAATTTCACTTTTTTGTGAAAATATCCACTAAATGAGGGAATAATATGTGTGAGGGTACCCCAGGAGAGTTCCAAATGTGTGTGGGTAGAATATATATCCCACGGGGGTAAAATAGAAAAAAGTTTAAAACATTTTTTTTTTGGACTTAGTCATTTTTCCTCCGTTTATCAGACTTTCAGATAGGGCAAATGTCAGTGAGCATTCCGATTTCAGTTTCAGAGCGATTCGCCCAATGAGTCCTTGATATTTAGTCATTTTCAGCCAATTTTCTGGATTTTTGAAAAATTCACTTTTTTGTGAAAATATCCACTAAATGAGGGAATAATATGTGTGAGGTTAGCCCAGGAGAGTTCCAAATGTGTGTGGGTAGAATATATATCCCACAGGGGTAAAATTGAAAAAAGTTCAAATAATTTTTTTTTTGGACTTAGTCATTTTTCCGGCGTTTATCAGACTTTCAGATAGGGCAAATGTCAGTGAGCATTCCGATTTCAGTTCCAGAGCGATTCACCCAATGAGTCCTTGATATTTAGTCGTTTTCAGCCAATATTTTGGATTTTTGAAAATTTCACTTTTTTGTGAAAATATCCACTAAATGAGGGAATAATATGTGTGAGGGTACCCCAGGAGAGTTCCAAATGTGTGTGGGTAAAATATATATCCCACGGGGGTAAAATTGAAAAAAGTTGAAAAAAATTATTTTTTGGACTTAGCCATTGATCCGGCTAAGTCCAAAAAATAGGTAGATAGGGCAAATGTCAGTGAGCGTTCCGATTTCAGTTTCAGAGTGATTCGCCCAATGAGTCCTTGATATTTAGTAATTTTCAGCCAATTTTCTGGATTTTTGAAAAATTCACTTTTTTGTGAAAATATCCACTAAATGAGGGAATAATATGTGTGAGGGTAGCCCAGGAGAGTTCCAAATGTGTGTGGGTAGAATATATATCCCACAGGGGTAAAATTGAAAAAAGTTCAAATAATTTTTTTTTTGGACTTAGTCATTTTTCCGGCGTTTATCAGACTTTCAGATAGGGCAAATGTCAGTGAGCGTTCCGATTTCAGTTCCAGAGCTATTCGCCCAATGAGTCCTTGATATTTAGTCGTTTTCAGCCAATATTTTGGATTTTTGAAAATTTCACTTTTTTGTGAAAATATCCACTAAATGAGGGAATAATATGTGTGAGGGTACCCCAGAAGAGTTCCAAATGTGTGTGGGTAGAATATATATCCCACGGGGGTAAAATTGAAAAAAGCTGAAAAAATTTTTTTTTTGGACTTAGTCATTTTTCCGCCGTTTATCAGACTTTCAGATAGGGCAAATGTCAGTGAGCGTTCCGATTTCAGTTCCAGAGTGATTCGCCCAATGAGTCCTTGATATTTAGTCATTTTCAGCCAATTTTCTGGATTTTTGAAAAATTCACTTTTTTGTGAAAATATCCACTAAATGAGGGAATAATATGTGTGAGGTTAGCCCAGGAGAGTTCCAAATGTGTGTGGGTAGAATATATATCCCACAGGGGTAAAATTGAAAAAAGTTCAAATAATTTTTTTTTTGGACTTAGTCATTTTTCCGGCGTTTATCAGACTTTCAGATAGGGCAAATGTCAGTGAGCATTCCGATTTCAGTTCCAGAGCGATTCACCCAATGAGTCCTTGATATTTAGTCGTTTTCAGCCAATATTTTGGATTTTTGAAAATTTCACTTTTTTGTGAAAATATCCACTAAATGAGGGAATAATATGTGTGAGGGTACCCCAGGAGAGTTCCAAATGTGTGTGGGTAAAATATATATCCCACGGGGGTAAAATTGAAAAAAGTTGAAAAAAATTATTTTTTGGACTTAGCCATTGATCCGGCTAAGTCCAAAAAATAGGTAGATAGGGCAAATGTCAGTGAGCGTTCCGATTTCAGTTTCAGAGTGATTCGCCCAATGAGTCCTTGATATTTAGTAATTTTCAGCCAATTTTCTGGATTTTTGAAAAATTCACTTTTTTGTGAAAATATCCACTAAATGAGGGAATAATATGTGTGAGGGTAGCCCAGGAGAGTTCCAAATGTGTGTGGGTAGAATATATATCCCACAGGGGTAAAATTGAAAAAAGTTCAAATAATTTTTTTTTTGGACTTAGTCATTTTTCCGGCGTTTATCAGACTTTCAGATAGGGCAAATGTCAGTGAGCGTTCCGATTTCAGTTCCAGAGCTATTCGCCCAATGAGTCCTTGATATTTAGTCGTTTTCAGCCAATATTTTGGATTTTTGAAAATTTCACTTTTTTGTGAAAATATCCACTAAATGAGGGAATAATATGTGTGAGGGTACCCCAGAAGAGTTCCAAATGTGTGTGGGTAGAATATATATCCCACGGGGGTAAAATTGAAAAAAGCTGAAAAAATTTTTTTTTTGGACTTAGTCATTTTTCCGCCGTTTATCAGACTTTCAGATAGGGCAAATGTCAGTGAGCGTTCCGATTTCAGTTCCAGAGTGATTCGCCCAATGAGTCCTTGATATTTAGTTATTTTCAGCCAATTTTCTGGATTTTTGAAAAATTCACTTTTTTGTGAAAATATCCACTAAATGAGGGAATAATATGTGTGAGGGTAGCCCAGGAGAGTTTCAAATGTGTGTGGGTAGAATATATATCCCACAGGGGTAAAATTGAAAAAAGTTCAAATAATTTTTTTTTTGGACTTAGTCATTTTTCCGGCGTTTATCAGACTTTCAGATAGGGCAAATGTCAGTGAGCATTCCGATTTCAGTTCCTGAGCGATTCACCCAATGAGTCCTTGATATTTAGTCGTTTTCAGCCAATATTTTGGATTTTTGAAAATTTCACTTTTTTGTGAAAATATCCACTAAATGAGGGAATAATATGTGTGAGGGTACCCCAGGAGAGTTCCAAATGTGTGTGGGTAGAATATATATCCCACGGGGGTAAAATTGAAAAAAGTTGAAAAAATTTTTTTTTTGGACTTAGTCATTTTTCCGCCGTTTATCAGACTTTCAGATAGGGCAAATGTCAGTGAGCGTTCCGATTTCAGTTCCAGAGTGATTCGCCCAATGAGTCCTTGATATTTAGTCGTTTTCAGCCAATTTTCTGGATTTTTGAAAAAATCACTTTTTTGTGAAAATATCCACTAAATGAGGGAATAATATGTGTGAGGGTACCCCAGGAGAGTTCCAAATGTGTGTGGGTAAAATATATATCCCACGGGGGTAAAATTGAAAAAAGTTGAAAAAAATTATTTTTTGGACTTAGCCATTGATCCGGCGTTTATCAGACTTTCAGATAGGGCAAATGTCAGTGAGCGTTCCGATTTCAGTTCCAGAGCAATTCGCCCAATGAGTCCTTGATATTTAGTCGTTTTCAGCCAATATTTTGGATTTTTGAAAATTTCACTTTTTTGTGAAAATATCCACTAAATGAGGGAATAATATGTGTGAGGGTACCCCAGGAGAGTTCCAAATGTGTGTGGGTAGAATATATATCCCACGGGGGTAAAATTGAAAAAAGTTGAAAAATATTTTTTTTTGGACTTAGTCATTTTTCCGGCGTTTATCAGACTTTCAGATAGGGCAAATGTCAGTGAGCGTTCCGATTTCAGTTCCAGTGTGATTCGCCCAATGAGTCCTTGATATTTAGTTATTTTCAGCCAATTTTCTGGATTTTTGAAAAATTCACTTTTTTGTGAAAATATCCACTAAATGAGGGAATAATATGTGTGAGGGTAGCCCAGGAGAGTTTCAAATGTGTGTGGGTAGAATATATATCCCACAGGGGTAAAATTGAAAAAAGTTCAAATAATTTTTTTTTTGGACTTAGTCATTTTTCCGGCGTTTATCAGACTTTCAGATAGGGCAAATGTCAGTGAGCGTTCCGATTTCAGTTCCAGAGCGATTCGCCCAATGAGTCCTTGATATTTAGTCGTTTTTAGCCAATATTTTGGATTTTTGAAAATTTCACTTTTTTGTGAAAATATCCACTAAATGAGGGAATAATATGTGTGAGGGTACCCCAGGAGTGTTCCAAATGTGTGTGGGTAGAATATATATCCCACGGGGGTAAAACTGAAAAAAGTTTAAAACATTTTTTTTTTGGACTTAGTCATTTTTCCTCCGTTTATCAGACTTTCAGATAGGGCAAATGTCAGTGAGCATTCCGATTTCAGTTCCAGAGCGATTCGCCCAATGAGTCCTTGATATTTAGTCGTTTTCAGCCAATTTTCTGGATTTTTGAAAAATTCACTTTTTGTGAAAATATCCACTAAATGAGGGAATAATATGTGTGAGGGTAGCCCAGGAGAGTTCCAAATGTGTGTGGGTAGAATACATATCCCACAGGGGTAAAATTAAAAAAAGTTCAAATAATTTTTTTTTTGGACTTAGTCATTTTTCCGGCGTTTATCAGACTTTCAGATAGGGCAAATGTCAGTGAGCGTTCCGATTTAAGTTCCAGAGCGATTCGCCCAATGAGTCCTTGATATTTAGTAATTTTCAGCCAATTTTCTGGATTTTTGAAAAATTAACTTTTTTGTGAAAATATCCACTAAATGAGGGAATAATATGTGTGAGGGTACCCCAGAAGAGTTCCAAATGTGTGTGGGTAGAATATATATCCCACGGGGGTAAAATTGAAAAAAGCTGAAAAAATTTTTTTTTTGGACTTAGTCATTTTTCCGCCGTTTATCAGACTTTCAGATAGGGCAAATGTCAGTGAGCGTTCCGATTTCAGTTCCAGAGTGATTCGCCCAATGAGTCCTTGATATTTAGTTATTTTCAGCCAATTTTCTGGATTTTTGAAAAATTCACTTTTTTGTGAAAATATCCACTAAATGAGGGAATAATATGTGTGAGGGTAGCCCAGGAGAGTTTCAAATGTGTGTGGGTAGAATATATATCCCACAGGGGTAAAATTGAAAAAAGTTCAAATAATTTTTTTTTTGGACTTAGTCATTTTTCCGGCGTTTATCAGACTTTCAGATAGGGCAAATGTCAGTGAGCGTTCCGATTTCAGTTCCTGAGCGATTCACCCAATGAGTCCTTGATATTTAGTCGTTTTCAGCCAATATTTTGGATTTTTGAAAATTTCACTTTTTTGTGAAAATATCCACTAAATGAGGGAATAATATGTGTGAGGGTACCCCAGGAGAGTTCCAAATGTGTGTGGGTAAAATATATATCCCACGGGGGTAAAATTGAAAAAAGTTGAAAAAAATTATTTTTTGGACTTAGCCATTGATCCGGCTAAGTCCAAAAAATAGGTAGATAGGGCAAATGTCAGTGAGCGTTCCGATTTCAGTTTCAGAGTGATTCGCCCAATGAGTCCTTGATATTTAGTAATTTTCAGCCAATTTTCTGGATTTTTGAAAAATTCACTTTTTTGTGAAAATATCCACTAAATGAGGGAATAATATGTGTGAGGGTAGCCCAGGAGAGTTCCAAATGTGTGTGGGTAGAATATATATCCCACAGGGGTAAAATTGAAAAAAGTTCAAATAATTTTTTTTTTGGACTTAGTCATTTTTCCGGCGTTTATCAGACTTTCAGATAGGGCAAATGTCAGTGAGCGTTCCGATTTCAGTTCCAGAGCTATTCGCCCAATGAGTCCTTGATATTTAGTCGTTTTCAGCCAATATTTTGGATTTTTGAAAATTTCACTTTTTTGTGAAAATATCCACTAAATGAGGGAATAATATGTGTGAGGGTACCCCAGAAGAGTTCCAAATGTGTGTGGGTAGAATATATATCCCACGGGGGTAAAATTGAAAAAAGCTGAAAAAATTTTTTTTTTGGACTTAGTCATTTTTCCGCCGTTTATCAGACTTTCAGATAGGGCAAATGTCAGTGAGCGTTCCGATTTCAGTTCCAGAGTGATTCGCCCAATGAGTCCTTGATATTTAGTTATTTTCAGCCAATTTTCTGGATTTTTGAAAAATTCACTTTTTTGTGAAAATATCCACTAAATGAGGGAATAATATGTGTGAGGGTAGCCCAGGAGAGTTTCAAATGTGTGTGGGTAGAATATATATCCCACAGGGGTAAAATTGAAAAAAGTTCAAATAATTTTTTTTTTGGACTTAGTCATTTTTCCGGCGTTTATCAGACTTTCAGATAGGGCAAATGTCAGTGAGCATTCCGATTTCAGTTCCTGAGCGATTCACCCAATGAGTCCTTGATATTTAGTCGTTTTCAGCCAATATTTTGGATTTTTGAAAATTTCACTTTTTTGTGAAAATATCCACTAAATGAGGGAATAATATGTGTGAGGGTACCCCAGGAGAGTTCCAAATGTGTGTGGGTAGAATATATATCCCACGGGGGTAAAATTGAAAAAAGTTGAAAAAATTTTTTTTTTGGACTTAGTCATTTTTCCGCCGTTTATCAGACTTTCAGATAGGGCAAATGTCAGTGAGCGTTCCGATTTCAGTTCCAGAGTGATTCGCCCAATGAGTCCTTGATATTTAGTCGTTTTCAGCCAATTTTCTGGATTTTTGAAAAAATCACTTTTTTGTGAAAATATCCACTAAATGAGGGAATAATATGTGTGAGGGTACCCCAGTAGAGTTCCAAATGTGTGTGGGTAAAATATATATCCCACGGGGGTAAAATTGAAAAAAGTTGAAAAAAATTATTTTTTGGACTTAGCCATTGATCCGGCGTTTATCAGACTTTCAGATAGGGCAAATGTCAGTGAGCGTTCCGATTTAAGTTCCAGAGCGATTCGCCCAATGAGTCCTTGATATTTAGTAATTTTCAGCCAATTTTCTGGATGTTTGAAAAATTAACTTTTTTGTGAAAATATCCACTAAATGAGGGAATAATATGTGTGAGGGTACCCCAGAAGAGTTCCAAATGTGTGTGGGTAGAATATATATCCCACGGGGGTAAAATTGAAAAAAGCTGAAAAAATTTTTTTTTTGGACTTAGTCATTTTTCCGCCGTTTATCAGACTTTCAGATAGGGCAAATGTCAGTGAGCGTTCCGATTTCAGTTCCAGAGTGATTCGCCCAATGAGTCCTTGATATTTAGTTATTTTCAGCCAATTTTCTGGATTTTTGAAAAATTCACTTTTTTGTGAAAATATCCACTAAATGAGGGAATAATATGTGTGAGGGTAGCCCAGGAGAGTTTCAAATGTGTGTGGGTAGAATATATATCCCACAGGGGTAAAATTGAAAAAAGTTCAAATAATTTTTTTTTTGGACTTAGTCATTTTTCCGGCGTTTATCAGACTTTCAGATAGGGCAAATGTCAGTGAGCGTTCCGATTTCAGTTCCTGAGCGATTCACCCAATGAGTCCTTGATATTTAGTCGTTTTCAGCCAATATTTTGGATTTTTGAAAATTTCACTTTTTTGTGAAAATATCCACTAAATGAGGGAATAATATGTGTGAGGGTACCCCAGGAGAGTTCCAAATGTGTGTGGGTAAAATATATATCCCACGGGGGTAAAATTGAAAAAAGTTGAAAAAAATTATTTTTTGGACTTAGCCATTGATCCGGCTAAGTCCAAAAAATAGGTAGATAGGGCAAATGTCAGTGAGCGTTCCGATTTCAGTTTCAGAGTGATTCGCCCAATGAGTCCTTGATATTTAGTAATTTTCAGCCAATTTTCTGGATTTTTGAAAAATTCACTTTTTTGTGAAAATATCCACTAAATGAGGGAATAATATGTGTGAGGGTAGCCCAGGAGAGTTCCAAATGTGTGTGGGTAGAATATATATCCCACAGGGGTAAAATTGAAAAAAGTTCAAATAATTTTTTTTTTGGACTTAGTCATTTTTCCGGCGTTTATCAGACTTTCAGATAGGGCAAATGTCAGTGAGCGTTCCGATTTCAGTTCCAGAGCTATTCGCCCAATGAGTCCTTGATATTTAGTCGTTTTCAGCCAATATTTTGGATTTTTGAAAATTTCACTTTTTTGTGAAAATATCCACTAAATGAGGGAATAATATGTGTGAGGGTACCCCAGAAGAGTTCCAAATGTGTGTGGGTAGAATATATATCCCACGGGGGTAAAATTGAAAAAAGCTGAAAAAATTTTTTTTTTGGACTTAGTCATTTTTCCGCCGTTTATCAGACTTTCAGATAGGGCAAATGTCAGTGAGCGTTCCGATTTCAGTTCCAGAGTGATTCGCCCAATGAGTCCTTGATATTTAGTTATTTTCAGCCAATTTTCTGGATTTTTGAAAAATTCACTTTTTTGTGAAAATATCCACTAAATGAGGGAATAATATGTGTGAGGGTAGCCCAGGAGAGTTTCAAATGTGTGTGGGTAGAATATGTATCCCACAGGGGTAAAATTGAAAAAAGTTCAAATAATTTTTTTTTTGGACTTAGTCATTTTTCCGGCGTTTATCAGACTTTCAGATAGGGCAAATGTCAGTGAGCATTCCGATTTCAGTTCCTGAGCGATTCACCCAATGAGTCCTTGATATTTAGTCGTTTTCAGCCAATATTTTGGATTTTTGAAAATTTCACTTTTTTGTGAAAATATCCACTAAATGAGGGAATAATATGTGTGAGGGTACCCCAGGAGAGTTCCAAATGTGTGTGGGTAGAATATATATCCCACGGGGGTAAAATTGAAAAAAGTTGAAAAAATTTTTTTTTTGGACTTAGTCATTTTTCCGCCGTTTATCAGACTTTCAGATAGGGCAAATGTCAGTGAGCGTTCCGATTTCAGTTCCAGAGTGATTCGCCCAATGAGTCCTTGATATTTAGTCGTTTTCAGCCAATTTTCTGGATTTTTGAAAAAATCACTTTTTTGTGAAAATATCCACTAAATGAGGGAATAATATGTGTGAGGGTACCCCAGGAGAGTTCCAAATGTGTGTGGGTAAAATATATATCCCACGGGGGTAAAATTGAAAAAAGTTGAAAAAAATTATTTTTTGGACTTAGCCATTGATCCGGCGTTTATCAGACTTTCAGATAGGGCAAATGTCAGTGAGCGTTCCGATTTCAGTTCCAGAGCAATTCGCCCAATGAGTCCTTGATATTTAGTCGTTTTCAGCCAATATTTTGGATTTTTGAAAATTTCACTTTTTTGTGAAAATATCCACTAAATGAGGGAATAATATGTGTGAGGGTACCCCAGGAGAGTTCCAAATGTGTGTGGGTAGAATATATATCCCACGGGGGTAAAATTGAAAAAAGTTGAAAAATATTTTTTTTTGGACTTAGTCATTTTTCCGGCGTTTATCAGACTTTCAGATAGGGCAAATGTCAGTGAGCGTTCCGATTTCAGTTCCAGTGTGATTCGCCCAATGAGTCCTTGATATTTAGTTATTTTCAGCCAATTTTCTGGATTTTTGAAAAATTCACTTTTTTGTGAAAATATCCACTAAATGAGGGAATAATATGTGTGAGGGTAGCCCAGGAGAGTTTCAAATGTGTGTGGGTAGAATATATATCCCACAGGGGTAAAATTGAAAAAAGTTCAAATAATTTTTTTTTTGGACTTAGTCATTTTTCCGGCGTTTATCAGACTTTCAGATAGGGCAAATGTCAGTGAGCGTTCCGATTTCAGTTCCAGAGCGATTCGCCCAATGAGTCCTTGATATTTAGTCGTTTTTAGCCAATATTTTGGATTTTTGAAAATTTCACTTTTTTGTGAAAATATCCACTAAATGAGGGAATAATATGTGTGAGGGTACCCCAGGAGTGTTCCAAATGTGTGTGGGTAGAATATATATCCCACGGGGGTAAAACTGAAAAAAGTTTAAAACATTTTTTTTTTGGACTTAGTCATTTTTCCTCCGTTTATCAGACTTTCAGATAGGGCAAATGTCAGTGAGCATTCCGATTTCAGTTCCAGAGCGATTCGCCCAATGAGTCCTTGATATTTAGTCGTTTTCAGCCAATTTTCTGGATTTTTGAAAAATTCACTTTTTGTGAAAATATCCACTAAATGAGGGAATAATATGTGTGAGGGTAGCCCAGGAGAGTTCCAAATGTGTGTGGGTAGAATACATATCCCACAGGGGTAAAATTAAAAAAAGTTCAAATAATTTTTTTTTTGGACTTAGTCATTTTTCCGGCGTTTATCAGACTTTCAGATAGGGCAAATGTCAGTGAGCGTTCCGATTTAAGTTCCAGAGCGATTCGCCCAATGAGTCCTTGATATTTAGTAATTTTCAGCCAATTTTCTGGATTTTTGAAAAATTAACTTTTTTGTGAAAATATCCACTAAATGAGGGAATAATATGTGTGAGGGTACCCCAGAAGAGTTCCAAATGTGTGTGGGTAGAATATATATCCCACGGGGGTAAAATTGAAAAAAGCTGAAAAAATTTTTTTTTTGGACTTAGTCATTTTTCCGCCGTTTATCAGACTTTCAGATAGGGCAAATGTCAGTGAGCGTTCCGATTTCAGTTCCAGAGTGATTCGCCCAATGAGTCCTTGATATTTAGTTATTTTCAGCCAATTTTCTGGATTTTTGAAAAATTCACTTTTTTGTGAAAATAGCCACTAAATGAGGGAATAATATGTGTGAGGGTAGCCCAGGAGAGTTTCAAATGTGTGTGGGTAGAATATATATCCCACAGGGGTAAAATTGAAAAAAGTTCAAATAATTTTTTTTTTGGACTTAGTCATTTTTCCGGCGTTTATCAGACTTTCAGATAGGGCAAATGTCAGTGAGCGTTCCGATTTCAGTTCCTGAGCGATTCACCCAATGAGTATTTGATATTTAGTCGTTTTCAGCCAATATTTTGGATTTTTGAAAATTTCACTTTTTTGTGAAAATATCCACTAAATGAGGGAATAATATGTGTGAGGGTACCCCAGGAGTGTTCCAAATGTGTGTGGGTAGAATATATATCCCACGGGGGTAAAACTGAAAAAAGTTTAAAACATTTTTTTTTTGGACTTAGTCATTTTTCCTCCGTTTATCAGACTTTCAGATAGGGCAAATGTCAGTGAGCATTCCGATTTCAGTTCCAGAGCGATTCGCCCAATGAGTCCTTGATATTTAGTCGTTTTCAGCCAATTTTCTGGATTTTTGAAAAATTCACTTTTTGTGAAAATATCCACTAAATGAGGGAATAATATGTGTGAGGGTAGCCCAGGAGAGTTCCAAATGTGTGTGGGTAAAATATATATCCCACAGGGGTAAAATTAAAAAAAGTTCAAATAATTTTTTTTTTGGACTTAGTCATTTTTCCGGCGTTTATCAGACTTTCAGATAGGGCAAATGTCAGTGAGCGTTCCGATTTCAGTTCCAGAGCGATTCGCCCAATGAGTCCTTGATATTTAGTCGTTTTCAGCTAATTTTCTGGATTTTTGAAAAATTCACTTTTTTTGTGAAAATATCCACTAAATGAGGGAATAATATGTGTAAGGGTACCCCAGGAGAGTTCCAAATGTGTGTGGGTAAAATATATATCCCCCGGGGGTAAAATTTAAAAAAGTTGAAAAAAATTTTTTTTTGCACTTAGCCATTTTTCCGGCGTTTATCAGACTTTCAGATAAGGCAAATGTTAGTGAGCGTTCCGATTTCAGTTCCAGAGCGATTCACCCAATGAGTCCTTGATATTTAGTAATTTTCAGCCAATTTTCTGGATTTTTGAAAAATTTACTTTTTTGTGAAAATATCCACTAAATGAGGGAATAATATGTGTGAGGGTACCCAGAAGAGTTCCAAATGTGTGTGGGTAGAATATATATCCCACAGGGGTAAAATTGAAAAAAGTTCAAATAATTTTTTTTTTGGACTTAGTCATTTTTCCGGCGTTTATCAGACTTTCAGATAGGGCAAATGTCAGTGAGCATTCCGATTTCAGTTCCAGAGCGATTCGCCCAATGAGTCCTTGATATTTAGTCATTTTCAGCCAATTTTCTGGATTTTTGAAAAATTAACTTTTTTGTTAAAATTTCCTCTAAATGACGGAATAATATGTGTGAGGGTAGCCCAGGAGAGTTCCAAATGTGTGTGGGTAGAATATATATCCCACAGGGGTAAAATTGAAAAAAGTTCAAATAATTTTTTTTTTGGACTTAGTCATTTTTCCGGCGTTTATCAGACTTTCAGATAGGGCAAATGTCAGTGAGCATTCCGATTTCAGTTCCTGAGCGATTCACCCAATGAGTCCTTGATATTTAGTCGTTTTCAGCCAATATTTTGGATTTTTGAAAATTTCACTTTTTTGTGAAAATATCCACTAAATGAGGGAATAATATGTGTGAGGGTACCCCAGGAGAGTTCCAAATGTGTGTGGGTAGAATATATATCCCACGGGGGTAAAATTGAAAAAAGTTGAAAAAATTTTTTTTTTGGACTTAGTCATTTTTCCGCCGTTTATCAGACTTTCAGATAGGGCAAATGTCAGTGAGCGTTCCGATTTCAGTTCCAGAGTGATTCGCCCAATGAGTCCTTGATATTTAGTCGTTTTCAGCCAATTTTCTGGATTTTTGAAAAAATCACTTTTTTGTGAAAATATCCACTAAATGAGGGAATAATATGTGTGAGGGTACCCCAGGAGAGTTCCAAATGTGTGTGGGTAAAATATATATCCCACGGGGGTAAAATTGAAAAAAGTTGAAAAAAATTATTTTTTGGACTTAGCCATTGATCCGGCGTTTATCAGACTTTCAGATAGGGCAAATGTCAGTGAGCGTTCCGATTTCAGTTCCAGAGCAATTCGCCCAATGAGTCCTTGATATTTAGTCGTTTTCAGCCAATATTTTGGATTTTTGAAAATTTCACTTTTTTGTGAAAATATCCACTAAATGAGGGAATAATATGTGTGAGGGTACCCCAGGAGAGTTCCAAATGTGTGTGGGTAGAATATATATCCCACGGGGGTAAAATTGAAAAAAGTTGAAAAATATTTTTTTTTGGACTTAGTCATTTTTCCGGCGTTTATCAGACTTTCAGATAGGGCAAATGTCAGTGAGCGTTCCGATTTCAGTTCCAGTGTGATTCGCCCAATGAGTCCTTGATATTTAGTTATTTTCAGCCAATTTTCTGGATTTTTGAAAAATTCACTTTTTTGTGAAAATATCCACTAAATGAGGGAATAATATGTGTGAGGGTAGCCCAGGAGAGTTTCAAATGTGTGTGGGTAGAATATATATCCCACAGGGGTAAAATTGAAAAAAGTTCAAATAATTTTTTTTTTGGACTTAGTCATTTTTCCGGCGTTTATTAGACTTTCAGATAGGGCAAATGTCAGTGAGCGTTCCGATTTCAGTTCCAGAGCGATTCGCCCAATGAGTCCTTGATATTTAGTCGTTTTTAGCCAATATTTTGGATTTTTGAAAATTTCACTTTTTTGTGAAAATATCCACTAAATGAGGGAATAATATGTGTGAGGGTACCCCAGGAGTGTTCCAAATGTGTGTGGGTAGAATATATATCCCACGGGGGTAAAACTGAAAAAAGTTTAAAACATTTTTTTTTTGGACTTAGTCATTTTTCCTCCGTTTATCAGACTTTCAGATAGGGCAAATGTCAGTGAGCATTCCGATTTCAGTTCCAGAGCGATTCGCCCAATGAGTCCTTGATATTTAGTCGTTTTCAGCCAATTTTCTGGATTTTTGAAAAATTCACTTTTTGTGAAAATATCCACTAAATGAGGGAATAATATGTGTGAGGGTAGCCCAGGAGAGTTCCAAATGTGTGTGGGTAGAATACATATCCCACAGGGGTAAAATTAAAAAAAGTTCAAATAATTTTTTTTTTGGACTTAGTCATTTTTCCGGCGTTTATCAGACTTTCAGATAGGGCAAATGTCAGTGAGCGTTCCGATTTAAGTTCCAGAGCGATTCGCCCAATGAGTCCTTGATATTTAGTAATTTTCAGCCAATTTTCTGGATTTTTGAAAAATTAACTTTTTTGTGAAAATATCCACTAAATGAGGGAATAATATGTGTGAGGGTACCCCAGAAGAGTTCCAAATGTGTGTGGGTAGAATATATATCCCACGGGGGTAAAATTGAAAAAAGCTGAAAAAATTTTTTTTTTGGACTTAGTCATTTTTCCGCCGTTTATCAGACTTTCAGATAGGGCAAATGTCAGTGAGCGTTCCGATTTCAGTTCCAGAGTGATTCGCCCAATGAGTCCTTGATATTTAGTTATTTTCAGCCAATTTTCTGGATTTTTGAAAAATTCACTTTTTTGTGAAAATATCCACTAAATGAGGGAATAATATGTGTGAGGGTAGCCCAGGAGAGTTTCAAATGTGTGTGGGTAGAATATATATCCCACAGGGGTAAAATTGAAAAAAGTTCAAATAATTTTTTTTTTGGACTTAGTCATTTTTCCGGCGTTTATCAGACTTTCAGATAGGGCAAATGTCAGTGAGCGTTCCGATTTCAGTTCCTGAGCGATTCACCCAATGAGTATTTGATATTTAGTCGTTTTCAGCCAATATTTTGGATTTTTGAAAATTTCACTTTTTTGTGAAAATATCCACTAAATGAGGGAATAATATGTGTGAGGGTACCCCAGGAGTGTTCCAAATGTGTGTGGGTAGAATATATATCCCACGGGGGTAAAACTGAAAAAAGTTTAAAACATTTTTTTTTTGGACTTAGTCATTTTTCCTCCGTTTATCAGACTTTCAGATAGGGCAAATGTCAGTGAGCATTCCGATTTCAGTTCCAGAGCGATTCGCCCAATGAGTCCTTGATATTTAGTCGTTTTCAGCCAATTTTCTGGATTTTTGAAAAATTCACTTTTTGTGAAAATATCCACTAAATGAGGGAATAATATGTGTGAGGGTAGCCCAGGAGAGTTCCAAATGTGTGTGGGTAAAATATATATCCCACAGGGGTAAAATTAAAAAAAGTTCAAATAATTTTTTTTTTGGACTTAGTCATTTTTCCGGCGTTTATCAGACTTTCAGATAGGGCAAATGTCAGTGAGCGTTCCGATTTCAGTTCCAGAGCGATTCGCCCAATGAGTCCTTGATATTTAGTCGTTTTCAGCTAATTTTCTGGATTTTTGAAAAATTCACTTTTTTTGTGAAAATATCCACTAAATGAGGGAATAATATGTGTAAGGGTACCCCAGGAGAGTTCCAAATGTGTGTGGGTAAAATATATATCCCCCGGGGGTAAAATTTAAAAAAGTTGAAAAAAATTTTTTTTTGCACTTAGCCATTTTTCCGGCGTTTATCAGACTTTCAGATAAGGCAAATGTTAGTGAGCGTTCCGATTTCAGTTCCAGAGCGATTCACCCAATGAGTCCTTGATATTTAGTAATTTTCAGCCAATTTTCTGGATTTTTGAAAAATTTACTTTTTTGTGAAAATATCCACTAAATGAGGGAATAATATGTGTGAGGGTACCCAGAAGAGTTCCAAATGTGTGTGGGTAGAATATATATCCCACAGGGGTAAAATTGAAAAAAGTTCAAATAATTTTTTTTTTGGACTTAGTCATTTTTCCGGCGTTTATCAGACTTTCAGATAGGGCAAATGTCAGTGAGCATTCCGATTTCAGTTCCAGAGCGATTCGCCCAATGAGTCCTTGATATTTAGTCATTTTCAGCCAATTTTCTGGATTTTTGAAAAATTAACTTTTTTGTTAAAATTTCCTCTAAATGACGGAATAATATGTGTGAGGGTAGCCCAGGAGAGTTCCAAATGTGTGTGGGTAGAATATATATCCCACAGGGGTAAAATTGAAAAAAGTTCAAATAATTTTTTTTTTGGACTTAGTCATTTTTCCGGCGTTTATCAGACTTTCAGATAGGGCAAATGTCAGTGAGCGTTCCGATTTCAGTTCCAGAGCGATTCACCCAAATGAGTCCTTGATATTTAGTCGTTTTCAGCCAATATTTTGGATTTTTGAAAATTTCACTTTTTTGTGAAAATATCCACTAAATGAGGGAATAATATGTGTGAGGGTACCCCAGGAGAGTTCCAAATGTGTGTGGGTAGAATATATATCCCACGGGGGTAAAATTGAAAAAAGTTGAAAAAATTTTTTTTTTGGACTTAGTCATTTTTCCGCCGTTTATCAGACTTTCAGATAGGGCAAATGTCAGTGAGCGTTCCGATTTCAGTTCCAGAGTGATTCGCCCAATGAGTCCTTGATATTTAGTCGTTTTCAGCCAATTTTCTGGATTTTTGAAAAAATCACTTTTTTGTGAAAATATCCACTAAATGAGGGAATAATATGTGTGAGGGTACCCCAGGAGAGTTCCAAATGTGTGTGGGTAAAATATATATGCCACGGGGGTAAAATTGAAAAAAGTTGAAAAAAATTATTTTTTGGACTTAGCCATTGTTCCGGAGTTTCACAGACTTTCAAATAGGGCAAATGTCAGTGAGCGTTCCGATTTCAGTTTCAGAGTGATTCGCCCAATGAGTCCTTGATATTTAGTAATTTTCAGCCAATTTTCTGGATTTTTGAAAAATTCACTTTTTTGTGAAAATATCCACTAAATGAGGGAATAATATGTGTGAGGGTAGCCCAGGAGAGTTCCAAATGTGTGTGGGTAGAATATATATCCCACAGGGGTAAAATTGAAAAAAGTTCAAATAATTTTTTTTTGGACTTAGTCATTTTTCCGGCGTTGATCAGACTTTCAGATAGGGCAAATGTCAGTGAGCGTTCCGATTTCAGTTCCAGAGCGATTCGCCCAATGAGTCCTTGATATTTAGTCGTTTTCAGCCAATATTTTGGATTTTTGAAAATTTCACTTTTTTGTGAAAATATCCACTAAACGAGGGAATAATATGTGTGAGGGTAGCCCAGGAGAGTTCCAAATGTGTGTGGGTAGAATATATATCCCACGGGGGTAAAATTGAAAAAAGTTGAAAAAAGTTATTTTTTGGACTTTGCCATTTTTCCGGCGTTTATCAGACTTTCAGATAGGGCAAATGTCAGTGAGCGTTCCGATTTCAGTTCCAGAGCGATTCGCCCAATGAGTCCTTGATATTTAGTCGTTTTCAGCCAATTTTCTGGATTTTTGAAAAATTCACTTTTTTGTGAAAATATCCACTAAATGAGGGAATAATATGTGTGAGGGTACCCCAGGAGAGTTCCAAATGTGTGTGGGTAAAATATATATCCCACGGGGGTAAAATTGAAAAAAGTTGAAAAAAATTATTTTTTGGACTTAGCCATTGTTCCGGCGTTTATCAGACTTTCAGATAGGGCAAATGTCAGTGAGCGTTCCGATTTCAGTTCCAGAGTTATTCGCCCAATGAGTCCTTGATATTTAGTCATTTTCAGCCAATTTTCTGGATTTTTGAAAAATTCACTTTTTTTGTGAAAATATCCACTAAATGAGGGAATAATATGTGTGAGGGTAGCCCAGGAGAGTTCCAAATGTGTGTGGGTAGAATATATACCCCATGGGGGTAAAATTGAAAAAAGTTGAAAAAAATTATTTTTTGGACTTAGCCATTTTTCCGGCGTTTATCAGACTTTCAGATAGGGCAAATGTCAGTGAGCGTTCCGATTTCAGTTCCAGAGCGATTCGCCCGATGAGTCCTTGATATTTAGTCGTTTTCAGCCAATTTTCTGGATTTTTGAAAAATTCACTTTTTTGTGAAAATATCCACTAAATGAGGGAATAATATGTGTGAGGGTACCCCAGGAGAGTTCCAAATGTGTGTGGGTAAAATATATATCCCACGGGGGTAAAATTGAAAAAAGTTGAAAAAAATTATTTTTTGGACTTAGCCATTGTTCCGGCGTTTATCAGACTTTCAGATAGGGCAAATGTCAGTGAGCGTTCCGATATCAGTTCCAGAGCGATTCGCCCAATGAGTCCTTGATATTTAGTCATTTTCAGCCAATTTTCTGGATTTTTGAAAAATTCACTTTTTTGTGAAAATATCCACTAAATGAGGGAATAATATGTGTGAGGGTACCCCAGGAGAGTTCCAAATGTGTTTGGGTAGAATATATATCCCACGGGGGTAAAACTGAAAAAAGTTGAAAAATACTTTTTTTTTGGACTTAGTAATTTTTCCGGCGTTTATCAGACTTTCAGATAGGGCAAATGTCAGTGAGCGTTCCGATTTCAGTTCCAGAGCGATTCGCCCAATGAGTCCTTGATATTTAGTTATTTTCAGCCAATTTTCTGGATTTTTGAAAATTTCACTTTTTTTTTAAAACATCCACTAAATGAGGGAATAATATGTGTGAGGGTAGCCCAGGAGAGTTGCAATTGTGTGTGGGTAGAATATATATCCCACGGGGGTAAAATCGAAAAAAGTTGAAAAAATTTTTTTTTAGGACTTACTCATTTTTCCGGCGTTTATCAGACTTTCAGATAGGGCAAATGTCAGTGAGCGTTCCGATTTCAGTTCCAGAGCGATTCGCCCAATGAGTCCTTGATATTTAGTCGTTTTCAGCCAATTTTCTGGATTTTTGAAAAATTCACTTTTTTGTGAAAATATCCACTAAATGAGGGAATAATATGTGTGAGGGTACCCCAGGAGAGTTCCAAATGTGTGTGGGTAAAATATATATCCCACGGGGGTAAAATTGAAAAAAATTATTTTTTGGACTTAGCCATTGTTCCGGCGTTTATCAGACTTTCAGATAGGGCAAATGTCAGTGAGCGTTCCGATATCAGTTCCAGAGCGATTCGCCCAATGAGTCCTTGATATTTAGTCATTTTCAGCCAATTTTCTGGATTTTTGAAAAATTCACTTTTTTGTGAAAATATCCACTAAATGAGGGAATAATATGTGTGAGGGTACCCCAGGAGAGTTCCAAATGTGTGTGGGTAGAATATATATCCCACGCGGGTAAAACTGAAAAAAGTTGAAAAATACTTTTTTTTTGGACTTAGTAATTTTTCCGGCGTTTATCAGACTTTCAGATAGGGCAAATGTCAGTGAGCATTCCGATTTCAGTTCCAGAGCGATTCGCCCAATGAGTCCTTGATATTTAGTTATTTTCAGCCAATTTTCTGGATTTTTGAAAATTTCACTTTTTTTTTAAAACATCCACTAAATGAGGGAATAATATGTGTGAGGGTAGCCCAGGAGAGTTGCAATTGTGTGTGGGTAGAATATATATCCCACGGGGGTAAAATTGAAAAAAGTTGAAAAAATTTTTTTTTAGGACTTACTCATTTTTCCGGCGTTTATCAGACTTTCAGATAGGGCAAATGTCAGTGAGCGTTCCGATTTCAGTTTCAGAGTGTTTCGCCCAATGAGTCCTTGATATTTAGTAATTTTCAGCCAATTTTCTGGATTTTTGAAAAATTCACTTTTTTGTGAAAATATCCACTAAATGAGGGAATAATATGTGTAAGGGTAGCCCAGGAGAGTTCCAAATGTGTGTGGGTAGAATATATATCCCACAGGGGTAAAATTGAAAAAAGTTCAAATAATTTTTTTTTTGGACTTAGTCATTTTTCCGGCATTTATCAGACTTTCAGATAGGGCAAATGTCAGTGAGCGTTCCGATTTCAGTTCCAGAGCGATTCGCCCAATGAGTCCTTGATATTTAGTCGTTTTCAGCCAATATTTTGGATTTTTGAAAAATTCACTTTTTTGTGAAAATATCCACTAAATGAGGGAATAATATGTGTGAGGGTACCCCAGGAGTGTTCCAAATGTGCGTGGGTAGAATATATATCCCACGGGGGTAAAATTGAAAAAAGTTGAAAAATTATTTTTTTTGGACTTAGTCATTTTTCCGGCGTTTATCAGACTTTCAGATAGGGCAAATGTCAGTGAGCGTTCCGATTTCAGTTCCAGAGTGATTCGCCCAATGAGTCCTTGATATTTAGTCATTTTCAGCCAATTTACTGGATTTTTGAAAAATTCACTTTTTTGTGAAAATATCCACTAAATGAGGGAATAATATGTGTGAGGGTAGCCCAGGAGAGTTCCAAATGTGTGTGGGTAGAATATATACCCCATGGGGGTAAAATTGAAAAAAGTTGAAAAAAAATATTTTTTGGACTTAGCCATTTTTCCGGCGTTTATCAGACTTTCAGATAGGGCAAATGTCAGTGAGCGTTCCGATTTCAGTTCCAGAGCGAGTCGCCCAATGAGTCCTTGATATTTAGTCGTTTTCAGCCAATTTTCTGGATTTTTGAAAAATTCACTTTTTTGTGAAAATATCCACTAAATGAGGGAATAATATGTGTGAGGGTACCCCAGGAGAGTTCCAAATGTGTGTGGGTAAAATATATATCCCACGGGGGTAAAATTGAAAAAAGTTGAAAAAAATTATTTTTTGGACTTAGCCATTGTTCCGGCGTTTATCCGACTTTCAGATAGGGCAAATGTCAGTGAGCGTTCCGATTTCAGTTCCAGAGCGATTCGCCCAATGAGTCCTTGATATTTAGTCGTTTTCAGCCAATTTTCTGGATTTTTGAAAATTTCACTTTTTTGTGAAAATATCCACTAAATGAGGGAATAATGTGTGTGAGGGTACACAAGGAGAGTAGCAAATGTGTATGGCTAGAATATATATCCCATGGGGGTAAAACTGAAAAAAGTTGAATAAAATTTTTTTTCGGACTTAGTCATTTTTCCGGCGTTTATCAGACTTTCAGATAGGGGAAATGTCAGTGAGCGTTCCGATTTCTGTTCCAGAGCGATTCGCCCAATGAGTCCTTGATATTTAGTTATTTTCAGCCAATTTTCTGGATTTTTGAAAATTTCACTTTTTTGTGAAAATATCCGCTAAATGAGGGAATAATATGTGTGAGGGTACCCCAGGAGATTTCCAAATGTGTGTGGGTAGAATATATATCCCACGGGGGGTAAAATTGAAAAAAGTTGAAAAATTTTTTTTTTTGGACTTAGTCATTTATCCGGCGTTTATCAGACTTTCAGATAGGGCAAATGTCAGTGAGCATTCCGATTTCAGTTCCAGAGCGATTTGCCCAATGAGTCATTGATATTTAGTCGTTTTCAGCCAACTTTCTGGATTTTTCAAAATTTCACTTTTTTGTGAAAATATCCACAAAATGAGGGAATAATATGTGTGAGGGTACCCTAGGAGAGTTCCAAATGTGTGTGGGTAGAATATATATCCCACGGGGGTAAAATTGAAAAAAGTGAAAAAAAATATTTTTTTTGCACTTAGTCAATTTTCCGGCGTTTATCAGACTTTCAGATAGGGGAAATGTCAGTGAGCATTCCGATTTTAGTTCCAGAGCGTTTTGCCCAATGAGTCCTTGATATTTAGTCGTTTTCAGCCAATATTTTGGAATATTTGAAAATTTCACTTTTTTGTAAAAATATCCACTAAATGAGGGAATAATATGTGTGAGGGTACCCCAGGAGAGTTCCAAATGTGTGTGGGTAGAATATATATCCCGCGGGGGGTAAAATTGAAAAAAGTTAAAAAATTTTTTTTTTTTGGACTTAGTCATTTTTCCGGCGTTTATCAGACTTTCAGATAGGGCAAATGTCAGTGAGCATTCCGATTTCAGTTCCAGAGTGATTCGCCCAATGAGTCCTTGATATTTAGTCATTTTCAGCCAATTTTCTGGATTTTTGAAAATTTAATTTTTTTGTGAAAATATCCGCTAAATGAGGGAATAATATGTGTGAGGGTACCCCAGGAGATTTCCAAATGTGTGTGGGTAGAATATATATCCCACGGGGGGTAAAATTGAAAAAAGTTGAAAAATTTTTTTTTTTGGACTTAGTCATTTATCCGGCGTTTATGAGACTTTCAGATAGGGCAAATGTCAGTGAGCATTCCGATTTCAGTTCCAGAGCGATTTGCCCAATGAGTCATTGATATTTAGTCGTTTTCAGCCAACTTTCTGGATTTTTCAAAATTTCACTTTTTTGTGAAAATATCCACAAAATGAGGGAATAATATGTGTGAGGGTACCCTAGGAGAGTTCCAAATGTGTGTGGGTAGAATATATATCCCACGGGGGTAAAATTGAAAAAAGTTGAACATTTTTTTTTTTGCACTTAGTCATTTTTCCGGCGTTTATCAGACTTTCAGATAGGGGAAATGTCAGTGAGCGTTCCGATTTCTGTTCCAGAGCGATTCGCCCAATGAGTCCTTGATATTTAGTCATTTTCAGCCAACTTTCTGGATTTTTGAAAATTTCACTTTTTTGTGAAAATATCCACTAAATGAGGAAATAATATGTGTGAGTGTACCCCAGGAGAGTTCCAAATGTGTGTGGGTAGAATATATATCCCACGGGGGTAAAATTGAAAAAAGTGAAAAAAAATATTTTTTTTGCACTTAGTCAATTTTCCGGCGTTTATCAGACTTTCAGATAGGGGAAATGTCAGTGAGCATTCCGATTTTAGTTCCATAGCGTTTTGCCCAATGAGTCCTTGATATTTAGTCGTTTTCAGCCAATATTTTGGAATATTTGAAAATTTCACTTTTTTGTAAAAATATCCACTAAATGAGGGAATAATATGTGTGAGGGTACCCCAGGAGAGTTCCAAATGTGTGTGGGTAGAATATATATCCCACGGGGGTAAAATTGAAAAAAGTTGAAAAATATTTTTTTTGGACTTAGTCATTTTTCCGGCGTTCATCAGACTTTCAGATAGGGGAAATGTCAGTGAGCATTCCGATTTCTGTTCCAGAGCGATTCGCCCAATGAGTCCTTAATATTTAGTCGTTTTCAGCCAATTTTCTGGATTTTTGAAAATTTCACTTTTTTGTGAAAATATCCACTAAGTGAGGGAATAATGTGTGTGAGGGTACACAAGGAGAGTAGCAAATGTGTATGGCTAGAATATATATCCCATGGGGGTAAAACTGAAAAAAGTTGAATAAAAATTTTTTTTGGACTTAGTCATTTTTCCGGCGTTTATCAGACTTTCAGATAGGGGAAATGTCAGTGAGCGTTCCGATTTCAGTTCCAGAGCGTTTCGCCCAATGAGTTCTTGATATTTAGTCGTTTTCAGCCAATTTTCTGGATTTTTGAAAATTTTACTTTTTTGTGAAAATATCCACTAAATGAGGGAATAATATGTGTGAGGGTACCCCAGGAGAGTTCCAAATGTGTGTGGGTAGAATATATATCCCACAGGGGTAAAATTGAAAAAAGTTGAAAAATATTTTTTTTGGACTTAGTCATTTTTCCGGCGTTCATCAGACTTTCAGATAGGGGAAATGTCAGTGAGCATTCCGATTTCTGTTCCAGAGCGATTCGCCCAATGAGTCCTTGATATTTAGTCGTTTTCAGCCAATATTTTGGATTTTTGAAAATTTCACTTTTTTGTGAACATATCCACTAAATGAGGGAATAATATGTGTGAGGGTACCCCAGGAGAGTTCCAAATGTGTGTGGGTAGAATATATATCCCACGGGGGGTAAAATTGAAAAAAGTTGAAAAATTTTTTTTTTTGGACTTAGTCATTTTTCCGGCGTTTATCAGACTTTCAGATAGGGGAAATGTCAGTGAGCGTTCCGATTTCTGTTCCAGAGCGATTCGCCCAATGAGTCCTTGATATTTAGTCGTTTTCAGCCAATTTTCTGGATTTTTGAAAATTTCACTTTTTTGTGAAAATATCCACTAAATGAGGGAATAATATGTGTGAGGGTACCCCAGGAGAGTTCAAAATGTTTGTGGGTAGAATATATATCCCACGGGGGTAAAATTGAAAAAAGTTGAAAAAATTTTTTTTTTGGACTTAGTCATTTTTCCGACATTTATCAGACTTTCAGATAGGGGAAATGTCAGTGAGCGTTCCGATTTCAGTTCCAGAGAGATTCGCCCAACGAGTCCTTGATATTTAGTCATTTTCAGCCAATTTTCTGGATTTTTGAAAATTTCACTTTTTTGTGAAAATATCCACTAAATGAGGGAATAATATGTGTGAGGGTACCCCAGGAGAGTTCCAAATGTGTGTGGGTAGAATAGATATCCCGCGGGGGTAAAATTTAAAAATGATGAAAAAAATGTTTTTTTGGACTTAGTCATGTTTCCGACGTTTATCAGACTTTCAGATAGGGTAAATGTCAGTGAGCGTTCCGATTTCAGTTCCAGAGCGATTCACCCAATGAGTCCTTGATATTTATTCATTTTCAGCCAATTTTCTGGATTTTTGAAAATTTCACTTTTTTGTGAATATATCCACTAAATGAGGGAATAATATGTGTGAGGGTACACCAGGAGAGTTCCAAATGTTTGTGGGTAGAATATATATCCCACAGGGGTAAAATCGAAAAAAGTTTAAAAAAATTTTTTTTGCACTTAGTCATTTTTCCGGCGTTCATCAGACTTTCAGATAGGGGAAATGTCAGTGAGCGTTCCGATTTCTGTTCCAGAGCGATTCGCCCAACGAGTCCTTGATATTTAGTCATTTTCAGCCAATTTTCTGGATTTTTGAAAATTTCACTTTTTTGTGAAAATATCCACTAAATGAGGGAATAATATGTGTGAGGGTACCCCAGGAGAGTTCAAAATGTTTATGGGTAGAATGTATATCCCACGGGGGTTAAATTGAAAAAAGTTGAAAAATTTCTTTTTTTGGACTTAGTCATTTTTCCGACATTTATCAGACTTTCAGATAGGGGAAATGTCAGTGAGCGTTCCGATTTCAGTTCCAGAGCCATTCGCCCAATGAGTCCTTGATATTTAGTGGTTTTCAGCCAATTTTCTGGATTTTTGAAAATTTCACTTTTTTGTGAAAACATCCACTAAATGAGGGAATAATATGTGTGAGGGTACCTCAGGAGAGTTCAAAATGTGTGTGGGTAGAATATATATCCCACGGGGGTAAAATTGAAAAAAGTTGAAAAAATTTTATTTTTGTACTTAGTCATTTTTCCGACATTTATCAGACTTTCAGATAGGTCAAATGTTAGTGAGCTTTCCGATTTCAGTTCCAGAGCGATTCGCCCAATGAGTCCTTGATATTTAGTCATTTTCAGCCAATTTTCTGGATTTTTGAAAATTTCACTTTTTTGTGAATATATCCACTAAATGAGGGAATAATATGTGTGAGGGTACACCAGGAGAGTTCCAAATGTGTGTGGGTAGAATATATATCCCACGGGGGTAAAATTGAAAAAAGTTGAAAAAATTTTTTTTTTGGACTTAGTCATTTTTCCGACATTTATCAGACTTTCAGATAGGGGAAATGTCAGTGAGCATTCCAATTTCAGTTCCAGAGCGATTCTCCAATGAGTCCTTGATATTTAGTCGTTTTCAGCCAATTTTCTGGATTTTTGAAAATTTCACTTTTTTGCGAAAACATCCACTAAATGAGGGAATAATATGTGTGAGGGTACCCCAGGAGAGTTCCAAATGTGTGTGGGTAGAATCTATATACCACGGGGGTAAAATTGAAAAAAGTTGAAAAAATTTTATTTTTGGACTTAGTCATTTTTCCTACGTTTATCAGACTTTCAGATAGGGGAAATGTCAGTGAGCGTTCCGATGTCAGTTCCAGAGAGATTCGCCCAACGAGTCCTTGATATTTAGTCGTTTTCAGCCAATTTTCTGGATTTTTGAAAATTTCACTTTTTTGTGAAAACATCCACTAAATGAGGGAAAAATATGTGTGAGGGTACCCCAGGAGAGTTCCAAATGTGTGTGGGTAGAATATATATCCCGCGGGGGTAAAATTGAAAAAAGTTGAAAAAAATGTTTTTTTGGACTTAGTCATTTTTCCGACGTTTATCAGACTTTCATATAGGGGAAATGTCAGTGAGCGTTCCGACTTCAGTTCCAGAGCGATTCGCCCAATGAGTCCTTGATATTTAGTCGTTTTCAGCCAATATTTTGGATTTTTGAAAATTTAACTTTTTTGTGAAAATATCCACTAAATGAGGGAATAATATGTGTGAGGGTACCCCAGGAGAGTTCCAAATTTGTGTATGTAGAATATATATCCCACGGGGGTAAAATTGAAAAAAGTTGAAAAAATTTTTTATTTGGACTTAGTCATTTTTCCGACATTTATCAGACTTTCAGATAGGGGAAATGTCAGTGAGCGTTCCGATTTCAGTTCCAGAGAGATTCGCCCAACGAGTCCTTGATATTTAGTCATTTTCAGCCAATTTTCTGGATTTTTGAAAATTTCACTTTTTTGTGAAAATATCCACTAAATGAGGGAATAATATGTGTGAGGGTACCCCAGGAGAGTTCAAAATGTTTATGGGTAGAATGTATATCCCACGGGGGTTAAATTGAAAAAAGTTGAAAAATTTCTTTTTTTGGACTTAGTCATTTTTCCGACATTTATCAGACTTTCAGATAGGGGAAATGTCACTGAGCATTCCGATTTCAGTTCCAGAGCGATTCACCCAATGAATCCTTGATATTTAGTCGTTTTCAGCCAATTTTCTGGATTTTTGAAAATTTCACTTTTTTGTGAAAACATCCACTAAATGAGGGAAAAATATGTGTGAGGGTACCCCAGGAGAGTTGCAAATGTGTGTGGGTAGAATATATATCCCGCGGGGGTAAAATTGAAAAAAGTTGAAAAAAATGTTTTTTTGGACTTAGTCATGTTTCCGACGTTTATCAGACTTTCAGATAGGGTAAATGTCAGTGAGCGTTTCGATTTCAGTTCCAGAGCGATTCACCCAATGAGTCCTTGATATTTATTCATTTTCAGCCAATTTTCTGGATTTTTGAAAATTTCACTTTTTTGTGAATATATCCACTAAATGAGGGAATAATATGTGTGAGGGTACACCAGGAGAGTTCCAAATGTTTGTGGGTAGAATATATATCCCACAGGGGTAAAATTGAAAAAAGTTGAAAAAAATTTTTTTTGCACTTAGTCATTTTTCCGGCGTTCATCAGACTTTCAGATAGGGGAAATGTCAGTGAGCGTTCCGATTTCTGTTCCAGAGCGATTCGCCCAATGAGTCCTTGATATTTAGTCATTTTCAGCCAATGTTTTGGATTTTTGAAAATTTCACTTTTTTGTGAACATATCCACTAAATGAGGGAATAATATGTGTGAGGGTACCCCAGGAGAGTTCCAAATGTGTGTGGGTAGAATATATATCCCACGGGGGTAAAATTGAAAAAAGTTGAAAAAATTTTTTTTTTGGACTTAGTCATTTTTCCGACATTTATCACACTTTCAGATAGGGGAAATGTCAGTGAGTGTTCCGATTTCAGTTCCAGAGAGATTCGCCCAACGAGTCCTTGATATTTAGTCATTTTCAGCCAATTTTCTGGATTTTTGAAAATTTCACTTTTTCGTGAAAATATCCACTAAATGAGGGAATAATATGTGTGAGGGTACCCCAGGAGAGTTCAAAATGTTTATGGGTACAATGTATATCCCACGGGGGTAAAATTGAAAAAAGTTGAAAAATTTCTTTTTTTGGACTTAGTTATTTTTCCGACATTTATCAGACTTTCAGATAGGTGAAATGTCAGTGAGCGTTCCGATTTCAGTTCCAGAGCCATTCGCCCAATGAGTCCTTGATATTTAGTGGTTTTCAGCCAATTTTCTGGATTTTTGAAAATTTCACTTTTTTGTGAAAACATCCACTAAATGAGGGAATAATATGTGTGAGGGTACCTCAGGAGAGTTCAAAATGTGTGTGGGTAGAATATATATCCCACGGGGGTAAAATTGAAAAAAGTTGAAAAAATTTTATTTTTGTACTTAGTCATTTTTCCGACATTTATCAGACTTTCAGATAGGTCAAATGTTAGTGAGCTTTCCGATTTCAGTTCCAGAGCGATTCGCCCAATGAGTCCTTGATATTTAGTCATTTTCAGCCAATTTTCTGGATTTTTGAAAATTTCACTTTTTTGTGAATATATCCACTAAATGAGGGAATAATATGTGTGAGGGTACACCAGGAGAGTTCCAAATGTGTGTGGGTAGAATATATATCCCACGGGGGTAAAATTGAAAAAAGTTGAAAAAATTTTTTTTTTGGACTTAGTCATTTTTCCGACATTTATCAGACTTTCAGATAGGGGAAATGTCATTGAGCATTCCAATTTCAGTTCCAGAGCGATACTCCAATGAGTCCTTGATATTTAGTCGTTTTCAGCCAATTTTCTGGATTTTTGAAAATTTCACTTTTTTGCGAAAACATCCACTAAATGAGGGAATAATATGTGTGAGGGTACCCCAGGAGAGTTCCAAATGTGTGTGGGTAGAATCTATATACCACGGGGGTAAAATTGAAAAAAGTTGAAAACATTTTATTTTTGGACTTAGTCATTTTTCCTACGTTTATCAGACTTTCAGATAGGGGAAATGTCAGTGAGCGTTCCGATGTCAGTTCCAGAGAGATTCGCCCAACGAGTCCTTGATATTTAGTCGTTTTCAGCCAATTTTCTGGATTTTTGAAAATTTCACTTTTTTCTGAAAACATCCACTAAATGAGGGAATAATATGTGTGAGGGTACCCCAGGAGAGTTCCAAATGTGTGTGTGTAGAATATATATCCCGCGGGGGTAAAATTGAAAAAAGTTGAAAAAAATGTTTTTTTGGACTTAGTCATTTTTCCGACGTTTATCAGACTTTCATATAGGGGAAATGTCAGTGAGCGTTCCGACTTCAGTTCCAGAGCGATTCGCCCAATGAGTCCTTGATATTTAGTCGTTTTCAGCCAATATTTTGGATTTTTGAAAATTTAACTTTTTTGTGAAAATATCCACTAAATGAGGGAATAATATGTGTGAGGGTACCCCAGGAGAGTTCCAAATTTGTGTATGTAGAATATATATCCCACGGGGGTAAAATTGAAAAAAGTTGAAAAAATTTTTTATTTGGACTTAGTCATTTTTCCGACATTTATCAGACTTTCAGATAGGGGAAATGTCAGTGAGCGTTCCGATTTCAGTTCCAGAGAGATTCGCCCAACGAGTCCTTGATATTTAGTCATTTTCAGCCAATTTTCTGGATTTTTGAAAATTTCACTTTTTTGTGAAAATATCCACTAAATGAGGGAATAATATGTGTGAGGGTACCCCAGGAGAGTTCAAAATGTTTATGGGTAGAATGTATATCCCACGGGGGTTAAATTGAAAAAAGTTGAAAAAATTTTTTTTTTGGACTTAGTCATTTTTCCGACATTTATCAGACTTTCAGATAGGTGAAATGTCAGTGAGCATTCCGATTTCAGTTCCAGAGCCATTCGCCCAATGAGTCCTTGATATTTAGTGGTTTTCAGCCAATTTTCTGGATTTTTGAAAATTTCACTTTTTTGTGAAAACATCCACTAAATGAGGGAATAATATGTGTGAGGGTACCTCAGGAGAGTTCAAAATGTGTGTGGGTAGAATATATATCCCACGGGGGTAAAATTGAAAAAAGTTGAAAAAATTTTATTTTTGTACTTAGTCATTTTTCCGACATTTATCAGACTTTCAGATAGGTCAAATGTTAGTGAGCTTTCCGATTTCAGTTCCAGAGCGATTCGCCCAATGAGTCCTTGATATTTAGTCATTTTCAGCCAATTTTCTGGATTTTTGAAAATTTCACTTTTTTGTGAATATATCCACTAAATGAGGGAATAATATGTGTGAGGGTACCCCAGGAGAGTTCCAAATGTGTGTGGGTAGAATCTATATACCACGGAGGTAAAATTGAAAAAAGTTGAAAAAATTTTATTTTTGGACTTAGTCATTTTTCCTACGTTTATCAGACTTTCAGATAGGGGAAATGTCAGTGAGCGTTCCGATGTCAGTTCCAGAGAGATTCGCCCAACGAGTCCTTGATATTTAGTCGTTTTCAGCCAATTTTCTGGATTTTTAAAAATTTCACTTTTTTGTGAAAATATCCACTAAATGTGTGAGGGTACCCCAGGAGAGTTCCAAATGTGTGTGGGTAGAATATATATCCCACGGGGGTAAAATTGAAAAATGTTGAAAACATTTTTTTTTTGGACTTAGTCATTTTTCCGGCGTTTAGCAGACTTTCAGATAGGTCAAATGTTAGTGAGCTTTCCGATTTCAGTTCCAGAGCGATTCGCCCAACGAGTCCTTGATATTTAGTCATTTTCAGCCAATATTTTGGATTTTTGAAAATTTCACTTTTTTGTGAACATATCCACTAAATGAGGGAATAATATGTGTGAGGGTACCCCAGGAGAGTTCCAAATGTGTGTGGGTAGAATATATATCCCACGGGGGTAAAATTGAAAAAAGTTGAAAAAAGTTTATTTTTGGACTTAGTCATTTTTCCGACGTTTAACAGACTTTCAGATAGGGGAAATGTCAGTGAGCGTTCCGATTTCAGTTCCAGAGCGATTCGCCCAACGAGTCCTTGATATTTAGTCATTTTCAGCCAATTTTCTGGATTTTTAAAAATTTCACTTTTTTGTGAAAATATCCACTAAATGTGTGAGGGTACCCCAGGAGAGTTCCAAATGTGTGTGGGTAGAATATATATCCCACGGGGGTAAAATTGAAAAATGTTGAAAACATTTTTTTTTTTGGACTTAGTCAATTTTCAGGCATTTATCAGACTTTCAGATAGGGTAAATGTCAGTGAGCGTTCCGATTTCAGTTCCAGAGCGATTCACCCAATGAGTCCTTGATATTTAGTCGTTTTCAGCCATTTTTCTGGATTTTTGAAAATTTCACTTTTTTTGTGAAAACATCCACTAAATGAGGGAATAATATGTGTGAGGGTACCCCAGGAGAGTTCCAAATGTGTGTGGGTAGAATATATATATCCCACGGGGGTAAAATTGAAAAAAGTTGAAAAAAGTTTATTTTTGGACTTAGTCATTTTTCCGACGTTTATCAGACTTTCAGATAGGGGAAATGTCAGTGAGCGTTCCGATTTCAGTTCCAGAGCGATTCGCCCAACGAGTCCTTGATATTTAGTCATTTTCAGCCAATATTCTGGATTTTTGAAAATTTCACTTTTTTGTGAAAATATCCACTAAATGAGGGAATAATATGTGTGAGGGTACCCCAGGAGAGTTCCAAATGTGTGTGGGTAGAATATATATCCCACGGGGGTAAAATTGAAAAAAGTTGAAAAAAGTTTATTTTTGGACTTAGTCATTTTTCCGACGTTTATCAGACTTTCAGATAGGGGAAATGTCAGTGAGCGTTCCGACATCAGTTCCAGAGTGATTCGCCCAATGAGTCCTTGATATTTAGTCGTTTTCAGCCAATTTTCTGGATTTATGAAAATTTCACTTTTTTGTGAAAACATCCACTAAATGAGGAAATAATATGTGTGAGGGTACCCCAGGAGAGTTCCAAATGTGTGTATGTAGAATATATATCCCACGGGGGTAAAATTGAAAAAAGTTGAAAAAATTTTTTATTTGGACTTAGTCATTATTCCGACGTTTATCAGACTTTCAGATAGGGGAAATGTCAGTGAGCATTCCGATTTCAGTTCCAGAGCGATTCGCCCAATGAGTCCTTGATATTTAGTCATTTTCAGCCAATATTCTGGATTTTTGAAAAATTTCACTTTTTTGTGAAAATATCCACTAAATGAGGGATTAATATGTGTGAGGGTACCCCAGGAGAGTTCAAAATGTGTGTGGGTAGAATATATATCCCACGGGGGTAAAATTGAAAAAAGTTGAAAAAGTTTATTCTTGGACTTAGTCATTTTTCCGACGTTTAACAGACTTTCAGATAGGGGAAATGTCAGTGAGCGTTCCGATTTCAGTTCCAGAGCGATTCGCCCAACGAGTCCTTGATATTTAGTCATTTTCAGCCAATTTTCTGGATTTTTAAAAATTTCACTTTTTTGTGAAAATATCCACTAAATGTGTGAGGGTACCCCAGGAGAGTTCCAAATGTGTGTGGGTAGAATATATATCCCACGGGGGTAAACTTGAAAAATGTTGAAATCATTTTTTTTTAGGACTTAGTCATTTTTCCGGCGTTTAGCAGACTTTCAGATAGGTCAAATGTTAGTGAGCTTTCCGATTTCAGTTCCAGAGCGATTCGCCCAACGAGTCCTTGATATTTAGTCATTTTCAGCCAATATTTTGGATTTTTGAAAATTTCACTTTTTTGTGAACATATCCACTAAATGAGGGAATAATATGTGTGAGGGTACCCCAGGAGAGTTCCAAATGTGTGTGGGTAGAATATATATCCCACGGGGGTAAAATTGAAAAAAGTTGAAAAAAGTTTATTTTTGGACTTAGTCATTTTTCCGACGTTTAACAGACTTTCAGATAGGGGAAATGTCAGTGAGCGTTCCGATTTCAGTTCCAGAGCGATTCGCCCAACGAGTCCTTGATATTTAGTCATTTTCAGCCAATTTTCTGGATTTTTAAAAATTTCACTTTTTTGTGAAAATATCCACTAAATGTGTGAGGGTACCCCAGGAGAGTTCCAAATGTGTGTGGGTAGAATATATATCCCACGGGGGTAAAATTGAAAAATGTTGAAAACATTTTTTTTTTTGGACTTAGTCAATTTTCAGGCATTTATCAGACTTTCAGATAGGGTAAATGTCAGTGAGCGTTCCGATTTCAGTTCCAGAGCGATTCACCCAATGAGTCCTTGATATTTAGTCGTTTTCAGCCATTTTTCTGGATTTTTGAAAATTTCACTTTTTTTGTGAAAACATCCACTAAATGAGGGAATAATATGTGTGAGGGTACCCCAGGAGAGTTCCAAATGTGTGTGGGTAGAATATATATATCCCACGGGGGTAAAATTGAAAAAAGTTGAAAAAAGTTTATTTTTGGACTTAGTCATTTTTCCGACGTTTATCAGACTTTCAGATAGGGGAAATGTCAGTGAGCGTTCCGATTTCAGTTCCAGAGCGATTCGCCCAACGAGTCCTTGATATTTAGTCATTTTCAGCCAATATTCTGGATTTTTGAAAATTTCACTTTTTTGTGAAAATATCCACTAAATGAGGGAATAATATGTGTGAGGGTACCCCTGGAGAGTTCCAAATGTGTGTGGGTAGAATATATATCCCACGGGGGTAAAATTGAAAAAAGTTGAAAAAAGTTTATTTTTGGACTTAGTCATTTTTCCGACGTTTATCAGACTTTCAGATAGGGGAAATGTCAGTGAGCGTTCCGACATCAGTTCCAGAGTGATTCGCCCAATGAGTCCTTGATATTTAGTCGTTTTCAGCCAATTTTCTGGATTTATGAAAATTTCACTTTTTTGTGAAAACATCCACTAAATGAGGAAATAATATGTGTGAGGGTACCCCAGGAGAGTTCCAAATGTGTGTATGTAGAATATATATCCCACGGGGGTAAAATTGAAAAAAGTTGAAAAAATTTTTTATTTGGACTTAGTCATTATTCCGACGTTTATCAGACTTTCAGATAGGGGAAATGTCAGTGAGCATTCCGATTTCAGTTCCAGAGCGATTCGCCCAATGAGTCCTTGATATTTAGTCATTTTCAGCCAATATTCTGGATTTTTGAAAAATTTCACTTTTTTGTGAAAATATCCACTAAATGAGGGATTAATATGTGTGAGGGTACCCCAGGAGAGTTCAAAATGTGTGTGGGTAGAATATATATCCCACGGGGGTAAAATTGAAAAAAGTTGAAAAAGTTTATTCTTGGACTTAGTCATTTTTCCGACGTTTAACAGACTTTCAGATAGGGGAAATGTCAGTGAGCGTTCCGATTTCAGTTCCAGAGCGATTCGCCCAACGAGTCCTTGATATTTAGTCATTTTCAGCCAATTTTCTGGATTTTTAAAAATTTCACTTTTTTGTGAAAATATCCACTAAATGTGTGAGGGTACCCCAGGAGAGTTCCAATTGTGTGTGGGTAGAATATATATCCCACGGGGGTAAAATTGAAAAATGTTGAAAACATTTTTTTTTAGGACTTAGTCATTTTTCCGGCGTTTAGCAGACTTTCAGATAGGTCAAATGTTAGTGAGCTTTCCGATTTCAGTTCCAGAGCGATTCGCCCAACGAGTCCTTGATATTTAGTCATTTTCAGCCAATATTTTGGATTTTTGAAAATTTCACTTTTTTGTGAACATATCCACTAAATGAGGGAATAATATGTGTGAGGGTACCCCAGGAGAGTTCCAAATGTGTGTGGGTAGAATATATATCCCACGGGGGTAAAATTGAAAAAAGTTGAAAAAAGTTTATTTTTGGACTTAGTCATTTTTCCGACGTTTAACAGACTTTCAGATAGGGGAAATGTCAGTGAGCGTTCCGATTTCAGTTCCAGAGCGATTCGCCCAACGAGTCCTTGATATTTAGTCATTTTCAGCCAATTTTCTGGATTTTTAAAAATTTCACTTTTTTGTGAAAATATCCACTAAATGTGTGAGGGTACCCCAGGAGAGTTCCAAATGTGTGTGGGTAGAATATATATCCCACGGGGGTAAAATTGAAAAATGTTGAAAACATTTTTTTTTTTGGACTTAGTCAATTTTCAGGCATTTATCAGACTTTCAGATAGGGTAAATGTCAGTGAGCGTTCCGATTTCAGTTCCAGAGCGATTCACCCAATGAGTCCTTGATATTTAGTCGTTTTCAGCCATTTTTCTGGATTTTTGAAAATTTCACTTTTTTTGTGAAAACATCCACTAAATGAGGGAATAATATGTGTGAGGATACCCCAGGAGAGTTCCAAATGTGTGTGGGTAGAATATATATATCCCACGGGGGTAAAATTGAAAAAAGTTGAAAAAAGTTTATTTTTGGACTTAGTCATTTTTCCGACGTTTATCAGACTTTCAGATAGGGGAAATGTCAGTGAGCGTTCCGATTTCAGTTCCAGAGCGATTCGCCCAACGAGTCCTTGATATTTAGTCATTTTCAGCCAATATTCTGGATTTTTGAAAATTTCACTTTTTTGTGAAAATATCCACTAAATGAGGGAATAATATGTGTGAGGGTACCCCAGGAGAGTTCCAAATGTGTGTGGGTAGAATATATATCCCACGGGGGTAAAATTGAAAAAAGTTGAAAAAAGTTTATTTTTGGACTTAGTCATTTTTCCGACGTTTATCAGACTTTCAGATAGGTGAAATGTCAGTGAGCGTTCCGACATCAGTTCCAGAGTGATTCGCCCAATGAGTCCTTGATATTTAGTCGTTTTCAGCCAATTTTCTGGATTTATGAAAATTTCACTTTTTTGTGAAAACATCCACTAAATGAGGGAATAATATGTGTGAGTGTACCCCAGGAGAGTTCCAAATGTGCGTGGGTAGAATATATATCTCACGGGGTAAAATTGAAAAAAGTTGAAAAAAGTTTATTTTTGGACTTAGTCATTTTTCCGACGTTTATCAGACTTTCAGATAGGGGAAATGTCAGTGAGCGTTCCGATTTCAGTTCCAGAGCGATTCGCCCAACGAGTCCTTGATATTTAGTCATTTTCAGCCAATATTCTGGATTTTTGAAAATTTCACTTTTTTGTGAAAATATCCACTAAATGAGGGAATAATATGTGTGAGGGTACCCCAGGAGAGTTCCAAATGTGTGTGGGTAGAATATATATCCCACGGGGGTAAAATTGAAAAAAGTTGAAAAAAGTTTATTTTTGGACTTAGTCATTTTTCCGACGTTTAGCAAACTTTCATATAGGTCAAATGTTAGTGAGCTTTCCGATTTCAGTTCCAGAGCGATTCGCCCAACGAGTCCTTGATATTTAGTCATTTTCAGCCAATATTCTGGATTTTTGAAAATTTCACTTTTTTGTGAACATATCCACTAAATGAGGGAATAATATGTGTGAGGGTACCCCAGGAGAGTTCCAAATGTGTGTGGGTAGAATATATATCCCACGGGAGTAAAATTGAAAAAAGTTGAAAAAAGTTTATTTTTGGACTTAGTCATTTTTCCGACGTTTAACAGACTTTCAGATAGGGGAAATGTCAGTGAGCGTTCCGATTTCAGTTCCAGAGCGATTCGCCCAACGAGTCCTTGATATTTAGTCATTTTCAGCCAACTTTCTGGATTTTTAAAAATTTCACTTTTTTGTGAAAATATCCACTAAATGTGTGAGGGTACCCCAGGAGAGTTCCAAACGTGTGTGGGTAGAATATATATCCCACGGGGGTAAAATTGAAAAATGTTGAAAACATTTTTTTTTTGGACTTAGTCATTTTTCCGGCGTTTATCAGACTTTCAGATAGGGTAAATGTCAGTGAGCGTTCCGATTTCAGTTCCAGAGCGATTCACCCAATGAGTCCTTGATATTTAGTCGTTTTCAGCCAATTTTCTGGATTTTTGAAAATTTCACTTATTTTGTGAAAACATCCACTAAATGAGGGAATAATATGTGTGAGGGTACCCCAGGAGAGTTCCAAATATGTGTGGGTAGAATATATATCCCACGGGGGTAAAATTGAAAAAAGTTGAAAAAAAATTATTTTTGGAGTTAGTCATTTTTCCGACGTTTATCAGACTTTCAGATAGGGGAAATGTCAGTGAGCATTCCGATTTCAGTTCCAGAGCGATTCGCCCAATGAGTCCTTGATATTTAGTCATTTTCAGCCAATTTTCTGGATTTTTGAAAATTTCACTTTTTTTATGAAAATATCCACTAAAGGAGGGAATAATATGTGTGAGGGTACCCCAGGAGAGTTCAAAATGTTTGTGGGTAGAATATATATCCCACGGGGGTAAAATTGAAAAAAGTTGAAAAATTTTTTTTTTTGGACTTAGTCATTTTTCCGGCGTTTAGCAAACTTTCAGATAGGTCAGATGTTAGTGAGCTTTCCGATTTCAGTTCCAGAGCGATTCGCCCAACGAGTCCTTGATATTTAGTCATTTTCAGCCAATATTTTGGATTTTTGAAAATTTCACTTTTTTGTGAACATATCCACTAAATGAGGGAATAATATGTGTGAGGGTACCCCAGGAGAGTTCCAAATGTGTGTGGGTAGAATATATATCCCACGGGGGTAAAATTGAAAAAAGTTGAAAAAAAATTATTTTTGGAGTTAGTCATTTTTCAGACGTTTATCAGACTTTCAGATAGGGGAAATGTCAGTGAGCATTCCGATTTCAGTTCCAGAGCGATTCGCCCAATGAGTCCTTGATATTTAGTCGTTTTCAGCCAATTTTCTGGATTTTTGAAAATTTCACTTTTTTTATGAAAATATCCACTAAATGAGGGAATAATATGTGTGAGGGTACCCCAGGAGAGTTCAAAATGTTTGTGGGTAGAATATATATCCCACGGGGGTAAAATTGAAAAAAGTTGAAAAATTTTTTTTTTTGGACTTAGTCATTTTTCCGGCGTTTAGCAAACTTTCAGATAGGTCAAATGTTAGTGAGCTTTCCGATTTCAGTTCCAGAGCGATTCGCCCAACGAGTCCTTGATACTTAGTCATTTTCAGCCAATATTTTGGATTTTTGAAAATTTCACTTTTTTGTGAACATATCCACTAAATGAGGGAATAATATGTGTGAGGGTACCCCAGGAGAATTTCAAATGTGTGTGGGTAGAATATATATCCCACGGGGGTAAAATTGAAAAAAGTTGAAAAATTTTTTTTTTTGGACTTAGTCATTTTTCCGACATTTATCAGACTTTCAGATAGGGTAAATGTCAGTGAGCGTTCCGATTTCAGTTCCAGAGCGATTCACCCAATGAGTCCTTGATATTTAGTCGTTTTCAGCTAATTTTCTGGATTTTTGAAAATTTCACTTTTTTGTGAAAATATCCACTAAATGAGGGAATAATATGTGTGAGGGTACCCCAGGAGAGTTCCAAATGTGTGTGGGTAGAATATATATCCCACGGGAGTAAAATTGAAAAAAGTTGAAAAAAGTTTATTTTTGGACTTAGTCATTTTTCCGACGTTTAACAGACTTTCAGATAGGGTAAATGTCAGTGAGCGTTCCGATTTCAGTTCCAGAGCGATTCACCCAATGAGTCCTTGATATTTAGTCGTTTTCAGCCAATTTTCTGGATTTTTGAAAATTTCACTTATTTTGTGAAAACATCCACTAAATGAGGGAATAATATGTGTGAGGGTACCCCAGGAGAGTTCCAAATGTGTGTGGGTAGAATATATATCCCACGGGGGTAAAATTGAAAAAAGTTGAAAAAAAATTATATTTGGAGTTAGTCATTTTTCCGACGTTTATCAGACTTTCAGATAGGGGAAATGTCAGTGAGCATTCCGATTTCAGTTCCAGAGCGATTCGCCCAATGAGTCCTTGATATTTAGTCATTTTCAGCCAATTTTCTGGATTTTTGAAAATTTCACTTTTTTTATGAAAATATCCACTAAAGGAGGGAATAATATGTGTGAGGGTACCCCAGGAGAGTTCAAAATGTTTGTGGGTAGAATATATATCCCACGGGGGTAAAATTGAAAAAAGTTGAAAAATTTTTTTTTTTGGACTTAGTCATTTTTCCGGCGTTTAGCAAACTTTCAGATAGGTCAGATGTTAGTGAGCTTTCCGATTTCAGTTCCAGAGCGATTCGCCCAATGAGTCCTTGATATTTAGTCATTTTCAGCCAATATTTTGGATTTTTGAAAATTTCACTTTTTTGTGAACATATCCACTAAATGAGGGAATAATATGTGTGAGGGTTCCCCAGGAGAGTTCCAAATGTGTGTGGGTAGAATATATATATCCCACGGGGTAAAATTGAAAAAAGTTGAAAAAAGTTTATTTTTGGACTTAGTCATTTTTCCGACGTTTATCAGACTTTCAGATAGGGGAAATGTCAGTGAGCGTTCCGACTTCAGTTCCAGAGTGATTCGCCCAATGAGTCCTTGATATTTAGTCGTTTTCAGCCAATTTTCTGGATTTATGAAAATTTCACTTTTTTGTGAAAACATCCACTAAATGAGGGAATAATATGTGTGAGGGTACCCCAGGAGAGTTCCAAATGTGTGTGGGTAGAATATATATCTCACGGGGTAAAATTGAAAAAAGTTGAAAAAAATTTATTTTTGGACTTAGTCATTTTTCCGGCATTTAGCAGACTTTCAGATAGGGCAAATGTTAGTGAGCTTTCCTATTTCAGTTCCAGAGCGATTCGCCCAACGAGTCCTTGATATTTAGTCATTTTCAGCCAATATTTTGGATTTTTGAAAATTTCACTTTTTTGTGAACATATCCACTAAATGAGGGAATAATATGTGTGAGGGTACCCCAGGAGAGTTCCAAATGTGTGTGGGTAGAATATATATCCCACGGGGGTAAAATTGAAAAAAGTTGAAAAAAGTTTATTTTTGGACTTAGTCATTTTTCCGGCGTTTAGCAGACTTTCAGATAGGGCAAATGTTAGTGAGCTTTCCTATTTCAGTTCCAGAGCGATTCGCCCAACGAGTCCTTGATATTTAGTCATTTTCAGCCAATATTTTGGATTTTTGAAAATTTTACTTTTTTGTGAACATATCCACTAAATGAGGGAATAATATGTGTGAGGGTACCCCAGGAGAGTTCCAAATGTGTGTGGGTAGAATACATATCCCACGGGGGTAAAATTGAAAAAAGTTGAAAAAAAGTTTTTTGGACTTTGTCATTTTTCCGACATTTATCAGACTTTCAGATAGGGGAAATGTCAGTGAGCGTTCCGATTTCAGTTCCAGAGTGATTCGCCCAATGAGTCCTTGATATTTAGTCGTTTTCAGCCAATTTTCTGGATTTTTGAAAATTTCACTTTTTTGTGAAAATATCCACTTAATGAGGGAATAATATGTGTGAGGGTACCCCAGGAGAGTTACAAATGTGTGTGGGTAGAATATATATCCTACGGGGGTAAAATTGAAAAAAGTTGAAAACATTTTTTTTTTGGACTTAGTCATTTTTCCGGCGTTTATCAGACTTTCAGATAGGGTAAATGTCAGTGAGCGTTCCGATTTCAGTTCCAGAGCGATTCGCCAAACGAGTCGTTGATATTTAGTCATTTTCAGCCAATATTTTGGATTTTTGAAAATTTCACTTTTTTGTGAACATATCCACTAAATAAGGGAATAATATGTGTGAGGGTACCCCAGGATAGTTCCAAATGTGTGTGGGTAGAATATATATATACCACGGGGGTAAAATTGAAAAAAGTTGAAAAAAGTTTATTTTTGGACTTAGTCATTTTTCCGACGTTTATCAGACTTTCAGATAGGGGAAATGTCAGTGAGCATTCCGACTTCAGTTCCAGAGTGATTCGCCCAATGAGTCCTTGATATTTAGTCGTTTTCAGCCAATTTTCTGGATTTATGAAAATTTCACTTTTTTGTGAAAACATCCACTAAATGAGGGAATAATATGTGTGAGGGTACCCCAGGAGAGTTCTAAATGTGTTTGGGTAGAATATATATCTCGCGGGGTAAAATTGAAAAAAGTTGAAAAAAGTTTATTTTTGGACTTAGTCATTTTTCCGAGGTTTATCAGACTTTCAGATAGGGGAAATGTCAGTGAGCGTTCCGATTTCAGTTCCAGAGCGATTCGCCCAACGATTCCTTGATATTTAGTCATTTTCAGCCAATATTCTGGATTTTTGAAAATTTCACTTTTTTGTGAAAATATCCACTAAATGAGGGAATAATATGTGTGAGGGTACCCCAGGAGAGTTCCAAATGTGTGTGGGTAGAATATATATCCCACGGGAGTAAAATTGAAAAAAGTTGAAAAAAGTTTATTTTTGGACTTAGTCATTTTTCCGACGTTTAACAGACTTTCAGATAGGGGAAATGTCAGTGAGCGTTCCGATTTCAGTTCCAGAGCGATTCGCCCAACGAGTCCTTGATATTTAGTCATTTTCAGCCAACTTTCTGGATTTTTAAAAATTTCACTTTTTTGTGAAAATATCCACTAAATGTGTGAGGGTACCCCAGGAGAGTTCCAAACGTGTGTGGGTAGAATATATATCCCACGGGGGTAAAATTGAAAAAAGTTGAAAAATTTTTTTTTTTGGACTTAGTCATTTTTCCGGCGTTTAGCAAACTTTCAGATAGGTCAGATGTTAGTGAGCTTTCCGATTTCAGTTCCAGAGCGATTCGCCCAACGAGTCCTTGATATTTAGTCATTTTCAGCCAATATTTTTAATTTTTGAAAATTTCACTTTTTTGTGAACATATCCACTAAATGAGGGAATAATATGTGTGAGGGTACCCCAGGAGAGTTCCAAATGTGTGTGGGTAGAATATATATCCCACGGGGGTAAAATTGAAAAAAGTTGAAGAAATTTTTTTTTTGGACTTAGTCATTTTTCCGACATTTATCAGACTTTCAGAAAGGGGAAATGTCAATGAGCGTTCTGATTTCAGTTCCAGAGCGATTCGTCCAATGAGTCCTTGATATTTAGTCATTTTCAGCCAATATTCTGGATTTTTGAAACTTTCACTTTTTTGTGAAAATATCCACTAAATGAGGGAATAATATGTGTGAGGGTACCCCAAGAGAGTTCCAAATGTGTGTGGGTAGAATATATATCCCACGGGAGTAAAATTGAAAAAAGTTGAAAAAAGTTTATTTTTGGACTTAGTCATTTTTCCGACGTTTAACAGACTTTCAGATAGGGGAAATGTCAGTGAGCGTTCCGATTTCAGTTCCAGAGCGATTCACCCAATGAGTCCTTGATATTTAGTCGTTTTCAGCCAATTTTCTGGATTTTTGAAAATTTCACTTATTTTGTGAAAACATCCACTAAATGAGGGAATAATATGTGTGAGGGTACCCCAGGAGAGTTCCAAATGTGTGTGGGTAGAATATATATCCCACAGGGGTAAAATTGAAAAAAGTTGAAAAAAAATTATTTTTGGAGTTAGTCATTTTTCCGACGTTTATCAGACTTTCAGATAGGGGAAATGTCAGTGAGCGTTCCGATTTCATTTCCAGAGCGATTCGCCCAATGAGTCCTTGATATTTAGTCATTTTCAGCCAATATTTTGGATTTTTGAAAATTTCACTTTTTTGTGAAAATATCCACTAAATGAGGGAATAATATGTGTGAGGGTACCCCAAGAGAGTTCCAAATGTGTGTGGGTAGAATATATATCCCACGGGAGTAAAATTGAAAAAAGTTGAAAAAAGTTTATTTTTGGACTTAGTCATTTTTCCGACGTTTAACAGACTTTCAGATAGGGGAAATGTCAGTGAGCGTTCCGATTTCAGTTCCAGAGCGATTCACCCAATGAGTCCTTGATATTTAGTCGTTTTCAGCCAATTTTCTGGATTTTTGAAAATTTCACTTATTTTGTGAAAACATCCACTAAATGAGGGAATAATATGTGTGAGGGTACCCCAGGAGAGTTCCAAATGTGTGTGGGTAGAATATATATCTCACGGGGTAAAATTGAAAAAAGTTGAAAAAAATTTATTTTTGGACTTAGTCATTTTTTCGGCGTTTAGCAGACTTTCAGATAGGGCAAATGTTAGTGAGCTTTCCTATTTCAGTTCCAGAGCGATTCGCCCAACGAGTCCTTGATATTTAGTCATTTTCAGCCAATATTTTGGATTTTTGAAAATTTCACTTTTTTGTGAACATATCCACTAAATGAGGGAATAATATGTGTGAGGGTACCCCAGGAGAGTTACAAATGTGTGTGGGTAGAATATATATCCTACGGGGGTTAAATTGAAAAAAGTTGAAAACATTTTTTTTTTTTGGACTTTGTTATTTTTCCGGCGTTTATCAGACTTTCAGATAGGGTAAATGTCAGTGAGCGTTCCGATTTTAGTTCCAGAGCGATTCACCCAATGAGTCCTTGATATTTAGTCGTTTCCAGCCAATTTTCTGGATTTATGAAAATTTCACTTTTTTGTGAAAACATCCACTAAATGAGGGAATAATATGTGTGAGGGTACCCCAGGAGAGTTCCAAATGTGTGTGGGTAGAATATATATCCCACGGGGGTAAAATTGAAAAAAGTTGAAAAAATTTTTTTTTTGGACTTAGTCATTTTTCCGACATTTATCAGACTTTCAGAAAGGGGAAATGTCAGTGAACGTTCTGATTTCAGTTCCAGAGCGATTCGCCCAATGAGTCCTTGATATTTAGTCATTTTCAGAAAATATTTTGGATTTTTGAAAATTTAACTTTTTTGTGAAAACATCCACTAAATGAGGGAATAATATGTGTGAGGGTACCCCAGGAGAGTTCCAAATGTGTGTGGGTAGAATATATATCCCACGGGGGTAAAATTGAAAAAAGTTGAAAAAAGTTTATTTTTGGACATAGTCATTTTTCCGACGTTTATCAGACTTTCAGATAGGGGAAATGTCAGTGAGCGTTCTGACTTCAGTTCCAGAGAGATTCGCCCAATGAGTCCTTGATATTTAGTCATTTTCAGCCAATATTTTGGATTTTTGAAAATTTCACTTTTTTGTGAAAATATCCACTAAATGAGGGAATAATATGTGTGAGGGTACCCCAGGAGAGTTCCAAATGTGTGTGGGTAGAATATATATCCTACGGGGGTAAAATTGAAAAAAGTTGAAAAAATTTTTTTTTTTTGGACTTAGTTATTTTTCCGGCGTTTATCAGACTTTAAGATAGGGTAAATGTCAGTGAGCGTTCCGATTTCAGTTCCAGAGCGATTCACCCAATGAGTCCTTGATATTTAGTCGTTTTCAGCCAATTTTCTGGATTTTTGAAAATTTCACTTTTGTTATGAAAATATCCACTAAATGAGGGAATAATATGTGTGAGGGTACCCCAGGAGAGTTCCAAATGTGTGTGGGTAGAATATATATCCCACGGGGGTAAAATTGAAAAAAGTTGAAAAAATTTTTTTTTTGGACTTAGTCATTTTTCCGACGTTTATCACACTTTTAGATAGGGGAAATGTCAGTGAGCGTTCCGATTTCAGTGCCAGAGCGATTCACCCAATGAGTCCTTGATATTTAGTCGTTTTCAGCCAATTTTCTGGATTTTTGAAAATTTCACTTTTTTGTGAACATATCCACTAAATGAGGGAATAATATGTGTGAGGGTACCCCAGGAGAGTTCCAAATATGTGTGGGTAGAATATATATCCCACGGGGGTAAAATTGAAAAAAGTTGAAAAATTTTTTTTTTGGACTTAGTCATTTTTCCGACATTTATCAGACTTGCAGATAGGGGAAATGTCAGTGAGCGTTCCGATTTCAGTTCCAGAGCGATTCGCCCAATGAGTCCTTGATATTTAGTCGTTTTCAGCCAATTTTCTGGATTTTTGAAAATTTCACTTTTTTGTGAAAACATCCACTAAATGAGGGAATAATATGTGTGAGGGTACCCCAGGAGAGTTCCAAATGTGTGTGGGTAGAATATATATCCCACGGGGTAAAATTGAAAAAAGTTGAAAAAAATATATTTTTGGACTTAGTCATTTTTCCGACGTTTATCAGACTTTCAGATAGGGGAAATGTCAGTGAGCGTTCTGACTTCAGTTCCAGAGCGATTCGCCCAATGAGTCCTTGATATTTAGTCATTTTCAGCCAATATTTTGGATTTTTGAAAATTTCACTTTTTTGTGAACATATCCACTAAATGAGGGAATAATATGTGTGAGGGTACCCCAGGAGACTTCCAAATGTGTGTGGGTAGAATATATATCCCACGGGGGTAAAATTTAAAGAAGTTGAAAAAAAATTTGTTTTGGACTTAGTCATTTTTCCGGCGTTTATCAGACTTTCAGATAAGGGAAATGTCAGTGAGCGTTCCGATTTCAGTTACAGAGCGATTCGCCCAATGAGTCCTTGATATTTAGTCGTTTTCAGCCAATTTTCTGGATTTTTGAAAATTTCACTTTTTTGTGAAAATATCCACTAAATGAGGGAATAATATGTGTGAGGGTACCCCAGGAGAATTCCAAATGTGTGTGGGTAGAATATATATCCCACGGGGTAAAATTGAAAAAAGTTGAAAAAAATATATTTTTGTACTTAGTCATTTTTCCGACGTTTATCAGACTTTCAGATAGGGTAAATGTCAGTGAGCGTTCCGATTTCAGTTCCAGAGCGATTCACCCAATGAGTCCTTGATATTTAGTCGTTTTCAGCCAATTTTCTAGATTTTTGAAAATTTCACTTTTTTGTGAACATATCCACTAAATGAGGGAATAATATGTGTGAGGGTACCTCAGGAGAGTTCCAAATGTGTGTGGGTAGAATATATATCCCACGGGGGTAAAATTGAAAAAAGTTGAAAAAAAAATTGTTTTGGACTTAGTCATTTTTCCAGCGTTTATCAGACTTTCAGATAGGGGAAATGTCAGTGAGCGTTCCGATTTCAGTTACAGAGCGATTCGCCCAATGAGTCCTTGATATTTAGTCGTTTTCAGCCAATTTTCTGGATTTTTGAAAATTTCACTTTTTTGTGAAAATATCCACTAAATGAGGGAATAATATGTGTGAGGGTACCCCAGGAGAGTACCAAATGTGTGTGGGTAGAATATATATCCCACGGGGGTAAAATTGAAAAAAGTTGAAAAAATTTTTTTTTTGGACTTAGTCATTTTTCCAACGTTTATCAGACTTTCAGATAGGTGAAATGTCAGTGAGCGTTCCGATTTCAGTTCCAGAGGGATTCACCCAATGACTACTTGATATTTAGTCGTTTTCAGCCAATTTTCTGGATTTTTGAAAATTTCACTTTTTTGTGAAAATATCCACTAAATGAGGGAATAATATGTGTGAGGGTACCCCAGGAGAGTTACAAATGTGTGTGGGTAGAATATATATCCTACGGGGGTAAAATTGAAAAAAGTTGAAAAAAATATATTTTTGGACTTAGTCATTTTTCCTACGTTTATCATACTTTCAGATAGGGTAAATGTCAGTGAGCGTTCCGATTTCAGTTCCAGAGCGATTCGCCCAACGAGTCCTTGATATTTAGTCATTTTCAGCCAATATTTTGGATTTTTGAAAATTTCACTTTTTTGTGAAGATATCCACTAAATGAGGGAATAATATGTGTGAGGGTACCCCAGGAGAGTTCCAAATATGTGTGGGTAGAATATATATCCCACGGGGGTAAAATTGAAAAAAGTTGAAAAATTTTTTTTTTGGACTTAGTCATTTTTCCGACATTTATCAGACTTTCAGATAGGGGAAATGTCAGTGAGCGTTCCGATTTCAGTTCCAGAGCGATTCGCCCAATGAGTCCTTGATATTTAGTCGTTTTCAGCCAATTTTCTGGATTTTTGAAAATTTCACTTTTTTGTGAAAACATCCACTAAATGAGGGAATAATATGTGTGAGGGTACCCCAGGAGAGTTCCAAATGTGTGTGGGTAGAATATATATCCCACGGGGTAAAATTGAAAAAAGTTGAAAAAAATATATTTTTGGACTTAGTCATTTTTCCGACGTTTATCAGACTTTCAGATAGGGGAAATGTCAGACAGCATTCCGATTTCAGTTACAGAGCGATTCACCCAATGACTCCTTGATATTTAGTCGTTTTCAGCCACTTTTCTTGATTTTTGAAAATTTCACTTTTTTTGTGAAAATATCCACTAAATGAGGGAATAATATGTGTGAGGGTACCCCAGGAGAGTTCCAAATGTGTGTGGGTAGAATATATATCCCACGGGGGTAAAATTGAAAAAAGTTGAAAAAATTTTTTTTTTGGATTTAGTCATTTTTCCGACGTTTATCACACTTTCAGATAGGGGAAATGTCAGTGAGCGTTCCGATTTCAGTGCCAGAGTGATTCACCCAATGAGTCCTTGATATTTAGTCGTTTTCAGCCAATTTTCTGGATTTTTGAAAATTTCACTTTTTTGTGAAAACATCCACTAATTGAGGGAATAATATGTGTGAGGGTACCCCAGGAGAGTTCCAAATGTGTGTGGGTAGAATATATATCCCACGGGGGTAAAATTGAAAAAAGATGAAAAAAATTTTTTTTTGGACTTAGTCATTTTTCCGACGTTTATCAGACTTTCAGATAGGTGAAATGTCAGTGAGCGTTCCGATTTCAGTTCCAGAGCGATTCACCCAATGACTCCTTGATATTTAGTCGTTTTCAGCCACTTTTCTTGATTTTTGAAAATTTCACTTTTTTTCTGAAAATATCCACTAAATGAGGGAATAATATGTGTGAGGGTACCCCAGGAGACTTCCAAATGTGTGTGGGTAGAATATATATCCCACGGGGTAAAATTGAAAAGTGTTGAAAAAAATATAATTTTGGACTTAGTCATTTTTCCGACGTTTATCAGACTTTCAGATAGGGGAAATGTCAGTGAGCGTTCCGATTTCAGTTCCAGAGCGATTCGCCCAATGAGTCCTTGATATTTAGTCGTTTTCAGCCAATTTTCTGGATTTTTGAAAATTTCACTTTTTTGTGAAAACATCCACTAAATGAGGGAATAATATGTGTGAGGGTACCCCAGGAGAGTTCCAAATGTGTGTGGGTAGAATATATATCCCACGGGGGTAAAATTGAAAAAAGTTGAAAAAATTTTTTTTTTGGATTTAGTCATTTTTCCGACGTTTATCACACTTTCAGATAGTGGAAATGTCAGTGAGCGTTCCGATTTCAGTGCCAGAGTGATTCACCCAATGAGTCCTTGATATTTAGTCGTTTTCAGCCAATTTTCTGGATTTTTGAAAATTTCACTTTTTTGTGAAAACATCCACTAATTGAGGGAATAATATGTGTGAGGGTACCCCAGGAGAGTTCCAAATGTGTGTGGGTAGAATATATATCCCACGGGGGTAAAATTGAAAAAAGATGAAAAAAATTTTTTTTTGGACTTAGTCATTTTTCCGACGTTTATCAGACTTTCAGATAGGTGAAATGTCAGTGAGCGTTCCGATTTCAGTTCCAGAGCGATTCACCCAATGACTCCTTGATATTTAGTCGTTTTCAGCCACTTTTCTTGATTTTTGAAAATTTCACTTTTTTTCTGAAAATATCCACTAAATGAGGGAATAATATGTGTGAGGGTACCCCAGGAGACTTCCAAATGTGTGTGGGTAGAATATATATCCCACGGGGTAAAATTGAAAAGTGTTGAAAAAAATATATTTTTGGACTTAGTCATTTTTCCGACGTTTATCAGACTTTCAGATAGGGGAAATGTCAGTGAGCGTTCCGATTTCAGTTCCAGAGCGATTCGCCCAATGAGTCCTTGATATTTAGTCGTTTTCAGCCAATTTTCTGGATTTTTGAAAATTTCACTTTTTTGTGAAAACATCCACTAAATGAGGGAATAATATGTGTGAGGGTACCCCAGGAGAGTTCCAAACGTGTGTGGGTAGAATATATATCCCACGGGGTAAAATTGAAAAAAGTTGAAAAAAATATATTTTTGGACTTAGTCATTTTTCCGACGTTTATCAGACTTTCAGATAGGGGAAATGTCAGTGAGCGTTCTGACTTCAGTTCCAGAGCGATTCGCCCAATGAGTCCTTGATATTTAGTCATTTTCAGCCAATATTTTGGATTTTTGAAAATTTCACTTTTTTGTGAACATATCCACTAAATGAGGGAATAATATGTGTGAGGGTACCCCAGGAGACTTCCAAATGTGTGTGGGTAGAATATATATCCCACGGGGGTAAAATTTAAAGAAGTTGAAAAAAAATTTGTTTTGGACTTAGTCATTTTTCCGGCGTTTATCAGACTTTCAGATAAGGGAAATGTCAGTGAGCGTTCCGATTTCAGTTACAGAGCGATTCGCCCAATGAGTCCTTGATATTTAGTCGTTTTCAGCCAATTTTCTGGATTTTTGAAAATTTCACTTTTTTGTGAAAATATCCACTAAATGAGGGAATAATATGTGTGAGGGTACCCCAGGAGAATTCCAAATGTGTGTGGGTAGAATATATATCCCACGGGGTAAAATTGAAAAAAGTTGAAAAAAATATATTTTTGTACTTAGTCATTTTTCCGACGTTTATCAGACTTTCAGATAGGGTAAATGTCAGTGAGCGTTCCGATTTCAGTTCCAGAGCGATTCACCCAATGAGTCCTTGATATTTAGTCGTTTTCAGCCAATTTTCTGGATTTTTGAAAATTTCACTTTTTTGTGAACATATCCACTAAATGAGGGAATAATATGTGTGAGGGTACCTCAGGAGAGTTCCAAATGTGTGTGGGTAGAATATATATCCCACGGGGGTAAAATTGAAAAAAGTTGAAAAAAAAATTGTTTTGGACTTAGTCATTTTTCTAGCGTTTATCAGACTTTCAGATAGGGGAAATGTCAGTGAGCGTTCCGATTTCAGTTACAGAGCGATTCGCCCAATGAGTCCTTGATATTTAGTCGTTTTCAGCCAATTTTCTGGATTTTTGAAAATTTCACTTTTTTGTGAAAATATCCACTAAATGAGGGAATAATATGTGTGAGGGTACCCCAGGAGAGTACCAAATGTGTGTGGGTAGAATATATATCCCACGGGGGTAAAATTGAAAAAAGTTGAAAAAATTTTTTTTTTGGACTTAGTCATTTTTCCAACGTTTATCAGACTTTCAGATAGGTGAAATGTCAGTGAGCGTTCCGATTTCAGTTCCAGAGGGATTCACCCAATGACTACTTGATATTTAGTCGTTTTCAGCCAATTTTCTGGATTTTTGAAAATTTCACTTTTTTGTGAAAATATCCACTAAATGAGGGAATAATATGTGTGAGGGTACCCCAGGAGAGTTACAAATGTGTGTGGGTAGAATATATATCCTACGGGGGTAAAATTGAAAAAAGTTGAAAAAAATATATTTTTGGACTTAGTCATTTTTCCTACGTTTATCATACTTTCAGATAGGGTAAATGTCAGTGAGCGTTCCGATTTCAGTTCCAGAGCGATTCGCCCAACGAGTCCTTGATATTTAGTCATTTTCAGCCAATATTTTGGATTTTTGAAAATTTCACTTTTTTGTGAAGATATCCACTAAATGAGGGAATAATATGTGTGAGGGTACCCCAGGAGAGTTCCAAATATGTGTTTGTAGAATATATATCCCACGGGGGTAAAATTGAAAAAAGTTGAAAAATTTTTTTTTTGGACTTAGTCATTTTTCCGACATTTATCAGACTTTCAGATAGGGGACATGTCAGTGAGCGTTCCGATTTCAGTTCCAGAGCGATTCGCCCAATGAGTCCTTGATATTTAGTCGTTTTCAGCCAATTTTCTGGATTTTTGAAAATTTCACTTTTTTGTGAAAACATCCACTAAATGAGGGAATAATATGTGTGAGGGTACCCCAGGAGAGTTCCAAATGTGTGTGGGTAGAATATATATCCCACGGGGTAAAATTGAAAAAAGTTGAAAAAAATATATTTTTGGACTTAGTCATTTTTCCGACGTTTATCAGACTTTCAGATAGGGGAAATGTCAGTGAGCGTTCTGACTTCAGTTCCAGAGCGATTCGCCCAATGAGTCCTTGATATTTAGTCATTTTCAGCCAATATTTTGGATTTTTGAAAATTTCACTTTTTTGTGAACATATCCACTAAATGAGGGAATAATATGTGTGAGGGTACCCCAGGAGACTTCCAAATGTGTGTGGGTAGAATATATATCCCACGGGGGTAAAATTTAAAGAAGTTGAAAAAAAATTTGTTTTGGACTTAGTCATTTTTCCGGCGTTTATCAGACTTTCAGATAAGGGAAATGTCAGTGAGCGTTCCGATTTCAGTTACAGAGCGATTCGCCCAATGAGTCCTTGATATTTAGTCGTTTTCAGCCAATTTTCTGGATTTTTGAAAATTTCACTTTTTTGTGAAAATATCCACTAAATGAGGGAATAATATGTGTGAGGGTACCCCAGGAGAATTCCAAATGTGTGTGGGTAGAATATATATCCCACGGGGTAAAATTGAAAAAAGTTGAAAAAAATATATTTTTGTACTTAGTCATTTTTCCGACGTTTATCAGACTTTCAGATAGGGTAAATGTCAGTGAGCGTTCCGATTTCAGTTCCAGAGCGATTCACCCAATGAGTCCTTGATATTTAGTCGTTTTCAGCCAATTTTCTGGATTTTTGAAAATTTCACTTTTTTGTGAACATATCCACTAAATGAGGGAATAATATGTGTGAGGGTACCTCAGGAGAGTTCCAAATGTGTGTGGGTAGAATATATATCCCACGGGGGTAAAATTGAAAAAAGTTGAAAAAAAAATTGTTTTGGACTTAGTCATTTTTCTAGCGTTTATCAGACTTTCAGATAGGGGAAATGTCAGTGAGCGTTCCGATTTCAGTTACAGAGCGATTCGCCCAATGAGTCCTTGATATTTAGTCGTTTTCAGCCAATTTTCTGGATTTTTGAAAATTTCACTTTTTTGTGAAAATATCCACTAAATGAGGGAATAATATGTGTGAGGGTACCCCAGGAGAGTACCAAATGTGTGTGGGTAGAATATATATCCCACGGGGGTAAAATTGAAAAAAGTTGAAAAAATTTTTTTTTTGGACTTAGTCATTTTTCCAACGTTTATCAGACTTTCAGATAGGTGAAATGTCAGTGAGCGTTCCGATTTCAGTTCCAGAGGGATTCACCCAATGACTACTTGATATTTAGTCGTTTTCAGCCAATTTTCTGGATTTTTGAAAATTTCACTTTTTTGTGAAAATATCCACTAAATGAGGGAATAATATGTGTGAGGGTACCCCAGGAGAGTTACAAATGTGTGTGGGTAGAATATATATCCTACGGGGGTAAAATTGAAAAAAGTTGAAAAAAATATATTTTTGGACTTAGTCATTTTTCCTACGTTTATCATACTTTCAGATAGGGTAAATGTCAGTGAGCGTTCCGATTTCAGTTCCAGAGCGATTCGCCCAACGAGTCCTTGATATTTAGTCATTTTCAGCCAATATTTTGGATTTTTGAAAATTTCACTTTTTTGTGAAGATATCCACTAAATGAGGGAATAATATGTGTGAGGGTACCCCAGGAGAGTTCCAAATATGTGTGGGTAGAATATATATCCCACGGGGGTAAAATTGAAAAAAGTTGAAAAATTTTTTTTTTGGACTTAGTCATTTTTCCGACATTTATCAGACTTTCAGATAGGGGAAATGTCAGTGAGCGTTCCGATTTCAGTTCCAGAGCGATTCTCCCAATGAGTCCTTGATATTTAGTCGTTTTCAGCCAATTTTCTGGATTTTTGAAAATTTCACTTTTTTGTGAAAACATCCACTAAATGAGGGAATAATATGTGTGAGGGTACCCCAGGAGAGTTCCAAATGTGTGTGGGTAGAATATATATCCCACGGGGTAAAATTGAAAAAAGTTGAAAAAAATATATTTTTGGACTTAGTCATTTTTCCGACGTTTATCAGACTTTCAGATAGGGGAAATGTCAGACAGCATTCCGATTTCAGTTACAGAGCGATTCACCCAATGACTCCTTGATATTTAGTCGTTTTCAGCCACTTTTCTTGATTTTTGAAAATTTCACTTTTTTTGTGAAAATATCCACTAAATGAGGGAATAATATGTGTGAGGGTACCCCAGGAGACTTCCAAATGTGTGTGGGTAGAATATATATCCCACGGGGTAAAATTGAAAAGTGTTGAAAAAAATATATTTTTGGACTTAGTCATTTTTCCGACGTTTATCAGACTTTCAGATAGGGGAAATGTCAGTGAGCGTTCCGATTTCAGTTCCAGAGCGATTCACCCAATGAGTTCTTGATATTTAGTCGTTTTCAGCCAATTTTCTGGATTTTTGAAAATTTCACTTTTTTGTGAACATATCCACTAAATGAGGGAATAATATGTGTGAGGGTACCCCAGGAGAGTTCCAAATGTGTGTGGGTAGAATATATATCCCACGAGGGTAAAATTGAAAAAAGTTGAAAAAAAAATTGTTTTGGACTTAGTCATTTTTCCGGCGTTTATCAGACTTTCAGATAGGGGAAATGTCAGTGAGCGTTCCGATTTCAGTTACAGAGCGATTCACCCAATGACTCCTTGATATTTAGTCGTTTTCAGCCAATTTTCTGGATTTTTGAAAATTTCACTTTTTTGTGAAAATATCCACTAAATGAGGGAATAATATGTGTGAGGGTACCCCAGGAGACTTCCAAATGTGTGTGGGTAGAATATATATCCCACGGGGGTAAAATTGAAAAAAGTTGAAAAAATTTTTTTTTTGGACTTAGTCATTTTTCCGACGTTTATCACACTTTTAGATAGGGGAAATGTCAGTGAGCGTTCCGATTTCAGTGCCAGAGCGATTCACCCAATGAGTCCTTGATATTTAGTCGTTTTCAGCCAATTTTCTGGATTTTTGAAAATTTCACTTTTTTGTGAACATATCCACTAAATGAGGGAATAATATGTGTGAGGGTACCCCAGGAGAGTTCCAAATATGTGTGGGTAGAATATATATCCCACGGGGGTAAAATTGAAAAAAGTTGAAAAATTTTTTTTTTGGACTTAGTCATTTTTCCGACATTTATCAGACTTGCAGATAGGGGAAATGTCAGTGAGCGTTCCGATTTCAGTTCCAGAGCGATTCGCCCAATGAGTCCTTGATATTTAGTCGTTTTCAGCCAATTTTCTGGATTTTTGAAAATTTCACTTTTTTGTGAAAACATCCACTAAATGAGGGAATAATATGTGTGAGGGTACCCCAGGAGAGTTCCAAATGTGTGTGGGTAGAATATATATCCCACGGGGTAAAATTGAAAAAAGTTGAAAAAAATATATTTTTGGACTTAGTCATTTTTCCGACGTTTATCAGACTTTCAGATAGGGGAAATGTCAGTGAGCGTTCTGACTTCAGTTCCAGAGCGATTCGCCCAATGAGTCCTTGATATTTAGTCATTTTCAGCCAATATTTTGGATTTTTGAAAATTTCACTTTTTTGTGAACATATCCACTAAATGAGGGAATAATATGTGTGAGGGTACCCCAGGAGACTTCCAAATGTGTGTGGGTAGAATATATATCCCACGGGGGTAAAATTTAAAGAAGTTGAAAAAAAATTTGTTTTGGACTTAGTCATTTTTCCGGCGTTTATCAGACTTTCAGATAAGGGAAATGTCAGTGAGCGTTCCGATTTCAGTTACAGAGCGATTCGCCCAATGAGTCCTTGATATTTAGTCGTTTTCAGCCAATTTTCTGGATTTTTGAAAATTTCACTTTTTTGTGAAAATATCCACTAAATGAGGGAATAATATGTGTGAGGGTACCCCAGGAGAATTCCAAATGTGTGTGGGTAGAATATATATCCCACGGGGTAAAATTGAAAAAAGTTGAAAAAAATATATTTTTGTACTTAGTCATTTTTCCGACGTTTATCAGACTTTCAGATAGGGTAAATGTCAGTGAGCGTTCCGATTTCAGTTCCAGAGCGATTCACCCAATGAGTCCTTGATATTTAGTCGTTTTCAGCCAATTTTCTAGATTTTTGAAAATTTCACTTTTTTGTGAACATATCCACTAAATGAGGGAATAATATGTGTGAGGGTACCTCAGGAGAGTTCCAAATGTGTGTGGGTAGAATATATATCCCACGGGGGTAAAATTGAAAAAAGTTGAAAAAAAAATTGTTTTGGACTTAGTCATTTTTCCAGCGTTTATCAGACTTTCAGATAGGGGAAATGTCAGTGAGCGTTCCGATTTCAGTTACAGAGCGATTCGCCCAATGAGTCCTTGATATTTAGTCGTTTTCAGCCAATTTTCTGGATTTTTGAAAATTTCACTTTTTTGTGAAAATATCCACTAAATGAGGGAATAATATGTGTGAGGGTACCCCAGGAGAGTACCAAATGTGTGTGGGTAGAATATATATCCCACGGGGGTAAAATTGAAAAAAGTTGAAAAAATTTTTTTTTTGGACTTAGTCATTTTTCCAACGTTTATCAGACTTTCAGATAGGTGAAATGTCAGTGAGCGTTCCGATTTCAGTTCCAGAGGGATTCACCCAATGACTACTTGATATTTAGTCGTTTTCAGCCAATTTTCTGGATTTTTGAAAATTTCACTTTTTTGTGAAAATATCCACTAAATGAGGGAATAATATGTGTGAGGGTACCCCAGGAGAGTTACAAATGTGTGTGGGTAGAATATATATCCTACGGGGGTAAAATTGAAAAAAGTTGAAAAAAATATATTTTTGGACTTAGTCATTTTTCCTACGTTTATCATACTTTCAGATAGGGTAAATGTCAGTGAGCGTTCCGATTTCAGTTCCAGAGCGATTCGCCCAACGAGTCCTTGATATTTAGTCATTTTCAGCCAATATTTTGGATTTTTGAAAATTTCACTTTTTTGTGAAGATATCCACTAAATGAGGGAATAATATGTGTGAGGGTACCCCAGGAGAGTTCCAAATATGTGTGGGTAGAATATATATCCCACGGGGGTAAAATTGAAAAAAGTTGAAAAATTTTTTTTTTGGACTTAGTCATTTTTCCGACATTTATCAGACTTTCAGATAGGGGAAATGTCAGTGAGCGTTCCGATTTCAGTTCCAGAGCGATTCGCCCAATGAGTCCTTGATATTTAGTCGTTTTCAGCCAATTTTCTGGATTTTTGAAAATTTCACTTTTTTGTGAAAACATCCACTAAATGAGGGAATAATATGTGTGAGGGTACCCCAGGAGAGTTCCAAATGTGTGTGGGTAGAATATATATCCCACGGGGTAAAATTGAAAAAAGTTGAAAAAAATATATTTTTGGACTTAGTCATTTTTCCGACGTTTATCAGACTTTCAGATAGGGGAAATGTCAGACAGCATTCCGATTTCAGTTACAGAGCGATTCACCCAATGACTCCTTGATATTTAGTCGTTTTCAGCCACTTTTCTTGATTTTTGAAAATTTCACTTTTTTTGTGAAAATATCCACTAAATGAGGGAATAATATGTGTGAGGGTACCCCAGGAGAGTTCCAAATGTGTGTGGGTAGAATATATATCCCACGGGGGTAAAATTGAAAAAAGTTGAAAAAATTTTTTTTTTGGATTTAGTCATTTTTCCGACGTTTATCACACTTTCAGATAGGGGAAATGTCAGTGAGCGTTCCGATTTCAGTGCCAGAGTGATTCACCCAATGAGTCCTTGATATTTAGTCGTTTTCAGCCAATTTTCTGGATTTTTGAAAATTTCACTTTTTTGTGAAAACATCCACTAATTGAGGGAATAATATGTGTGAGGGTACCCCAGGAGAGTTCCAAATGTGTGTGGGTAGAATATATATCCCACGGGGGTAAAATTGAAAAAAGATGAAAAAAATTTTTTTTTGGACTTAGTCATTTTTCCGACGTTTATCAGACTTTCAGATAGGTGAAATGTCAGTGAGCGTTCCGATTTCAGTTCCAGAGCGATTCACCCAATGACTCCTTGATATTTAGTCGTTTTCAGCCACTTTTCTTGATTTTTGAAAATTTCACTTTTTTTCTGAAAATATCCACTAAATGAGGGAATAATATGTGTGAGGGTACCCCAGGAGACTTCCAAATGTGTGTGGGTAGAATATATATCCCACGGGGTAAAATTGAAAAGTGTTGAAAAAAATATAATTTTGGACTTAGTCATTTTTCCGACGTTTATCAGACTTTCAGATAGGGGAAATGTCAGTGAGCGTTCCGATTTCAGTTCCAGAGCGATTCGCCCAATGAGTCCTTGATATTTAGTCGTTTTCAGCCAATTTTCTGGATTTTTGAAAATTTCACTTTTTTGTGAAAACATCCACTAAATGAGGGAATAATATGTGTGAGGGTACCCCAGGAGAGTTCCAAATGTGTGTGGGTAGAATATATATCCCACGGGGGTAAAATTGAAAAAAGTTGAAAAAATTTTTTTTTTGGATTTAGTCATTTTTCCGACGTTTATCACACTTTCAGATAGTGGAAATGTCAGTGAGCGTTCCGATTTCAGTGCCAGAGTGATTCACCCAATGAGTCCTTGATATTTAGTCGTTTTCAGCCAATTTTCTGGATTTTTGAAAATTTCACTTTTTTGTGAAAACATCCACTAATTGAGGGAATAATATGTGTGAGGGTACCCCAGGAGAGTTCCAAATGTGTGTGGGTAGAATATATATCCCACGGGGGTAAAATTGAAAAAAGATGAAAAAAATTTTTTTTTGGACTTAGTCATTTTTCCGACGTTTATCAGACTTTCAGATAGGTGAAATGTCAGTGAGCGTTCCGATTTCAGTTCCAGAGCGATTCACCCAATGACTCCTTGATATTTAGTCGTTTTCAGCCACTTTTCTTGATTTTTGAAAATTTCACTTTTTTTCTGAAAATATCCACTAAATGAGGGAATAATATGTGTGAGGGTACCCCAGGAGACTTCCAAATGTGTGTGGGTAGAATATATATCCCACGGGGTAAAATTGAAAAGTGTTGAAAAAAATATATTTTTGGACTTAGTCATTTTTCCGACGTTTATCAGACTTTCAGATAGGGGAAATGTCAGTGAGCGTTCCGATTTCAGTTCCAGAGCGATTCGCCCAATGAGTCCTTGATATTTAGTCGTTTTCAGCCAATTTTCTGGATTTTTGAAAATTTCACTTTTTTGTGAAAACATCCACTAAATGAGGGAATAATATGTGTGAGGGTACCCCAGGAGAGTTCCAAACGTGTGTGGGTAGAATATATATCCCACGGGGTAAAATTGAAAAAAGTTGAAAAAAATATATTTTTGGACTTAGTCATTTTTCCGACGTTTATCAGACTTTCAGATAGGGGAAATGTCAGTGAGCGTTCTGACTTCAGTTCCAGAGCGATTCGCCCAATGAGTCCTTGATATTTAGTCATTTTCAGCCAATATTTTGGATTTTTGAAAATTTCACTTTTTTGTGAACATATCCACTAAATGAGGGAATAATATGTGTGAGGGTACCCCAGGAGACTTCCAAATGTGTGTGGGTAGAATATATATCCCACGGGGGTAAAATTTAAAGAAGTTGAAAAAAAATTTGTTTTGGACTTAGTCATTTTTCCGGCGTTTATCAGACTTTCAGATAAGGGAAATGTCAGTGAGCGTTCCGATTTCAGTTACAGAGCGATTCGCCCAATGAGTCCTTGATATTTAGTCGTTTTCAGCCAATTTTCTGGATTTTTGAAAATTTCACTTTTTTGTGAAAATATCCACTAAATGAGGGAATAATATGTGTGAGGGTACCCCAGGAGAATTCCAAATGTGTGTGGGTAGAATATATATCCCACGGGGTAAAATTGAAAAAAGTTGAAAAAAATATATTTTTGTACTTAGTCATTTTTCCGACGTTTATCAGACTTTCAGATAGGGTAAATGTCAGTGAGCGTTCCGATTTCAGTTCCAGAGCGATTCACCCAATGAGTCCTTGATATTTAGTCGTTTTCAGCCAATTTTCTGGATTTTTGAAAATTTCACTTTTTTGTGAACATATCCACTAAATGAGGGAATAATATGTGTGAGGGTACCTCAGGAGAGTTCCAAATGTGTGTGGGTAGAATATATATCCCACGGGGGTAAAATTGAAAAAAGTTGAAAAAAAAATTGTTTTGGACTTAGTCATTTTTCTAGCGTTTATCAGACTTTCAGATAGGGGAAATGTCAGTGAGCGTTCCGATTTCAGTTACAGAGCGATTCGCCCAATGAGTCCTTGATATTTAGTCGTTTTCAGCCAATTTTCTGGATTTTTGAAAATTTCACTTTTTTGTGAAAATATCCACTAAATGAGGGAATAATATGTGTGAGGGTACCCCAGGAGAGTACCAAATGTGTGTGGGTAGAATATATATCCCACGGGGGTAAAATTGAAAAAAGTTGAAAAAATTTTTTTTTTGGACTTAGTCATTTTTCCAACGTTTATCAGACTTTCAGATAGGTGAAATGTCAGTGAGCGTTCCGATTTCAGTTCCAGAGGGATTCACCCAATGACTACTTGATATTTAGTCGTTTTCAGCCAATTTTCTGGATTTTTGAAAATTTCACTTTTTTGTGAAAATATCCACTAAATGAGGGAATAATATGTGTGAGGGTACCCCAGGAGAGTTACAAATGTGTGTGGGTAGAATATATATCCTACGGGGGTAAAATTGAAAAAAGTTGAAAAAAATATATTTTTGGACTTAGTCATTTTTCCTACGTTTATCATACTTTCAGATAGGGTAAATGTCAGTGAGCGTTCCGATTTCAGTTCCAGAGCGATTCGCCCAACGAGTCCTTGATATTTAGTCATTTTCAGCCAATATTTTGGATTTTTGAAAATTTCACTTTTTTGTGAAGATATCCACTAAATGAGGGAATAATATGTGTGAGGGTACCCCAGGAGAGTTCCAAATATGTGTTTGTAGAATATATATCCCACGGGGGTAAAATTGAAAAAAGTTGAAAAATTTTTTTTTTGGACTTAGTCATTTTTCCGACATTTATCAGACTTTCAGATAGGGGAAATGTCAGTGAGCGTTCCGATTTCAGTTCCAGAGCGATTCGCCCAATGAGTCCTTGATATTTAGTCGTTTTCAGCCAATTTTCTGGATTTTTGAAAATTTCACTTTTTTGTGAAAACATCCACTAAATGAGGGAATAATATGTGTGAGGGTACCCCAGGAGAGTTCCAAATGTGTGTGGGTAGAATATATATCCCACGGGGTAAAATTGAAAAAAGTTGAAAAAAATATATTTTTGGACTTAGTCATTTTTCCGACGTTTATCAGACTTTCAGATAGGGGAAATGTCAGTGAGCGTTCTGACTTCAGTTCCAGAGCGATTCGCCCAATGAGTCCTTGATATTTAGTCATTTTCAGCCAATATTTTGGATTTTTGAAAATTTCACTTTTTTGTGAACATATCCACTAAATGAGGGAATAATATGTGTGAGGGTACCCCAGGAGACTTCCAAATGTGTGTGGGTAGAATATATATCCCACGGGGGTAAAATTTAAAGAAGTTGAAAAAAAATTTGTTTTGGACTTAGTCATTTTTCCGGCGTTTATCAGACTTTCAGATAAGGGAAATGTCAGTGAGCGTTCCGATTTCAGTTACAGAGCGATTCGCCCAATGAGTCCTTGATATTTAGTCGTTTTCAGCCAATTTTCTGGATTTTTGAAAATTTCACTTTTTTGTGAAAATATCCACTAAATGAGGGAATAATATGTGTGAGGGTACCCCAGGAGAATTCCAAATGTGTGTGGGTAGAATATATATCCCACGGGGTAAAATTGAAAAAAGTTGAAAAAAATATATTTTTGTACTTAGTCATTTTTCCGACGTTTATCAGACTTTCAGATAGGGTAAATGTCAGTGAGCGTTCCGATTTCAGTTCCAGAGCGATTCACCCAATGAGTCCTTGATATTTAGTCGTTTTCAGCCAATTTTCTGGATTTTTGAAAATTTCACTTTTTTGTGAACATATCCACTAAATGAGGGAATAATATGTGTGAGGGTACCTCAGGAGAGTTCCAAATGTGTGTGGGTAGAATATATATCCCACGGGGGTAAAATTGAAAAAAGTTGAAAAAAAAATTGTTTTGGACTTAGTCATTTTTCTAGCGTTTATCAGACTTTCAGATAGGGGAAATGTCAGTGAGCGTTCCGATTTCAGTTACAGAGCGATTCGCCCAATGAGTCCTTGATATTTAGTCGTTTTCAGCCAATTTTCTGGATTTTTGAAAATTTCACTTTTTTGTGAAAATATCCACTAAATGAGGGAATAATATGTGTGAGGGTACCCCAGGAGAGTACCAAATGTGTGTGGGTAGAATATATATCCCACGGGGGTAAAATTGAAAAAAGTTGAAAAAATTTTTTTTTTGGACTTAGTCATTTTTCCAACGTTTATCAGACTTTCAGATAGGTGAAATGTCAGTGAGCGTTCCGATTTCAGTTCCAGAGGGATTCACCCAATGACTACTTGATATTTAGTCGTTTTCAGCCAATTTTCTGGATTTTTGAAAATTTCACTTTTTTGTGAAAATATCCACTAAATGAGGGAATAATATGTGTGAGGGTACCCCAGGAGAGTTACAAATGTGTGTGGGTAGAATATATATCCTACGGGGGTAAAATTGAAAAAAGTTGAAAAAAATATATTTTTGGACTTAGTCATTTTTCCTACGTTTATCATACTTTCAGATAGGGTAAATGTCAGTGAGCGTTCCGATTTCAGTTCCAGAGCGATTCGCCCAACGAGTCCTTGATATTTAGTCATTTTCAGCCAATATTTTGGATTTTTGAAAATTTCACTTTTTTGTGAAGATATCCACTAAATGAGGGAATAATATGTGTGAGGGTACCCCAGGAGAGTTCCAAATATGTGTGGGTAGAATATATATCCCACGGGGGTAAAATTGAAAAAAGTTGAAAAATTTTTTTTTTGGACTTAGTCATTTTTCCGACATTTATCAGACTTTCAGATAGGGGAAATGTCAGTGAGCGTTCCGATTTCAGTTCCAGAGCGATTCTCCCAATGAGTCCTTGATATTTAGTCGTTTTCAGCCAATTTTCTGGATTTTTGAAAATTTCACTTTTTTGTGAAAACATCCACTAAATGAGGGAATAATATGTGTGAGGGTACCCCAGGAGAGTTCCAAATGTGTGTGGGTAGAATATATATCCCACGGGGTAAAATTGAAAAAAGTTGAAAAAAATATATTTTTGGACTTAGTCATTTTTCCGACGTTTATCAGACTTTCAGATAGGGGAAATGTCAGACAGCATTCCGATTTCAGTTACAGAGCGATTCACCCAATGACTCCTTGATATTTAGTCGTTTTCAGCCACTTTTCTTGATTTTTGAAAATTTCACTTTTTTTGTGAAAATATCCACTAAATGAGGGAATAATATGTGTGAGGGTACCCCAGGAGACTTCCAAATGTGTGTGGGTAGAATATATATCCCACGGGGTAAAATTGAAAAGTGTTGAAAAAAATATATTTTTGGACTTAGTCATTTTTCCGACGTTTATCAGACTTTCAGATAGGGGAAATGTCAGTGAGCGTTCCGATTTCAGTTCCAGAGCGATTCACCCAATGAGTTCTTGATATTTAGTCGTTTTCAGCCAATTTTCTGGATTTTTGAAAATTTCACTTTTTTGTGAACATATCCACTAAATGAGGGAATAATATGTGTGAGGGTACCCCAGGAGAGTTCCAAATGTGTGTGGGTAGAATATATATCCCACGAGGGTAAAATTGAAAAAAGTTGAAAAAAAAATTGTTTTGGACTTAGTCATTTTTCCGGCGTTTATCAGACTTTCAGATAGGGGAAATGTCAGTGAGCGTTCCGATTTCAGTTACAGAGCGATTCACCCAATGACTCCTTGATATTTAGTCGTTTTCAGCCAATTTTCTGGATTTTTGAAAATTTCACTTTTTTGTGAAAATATCCACTAAATGAGGGAATAATATGTGTGAGGGTACCCCAGGAGACTTCCAAATGTGTGTGGGTAGAATATATATCCCACGGGGGTAAAATTGAAAAAAGTTGAAGAAATTTTTTTTTGGACTTAGTCATTTTTCCGACGTTTATCAGACTTTCAGATAGGGGAAATGTCAGTGAGCGTTCCGATTTCAGTTCCAGAGCGATTCGCCCAATGAGTCCTTGATATTTAGTCGTTTTCAGCCAATTTTCTGGATTTTTGAAAATTTCACTTTTTTGTGAAAACATCCACTAAATGAGGGAATAATATGTGTGAGGGTACCCCAGGAGAGTTCCAAATGTGTGTGGGTAGAATATATATCCCACGGGGTAAAATTGAAAAAAGTTGAAAAAAATATATTTTTGGACTTAGTCATTTTTCCGACGTTTATCAGACTTTCAGATAGGGGAAATGTCAGACAGCATTCCGATTTCAGTTACAGAGCGATTCACCCAATGACTGCTTGATATTTAGTCGTTTTCAGCCACTTTTCTTGATTTTTGAAAATTTCACTTTTTTTGTGAAAATATCCACTAAATGAGGGAATAATATGTGTGAGGGTACCCCAGGAGAGTTCCAAATGTGTGTGGGTAGAATATATATCCCACGGGGGTAAAATTGAAAAAAGTTGAAAACATTTTTTTTTTGGACTTAGTCATTTTTCCGACGTTTATCACACTTTCAGATAGGGGAAATGTCAGTGAGCGTTCCGATTTCAGTGCCAGAGTGATTCACCCAATGAGTCCTTGATATTTAGTCGTTTTCAGCCAATTTTCTGGATTTCTGAAAATTTCACTTTTTTGTGAAAATATCCACTAAATGAGGGAATAATATGTGTAAGGGTACCCCAGGAGAGTTACAAATGTGTGTGGGTAGAATATATATCCCACGGGGGTAAAATTGAAAAAAGTTGAAAAAAATTTTTTTTTGGACTTAGTCATTTTTCCTCCGTTTATCAGACTTTCAGATAGGGGAAATGTCAGTGAGTGTTCCGATTTCAGTTCCAGAGCGATTCGCCCAATGAGCCCTTGATATTTAGTCGTTTTCAGCAAATATTTTGGATTTTTGAAAATTTCACTTTTTTGTGAAAATATCCACTAAATGAGGGAATAATATGTGTGAGGGTACCCCAGGAGACTTCCAAATGTGTGCGGGTAGAATATATATCCCACGGGGGTAAAATTGAAAAAAGTTGAAAAAAATGTTCTTTTTGGACTTAGTCATTTTTCCGACGTTTATCAGACTTTCAGATACGGGAAATGTCAGTGAGCGTTCCGATTTCAGTTCCAGAGCGATTCGCCCAATGAGTCCTTGATATTTAGTCGTTTTCAGCCAATTTTCTGGATTTTTGAAAATTTCACTTTTTTGTGAAAATATCCACTAAATTAGGGAATAATATGTGTGAGGGTACCCCAGGAGAGTTACAAATGTGTGTGGGTAGAATATATATCCCAAGGGGGAAAAATTGAAAAAAGTTGAAAAAAATTTTTTTTTAGACTTAGTCATTTTTCCGGCGTTTATCAGACTTTCAGATAGGGGAAATGTCAGTGAGCGTTCCGATTTCAGTTCCAGAGTGATTCGCCCAATGAGTTCTTGATAGTCGTTTTCAGCCAATTTTCTGGATTTTTGAAAATTTCACTTTTTTGTGAAAATATCCACTAAATTAGGGAATAATATGTGTGAGGGTACCCCAGGAGAGTTCCAAATGTGTGTGGGTAGAATATATATCCCACGGGGGTAAAATTGAAAAATTTTTTTTTTTGGACTTAATCATTTTTCCGACGTTTATCAGACTTTCAGATAGGGCAAATGTCAGTGAGCGTTCCGATTTCAGTTCCAGAGTGATTCGCCCAATGAGTCCTTGATATTTATTCGTTTTCAGCCAATTTTCTGGATTTTTGAAAATTTCACTTTTTTGTGAAAATATCCACTAAATTAGGGAATAATATGTGTGAGGGTACCCCAGGAGAGTTACAAATGTGTGTGGGTACAATATATATCCCACGGGGGTAAAATTGAAAAAAGTTGAAAAAAATTTTTTTTTGGACTTAGTCATTTTTCCTCCATTTATCAGACTTTCAGATAGGGCAAATGTCAGTGAGCGTTCCGATTTCAGTTCCAGAGCGATTCGCCCAATGAGTCCTTGATATTTAGTCGTTTTCAGCCAATTTTCTGGATTTTTGAAAATTTCACTTTTTTTGTGAAAATATCCACTAAATTAGGGAATAATATGTGTGAGGGTACCCCAGGAGAGTTCCAAATGTGTGTGGGTAGAATATATATCCCACGGGGGTAAAATTGAAAAATTTTTTTTTTTGGACTTAATCATTTTTCCGACGTTTATCAGACTTTCAGATAGGGCAAATGTCAGTTCCGATTTCAGTTCCAGAGTGATTCGCCCAATGAGTCCTTGATATTTAGTCGTTTTCAGCCAATTTTCTGGATTTTTGAAAATTTCACTTTTTTGTGAAAATATCCACTAAATTAGGGAATAATATGTGTGAGGGTACCCCAGGAGAGTTACAAATGTGTGTGGGTAGAATATATATCCCAAGGGGGAAAAATTGAAAAAAGTTGAAAAAAATTTTTTTTTAGACTTAGTCATTTTTCCGGCGTTTATCAGACTTTCAAATAGGGGAAATGTCAGTGAGCGTTCCGATTTCAGTTCCAGAGTGATTCGCCCAATGAGTCCTTGATATTTAATCATTTTCAGCCAATTTTCTGGATTTTTGAAAATTTCACTTTTTTGTGAAAATATCCACTAAATTAGGGAATAATATGTGTGAGGGTACCCCAGGAGAGTTCCAAATGTGTGTGGGTAGAATATATATCCCACGGGGGTAAAATTGAAAAAAGTTGAAAAAAATGTTTTTTTTGGACTTAGTCATTTTTCCGACGTTTATCAGACTTTCAGATAGGGGAAATGTCAGTGAGCGTTCCGATTTCAGTTCCAGAGCGATTCGCCTAATGAGTCCTTGATATTTAGTCATTTTCAGCCAATTTTCTGGATTTTTGAAAATTTCACTTTTTTGTGAAAATACCCACTAAATGAGGGAATAATAAATGTGAGAGTACCCCCGGATAGTACCAAATGTGTGTGGGTAGAATATATATCCCACGGGGGTAAAATTGAAAAAAGTTGAAAAAAATTTTTTTTGGGACTTAGTCATTTTTCCAGCGTTTATCAGACTTTCAGATAGGGGAAATGTCAGTGAGGGTTCCGATTTCAGTTCCAGAGTGATTCGCCCAATGAGTCCTTGATATTTAATCATTTTCAGCCAATTTTCTGGATTTTTGTAAATTTCACTTTTTTGTGAAAATATCCACTAAATTAGGGAATAATATGTGTGAGGGTACCCCAGGAGAGTTCCAAATGTGTGTGGGTAGAATATATATCCCACGGGGGTAAAATTGAAAAAAGTTGAAAAAAATTTTTTTTTGGACTTAGTCATTTTTCCAGCGTTTATCAGACTTTCAGATAGGGGAAATGTCAGTGAGTGTTCCAATTTCAGTTCCAGAGTGATTCGCCCAATGAGTTCTTGATAGTCGTTTTCAGCCAATTTTCTGGATTTTTGAAAATTTCACTTTTTTGTGAAAATATCCACTAAATTAGGGAATAATATGTGTGAGGGTACCCCAGGAGAGTTACAAATGTGTGTGGGTACAATATATATCCCACGGGGGTAAAATTGAAAAAAGTTGAAAAAAATTTTTTTTTGGACTTAGTCATTTTTCCTCCATTTATCAGACTTTCAGATAGGGCAAATGTCAGTGAGCGTTCCGATTTCAGTTCCAGAGCGATTCGCCCAATGAGTCCTTGATATTTAGTCGTTTTCAGCCAATTTTCTGGATTTTTGAAAATTTCACTTTTTTGTGAAAATATCCACTAAATTAGGGAATAATATGTGTGTGGGTACCCCAGGAGACTTCCAAATGTGTGCGGGTAGAATATACATCCCACGGGGGTAAAATTGAAAAAAGTTGAAAAAAATGTTTTTTTTGGACTTAGTCATTTTTCCGACGTTTATCAGACTTTCAGATAGGGGAAATGTCAGTGAGCGTTCCGATTTCAGTTCCAGAGCGATTCGCCTAATGAGTACTTGATATTTAGTCATTTTCAGCCAATTTTCTGGATTTTTGAAAATTTCACTTTTTTGTGAAAATACCCACTAAATGAGGGAATAATAAATGTGAGAGTACCCCCGGATAGTACCAAATGTGTGTGGGTAGAATATATATCCCACGGGGGTAAAATTGAAAAAAGTTGAAAAAAATTTTTTTTGGGACTTAGTCATTTTTCCAGCGTTTATCAGACTTTCAGATAGGGGAAATGTCAGTGAGGGTTCCGATTTCAGTTCCAGAGTGATTCGCCCAATGAGTCCTTGATATTTAATCATTTTCAGCCAATTTTCTGGATTTTTGTAAATTTCACTTTTTTGTGAAAATATCCACTAAATTAGGGAATAATATGTGTGAGGGTACCCCAGGAGAGTTCCAAATGTGTGTGGGTAGAATATATATCCCACGGGGGTAAAATTGAAAAAAGTTGAAAAAAATTTTTTTTTGGACTTAGTCATTTTTCCAGCGTTTATCAGACTTTCAGATAGGGGAAATGTCAGTGAGTGTTCCAATTTCAGTTCCAGAGTGATTCGCCCAATGAGTTCTTGATAGTCGTTTTCAGCCAATTTTCTGGATTTTTGAAAATTTCACTTTTTTGTGAAAATATCCACTAAATTAGGGAATAATATGTGTGAGGGTACCCCAGGAGAGTTACAAATGTGTGTGGGTACAATATATATCCCACGGGGGTAAAATTGAAAAAAGTTGAAAAAAATTTTTTTTTGGACTTAGTCATTTTTCCTCCATTTATCAGACTTTCAGATAGGGCAAATGTCAGTGAGCGTTCCGATTTCAGTTCCAGAGCGATTCGCCCAATGAGTCCTTGATATTTAGTCGTTTTCAGCCAATTTTCTGGATTTTTGAAAATTTCACTTTTTTGTGAAAATATCCACTAAATTAGGGAATAATATGTGTGTGGGTACCCCAGGAGACTTCCAAATGTGTGCGGGTAGAATATACATCCCACGGGGGTAAAATTGAAAAAAGTTGAAAAAAATGTTTTTTTTGGACTTAGTCATTTTTCCGACGTTTATCAGACTTTCAGATAGGGGAAATGTCAGTGAGCGTTCCGATTTCAGTTCCAGAGCGATTCGCCTAATGAGTACTTGATATTTAGTCATTTTCAGCCAATTTTCTGGATTTTTGAAAATTTCACTTTTTTGTGAAAATACCCACTAAATGAGGGAATAATAAATGTGAGAGTACCCCCGGATAGTACCAAATGTGTGTGGGTAGAATATATATCCCACGGGGGTAAAATTGAAAAAAGTTGAAAAAAATTTTTTTTGGGACTTAGTCATTTTTCCAGCGTTTATCAGACTTTCAGATAGGGGAAATGTCAGTGAGGGTTCCGATTTCAGTTCCAGAGTGATTCGCCCAATGAGTCCTTGATATTTAATCATTTTCAGCCAATTTTCTGGATTTTTGTAAATTTCACTTTTTTGTGAAAATATCCACTAAATTAGGGAATAATATGTGTGAGGGTACCCCAGGAGAGTTCCAAATGTGTGTGGGTAGAATATATATCCCACGGGGGTAAAATTGAAAAAAGTTGAAAAAAATTTTTTTTTGGACTTAGTCATTTTTCCAGCGTTTATCAGACTTTCAGATAGGGGAAATGTCAGTGAGTGTTCCAATTTCAGTTCCAGAGTGATTCGCCCAATGAGTTCTTGATAGTTGTTTTCAGCCAATTTTCTGGATTTTTGAAAATTTCACTTTTTTGTGAAAATATCCACTAAATTAGGGAATAATATGTGTGAGGGTACCCCAGGAGAGTTCCAAATGTGTGTGGGTAGAATATATATCCCACGGGGGTAAAATTGAAAAATTTTTTTTTTGGACTTAATCATTTTTCCGACGTTTATCAGACTTTCAGATAGGGCAAATGTCAGTGAGCGTTCCGATTTCAGTTCCAGAGTGATTCGCCCAATGAGTCCTTGATATTTAGTCGTTTTCAGCCAATTTTCTGGATTTTTGAAAATTTCACTTTTTTGTGAAAATATCCACTAAATTAGGGAATAATATGTGTGAGGGTACCCCAGGAGAGTTACAAATGTGTGTGGGTACAATATATATCCCACGGGGGTAAAATTGAAAAAAGTTGAAAAAAATTTTTTTTTGGACTTAGTCATTTTTCCTCCATTTATCAGACTTTCAGATAGGGCAAATGTCAGTGAGCGTTCCGATTTCAGTTCCAGAGCGATTCGCCCAATGAGTCCTTGATATTTAGTCGTTTTCAGCCAATTTTCTGGATTTTTGAAAATTTCACTTTTTTGTGAAAATATCCACTAAATTAGGGAATAATATGTGTGAGGGTACCCCAGGAGAGTTCCAAATGTGTGTGGGTAGAATATATATCCCACGGGGGTAAAATTGAAAAAAGTTGAAAAAAATTTTTTTTTGGACTTAGTCATTTTTCCGGCGTTTATCAGACTTTCAGATAGGGCAAATGTCAGTGAGCGTTCCGATTTCAGTTCCAGAGTGATTCGCCCAATGAGTCCTTGATAGTCGTTTTCAGCCAATTTTCTGGATTTTTGAAAATTTCACTTTTTTGTGAAAATATCCACTAAATGAGGGAATAATATGTGTAAGGGTACCCCAGGAGAGTTACAAATGTGTGTGGGTAGAATATATATCCCACGGGGGTAAAATTGAAAAAAGTTGAAAAAAATTTTTTTTTGGACTTAGTCATTTTTCCTCCGTTTATCAGACTTTCAGATAGGGGAAATGTCAGTGAGTGTTCCGATTTCAGTTCCAGAGCGATTCGCCCAATGAGTCCTTGATATTTAGTCGTTTTCAGCCAATTTTCTGGATTTTTGAAAATTTCACTTTTTTGTGAAAATATCCACTAAATTAGGGAATAATATGTGTGAGGGTACCCCAGGAGAGTTACAAATGTGTGTGGGTAGAATATATATCCCAAGGGGGAAAAATTGAAAAAAGTTGAAAAAAATTTTTTTTTAGACTTAGTCATTTTTCCGGCGTTTATCAGACTTTCAGATAGGGGAAATGTCAGTGAGCGTTCCGATTTCAGTTTCAGAGTGATTCGCCCAATGAGTTCTTGATAGTCGTTTTCAGCCAATTTTCTGGATTTTTGAAAATTTCACTTTTTTGTGAAAATATCCACTAAATTAGGGAATAATATGTGTGAGGGTACCCCAGGAGAGTTCCAAATGTGTGTGGGTAGAATATATATCCCACGGGGGTAAAATTGAAAAATTTTTTTTTTTGGACTTAATCATTTTTCCGACGTTTATCAGACTTTCAGATAGGGCAAATGTCAGTGAGCGTTCCGATTTCAGTTCCAGAGTGATTCGCCCAATGAGTCCTTGATATTTAGTCGTTTTCAGCCAATTTTCTGGATTTTTGAAAATTTCACTTTTTTGTGAAAATATCCACTAAATTAGGGAATAATATGTGTGAGGGCACCCCAGGAGAGTTACAAATGTGTGTGGGTACAATATATATCCCACGGGGGTAAAATTGAAAAAAGTTGAAAAAAATTTTTTTTTGGACTTAGTCATTTTTCCTCCATTTATCAGACTTTCAGATAGGGCAAATGTCAGTGAGCGTTCCGATTTCAGTTCCAGAGCGATTCGCCCAATGAGTCCTTGATATTTAGTCGTTTTCAGCCAATTTTCTGGATTTTTGAAAATTTCACTTTTTTGTGAAAATATCCACTAAATTAGGGAATAATATGTGTGAGGGTACCCCAGGAGAGTTCCAAATGTGTGTGGGTAGAATATATATCCCACGGGGGTAAAATTGAAAAAAGTTGAAAAAAATTTTTTTTTGGACTTAGTCATTTTTCCGGCGTTTATCAGACTTTCAGATAGGGCAAATGTCAGTGAGCGTTCCGATTTCAGTTCCAGAGTGATTCGCCCAATGAGTCCTTGATAGTCGTTTTCAGCCAATTTTCTGGATTTTTGAAAATTTCACTTTTTTGTGAAAATATCCACTAAATGAGGGAATAATATGTGTAAGGGTACCCCAGGAGAGTTACAAATGTGTGTGGGTAGAATATATATCCCACGGGGGTAAAATTGAAAAAAGTTGAAAAAAATTTTTTTTTGGACTTAGTCATTTTTCCTCCGTTTATCAGACTTTCAGATAGGGGAAATGTCAGTGAGTGTTCCGATTTCAGTTCCAGAGCGATTCGCCCAATGAGTCCTTGATATTTAGTCGTTTTCAGCCAATTTTCTGGATTTTTGAAAATTTCACTTTTTTGTGAAAATATCCACTAAATTAGGGAATAATATGTGTGAGGGTACCCCAGGAGAGTTACAAATGTGTGTGGGTAGAATATATATCCCAAGGGGGAAAAATTGAAAAAAGTTGAAAAAAATTTTTTTTTAGACTTAGTCATTTTTCCGGCGTTTATCAGACTTTCAGATAGGGGAAATGTCAGTGAGCGTTCCGATTTCAGTTCCAGAGTGATTCGCCCAATGAGTTCTTGATAGTCGTTTTCAGCCAATTTTCTGGATTTTTGAAAATTTCACTTTTTTGTGAAAATATCCACTAAATTAGGGAATAATATGTGTGAGGGTACCCCAGGAGAGTTCCAAATGTGTGTGGGTAGAATATATATCCCACGGGGGTAAAATTGAAAAATTTTTTTTTTTGGACTTAATCATTTTTCCGACGTTTATCAGACTTTCAGATAGGGCAAATGTCAGTGAGCGTTCCGATTTCAGTTCCAGAGTGATTCGCCCAATGAGTCCTTGATATTTAGTCGTTTTCAGCCAATTTTCTGGATTTTTGAAAATTTCACTTTTTTGTGAAAATATCCACTAAATTAGGGAATAATATGTGTGAGGGCACCCCAGGAGAGTTACAAATGTGTTTGGGTACAATATATATCCCACGGGGGTAAAATTGAAAAAAGTTGAAAAAAATTTTTTTTTGGACTTAGTCATTTTTCCTCCATTTATCAGACTTTCAGATAGGGCAAATGTCAGTGAGCGTTCCGATTTCAGTTCCAGAGCGATTCGCCCAATGAGTCCTTGATATTTAGTCGTTTTCAGCCAATTTTCTGGATTTTTGAAAATTTCACTTTTTTGTGAAAATATCCACTAAATTAGGGAATAATATGTGTGAGGGTACCCCAGGAGAGTTCCAAATGTGTGTGGGTAGAATATATATCCCACGGGGGTAAAATTGAAAAATTTTTTTTTTTGGACTTAATCATTTTTCCGACGTTTATCAGACTTTCAGATAGGGCAAATGTCAGTGAGCGTTCCGATTTCAGTTCCAGAGTGATTCGCCCAATGAGTCCTTGATATTTAGTCGTTTTCAGCCAATTTTCTGGATTTTTGAAAATTTCACTTTTTTGTGAAAATATCCACTAAATTAGGGAATAATATGTGTGAGGGTACCCCAGGAGAGTTACAAATGTGTGTGGGTAGAATATATATCCCAAGGGGGAAAAATTGAAAAAAGTTGAAAAAATTTTTTTTTTAGACTTAGTCATTTTTCCGGCGTTTATCAGACTTTCAGATAGGGGAAATGTCAGTGAGCGTTCCGATTTCAGTTCCAGAGTGATTCGCCCAATGAGTCCTTGATATTTAATCATTTTCAGCCAATTTTCTGGATTTTTGAAAATTTCACTTTTTTGTGAAAATATCCACTAAATTAGGGAATAATATGTGTGAGGGTACCCCAGGAGAGTTCCAAATGTGTGTGGGTAGAATATATATCCCACGGGGGTAAAATTGAAAAAAATTGAAAAAATTTTTCTTTTGGACTTAATCATTTTTCCGACGTTTATCAGACTTTCAGATAGGGCAAATGTCAGTGAGCGTTCCGATTTCAGTTCCAGAGCGATTCGCCCAATGAGTCCTTGATATTTAGTCGTTTTCAGCCAATTTTCTGGATTTTTGAAAATTTCACTTTTTTGTGAAAATATCCACTAAATTAGGGAATAATATGTGTGAGGGTACCCCAGGAGAGTTCCAAATGTGTGTGGGTAGAATATATATCCCACGGGGGTAAAATTGAAAAAAGTTGAAAAAATTTTTTTTTGGACTTAGTCATTTTTCCGGCGTTTATCAGACTTTCAGATAGGGGAAATGTCAGTGAGCGTTCCGATTTCAGTTCCAGAGTGATTCGCCCAATGAGTCCTTGATATTTAGTCATTTTCAGCCAATTTTCTGGATTTTTGAAAATTTCACTTTTTTGTGAAAATATCCACTAAATGAGGGAATAATATGTGTGAGGGTACCCCAGGAGACTTCCAAATGTGTGCGGGTAGAATATACATCCCACGGGGGTAAAATTGAAAAAAGTTGAAAAAAATGTTTTTTTTGGACTTAGTCATTTTTCCGACGTTTATCAGACTTTCAGATAGGGGAAATGTCAGTGAGCGTTCCGATTTCAGTTCCAGAGCGATTCGCCTAATGAGTCCTTGATATTTAGTCATTTTCAGCCAATTTTCTGGATTTTTGAAAATTTCACTTTTTTGTGAAAATACCCACTAAATGAGGGAATAATAAATGTGAGAGTACCCCCGGATAGTACCAAATGTGTGTGGGTAGAATATATATCCCACGGGGGTAAAATTGAAAAAAGTTGAAAAAAATTTTTTTTGGGACTTAGTCATTTTTCCAGCGTTTATCAGACTTTCAGATAGGGGAAATGTCAGTGAGGGTTCCGATTTCAGTTCCAGAGTGATTCGCCCAATGAGTCCTTGATATTTAATCATTTTCAGCCAATTTTCTGGATTTTTGTAAATTTCACTTTTTTGTGAAAATATCCACTAAATTAGGGAATAATATGTGTGAGGGTACCCCAGGAGAGTTCCAAATGTGTGTGGGTAGAATATATATCCCACGGGGGTAAAATTGAAAAAAGTTGAAAAAAATTTTTTTTTGGACTTAGTCATTTTTCCAGCGTTTATCAGACTTTCAGATAGGGGAAATGTCAGTGAGTGTTCCAATTTCAGTTCCAGAGTGATTCGCCCAATGAGTTCTTGATAGTCGTTTTCAGCCAATTTTCTGGATTTTTGAAAATTTCACTTTTTTGTGAAAATATCCACTAAATTAGGGAATAATATGTGTGAGGGTACCCCAGGAGAGTTCCAAATGTTTGTGGGTAGAATATATATCCCACGGGGGTAAAATTGAAAAATTTTTTTTTTTGGACTTAATCATTTTTCCGACGTTTATCAGACTTTCAGATAGGGCAAATGTCAGTGAGCGTTCCGATTTCAGTTCCAGAGTGATTCGCCCAATGAGTCCTTGATATTTAGTCGTTTTCAGCCAATTTTCTGGATTTTTGAAAATTTCACTTTTTTGTGAAAATATCCACTAAATTAGGGAATAATATGTGTGAGGGTACCCCAGGAGAGTTACAAATGTGTGTGGGTACAATATATATCCCACGGGGGTAAAATTGAAAAAAGTTGAAAAAAATTTTTTTTTGGACTTAGTCATTTTTCCTCCGTTTATCAGACTTTCAGATAGGGCAAATGTCAGTGAGCGTTCCGATTTCAGTTCCAGAGCGATTCGCCCAATGAGTCCTTGATATTTAGTCGTTTTCAGCCAATTTTCTGGATTTTTGAAAATTTCACTTTTTTGTGAAAATATCCACTAAATTAGGGAATAATATGTGTGAGGGTACCCCAGGAGAGTTCCAAATGTGTGTGGGTAGAATATATATCCCACGGGGGTAAAATTGAAAAAAGTTGAAAAAAATTTTTTTTTGGACTTAGTCATTTTTCCGGCGTTTATCAGACTTTCAGATAGGGGAAAAGTCAGTGAGCGTTCCGATTTCAGTTCCAGAGTGAATCGCCCAATGAGTCCTTGATATTTAGTCATTTTCAGCCAATTTTCTGGATTTTTGAAAATTTCACTTTTTTGTGAAAATATCCACTAATTGAGGGAATAATATGTGTGAGGGTACCCCAGGAGACTTCCAAATGTGTGCGGGTAGAATATACATCCCACGGGGGTAAAATTGAAAAAAGTTGAAAAAAATGTTTTTTTTGGACTTAGTCATTTTTCCGACGTTTATCAGACTTTCAGATAGGGGAAATGTCAGTGAGCGTTCCGATTTCAGTTCCAGAGCGATTCGCCTAATGAGTCCTTGATATTTAGTCATTTTCAGCCAATTTTCTGGATTTTTGAAAATTTCACTTTTTTGTGAAAATACCCACTAAATGAGGGAATAATAAATGTGAGAGTACCCCCGGATAGTACCAAATGTGTGTGGGTAGAATATATATCCCACGGGGGTAAAATTGAAAAAAGTTGAAAAAAATTTTTTTTGGGACTTAGTCATTTTTCCAGCGTTTATCAGACTTTCAGATAGGGGAAATGTCAGTGAGGGTTCCGATTTCAGTTCCAGAGTGATTCGCCCAATGAGTCCTTGATATTTAATCATTTTCAGCCAATTTTCTGGATTTTTGTAAATTTCACTTTTTTGTGAAAATATCCACTAAATTAGGGAATAATATGTGTGAGGGTACCCCAGGAGAGTTCCAAATGTGTGTGGGTAGAATATATATCCCACGGGGGTAAAATTGAAAAAAGTTGAAAAAAATTTTTTTTTGGACTTAGTCATTTTTCCTCCATTTATCAGACTTTCAGATAGGGCAAATGTCAGTGAGCGTTCCGATTTCAGTTCCAGAGCGATTCGCCCAATGAGTCCTTGATATTTAGTCGTTTTCAGCCAATTTTCTGGATTTTTGAAAATTTCACTTTTTTGTGAAAATATCCACTAAATTAGGGAATAATATGTGTGAGGGTACCCCAGGAGAGTTCCAAATGTGTGTGGGTAGAATATATATCCCACGGGGGTAAAATTGAAAAAAGTTGAAAAAAATTTTTTTTTGGACTTAGTCATTTTTCCGGCGTTTATCAGACTTTCAGATAGGGGAAAAGTCAGTGAGCGTTCCGATTTCAGTTCCAGAGTGAATCGCCCAATGAGTCCTTGATATTTAGTCATTTTCAGCCAATTTTCTGGATTTTTGAAAATTTCACTTTTTTGTGAAAATATCCACTAAATTAGGGAATAATATGTGTGAGGTTACCCCAGTAGAGTTCCAAATGTGTGTGGGTAGAATATATATCCCACGGGGGTAAAATTGAAAAAAGTTGAAAAAAATTTTTTTTTGGACTTAGTCATTTTTCCAGCGTTTATCAGACTTTCAGATAGGGGAAATGTCAGTGAGGGTTCCGATTTCAGTTCCAGAGTGATTCGCCCAATGAGTCCTTGATAGTCGTTTTCAGCCAATTTTCTGGATTTTTGAAAATTTCACTTTTTTGTGAAAATATCCACTAAATTAGGGAATAATATGTGTGAGGGTACCCCAGGAGAGTTCCAAATGTGTGTGGGTAGAATATATATCCCACGGGGGTAAAATTGAAAAAAGTTGAAAAAAATTTTTTTTTGGACTTAGTCATTTTTCCGGCGTTTATCAGACTTTCAGATAGGGGAAAAGTCAGTGAGCGTTCCGATTTCAGTTCCAGAGTGAATCGCCCAATGAGTCCTTGATATTTAGTCATTTTCAGCCAATTTTCTGGATTTTTGAAAATTTCACTTTTTTGTGAAAATATCCACTAAATTAGGGAATAATATGTGTGAGGTTACCCCAGGAGAGTTCCAAATGTGTGTGGGTAGAATATATATCCCACGGGGGTAAAATTGAAAAAAGTTGAAAAAAATTTTTTTTTGGACTTAGTCATTTTTCCAGCGTTTATCAGACTTTCAGATAGGGGAAATGTCAGTGAGGGTTCCGATTTCAGTTCCAGAGTGATTCGCCCAATGAGTCCTTGATAGTCGTTTTCAGCCAATTTTCTGGATTTTTGAAAATTTCACTTTTTTGTGAAAATATCCACTAAATTAGGGAATAATATGTGTGAGGGTACCCCAGGAGAGTTCCAAATGTGTGTGGGTAGAATATATATCCCACGGGGGTAAAATTGAAAAAAGTTGAAAAAATTTTTTTTTTGGACTTAGTCATTTTTCCGGCGTTTATCAGACTTTCAGATAGGGGAAATGTCAGTGAGCGTTCCGATTTCAGTTCCAGAGTGATTCGCCCAATGAGTCCTTGATAGTTAGTCGTTTTCAGCCAATTTTCTGGGTTTTTGAAAATTTCACTTTTTTGTGAAAATATCCACTAAATTAGGGAATAATATGTGTGAGGGTACCCCAGGAGAGTTCCAAATGTGTGTGGGTAGAATATATATCCCACGGGGGTAAAATTGAAAAAAGTTGAAAAAATGTTTTTTTTGGACTTAATCATTTTTCCGACGTTTATCAGACTTTCAGATAGGGCAAATGTCAGTGAGCGTTCCGATTTCAGTTCCAGAGCGATTCGCCCAATGAGTCCTTGATATTTAGTCGTTTTCAGCCAATTTTCTGGATTTTTGAAAATTTCACTTTTTTGTGAAAATATCCACTAAATGAGGGAATAATATGTGTGAGGGTACCCCAGGAGAGTTACAAATGTGTGTGGGTAGAAGATATATCCCAAGGGGGAAAAATTGAAAAAAGTTGAAAAAAATTTTTTTTTAGACTTAGTCATTTTTCCGGCGTTTATCAGACTTTCAGATAGGGGAAATGTCAGTGAGCGTTCCGATTTCAGTTCCAGAGTGATTCGCCCAATGAGTCCTTGATATTTAGTAATTTTCAGCCAATTTTCTGGATTTTTGAAAATGTCACTTTTTTGTGAAAATATCCACTAAATTAGGGAATAATATGTGTGAGGGTACCCCAGGAGAGTACCAAATGTGTGTGTCTAGAATATATATCCCACGGGGGTAAAATTGAAAAAAGTTGAAAAAAATTTTTTTTTGGACTTAGTCATTTTTCTGGCGTTTATCAGACTTTCAGATAGGGGAAATGTCAGTGAGCGTTCCGATTTCAGTTCCAGAGTGATTCGCCCAATGAGTTCTTGATAGTCGTTTTCAGCCAATTTTCTGGATTTTTGAAAATTTCACTTTTTTGTGAAAATATCCACTAAATTAGGGAATAATATGTGTGAGGGTACCCCAGGAGAGTTCTAAATGTGTGTGGGTAGAATATATATCCCACGGGGGTAAAATTGAAAAATTTTTTTTTTTGGACTTAATCATTTTTCCTCCATTTATCAGACTTTCAGATAGGGGAAATGTCAGTGAGCGTTCCGATTTCAGTTCCAGAGCGATTCGCCCAATGAGTCCTTGATATTTAGTCGTTTTCAGCCAATTTTCTGGATTTTTGAAAATTTCACTTTTTTGTGAAAATATCCACTAAATTAGGGAATAATATGTGTGAGGTTACCCCAGGAGAGTTCCAAATGTGTGTGGGTAGAATATATATCCCACGGGGGTAAAATTGAAAAAAATTTTTTTTTGGACTTAGTCATTTTTCCAGCGTTTATCAGACTTTCAGATAGGGGAAATGTCAGTGAGGGTTCCGATTTCAGTTCCAGAGTGATTCGCCCAATGAGTCCTTGATAGTCGTTTTCAGCCAATTTTCTGGATTTTTGAAAATTTCACTTTTTTGTGAAAATATCCACTAAATTAGGGAATAATATGTGTGAGGGTACCCCAGGAGAGTTCCAAATGTGTGTGGGTAGAATATATATCCCACAGGGGTAAAATTGAAAAAAGTTGAAAAAATTTTTTTTTTGGACTTAGTCATTTTTCCGGCGTTTATCAGACTTTCAGATAGGGGAAATGTCAGTGAGCGTTCCGATTTCAGTTCCAGAGTGATTCGCCCAATGAGTCCTTGATAGTTAGTCGTTTTCAGCCAATTTTCTGGATTTTTGAAAATTTCACTTTTTTGTGAAAATATCCACTAAATTAGGGAATAATATGTGTGAGGGTACCCCAGGAGAGTTCCAAATGTGTGTGGGTAGAATATATATCCCACGGGGGTAAAATTGAAAAAAGTTGAAAAAATGTTTTTTTTGGACTTAATCATTTTTCCGACGTTTATCAGACTTTCAGATAGGGCAAATGTCAGTGAGCGTTCCGATTTCAGTTCCAGAGCGATTCGCCCAATGAGTCCTTGATATTTAGTCGTTTTCAGCCAATTTTCTGGATTTTTGAAAATTTCACTTTTTTGTGAAAATATCCACTAAATTAGGGAATAATATGTGTGAGGGTACCCCAGGAGAGTTCCAAATGTGTGTGGGTAGAATATATATCCCACGGGGGTAAAATTGAAAAAAGTTGAAAAAATGTTTTTTTTGGACTTAATCATTTTTCCGACGTTTATCAGACTTTCAGATAGGGCAAATGTCAGTGAGCGTTCCGATTTCAGTTCCAGAGCGATTCGCCCAATGAGTCCTTGATATTTAGTCGTTTTCAGCCAATTTTCTGGATTTTTGAAAATTTCACTTTTTTGTGAAAATATCCACTAAATTAGGGAATAATATGTGTGAGGTTACCCCAGGAGAGTTCCAAATGTGTGTGGGTAGAATATATATCCCACGGGGGTAAAATTGAAAAAAGTTGAAAAAAATTTTTTTTTGGACTTAGTCATTTTTCCAGCGTTTATCAGACTTTCAGATAGGGGAAATGTCAGTGAGGGTTCCGATTTCAGTTCCAGAGTGATTCGCCCAATGAGTCCTTGATAGTCGTTTTCAGCCAATTTTCTGGATTTTTGAAAATTTCACTTTTTTGTGAAAATATCCACTAAATTAGGGAATAATATGTGTGAGGGTACCCCAGGAGAGTTCCAAATGTGTGTGGGTAGAATATATATCCCACGGGGGTAAAATTGAAAAAAGTTGAAAAAATTTTTTTTTTGGACTTAGTCATTTTTCCGGCGATTGTCAGACTTTCAGATAGGGGAAATGTCAGTGAGCGTTCCGATTTCAGTTCCAGAGTGATTTGCCCAATGAGTCCTTGATAGTTAGTCGTTTTCAGCCAATTTTCTGGATTTTTGAAAATTTCACTTTTTTGTGAAAATATCCACTAAATTAGGGAATAATATGTGTGAGGGTACCCCAGGAGAGTTCCAAATGTGTGTGGGTAGAATATATATCCCACGGGGGTAAAATTGAAAAAAGTTGAAAAAATGTTTTTTTTGGACTTAATCATTTTTCCGACGTTTATCAGACTTTCAGATAGGGCAAATGTCAGTGAGCGTTCCGATTTCAGTTCCAGAGCGATTCGCCCAATGAGTCCTTGATATTTAGTCGTTTTCAGCCAATTTTCTGGATTTTTGAAAATTTCACTTTTTTGTGAAAATATCCACTAAATTAGGGAATAATATGTGTGAGGGTACCCCAGGAGAGTTCCAAATGTGTGTGGGTAGAATATATATCCCACGGGGGTAAAATTGAAAAAAGTTGAAAAAAATTTTTTTTTGGACTTTAGTCATTTTTTCCGGCGTTTATCACACTTTCAGATAGGGCAAATGTCAGTGAGCGTTCCGATTTCAGTTCCAGAGCGATTCGCCCAATGAGTCATTATTAATGACTCATACCCCAGGAGACTTCCAAATGTGTGCGGGTAGAATATATATCCCACGGGGGTAAAATTGAAAAAAGTTGAAAAAAATGTTTTTTTTGGACTTAGTCATTTTTCCGACGTTTATCAGACTTTCAGATAGGGGAAATGTCAGTGAGCGTTCCGATTTCAGTTCCAGAGCGATTCGCCTAATGAGTCCTTGATATTTAGTCGTTTTCAGCCAATTTTCTGGATTTTTGAAAATTTCACTTTTTTGTGAAAATATCCACTAAATGAGGGAATAATATGTGTGAGAGTACCCCCGGATAGTACCAAATGTGTGTGGGTAGAATATATATCCCACGGGGGTAAAATTGAAAAAAGTTGAAAAAATTTTTTTTTGGGACTTAGTCATTTTTCCAGCGTTTATCAGACTTTCAGCTAGGGGAAATGTCAGTGAGGGTTCTGATTTCAGTTCCAGAGTGATTCACCCAATGAGTCCTTGATATTTAGTCGTTTTCAGCCAATTTTCTGGATTTTTGAAAATTTCACTTTTTTGTGAAAATATCCACTAAATTAGGGAATAATATGTGTGAGGGTACCCCAGGAGAGTTCCAAATGTGTGTGGGTAGAATATATATCCCACGGGGGTAAAATTGAAAAAAGTTGAAAAAATGTTTTTTTTGGACTTAATCATTTTTCCGACGTTTATCAGACTTTCAGATAGGGCAAATGTCAGTGAGCATTCCGATTTCAGTTCCAGAGCGATTCGCCCAATGAGTCCTTGATATTTAGTCGTTTTCAGCCAATTTTCTGGATTTTTGAAAATTTCACTTTTTTGTGAAAATATCCACTAAATTAGGGAATAATATGTGTGAGGGTACCCCAGGAGAGTTCCAAATGTGTGTGGGTAGAATATATATCCCACGGGGGTAAAATTGAAAAAAGTTGAAAAAAATTTTTTTTTGGACTTTAGTCATTTTTTCCGGCGTTTATCACACTTTCAGATAGGGCAAATGTCAGTGAGCGTTCCGATTTCAGTTCCAGAGCGATTCGCCCAATGAGTCATTATTAATGACTCATACCCCAGGAGACTTCCAAATGTGTGCGGGTAGAATATATATCCCACGGGGGTAAAATTGAAAAAAGTTGAAAAAAATTTTTTTTTGGACTTAGTCATTTTTCCAGCGTTTATCAGACTTTCAGATAGGGGAAATGTCAGTGAGGGTTCCGATTTCAGTTCCAGAGTGATTCGCCCAATGAGTCCTTGATAGTCGTTTTCAGCCAATTTTCTGGATTTTTGAAAATTTCACTTTTTTGTGAAAATATCCACTAAATTAGGGAATAATATGTGTGAGGGTACCCCAGGAGAGTTCCAAATGTGTGTGGGTAGAATATATATCCCACGGGGGTAAAATTGAAAAAAGTTGAAAAAATTTTTTTTTTGGACTTAGTCATTTTTCCGGCGATTGTCAGACTTTCAGATAGGGGAAATGTCAGTGAGCGTTCCGATTTCAGTTCCAGAGTGATTTGCCCAATGAGTCCTTGATAGTTAGTCGTTTTCAGCCAATTTTCTGGATTTTTGAAAATTTCACTTTTTTGTGAAAATATCCACTAAATTAGGGAATAATATGTGTGAGGGTACCCCAGGAGAGTTCCAAATGTGTGTGGGTAGAATATATATCCCACGGGGGTAAAATTGAAAAAAGTTGAAAAAATGTTTTTTTTGGACTTAATCATTTTTCCGACGTTTATCAGACTTTCAGATAGGGCAAATGTCAGTGAGCGTTCCGATTTCAGTTCCAGAGCGATTCGCCCAATGAGTCCTTGATATTTAGTCGTTTTCAGCCAATTTTCTGGATTTTTGAAAATTTCACTTTTTTGTGAAAATATCCACTTAATTAGGGAATAATATGTGTGAGGGTACCCCAGGAGAGTTCCAAATGTGTGTGGGTAGAATATATATCCCACGGGGGTAAAATTGAAAAAAGTTGAAAAAAATTTTTTTTTGGACTTTAGTCATTTTTTCTGGCGTTTATCACACTTTCAGATAGGGCAAATGTCAGTGAGCGTTCCGATTTCAGTTCCAGAGCGATTCGCCCAATGAGTCATTATTAATGACTCATACCCCAGGAGACTTCCAAATGTGTGCGGGTAGAATATATATCCCACGGGGGTAAAATTGAAAAAAGTTGAAAAAAATGTTTTTTTTGGACTTAGTCATTTTTCCTCGTTTATCAGACTTTCAGATAGGGGAAATGTCAGTGAGCGTTCCGATTTCAGTTCCAGAGCGATTCGCCTAATGAGTCCTTGATATTTAGTCGTTTTCAGCCAATTTTCTGGATTTTTGAAAATTTCACTTTTTTGTGAAAATATCCACTAAATGAGGGAATAATATGTGTGAGAGTACCCCCGGATAGTACCAAATGTGTGTGGGTAGAATATATATCCCACGGGGGTAAAATTGAAAAAAGTTGAAAAAATTTTTTTTTGGGACTTAGTCATTTTTCCAGCGTTTATCAGACTTTCAGCTAGGGGAAATGTCAGTGAGGGTTCTGATTTCAGTTCCAGAGTGATTCACCCAATGAGTCCTTGATATTTAGTCGTTTTCAGCCAATTTTCTGGATTTTTGAAAATTTCACTTTTTTGTGAAAATATCCACTAAATTAGGGAAAAATATGTGTGAGGGTACCCCAGGAGAGTTCCAAATGTGTGTGGGTAGAATATATATCCCACGGGGGTAAAATTGAAAAAAGTTGAAAAAATTTTTTTTTTGGACTTAATCATTTTTCCAACGTTTATCAGACTTTCAGATAGGGCAAATGTCAGTGAGCGTTCCGATTTCAGTTCCAGAGCGATTCGCCCAATGAGTCCTTGATATTTAGTCGTTTTCAGCCAATTTTCTGGATTTTTGAAAATTTCACTTTTTTGTGAAAATATCCACTAAATTAGGGAATAATATGTGTGAGGGTACCCCAGGAGAGTTCCAAATGTGTGTGGGTAGAATATATATCCCACGGGGGTAAAATTGAAAAAAGTTGAAAAAATGTTTTTTTTGGACTTAATCATTTTTCCGACGTTTATCAGACTTTCAGATAGGGCAAATGTCAGTGAGCGTTCCGATTTCAGTTCCAGAGCGATTCGCCCAATGAGTCCTTGATATTTAGTCGTTTTCAGCCAATTTTCTGGATTTTTGAAAATTTCACTTTTTTGTGAAAATATCCACTAAATTAGGGAATAATATGTGTGAGGGTACCCCAGGAGAGTTCCAAATGTGTGTGGGTAGAATATATATCCCACGGGGGTAAAATTGAAAAAAGTTGAAAAAAATTTTTTTTTGGACTTTAGTCATTTTTTCCGGCGTTTATCACACTTTCAGATAGGGCAAATGTCAGTGAGCGTTCCGATTTCAGTTCCAGAGCGATTCGCCCAATGAGTCATTATTAATGACTCATACCCCAGGAGACTTCCAAATGTGTGCGGGTAGAATATATATCCCACGGGGGTAAAATTGAAAAAAGTTGAAAAAAATGTTTTTTTTGGACTTAGTCATTTTTCCGACGTTTATCAGACTTTCAGATAGGGGAAATGTCAGTGAGCGTTCCGATTTCAGTTCCAGAGCGATTCGCCTAATGAGTCCTTGATATTTAGTCGTTTTCAGCCAATTTTCTGGATTTTTGAAAATTTCACTTTTTTGTGAAAATATCCACTAAATGAGGGAATAATATGTGTGAGAGTACCCCCGGATAGTACCAAATGTGTGTGGGTAGAATATATATCCCACGGGGGTAAAATTGAAAAAAGTTGAAAAAATTTTTTTTTGGGACTTAGTCATTTTTCCAGCTTTTATCAGACTTTCAGCTAGGGGAAATGTCAGTGAGGGTTCCGATTTCAGTTCCAGAGTGATTCACCCAATGAGTCCTTGATATTTAGTCATTTTCAGCCAATTTTCTGGATTTTTGAAAATTTCAATTTTTTGTGAAAATATCCACTAAATTAGGGAATAATATGTGTAAGCGTACCCCAGGAGAGTACCAAATGTGTGTGGGTAGAATATATATCCCACGGGGGTAAAATTGAAAAAAGTTGAAACATTTTTTTTTTTGGACTTAGTCATTTTTCCTCGTTTATCAGACTTTCAGATAGGGGAAATGTCAGTGAGCGTTCCGATTTCAGTTCCAGAGTGATTCGCCCAATGAGTCCTTGATATTTAGTCATTTTCAGCCAATTTTCTGGATTTTTGTAAATTTCACTTTTTTGTGAAAATATCCAATAAATTAGGGAATAATATGTGTGAGGGTACCCCAGGTGAGTTCCAAATGTGTGTGGGTAGAATATATATCCCACGGGGGTAAAATTGAAAAAAGTTGAAAAAATTTTTTTTTTTTACTTAGTCATTTTTCCAGGTTTATCAGACTTTCAGATAGGGGAAATCTCAGTGAGGGTTCCGATTTCAGTTCCAGAGTGATTCGCCCAATGAGTCCTTGATAGTCGTTTTCAGCCAATTTTCTAGATTTCTGAAAATTTCACTTTTTTGTGAAAATATCCACTAAATTAGGGAATAATATGTGTGAGGGTACCCCAGGAGAGTTCCAAATGTGTGTGGGTAGAATATATATCCCAAGGGGGTAAAATTGAAAAAAGTTGAAAAATTTTTTTTTTTGGACTTAGTCATTTTTCCGGTGTTTATCAGACTTTCAGATAGGGGAAATGTCAGTGAGCGTTCCGATTTCAGTTCCAGAGTGATTCGCCCAATGAGTCCTTGATATTTAGTCATTTTCAGCCAATTTTCTGGATTTTTGAAAATTTCACTTTTTTGTGAAAATATCCACTAAATTAGAGAATAATATGTGTGAGGGTTCCCCAGGAGAGTTCCAAATGTGTGTGGGTAGAATATATATCCCACGGGGGTAAAATTGAAAAAAGTTGAAAAAAATTTTTTTTTGGACTTTAGTCATTTTTTCCGGCGTTTATCAGACTTTCAGATAGGGCAAATGTCAGTGAGCGTTCCGATTTCAGTTCCAGAGCGATTCGCCCAATGAGTCATTATTAATGACTCATACCCCAGGAGACTTCCAAATGTGTGCGGGTAGAATATATATCCCACGGGGGTAAAATTGAAAAAAGTTGAAAAAAATGTTTTTTTTGGACTTAGTCATTTTTCCGACGTTTATCAGACTTTCAGATAGGGGAAATGTCAGTGAGCGTTCCGATTTCAGTTCCAGAGCGATTCGCCTAATGAGTCCTTGATATTTAGTCGTTTTCAGCCAATTTTCTGGATTTTTGAAAATTTCACTTTTTTGTGAAAATATCCACTAAATGAGGGAATAATATGTGTGAGAGTACCCCCGGATAGTACCAAATGTGTGTGGGTAGAATATATATCCCACGGGGGTAAAATTGAAAAAAGTTGAAAAATTTTTTTTTTGGACTTTAGTCATTTTTTCCGGCGTTTATCACACTTTCAGATAGGGCAAATGTCAGTGAGCGTTCCGATTTCAGTTCCAGAGCGATTCGCCCAATGAGTCATTATTAATGACTCATACCCCAGGAGACTTCCAAATGTGTGCGGGTAGAATATATATCCCACGGGGGTAAAATTGAAAAAAGTTGAAAAAAATGTTTTTTTTGGACTTAGTCATTTTTCCGACGTTTATCAGACTTTCAGATAGGGGAAATGTCAGTGAGGGTTCCGATTTCAGTTCCAGAGTGATTCGCCCAATGAGTCCTTGATTGTCGTTTTCAGCCAATTTTCTGGATTTTTGAAAATTTCACTTTTTTGTGAAAATATCCACTAAATTAGGGAATAATATGTGTGAGGGTACCCCAGGAGAGTTCCAAATGTGTGTGGGTAGAATATATATCCCACGGGGGTAAAATTGAAAAAAGTTGAAAAAATGTTTTTTTTGGACTTAATCATTTTTCCGACGTTTATCAGACTTTCAGATAGGGCAAATGTCAGTGAGCGTTCCGATTTCAGTTCCAGAGCGATTCGCCCAATGAGTCCTTGATATTTAGTCGTTTTCAGCCAATTTTCTGGATTTTTGAAAATTTCACTTTTTTGTGAAAATATCCACTAAATTAGGGAATAATATGTGTGAGGGTACCCCAGGAGAGTTCCAAATGTGTGTGGGTAGAATATATATCCCACGGGGGTAAAATTGAAAAAAGTTGAAAAAAATTTTTTTTTGGACTTTAGTCATTTTTTCCGGCGTTTATCAGACTTTCAGATAGGGCAAATGTCAGTGAGCGTTCCGATTTCAGTTCCAGAGCGATTCGCCCAATGAGTCATTATTAATGACTCATACCCCAGGAGACTTCCAAATGTGTGCGGGTAGAATATATATCCCACGGGGGTAAAATTGAAAAAAGTTGAAAAAAATGTTTTTTTTGGACTTAGTCATTTTTCCGACGTTTATCAGACTTTCAGATAGGGGAAATGTCAGTGAGCGTTCCGATTTCAGTTCCAGAGCGATTCGCCTAATGAGTCCTTGATATTTAGTCGTTTTCAGCCAATTTTCTGGATTTTTGAAAATTTCACTTTTTTGTGAAAATATCCACTAAATGAGGGAATAATATGTGTGAGAGTACCCCCGGATAGTACCAAATGTGTGTGGGTAGAATATATATCCCACGGGGGTAAAATTGAAAAAAGTTGAAAAAATTTTTTTTTGGGACTTAGTCATTTTTCCAGCGTTTATCAGACTTTCAGCTAGGGGAAATGTCAGTGAGGGTTCCGATTTCAGTTCCAGAGTGATTCACCCAATGAGTCCTTGATATTTAGTCATTTTCAGCCAATTTTCTGGATTTTTGAAAATTTCAATTTTTTGTGAAAATATCCACTAAATTAGGGAATAATATGTGTAAGCGTACCCCAGGAGAGTACCAAATGTGTGTGGGTAGAATATATATCCCACGGGGGTAAAATTGAAAAAAGTTGAAAAATTTTTTTTTTTGGACTTAGTCATTTTTCCTCGTTTATCAGACTTTCAGATAGGGGAAATGTCAGTGAGCGTTCCGATTTCAGTTCCAGAGTGATTCGCCCAATGAGTCCTTGATATTTAGTCATTTTCAGCCAATTTTCTGGATTTTTGTAAATTTCACTTTTTTGTGAAAATATCCACTAAATTAGGGAATAATATGTGTGAGGGTACCCCAGGTGAGTTCCAAATGTGTGTGGGTAGAATATATATCCCACGGGGGTAAAATTGAAAAAAGTTGAAAAAATTTTTTTTTTTTACTTAGTCATTTTTCCAGGTTTATCAGACTTTCAGATAGGGGAAATCTCAGTGAGGGTTCCGATTTCAGTTCCAGAGTGATTCGCCCAATGAGTCCTTGATAGTCGTTTTCAGCCAATTTTCTAGATTTCTGAAAATTTCACTTTTTTGTGAAAATATCCACTAAATTAGGGAATAATATGTGTGAGGGTACCCCAGGAGAGTTCCAAATGTGTGTGGGTAGAATATATATCCCAAGGGGGTAAAATTGAAAAAAGTTGAAAAATTTTTTTTTTTGGACTTAGTCATTTTTCCGGCGTTTATCAGACTTTCAGATAGGGGAAATGTCAGTGAGCGTTCCGATTTCAGTTCCAGAGTGATTCGCCCAATGAGTCCTTGATATTTAGTCATTTTCAGCCAATTTTCTGGATTTTTGAAAATTTCACTTTTTTGTGAAAATATCCACTAAATTAGGGAATAATATGTGTGAGGGTACCCCAGGAGAGTACCAAATGTGTGTGGGTAGAATATATATCCCACGGGGGTAAAATTGAAAAAAGTTGAAAAAATTTTTTTTTTGGACTTAGTCATTTTTCCGGCGTTTATCAGACTTTCAGATAGGGGAAATGTCAGTGAGCGTTCCGATTTCAGTTCCAGAGTGATTCGCCCAATGAGTCCTTGATATTTAGTCATTTTCAGCCAATTTTCTGGATTTTTGAAAATTTCACTTTTTTGTGAAAATATCCACTAAATTAGGGAATAATATGTGTGAGGGTACCCCAGGAGAGTACCAAATGTGTGTGGGTAGAATATATATCCCACGGGGGTAAAATTGAAAAAAGTTGAAAAAATTTTTTTTTTGGACTTAGTCATTTTTCCGGCGTTTGTCAGACTTTCAGATAGGGGAAATGTCAGTGAGCGTTCCGATTTCAGTTCCAGAGTGATTTGCCCAATGAGTCCTTGATAGTTAGTCGTTTTCAGCCAATTTTCTGGATTTTTGAAAATTTCACTTTTTTGTGAAAATATCCACTAAATTAGAGAATAATATGTGTGAGGGTTCCCCAGGAGAGTTCCAAATGTGTGTGGGTAGAATATATATCCCACGGGGGTAAAATTGAAAAAAGTTGAAAAAAATTTTTTTTTGGACTTTAGTCATTTTTTCCGGCGTTTATCAGACTTTCAGATAGGGCAAATGTCAGTGAGCGTTCCGATTTCAGTTCCAGAGCGATTCGCCCAATGAGTCATTATTAATGACTCATACCCCAGGAGACTTCCAAATGTGTGCGGGTAGAATATATATCCCACGGGGGTAAAATTGAAAAAAGTTGAAAAAAATGTTTTTTTTGGACTTAGTCATTTTTCCGACGTTTATCAGACTTTCAGATAGGGGAAATGTCAGTGAGCGTTCCGATTTCAGTTCCAGAGCGATTCGCCTAATGAGTCCTTGATATTTAGTCGTTTTCAGCCAATTTTCTGGATTTTTGAAAATTTCACTTTTTTGTGAAAATATCCACTAAATGAGGGAATAATATGTGTGAGAGTACCCCCGGATAGTACCAAATGTGTGTGGGTAGAATATATATCCCACGGGGGTAAAATTGAAAAAAGTTGAAAAAATTTTTTTTTGGACTTTAGTCATTTTTTCCGGCGTTTATCACACTTTCAGATAGGGCAAATGTCAGTGAGCGTTCCGATTTCAGTTCCAGAGCGATTCGCCCAATGAGTCATTATTAATGACTCATACCCCAGGAGACTTCCAAATGTGTGCGGGTAGAATATATATCCCACGGGGGTAAAATTGAAAAAAGTTGAAAAAAATGTTTTTTTTGGACTTAGTCATTTTTCCGACGTTTATCAGACTTTCAGATAGGGGAAATGTCAGTGAGGGTTCCGATTTCAGTTCCAGAGTGATTCGCCCAATGAGTCCTTGATAGTCGTTTTCAGCCAATTTTCTGGATTTTTGAAAATTTCACTTTTTTGTGAAAATATCCACTAAATTAGGGAATAATATGTGTGAGGGTACCCCAGGAGAGTTCCAAATGTGTGTGGGTAGAATATATATCCCACGGGGGTAAAATTGAAAAAAGTTGAAAAAATTTTTTTTTTGGACTTAGTCATTTTTCCGGCGTTTGTCAGACTTTCAGATAGGGGAAATGTCAGTGAGCGTTCCGATTTCAGTTCCAGAGTGATTTGCCCAATGAGTCCTTGATAGTTAGTCGTTTTCAGCCAATTTTCTGGATTTTTGAAAATTTCACTTTTTTGTGAAAATATCCACTAAATTAGGGAATAATATGTGTGAGGGTACCCCAGGAGAGTTCCAAATGTGTGTGGGTAGAATATATATCCCACGGGGGTAAAATTGAAAAAAGTTGAAAAAATGTTTTTTTTGGACTTAATCATTTTTCCGACGTTTATCAGACTTTCAGATAGGGCAAATGTCAGTGAGCGTTCCGATTTCAGTTCCAGAGCGATTCGCCCAATGAGTCCTTGATATTTAGTCGTTTTCAGCCAATTTTCTGGATTTTTGAAAATTTCACTTTTTTGTGAAAATATCCACTAAATTAGGGAATAATATGTGTGAGGGTACCCCAGGAGAGTTCCAAATGTGTGTGGGTAGAATATATATCCCACGGGGGTAAAATTGAAAAAAGTTGAAAAAAATTTTTTTTTGGACTTTAGTCATTTTTTCCGGCGTTTATCAGACTTTCAGATAGGGCAAATGTCAGTGAGCGTTCCGATTTCAGTTCCAGAGCGATTCGCCCAATGAGTCATTATTAATGACTCATACCCCAGGAGACTTCCAAATGTGTGCGGGTAGAATATATATCCCACGGGGGTAAAATTGAAAAAAGTTGAAAAAAATGTTTTTTTTGGACTTAGTCATTTTTCCGACGTTTATCAGACTTTCAGATAGGGGAAATGTCAGTGAGCGTTCCGATTTCAGTTCCAGAGCGATTCGCCTAATGAGTCCTTGATATTTAGTCGTTTTCAGCCAATTTTCTAGATTTTTGAAAATTTCACTTTTTTGTGAAAATATCCACTAAATGAGGGAATAATATGTGTGAGAGTACCCCCGGATAGTACCAAATGTGTGTGGGTAGAATATATATTCTACGGGGGTAAAATTGAAAAAAGTTGAAAAAATTTTTTTTTGGGACTTAGTCATTTTTCCAGCGTTTATCAGACTTTCAGCTAGGGGAAATGTCAGTGAGGGTTCCGATTTCAGTTCCAGAGTGATTCACCCAATGAGTCCTTGATATTTAGTCATTTTCAGCCAATTTTCTGGATTTTTGAAAATTTCAATTTTTTGTGAAAATATCCACTAAATTAGGGAATAATATGTGTAAGCGTACCCCAGGAGAGTACCAAATGTGTGTGGGTAGAATATATATCCCACGGGGGTAAAATTGAAAAAAGTTGAAAAATTTTTTTTTTTGGACTTAGTCATTTTTCCTCGTTTATCAGACTTTCAGATAGGGGAAATGTCAGTGAGCGTTCCGATTTCAGTTCCAGAGTGATTCGCCCAATGAGTCCTTGATATTTAGTCATTTTCAGCCAATTTTCTGGATTTTTGTAAATTTCACTTTTTTGTGAAAATATCCACTAAATTAGGGAATAATATGTGTGAGGGTACCCCAGGTGAGTTCCAAATGTGTGTGGGTAGAATATATATCCCACGGGGGTAAAATTGAAAAAAGTTGAAAAAATTTTTTTTTTTTACTTAGTCATTTTTCCAGGTTTATCAGACTTTCAGATAGGGGAAATCTCAGTGAGGGTTCCGATTTCAGTTCCAGAGTGATTCGCCCAATGAGTCCTTGATAGTCGTTTTCAGCCAATTTTCTAGATTTCTGAAAATTTCACTTTTTTGTGAAAATATCCACTAAATTAGGGAATAATATGTGTGAGGGTACCCCAGGAGAGTTCCAAATGTGTGTGGGTAGAATATATATCCCAAGGGGGTAAAATTGAAAAAAGTTGAAAAATTTTTTTTTTTGGACTTAGTCATTTTTCCGGCGTTTATCAGACTTTCAGATAGGGGAAATGTCAGTGAGCGTTCCGATTTCAGTTCCAGAGTGATTCGCCCAATGAGTCCTTGATATTTAGTCATTTTCAGCCAATTTTCTGGATTTTTGAAAATTTCACTTTTTTGTGAAAATATCCACTAAATTAGGGAATAATATGTGTGAGGGTACCCCAGGAGAGTACCAAATGTGTGTGGGTAGAATATATATCCCACGGGGGTAAAATTGAAAAAAGTTGAAAAAATTTTTTTTTTGGACTTAGTAATTTTTCCGGCGTTTATCAGACTTTCAGATAGGGGAAATGTCAGTGAGCGTTCCGATTTCAGTTCCAGAATGATTCGCCCAATGAGTCCTTGATAGTCGTTTTCAGCCAATTTTCTGGATTTTTGAAAATTTCACTTTTTTGTGAAAATATCCACTAAATTAGGGAATTATATGTGTGAGGGTACCCCAGGAGAGTTCCAAATGTGTGTGGGTAGAATATATATCCCACGGGGGTAAAATTGAAAAAAGTTGAAAAAAATTTTTTTTTGGACTTAGTCATTTTTCCAGCGTTTATCAGACTTTCAGATAGGGGAAATGTCAGTGAGGGTTCCGATTTCAGTTCCAGAGTGATTCGCCCAATGAGTCCTTGATAGTCGTTTTCAGCCAATTTTCTGGATTTTTGAAAATTTCACTTTTTTGTGAAAATATCCACTAAATTAGGGAATAATATGTGTGAGGGTACCCCAGGAGAGTTCCAAATGTGTGTGGGTAGAATATATATCCCACGGGGGTAAAATTGAAAAAAGTTGAAAAAATTTTTTTTTTGGACTTAGTCATTTTTCCGGCGTTTGTCAGACTTTCAGATAGGGGAAATGTCAGTGAGCGTTCCGATTTCAGTTCCAGAGTGATTTGCCCAATGAGTCCTTGATAGTTAGTCGTTTTCAGCCAATTTTCTGGATTTTTGAAAATTTCACTTTTTTGTGAAAATATCCACTAAATGAGGGAATAATATGTGTGAGGGTACCCCAGGAGAGTTCCAAATGTGTGTGGGTAGAATATATATCCCACGGGGGTAAAATTGAAAAAAGTTGAAAAAATGTTTTTTTTGGACTTAATCATTTTTCCGACGTTTATCAGACTTTCAGATAGGGCAAATGTCAGTGAGCGTTCCGATTTCAGTTCCAGAGCGATTCGCCCAATGAGTCCTTGATATTTAGTCGTTTTCAGCCAATTTTCTGGATTTTTGAAAATTTCACTTTTTTGTGAAAATATCCACTAAATTAGGGAATAATATGTGTGAGGGTACCCCAGGAGAGTTCCAAATGTGTGTGGGTAGAATATATATCCCACGGGGGTAAAATTGAAAAAAGTTGAAAAAAATTTTTTTTTGGACTTAGTCATTTTTCCGACGTTTATCAGACTTTCAGATAGGGGAAATGTCAGTGAGCGTTCCGATTTCAGTTCCAGAGCGATTCGCCCAATGAGTCATTATTAATGACTCATACCCCAGGAGACTTCCAAATGTGTGCGGGTAGAATATATATCCCACGGGGGTAAAATTGAAAAAAGTTGAAAAAAATGTTTTTTTTGGACTTAGTCATTTTTCCGACGTTTATCAGACTTTCAGATAGGGGAAATGTCAGTGAGCGTTCCGATTTCAGTTCCAGAGCGATTCGCCTAATGAGTCCTTGATATTTAGTCGTTTTCAGCCAATTTTCTGGATTTTTGAAAATTTCACTTTTTTGTGAAAATATCCACTAAATGAGGGAATAATATGTGTGAGAGTACCCCCGGATAGTACCAAATGTGTGTGGGTAGAATATATATCCCACGGGGGTAAAATTGAAAAAAGTTGAAAAAATTTTTTTTGGGGACTTAGTCATTTTTCCAGCGTTTATCAGACTTTCAGCTAGGGGAAATGTCAATGAGGGTTCCGATTTCAGTTCCAGAGTGATTCACCCAATGATTCCTTGATATTTAGTCATTTTCAGCCAATTTTCTGGATTTTTGTAAATTTCACTTTTTTGTGAAAATATCCACTAAATTAGGGAATAATATGTGTGAGGGTACCCCAGGTGAGTTCCAAATGTGTGTGGGTAGAATATATATCCCACGGGGGTAAAATTGAAAAAAGTTGAAAAAATTTTTTTTTTTTACTTAGTCATTTTTCCAGGTTTATCAGACTTTCAGATAGGGGAAATCTCAGTGAGGGTTCCGATTTCAGTTCCAGAGTGATTCGCCCAATGAGTCCTTGATAGTCGTTTTCAGCCAATTTTCTAGATTTCTGAAAATTTCACTTTTTTGTGAAAATATCCACTAAATTAGGGAATAATATGTGTGAGGGTACCCCAGGAGAGTACCAAATGTGTGTGGGTAGAATATATATCCCACGGGGGTAAAATTGAAAAAAGTTGAAAAAATTTTTTTTTTGGACTTAGTCATTTTTCCGGCGTTTATCAGACTTTCAGATAGGGGAAATGTCAGTGAGCGTTCCGATTTCAGTTCCAGAGTGATTCGCCCAATGAGTCCTTGATATTTAGTCATTTTCAGCCAATTTTCTGGATTTTTGAAAATTTCACTTTTTTGTGAAAATATCCACTAAATTAGGGAATAATATGTGTGAGGGTACCCCAGGAGAGTACCAAATGTGTGTGGGTAGAATATATATCCCACGGGGGTAAAATTGAAAAAAGTTGAAAAAAATTTTTTTTTGGACTTAGTAATTTTTCCTTCGTTTATCAGACTTTCAGATAGGGGAAATGTCAGTGAGCGTTCCGATTTCAGTTCCAGAATGATTCGCCCAATGAGTCCTTGATAGTCGTTTTCAGCCAATTTTCTGAATTTTTGAAAATTTCACTTTTTTGTGAAAATATCCACTAAATTAGGGAATAATATGTGTGAGGGTACCCCAGGAGAGTTCCAAATGTGTGTGGGTAGAATATATATCCCACGGGGGTAAAATTGAAAAAAGTTGAAAAATTTTTTTTTTTGGACTTAGTCATTTTTCCTCCGTTTATCAGACTTTCAGATAGGGGAAATGTCAGTGAGCGTTCCGATTTCAGTTCCAGAGTGATTCGCCCAATGAGTCCTTGATATTTAGTCATTTTCAGCCAATTTTCTGGATTTTTGTAAATTTCACTTTTTTGTGAAAATATCCACTAAATTAGGGAATAATATGTGTGAGGGTACCCCAGGTGAGTTCCAAATGTGTGTGGGTAGAATATATATCCCACGGGGGTAAAATTGAAAAAAGTTGAAAAAATTTTTTTTTTGGACTTAGTCATTTTTCCAGGTTTATCACACTTTCAGATAGGGGAAATGTCAGTGAGTGTTCCAATTTCAGTTCCAGAGCGATTCGCCCAATGAGTCCTTGATATTTAGTCGTTTTCAGCAAATATTTTGGATTTTTGAAAATTTCACTTTTTTGTGAAAATATCCACTAAATGAGGGAATAATATGTGTGAGAGTACCCCCGGATAGTACCAAATGTGTGTGGGTAGAATATATATCCCACGGGGGTAAAATTGAAAAAAGTTGAAAAAATTTTTTTTTGGGACTTAATCATTTTTCCGACGTTTATCAGACTTTCAGATAGGGCAAATGTCAGTGAGCGTTCCGATTTCAGTTCCAGAGCGATTCGCCCAATGAGTCCTTGATATTTAGTCGTTTTCAGCCAATTTTCTGGATTTTTGAAAATTTCACTTTTTTGTGAAAATATCCACTAAATTAGGGAATAATATGTGTGAGGTTACCCCAGGAGAGTTCCAAATGTGTGTGGGTAGAATATATATCCCACGGGGGTAAAATTGAAAAAAGTTGAAAAAAATTTTTTTTTGGACTTAGTCATTTTTCCGGCGTTTATCAGACTTTCAGATAGGGTAAATGTCAGTGAGCATTCCGATTTCAGCTCCAGAGTGATTCGCCCAATGAGTCCTTGATATTTAGTCATTTTCAGCCAATTTTCTGGATTTTTGAAAATTTCAATTTTTTGTGAAAATATCCACTAAATTAGGGAATAATATGTGTGAGGGTACCCCAGGAGAGTACCAAATGTGTGTGGGTAGAATATATATCCCACGGGGGTAAAATTCAAAAAAGTTGAAAAAAATTTTTTTTTGGACTGTCATTTTTCCGGCGTTTATCAGACTTTCAGATAGGGGAAATGTCAGTGAGCGTTCCGATTTCAGTTCCAGAGTGATTCGCCCAATGAGTCCTTGATAGTCATTTTCAGCCAATTTTCTGGATTTTTGAAAATTTCACTTTTTTGTGAAAATATCCACTAAATTAGGGAATAATATGTGTGAGGGTACCCCAGGAGAGTACCAAATTTGTGTGGGTAGAATATATATCCCACGGGGGTAAAATTCAAAAAAGTTGAAAAAAATTTTTTTTTGGACTCAGTCATTTTTCCGGCGTTTATCAGACTTTCAGATAGGGCAAATGTCAGTGAGCGTTCCGATTTCAGTTCCAGAGTGATTCGCCCAATGAGTCATTGATATTTAGTCATTTTCAGCCAATTTTCTGGATTTTTGAAAATTTCAATTTTTTGTGAAAATATCCACTAAATTAGGGAATAATATGTGTAACGGTACCCCAGGAGAGTACCAAATGTGTGTGGGTAGAATATATATCCCAAGGGGGTAAAATTGAAAAAAGTTGAAAAAATTTTTTTTTTGGACTTAGTCATTTTTCCGGCGTTTATCAGACTTTCAGATAGGGGAAATGTCAGTGAGCGTTCCGATTTCAGCTCCAGAGTGATTCGCCCAATGAGTCCTTGATAGTTAGTCGTTTTCAGCCAATTTTCTAGATTTTTGAAAATTTCACTTTTTTGTGAAAATATCCACTAAATTAGGGAATAATATGTGTGAGGGTACCCCAGGAGAGTTACAAATGTGTGTGGGTAGAATATATATCCCACGGGGGTAAAATTCAAAAAAGTTGAAAAAAATTTTTTTTTGGACTCAGTCATTTTTCCGGCGTTTATCAGACTTTCAGATAGGGTAAATGTCAGTGAGCATTCCGATTTCAGCTCCAGAGTGATTCGCCCAATGAGTCCTTGATATTTAGTCATTTTCAGCCAATTTTCTGGATTTTTGAAAATTTCAATTTTTTGTGAAAATATCCACTAAATTAGGGAATAATATGTGTGAGGGTACCCCAGGAGAGTACCAAATGTGTGTGGGTAGAATATATATCCCACGGGGGTAAAATTCAAAAAAGTTGAAAAAAATTTTTTTTTGGACTGTCATTTTTCCGGCGTTTATCAGACTTTCAGATAGGGGAAATGTCAGTGAGCGTTCCGATTTCAGTTCCAGAGTGATTCGCCCAATGAGTCCTTGATAGTCATTTTCAGCCAATTTTCTGGATTTTTGAAAATTTCACTTTTTTGTGAAAATATCCACTAAATTAGGGAATAATATGTGTGAGGGTACCCCAGGAGAGTACCAAATTTGTGTGGGTAGAATATATATCCCACGGGGGTAAAATTCAAAAAAGTTGAAAAAAATTTTTTTTTGGACTCAGTCATTTTTCCGGCGTTTATCAGACTTTCAGATAGGGCAAATGTCAGTGAGCGTTCCGATTTCAGTTCCAGAGTGATTCGCCCAATGAGTCATTGATATTTAGTCATTTTCAGCCAATTTTCTGGATTTTTGAAAATTTCAATTTTTTGTGAAAATATCCACTAAATTAGGGAATAATATGTGTAACGGTACCCCAGGAGAGTACCAAATGTGTGTGGGTAGAATATATATCCCAAGGGGGTAAAATTGAAAAAAGTTGAAAAAATTTTTTTTTTGGACTTAGTCATTTTTCCGGCGTTTATCAGACTTTCAGATAGGGGAAATGTCAGTGAGCGTTCCGATTTCAGCTCCAGAGTGATTCGCCCAATGAGTCCTTGATAGTTAGTCGTTTTCAGCCAATTTTCTAGATTTTTGAAAATTTCACTTTTTTGTGAAAATATCCACTAAATTAGGGAATAATATGTGTGAGGGTACCCCAGGAGAGTTACAAATGTGTGTGGGTAGAATATATATCCCACGGGGGTAAAATTCAAAAAAGTTGAAAAAAATTTTTTTTTGGACTCAGTCATTTTTCCGGCGTTTATCAGACTTTCAGATAGGGGAAATGTCAGTGAGCGTTCCGATTTCAGTTCCAGAGTGATTCGCCCAATGAGTCCTTGATAGTCATTTTCAGCCAATTTTCTGGATTTTTGAAAATTTCACTTTTTTGTGAAAATATCCACTAAATTAGGGAATAATATGTGTGAGGGTACCCCAGGAGAGTACCAAATGTGTGTGGGTAGAATATATATCCCACGGGGGTAAAATTCAAAAAAGTTGAAAAAAATTTTTTTTTGGACTGTCATTTTTCCGGCGTTTATCAGACTTTCAGATAGGGGAAATGTCAGTGAGCGTTCCGATTTCAGTTCCAGAGTGAATCGCCCAATGAGTCCTTGATATTCATTTTCAGCCAATTTTCTGGATTTTTGAAAATTTCACTTTTTTGTGAAAATATCCACTAAATTAGGGAATAATATGTGTGAGGGTACCCCAGGAGAGTTCCAAATGTGCATGGGTAGAATATATATCCCACGGAGGTAAAATTGAAAAAAGTTGAAAAAATTTTTTTTTTGGACTTAGTCATTTTTCTTGCGTTTATCAGACTTTCAGATAGGGGAAATGTCAGTGAGCGTTCCGATTTCAGTTCCAGAGTGATTCGCCCAATGAGTCCTTGATAGTCATTTTCAGCCAATTTTCTGGATTTTTGAAAATTTCACTTTTTTATGAAAATATCCACTAAATTAGGGAATAATATGTGTGAGGCTACCCCAGGAGAGTACCAAATGTGTGTGGGTAGAATATATATCCCACGGGGGTAAAATTGAAAAAAGTTGAAAAAATTTTTTTTTTGGACTTAGTCATTTTTCCGGCGTTTATCAGACTTTCAGATAGGGGAAATGTCAGTGAGCGTTCCGATTTCAGTTCCAGAGCGATTCGCCCAATGAGTCATTATTAATGACTCATACCCCAGGAGACTTCCAAATGTGTGCGGGTAGAATATATATCCCACGGGGGTAAAATTGAAAAAAGTTGAAAAAAATGTTTTTTTTGGACTTAGTCATTTTTCCGACGTTTATCAGACTTTCAGATAGGGGAAATGTCAGTGAGCGTTCCGATTTCAGTTCCAGAGCGATTCGCCTAATGAGTCCTTGATATTTAGTCGTTTTCAGCCAATTTTCTGGATTTTTGAAAATTTCACTTTTTTGTGAAAATATCCACTAAATGAGGGAATAATATGTGTGAGAGCACCCCCGGATAGTACCAAATGTGTGTGGGTAGAATATATATCCCACGGGGGTAAAATTGAAAAAAGTTGAAAAAATTTTTTTTTGGGACTTAGTCATTTTTCCAGCGTTTATCAGACTTTCAGCTAGGGGAAATGTCAATGAGGGTTCCGATTTCAGTTCCAGAGTGATTCACCCAATGATTCCTTGATATTTAGTCATTTTCAGCCAATTTTCTGGATTTTTGAAAATTTCAATTTTTTGTGAAAATATCCACTAAATTAGGGAATAATATGTGTAAGCGTACCCCAGGAGAGTACCAAATGTGTGTGGGTAGAATATATATCCCACGGGGGTAAAATTGAAAAAAGTTGAAAAATTTTTTTTTTTGGACTTAGTCATTTTTCCTCGTTTATCAGACTTTCAGATAGGGGAAATGTCAGTGAGCGTTCCGATTTCAGTTCCAGAGTGATTCACCCAATGAGTCCTTGATATTTAGTCATTTTCAGCCAATTTTCTGGATTTTTGTAAATTTCACTTTTTTGTGAAAATATCCACTAAATTAGGGAATAATATGTGTGAGGGTACCCCAGGTGAGTTCCAAATGTGTGTGGGTAGAATATATATCCCACGGGGGTAAAATTGAAAAAAGTTGAAAAAATTTTTTTTTTTTACTTAGTCATTTTTCCAGGTTTATCAGACTTTCAGATAGGGGAAATCTCAGTGAGGGTTCCGATTTCAGTTCCAGAGTGATTCGCCCAATGAGTCCTTGATAGTCGTTTTCACCCAATTTTCTAGATTTCTGAAAATTTCACTTTTTTGTGAAAATATCCACTAAATTAGGGAATAATATGTGTGAGGGTACCCCAGGAGAGTACCAAATGTGTGTGGGTAGAATATATATCCCACGGGGGTAAAATTGAAAAAAGTTGAAAAAATTTTTTTTTTTGGACTTAGTCATTTTTCCGGCGTTTATCAGACTTTCAGATAGGGGAAATGTCAGTGAGCGTTCCGATTTCAGTTCCAGAGTGATTCGCCCAATGAGTCCTTGATATTTAGTCATTTTCAGCCAATTTTCTGGATTTTTGAAAATTTCACTTTTTTGTGAAAATATCCACTAAATTAGGGAATAATATGTGTGAGGGTACCCCAGGAGAGTACCAAATGTGTGTGGGTAGAATATATATCCCACGGGGGTAAAATTGAAAAAAGTTGAAAAATTTTTTTTTTTGGACTTAGTCATTTTTCCTCCGTTTATCAGACTTTCAGATAGGGGAAATGTCAGTGAGCGTTCCGATTTCAGTTCCAGAGTGATTCGCCCAATGAGTCCTTGATATTTAGTCATTTTCAGCCAATTTTCTGGATTTTTGTAAATTTCACTTTTTTGTGAAAATATCCACTAAATTAGGGAATAATATGTGTGAGGGTACCCCAGGTGAGTTCCAAATGTGTGTGGGTAGAATATATATCCCACGGGGGTAAAATTGAAAAAAGTTGAAAAAATTTTTTTTTTGGACTTAGTCATTTTTCCAGGTTTATCACACTTTCAGATAGGGGAAATGTCAGTGAGTGTTCGTTCCAATTTCAGTTCCAGAGCGATTCGCCCAATGAGTCCTTGATATTTAGTCGTTTTCAGCAAATATTTTGGATTTTTGAAAATTTCACTTTTTTGTGAAAATATCCACTAAATGAGGGAATAATATGTGTGAGAGTACCCCCGGATAGTACCAAATGTGTGTGGGTAGAATATATATCCCACGGGGGTAAAATTGAAAAAAGTTGAAAAAATTTTTTTTTGGGACTTAATCATTTTTCCGACGTTTATCAGACTTTCAGATAGGGCAAATGTCAGTGAGCGTTCCGATTTCAGTTCCAGAGCGATTCGCCCAATGAGTCCTTGATATTTAGTCGTTTTCAGCCAATTTTCTGGATTTTTGAAAATTTCACTTTTTTGTGAAAATATCCACTAAATTAGGGAATAATATGTGTGAGGTTACCCCAGGAGAGTTCCAAATGTGTGTGGGTAGAATATATATCCCACGGGGGTAAAATTGAAAAAAGTTGAAAAAAATTTTTTTTTGGACTTAGTCATTTTTCCGGCGTTTATCAGACTTTCAGATAGGGTAAATGTCAGTGAGCATTCCGATTTCAGCTCCAGAGTGATTCGCCCAATGAGTCCTTGATATTTAGTCATTTTCAGCCAATTTTCTGGATTTTTGAAAATTTCAATTTTTTGTGAAAATATCCACTAAATTAGGGAATAATATGTGTGAGGGTACCCCAGGAGAGTACCAAATGTGTGTGGGTAGAATATATATCCCACGGGGGTAAATTCAAAAAAGTTGAAAAAATTTTTTTTTGGACTGTCATTTTCGGCGTTTATCAGACTTTCAGATAGGGGAAATGTCAGTGAGCGTTCCGATTTCAGTTCCAGAGTGATTCGCCCAATGAGTCCTTGATAGTCATTTTCAGCCAATTTTCTGGATTTTTGAAAATTTCACTTTTTTGTGAAAATATCCACTAAATTAGGGAATAATATGTGTGAGGTTACCCCAGGAGAGTTCCAAATGTGTGTGGGTAGAATATATATCCCCACGGGGGTAAAATTGAAAAAAGTTGAAAAAAATTTTTTTTGGACTTAGTCATTTTTCCGGCGTTTATCAGACTTTCAGATAGGGTAAATGTCAGTGAGCATTCCGATTTCAGCTCCAGAGTGATTCGCCCAATGAGTCCTTGATATTTAGTCATTTTCAGCCAATTTTCTGGATTTTTGAAAATTTCAATTTTTTGTGAAAATATCCACTAAATTAGGGAATAATATGTGTGAGGGTACCCCAGGAGAGTACCAAATGTGTGTGGGTAGAATATATATCCCACGGGGGTAAAATTCAAAAAAGTTGAAAAAAATTTTTTTTTGGACTGTCATTTTTCCGGCGTTTATCAGACTTTCAGATAGGGGAAATGTCAGTGAGCGTTCCGATTTCAGTTCCAGAGTGATTCGCCCAATGAGTCCTTGATAGTCATTTTCAGCCAATTTTCTGGATTTTTGAAAATTTCACTTTTTTGTGAAAATATCCACTAAATTAGGGAATAATATGTGTGAGGGTACCCCAGGAGAGTACCAAATTTGTGTGGGTAGAATATATATCCCACGGGGGTAAAATTCAAAAAAGTTGAAAAAAATTTTTTTTTGGACTCAGTCATTTTTCCGGCGTTTATCAGACTTTCAGATAGGGCAAATGTCAGTGAGCGTTCCGATTTCAGTTCCAGAGTGATTCGCCCAATGAGTCATTGATATTTAGTCATTTTCAGCCAATTTTCTGGATTTTTGAAAATTTCAATTTTTTGTGAAAATATCCACTAAATTAGGGAATAATATGTGTAACGGTACCCCAGGAGAGTACCAAATGTGTGTGGGTAGAATATATATCCCAAGGGGGTAAAATTGAAAAAAGTTGAAAAAATTTTTTTTTTGGACTTAGTCATTTTTCCGGCGTTTATCAGACTTTCAGATAGGGGAAATGTCAGTGAGCGTTCCGATTTCAGCTCCAGAGTGATTCGCCCAATGAGTCCTTGATAGTTAGTCGTTTTCAGCCAATTTTCTAGATTTTTGAAAATTTCACTTTTTTGTGAAAATATCCACTAAATTAGGGAATAATATGTGTGAGGGTACCCCAGGAGAGTTACAAATGTGTGTGGGTAGAATATATATCCCACGGGGGTAAAATTCAAAAAAGTTGAAAAAAATTTTTTTTTGGACTCAGTCATTTTTCCGGCGTTTATCAGACTTTCAGATAGGGTAAATGTCAGTGAGCATTCCGATTTCAGCTCCAGAGTGATTCGCCCAATGAGTCCTTGATATTTAGTCATTTTCAGCCAATTTTCTGGATTTTTGAAAATTTCAATTTTTTGTGAAAATATCCACTAAATTAGGGAATAATATGTGTGAGGGTACCCCAGGAGAGTACCAAATGTGTGTGGGTAGAATATATATCCCACGGGGGTAAAATTCAAAAAAGTTGAAAAAAATTTTTTTTTGGACTGTCATTTTTCCGGCGTTTATCAGACTTTCAGATAGGGGAAATGTCAGTGAGCGTTCCGATTTCAGTTCCAGAGTGATTCGCCCAATGAGTCCTTGATAGTCATTTTCAGCCAATTTTCTGGATTTTTGAAAATTTCACTTTTTTGTGAAAATATCCACTAAATTAGGGAATAATATGTGTGAGGGTACCCCAGGAGAGTACCAAATTTGTGTGGGTAGAATATATATCCCACGGGGGTAAAATTCAAAAAAGTTGAAAAAAATTTTTTTTTGGACTCAGTCATTTTTCCGGCGTTTATCAGACTTTCAGATAGGGCAAATGTCAGTGAGCGTTCCGATTTCAGTTCCAGAGTGATTCGCCCAATGAGTCATTGATATTTAGTCATTTTCAGCCAATTTTCTGGATTTTTGAAAATTTCAATTTTTTGTGAAAATATCCACTAAATTAGGGAATAATATGTGTAACGGTACCCCAGGAGAGTACCAAATGTGTGTGGGTAGAATATATATCCCAAGGGGGTAAAATTGAAAAAAGTTGAAAAAATTTTTTTTTTGGACTTAGTCATTTTTCCGGCGTTTATCAGACTTTCAGATAGGGGAAATGTCAGTGAGCGTTCCGATTTCAGCTCCAGAGTGATTCGCCCAATGAGTCCTTGATAGTTAGTCGTTTTCAGCCAATTTTCTAGATTTTTGAAAATTTCACTTTTTTGTGAAAATATCCACTAAATTAGGGAATAATATGTGTGAGGGTACCCCAGGAGAGTTACAAATGTGTGTGGGTAGAATATTTATCCCACGGGGGTAAAATTCAAAAAAGTTGAAAAAAATTTTTTTTTGGACTCAGTCATTTTTCCGGCGTTTATCAGACTTTCAGATAGGGGAAATGTCAGTGAGCGTTCCGATTTCAGTTCCAGAGTGATTCGCCCAATGAGTCCTTGATAGTCATTTTCAGCCAATTTTCTGGATTTTTGAAAATTTCACTTTTTTGTGAAAATATCCACTAAATTAGGGAATAATATGTGTGAGGGTACCCCAGGAGAGTACCAAATGTGTGTGGGTAGAATATATATCCCACGGGGGTAAAATTCAAAAAAGTTGAAAAAAATTTTTTTTTGGACTGTCATTTTTCCGGCGTTAATCAGACTTTCAGATAGGGGAAATGTCAGTGAGCGTTCCGATTTCAGTTCCAGAGTGAATCGCCCAATGAGTCCTTGATATTCATTTTCAGCCAATTTTCTGGATTTTTGAAAATTTCACTTTTTTGTGAAAATATCCACTAAATTAGGGAATAATATGTGTGAGGGTACCCCAGGAGAGTTCCAAATGTGCATGGGTAGAATATATATCCCACGGAGGTAAAATTGAAAAAAGTTGAAAAAATTTTTTTTTTGGACTTAGTCATTTTTCTTGCGTTTATCAGACTTTCAGATAGGGGAAATGTCAGTGAGCGTTCCGATTTCAGTTCCAGAGTGATTCGCCCAATGAGTCCTTGATAGTCATTTTCAGCCAATTTTCTGGATTTTTGAAAATTTCACTTTTTTATGAAAATATCCACTAAATTAGGGAATAATATGTGTGAGGCTACCCCAGGAGAGTACCAAATGTGTGTGGGTAGAATATATATCCCACGGGGGTAAAATTGAAAAAAGTTGAAAAAATTTTTTTTTTGGACTTAGTCATTTTTCCGGCGTTTATCAGACTTTCAGATAGGGGAAATGTCAGTGAGCGTTCCGATTTCAGTTCCAGAGCGATTCGCCCAATGAGTCATTATTAATGACTCATACCCCAGGAGACTTCCAAATGTGTGCGGGTAGAATATATATCCCACGGGGGTAAAATTGAAAAAAGTTGAAAAAAATGTTTTTTTTGGACTTAGTCATTTTTCCGACGTTTATCAGACTTTCAGATAGGGGAAATGTCAGTGAGCGTTCCGATTTCAGTTCCAGAGCGATTCGCCTAATGAGTCCTTGATATTTAGTCGTTTTCAGCCAATTTTCTGGATTTTTGAAAATTTCACTTTTTTGTGAAAATATCCACTAAATGAGGGAATAATATGTGTGAGAGCACCCCCGGATAGTACCAAATGTGTGTGGGTAGAATATATATCCCACGGGGGTAAAATTGAAAAAAGTTGAAAAAATTTTTTTTTGGGACTTAGTCATTTTTCCAGCGTTTATCAGACTTTCAGCTAGGGGAAATGTCAATGAGGGTTCCGATTTCAGTTCCAGAGTGATTCACCCAATGATTCCTTGATATTTAGTCATTTTCAGCCAATTTTCTGGATTTTTGAAAATTTCAATTTTTTGTGAAAATATCCACTAAATTAGGGAATAATATGTGTAAGCGTACCCCAGGAGAGTACCAAATGTGTGTGGGTAGAATATATATCCCACGGGGGTAAAATTGAAAAAAGTTGAAAAATTTTTTTTTTTGGACTTAGTCATTTTTCCTCGTTTATCAGACTTTCAGATAGGGGAAATGTCAGTGAGCGTTCCGATTTCAGTTCCAGAGTGATTCACCCAATGAGTCCTTGATATTTAGTCATTTTCAGCCAATTTTCTGGATTTTTGTAAATTTCACTTTTTTGTGAAAATATCCACTAAATTAGGGAATAATATGTGTGAGGGTACCCCAGGTGAGTTCCAAATGTGTGTGGGTAGAATATATATCCCACGGGGGTAAAATTGAAAAAAGTTGAAAAAATTATTTTTTTTTACTTAGTCATTTTTCCAGGTTTATCAGACTTTCAGATAGGGGAAATCTCAGTGAGGGTTCCGATTTCAGTTCCAGAGTGATTCGCCCAATGAGTCCTTGATAGTCGTTTTCAGCCAATTTTCTAGATTTCTGAAAATTTCACTTTTTTGTGAAAATATCCACTAAATTAGGGAATAATATGTGTGAGGGTACCCCAGGAGAGTACCAAATGTGTGTGGGTAGAATATATATCCCACGGGGGTAAAATTGAAAAAAGTTGAAAAAATTTTTTTTTTTGGACTTAGTCATTTTTCCGGCGTTTATCAGACTTTCAGATAGGGGAAATGTCAGTGAGCGTTCCGATTTCAGTTCCAGAGTGATTCGCCCAATGAGTCCTTGATATTTAGTCATTTTCAGCCAATTTTCTGGATTTTTGAAAATTTCACTTTTTTGTGAAAATATCCACTAAATTAGGGAATAATATGTGTGAGGGTACCCCAGGAGAGTACCAAATGTGTGTGGGTAGAATATATATCCCACGGGGGTAAAATTGAAAAAAGTTGAAAAAATTTTTTTTTTGGACTTAGTAATTTTTCCGGCGTTTATCAGACTTTCAGATAGGGGAAATGTCAGTGAGCGTTCCGATTTCAGTTCCAGAATGATTCGCCCAATGAGTCTTTGATAGTCGTTTTCAGCCAATTTTCTGAATTTTTGAAAATTTCACTTTTTTGTGAAAATATCCACTAAATTAGGGAATAATATGTGTGAGGGTACCCCAGGAGAGTTCCAAATGTGTGTGGGTAGAATATATATCCCACGGGGGTAAAATTGAAAAAAGTTGAAAAAAATTTTTTTTTGGACTTAGTCATTTTTCCGGCGTTTATCAGACTTTCAGATAGGGTAAATGTCAGTGAGCATTCCGATTTCAGCTCCAGAGTGATTCGCCCAATGAGTCCTTGATATTTAGTCATTTTCAGCCAATTTTCTGGATTTTTGAAAATTTCAATTTTTTGTGAAAATATCCACTAAATTAGGGAATAATATGTGTGAGGGTACCCCAGGAGAGTACCAAATGTGTGTGGGTAGAATATATATCCCACGGGGGTAAAATTCAAAAAAGTTGAAAAAAATTTTTTTTTGGACTGTCATTTTTCCGGCGTTTATCAGACTTTCAGATAGGGGAAATGTCAGTGAGCGTTCCGATTTCAGTTCCAGAGTGATTCGCCCAATGAGTCCTTGATAGTCATTTTCAGCCAATTTTCTGGATTTTTGAAAATTTCACTTTTTTGTGAAAATATCCACTAAATTAGGGAATAATATGTGTGAGGGTACCCCAGGAGAGTACCAAATTTGTGTGGGTAGAATATATATCCCACGGGGGTAAAATTCAAAAAAGTTGAAAAAAATTTTTTTTTGGACTCAGTCATTTTTCCGGCGTTTATCAGACTTTCAGATAGGGCAAATGTCAGTGAGCGTTCCGATTTCAGTTCCAGAGTGATTCGCCCAATGAGTCATTGATATTTAGTCATTTTCAGCCAATTTTCTGGATTTTTGAAAATTTCAATTTTTTGTGAAAATATCCACTAAATTAGGGAATAATATGTGTAACGGTACCCCAGGAGAGTACCAAATGTGTGTGGGTAGAATATATATCCCAAGGGGGTAAAATTGAAAAAAGTTGAAAAAATTTTTTTTTGGACTTAGTCATTTTTCCGGCGTTTATCAGACTTTCAGATAGGGGAAATGTCAGTGAGCGTTCCGATTTCAGCTCCAGAGTGATTCGCCCAATGAGTCCTTGATAGTTAGTCGTTTTCAGCCAATTTTCTAGATTTTTGAAAATTTCACTTTTTTGTGAAAATATCCACTAAATTAGGGAATAATATGTGTGAGGGTACCCCAGGAGAGTTACAAATGTGTGTGGGTAGAATATATATCCCACGGGGGTAAAATTCAAAAAAGTTGAAAAAAATTTTTTTTTGGACTCAGTCATTTTTCCGGCGTTTATCAGACTTTCAGATAGGGTAAATGTCAGTGAGCATTCCGATTTCAGCTCCAGAGTGATTCGCCCAATGAGTCCTTGATATTTAGTCATTTTCAGCCAATTTTCTGGATTTTTGAAAATTTCAATTTTTTGTGAAAATATCCACTAAATTAGGGAATAATATGTGTGAGGGTACCCCAGGAGAGTACCAAATGTGTGTGGGTAGAATATATATCCCACGGGGGTAAAATTCAAAAAAGTTGAAAAAAATTTTTTTTTGGACTGTCATTTTTCCGGCGTTTATCAGACTTTCAGATAGGGGAAATGTCAGTGAGCGTTCCGATTTCAGTTCCAGAGTGATTCGCCCAATGAGTCCTTGATAGTCATTTTCAGCCAATTTTCTGGATTTTTGAAAATTTCACTTTTTTGTGAAAATATCCACTAAATTAGGGAATAATATGTGTGAGGGTACCCCAGGAGAGTACCAAATTTGTGTGGGTAGAATATATATCCCACGGGGGTAAAATTCAAAAAAGTTGAAAAAAATTTTTTTTTGGACTCAGTCATTTTTCCGGCGTTTATCAGACTTTCAGATAGGGCAAATGTCAGTGAGCGTTCCGATTTCAGTTCCAGAGTGATTCGCCCAATGAGTCATTGATATTTAGTCATTTTCAGCCAATTTTCTGGATTTTTGAAAATTTCAATTTTTTGTGAAAATATCCACTAAATTAGGGAATAATATGTGTAACGGTACCCCAGGAGAGTACCAAATGTGTGTGGGTAGAATATATATCCCAAGGGGGTAAAATTGAAAAAAGTTGAAAAAATTTTTTTTTTGGACTTAGTCATTTTTCCGGCGTTTATCAGACTTTCAGATAGGGGAAATGTCAGTGAGCGTTCCGATTTCAGCTCCAGAGTGATTCGCCCAATGAGTCCTTGATAGTTAGTCGTTTTCAGCCAATTTTCTAGATTTTTGAAAATTTCACTTTTTTGTGAAAATATCCACTAAATTAGGGAATAATATGTGTGAGGGTACCCCAGGAGAGTTACAAATGTGTGTGGGTAGAATATTTATCCCACGGGGGTAAAATTCAAAAAAGTTGAAAAAAATTTTTTTTTGGACTCAGTCATTTTTCCGGCGTTTATCAGACTTTCAGATAGGGGAAATGTCAGTGAGCGTTCCGATTTCAGTTCCAGAGTGATTCGCCCAATGAGTCCTTGATAGTCATTTTCAGCCAATTTTCTGGATTTTTGAAAATTTCACTTTTTTGTGAAAATATCCACTAAATTAGGGAATAATATGTGTGAGGGTACCCCAGGAGAGTACCAAATGTGTGTGGGTAGAATATATATCCCACGGGGGTAAAATTCAAAAAAGTTGAAAAAAATTTTTTTTTGGACTGTCATTTTTCCGGCGTTTATCAGACTTTCAGATAGGGGAAATGTCAGTGAGCGTTCCGATTTCAGTTCCAGAGTGAATCGCCCAATGAGTCCTTGATATTCATTTTCAGCCAATTTTCTGGATTTTTGAAAATTTCACTTTTTTGTGAAAATATCCACTAAATTAGGGAATAATATGTGTGAGGGTACCCCAGGAGAGTTCCAAATGTGCATGGGTAGAATATATATCCCACGGAGGTAAAATTGAAAAAAGTTGAAAAAATTTTTTTTTTGGACTTAGTCATTTTTCTTGCGTTTATCAGACTTTCAGATAGGGGAAATGTCAGTGAGCGTTCCGATTTCAGTTCCAGAGTGATTCGCCCAATGAGTCCTTGATAGTCATTTTCAGCCAATTTTCTGGATTTTTGAAAATTTCACTTTTTTATGAAAATATCCACTAAATTAGGGAATAATATGTGTGAGGCTACCCCAGGAGAGTACCAAATGTGTGTGGGTAGAATATATATCCCACGGGGGTAAAATTGAAAAAAGTTGAAAAAATTTTTTTTTTGGACTTAGTCATTTTTCCGGCGTTTATCAGACTTTCAGATAGGGGAAATGTCAGTGAGCGTTCCGATTTCAGTTCCAGAGCGATTCGCCCAATGAGTCATTATTAATGACTCATACCCCAGGAGACTTCCAAATGTGTGCGGGTAGAATATATATCCCACGGGGGTAAAATTGAAAAAAGTTGAAAAAAATGTTTTTTTTGGACTTAGTCATTTTTCCGACGTTTATCAGACTTTCAGATAGGGGAAATGTCAGTGAGCGTTCCGATTTCAGTTCCAGAGCGATTCGCCTAATGAGTCCTTGATATTTAGTCGTTTTCAGCCAATTTTCTGGATTTTTGAAAATTTCACTTTTTTGTGAAAATATCCACTAAATGAGGGAATAATATGTGTGAGAGCACCCCCGGATAGTACCAAATGTGTGTGGGTAGAATATATATCCCACGGGGGTAAAATTGAAAAAAGTTGAAAAAATTTTTTTTTGGGACTTAGTCATTTTTCCAGCGTTTATCAGACTTTCAGCTAGGGGAAATGTCAATGAGGGTTCCGATTTCAGTTCCAGAGTGATTCACCCAATGATTCCTTGATATTTAGTCATTTTCAGCCAATTTTCTGGATTTTTGAAAATTTCAATTTTTTGTGAAAATATCCACTAAATTAGGGAATAATATGTGTAAGCGTACCCCAGGAGAGTACCAAATGTGTGTGGGTAGAATATATATCCCACGGGGGTAAAATTGAAAAAAGTTGAAAAATTTTTTTTTTTGGACTTAGTCATTTTTCCTCGTTTATCAGACTTTCAGATAGGGGAAATGTCAGTGAGCGTTCCGATTTCAGTTCCAGAGTGATTCACCCAATGAGTCCTTGATATTTAGTCATTTTCAGCCAATTTTCTGGATTTTTGTAAATTTCACTTTTTTGTGAAAATATCCACTAAATTAGGGAATAATATGTGTGAGGGTACCCCAGGTGAGTTCCAAATGTGTGTGGGTAGAATATATATCCCACGGGGGTAAAATTGAAAAAAGTTGAAAAAATTATTTTTTTTTACTTAGTCATTTTTCCAGGTTTATCAGACTTTCAGATAGGGGAAATCTCAGTGAGGGTTCCGATTTCAGTTCCAGAGTGATTCGCCCAATGAGTCCTTGATAGTCGTTTTCAGCCAATTTTCTAGATTTCTGAAAATTTCACTTTTTTGTGAAAATATCCACTAAATTAGGGAATAATATGTGTGAGGGTACCCCAGGAGAGTACCAAATGTGTGTGGGTAGAATATATATCCCACGGGGGTAAAATTGAAAAAAGTTGAAAAAATTTTTTTTTTTGGACTTAGTCATTTTTCCGGCGTTTATCAGACTTTCAGATAGGGGAAATGTCAGTGAGCGTTCCGATTTCAGTTCCAGAGTGATTCGCCCAATGAGTCCTTGATATTTAGTCATTTTCAGCCAATTTTCTGGATTTTTGAAAATTTCACTTTTTTGTGAAAATATCCACTAAATTAGGGAATAATATGTGTGAGGGTACCCCAGGAGAGTACCAAATGTGTGTGGGTAGAATATATATCCCACGGGGGTAAAATTGAAAAAAGTTGAAAAAATTTTTTTTTTGGACTTAGTAATTTTTCCGGCGTTTATCAGACTTTCAGATAGGGGAAATGTCAGTGAGCGTTCCGATTTCAGTTCCAGAATGATTCGCCCAATGAGTCTTTGATAGTCGTTTTCAGCCAATTTTCTGAATTTTTGAAAATTTCACTTTTTTGTGAAAATATCCACTAAATTAGGGAATAATATGTGTGAGGGTACCCCAGGAGAGTTCCAAATGTGTGTGGGTAGAATATATATCCCACGGGGGTAAAATTGAAAAAAGTTGAAAAATTTTTTTTTTTGGACTTAGTCATTTTTCCTCCGTTTATCAGACTTTCAGATAGGGGAAATGTCAGTGAGCGTTCCGATTTCAGTTCCAGAGTGATTCGCCCAATGAGTCCTTGATATTTAGTCATTTTCAGCCAATTTTCTGGATTTTTGTAAATTTCACTTTTTTGTGAAAATATCCACTAAATTAGGGAATAATATGTGTGAGGGTACCCCAGGTGAGTTCCAAATGTGTGTGGGTAGAATATATATCCCACGGGGGTAAAATTGAAAAAAGTTGAAAAAATTTTTTTTTTGGACTTAGTCATTTTTCCAGGTTTATCACACTTTCAGATAGGGGAAATGTCAGTGAGTGTTCCAATTTCAGTTCCAGAGCGATTCGCCCAATGAGTCCTTGATATTTAGTCGTTTTCAGCAAATATTTTGGATTTTTGAAAATTTCACTTTTTTGTGAAAATATCCACTAAATGAGGGAATAATATGTGTGAGAGTACCCCCGGATAGTACCAAATGTGTGTGGGTAGAATATATATCCCACGGGGGTAAAATTGAAAAAAGTTGAAAAAATTTTTTTTTTGGACTTAATCATTTTTCCGACGTTTATCAGACTTTCAGATAGGGCAAATGTCAGTGAGCGTTCCGATTTCAGTTCCAGAGCGATTCGCCCAATGAGTCCTTGATATTTAGTCGTTTTCAGCCAATTTTCTGGATTTTTGAAAATTTCACTTTTTTGTGAAAATATCCACTAAATTAGGGAATAATATGTGTGAGGTTACCCCAGGAGAGTTCCAAATGTGTGTGGGTAGAATATATATCCCACGGGGGTAAAATTGAAAAAAGTTGAAAAAAATTTTTTTTTGGACTTAGTCATTTTTCCGGCGTTTATCAGACTTTCAGATAGGGTAAATGTCAGTGAGCATTCCGATTTCAGCTCCAGAGTGATTCGCCCAATGAGTCCTTGATATTTAGTCATTTTCAGCCAATTTTCTGGATTTTTGAAAATTTCAATTTTTTGTGAAAATATCCACTAAATTAGGGAATAATATGTGTAAGGGTACCCCAGGAGAGTACCAAATGTGTGTGGGTAGAATATATATCCCAAGGGGGTAAAATTGAAAAAAGTTGAAAAAATTTTTTTTTTGGACTTAGTCATTTTTCCGGCGTTTATCAGACTTTCAGATAGGGGAAATGTCAGTGAGCGTTCCGATTTCAGCTCCAGAGTGATTCGCCCAATGAGTCCTTGATAGTTAGTCGTTTTCAGCCAATTTTCTAGATTTTTGAAAATTTCACTTTTTTGTGAAAATATCCACTAAATTAGGGAATAATATGTGTGAGGGTACCCCAGGAGAGTACCAAATGTGTGTGGGTAGAATATATATCCCACGGGGGTAAAATTCAAAAAAGTTGAAAAAAATTTTTTTTTGGACTCAGTCATTTTTCCGGCGTTTATCAGACTTTCAGATAGGGGAAATGTCAGTGAGCGTTCCGATTTCAGTTCCAGAGTGATTCGCCCAATGAGTCCTTGATAGTCATTTTCAGCCAATTTTCTGGATTTTTGAAAATTTCACTTTTTTGTGAAAATATCCACTAAATTAGGGAATAATATGTGTGAGGGTACCCCAGGAGAGTTACAAATGTGTGTGGGTAGAATATATATCCCACGGGGGAAAAATTCAAAAAAGTTGAAAAAAATTTTTTTTTGGACTCAGTCATTTTTCCGGCGTTTATCAGACTTTCAGATAGGGGAAATGTCAGTGAGCGTTCTGATTTCAGTTCCAGAGTGATTCGCCCAATGAGTCCTTGATATTTAGTCATTTTCAGCCAATTTTCTGGATTTTTGAAAATTTCACTTTTTTGTGAAAATATCCACTAAATTAGGGAATAATATGTGTGAGGGTACCCCAGGAGAGTACCAAATGTGTGTGGGTAGAATATATATCCCACGGGGGTAAAATTCAAAAAAGTTGAAAAAAATTTTTTTTTGGACTGTCATTTTTCCGGCGTTTATCAGACTTTCAGATAGGGGAAATGTCAGTGAGCGTTCCGATTTCAGTTCCAGAGTGATTCGCCCAATGAGTCCTTGATAGTCATTTTCAGCCAATTTTCTGGATTTTTGAAAATTTCACTTTTTTGTGAAAATATCCACTAAATTAGGGAATAATATGTGTGAGGGTACCCCAGGAGAGTACCAAATTTGTGTGGGTAGAATATATATCCCACGGGGGTAAAATTCAAAAAAGTTGAAAAAAATTTTTTTTTGGACTCAGTCATTTTTCCGGCGTTTATCAGACTTTCAGATAGGGCAAATGTCAGTGAGCGTTCCGATTTCAGTTCCAGAGTGATTCGCCCAATGAATCATTGATATTTAGTCATTTTCAGCCAATTTTCTGGATTTTTGAAAATTTCAATTTTTTGTGAAAATATCCACTAAATTAGGGAATAATATGTGTAACGGTACCCCAGGAGAGTACCAAATGTGTGTGGGTAGAATATATATCCCAAGGGGGTAAAATTGAAAAAAGTTGAAAAAATTTTTTTTTTGGACTTAGTCATTTTTCCGGCGTTTATCAGACTTTCAGATAGGGGAAATGTCAGTGAGCGTTCCGATTTCAGCTCCAGAGTGATTCGCCCAATGAGTCCTTGATAGTTATTCGTTTTCAGCCAATTTTCTAGATTTTTGAAAATTTCACTTTTTTGTGAAAATATCCACTAAATTAGGGAATAATATGTGTGAGGGTACCCCAGGAGAGTTACAAATGTGTGTGGGTAGAATATATATCCCACGGGGGTAAAATTCAAAAAAGTTGAAAAAAATTTTTTTTTGGACTCAGTCATTTTTCCGGCGTTTATCAGACTTTCAGATAGGGGAAATGTCAGTGAGCGTTCCGATTTCAGTTCCAGAGTGATTCGCCCAATGAGTCCTTGATAGTCATTTTCAGCCAATTTTCTGGATTTTTGAAAATTTCACTTTTTTGTGAAAATATCCACTAAATTAGGGAATAATATGTGTGAGGGTACCCCAGGAGAGTACCAAATGTGTGTGGGTAGAATATATATCCCACGGGGGTAAAATTCAAAAAAGTTGAAAAAAATTTTTTTTTGGACTGTCATTTTTCCGGCGTTTATCAGACTTTCAGATAGGGGAAATGTCAGTGAGCGTTCCGATTTCAGTTCCAGAGTGAATCGCCCAATGAGTCCTTGATATTCATTTTCAGCCAATTTTCTGGATTTTTGAAAATTTCACTTTTTTGTGAAAATATCCACTAAATTAGGGAATAATATGTGTGAGGGTACCCCAGGAGAGTTCCAAATGTGCATGGGTAGAATATATATCCCACGGAGGTAAAATTGAAAAAAGTTGAAAAAATTTTTTTTTTGGACTTAGTCATTTTTCTTGCGTTTATCAGACTTTCAGATAGGGGAAATGTCAGTGAGCGTTCCGATTTCAGTTCCAGAGTGATTCGCCCAATGAGTCCTTGATAGTCATTTTCAGCCAATTTTCTGGATTTTTGAAAATTTCACTTTTTTATGAAAATATCCACTAAATTAGGGAATAATATGTGTGAGGCTACCCCAGGAGAGTACCAAATGTGTGTGGGTAGAATATATATCCCACGGGGGTAAAATTGAAAAAAGTTGAAAAAATTTTTTTTTTGGACTTAGTCATTTTTCCGGCGTTTATCACACTTTCAGATAGGGGAAATGTCAGTGAGCGTTCCGATTTCAGTTCCAGAGTGATTCGCCCAATGAGTCCTTGATATTTAGTCATTTTCAGCCAATTTTCTGGATTTTTGAAAATTTCAATTTTTTGTGAAAATATCCACTAAATTAGGGAATAATATGTGTAAGGGTACCCCAGGAGCGTACCAAATGTGTGTGGGTAGAATATATATCCCAAGGGGGTAAAATTGAAAAAAGTTGAAAAAATTTTTTTTTTGGACTTAGTCATTTTTCCGGCGTTTATCAGACTTTCAGATAGGGGAAATGTCAGTGAGCGTTCCGATTTCAGTTCCAGAGTGATTCGCCCAATGAGTCCTTGATAGTTAGTCGTTTTCAGCCAATTTTCTAGATTTTTGAAAATTTCACTTTTTTGTGAAAATATCCACTAAATTAGGGAATAATATGTGTGAGGGTACACCAGGAGAGTTACAAATGTGTGTGGGTAGAATATATATCCCACGGGGGTAAAATTGAAAAAAGTTGAAAAAAATTTTTTTTTGGACTTAGTCATTTTTCCGGCGTTTATCAGACTTTCAGATAGGGGAAATGTCAGTGAGCGTTCCGATTTCAGTTCCAGAGTGATTCGCCCAATGAGTCCTTGATAGTCGTTTTCAGCCAATTTTCTGGATTTTTGAAAATTTCAATTTTTTGTGAAAATATCCACTAAATTGGGGAATAATATGTGTGAGGGTACCCCAGGAGAGTTCCAAATGTGTGTGGGTAGAATATATATCCCACGGGGGTAAAATTGAAAAAAGTTGAAAAAAATTTTTTTTTGGACTTAGTCATTTTTCCGGCGTTTATCAGACTTTCAGATAGGGGAAATGTCAGTGAGCGTTCCGATTTCAGTTCCAGAGTGATTCGCCCAATGAGTCCTTGATATTTAGTCATTTTCAGCCAATTTTCTGGATTTTTGAAAATTTCAATTTTTTGTGAAAATATCCACTAAATTAGGGAATAATATGTGTAAGGGTACCCCAGGAGAGTACCAAATGTGTGTGGGTAGAATATATATCCCAAGGGGGTAAAATTGAAAAAAGTTGAAAAAATTTTTTTTTTGGACTTAATCATTTTTCCGGCGTTTATCAGACTTTCAGATAGGGGAAATGTCAGTGAGCGTTCCGATTTCAGTTCCAGAGTGATTCGCCCAATGAGTCCTTGATAGTTAGTCGTTTTCAGCCAATTTTCTAGATTTTTGAAAATTTCACTTTTTTGTGAAAATATCCACTAAATTAGGGAATAATATGTGTGAGGGTACACCAGGAGAGTTACAAATGTGTGTGGGTAGAATATATATCCCACGGGGGTAAAATTGAAAAAAGTTGAAAAAAATTTTTTTTTGGACTTAGTCATTTTTCCGGCGTTTATCAGACTGTCAGATAGGGGAAATGTCAGTGAGCGTTCCGATTTCAGTTCCAGAGTGATTCGCCCAATGAGTCCTTGATAGTCGTTTTCAGCCAATTTTCTGGATTTTTGAAAATTTCAATTTTTTGTGAAAATATCCACTAAATTAGGGAATAATATGTGTAAGGGTACCCCAGGACAGTACCAAATGTATGTGGGTAGAATATATATCCCACGGGGGTAAAATTGAAAAAAGGTGAAAAAAATTTTTTTTTGGACTCAGTCATTTTTCCGGCGTTTATCAGACTTTCAGATAGGGGAAATGTCAGTGAGCATTCCGATTTCAGCAGTTCCAGAGTGATTCGCCCAATGAGTCCTTGATATTTAGTCATTTTCAGCCAATTTTCTGGATTTTTGAAAATGTCACTTTTTTGTGAAAATATCCACTAAATTAGGGAATAATATGTGTGAGGGTACCCCAGGAGAGTACCAATTGTGTGTGGGTAGAATATATATCCCACGGGGGTAAAATTGAAAAAAGTTGAAAAAAATTTTTTTTTGGACTTAGTCATTTTTCCGGCGTTTATCAGACTTTCAGATAGGGGAAATGTCAGTGAGCGTTCCGATTTCAGTTCCAGAGTGATTCGCCCAATGAGTCCTTGATATTTAGTCATTTTCAGCCAATTTTCTGGATTTTTGAAAATTTCAATTTTTTGTGAAAATATCCACTAAATTAGGGAATAATATGTGTAAGGGTACCCCAGGAGAGTACCAAATGTGTGTGGGTAGAATATATATCCCAAGGGGGTAAAATTGAATAAAGTTGAAAAAATTTTTTTTTTGGACTTAGTCATTTTTCCGGCGTTTATCAGACTTTCAGATAGGGGAAATGTCAGTGAGCATTCCGATTTCAGTTCCAGAGTGATTCGCCCAATGAGTCCTTGATAGTCGTTTTCAGCCAATTTTCTAGATTTTTGAAAATTTCACTTTTTTGTGAAAATATCCACTAAATTAGTGAATAATATGTGTGAGGGTACCCCAGGAGAGTACCAATTGTGTGTGGGTAGAATATATATCCCACGGGGGGAAAATTGAAAAAAGTTGAAAAAAATTTTTTTTTGGACTTAGTCATTTTTCCGGCGTTTATCAGACTTTCAGATAGGGGAAATGTCAGTGAGCGTTCCTATTTCAGTTCCAGAGTGATTCGCCCAATGAGTCCTTGATAGTCGTTTTCAGCCAATTTTCTGGATTTTTGAAAATTTTACTTTTTTGTGAAAATATCCACTAAATTGGGGAATAATATGTGTGAGGGTACCCCAGGAGAGTTCCAAATGTGTGTGGGTAGAATATATATCCCACGGGGGTAAAATTGAAAAAAGTTGAAAAAAATTTTTTTTTGGACTTAGTCATTTTTCCGGCGTTTATCAGACTTTCAGATAGGGGAAATGTCAGTGAGCGTTCCGATTTCAGTTCCAGAGTGATTCGCCCAATGAGTCCTTGATAGTCGTTTTCAGCCAATTTTCTGGATTTTTGAAAATGTCACTTTTTTGTGAAAATATCCACTAAATTAGGGAATAATATGTGTGAGGGTACCCCAGGAGAGTTCCAAATGTGTGTGGGTAGAATATATATCCCACGGGGGTAAAATTGAAAAAAATTGAAAAAAATTTTTTTTTGGACTTAGTCATTTTTCCGGCGTTTATCAGACTTTCAGATAGGGGAAATGTCAGTGAGCGTTCCTATTTCAGTTCCAGAGTGATTCGCCCAATGAGTCCTTGATAGTCGTTTTCAGCCAATTTTCTGGATTTTTGAAAATTTTACTTTTTTGTGAAAATATCCACTAAATTGGGGAATAATATGTGTGAGGGTACCCCAGGAGAGTTCCAAATGTGTGTGGGTAGAATATATATCCCACGGGGGTAAAATTGAAAAAAGTTGAAAAAAATTTTTTTTTGGACTTAGTCATTTTTCCGGCGTTTATCAGACTTTCAGATAGGGGAAATGTCAGTGAGCGTTCCGATTTCAGTTCCAGAGTGATTCGCCCAATGAGTCCTTGATAGTTAGTCGTTTTCAGCAAATTTTCTAGATTTTTGAAAATTTCACTTTTTTGTGAAAATATCCACTAAATTAGGGAATAATATGTGTGAGGGTACCCCAGGAGAGTTACAAATGTGTGTGGGTAGAATATATATCCCACGGGGGTAAAATTGAAAAAAGTTGAAAAAATTTTTTTTTTGGACTTAGTCATTTTTCCGGCGTTTATCAGACTTTCAGATAGGGGAAATGTCAGTGAGCGTTCCGATTTCAGTTCCAGAGTGATTCGCCCAATGAGTCCTTGATATTTAGTCATTTTCAGCCAATTTTCTGGATTTTTGAAAATTTCAATTTTTTGTGAAAATATCCACTAAATTAGGGAATAATATGTGTAAGGGTACCCCAGGAGAGTACCAAATGTGTGTGGGTAGAATATATATCCCAAGGGGGTAAAATTGAAAAAAGTTGAAAAAATTTTTTTTTTGGACTTAGTCATTTTTCCGGCGTTTATCAGACTTTCAGATAGGGGAAATGTCAGTGAGCGTTCCGATTTCAGTTCCAGAGTGATTCGCCCAATGAGTCCTTGATAGTTAGTCGTTTTCAGCCAATTTTCTAGATTTTTGAAAATTTCACTTTTTTGTGAAAATATCCACTAAATTAGTGAATAATATGTGTGAGGGTACCCCAGGAGAGTACCAATTGTGTGTGGGTAGAATATATATCCCACGGGGGTAAAATTGAAAAAAGTTGAAAAAAATTTTTTTTTGGACTTAGTCATTTTTCCGGCGTTTATCAGACTTTCAGATAGGGGAAATGTCAGTGAGCGTTCCTATTTCAGTTCCAGAGTGATTCGCCCAATGAGTCCTTGATAGTCGTTTTCAGCCAATTTTCTGGATTTTTGAAAATTTTACTTTTTTGTGAAAATATCCACTAAATTGGGGAATAATATGTGTGAGGGTACCCCAGGAGAGTTCCAAATGTGTGTGGGTAGAATATATATCCCACGGGGGTAAAATTGAAAAAAGTTGAAAAAAATTTTTTTTTGGACTTAGTCATTTTTCCGGCGTTTATCAGACTTTCAGATAGGGGAAATGTCAGTGAGCGTTCCGATTTCAGTTCCAGAGTGATTCGCCCAATGAGTCCTTGATAGTCGTTTTCAGCCAATTTTCTGGATTTTTGAAAATGTCACTTTTTTGTGAAAATATCCACTAAATTAGGGAATAATATGTGTGAGGGTACCCCAGGAGAGTTCCAAATGTGTGTGGGTAGAATATATATCCCACGGGGGTAAAATTGAAAAAAGTTGAAAAAAATTTTTTTTTGGACTTAGTCATTTTTCCGGCGTTTATCAGACTTTCAGATAGGGGAAATGTCAGTGAGCGTTCCTATTTCAGTTCCAGAGTGATTCGCCCAATGAGTCCTTGATAGTCGTTTTCAGCCAATTTTCTGGATTTTTGAAAATTTTACTTTTTTGTGAAAATATCCACTAAATTGGGGAATAATATGTGTGAGGGTACCCCAGGAGAGTTCCAAATGTGTGTGGGTAGAATATATATCCCACGGGGGTAAAATTGAAAAAAGTTGAAAAAAATTTTTTTTTGGACTTAGTCATTTTTCCGGCGTTTATCAGACTTTCAGATAGGGGAAATGTCAGTGAGCGTTCCGATTTCAGTTCCAGAGTGATTCGCCCAATGAGTCCTTGATAGTCGTTTTCAGCCAATTTTCTGGATTTTTGAAAATGTCACTTTTTTGTGAAAATATCCACTAAATTAGGGAATAATATGTGTGAGGGTACCCCAGGAGAGTTCCAAATGTGTGTGGGTAGAATATATATCCCACGGGGGTAAAATTGAAAAAAGTTGAAAAAAATTTTTTTTTGGACTTAGTCATTTTTCCGGCGTTTATCAGACTTTCAGATAGGGGAAATGTCAGTGAGCGTTCCGATTTCAGTTCCAGAGTGATTCGCCCAATGAGTCCTTGATAGTTAGTCGTTTTCAGCAAATTTTCTAGATTTTTGAAAATTTCACTTTTTTGTGAAAATATCCACTAAATTAGGGAATAATATGTGTGAGGGTACCCCAGGAGAGTTACAAATGTGTGTGGGTAGAATATATATCCCACGGGGGTAAAATTGAAAAAAGTTGAAAAAATTTTTTTTTTGGACTTAGTCATTTTTCCGGCGTTTATCAGACTTTCAGATAGGGGAAATGTCAGTGAGCGTTCCGATTTCAGTTCCAGAGTGATTCGCCCAATGCGTCCTTGATATTTAGTCATTTTCAGCCAATTTTCTGGATTTTTGAAAATTTCACTTTTTTGTGAAAATATCCACTAAATTAGGGAATAATATGTGTGAGGGTACCCCAGGAGAGTGCCAAATGTGTGTGGGTAGAATATATATCCCACGGGGGTAAAATTGAAAAAAGTTGAAAAAATTTTTTTTTTGGACTTAGTCATTTTTCCGGCGTTTATCAGACTTTCAGATAGGGCAAATGTCATGAGCATTCCGATTTCAGTTCCAGAGTGATTCGCCCAATGAGTCCTTGATAGTCGTTTTCAGCCAATTTTCTGGATTTTTGAAAATTTCAATTTTTTGTAAAAATATCCACTAAATTGGGGAATAATATGTGTGAGGGTACCCCAGGAGAGTTCCAAATGTGTGTGGATAGAATATATATCCCACGGGGGTAAAATTGAAAAAAGTTGAAAAAATTTTTTTTTTGGACTTAGTCATTTTTCCGGCGTTTATCAGACTTTCAGATAGGGGAAATGTCAGTGAGCGTTCCGATTTCAGTTCCAGAGTGATTCGCCCAATGAGTCCTTGATAGTCGTTTTCAGCCAATTTTCTAGATTTTTGAAAATTTCACTTTTTTGTGAAAATATCCACTAAATTAGGGAATATGTGTGAGGGTACCCCAGGAGAGTTACAAATGTGTGTGGGTAGAATATATATCCCACGGGGGTAAAATTGAAAAAAGTTGAAAAAAATTTTTTTTTGGACTTAGTCATTTTTCCGGCGTTTATCAGACTTTCAGATAGGGGAAATGTCAGTGAGCGTTCCGATTTCAGTTCCAGAGTGATTCGCCCAATGAGTCCTTGATATTTAGTCATTTTCAGCCAATTTTCTGGATTTTTGAAAATTTCAATTTTTTGTGAAAATATCCACTAAATTAGGGAATAATATGTGTGAGGGTACACCAGGAGAGTTACAAATGTGTGTGGGTAGAATATATATCCCACGGGGGTAAAATTGAAAAAAGTTGAAAAAAATTTTTTTTTGGACTTAGTCATTTTTCCGGCGTTTATCAGACTTTCAGATAGGGGAAATGTCAGTGAGCATTCCGATTTCAGTTCCAGAGTGATTCGCCCAATGAGTCCTTGATAGTCGTTTTCAGCCAATTTTCTGGATTTTTGAAAATTTCAATTTTTTGTGAAAATATCCACTAAATTAGGGAATAATATGTGTAAGGGTACCCCAGGACAGTACCAAATGTGTGTGGGTAGAATATATATCCCAAGGGGGTAAAATTGAAAAAAGTTGAAAAAAATTTTTTTTTGAACTTAGTCATTTTTCCGGCGTTTATCAGACTTTCAGATAGGGGAAATGTCAGTGAGCGTTCCGATTTCAGTTCCAGAGTGATTCGCCCAATGAGTGCTTGATAGTTAGTCGTTTTCAGCCAATTTTCTAGATTTTTGAAAATTTCACTTTTTTGTGAAAATATCCACTAAATTAGGGAATAATATGTGTGAGAGTACCCCAGGAGAGTTACAAATGTGTGTGGGTAGAATATATATCCCACGGGGGTAAAATTGAAAAAAGTTGAAAAAATTTTTTTTTTGGACTTAGTCATTTTTCCGGCGTTTATCAGACTTTCAGATAGGGGAAATGTCAGTGAGCATTCCGATTTCAGTTCCAGAGTGATTCGCCCAATGAGTCCTTGATATTTAGTCATTTTCAGCTAATTTTCTGGATTTTTGAAAATTTCAATTTTTTGTGAAAATATCCACTAAATTAGGGAATAATATGTGTAAGGGTACCCCAGGAGAGTACCAAATGTGTGTGGGTAGAATATATATCCCAAGGGGGTAAAATTGAAAAAAGTTGAAAAAAAATTTTTTTTTGGACTTAGTCATTTTTCCGGCGTTTATCAGACTTTCAGATAGGGGAAATGTCAGTGAGCGTTCCGATTTCAGTTCCAGAGTGATTCGCCCAATGAGTCCTTGATAGTTAGTCATTTTCAGCCAATTTTCTGGATTTTTGAAAATTTCAATTTTTTGTGAAAATATCCACTAAATTAGGGAATAATATGTGTGAGGGTACCCCAGGAGAGTTACAAATGTGTGTGGGTAGAATATATATCCCACGGGGGTAAAATTGAAAAAAGTTGAAAAAATTTTTTTTTTGGACTTAGTCATTTTTCCGGCGTTTATCAGACTTTCAGATAGGGGAAATGTCAGTGAGCGTTCCAATTTCAGTTCCAGAGTGATTCGCCCAATGAGTCCTTGATATTTAGTCATTTTCAGCCAACTATCTGGATTTTTGAAAATTTCACTTTTTTGTGAAAATATCCACTTAATTAGGGAATAATATGTGTGAGGGTACCCCAGGAGAGTTCCAAATGTGTGTGGGTAGAAAATATATCCCACGGGGGTAAAATTGAAAAAAGTTGAAAAAATTTTTTTTTTGGACTTAGTCATTTTTCCGGCGTTTATCAGACTTTCAGATAGGGCAAATGTCAGTGAGCATTCCGATTTCAGTTCCAGAGCGATTCGCCCAATGAGTCCTTGATATTTAGTCGTTTTCAGCCAATTTTCTGGATTTTTGAAAATTTCACTTTTTTGTGAAAATATCCACTAAATTAGGGAATAATATGTGTGAGGGTACCCCAGGAGAGTTACAAATGTGTGTGGGTAGAATATATATCCCACGGGGGTAAAATTGAAAAAAGTTGAAAAAATTTTTTTTTTGGACTTAGTCATTTTTCCGGCGTTTATCAGACTTTCAGATAGGGCAAATGTCATGAGCATTCTGATTTCAGTTCCAGAGTGATTCGCCCAATGAGTCCTTGATAGTCGTTTTCAGCCAATTTTCTGGATTTTTGAAAATTTTACTTTTTTGTGAAAATATCCACTAAATTGGGGAATAATATGTGTGAGGGTACCCCAGGAGAGTTCCAAATGTGTGTGGGTAGAATATATATCCCACGGGTGTAAAATTGAAAAAAGTTGAAAAAAATTTTTTTTTGGACTTAGTCATTTTTCCGGCGTTTATCAGACTTTCAGATAGGGGAAATGTCAGTGAGCGTTCCGATTTCAGTTCCAGAGTGATTCGCCCAATGAGTCCTTGATAGTCGTTTTCAGCCAATTTTCTGGATTTTTGAAAATGTCACTTTTTTGTGAAAATATCCACTAAATTAGGGAATAATATGTGTGAGGGTACCCCAGGAGAGTTCCAAATGTGTGTGGGTAGAATATATATCCCACGGGGGTAAAATTGAAAAAAGTTGAAAAAAATTTTTTTTTGGACTTAGTCATTTTTCCGGCGTTTATCAGACTTTCAGATAGGGGAAATGTCAGTGAGCGTTCCGATTTCAGTTCCAGAGTGATTCGCCCAATGAGTCCTTGATAGTTAGTCGTTTTCAGCAAATTTTCTAGATTTTTGAAAATTTCACTTTTTTGTGAAAATATCCACTAAATTAGGGAATAATATGTGTGAGGGTACCCCAGGAGAGTTACAAATGTGTGTGGGTAGAATATATATCCCACGGGGGTAAAATTGAAAAAAGTTGAAAAAATTTTTTTTTTGGACTTAGTCATTTTTCCGGCGTTTATCAGACTTTCAGATAGGGGAAATGTCAGTGAGCGTTCCGATTTCAGTTCCAGAGTGATTCGCCCAATGAGTCCTTGATATTTAGTTATTTTCAGCCAATTTTCTGGATTTTTGAAAATTTCACTTTTTTGTGAAAATATCCACTAAATTAGGGAATAATATGTGTGAGGGTACCCCAGGAGAGTGCCAAATGTGTGTGGGTAGAATATATATCCCACGGGGGTAAAATTGAAAAAAGTTGAAAAAATTTTTTTTTTGGACTTAGTCATTTTTCCGGCGTTTATCAGACTTTCAGATAGGGCAAATGTCATGAGCATTCCGATTTCAGTTCCAGAGTGATTCGCCCAATGAGTCCTTGATAGTCGTTTTCAGCCAATTTTCTGGATTTTTGAAAATTTCAATTTTTTGTAAAAATATCCACTAAATTGGGGAATAATATGTGTGAGGGTACCCCAGGAGAGTTCCAAATGTGTGTGGGTAGAATATATATCCCACGGGGGTAAAATTGAAAAAAGTTGAAAAAAATTTTTTTTTGGACTTAGTCATTTTTCCGGCGTTTATCAGACTTTCAGATAGGGCAAATGTCAGTGAGCATTCCGATTTCAGTTCCAGAGCGATTCGCCCAATGAGTCCTTGATATTTAGTCGTTTTCAGCCAATTTTCTGGATTTTTGAAAATTTCACTTTTTTGTGAAAATATCCACTAAATTAGGGAATAATATGTGTGAGGGTACCCCAGGAGAGTTACAAATGTGTGTGGGTAGAATATATATCCCACGGGGGTAAAATTGAAAAAAGTTGAAAAAATTTTTTTTTTGGACTTAGTCATTTTTCCGGCGTTTATCAGACTTTCAGATAGGGCAAATGTCATGAGCATTCTGATTTCAGTTCCAGAGTGATTCGCCCAATGAGTCCTTGATAGTCGTTTTCAGCCAATTTTCTGGATTTTTGAAAATTTTACTTTTTTGTGAAAATATCCACTAAATTGGGGAATAATATGTGTGAGGGTACCCCAGGAGAGTTCCAAATGTGTGTGGGTAGAATATATATCCCACGGGGGTAAAATTGAAAAAAGTTGAAAAAAATTTTTTTTTGGACTTAGTCATTTTTCCGGCGTTTATCAGACTTTCAGATAGGGGAAATGTCAGTGAGCGTTCCGATTTCAGTTCCAGAGTGATTCGCCCAATGAGTCCTTGATAGTCGTTTTCAGCCAATTTTCTGGATTTTTGAAAATGTCACTTTTTTGTGAAAATATCCACTAAATTAGGGAATAATATGTGTGAGGGTACCCCAGGAGAGTTCCAAATGTGTGTGGGTAGAATATATATCCCACGGGGGTAAAATTGAAAAAAGTTGAAAAAAATTTTTTTTTGGACTTAGTCATTTTTCCGGCGTTTATCAGACTTTCAGATAGGGGAAATGTCAGTGAGCGTTCCGATTTCAGTTCCAGAGTGATTCGCCCAATGAGTCCTTGATAGTTAGTCGTTTTCAGCAAATTTTCTAGATTTTTGAAAATTTCACTTTTTTGTGAAAATATCCACTAAATTAGGGAATAATATGTGTGAGGGTACCCCAGGAGAGTTACAAATGTGTGTGGGTAGAATATATATCCCACGGGGGTAAAATTGAAAAAAGTTGAAAAAATTTTTTTTTTGGACTTAGTCATTTTTCCGGCGTTTATCAGACTTTCAGATAGGGGAAATGTCAGTGAGCGTTCCGATTTCAGTTCCAGAGTGATTCGCCCAATGAGTCCTTGATATTTAGTCATTTTCAGCCAATTTTCTGGATTTTTGAAAATTTCACTTTTTTGTGAAAATATCCACTAAATTAGGGAATAATATGTGTGAGGGTACCCCAGGAGAGTGCCAAATGTGTGTGGGTAGAATATATATCCCACGGGGGTAAAATTGAAAAAAGTTGAAAAAATTTTTTTTTTGGACTTAGTCATTTTTCCGGCGTTTATCAGACTTTCAGATAGGGCAAATGTCATGAGCATTCCGATTTCAGTTCCAGAGTGATTCGCCCAATGAGTCCTTGATAGTCGTTTTCAGCCAATTTTCTGGATTTTTGAAAATTTCAATTTTTTGTAAAAATATCCACTAAATTGGGGAATAATATGTGTGAGGGTACCCCAGGAGAGTTCCAAATGTGTGTGGGTAGAATATATATCCCACGGGGGTAAAATTGAAAAAAGTTGAAAAAAATTTTTTTTTGGACTTAGTCATTTTTCCGGCGTTTATCAGACTTTCAGATAGGGGAAATGTCAGTGAGCGTTCCAATTTCAGTTCCAGAGTGATTCGCCCAATGAGTCCTTGATATTTAGTCATTTTCAGCCAACTATCTGGATTTTTGAAAATTTCACTTTTTTGTGAAAATATCCACTTAATTAGGGAATAATATGTGTGAGGGTACCCCAGGAGAGTTCCAAATGTGTGTGGGTAGAAAATATATCCCACGGGGGTAAAATTGAAAAAAGTTGAAAAAATTTTTTTTTTGGACTTAGTCATTTTTCCGGCGTTTATCAGACTTTCAGATAGGGCAAATGTCAGTGAGCATTCCGATTTCAGTTCCAGAGCGATTCGCCCAATGAGTCCTTGATATTTAGTCGTTTTCAGCCAATTTTCTGGATTTTTGAAAATTTCACTTTTTTGTGAAAATATCCACTAAATTAGGGAATAATATGTGTGAGGGTACCCCAGGAGAGTTACAAATGTGTGTGGGTAGAATATATATCCCACGGGGGTAAAATTGAAAAAAGTTGAAAAAATTTTTTTTTTGGACTTAGTCATTTTTCCGGCGTTTATCAGACTTTCAGATAGGGCAAATGTCATGAGCATTCTGATTTCAGTTCCAGAGTGATTCGCCCAATGAGTCCTTGATAGTCGTTTTCAGCCAATTTTCTGGATTTTTGAAAATTTTACTTTTTTGTGAAAATATCCACTAAATTGGGGAATAATATGTGTGAGGGTACCCCAGGAGAGTTCCAAATGTGTGTGGGTAGAATATATATCCCACGGGGGTAAAATTGAAAAAAGTTGAAAAAAATTTTTTTTTGGACTTAGTCATTTTTCCGGCGTTTATCAGACTTTCAGATAGGGCAAATGTCATGAGCATTCCGATTTCAGTTCCAGAGTGATTCGCCCAATGAGTCCTTGATAGTCGTTTTCAGCCAATTTTCTGGATTTTTGAAAATTTCAATTTTTTGTAAAAATATCCACTAAATTGGGGAATAATATGTGTGAGGGTACCCCAGGAGAGTTCCAAATGTGTGTGGGTAGAATATATATCCCACGGGGGTAAAATTGAAAAAAGTTGAAAAAAATTTTTTTTTGGACTTAGTCATTTTTCCGGCGTTTATCAGACTTTCAGATAGGGGAAATGTCAGTGAGCGTTCCAATTTCAGTTCCAGAGTGATTCGCCCAATGAGTCCTTGATATTTAGTCATTTTCAGCCAACTATCTGGATTTTTGAAAATTTCACTTTTTTGTGAAAATATCCACTTAATTAGGGAATAATATGTGTGAGGGTACCCCAGGAGAGTTCCAAATGTGTGTGGGTAGAAAATATATCCCACGGGGGTAAAATTGAAAAAAGTTGAAAAAATTTTTTTTTTGGACTTAGTCATTTTTCCGGCGTTTATCAGACTTTCAGATAGGGCAAATGTCAGTGAGCATTCCGATTTCAGTTCCAGAGCGATTCGCCCAATGAGTCCTTGATATTTAGTCGTTTTCAGCCAATTTTCTGGATTTTTGAAAATTTCACTTTTTTGTGAAAATATCCACTAAATTAGGGAATAATATGTGTGAGGGTACCCCAGGAGAGTTACAAATGTGTGTGGGTAGAATATATATCCCACGGGGGTAAAATTGAAAAAAGTTGAAAAAATTTTTTTTTTGGACTTAGTCATTTTTCCGGCGTTTATCAGACTTTCAGATAGGGCAAATGTCATGAGCATTCTGATTTCAGTTCCAGAGTGATTCGCCCAATGAGTCCTTGATAGTCGTTTTCAGCCAATTTTCTGGATTTTTGAAAATTTTACTTTTTTGTGAAAATATCCACTAAATTGGGGAATAATATGTGTGAGGGTACCCCAGGAGAGTTCCAAATGTGTGTGGGTAGAATATATATCCCACGGGGGTAAAATTGAAAAAAGTTGAAAAAAATTTTTTTTTGGACTTAGTCATTTTTCCGGCGTTTATCAGACTTTCAGATAGGGGAAATGTCAGTGAGCGTTCCGATTTCAGTTCCAGAGTGATTCGCCCAATGAGTCCTTGATAGTCGTTTTCAGCCAATTTTCTGGATTTTTGAAAATGTCACTTTTTTGTGAAAATATCCACTAAATTAGGGAATAATATGTGTGAGGGTACCCCAGGAGAGTTCCAAATGTGTGTGGGTAGAATATATATCCCACGGGGGTAAAATTGAAAAAAGTTGAAAAAAATTTTTTTTTGGACTTAGTCATTTTTCCGGCGTTTATCAGACTTTCAGATAGGGGAAATGTCAGTGAGCGTTCCGATTTCAGTTCCAGAGTGATTCGCCCAATGAGTCCTTGATAGTTAGTCGTTTTCAGCAAATTTTCTAGATTTTTGAAAATTTCACTTTTTTTGTGAAAATATCCACTAAATTAGGGAATAATATGTGTGAGGGTACCCCAGGAGAGTTACAAATGTGTGTGGGTAGAATATATATCCCACGGGGGTAAAATTGAAAAAAGTTGAAAAAATTTTTTTTTTGGACTTAGTCATTTTTCCGGCGTTTATCAGACTTTCAGATAGGGCAAATGTCATGAGCATTCCGATTTCAGTTCCAGAGTGATTCGCCCAATGAGTCCTTGATAGTCGTTTTCAGCCAATTTTCTGGATTTTTGAAAATTTCAATTTTTTGTAAAAATATCCACTAAATTGGGGAATAATATGTGTGAGGGTACCCCAGGAGAGTTCCAAATGTGTGTGGGTAGAATATATATCCCACGGGGGTAAAATTGAAAAAAGTTGAAAAAAATTTTTTTTTGGACTTAGTCATTTTTCCGGCGTTTATCAGACTTTCAGATAGGGGAAATGTCAGTGAGCGTTCCGATTTCAGTTCCAGAGTGATTCGCCCAATGAGTCCTTGATAGTCGTTTTCAGCCAATTTTCTAGATTTTTGAAAATTTCACTTTTTTGTGAAAATATCCACTAAATTAGGGAATATGTGTGAGGGTACCCCAGGAGAGTTACAAATGTGTGTGGGTAGAATATATATCCCACGGGGGTAAAATTGAAAAAAGTTGAAAAAAATTTTTTTTTGGACTTAGTCATTTTTCCGGCGTTTATCAGACTTTCAGATAGGGGAAATGTCAGTGAGCGTTCCGATTTCAGTTCCAGAGTGATTCGCCCAATGAGTCCTTGATATTTAGTCATTTTCAGCCAATTTTCTGGATTTTTGAAAATTTCAATTTTTTGTGAAAATATCCACTAAATTAGGGAATAATATGTGTAAGGGTTCCCCAGGAGAGTACCAAATGTGTGTGGGTAGAATATATATCCCAAGGGGGTAAAATTGAAAAAAGTTGAAAAAAATTTTTTTTTGGACTTAGTCATTTTTCCGGCGTTTATCAGACTTTCAGATAGGGGAAATGTCAGTGAGCGTTCCGATTTCAGTTCCAGAGTGATTCGCCCAATGAGTCCTTGATAGTTAGTCGTTTTCAGCCAATTTTCTAGATTTTTGAAAATTTCACTTTTTTGTGAAAATATTCACTAAATTAGGGAATAATATGTGTGAGGGTACACCAGGAGAGTTACAAATGTGTGTGGGTAGAATATATATCCCACGGGGGTAAAATTGAAAAAAGTTGAAAAAAATTTTTTTTTGGACTTAGTCATTTTTCCGGCGTTTATCAGACTTTCAGATAGGGGAAATGTCAGTGAGCGTTCCGATTTCAGTTCCAGAGTGATTCGCCCAATGAGTCCTTGATATTTAGTCATTTTCAGCCAATTTTCTGGATTTTTGAAAATTTCAATTTTTTGTGAAAATATCCACTAAATTAGGGAATAATATGTGTAAGGGTACCCCAGGAGAGTACCAAATGTGTGTGGGTAGAATATATATCCCAAGGGGGTAAAATTGAAAAAAGTTGAAAAAAAATTTTTTTTTGGACTTAGTCATTTTTCCGGCGTTTATCAGACTTTCAGATAGGGGAAATGTCAGTGAGCGTTCCGATTTCAGTTCCAGAGTGATTCGCCCAATGAGTCCTTGATAGTTAGTCATTTTCAGCCAATTTTCTGGATTTTTGAAAATTTCAATTTTTTGTGAAAATATCCACTAAATTAGGGAATAATATGTGTGAGGGTACCCCAGGAGAGTTACAAATGTGTGTGGGTAGAATATATATCCCACGGGGGTAAAATTGAAAAAAGTTGAAAAAATTTTTTTTTTGGACTTAGTCATTTTTCCGGCGTTTATCAGACTTTCAGATAGGGCAAATGTCAGTGAGCATTCCGATTTCAGTTCCAGAGCGATTCGCCCAATGAGTCCTTGATATTTAGTCGTTTTCAGCCAATTTTCTGGATTTTTGAAAATTTCACTTTTTTGTGAAAATATCCACTAAATTAGGGAATAATATGTGTGAGGGTACCCCAGGAGAGTTACAAATGTGTGTGGGTAGAATATATATCCCACGGGGGTAAAATTGAAAAAAGTTGAAAAAATTTTTTTTTTGGACTTAGTCATTTTTCCGGCGTTTATCAGACTTTCAGATAGGGCAAATGTCATGAGCATTCTGATTTCAGTTCCAGAGTGATTCGCCCAATGAGTCCTTGATAGTCGTTTTCAGCCAATTTTCTGGATTTTTGAAAATTTCAATTTTTTGTGAAAATATCCACTAAATTGGGGAATAATATGTGTGAGGGTACCCCAGGAGAGTTCCAAATGTGTGTGGGTAGAATATATATCCCACGGGGGTAAAATTGAAAAAAGTTGAAAAAAATTTTTTTTTGGACTTAGTCATTTTTCCGGCGTTTATCAGACTTTCAGATAGGGGAAATGTCAGTGAGCGTTCCGATTTCAGTTCCAGAGTGATTCGCCCAATGAGTCCTTGATAGTCGTTTTCAGCCAATTTTCTAGATTTTTGAAAATTTCACTTTTTTGTGAAAATATCCACTAAATTAGGGAATAATATGTGTGAGGGTACCCCAGGAGAGTTACAAATGTGTGTGGGTAGAATATATATCCCACGGGGGTAAAATTGAAAAAAGTTGAAAAAAATTTTTTTTTGGACTTAGTCATTTTTCCGGCGTTTATCAGACTTTCAGATAGGGGAAATGTCAGTGAGCGTTCCGATTTCAGTTCCAGAGTGATTCGCCCAATGAGTCCTTGATATTTAGTCATTTTCAGCCAATTTTCTGGATTTTTGAAAATTTCAATTTTTTGTGAAAATATCCACTAAATTAGGGAATAATATGTGTAAGGGTACCCCAGGAGAGTACCAAATGTGTGTGGGTAGAATATATATCCCAAGGGGGTAAAATTGAAAAAAGTTGAAAAAAAATTTTTTTTTGGACTTAGTCATTTTTCCGGCGTTTATCAGACTTTCAGATAGGGGAAATGTCAGTGAGCATTCCGATTTCAGTTCCAGAGTGATTCGCCCAATGAGTCCTTGATAGTTAGTCATTTTCAGCCAATTTTCTGGATTTTTGAAAATTTCAATTTTTTGTGAAAATATCCACTAAATTAGGGAATAATATGTGTGAGGGTACCCCAGGAGAGTTACAAATGTGTGTGGGTAGAATATATATCCCACGGGGGTAAAATTGAAAAAAGTTGAAAAAATTTTTTTTTTGGACTTAGTCATTTTTCCGGCGTTTATCAGACTTTCAGATAGGGGAAATGTCAGTGAGCGTTCCAATTTCAGTTCCAGAGTGATTCGCCCAATGAGTCCTTGATATTTAGTCATTTTCAGCCAACTATCTGGATTTTTGAAAATTTCACTTTTTTGTGAAAATATCCACTTAATTAGGGAATAATATGTGTGAGGGTACCCCAGGAGAGTTCCAAATGTGTGTGGGTAGAAAATATATCCCACGGGGGTAAAATTGAAAAAAGTTGAAAAAATTTTTTTTTTGGACTTAGTCATTTTTCCGGCGTTTATCAGACTTTCAGATAGGGCAAATGTCAGTGAGCATTCCGATTTCAGTTCCAGAGCGATTCGCCCAATGAGTCCTTGATATTTAGTCGTTTTCAGCCAATTTTCTAGATTTTTGAAAATTTCACTTTTTTGTGAAAATATTCACTAAATTAGGGAATAATATGTGTGAGGGTACACCAGGAGAGTTACAAATGTGTGTGGGTAGAATATATATCCCACGGGGGTAAAATTGAAAAAAGTTGAAAAAAATTTTTTTTTGGACTTAGTCATTTTTCCGGCGTTTATCAGACTTTCAGATAGGGGAAATGTCAGTGAGCGTTCCAATTTCAGTTCCAGAGTGATTCGCCCAATGAGTCCTTGATATTTAGTCATTTTCAGCCAACTATCTGGATTTTTGAAAATTTCACTTTTTTGTGAAAATATCCACTTAATTAGGGAATAATATGTGTGAGGGTACCCCAGGAGAGTTCCAAATGTGTGTGGGTAGAAAATATATCCCACGGGGGTAAAATTGAAAAAAGTTGAAAAAATTTTTTTTTTGGACTTAGTCATTTTTCCGGCGTTTATCAGACTTTCAGATAGGGCAAATGTCAGTGAGCATTCCGATTTCAGTTCCAGAGTGATTCGCCCAATGAGTCCTTGATATTTAGTCATTTTCAGCCAACTATCTGGATTTTTGAAAATTTCACTTTTTTGTGAAAATATCCACTTAATTAGGGAATAATATGTGTGAGGGTACCCCAGGAGAGTTCCAAATGTGTGTGGGTAGAAAATATATCCCACGGGGGTAAAATTGAAAAAAGTTGAAAAAATTTTTTTTTTGGACTTAGTCATTTTTCCGGCGTTTATCAGACTTTCAGATAGGGCAAATGTCAGTGAGCATTCCGATTTCAGTTCCAGAGCGATTCGCCCAATGAGTCCTTGATATTTAGTCATTTTCAGCCAACTTTCTGGATTTTTGAAAATTTCACTTTTTTGTGAAAATATCCACTTAATTAGGGAATAATATGTGTGAGGGTACCCCAGGAGAGTTCCAAATGTGTGTGGGTAGAATATATATCCCACGGGGGTAAAATTGAAAAAAGTTGAAAAAATTTTTTTTTTGGACTCAGTCATTTTTCCGGCGTTTATCAGACTTTCAGATAGGGGAAATGTCAGTGAGCGTTCCGATTTCAGTTCCAGAGTGATTCGCCCAATGAGTCCTTGATATTTAGTCATTTTCAGCCAATTTTCTGGATTTTTGAAAATTTCACTTTTTTGTGAAAATATCCACTAAATTAGGGAATAATATGTGTGAGGGTACCCCAGGAGAGTGCCAAATGTGTGTGGGTAGAATATATATCCCACGGGGGAAAATTGAAAAAAGTTGAAAAAATTTTTTTTTTGGACTTAGTCATTTTTCCGGCGTTTATCAGACTTTCAGATAGGGGAAATGTCAGTGAGCGTTCCAATTTCAGTTCCAGAGTGATTCGCCCAATGAGTCCTTGATATTTAGTCATTTTCAGCCAACTTTCTGGATTTTTGAAAATTTCACTTTTTTGTGAAAATATCCACTTAATTAGGGAATAATATGTGTGAGGGTACCCCAGGAGAGTTCCAAATGTGTGTGGGTAGAATATATATCCCACGGGGGTAAAATTGAAAAAAGTTGAAAAAATTTTTTTTTTGGACTTAGTCATTTTTCCGGCGTTTATCAGACTTTCAGATAGGGCAAATGTCAGTGAGCATTCCGATTTCAGTTCCAGAGCGATTTGCCCAATGAGTCCTTGATATTTAGTCGTTTTCAGCCAATTTTCTGGATTTTTGAAAATTTCACTTTTTTGTGAAAATATCCACTAAATTAGGGAATAATATGTGTGAGGGTACCCCAGGAGAGTGCCAAATGTGTGTGGGTAGAATATATATCCCACGGGGGTAAAATTGAAAACAGTTGAAAAAATTTTTTTTTTGGACTTAGTCATTTTTCCGGCGTTTATCAGACTTTCAGATAGGGGAAATGTCAGTGAGCGTTCCGATTTCAGTTCCAGAGTGATTCGCCCAATGAGTCCTTGATATTTAGTCATTTTCAGCCAATTTTCTGGATTTTTGAAAATTTCACTTTTTTGTGAAAATATCCACTAAATTAGGGAATAATATGTGTGAGGGTACCCCAGGAGAGTTACAAATGTGTGTGGGTAGAATATATATCCCACGGGGGTAAAATTGAAAAAAGTTGAAAAAATTTTTTTTTTGGACTTAGTCATTTTTCCGGCGTTTATCAGACTTTCAGATAGGGCAAATGTCAGTGAGCATTCCGATTTCAGTTCCAGAGCGATTCGCCCAATGAGTCCTTGATATTTAGTCGTTTTCAGCCAATTTTCTGGATTTTTGAAAATTTCACTTTTTTGTGAAAATATCCACTAAATTAGGGAATAATATGTGTGAGGGTACCCCAGGAGAGTTACAAATGTGTGTGGGTAGAATATATATCCCACGGGGGTAAAATTGAAAAAAGTTGAAAAAATTTTTTTTTTGGACTTAGTCATTTTTCCGGCGTTTATCAGACTTTCAGATAGGGCAAATGTCATGAGCATTCTGATTTCAGTTCCAGAGTGATTCGCCCAATGAGTCCTTGATAGTCGTTTTCAGCCAATTTTCTGGATTTTTGAAAATTTCAATTTTTTGTGAAAATATCCACTAAATTGGGGAATAATATGTGTGAGGGTACCCCAGGAGAGTTCCAAATGTGTGTGGGTAGAATATATATCCCACGGGGGTAAAATTGAAAAAAGTTGAAAAAAATTTTTTTTTGGACTTAGTCATTTTTCCGGCGTTTATCAGACTTTCAGATAGGGGAAATGTCAGTGAGCGTTCCGATTTCAGTTCCAGAGTGATTCGCCCAATGAGTCCTTGATAGTCGTTTTCAGCCAATTTTCTAGATTTTTGAAAATTTCACTTTTTTGTGAAAATATCCACTAAATTAGGGAATAATATGTGTGAGGGTACCCCAGGAGAGTTACAAATGTGTGTGGGTAGAATATATATCCCACGGGGGTAAAATTGAAAAAAGTTGAAAAAAATTTTTTTTTGGACTTAGTCATTTTTCCGGCGTTTATCAGACTTTCAGATAGGGGAAATGTCAGTGAGCGTTCCGATTTCAGTTCCAGAGTGATTCGCCCAATGAGTCCTTGATATTTAGTCATTTTCAGCCAATTTTCTGGATTTTTGAAAATTTCAATTTTTTGTGAAAATATCCACTAAATTAGGGAATAATATGTGTGAGGGTACCCCAGGAGAGTTACAAATGTGTGTGGGTAGAATATATATCCCACGGGGGTAAAATTGAAAAAAGTTGAAAAAATTTTTTTTTTGGACTTAGTCATTTTTCCGGCGTTTATCAGACTTTCAGATAGGGGAAATGTCAGTGAGCGTTCCAATTTCAGTTCCAGAGTGATTCGCCCAATGAGTCCTTGATATTTAGTCATTTTCAGCCAACTATCTGGATTTTTGAAAATTTCACTTTTTTGTGAAAATATCCACTTAATTAGGGAATAATATGTGTGAGGGTACCCCAGGAGAGTTCCAAATGTGTGTGGGTAGAAAATATATCCCACGGGGGTAAAATTGAAAAAAGTTGAAAAAATTTTTTTTTTGGACTTAGTCATTTTTCCGGCGTTTATCAGACTTTCAGATAGGGCAAATGTCAGTGAGCATTCCGATTTCAGTTCCAGAGCGATTCGCCCAATGAGTCCTTGATATTTAGTCGTTTTCAGCCAATTTTCTAGATTTTTGAAAATTTCACTTTTTTGTGAAAATATCCACTAAATTAGGGAATAATATGTGTGAGGGTACCCCAGGAGAGTTACAAATGTGTGTGGGTAGAATATATATCCCACGGGGGTAAAATTGAAAAAAGTTGAAAAAAATTTTTTTTTGGACTTAGTCATTTTTCTGGCGTTTATCAGACTTTCAGATAGGGGAAATGTCAGTGAGCGTTCCGATTTCAGTTCCAGAGTGATTCGCCCAATGAGTCCTTGATAGTTAGTCATTTTCAGCCAATTTTCTGGATTTTTGAAAATTTCAATTTTTTGTGAAAATATCCACTAAATTAGGGAATAATATGTGTGAGGGTACCCCAGGAGAGTTACAAATGTGTGTGGGTAGAATATATATCCCACGGGGGTAAAATTGAAAAAAGTTGAAAAAATTTTTTTTTTGGACTTAGTCATTTTTCCGGCGTTTATCAGACTTTCAGATAGGGGAAATGTCAGTGAGCGTTCCAATTTCAGTTCCAGAGTGATTCGCCCAATGAGTCCTTGATATTTAGTCATTTTCAGCCAACTATCTGGATTTTTGAAAATTTCACTTTTTTGTGAAAATATCCACTTAATTAGGGAATAATATGTGTGAGGGTACCCCAGGAGAGTTCCAAATGTGTGTGGGTAGAAAATATATCCCACGGGGGTAAAATTGAAAAAAGTTGAAAAAATTTTTTTTTTGGACTTAGTCATTTTTCCGGCGTTTATCAGACTTTCAGATAGGGCAAATGTCAGTGAGCATTCCGATTTCAGTTCCAGAGCGATTCGCCCAATGAGTCCTTGATATTTAGTCGTTTTCAGCCAATTTTCTGGATTTTTGAAAATTTCACTTTTTTGTGAAAATATCCACTAAATTAGGGAATAATATGTGTGAGGGTACCCCAGGAGAGTTACAAATGTGTGTGGGTAGAATATATATCCCACGGGGGTAAAATTGAAAAAAGTTGAAAAAATTTTTTTTTTGGACTTAGTCATTTTTCCGGCGTTTATCAGACTTTCAGATAGGGCAAATGTCATGAGCATTCTGATTTCAGTTCCAGAGTGATTCGCCCAATGAGTCCTTGATAGTCGTTTTCAGCCAATTTTCTGGATTTTTGAAAATTTCAATTTTTTGTGAAAATATCCACTAAATTGGGGAATAATATGTGTGAGGGTACCCCAGGAGAGTTCCAAATGTGTGTGGGTAGAATATATATCCCACGGGGGTAAAATTGAAAAAAGTTGAAAAAAATTTTTTTTTGGACTTAGTCATTTTTCCGGCGTTTATCAGACTTTCAGATAGGGGAAATGTCAGTGAGCGTTCCAAATTCAGTTCCAGAGTGATTCGCCCAATGAGTCCTTGATATTTAGTCATTTTCAGCCAACTTTCTGGATTTTTGAAAATTTCACTTTTTTGTGAAAATATCCACTTAATTAGGGAATAATATGTGTGAGGGTACCCCAGGAGAGTTCCAAATGTGTGTGGGTAGAATATATATCCCACGGGGGTAAAATTGAAAAAAGTTGAAAAAATTTTTTTTTTGGACTCAGTCATTTTTCCGGCGTTTATCAGACTTTCAGATAGGGGAAATGTCAGTGAGCGTTCCGATTTCAGTTCCAGAGTGATTCGCCCAATGAGTCCTTGATATTTAGTCATTTTCAGCCAATTTTCTGGATTTTTGAAAATTTCACTTTTTTGTGAAAATATCCACTAAATTAGGGAATAATATGTGTGAGGGTACCCCAGGAGAGTGCCAAATGTGTGTGGGTAGAATATATATCCCACGGGGGAAAATTGAAAAAAGTTGAAAAAATTTTTTTTTTGGACTTAGTCATTTTTCCGGCGTTTATCAGACTTTCAGATAGGGGAAATGTCAGTGAGCGTTCCAATTTCAGTTCCAGAGTGATTCGCCCAATGAGTCCTTGATATTTAGTCATTTTCAGCCAACTTTCTGGATTTTTGAAAATTTCACTTTTTTGTGAAAATATCCACTTAATTAGGGAATAATATGTGTGAGGGTACCCCAGGAGAGTTCCAAATGTGTGTGGGTAGAATATATATCCCACGGGGGTAAAATTGAAAAAAGTTGAAAAAATTTTTTTTTTGGACTTAGTCATTTTTCCGGCGTTTATCAGACTTTCAGATAGGGCAAATGTCAGTGAGCATTCCGATTTCAGTTCCAGAGCGATTTGCCCAATGAGTCCTTGATATTTAGTCGTTTTCAGCCAATTTTCTGGATTTTTGAAAATTTCACTTTTTTGTGAAAATATCCACTAAATTAGGGAATAATATGTGTGAGGGTACCCCAGGAGAGTGCCAAATGTGTGTGGGTAGAATATATATCCCACGGGGGTAAAATTGAAAACAGTTGAAAAAATTTTTTTTTTGGACTTAGTCATTTTTCCGGCGTTTATCAGACTTTCAGATAGGGGAAATGTCAGTGAGCGTTCCGATTTCAGTTCCAGAGTGATTCGCCCAATGAGTCCTTGATATTTAGTCATTTTCAGCCAATTTTCTGGATTTTTGAAAATTTCACTTTTTTGTGAAAATATCCACTAAATTAGGGAATAATATGTGTGAGGGTACCCCAGGAGAGTTACAAATGTGTGTGGGTAGAATATATATCCCACGGGGGTAAAATTGAAAAAAGTTGAAAAAATTTTTTTTTTGGACTTAGTCATTTTTCCGGCGTTTATCAGACTTTCAGATAGGGGAAATGTCAGTGAGCGTTCCGATTTCAGTTCCAGAGTGATTCGCCCAATGAGTCCTTGATATTTAGTCATTTTCAGCCAACTTTCTGGATTTTTGAAAATTTCACTTTTTTGTGAAAATATCCACTTAATTAGGGAATAATATGTGTGAGGTTACCCCAGGAGAGTTCCAAATGTGTGTGGTTAGAATATATATCCCACGGGGGTAAAATTGAAAAAAGTTGAAAAAAAATTTTTTTTGGACTTAGTCATTTTTCCGGCGTTTATCAGACTTTCAGATAGGGGAAATGTCAGTGAGCGTTCCGATTTCACTTCCAGAGTGATTCGCCCAATGAGTCCTTGATATTTAGTCATTTTCAGCCAACTTTCTGGATTTTTGAAAATTTCACTTTTTTGTGAAAATATCCACTAAATTAGGGAATAATATGTGTGAGGGTACCCCAGGATAGTTCCAAATGTGTGTGGGTAGAATATATATCCCACGGGGGTAAAATTGAAAAAAGTTGAAAAAATTTTTTTTTTGGACTTAGTCATTTTTCCGGCGTTTATCAGACTTTCAGATAGGGGAAATGTCAGTGAGCGTTCCGATTTCAGTTCCAGAGTGATTCGCCCAATGAGTCCTTGATATTTAGTCATTTTCAGCCAATTTTCTGGATTTTTGAAAATTTCACTTTTTTGTGAAAATATCCACTAAATTAGGGAATAATATGTGTGAGGGTACCCCAGGAGAGTTCCAAATGTGTGTGGGTAGAATATATATCCCACGGGGGTAAAATTGAAAAAAGTTGAAAAAAATTTTTTTTTGGACTTAGTCATTTTTCCGGCGTTTATCAGACTTTCAGATAGGGGAAATGTCAGTGAGCGTTCCGATTTCAGTTCCAGAGCGATTCGCCCAATGAGTCCTTGATAGTTAGTCGTTTTCAGCCAATTTTCTAGATTTTTGAAAATTTCACTTTTTTTTGAAAATATCCACTAAATTAGGGAATAATATGTGTGAGGGTACCCCAGGAGAGTTACAAATGTGTGTGGGTAGAATATATATCCCACGGGGGTAAAATTGAAAAAAGTTGAAAAAAATTTTTTTTTGGACTTAGTCATTTTTTCGGCGTTTATCAGACTTTCAGATAGGGGAAATGTCAGTGAGCGTTCCGATTTCAGTTCCAGAGTGATTCGCCCAATGAGTCCTTGATATTTAGTCATTTTCAGCCATTTTCTGGATTTTTGAAAATTTCACTTTTTTGTGAAAATATCCACTAAATTAGGGAATAATATGTGTGAGGTTACCCCAGGAGAGTTCCAAATGTGTGTGGTTAGAATATATATCCCACGGGGGTAAAATTGAAAAAAGTTGAAAAAAATTTTTTTTTGGACTTAGTCATTTTTCCGGCGTTTATCAGACTTTCAGATAGGGGAAATGTCAGTGAGCGTTCCGATTTCACTTCCAGAGCGATTCGCCCAATGAGTCCTTGATATTTAGTCATTTTCAGCCAACTTTCTGGATTTTTGAAAATTTCACTTTTTTGTGAAAATATCCACTAAATTAGGGAATAATATGTGTGAGGGTACCCCAGGATAGTTCCAAATGTGTGTGGGTAGAATATATATCCCACGGGGGTAAAATTGAAAAAAGTTGAAAAAAATTTTTTTTTGGACTTAGTCATTTTTCCGGCGTTTATCAGACTTTCAGATAGGGCAAATGTCAGTGAGCATTCCGATTTCAGTTCCAGAGCGATTCGCCCAATGAGTCCTTGATATTTACTCGTTTTCAGCCAATTTTCTGGATTTTTGAAAATTTCACTTTTTTGTGAAAATATCCACTAAATTAGGGAATAATATGTGTGAGGGTACCCCAGGAGACTTCCAAATGTGTGTGGGTAGAATATATATCCCACGGGGGTAAAATTGAAAAAAGTTGAAAAAATTTTTTTTTTGGACTTAGTCATTTTTCCGGCGTTTATCAGACTTTCAGATAGGGCAAATGTCAGTGAGCATTCCGATTTCAGTTCCAGAGCGATTCGCCCAATGAGTCCTTGATATTTAGTCGTTTTCAGCCAATTTTCTGGATTTTTGAAAATTTCACTTTTTTGTGAAAATATCCACTAAATTAGGGAATAATATGTGTGAGGTTACCCCAGGAGAGTTCCAAATGTTCGTGGGTAGAATATATATCCCACGGGGGTAAAATTGAAAAAAGTTGAAAAAAATTTTTTTTTGGACTTAGTCATTTTTCCGGCGTTTATCAGACTTTCAGATAGGGGAAATGTCAGTGAGCGTTCCAAATTCAGTTCCAGAGTGATTCGCCCAATGAGTCCTTGATATTTAGTCATTTTCAGCCAATTTTCTGGATTTTTGAAAATTTCACTTTTTTGTGAAAATATCCACTAAATTAGGGAATAATATGTGTGAGGGTACCCCAGGAGAGTGCCAAATGTGTGTGGGTAGAATATATATCCCACGGGGGTAAAATTGAAAAAAAGTTGAAAAAATTTTTTTTTTGGACTTAGTCATTTTTCCGGCGTTTATCAGACTTTCAGATAGGGGAAATGTCAGTGAGCGTTCCGATTTCAGTTCCAGAGCGATTCGCCCAATGAGTCCTTGATAGTTAGTCGTTTTCAGCCAATTTTCTAGATTTTTGAAAATTTCACTTTTTTTTGAAAATATCCACTAAATTAGGGAATAATATGTGTGAGGGTACCCCAGGAGAGTTACAAATGTGTGTGGGTAGAATATATATCCCACGGGGGTAAAATTGAAAAAAGTTGAAAAAATTTTTTTTTTGGACTTAGTCATTTTTCCGGCGTTTATCAGACGTTCAGATAGGGGAAATGTCAGTGAGCGTTCCGATTTCAGCTCCAGAGTGATTCGCCCAATGAGTCCTTGATATTTAGTCATTTTCAGCCAACTTTCTGGATTTTTGAAAATTTCACTTTTTTGTGAAAATATCCACTTAATTAGGGAATAATATGTGTGAGGTTACCCCAGGAGAGTTCCAAATGTGTGTGGTTAGAATATATATCCCACGGGGGTAAAATTGAAAAAAGTTGAAAAAAATTTTTTTTTGGACTTAGTCATTTTTCCGGCGTTTATCAGACTTTCAGATAGGGGAAATGTCAGTGAGCGTTCCGATTTCACTTCCAGAGTGATTCGCCCAATGAGTCCTTGATATTTAGTCATTTTCAGCCAACTTTCTGGATTTTTGAAAATTTCACTTTTTTGTGAAAATATCCACTAAATTAGGGAATAATATGTGTGAGGGTACCCCAGGATAGTTCCAAATGTGTGTGGGTAGAATATATATCCCACGGGGGTAAAATTGAAAAAAGTTAAAAAAATTTTTTTTTTGGACTTAGTCATTTTTCCGGCGTTTATCAGACTTTCAGATAGGGCAAATGTCAGTGAGCATTCCGATTTCAGTTCCAGAGCGATTCGCCCAATGAGGCCTTGATATTTAGTCGTTTTCAGCCAATTTTCTGGATTTTTGAAAATTTCACTTTTTTGTGAAAATATCCACTAAATTAGGGAATAATATGTGTGAGGTTACCCCAGGAGAGTTCCAAATGTGTGTGGTTAGAATATATATCCCACGGGGGTAAAATTGAAAAAAGTTGAAAAAAATTTTTTTTTGGACTTAGTCATTTTTCCTGCGTTTATCAGACTTTCAGATAGGGGAAATGTCAGTGAGTGCTCCGATTTCAGTTCCAGAGTGATTCGCCCAATGAGTCCTTGATAGTTAGTCGTTTTCAGCCAATTTTCTAGATTTTTGAAAATTTCACTTTTTTGTGAAAATATCCACTAAATTAGGGAATAACATGTGTGAGGGTACCCCAGGAGAGTTACAAATGTGTGTGGGTAGAATATATATCCCACGGGGGTAAAATTGAAAAAAGTTGAAAAAATTTTTTTTTTGGACTTAGTCATTTTTACGGCGTTTATCAGACTTTCAGATAGGGGAAATGTCAGTGAGCGTTCCGATTTCAGTTCCAGAGTGATTCGCCCAATGAGTCCTTGATATTTAGTCATTTTCAGCCATTTTCTGGATTTTTGAAAATTTCACTTTTTTGTGAAAATATCCACTAAATTAGGGAATAATATGTGTGAGGTTACCCCAGGAGAGTTCCAAATGTGTGTGGTTAGAATATATATCCCACGGGGGTAAAATTGAAAAAAGTTGAAAAAAATTTTTTTTTGGACTTAGTCATTTTTCCGGCGTTTATCAGACTTTCAGATAGGGGAAATGTCAGTGAGCGTTCCGATTTCACTTCCAGAGTGATTCGCCCAATGAGTCCTTGATATTTAGTCATTTTCAGCCAACTTTCTGGATTTTTGAAAATTTCACTTTTTTGTGAAAATATCCACTAAATTAGGGAATAATATGTGTGAGGGTACCCCAGGATAGTTCCAAATGTGTGTGGGTAGAATATATATCCCACGGGGGTAAAATTGAAAAAAGTTGAAAAAATTTTTTTTTTGGACTTAGTCATTTTTCCGGCGTTTATCAGACTTTCAGATAGGGCAAATGTCAGTGAGCATTCCGATTTCAGTTCCAGAGCGATTCGCCCAATGAGTCCTTGATATTTAGTCGTTTTCAGCCAATTTTCTGGATTTTTGAAAATTTCACTTTTTTGTGAAAATATCCACTAAATTAGGGAATAATATGTGTGAGGGTACCCCAGGAGACTTCCAAATGTGTGTGGGTAGAATATATATCCCACGGGGGTAAAATTGAAAAAAGTTGAAAAAATTTTTTTTTGGGACTTAGTCATTTTTCCGGCGTTTATCAGACTTTCAGATAGGGGAAATGTCAGTGAGCGTACCGATTTCAGTTCCAGAGTGATTCGCCCAATGAGTCCTTGATATTTAGTCATTTTCAGCCAATTTTCTGGATTTTTGAAAATTTCACTTTTTTGTGAAAATATCCACTAAATTAGGGAATAATATGTGTGAGGGTACCCCAGGAGAGTGCCAAATGTGTGTGGGTAGAATATATATCCCACGGGGGTAAAATTGAAAAAAGTTGAAAAAATTTTTTTTTTGGACTTAGTCATTTTTCCGGCGTTTATCAGACTTTCAGATAGGGGAAATGTCAGTGAGCGTTCCGATTTCAGTTCCAGAGCGATTCGCCCAATGAGTCCTTGATAGTTAGTCGTTTTCAGCCAATTTTCTAGATTTTTGAAAATTTCACTTTTTTTTGAAAATATCCACTAAATTAGGGAATAATATGTGTGAGGGTACCCCAGGAGAGTTACAAATGTGTGTGGGTAGAATATATATCCCACGGGGGTAAAATTGAAAAAAGTTGAAAAAATTTTTTTTTTGGACTTAGTCATTTTTCCGGCGTTTATCAGACGTTCAGATAGGGGAAATGTCAGTGAGCGTTCCGATTTCAGCTCCAGAGTGATTCGCCCAATGAGTCCTTGATATTTAGTCATTTTCAGCCAACTTTCTGGATTTTTGAAAATTTCACTTTTTTGTGAAAATATCCACTTAATTAGGGAATAATATGTGTGAGGTTACCCCAGGAGAGTTCCAAATGTGTGTGGTTAGAATATATATCCCACGGGGGTAAAATTGAAAAAAGTTGAAAAAAATTTTTTTTTGGACTTAGTCATTTTTCCGGCGTTTATCAGACTTTCAGATAGGGGAAATGTCAGTGAGCGTTCCGATTTCACTTCCAGAGTGATTCGCCCAATGAGTCCTTGATATTTAGTCATTTTCAGCCAACTTTCTGGATTTTTGAAAATTTCACTTTTTTGTGAAAATATCCACTAAATTAGGGAATAATATGTGTGAGGGTACCCCAGGATAGTTCCAAATGTGTGTGGGTAGAATATATATCCCACGGGGGTAAAATTGAAAAAAGTTGAAAAAATTTTTTTTTGGGACTTAGTCATTTTTCCGGCGTTTATCAGACTTTCAGATAGGGGAAATGTCAGTGAGCGTACCGATTTCAGTTCCAGAGTGATTCGCCCAATGAGTCCTTGATATTTAGTCATTTTCAGCCAATTTTCTGGATTTTTGAAAATTTCACTTTTTTGTGAAAATATCCACTAAATTAGGGAATAATATGTGTGAGGGTACCCCAGGAGAGTGCCAAATGTGTGTGGGTAGAATATATATCCCACGGGGGTAAAATTGAAAAAAGTTGAAAAAATTTTTTTTTTGGACTTAGTCATTTTTCCGGCGTTTATCAGACTTTCAGATAGGGGAAATGTCAGTGAGCGTTCCGATTTCACTTCCAGAGTGATTCGCCCAATGAGTCCTTGATATTTAGTCATTTTCAGCCAATTTTCTGGATTTTTGAAAATTTCACTTTTTTGTGAAAATATCCACTAAATTAGGGAATAATATGTGTGAGGGTACCCCAGGAGAGTTCCAAATGTGTGTGGGTAGAATATATATCCCACGGGGGTAAAATTGAAAAAAGTTGAAAAAATTTTTTTTTTGGACTTAGTCATTTTTCCGGCGTTTATCAGACTTTCAGATAGGGGAAATGTCAGTGAGCGTTCCGATTTCAGTTCCAGAGCGATTCGCCCAATGAGTCCTTGATAGTTAGTCGTTTTCAGCCAATTTTCTAGATTTTTGAAAATTTCACTTTTTTTTGAAAATATCCACTAAATTAGGGAATAATATGTGTGAGGGTACCCCAGGAGAGTTACAAATGTGTGTGGGTAGAATATATATCCCACGGGGGTAAAATTGAAAAAAGTTGAAAAAATTTTTTTTTTGGACTTAGTCATTTTTCCGGCGTTTATCAGACGTTCAGATAGGGGAAATGTCAGTGAGCGTTCCGATTTCAGCTCCAGAGTGATTCGCCCAATGAGTCCTTGATATTTAGTCATTTTCAGCCAACTTTCTGGATTTTTGAAAATTTCACTTTTTTGTGAAAATATCCACTTAATTAGGGAATAATATGTGTGAGGTTACCCCAGGAGAGTTCCAAATGTGTGTGGTTAGAATATATATCCCACGGGGGTAAAATTGAAAAAAGTTGAAAAAAATTTTTTTTTGGACTTAGTCATTTTTCCGGCGTTTATCAGACTTTCAGATAGGGGAAATGTCAGTGAGCGTTCCGATTTCACTTCCAGAGTGATTCGCCCAATGAGTCCTTGATATTTAGTCATTTTCAGCCAACTTTCTGGATTTTTGAAAATTTCACTTTTTTGTGAAAATATCCACTAAATTAGGGAATAATATGTGTGAGGGTACCCCAGGATAGTTCCAAATGTGTGTGGGTAGAATATATATCCCACGGGGGTAAAATTGAAAAAAGTTGAAAAAATTTTTTTTTTGGACTTAGTCATTTTTCCGGCGTTTATCAGACTTTCAGATAGGGCAAATGTCAGTGAGCATTCCGATTTCAGTTCCAGAGCGATTCGCCCAATGAGTCCTTGATATTTAGTCGTTTTCAGCCAATTTTCTGGATTTTTGAAAATTTCACTTTTTTGTGAAAATATCCACTAAATTAGGGAATAATATGTGTGAGGGTACCCCAGGAGACTTCCAAATGTATGTGGGTAGAATATATATCCCACGGGGGTAAAATTGAAAAAAGTTGAAAAAAATTTTTTTTTGGACTTAGTCATTTTTCCGGCGTTTATCAGACTTTCAGATAGGGCAAATGTCAGTGAGCATTCCGATTTCAGTTCCAGAGCGATTCGCCCAATGAGTCCTTGATATTTAGTCATTTTCAGCCAATTTTCTGGATTTTTGAAAATTTCACTTTTTTGTGAAAATATCCACTAAATTAGGGAATAATATGTGTGAGGGTACCCCAGGAGAGTACCAAATGTGTGTGGGTAGAATATATATCCCACAGGGGTAAAATTGAAAAAAGTTGAAAAATTTTTTTTTATGGACTTAGTCATTTTTCCGGCGTTTATCAGACTTTCAGATAGGGGAAATGTCAGTGAGCGTTCCAAATTCAGTTCCAGAGTGATTCGCCCAATGAGTCCTTGATATTTAGTCATTTTCAGCCAATTTTCTGGATTTTTGAAAATTTCACTTTTTTGTGAAAATATCCACTAAATTAGGGAATAATATGTGTGAGGGTACCCCAGGAGAGTGCCAAATGTGTGTGGGTAGAATATATATCCCACGGGGGTAAAATTGAAAAAAAGTTGAAAAAATTTTTTTTTTGGACTTAGTCATTTTTCCTGCGTTTATCAGACTTTCAGATAGGGGAAATGTCAGTGAGTGCTCCGATTTCAGTTCCAGAGTGATTCGCCCAATGAGTCCTTGATAGTTAGTCGTTTTCAGCCAATTTTCTAGATTTTTGAAAATTTCACTTTTTTGTGAAAATATCCACTAAATTAGGGAATAATATGTGTGAGGGTACCCCAGGAGAGTTACAAATGTGTGTGGGTAGAATATATATCCCACGGGGGTAAAATTGAAAAAAGTTGAAAAAAATTTTTTTTTGGACTTAGTCATTTTTACGGCGTTTATCAGACTTTCAGATAGGGGAAATGTCAGTGAGCGTTCCGATTTCAGTTCCAGAGTGATTCGCCCAATGAGTCCTTGATATTTAGTCATTTTCAGCCATTTTCTGGATTTTTGAAAATTTCACTTTTTTTGTGAAAATATCCACTAAATTAGGGAATAATATGTGTGAGGGTACCCCAGGAGAGTGCCAAATGTGTGTGGGTAGAATATATATCCCACGGGGGTAAAATTGAAAAAAGTTGAAAAAATTTTTTTTTGGGACTTAGTCATTTTTCCGGCGTTTATCAGACTTTCAGATAGGGGAAATGTCAGTGAGCGTACCGATTTCAGTTCCAGAGTGATTCGCCCAATGAGTCCTTGATATTTAGTCATTTTCAGCCAATTTTCTGGATTTTTGAAAATTTCACTTTTTTGTGAAAATATCCACTAAATTAGGGAATAATATGTGTGAGGGTACCCCAGGAGAGTGCCAAATGTGTGTGGGTAGAATATATATCCCACGGGGGTAAAATTGAAAAAAGTTGAAAAATTTTTTTTTTTGGACTTAGTCATTTTTCCGGCGTTTATCAGACTTTCAGATAGGGGAAATGTCAGTGAGCGTTCCGATTTCAGTTCCAGAGTGATTCGCCCAATGAGTCCTTGATATTTAGTCATTTTCAGCCAATTTTCTGGATTTTTGAAAATTTCACTTTTTTGTGAAAATATCCACTAAATTAGGAAATAATATGTGTGAGGGTACCCCAGGAGAGTGCCAAATGTGTGTGGGTAGAATATATATCCCACGGGGGTAAAATTGAAAAAAGTTGAAAAAAATTTTTTTTTGGACTTAGTCATTTTTCCGGCGTTTATCAGACTTTCAGATAGGGGAAATGTCAGTGAGCGTTCCGATTTCAGTTCCAGAGTGATTCGCCCAATGAGTCCTTGATATTTAGTCATTTTCAGCCAATTTTCTGGATTTTTGAAAATTTCACTTTTTTGTGAAAATATCCACTAAATTAGGGAATAATATGTGTGAGGGTACCCCAGGAGAGTGCCAAATGTGTGTGGGTAGAATATATATCCCACGGGGGTAAAATTGAAAAAAGTTGAAAAATTTTTTTTTTTGGACTTAGTCATTTTTCCAGCGTTTATCAGACTTTCTGATAGGGGAAATGTCAGTGAGCGCTCCGATTTCAGTTCCAGAGTGATTCCCCCAATGAGTCCTTGATAGTTAGTCGTTTTCAGCCAATTTTCTAGATTTTTGAAAATTTCACTTTTTTGTGAAAATATCCACTAAATTAGGAAATAATATGTGTGAGGGTACCCCAGGAGAGTTACAAATGTGTGTGGGTAGAATATATATCCCACGGGGGTAAAATTGAAAAAAGTTGAAAAAAATTTTTTTTTGGACTTAGTAATTTTTACGGCGTTTATCAGACTTTCAGATAGGGGAAATGTCAGTGAGCGTTCCGATTTCAGTTCCAGAGTGATTCGCCCAATGAGTCCTTGATATTTAGTCATTTTCAGCCAATTTTCTGGATTTTTGAAAATTTCACTTTTTTTGTGAAAATATCCACTAAATTAGGGAATAATATGTGTGAGGGTAACCCAGGAGAGTGCCAAATGTGTGTGGGTAGAATATATATCCCACGGGGGTAAAATTGAAAAAAGTTGAAAAAATTTTTTTTTTGGACTTAGTCATTTTTCCGGCGTTTATCAGACTTTCAGATAGGGGAAATGTCAGTGAGCGTTCCGATTTCAGTTCCAGAGTGATTCGCCCAATGAGTCCTTGATATTTAGTCATTTTCAGCCAATTTTCTGGATTTTTGAAAATTTCACTTTTTTGTGAAAATATCCACTAAATTAGGGAATAATATGTGTGAGGATACCCCAGGAGAGTGCCAAATGTGTGTGGGTAGAATATATATCCCACGGGGGTAAAATTGAAAAAAGTTGAAAAAATTTTTTTTTTGGACTTAGTCATTTTTACGGCGTTTATCAGACTTTCAGATAGTGGAAATGTCAGTGAGCGTTCTGATTTCAGTTCCAGAGTGATTCGCCCAATGAGTCCTTGATATTTAGTCATTTTCAGCCAATTTTCTGGATTTTTGAAAATTTCACTTTTTTGTGAAAATATCCACTAAATTAGGGAATAATATGTGTGAGGGTACCCCAGGAGAGTGCCAAATGTGTGTGGGTAGAATATATATCCCACGGGGGTAAAATTGAAAAAAGTTGAAAAAATTTTTTTTTTGGACTTAGTCATTTTTCCGGCGTTTATCAGACTTTCAGATAGGGGAAATGTCAGTGAGCATTCCGATTTCAGTTCCAGAGCGATTCGCCCAATGAGTCCTTGATATTTAGTCATTTTCAGCCAATTTTCTGGATTTTTGAAAATTTCACTTTTTTGTGAAAATATCCACTAAATTAGGGAATAATATGTGTGAGGGTACCCCAGGAGAGTACCAAATGTGTGTGGGTAGAATATATATCCCACAGGGGTAAAATTGAAAAAAGTTGAAAAATTTTTTTTTATGGACTTAGTCATTTTTCCGGCGTTTATCAGACTTTCAGATAGGGGAAATGTCAGTGAGCGTTCCAAATTCAGTTCCAGAGTGATTCGCCCAATGAGTCCTTGATATTTAGTCATTTTCAGCCAATTTTCTGGATTTTTGAAAATTTCACTTTTTTGTGAAAATATCCACTAAATTAGGGAATAATATGTGTGAGGGTACCCCAGGAGAGTGCCAAATGTGTGTGGGTAGAATATATATCCCACGGGGGTAAAATTGAAAAAAAGTTGAAAAAATTTTTTTTTTGGACTTAGTCATTTTTCCTGCGTTTATCAGACTTTCAGATAGGGGAAATGTCAGTGAGTGCTCCGATTTCAGTTCCAGAGTGATTCGCCCAATGAGTCCTTGATAGTTAGTCGTTTTCAGCCAATTTTCTAGATTTTTGAAAATTTCACTTTTTTGTGAAAATATCCACTAAATTAGGGAATAATATGTGTGAGGGTACCCCAGGAGAGTTACAAATGTGTGTGGGTAGAATATATATCCCACGGGGGTAAAATTGAAAAAAGTTGAAAAAAATTTTTTTTTGGACTTAGTCATTTTTACGGCGTTTATCAGACTTTCAGATAGGGGAAATGTCAGTGAGCGTTCCGATTTCAGTTCCAGAGTGATTCGCCCAATGAGTCCTTGATATTTAGTCATTTTCAGCCATTTTCTGGATTTTTGAAAATTTCACTTTTTTGTGAAAATATCCACTAAATTAGGGAATAATATGTGTGAGGGTACCCCAGGAGAGTGCCAAATGTGTGTGGGTAGAATATATATCCCACGGGGGTAAAATTGAAAAAAGTTGAAAAAATTTTTTTTTGGGACTTAGTCATTTTTCCGGCGTTTATCAGACTTTCAGATAGGGGAAATGTCAGTGAGCGTACCGATTTCAGTTCCAGAGTGATTCGCCCAATGAGTCCTTGATATTTAGTCATTTTCAGCCAATTTTCTGGATTTTTGAAAATTTCACTTTTTTGTGAAAATATCCACTAAATTAGGGAATAATATGTGTGAGGGTACCCCAGGAGAGTGCCAAATGTGTGTGGGTAGAATATATATCCCACGGGGGTAAAATTGAAAAAAGTTGAAAAATTTTTTTTTTTGGACTTAGTCATTTTTCCGGCGTTTATCAGACTTTCAGATAGGGGAAATGTCAGTGAGTGTTCCGATTTCAGTTCCAGAGTGATTCGCCCAATGAGTCCTTGATATTTAGTCATTTTCAGCCAATTTTCTGGATTTTTGAAAATTTCACTTTTTTGTGAAAATATCCACTAAATTAGGAAATAATATGTGTGAGGGTACCCCAGGAGAGTGCCAAATGTGTGTGGGTAGAATATATATCCCACGGGGGTAAAATTGAAAAAAGTTGAAAAAAATTTTTTTTTGGACTTAGTCATTTTTCCGGCGTTTATCAGACTTTCAGATAGGGGAAATGTCAGTGAGCGTTCCGATTTCAGTTCCAGAGTGATTCGCCCAATGAGTCCTTGATATTTAGTCATTTTCAGCCAATTTTCTGGATTTTTGAAAATTTCACTTTTTTGTGAAAATATCCACTAAATTAGGGAATAATATGTGTGAGGGTACCCCAGGAGAGTGCCAAATGTGTGTGGGTAGAATATATATCCCACGGGGGTAAAATTGAAAAAAGTTGAAAAATTTTTTTTTTTGGACTTAGTCATTTTTCCAGCGTTTATCAGACTTTCTGATAGGGGAAATGTCAGTGAGCGCTCCGATTTCAGTTCCAGAGTGATTCCCCCAATGAGTCCTTGATAGTTAGTCGTTTTCAGCCAATTTTCTAGATTTTTGAAAATTTCACTTTTTTGTGAAAATATCCACTAAATTAGGAAATAATATGTGTGAGGGCACCCCAGGAGAGTTACAAATGTGTGTGGGTAGAATATATATCCCACGGGGGTAAAATTGAAAAAAGTTGAAAAAAATTTTTTTTTGGACTTAGTAATTTTTACGGCGTTTATCAGACTTTCAGATAGGGGAAATGTCAGTGAGCGTTCCGATTTCAGTTCCAGAGTGATTCGCCCAATGAGTCCTTGATATTTAGTCATTTTCAGCCAATTTTCTGGATTTTTGAAAATTTCACTTTTTTTGTGAAAATATCCACTAAATTAGGGAATAATATGTGTGAGGGTAACCCAGGAGAGTGCCAAATGTGTGTGGGTAGAATATATATCCCACGGGGGTAAAATTGAAAAAAGTTGAAAAAATTTTTTTTTTGGACTTAGTCATTTTTCCGGCGTTTATCAGACTTTCAGATAGGGGAAATGTCAGTGAGCGTTCCGATTTCAGTTCCAGAGTGATTCGCCCAATGAGTCCTTGATATTTAGTCATTTTCAGCCAATTTTCTGGATTTTTGAAAATTTCACTTTTTTGTGAAAATATCCACTAAATTAGGGAATAATATGTGTGAGGATACCCCAGGAGAGTGCCAAATGTGTGTGGGTAGAATATATATCCCACGGGGGTAAAATTGAAAAAAGTTGAAAAAATTTTTTTTTTGGACTTAGTCATTTTTACGGCGTTTATCAGACTTTCAGATAGTGGAAATGTCAGTGAGCGTTCTGATTTCAGTTCCAGAGTGATTCGCCCAATGAGTCCTTGATATTTAGTCATTTTCAGCCAATTTTCTGGATTTTTGAAAATTTCACTTTTTTGTGAAAATATCCACTAAATTAGGGAATAATATGTGTGAGGGTACCCCAGGAGAGTGCCAAATGTGTGTGGGTAGAATATATATCCCACGGGGGTAAAATTGAAAAAAGTTGAAAAAATTTTTTTTTTGGACTTAGTCATTTTTCCGGCGTTTATCAGACTTTCAGATAGGGGAAATGTCAGTGAGCGTTCCGATTTCAGTTCCAGAGTGATTCGCCCAATGAGTCCTTGATATTTAGTCATTTTCAGCCAATTTTCTGGATTTTTGAAAATTTCACTTTTTTGTGAAAATATCCACTAAATTAGGGAATAATATGTGTGAGGGTACCCCAGGAGAGTGCCAAATGTGTGTGGGTAGAATATATATCCCACGGGGGTAAAATTGAAAAAAGTTGAAAAATTTTTTTTTTTGGACTTAGTCATTTTTCCGGCGTTTATCAGACTTTCAGATAGGGGAAATGTCAGTGAGCGTTCCGATTTCAGTTCCAGAGTGATTCGCCCAATGAGTCCTTGATATTTAGTCATTTTCAGCCAATTTTCTGGATTTTTGAAAATTTCACTTTTTTGTGAAAATATCCACTAAATTAGGGAATAATATGTGTGAGGGTACCCCAGGAGAGTGCCAAATGTGTGTGGGTAGAATATATATCCCACGGGGGTAAAATTGAAAAAAGTTTAAAAAAATTTTTTTTTGGACTTAGTCATTTTTCCGGCGTTTATCAGACTTTCAGATAGGGGAAATGTCAGTGAGCGTTCCGATTTCAGTTCCAGAGTGATTCGCCCAATGAGTCCTTGATATTTAGTCATTTTCAGCCAATTTTCTGGATTTTTGAAAATTTCACTTTTTTGTGAAAATATCCACTAAATTAGGGAATAATATGTGTGAGGGTACCCCAGGAGAGTGCCAAATGTGTGTGGGTAGAATATATATCCCACGGGGGTAAAATTGAAAAAAGTTGAAAAAATTTTTTTTTTGGACTTAGTCATTTTTACGGCGTTTATCAGACTTTCAGATAGGGGAAATGTCAGTGAGCGTTCCGATTTCAGTTCCAGAGTGATTCGCCCAATGAGTCCTTGATATTTAGTCATTTTCAGCCAATTTTCTGGATTTTTGAAAATTTCACTTTTTTTGTGAAAATATCCACTAAATTAGGGAATAATATGTGTGAGGGTACCCCAGGAGAGTGACAAATGTGTGTGGGTAGAATATATATCCCACGGGGGTAAAATTGAAAAAAGTTGAAAAAATTTTTTTTTTGGACTTAGTCATTTTTCCGGCGTTTATCAGACTTTCAGATAGGGGAAATGTCAGTGAGCGTTCCGATTTCAGTTCCAGAGTGATTCGCCCAATGAGTCCTTGATATTTAGTCATTTTCAGCCAATTTTCTGGATTTTTGAAAATTTCACTTTTTTGTGAAAATATCCACTAAATTAGGGAATAATATGTGTGAGGATACCCCAGGAGAGTGCCACATGTGTGTGGGTAGAATATATATCCCACGGGGGTAAAATTGAAAAAAGTTGAAAAAATTTTTTTTTTGGACTTAGTCATTTTTACGGCGTTTATCAGACTTTCAGATAGTGGAAATGTCAGTGAGCGTTCCGATTTCAGTTCCAGAGTGATTCCCCCAATGAGTCCTTGATAGTTAGTCGTTTTCAGCCAATTTTCTAGATTTTTGAAAATTTCACTTTTTTGTGAAAATATCCACTAAATTAGGAAATAATATGTGTGAGGGTACCCCAGGAGAGTTACAAATGTGTGTGGGTAGAATATATATCCCACGGGGGTAAAATTGAAAAAAGTTGAAAAAAATTTTTTTTTGGACTTAGTCATTTTTACGGCGTTTATCAGACTTTCAGATAGGGGAAATGTCAGTGAGCGTTCCGATTTCAGTTCCAGAGTGATTCGCCCAATGAGTCCTTGATATTTAGTCATTTTCAGCCAATTTTCTGGATTTTTGAAAATTTCACTTTTTTGTGAAAATATCCACTAAATTAGGGAATAATATGTGTGAGGGTACCCCAGGAGAGTGCCAAATGTGTGTGGGTAGAATATATATCCCACGGGGGTAAAATTGAAAAAAGTTGAAAAAATTTTTTTTTTGGACTTAGTCATTTTTCCGGCGTTTATCAGACTTTCAGATAGGGGAAATGTCAGTGAGCGTTCCGATTTCAGTTCCAGAGTGATTCGCCCAATGAGTCCTTGATATTTAGTCATTTTCAGCCAATTTTCTGGATTTTTGAAAATTTCACTTTTTTGTGAAAATATCCACTAAATTAGGGAATAATATGTGTGAGGATACCCCAGGAGAGTGCCAAATGTGTGTGGGTAGAATATATATCCCACGGGGGTAAAATTGAAAAAAGTTGAAAAAATTTTTTTTTTGGACTTAGTCATTTTTACGGCGTTTATCAGACTTTCAGATAGTGGAAATGTCAGTGAGCGTTCCGATTTCAGTTCCAGAGTGATTCGCCCAATGAGTCCTTGATATTTAGTCATTTTCAGCCAATTTTCTGGATTTTTGAAAATTTCACTTTTTTGTGAAAATATCCACTAAATTAGGGAATAATATGTGTGAGGGTACCCCAGGAGAGTGCCAAATGTGTGTGGGTAGAATATATATCCCACGGGGGTAAAATTGAAAAAAGTTGAAAAAATTTTTTTTTTGGACTTAGTCATTTTTCCGGCGTTTATCAGACTTTCAGATAGGGGAAATGTCAGTGAGCGTTCCGATTTCAGTTCCAGAGTGATTCGCCCAATGAGTCCTTGATATTTAGTCATTTTCAGCCAATTTTCTGGATTTTTGAAAATTTCACTTTTTTGTGAAAATATCCACTAAATTAGGGAATAATATGTGTGAGGGTACCCCAGGAGAGTGCCAAATGTGTGTGGGTAGAATATATATCCCACGGGGGTAAAATTGAAAAAAGTTGAAAAAAATTTTTTTTTGGACTTAGTCATTTTTCCAGCGTTTATCAGACTTTCAGATAGGGGAAATGTCAGTGAGCGCTCCGATTTCAGTTCCAGAGTGATTCCCCCAATGAGTCCTTGATAGTTAGTCGTTTTCAGCCAATTTTCTAGATTTTTGAAAATTTCACTTTTTTGTGAAAATATCCACTAAATTAGGAAATAATATGTGTGAGGGTACCCCAGGAGAGTTACAAATGTGTGTGGGTAGAATATATATCCCACGGGGGTAAAATTGAAAAAAGTTGAAAAAAATTTTTTTTTGGACTTAGTCATTTTTACGGCGTTTATCAGACTTTCAGATAGGGGAAATGTCAGTGAGCGTTCCGATTTCAGTTCCAGAGTGATTCGCCCAATGAGTCCTTGATATTTAGTCATTTTCAGCCAATTTTCTGGATTTTTGAAAATTTCACTTTTTTTGTGAAAATATCCACTAAATTAGGGAATAATATGTGTGAGGGTACCCCAGGAGAGTGCCAAATGTGTGTGGGTAGAATATATATCCCACGGGGGTAAAATTGAAAAAAGTTGAAAAAATTTTTTTTTTGGACTTAGTCATTTTTCCGGCGTTTATCAGACTTTCAGATAGGGGAAATGTCAGTGAGCGTTCCGATTTCAGTTCCAGAGTGATTCCCCCAATGAGTCCTTGATAGTTAGTCGTTTTCAGGCAATTTTCTAGATTTTTGAAAATTTCACTTTTTTGTGAAAATATCCACTAAATTAGGAAATAATATGTGTGAGGGTACCCCAGGAGAGTTACAAATGTGTGTGGGTAGAATATATATCCCACGGGGGTAAAATTGAAAAAAGTTGAAAAAAATTTTTTTTTGGACTTAGTCATTTTTACGGCGTTTATCAGACTTTCAGATAGGGGAAATGTCAGTGAGCGTTCCGATTTCAGTTCCAGAGTGATTCGCCCAATGAGTCCTTGATATTTAGTCATTTTCAGCCAATTTTCTGGATTTTTGAAAATTTCACTTTTTTTGTGAAAATATCCACTAAATTAGGGAATAATATGTGTGAGGGTACCCCAGGAGAGTGCCAAATGTGTGTGGGTAGAAAATATATCCCACGGGGGTAAAATTGAAAAAAGTTGAAAAAATTTTTTTTTTGGACTTAGTCATTTTTCCGGCGTTTATCAGACTTTCAGATAGGGGAAATGTCAGTGAGCGTTCCGATTTCAGTTCCAGAGTGATTCGCCCAATGAGTCCTTGATATTTAGTCATTTTCAGCCAATTTTCTGGATTTTTGAAAATTTCACTTTTTTGTGAAAATATCCACTAAATTAGGGAATAATATGTGTGAGGATACCCCAGGAGAGTGCCAAATGTGTGTGGGTAGAATATATATCCCACGGGGGTAAAATTGAAAAAAGTTGAAAAAAATTTTTTTTTGGACTTAGTCATTTTTACGGCGTTTATCAGACTTTCAGATAGGGGAAATGTCAGTGAGCGTTCCGATTTCAGTTCCAGAGTGATTCGCCCAATGAGTCCTTGATATTTAGTCATTTTCAGCCAATTTTCTGGATTTTTGAAAATTTCACTTTTTTTGTGAAAATATCCACTAAATTAGGGAATAATATGTGTGAGGGTACCCCAGGAGAGTGCCAAATGTGTGTGGGTAGAATATATATCCCACGGGGGTAAAATTGAAAAAAGTTGAAAAAATTTTTTTTTTGGACTTAGTCATTTTTCCGGCGTTTATCAGACTTTCAGATAGGGGAAATGTCAGTGAGCGTTCCGATTTCAGTTCCAGAGTGATTCCCCCAATGAGTCCTTGATAGTTAGTCGTTTTCAGCCAATTTTCTAGATTTTTGAAAATTTCACTTTTTTGTGAAAATATCCACTAAATTAGGAAATAATATGTGTGAGGGTACCCCAGGAGAGTTACAAATGTGTGTGGGTAGAATATATATCCCACGGGGGTAAAATTGAAAAAAGTTGAAAAAAATTTTTTTTTGGACTTAGTCATTTTTACGGCGTTTATCAGACTTTCAGATAGGGGAAATGTCAGTGAGCGTTCCGATTTCAGTTCCAGAGTGATTCGCCCAATGAGTCCTTGATATTTAGTCATTTTCAGCCAATTTTCTGGATTTTTGAAAATTTCACTTTTTTTGTGAAAATATCCACTAAATTAGGGAATAATATGTGTGAGGGTACCCCAGGAGAGTGCCAAATGTGTGTGGGTAGAATATATATCCCACGGGGGTAAAATTGAAAAAAGTTGAAAAAATTTTTTTTTTGGACTTAGTCATTTTTCCGGCGTTTATCAGACTTTCAGATAGGGGAAATGTCAGTGAGCGTTCCGATTTCAGTTCCAGAGTGATTCGCCCAATGAGTCCTTGATATTTAGTCATTTTCAGCCAATTTTCTGGATTTTTGAAAATTTCACTTTTTTGTGAAAATATCCACTAAATTAGGGAATAATATGTGTGAGGATACCCCAGGAGAGTGCCACATGTGTGTGGGTAGAATATATATCCCACGGGGGTAAAATTGAAAAAAGTTGAAAAAATTTTTTTTTTGGACTTAGTCATTTTTACGGCGTTTATCAGACTTTCAGATAGTGGAAATGTCAGTGAGCGTTCCGATTTCAGTTCCAGAGTGATTCCCCCAATGAGTCCTTGATAGTTAGTCGTTTTCAGGCAATTTTCTAGATTTTTGAAAATTTCACTTTTTTGTGAAAATATCCACTAAATTAGGAAATAATATGTGTGAGGGTACCCCAGGAGAGTTACAAATGTGTGTGGGTAGAATATATATCCCACGGGGGTAAAATTGAAAAAAGTTGAAAAAAATTTTTTTTTGGACTTAGTCATTTTTACGGCGTTTATCAGACTTTCAGATAGGGGAAATGTCAGTGAGCGTTCCGATTTCAGTTCCAGAGTGATTCGCCCAATGAGTCCTTGATATTTAGTCATTTTCAGCCAATTTTCTGGATTTTTGAAAATTTCACTTTTTTTGTGAAAATATCCACTAAATTAGGGAATAATATGTGTGAGGGTACCCCAGGAGAGTGCCAAATGTGTGTGGGTAGAATATATATCCCACGGGGGTAAAATTGAAAAAAGTTGAAAAAATTTTTTTTTTGGACTTAGTCATTTTTCCGGCGTTTATCAGACTTTCAGATAGGGGAAATGTCAGTGAGCGTTCCGATTTCAGTTCCAGAGTGATTCGCCCAATGAGTCCTTGATATTTAGTCATTTTCAGCCAATTTTCTGGATTTTTGAAAATTTCACTTTTTTGTGAAAATATCCACTAAATTAGGGAATAATATGTGTGAGGATACCCCAGGAGAGTGCCAAATGTGTGTGGGTAGAATATATATCCCACGGGGGTAAAATTGAAAAAAGTTGAAAAATTTTTTTTTTTGGACTTAGTCATTTTTACGGCGTTTATCAGACTTTCAGATAGTGGAAATGTCAGTGAGCGTTCCGATTTCAGTTCCAGAGTGATTCGCCCAATGAGTCCTTGATATTTAGTCATTTTCAGCCAATTTTCTGGATTTTTGAAAATTTCACTTTTTTGTGAAAATATCCACTAAATTAGGGAATAATATGTGTGAGGGTACCCCAGGAGAGTGCCAAATGTGTGTGGGTAGAATATATATCCCACGGGGGTAAAATTGAAAAAAGTTGAAAAAATTTTTTTTTTGGACTTAGTCATTTTTCCGGCGTTTATCAGACTTTCAGATAGGGGAAATGTCAGTGAGCGTTCCGATTTCAGTTCCAGAGTGATTCGCCCAATGAGTCCTTGATATTTAGTCATTTTCAGCCAATTTTCTGGATTTTTGAAAATTTCACTTTTTTGTGAAAATATCCACTAAATTAGGGAATAAGATGTGTGAGGGTACCCCAGGAGAGTGCCAAATGTGTGTGGGTAGAATATATATCCCACGGGGGTAAAATTGAAAAAAGTTGAAAAAAATTTTTTTTTGGACTTAGTCATTTTTCCAGCGTTTATCAGACTTTCAGATAGGGGAAATGTCAGTGAGCGCTCCGATTTCAGTTCCAGAGTGATTCCCCCAATGAGTCCTTGATAGTTAGTCGTTTTCAGCCAATTTTCTAGATTTTTGAAAATTTCACTTTTTTGTGAAAATATCCACTAAATTAGGAAATAATATGTGTGAGGGTACCCCAGGAGAGTTACAAATGTGTGTGGGTAGAATATATATCCCACGGGGGTAAAATTGAAAAAAGTTGAAAAAAATTTTTTTTTGGACTTAGTCATTTTTACGGCGTTTATCAGACTTTCAGATAGGGGAAATGTCAGTGAGCGTTCCGATTTCAGTTCCAGAGTGATTCGCCCAATGAGTCCTTGATATTTAGTCATTTTCAGCCAATTTTCTGGATTTTTGAAAATTTCACTTTTTTTGTGAAAATATCCACTAAATTAGGGAATAATATGTGTGAGGGTACCCCAGGAGAGTGCCAAATGTGTGTGGGTAGAATATATATCCCACGGGGGTAAAATTGAAAAAAGTTGAAAAAATTTTTTTTTTGGACTTAGTCATTTTTCCGGCGTTTATCAGACTTTCAGATAGGGGAAATGTCAGTGAGCGTTCCGATTTCAGTTCCAGAGTGATTCGCCCAATGAATCCTTGATATTTAGTCATTTTCAGCCAATTTTCTGGATTTTTGAAAATTTCACTTTTTTGTGAAAATATCCACTAAATTAGGGAATAATATGTGTGAGGATACCCCAGGAGAGTGCCAAATGTGTGTGGGTAGAATATATATCCCACGGGGGTAAAATTGAAAAAAGTTGAAAAAATTTTTTTTTTGGACTTAGTCATTTTTACGGCGTTTATCAGACTTTCAGATAGTGGAAATGTCAGTGAGCGTTCCGATTTCAGTTCCAGAGTGATTCGCCCAATGAGTCCTTGATATTTAGTCATTTTCAGCCAATTTTCTGGATTTTTGAAAATTTCACTTTTTTGTGAAAATATCCACTAAATTAGGGAATAATATGTGTGAGGGTACCCCAGGAGAGTGCCAAATGTGTGTGGGTAGAATATATATCCCACGGGGGTAAAATTGAAAAAAGTTGAAAAAATTTTTTTTTTGGACTTAGTCATTTTTCCGGCGTTTATCAGACTTTCAGATAGGGGAAATGTCAGTGAGCTTTCCGATTTCAGTTCCAGAGTGATTCGCCCAATGAGTCCTTGATAGTCGTTTTCAGCCAATTTTCTGGATTTTTGAAAATTTCACTTTTTTGTGAAAATATCCACTAAATTAGGGAATAATATGTGTGAGGGTACCCCAGGAGAGTTACAAATGTGTGTGGGTAGAATATATATCCCACGGGGGTAAAATTGAAAAAAGTTGAAAAAAATTTTTTTTTGGACTTAGTCATTTTTACGGCGTTTATCAGACTTTCAGATAGGGGAAATGTCAGTGAGCGTTCCGATTTCAGTTCCAGAGTGATTCGCCCAATGAGTCCTTGATATTTAGTCATTTTCAGCCAATTTTCTGGATTTTTGAAAATTTCACTTTTTTGTGAAAATATCCACTAAATTAGGGAATAATATGTGTGAGGGTACCCCAGGAGAGTGCCAAATGTGTGTGGGTAGAATATATATCCCACGGGGGTAAAATTGAAAAAAGTTGAAAAAAATTTTTTTTTGGACTTAGTCATTTTTACGGCGTTTATCAGACTTTCAGATAGGGGAAATGTCAGTGAGCGTTCCGATTTCAGTTCCAGAGTGATTCGCCCAATGAGTCCTTGATATTTAGTCATTTTCAGCCAATTTTCTGGATTTTTGAAAATTTCACTTTTTTGTGAAAATATCCACTAAATTAGGGAATAATATGTGTGAGGGTACCCCAGGAGAGTGCCAAATGTGTGTGGGTAGAATATATATCCCACGGGGGTAAAATTGAAAAAAGTTGAAAAAATTTTTTTTTTGGACTTAGTCATTTTTCCGGCGTTTATCAGACTTTCAGATAGGGGAAATGTCAGTGAGCGTTCCGATTTCAGTTCCAGAGTGATTCGCCCAATGAGTCCTTGATATTTAGTCATTTTCAGCCAATTTTCTGGATTTTTGAAAATTTCACTTTTTTGTGAAAATATCCACTAAATTAGGGAATAATATGTGTGAGGGTACCCCAGGAGAGTGCCAAATGTGTGTGGGTAGAATATATATCACACGGGGGTAAAATTGAAAAAAGTTGAAAAAATTTTTTTTTTGGACTTACTCATTTTTCCGGCGTTTATCAGACTTTCAGATAGGGGAAATGTCAGTGAGCGTTCCGATTTCAGTTCCAGAGTGATTCGCCCAATGAGTCCTTGATATTTAGTCATTTTCAGCCAATTTTCTGGATTTTTGAAAATTTCACTTTTTTGTGAAAATATCCACTAAATTAGGGAATAATATGTGTGAGGGTACCCCAGGAGAGTGCCAAATGTGTGTGGGTAGAATATATATCCCACGGGGGTAAAATTGAAAAAAGTTGAAAAAATTTTTTTTTTGGACTTAGTCATTTTTCCGGCGTTTATCAGACTTTCAGATAGGGGAAATGTCAGTGAGCGTTCCGATTTCAGTTCCAGAGTGATTCGCCCAATGAGTCCTTGATATTTAGTCATTTTCAGCCAATTTTCTGGATTTTTGAAAATTTCACTTTTTTGTGAGAATATCCACTAAATTAGGGAGTAATATGTGTGAGGGTACCCCAGGAGAGTGCCAAATGTGTGTGGGTAGAATATATATCCCACGGGGGTAAAATTGAAAAAAGTTGAAAAAATTTTTTTTTTGGACTTAGTCATTTTTCCAGCGTTTATCAGACTTTCAGATAGGGGAAATGTCAGTGAGCGCTCCGATTTCAGTTCCAGAGTGATTCCCCCAATGAGTCCTTGATAGTTAGTCGTTTTCAGCCAATTTTCTAGATTTTTGAAAATTTCACTTTTTTGTGAAAATATCCACTAAATTAGGGAATAATATGTGTGAGGGTACCCCAGGAGAGTTACAAATGTGTGTGGGTAGAATATATATCCCACGGGGGTAAAATTGAAAAAAGTTGAAAAAAATTTTTTTTTGGACTTAGTCATTTTTACGGCGTTTATCAGACTTTCAGATAGGGGAAATGTCAGTGAGCTTTCCGATTTCAGTTCCAGAGTGATTCGCCCAATGAGTCCTTGATAGTCGTTTTCAGGAAATTTTCTGGATTTTTGAAAATTTCACTTTTTTGTGAAAATATCCACTAAATTAGGGAATAATATGTGTGAGGGTACCCCAGGAGAGTGCCAAATGTGTGTGGGTAGAATATATATCCCACGGGGGTAAAATTGAAAAAAGTTGAAAAAATTTTTTTTTTGGACTTAGTCATTTTTCCGGCGTTTATCAGACTTTCAGATAGGGGAAATGTCAGTGAGCGTTCCGATTTCAGTTCCAGAGTGATTCGCCCAATGAGTCCTTGATATTTAGTCATTTTCAGCCAATTTTCTGGATTTTTGAAAATTTCACTTTTTTGTGAAAATATCCACTAAATTAGGGAGTAATATGTGTGAGGGTACCCCAGGAGAGTGCCAAATGTGTGTGGGTAGAATATATATCCCACGGGGGTAAAATTGAAAAAAGTTGAAAAAATTTTTTTTTTGGACTTAGTCATTTTTCCAGCGTTTATCAGACTTTCAGATAGGGGAAATGTCAGTGAGCGCTCCGATTTCAGTTCCAGAGTGATTCCCCCAATGAGTCCTTGATAGTTAGTCGTTTTCAGCCAATTTTCTAGATTTTTGAAAATTTCACTTTTTTGTGAAAATATCCACTAAATTAGGGAATAATATGTGTGAGGGTACCCCAGGAGAGTTACAAATGTGTGTGGGTAGAATATATATCCCACGGGGGTAAAATTGAAAAAAGTTGAAAAAAATTTTTTTTTGGACTTAGTCATTTTTACGGCGTTTATCAGACTTTCAGATAGGGGAAATGTCAGTGAGCGTTCCGATTTCAGTTCCAGAGTTATTCGCCCAATGAGTCCTTGATATTTAGTCATTTTCAGCCAATTTTCTGGATTTTTGAAAATTTCACTTTTTTTGTGAAAATATCCACTAAATTAGGGAATAATATGTGTGAGGGTACCCCAGGAGAGTGCCAAATGTGTGTGGGTAGAATATATATCCCACGGGGGTAAAATTGAAAAAAGTTGAAAAATTTTTTTTTTTGGACTTAGTCATTTTTCCGGCGTTTATCAGACTTTCAGATAGGGGAAATGTCAGTGAGCGCTCCGATTTCAGTTCCAGAGTGATTCCCCCAATGAGTCCTTGATAGTTAGTCGTTTTCAGCCAATTTTCTAGATTTTTGAAAATTTCACTTTTTTGTGAAAATATCCACTAAATTAGGGAATAATATGTGTGAGGGTACCCCAGGAGAGTTACAAATGTGTGTGGGTAGAATATATATCCCACGGGGGTAAAATTGAAAAAAGTTGAAAAAAATTTTTTTTTGGACTTAGTCATTTTTACGGCGTTTATCAGACTTTCAGATAGGGGAAATGTCAGTGAGCTTTCCGATTTCAGTTCCAGAGTGATTCGCCCAATGAGTCCTTGATAGTCGTTTTCAGGAAATTTTCTGGATTTTTGAAAATTTCACTTTTTTGTGAAAATATCCACTAAATTAGGGAATAATATGTGTGAGGGTACCCCAGGAGAGTGCCAAATGTGTGTGGGTAGAATATATATCCCACGGGGGTAAAATTGAAAAAAGTTGAAAAAAATTTTTTTTTTGGACTTAGTCATTTTTCCGGCGTTTATCAGACTTTCAGATAGGGGAAATGTCAGTGAGCATTCCGATTTCAGTTCCAGAGTGATTCGCCCAATGAGTCCTTGATATTTAGTCATTTTCAGCCAATTTTCTGGATTTTTGAAAATTTCACTTTTTTGTGAAAATATCCACTAAATTAGGGAGTAATATGTGTGAGGGTACCCCAGGAGAGTGCCAAATGTGTGTGGGTAGAATATATATCCCACGGGGGTAAAATTGAAAAAAGTTGAAAAAATTTTTTTTTTGGACTTAGTCATTTTTCCAGCGTTTATCAGACTTTCAGATAGGGGAAATGTCAGTGAGCGCTCCGATTTCAGTTCCAGAGTGATTCCCCCAATGAGTCCTTGATAGTTAGTCGTTTTCAGCCAATTTTCTAGATTTTTGAAAATTTCACTTTTTTGTGAAAATATCCACTAAATTAGGGAATAATATGTGTGAGGGTACCCCAGGAGAGTTACAAATGTGTGTGGGTAGAATATATATCCCACGGGGGTAAAATTGAAAAAAGTTGAAAAAAATTTTTTTTTGGACTTAGTCATTTTTACGGCGTTTATCAGACTTTCAGATAGGGGAAATGTCAGTGAGCGTTCCGATTTCAGTTCCAGAGTTATTCGCCCAATGAGTCCTTGATATTTAGTCATTTTCAGCCAATTTTCTGGATTTTTGAAAATTTCACTTTTTTTGTGAAAATATCCACTAAATTAGGGAATAATATGTGTGAGGGTACCCCAGGAGAGTGCCAAATGTGTGTGGGTAGAATATATATCCCACGGGGGTAAAATTGAAAAAAGTTGAAAAATTTTTTTTTTTGGACTTAGTCATTTTTCCGGCGTTTATCAGACTTTCAGATAGGGGAAATGTCAGTGAGCGTTCCGATTTCAGTTCCAGAGTGATTCGCCCAATGAGTCCTTGATATTTAGTCATTTTCAGCCAATTTTCTGGATTTTTGAAAATTTCACTTTTTTGTGAAAATATCCACTAAATTAGGGAATAATATGTGTGAGGATACCCCAGGAGAGTGCCAAATGTGTGTGGGTAGAATATATATCCCACGGGGGTAAAATTGAAAAAAGTTGAAAAAATTTTTTTTTTGGACTTAGTCATTTTTACGGCGTTTATCAGACTTTCAGATAGTGGAAATGTCAGTGAGCGTTCCGATTTCAGTTCCAGAGTGATTCGCCCAATGAGTCCTTGATATTTAGTCATTTTCAGCCAATTTTCTGGATTTTTGAAAATTTCACTTTTTTGTGAAAATATCCACTAAATTAGGGAATAATATGTGTGAGGGTACCCCAGGAGAGTGCCAAATGTGTGTGGGTAGAATATATATCCCACGGGGGTAAAATTGAAAAAAGTTGAAAAAATTTTTTTTTTGGACTTAGTCATTTTTCCGGCGTTTATCAGACTTTCAGATAGGGGAAATGTCAGTGAGCTTTCCGATTTCAGTTCCAGAGTGATTCGCCCAATGAGTCCTTGATAGTCGTTTTCAGCCAATTTTCTGGATTTTTGAAAATTTCACTTTTTTGTGAAAATATCCACTAAATTAGGGAATAATATGTGTGAGGGTACCCCAGGAGAGTGCCAAATGTGTGTGGGTAGAATACATATCCCACGGGGGTAAAATTGAAAAAGGTTGAAAAAATTTTTTTTTTGGACTTAGTCATTTTTCCGGCGTTTATCAGACTTTCAGATAGGGGAAATGTCAGTGAGCGTTCCGATTTCAGTTCCAGAGTGATTCGCCCAATGAGTCCTTGATAGTCGTTTTCAGCCAATTTTCTGGATTTTTGAAAATTTCACTTTTTTGTGAAAATATCCACTAAATTAGGGAATAATATGTGTGAGGGTACCCCAGGAGAGTTCCAAATGTGTGTGGGTGGAATATATATCCCACGGGGGTAAAATTGAAAAAAGTTAAAAAAAATTTTTTTTTGGACTTAGTCATTTTTCCGGCGTTTATCAGACTTTCAGATAGGGGAAATGTCAGTGAGCGTTCCGATTTCAGTTCCAGAGTGATTCGCCCAATGAGTCCTTGATAGTTAGTCGTTTTCAGCCAATTTTCTAGATTTTTGAAAATTTCACTTTTTTGTGAAAATATCCACTAAATTAGGGAATAATATGTGTGAGGGTACCCCAGGAGAGTTACAAATGTGTGTGGGTAGAATATATATCCCACGGGGGTAAAATTGAAAAAAGTTGAAAAAATTTTTTTTTTGGACTTAGTCATTTTTACGGCGTTTATCAGACTTTCAGATAGTGGAAATGTCAGTGAGCGTTCCGATTTCAGTTCCAGAGTGATTCGCCCAATGAGTCCTTGATATTTAGTCATTTTCAGCCAATTTTCTGGATTTTTGAAAATTTCACTTTTTTGTGAAAATATCCACTAAATTAGGGAATAATATGTGTGAGGGTACCCCAGGAGAGTGCCAAATGTGTGTGGGTAGAATATATATCCCACGGGGGTAAAATTGAAAAAAGTTGAAAAAATTTTTTTTTTGGACTTAGTCATTTTTCCGGCGTTTATCAGACTTTCAGATAGGGGAAATGTCAGTGAGCGTTCCGATTTCAGTTCCAGAGTGATTCGCCCAATGAGTCCTTGATATTTAGTCATTTTCAGCCAATTTTCTGGATTTTTGAAAATTTCACTTTTTTGTGAAAATATCCACTAAATTAGGGAATAATATGTGTGAGGGTACCCCAGGAGAGTGCCAAATGTGTGTGGGTAGAATATATATCACACGGGGGTAAAATTGAAAAAAGTTGAAAAAATTTTTTTTTTGGACTTACTCATTTTTCCGGCGTTTATCAGACTTTCAGATAGGGGAAATGTCAGTGAGCGTTCCGATTTCAGTTCCAGAGTGATTCGCCCAATGAGTCCTTGATATTTAGTCATTTTCAGCCAATTTTCTGGATTTTTGAAAATTTCACTTTTTTGTGAAAATATCCACTAAATTAGGGAATAATATGTGTGAGGGTACCCCAGGAGAGTGCCAAATGTGTGTGGGTAGAATATATATCCCACGGGGGTAAAATTGAAAAAAGTTGAAAAAATTTTTTTTTTGGACTTAGTCATTTTTCCGGCGTTTATCAGACTTTCAGATAGGGGAAATGTCAGTGAGCGTTCCGATTTCAGTTCCAGAGTGATTCGCCCAATGAGTCCTTGATATTTAGTCATTTTCAGCCAATTTTCTGGATTTTTGAAAATTTCACTTTTTTGTGAGAATATCCACTAAATTAGGGAGTAATATGTGTGAGGGTACCCCAGGAGAGTGCCAAATGTGTGTGGGTAGAATATATATCCCACGGGGGTAAAATTGAAAAAAGTTGAAAAAATTTTTTTTTTGGACTTAGTCATTTTTCCAGCGTTTATCAGACTTTCAGATAGGGGAAATGTCAGTGAGCGCTCCGATTTCAGTTCCAGAGTGATTCCCCCAATGAGTCCTTGATAGTTAGTCGTTTTCAGCCAATTTTCTAGATTTTTGAAAATTTCACTTTTTTGTGAAAATATCCACTAAATTAGGGAATAATATGTGTGAGGGTACCCCAGGAGAGTTACAAATGTGTGTGGGTAGAATATATATCCCACGGGGGTAAAATTGAAAAAAGTTGAAAAAAATTTTTTTTTGGACTTAGTCATTTTTACGGCGTTTATCAGACTTTCAGATAGGGGAAATGTCAGTGAGCTTTCCGATTTCAGTTCCAGAGTGATTCGCCCAATGAGTCCTTGATAGTCGTTTTCAGGAAATTTTCTGGATTTTTGAAAATTTCACTTTTTTGTGAAAATATCCACTAAATTAGGGAATAATATGTGTGAGGGTACCCCAGGAGAGTGCCAAATGTGTGTGGGTAGAATATATATCCCACGGGGGTAAAATTGAAAAAAGTTGAAAAAATTTTTTTTTTGGACTTAGTCATTTTTCCGGCGTTTATCAGACTTTCAGATAGGGGAAATGTCAGTGAGCGTTCCGATTTCAGTTCCAGAGTGATTCGCCCAATGAGTCCTTGATATTTAGTCATTTTCAGCCAATTTTCTGGATTTTTGAAAATTTCACTTTTTTGTGAAAATATCCACTAAATTAGGGAATAATATGTGTGAGGGTACCCCAGGAGAGTGCCAAATGTGTGTGGGTAGAATATATATCCCACGGGGGTAAAATTGAAAAAAGTTGAAAAAATTTTTTTTTTGGACTTAGTCATTTTTCCGGCGTTTATCAGACTTTCAGATAGGGGAAATGTCAGTGAGCGTTCCGATTTCAGTTCCAGAGTGATTCGCCCAATGAGTCCTTGATATTTAGTCATTTTCAGCCAATTTTCTGGATTTTTGAAAATTTCACTTTTTTGTGAGAATATCCACTAAATTAGGGAGTAATATGTGTGAGGGTACCCCAGGAGAGTGCCAAATGTGTGTGGGTAGAATATATATCCCACGGGGGTAAAATTGAAAAAAGTTGAAAAAATTTTTTTTTTGGACTTAGTCATTTTTCCAGCGTTTATCAGACTTTCAGATAGGGGAAATGTCAGTGAGCGCTCCGATTTCAGTTCCAGAGTGATTCCCCCAATGAGTCCTTGATAGTTAGTCGTTTTCAGCCAATTTTCTAGATTTTTGAAAATTTCACTTTTTTGTGAAAATATCCACTAAATTAGGGAATAATATGTGTGAGGGTACCCCAGGAGAGTTACAAATGTGTGTGGGTAGAATATATATCCCACGGGGGTAAAATTGAAAAAAGTTGAAAAAAATTTTTTTTTGGACTTAGTCATTTTTACGGCGTTTATCAGACTTTCAGATAGGGGAAATGTCAGTGAGCTTTCCGATTTCAGTTCCAGAGTGATTCGCCCAATGAGTCCTTGATAGTCGTTTTCAGGAAATTTTCTGGATTTTTGAAAATTTCACTTTTTTGTGAAAATATCCACTAAATTAGGGAATAATATGTGTGAGGGTACCCCAGGAGAGTGCCAAATGTGTGTGGGTAGAATATATATCCCACGGGGGTAAAATTGAAAAAAGTTGAAAAAATTTTTTTTTTGGACTTAGTCATTTTTCCGGCGTTTATCAGACTTTCAGATAGGGGAAATGTCAGTGAGCGTTCCGATTTCAGTTCCAGAGTGATTCGCCCAATGAGTCCTTGATATTTAGTCATTTTCAGCCAATTTTCTGGATTTTTGAAAATTTCACTTTTTTGTGAAAATATCCACTAAATTAGGGAGTAATATGTGTGAGGGTACCCCAGGAGAGTGCCAAATGTGTGTGGGTAGAATATATATCCCACGGGGGTAAAATTGAAAAAAGTTGAAAAAATTTTTTTTTTGGACTTAGTCATTTTTCCAGCGTTTATCAGACTTTCAGATAGGGGAAATGTCAGTGAGCGCTCCGATTTCAGTTCCAGAGTGATTCCCCCAATGAGTCCTTGATAGTTAGTCGTTTTCAGCCAATTTTCTAGATTTTTGAAAATTTCACTTTTTTGTGAAAATATCCACTAAATTAGGGAATAATATGTGTGAGGGTACCCCAGGAGAGTTACAAATGTGTGTGGGTAGAATATATATCCCACGGGGGTAAAATTGAAAAAAGTTGAAAAAAATTTTTTTTTGGACTTAGTCATTTTTACGGCGTTTATCAGACTTTCAGATAGGGGAAATGTCAGTGAGCGTTCCGATTTCAGTTCCAGAGTTATTCGCCCAATGAGTCCTTGATATTTAGTCATTTTCAGCCAATTTTCTGGATTTTTGAAAATTTCACTTTTTTTGTGAAAATATCCACTAAATTAGGGAATAATATGTGTGAGGGTACCCCAGGAGAGTGCCAAATGTGTGTGGGTAGAATATATATCCCACGGGGGTAAAATTGAAAAAAGTTGAAAAATTTTTTTTTTTGGACTTAGTCATTTTTCCGGCGTTTATCAGACTTTCAGATAGGGGAAATGTCAGTGAGCGCTCCGATTTCAGTTCCAGAGTGATTCCCCCAATGAGTCCTTGATAGTTAGTCGTTTTCAGCCAATTTTCTAGATTTTTGAAAATTTCACTTTTTTGTGAAAATATCCACTAAATTAGGGAATAATATGTGTGAGGGTACCCCAGGAGAGTTACAAATGTGTGTGGGTAGAATATATATCCCACGGGGGTAAAATTGAAAAAAGTTGAAAAAAATTTTTTTTTGGACTTAGTCATTTTTACGGCGTTTATCAGACTTTCAGATAGGGGAAATGTCAGTGAGCTTTCCGATTTCAGTTCCAGAGTGATTCGCCCAATGAGTCCTTGATAGTCGTTTTCAGGAAATTTTCTGGATTTTTGAAAATTTCACTTTTTTGTGAAAATATCCACTAAATTAGGGAATAATATGTGTGAGGGTACCCCAGGAGAGTGCCAAATGTGTGTGGGTAGAATATATATCCCACGGGGGTAAAATTGAAAAAAGTTGAAAAAAATTTTTTTTTTGGACTTAGTCATTTTTCCGGCGTTTATCAGACTTTCAGATAGGGGAAATGTCAGTGAGCGCTCCGATTTCAGTTCCAGAGTGATTCCCCCAATGAGTCCTTGATAGTTAGTCGTTTTCAGCCAATTTTCTAGATTTTTGAAAATTTCACTTTTTTGTGAAAATATCCACTAAATTAGGGAATAATATGTGTGAGGGTACCCCAGGAGAGTTACAAATGTGTGTGGGTAGAATATATATCCCACGGGGGTAAAATTGAAAAAAGTTGAAAAAAATTTTTTTTTGGACTTAGTCATTTTTACGGCGTTTATCAGACTTTCAGATAGGGGAAATGTCAGTGAGCTTTCCGATTTCAGTTCCAGAGTGATTCGCCCAATGAGTCCTTGATAGTCGTTTTCAGGAAATTTTCTGGATTTTTGAAAATTTCACTTTTTTGTGAAAATATCCACTAAATTAGGGAATAATATGTGTGAGGGTACCCCAGGAGAGTGCCAAATGTGTGTGGGTAGAATATATATCCCACGGGGGTAAAATTGAAAAAAGTTGAAAAAAATTTTTTTTTTGGACTTAGTCATTTTTCCGGCGTTTATCAGACTTTCAGATAGGGGAAATGTCAGTGAGCATTCCGATTTCAGTTCCAGAGTGATTCGCCCAATGAGTCCTTGATATTTAGTCATTTTCAGCCAATTTTCTGGATTTTTGAAAATTTCACTTTTTTGTGAAAATATCCACTAAATTAGGGAGTAATATGTGTGAGGGTACCCCAGGAGAGTGCCAAATGTGTGTGGGTAGAATATATATCCCACGGGGGTAAAATTGAAAAAAGTTGAAAAAATTTTTTTTTTGGACTTAGTCATTTTTCCAGCGTTTATCAGACTTTCAGATAGGGGAAATGTCAGTGAGCGCTCCGATTTCAGTTCCAGAGTGATTCCCCCAATGAGTCCTTGATAGTTAGTCGTTTTCAGCCAATTTTCTAGATTTTTGAAAATTTCACTTTTTTGTGAAAATATCCACTAAATTAGGGAATAATATGTGTGAGGGTACCCCAGGAGAGTTACAAATGTGTGTGGGTAGAATATATATCCCACGGGGGTAAAATTGAAAAAAGTTGAAAAAAATTTTTTTTTGGACTTAGTCATTTTTACGGCGTTTATCAGACTTTCAGATAGGGGAAATGTCAGTGAGCGTTCCGATTTCAGTTCCAGAGTTATTCGCCCAATGAGTCCTTGATATTTAGTCATTTTCAGCCAATTTTCTGGATTTTTGAAAATTTCACTTTTTTTGTGAAAATATCCACTAAATTAGGGAATAATATGTGTGAGGGTACCCCAGGAGAGTGCCAAATGTGTGTGGGTAGAATATATATCCCACGGGGGTAAAATTGAAAAAAGTTGAAAAATTTTTTTTTTTGGACTTAGTCATTTTTCCGGCGTTTATCAGACTTTCAGATAGGGGAAATGTCAGTGAGCGTTCCGATTTCAGTTCCAGAGTGATTCGCCCAATGAGTCCTTGATATTTAGTCATTTTCAGCCAATTTTCTGGATTTTTGAAAATTTCACTTTTTTGTGAAAATATCCACTAAATTAGGGAATAATATGTGTGAGGATACCCCAGGAGAGTGCCAAATGTGTGTGGGTAGAATATATATCCCACGGGGGTAAAATTGAAAAAAGTTGAAAAAATTTTTTTTTTGGACTTAGTCATTTTTACGGCGTTTATCAGACTTTCAGATAGTGGAAATGTCAGTGAGCGTTCCGATTTCAGTTCCAGAGTGATTCGCCCAATGAGTCCTTGATATTTAGTCATTTTCAGCCAATTTTCTGGATTTTTGAAAATTTCACTTTTTTGTGAAAATATCCACTAAATTAGGGAATAATATGTGTGAGGGTACCCCAGGAGAGTGCCAAATGTGTGTGGGTAGAATATATATCCCACGGGGGTAAAATTGAAAAAAGTTGAAAAAATTTTTTTTTTGGACTTAGTCATTTTTCCGGCGTTTATCAGACTTTCAGATAGGGGAAATGTCAGTGAGCTTTCCGATTTCAGTTCCAGAGTGATTCGCCCAATGAGTCCTTGATAGTCGTTTTCAGCCAATTTTCTGGATTTTTGAAAATTTCACTTTTTTGTGAAAATATCCACTAAATTAGGGAATAATATGTGTGAGGGTACCCCAGGAGAGTGCCAAATGTGTGTGGGTAGAATACATATCCCACGGGGGTAAAATTGAAAAAGGTTGAAAAAATTTTTTTTTTGGACTTAGTCATTTTTCCGGCGTTTATCAGACTTTCAGATAGGGGAAATGTCAGTGAGCGTTCCGATTTCAGTTCCAGAGTGATTCGCCCAATGAGTCCTTGATAGTCGTTTTCAGCCAATTTTCTGGATTTTTGAAAATTTCACTTTTTTGTGAAAATATCCACTAAATTAGGGAATAATATGTGTGAGGGTACCCCAGGAGAGTTCCAAATGTGTGTGGGTGGAATATATATCCCACGGGGGTAAAATTGAAAAAAGTTAAAAAAAATTTTTTTTTGGACTTAGTCATTTTTCCGGCGTTTATCAGACTTTCAGATAGGGGAAATGTCAGTGAGCGTTCCGATTTCAGTTCCAGAGTGATTCGCCCAATGAGTCCTTGATAGTTAGTCGTTTTCAGCCAATTTTCTAGATTTTTGAAAATTTCACTTTTTTGTGAAAATATCCACTAAATTAGGGAATAATATGTGTGAGGGTACCCCAGGAGAGTTACAAATGTGTGTGGGTAGAATATATATCCCACGGGGGTAAAATTGAAAAAAGTTGAAAAAATTTTTTTTTTGGACTTAGTCATTTTTACGGCGTTTATCAGACTTTCAGATAGTGGAAATGTCAGTGAGCGTTCCGATTTCAGTTCCAGAGTGATTCGCCCAATGAGTCCTTGATATTTAGTCATTTTCAGCCAATTTTCTGGATTTTTGAAAATTTCACTTTTTTGTGAAAATATCCACTAAATTAGGGAATAATATGTGTGAGGGTACCCCAGGAGAGTGCCAAATGTGTGTGGGTAGAATATATATCCCACGGGGGTAAAATTGAAAAAAGTTGAAAAAATTTTTTTTTTGGACTTAGTCATTTTTCCGGCGTTTATCAGACTTTCAGATAGGGGAAATGTCAGTGAGCTTTCCGATTTCAGTTCCAGAGTGATTCGCCCAATGAGTCCTTGATAGTCGTTTTCAGCCAATTTTCTGGATTTTTGAAAATTTCACTTTTTTGTGAAAATATCCACTAAATTAGGGAATAATATGTGTGAGGGTACCCCAGGAGAGTGCCAAATGTGTGTGGGTAGAATATATATCCCACGGGGGTAAAATTGAAAAAAGTTGAAAAAATTTTTTTTTTGGACTTAGTCATTTTTCCGGCGTTTATCAGACTTTCAGATAGGGGAAATGTCAGTGAGCGTTCCGATTTCAGTTCCAGAGTGATTCGCCCAATGAGTCCTTGATAGTCGTTTTCAGCCAATTTTCTGGATTTTTGAAAATTTCACTTTTTTGTGAAAATATCCACTAAATTAGGGAATAATATGTGTGAGGGTACCCCAGGAGAGTTCCAAATGTGTGTGGGTGGAATATATATCCCACGGGGGTAAAATTGAAAAAAGTTAAAAAAAAATTTTTTTTGGACTTAGTCATTTTTCCGGCGTTTATCAGACTTTCAGATAGGGGAAATGTCAGTGAGCGTTCCGATTTCAGTTCCAGAATGATTCGCCCAATGAGTCCTTGATAGTTAGTCGTTTTCAGCCAATTTTCTAGATTTTTGAAAATTTCACTTTTTTGTGAAAATATCCACTAAATTAGGGAATAATATGTGTGAGGGTACCCCAGGAGAGTTACAAATGTGTGTGGGTAGAATATATATCCCACGGGGGTAAAATTGAAAAAAGTTGAAAAAAATTTTTTTTTGGACTTAGTCATTTTTCCGGCGTTTATCAGACTTTCAGATAGGGGAAATGTCAGTGAGCGTTCCGATTTCAGTTCCAGAGTGATTCGCCCAATGAGTCCTTGATAGTTAGTCGTTTTCAGCCAATTTTCTAGATTTTTGAAAATTTCACTTTTTTGTGAAAATATCCACTAAATTAGGGAATAATATGTGTGAGGGTACCCCAGGAGAGTTACAAATGTGTGGGGGTAGAATATATATCCCACGGGGGTAAAATTGAAAAAAGTTGAAAAAATTTTTTTTTTGGACTTAGTCATTTTTCCGGCGTTTATCAGACTTTCAGATAGGGGAAATGTCAGTGAGCGTTCCGATTTCAGTTCCAGAGTGATTCGCCCAATGAGTCCTTGATATTTAGTCATTTTCAGCCAATTTTCTGGATTTTTGAAAATTTCACTTTTTTGTGAAAATATCCACTAAATTAGGGAATAATATGTGTGAGGGTACCCCAGGAGAGTGCCAAATGTGTGTGGGTAGAATATATATCCCACGGGGGTAAAATTGAAAAAAGTTGAAAAAATTTTTTTTTTGGACTTAGTCATTTTTACGGCGTTTATCAGACTTTCAGATAGGGGAAATGTCAGTGAGCTTTCCGATTTCAGTTCCAGAGTGATTCGCCCAATGAGTCCTTGATAGTCGTTTTCAGCCAATTTTCTGGATTTTTGTAAATTTCACTTTTTTGTGAAAATATCCACTAAATTAGGGAATAATATGTGTGAGGGTACCCCAGGAGAGTGCCAAATGTGTGTGGGTAGAATATATATCCCACGGGGGTAAAATTGAAAAAAGTTGAAAAAAATTTTTTTTTGGACTTAGTCATTTTTCCGGCGTTTATCAGACTTTCAGACAGGGGAAATGTCAGTGAGCGTTCCGATTTCAGTTCCAGAGTGATTCGCCCAATGAGTCCTTGATAGTCGTTTTCAGCCAATTTTCTGGATTTTTGAAAATTTTACTTTCTTGTGAAAATATCCACTAAATTAGGGAATAATATGTGTGAGGGTACCCCAGGAGAGTTACAAATGTGTGTCGGTAGAATATATATCCCACGGGGGTAAAATTGAAAAAAGTTGAAAAAAAATTTTTTTTGAACTTAGTCATTTTTCCGGCGTTTATCAGACTTTCAGATAGGGGAAATGTCAGTGAGCATTCCGATTTCAGTTCCAGAGTGATTCGCCCAATGAGTCCTTGATATTTAGTCATTTTCTGCCAATTTTCTGGATTTTTGAAAATTTCACTTTTTTGTGAAAATATCCACTAAATTAGGGAATAATATGTGTGAGGGTACCCCAGGAGAGTTACAAATGTGTGTGGGTAGAATATATATCCCACGGGGGTAAAATTGAAAAAAGTTGAAAAAAAATTTTTTTTGGACTTAGTCATTTTTACGGCGTTTATCAGACTTTCAGAAAGGGGAAATGTCAGTGAGCATTCCGATTTCAGTTCCAGAGTGATTCGCCCAATGAGTCCTTAATATTTAGTCATTTTCTGCCAATTTTCTGGATTTTTGAAAATTTCACTTTTTTGTGAAAATATCCACTAAATTAGGGAATAATGTGTGAGGGTACCCCAGGAGAGTTCCAAATGTGTGTGGGTAGAATATATATCCCACGGGGGTAAAATTGAAAAAAGTTGAAAAAATTTTTTTTTTGGACTTACTCATTTTTCCGGCGTTTATCAGACTTTCAGATAGGGCAAATGTCAGTGAGCATTCCGATTTCAGTTCCAGAGCGATTCGCCCAATGAGTCCTTGATATTTAGTCGTTTTCAGCCAATTTTCTGGATTTTTGAAAATTTCACTTTTTTGAGAAAATATCCACTAAATTAGGGAATAATATGTGTGAGGGTACCCCAGGAGAGTGCCAAATGTGTGTGGGTAGAATATATATCCCACGGGGGTAAAATTGAAAAAAGTCGAAAAAATTTTTTTTTTGGACTTAGTCATTTTTCTGCCGTTTATCAGACTTTCAGATAGGGGAAATGTCAGTGAGCGTTCCGATTTCAGTTCCAGAGTGATTCGCCCAATGAGTCCTTGATAGTCGTTTTCAGCCAATTTTCTGGATTTTTGAAAATTTCACTTTTTTGTGAAAATATCCACTAAATTAGGGAATAATATGTGTGAGGGTACCCCAGGAGAGTTCCAAATGTGTGTGGGTAGAATATATATCCCACGGGGGTAAAATTGAAAAAAGTTGAAAAATTTTTTTTTTTGGACTTAGTCATTTTTCCGGCGTTTATCAGACTTTCAGATAGGGCAAATGTCAGTGAGCGTTCCGATTTCAGTTCCAGAGCGATTCGCCCAATGAGTCCTTGATATTTAGTCGTTTTCAGCCAATTTTCTGGATTTTTGAAAATTTCACTTTTTTGTGAAAATATCCACTAAATTAGGGAATAATATGTGTGAGGGTACCCCAGGAGAGTTACAAATGTGTGTGGGTAGAATATATATCCCACGGGGGTAAAATTGAAAAAAGTTGAAAAAAAATTTTTTTTGGACTTACTCATTTTTACGGCGTTTATCAGACTTTCAGATAGGGGAAATGTCAGTGAGCATTCCGATTTCAGTTCCAGAGTGATTCGCCCAATGAGTCCTTGATATTTAGTCATTTTCTGCCAATTTTCTGGATTTTTGAAAATTTCACTTTTTTGTGAAAATATCCACTAAATGAGGGAATAATGTGTGAGGGTACCCCAGGAGAGTTCCAAATGTGTGTGGGTAGAATATATATCCCACGGGGGTAAAATTGAAAAAAGTTGAAAAAATTTTTTTTTTGGACTTACTCATTTTTCCGGCGTTTATCAGACTTTCAGATAGGGCAAATGTCAGTGAGCGTTCCGATTTCAGTTCCAGAGCGATTCGCCCAATGAGTCCTTGATATTTAGTCGTTTTCAGCCAATTTTCTGGATTTTTGGAAATTTCACTTTTTTGAGAAAATATCCACTAAATAAGGGAATAATATGTGTGAGGTTACCTCAGGAGAGTTCCAAATGTGTGTGGGTAGAATATATATCCCACGGGGGTAAAATTGAAAAAAGTTTAAAAAAATTTTTTTTTGGACTTAGTCATTTTTCCGGCGTTTATCAGACTTTCAGATAGGGGAAATGTCAGTGAGCGCTCCGATTTCAGTTCCAGAGTGATTCGCCCAATGAGTCCTTGATATTTAGTCATTTTCAGACAATTTTCTGGATTTTTGAAAATTTCACTTTTTTGTGAAAATATCCACTAAATTAGGGAATAATATGTGTGAGGGTACCCCAGGAGAGTTACAAATGTGTGTGGGTAGAATATATATCCCACGGGGGTAAAATTGAAAAAAGTTTAAAAAAATTTTTTTTTGGACTTAGTCATTTTTCCGGCGTTTATCAGACTTTCAGATAGGGGAAAAGTCAGTGAGCATTCCGATTTCAGTTCCAGAGTGATTCGCCCAATGAGTCCTTGATATTTAGTCATTTTCAGCCAATTTTCTGGATTTTTGAAAATTTCACTTTTTTGTGAAAATATCCACTAAATTAGGGAATAATATGTGTGAGGGTACCCCAGGAGAGTGCCAAATGTGTGTGGGTAGAATATATATCCCAAGGGGGTAAAATTGAAAAAAGTTGAAAATTTTTTTTTTTTTGACTTAGTCATTTTTCCGGCGTTTATCAGACTTTCAGATAGGGGAAATGTCAGTGAGCGTTCCGATTTCAGTTCCAGAGTGATTCGCCCAATGAGTCCTTGATAGTCGTTTTCAGCCAATTTTCTGGATTTTTGAAAATTTCACTTTTTTGTGAAAATATCCACTAAATTAGGGAATAATATGTGTGAGGGTACCCCAGGAGAGTTCCAAATGTGTGTGGGTGGAATATATATCCCACGGGGGTAAAATTGAAAAAAGTTAAAAAAAATTTTTTTTTGGACTTAGTCATTTTTCCGGCGTTTATCAGACTTTCAGATAGGGGAAATGTCAGTGAGCGTTCCGATTTCAGTTCCAGAGTGATTCGCCCAATGAGTCCTTGATAGTTAGTCGTTTTCAGCCAATTTTCTGGATTTTTGAAAATTTCACTTTTTTGTGAAAATATCCACTAAATTAGGGAATAATATGTGTGAGGGTACCCCAGGAGAGTTACAAATGTGTGTGGGTAGAATATATATCCCACGGGGGTAAAATTGAAAAAAGTTGAAAAAATTTTTTTTTTGGACTTAGTCATTTTTACGGCGTTTATCAGACTTTCAGATAGTGGAAATGTCAGTGAGCGTTCCGATTTCAGTTCCAGAGTGATTCGCCCAATGAGTCCTTGATATTTAGTCATTTTCAGCCAATTTTCTGGATTTTTGAAAATTTCACTTTTTTGTGAAAATATCCACTAAATTAGGGAATAATATGTGTGAGGGTACCCCAGGAGAGTGCCAAATGTGTGTGGGTAGAATATATATCCCACGGGGGTAAAATTGAAAAAAGTTGAAAAAATTATTTTTTTGGACTTAGTCATTTTTCCGGCGTTTATCAGACTTTCAGATAGGGGAAATGTCAGTGAGCATTCCGATTTCAGTTCCAGAGTGATTCGCCCAATGAGTCCTTGATAGTCGTTTTCAGCCAATTTTCTGGATTTTTGAAAATTTCACTTTTTTGTGAAAATATCCACTAAATTAGGGAATAATATGTGTGAGGGTACCCCAGGAGAGTTCCAAATGTGTGTGGGTGAAATATATATCCCACGGGGGTAAAATTGAAAAAAGTTAAAAAAAATTTTTTTTTGGACTTAGTCATTTTTCCGGCGTTTATCAGACTTTCAGATAGGGGAAATGTCAGTGAGCGTTCCGATTTCAGTTCCAGAATGATTCGCCCAATGAGTCCTTGATAGTTAGTCGTTTTCAGCCAATTTTCTAGATTTTTGAAAATTTCACTTTTTTGTGAAAATATCCACTAAATTAGGGAATAATATGTGTGAGGGTACCCCAGGAGAGTTACAAATGTGTGTGGGTAGAATATATATCCCACGGGGGTAAAATTGAAAAAAGTTGAAAAAAATTTTTTTTTGGACTTAGTCATTTTTCCGGCGTTTATCAGACTTTCAGATAGGGGAAATGTCAGTGAGCGTTCCGATTTCAGTTCCAGAGTGATTCGCCCAATGAGTCCTTGATAGTTAGTCGTTTTCAGCCAATTTTCTAGATTTTTGAAAATTTCACTTTTTTGTGAAAATATCCACTAAATTAGGGAATAATATGTGTGAGGGTACCCCAGGAGAGTTACAAATGTGTGGGGGTAGAATATATATCCCACGGGGGTAAAATTGAAAAAAGTTGAAAAAATTTTTTTTTTGGACTTAGTCATTTTTCCGGCGTTTATCAGACTTTCAGATAGGGGAAATGTCAGTGAGCGTTCCGATTTCAGTTCCAGAGTGATTCGCCCAATGAGTCCTTGATATTTAGTCATTTTCAGCCAATTTTCTGGATTTTTGAAAATTTCACTTTTTTGTGAAAATATCCACTAAATTAGGGAATAATATGTGTGAGGGTACCCCAGGAGAGTGCCAAATGTGTGTGGGTAGAATATATATCCCACGGGGGTAAAATTGAAAAAAGTTGAAAAAATTTTTTTTTTGGACTTAGTCATTTTTACGGCGTTTATCAGACTTTCAGATAGGGGAAATGTCAGTGAGCTTTCCGATTTCAGTTCCAGAGTGATTCGCCCAATGAGTCCTTGATAGTCGTTTTCAGCCAATTTTCTGGATTTTTGTAAATTTCACTTTTTTGTGAAAATATCCACTAAATTAGGGAATAATATGTGTGAGGGTACCCCAGGAGAGTGCCAAATGTGTGTGGGTAGAATATATATCCCACGGGGGTAAAATTGAAAAAAGTTGAAAAAAATTTTTTTTTGGACATAGTCATTTTTCCGGCGTTTATCAGACTTTCAGACAGGGGAAATGTCAGTGAGCGTTCCGATTTCAGTTCCAGAGTGATTCGCCCAATGAGTCCTTGATAGTCGTTTTCAGCCAATTTTCTGGATTTTTGAAAATTTCACTTTCTTGTGAAAATATCCACTAAATTAGGGAATAATATGTGTGAGGGTACCCCAGGAGAGTTACAAATGTGTGTCGGTAGAATATATATCCCACGGGGGTAAAATTGAAAAAAGTTGAAAAAAAATTTTTTTTGCACTTAGTCATTTTTCCGGCGTTTATCAGACTTTCAGATAGGGGAAATGTCAGTGAGCATTCCGATTTCAGTTCCAGAGTGATTCGCCCAATGAGTCCTTGATATTTAGTCATTTTCTGCCAATTTTCTGGATTTTTGAAAATTTCACTTTTTTGTGAAAATATCCACTAAATTAGGGAATAATATGTGTGAGGGTACCCCAGGAGAGTTACAAATGTGTGTGGGTAGAATATATATCCCACGGGGGTAAAATTGAAAAAAGTTGAAAAAAAATTTTTTTTGGACTTAGTCATTTTTACGGCGTTTATCAGACTTTCAGAAAGGGGAAATGTCAGTGAGCATTCCGATTTCAGTTCCAGAGTGATTCGCCCAATGAGTCCTTAATATTTAGTCATTTTCTACCAATTTTCTGGATTTTTGAAAATTTCACTTTTTTGTGAAAATATCCACTAAATTAGGGAATAATGTGTGAGGGTACCCCAGGAGAGTTCCAAATGTGTGTGGGTAGAATATATATCCCACGGGGGTAAAATTGAAAAAAGTTGAAAAAATTTTTTTTTTGGACTTACTCATTTTTCCGGCGTTTATCAGACTTTCAGATAGGGCAAATGTCAGTGAGCGTTCCGATTTCAGTTCCAGAGCGATTCGCCCAATGAGTCCTTGATATTTAGTCGTTTTCAGCCAATTTTCTGGATTTTTGAAAATTTCACTTTTTTGAGAAAATATCCACTAAATTAGGGAATAATATGTGTGAGGGTACCCCAGGAGAGTGCCAAATGTGTGTGGGTAGAATATATATCCCACGGGGGTAAAATTGAAAAAAGTCGAAAAAATTTTTTTTTTGGACTTAGTCATTTTTCCGCCGTTTATCAGACTTTCAGATAGGGGAAATGTCAGTGAGCGTTCCGATTTCAGTTCCAGAGTGATTCGCCCAATGAGTCCTTGATAGTCGTTTTCAGCCAATTTTCTGGATTTTTGAAAATTTCACTTTTTTGTGAAAATATCCACTAAATTAGGGAATAATATGTGTGAGGGTACCCCAGGAGAGTTCCAAATGTGTGTGGGTAGAATATATATCCCACGGGGGTAAAATTGAAAAAAGTTGAAAAATTTTTTTTTTTGGACTTAGTCATTTTTCCGGCGTTTATCAGACTTTCAGATAGGGCAAATGTCAGTGAGCGTTCCGATTTCAGTTCCAGAGCGATTCGCCCAATGAGTCCTTGATATTTAGTCGTTTTCAGCCAATTTTCTGGATTTTTGAAAATTTCACTTTTTTGTGAAAATATCCACTAAATTAGGGAATAATATGTGTGAGGGTACCCCAGGAGAGTTACAAATGTGTGTGGGTAGAATATATATCCCACGGGGGTAAAATTGAAAAAAGTTGAAAAAAAATTTTTTTTGGACTTACTCATTTTTACGGCGTTTATCAGACTTTCAGATAGGGGAAATGTCAGTGAGCATTCCGATTTCAGTTCCAGAGTGATTCGCCCAATGAGTCCTTGATATTTAGTCATTTTCTGCCAATTTTCTGGATTTTTGAAAATTTCACTTTTTTGTGAAAATATCCACTAAATTAGGGAATAATGTGTGAGGGTACCCCAGGAGAGTTCCAAATGTGTGTGGGTAGAATATATATCCCACGGGGGTAAAATTGAAAAAAGTTGAAAAAATTTTTTTTTTGGACTTACTCATTTTTCCGGCGTTTATCAGACTTTCAGATAGGGCAAATGTCAGTGAGCGTTCCGATTTCAGTTCCAGAGCGATTCGCCCAATGAGTCCTTGATATTTAGTCGTTTTCAGCCAATTTTCTGGATTTTTGGAAATTTCACTTTTTTGAGAAAATATCCACTAAATAAGGGAATAATATGTGTGAGGTTACCTCAGGAGAGTTCCAAATGTGTGTGGGTAGAATATATATCCCACGGGGGTAAAATTGAAAAAAGTTTAAAAAAATTTTTTTTTGGACTTAGTCATTTTTCCGGCGTTTATCAGACTTTCAGATAGGGGAAATGTCAGTGAGCGCTCCGATTTCAGTTCCAGAGTGATTCGCCCAATGAGTCCTTGATATTTAGTCATTTTCAGCCAATTTTCTGGATTTTTGAAAATTTCACTTTTTTGTGAAAATATCCACTAAATTAGGGAATAATATGTGTTGAGGGTACCCCAGGAGAGTTACAAATGTGTGTGGGTAGAATATATATCCCACGGGGGTAAAATTGAAAAAAGTTTAAAAAAATTTTTTTTTGGACTTAGTCATTTTTCCGGCGTTTATCAGACTTTCAGATAGGGGAAATGTCAGTGAGCATTCCGATTTCAGTTCCAGAGTGATTCGCCCAATGAGTCCTTGATATTTAGTCATTTTCAGCCAATTTTCTGGATTTTTGAAAATTTCACTTTTTTGTGAAAATATCCACTAAATTAGGGAATAATATGTGTGAGGGTACCCCAGGAGAGTGCCAAATGTGTGTGGGTAGAATATATATCCCAAGGGGGTAAAATTGAAAAAAGTTGAAAATTTTTTTTTTTTTGACTTAGTCATTTTTCCGGCGTTTATCAGACTTTCAGATAGGGGAAATGTCAGTGAGCGTTCCGATTTCAGTTCCAGAGTGATTCGCCCAATGAGTCCTTGATATTTAGTCATTTTCAGCCAATTTTCTGGATTTTTTAAAATTTCACTTTTTTGTGAAAATATCCACTAAATTAGGGAATAATATGTGTGAGGGTACCCCAGGAGAGTGCCAAATGTGTCTGGGTAGAATATGTATCCCACAGGGGTAAAATTGAAAAAAGTTGAAAAAAATTTTTTTTTGGACTTAAGTCATTTCTCCGGCGTTTATCAGACTTTCAGATAGGGGAAATGTCAGTGAGCGTTCCGATTTCAGTTCCAGAGTGATTCGCCCAATGAGTCCTTGATAGTCGTTTTCAGCCAATTTTCTGGATTTTTGAAAATTTCACTTTTTTGTGAAAATATCCACTAAATTAAGGAATAATATGTGTGAGGGTACCCCAGGAGAGTTCCAAATGTGTGTGGGTAGAATATATATCCCACGGGGGTAAAATTGAAAAAAGTTGAAAAAAATTTTTTTTTGGACTTACTCATTTTTACGGCGTTTATCAGACTTTCAGATAGGGGAAATGTCAGTGAGCATTCCGATTTCAGTTCCAGAGTGATTCGCCCAATGAGTCCTTGATATTTAGTCATTTTCTGCCAATTTTCTGGATTTTTGAAAATTTCACTTTTTTGTGAAAATATCCACTAAATTACGGAATAATGTGTGAGGGTACCCCAGGAGAGTTCCAAATGTGTGTGGGTAGAATATATATCCCACGGGGGTAAAATTGAAAAAAGTTGAAAAAATTTTTTTTTTGGACTTACTCATTTTTCCGGCGTTTATCAGACTTTCAGATAGGGCAAATGTCAGTGAGCGTTCCGATTTCAGTTCCAGAGCGATTCGCCCAATGAGTCCTTGATATTTAGTCGTTTTCAGCCAATTTTCTGGATTTTTGGAAATTTCACTTTTTTGAGAAAATATCCACTAAATAAGGGAATAATATGTGTGAGGTTACCTCAGGAGAGTTCCAAATGTGTGTGGGTAGAATATATATCCCACGGGGGTAAAATTGAAAAAAGTTTAAAAAAATTTTTTTTTGGACTTAGTCATTTTTCCGGCGTTTATCAGACTTTCAGATAGGGGAAATGTCAGTGAGCGCTCCGATTTCAGTTCCAGAGTGATTCGCCCAATGAGTCCTTGATATTTAGTCATTTTCAGCCAATTTTCTGGATTTTTGAAAATTTCACTTTTTTGTGAAAATATCCACTAAATTAGGGAATAATATGTGTGAGGGTACCCCAGGAGAGTTACAAATGTGTGTGGGTAGAATATATATCCCACGGGGGTAAAATTGAAAAAAGTTTAAAAAAATTTTTTTTTGGACTTAGTCATTTTTCCGGCGTTTATCAGACTTTCAGATAGGGGAAATGTCAGTGAGCATTCTGATTTCAGTTCCAGAGTGATTCGCCCAATGAGTCCTTGATATTTAGTCATTTTCAGCCAATTTTCTGGATTTTTGAAAATTTCACTTTTTTGTGAAAATATCCACTAAATTAGGGAATAATATGTGTGAGGGTACCCCAGGAGAGTGCCAAATGTGTGTGGGTAGAATATATATCCCAAGGGGGTAAAATTGAAAAAAGTTGAAAATTTTTTTTTTTTTGACTTAGTCATTTTTCCGGCGTTTATCAGACTTTCAGATAGGGGAAATGTCAGTGAGCGTTCCGATTTCAGTTCCAGAGTGATTCGCCCAATGAGTCCTTGATATTTAGTCATTTTCAGCCAATTTTCTGGATTTTTTAAAATTTCACTTTTTTGTGAAAATATCCACTAAATTAGGGAATAATATGTGTGAGGGTACCCCAGGAGAGTGCCAAATGTGTCTGGGTAGAATATGTATCCCACAGGGGTAAAATTGAAAAAAGTTGAAAAAAATTTTTTTTTGGACTTAAGTCATTTCTCCGGCGTTTATCAGACTTTCAGATAGGGGAAATGTCAGTGAGCGTTCCGATTTCAGTTCCAGAGTGATTCGCCCAATGAGTCCTTGATAGTCGTTTTCAGCCAATTTTCTGGATTTTTGAAAATTTCACTTTTTTGTGAAAATATCCACTAAATTAGGGAATAATATGTGTGAGGGTACCCCAGGAGAGTTCCAAATGTGTGTGGGTAGAATATATATCCCACGGGGGTAAAATTGAAAAAAGTTGAAAAAAATTTTTTTTTTGACTTAGTCATTTTTCCGGCGTTTATCAGACTTTCAGATAGGGGAAATGTCAGTGAGCGTTCCGATATCAGTTCCAGAGTGATTCGCCCAATGAGTCCTTGATAGTTAGTCGTGTTCAGCCAATTTTCTAGATTTTTGAAAATTTCACTTTTTTGTGAAAATATCCACTAAATTAAGGAATAATATGTGTGAGGGTACCCCAGGAGAGTTCCAAATGTGTGTGGGTAGAATATATATCCCACGGGGGTAAAATTGAAAAAAGTTGAAAAAAATTTTTTTTTGGACTTAGTCATTTTTCCGGCGTTTATCAGACTTTCAGATAGGGGAAATGTCAGTGAGCGTTCCGATTTCAGTTCCAGAGTGATTCGCCCAATGAGTCCTTGATATTTAGTCATTTACAGCCAATTTTCTGGATTTTTGAAAATTTCACTTTTTTGTGAAAATATCCACTAAATTAGGGAATAATATGTGTGAGGGTACCCCAGGAGAGTGCCAAATGTGTGTGGATAGAATATATATCCCACGGGGGTAAAATTGAAAAAAGTTGAAAAAAATTTTTTTTTGGACTTAGTCATTTTTCCGGCGTTTATCAGATTTTCAGATAGGGGAAATGTTAGTGAGCGTTCCGATTTCAGTTCCAGAGTGATTCGCCCAATGAGTCCTTGATATTTAGTCATTTTCAGCCAATTTTCTGGATTTTTGAAAATTTCACTTTTTTGTGAAAATATCCACTAAATTAGGGAATAATATTTGTGAGGGTACCCCAGGAGAGTGCCAAATGTGTGTGGGTAGAATATATATCCCACGGGGGTAAAATTGAAAAAAGTTGAAAAAATTTTTTTTTTGGACTTAGTCATTTTTCCGGCGTTTATCAGACTTTCAGATAGGGGAAATGTCAGTGAGCGTTCCGATTTCAGTTCCAGAGTGATTCGCCTAATGAGTCCTTGATAGTCGTTTTCAGCCAATTTTCTGGATTTTTGAAAATTTCACTTTTTTGTGAAAATATCCACTAAATTAGGGAATAATATGTGTGAGGGTACCCCAGGAGAGTTCCAAATGTGTGTGGGTAGAATATATATCCCATGGGGGTAAAATTGAAAAAAGTTGAAAAAAATTTTTTTTGGACTTAGTCATTTTTCCGGCGTTTATCAGACTTTCAGATAGGGGAAATGTCAGTGAGCGTTCCGATTTCAGTTCCAGAGTGATTCGCCCAATGAGTCCTTGATATTTAGTCATTTTCAGCCAATTTTCTGGATTTTTGAAAATTTCACTTTTTTGTGAAAATATCCACTAAATTAGGGAATAATATGTGTGAGGGTACCCCAGGAGAGTGCCAAATGTGTGTGGATAGAATATATATCCCACGGGGGTAAAATTGAAAAAAGTTGAAAAAATTTTTTTTTTGGACTTAGTCATTTTTCCGGCGTTTATCAGACTTTCAGATAGGGGAAATGTCAGTGAGCGTTCCGATTTCAGTTCCAGAGTGATTCGCCCAATGAGTCCTTGATATTTAGTCATTTTCAGCCAATTTTCTGGATTTTTTAAAATTTCACTTTTTTGTGAAAATATCCACTAAATTAGGGAATAATATGTGTGAGGGTACCCCAGGAGAGTGCCAAATGTGTCTGGGTAGAATATGTATCCCACAGGGGTAAAATTGAAAAAAGTTGAAAAAAATTTTTTTTTGGACTTAAGTCATTTCTCCGGCGTTTATCAGACTTTCAGATAGGGGAAATGTCAGTGAGCGTTCCGATTTCAGTTCCAGAGTGATTCGCCCAATGAGTCCTTGATAGTCGTTTTCAGCCAATTTTCTGGATTTTTGAAAATTTCACTTTTTTGTGAAAATATCCACTAAATTAGGGAATAATATGTGTGAGGGTACCCCAGGAGAGTTCCAAATGTGTGTGGGTAGAATATATATCCCACGGGGGTAAAATTGAAAAAAGTTGAAAAAAAATTTTTTTTTGACTTAGTCATTTTTCCGGCGTTTATCAGACTTTCAGATAGGGGAAATGTCAGTGAGCGTTCCGATTTCAGTTCCAGAGTGATTCGCCCAATGAGTCCTTGATATTTAGTCATTTACAGCCAATTTTCTGGATTTTTGAAAATTTCACTTTTTTGTGAAAATATCCACTAAATTAGGGAATAATATGTGTGAGGGTACCCCAGGAGAGTGCCAAATGTGTGTGGATAGAATATATATCCCACGGGGGTAAAATTGAAAAAAGTTGAAAAAAATTTTTTTTTGGACTTAGTCATTTTTCCGGCGTTTATCAGATTTTCAGATAGGGGAAATGTTAGTGAGCGTTCCGATTTCAGTTCCAGAGTGATTCGCCCAATGAGTCCTTGATATTTAGTCATTTTCAGCCAATTTTCTGGATTTTTGAAAATTTCACTTTTTTGTGAAAATATCCACTAAATTAGGGAATAATATGTGTGAGGGTACCCCAGGAGAGTGCCAAATGTGTGTGGGTAGAATATGTATCCCACGGGGGTAAAATTGAAAAAAGTTGAAAAAATTTTTTTTTTGGACTTAGTCATTTTTCCGGCGTTTATCAGACTTTCAGATAGGGGAAATGTCAGTGAGCGTTCCGATTTCAGTTCCAGAGTGATTCGCCCAATGAGTCCTTGATATTTAGTCATTTTCAGCTAATTTTCTGGATTTTTGAAAATTTCACTTTTTTGTGAAAATATCCACTAAATTAGGGAATAATATGTGTGAGGGTACCCCAGGAGAGTGCCAAATGTGTGTGGATAGAATATATATCCCACGGGGGTAAAATTGAAAAAACTTGAAAAAGTTTTTTTTGGACTTAGTCATTTTTGCGGCGTTTATCAGACTTTCAGATAGGGGAAATGTCAGTGAGCGTTCCGATTTCAGTTCCAGAGTGATTCGCCCAATGAGTCCTTGATATTTAGTCATTTTCAGCCAATTTTCTGGATTTTTGAAAATTTCACTTTTTTGTGAAAATATCCACTAAATTAGGGAATAATATGTGTGAGGGTACCCCAGGAGAGTGCCAAATGTGTGTGGATAGAATATATATCCCACGGGGGTAAAATTGAAAAAAGTTGAAAAAATTTTTTTTTTGGACTTAGTCATTTTTCCGGCGTTTATCAGACTTTCAGATAGGGGAAATGTCAGTGAGCGTTCCGATTTCAGTTCCAGAGTGATTCGCCCAATGAGTCCTTGATATTTAGTCATTTTCAGCCAATTTTCTGGATTTTTTAAAATTTCACTTTTTTGTGAAAATATCCACTAAATTAGGGAATAATATGTGTGAGGGTACCCCAGGAGAGTGCCAAATGTGTCTGGGTAGAATATGTATCCCACAGGGGTAAAATTGAAAAAAGTTGAAAAAAATTTTTTTTTGGACTTAAGTCATTTCTCCGGCGTTTATCAGACTTTCAGATAGGGGAAATGTCAGTGAGCGTTCCGATTTCAGTTCCAGAGTGATTCGCCCAATGAGTCCTTGATAGTCGTTTTCAGCCAATTTTCTGGATTTTTGAAAATTTCACTTTTTTGTGAAAATATCCACTAAATTAGGGAATAATATGTGTGAGGGTACCCCAGGAGAGTTCCAAATGTGTGTGGGTAGAATATATATCCCACGGGGGTAAAATTGAAAAAAGTTGAAAAAAAATTTTTTTTTGACTTAGTCATTTTTCCGGCGTTTATCAGACTTTCAGATAGGGGAAATGTCAGTGAGCGTTCCGATTTCAGTTCCAGAGTGATTCGCCCAATGAGTCCTTGATATTTAGTCATTTACAGCCAATTTTCTGGATTTTTGAAAATTTCACTTTTTTGTGAAAATATCCACTAAATTAGGGAATAATATGTGTGAGGGTACCCCAGGAGAGTGCCAAATGTGTGTGGATAGAATATATATCCCACGGGGGTAAAATTGAAAAAAGTTGAAAAAAATTTTTTTTTGGACTTAGTCATTTTTCCGGCGTTTATCAGATTTTCAGATAGGGGAAATGTTAGTGAGCGTTCCGATTTCAGTTCCAGAGTGATTCGCCCAATGAGTCCTTGATATTTAGTCATTTTCAGCCAATTTTCTGGATTTTTGAAAATTTCACTTTTTTGTGAAAATATCCACTAAATTAGGGAATAATATGTGTGAGGGTACCCCAGGAGAGTGCCAAATGTGTGTGGGTAGAATATGTATCCCACGGGGGTAAAATTGAAAAAAGTTGAAAAAATTTTTTTTTTGGACTTAGTCATTTTTCCGGCGTTTATCAGACTTTCAGATAGGGGAAATGTCAGTGAGCGTTCCGATTTCAGTTCCAGAGTGATTCGCCCAATGAGTCCTTGATATTTAGTCATTTTCAGCTAATTTTCTGGATTTTTGAAAATTTCACTTTTTTGTGAAAATATCCACTAAATTAGGGAATAATATGTGTGAGGGTACCCCAGGAGAGTGCCAAATGTGTGTGGATAGAATATATATCCCACGGGGGTAAAATTGAAAAAACTTGAAAAAGTTTTTTTTGGACTTAGTCATTTTTGCGGCGTTTATCAGACTTTCAGATAGGGGAAATGTCAGTGAGCGTTCCGATTTCAGTTCCAGAGTGATTCGCCCAATGAGTCCTTGATATTTAGTCATTTTCAGCCAATTTTCTGGATTTTTGAAAATTTCACTTTTTTGTGAAAATATCCACTAAATTAGGGAATAATATGTGTGAGGGTACCCCAGGAGAGTGCCAAATGTGTGTGGGTAGAATATATATCCCACGGGGGTAAAATTGAAAAAAGTTGAAAAAATTTTTTTTTTGGACTTAGTCATTTTTCCGGCGTTTATCAGACTTTCAGATAGGGGAAATGTCAGTGAGCGTTCCGATTTCAGTTCCAGAGTGATTCGCCCAATGAGTCCTTGATATTTAGTCATTTTCAGCCAATTTTCTGGATTTTTGAAAATTTCACTTTTTTGTGAAAATATCCACTAAATTAGGGAATAATATGTGTGAGGGTACCCCAGGAGAGTGCCAAATGTGTGTGGATAGAATATATATCCCACGGGGGTAAAATTGAAAAAAGTTGAAAAAATTTTTTTTTTGGACTTAGTCATTTTTCCGGCGTTTATCAGACTTTCAGATAGGGGAAATGTCAGTGAGCGTTCCGATTTCAGTTCCAGAGTGATTCGCCCAATGAGTCCTTGATATTTAGTCATTTTCAGCCAATTTTCTGGATTTTTTAAAATTTCACTTTTTTGTGAAAATATCCACTAAATTAGGGAATAATATGTGTGAGGGTACCCCAGGAGAGTGCCAAATGTGTCTGGGTAGAATATGTATCCCACAGGGGTAAAATTGAAAAAAGTTGAAAAAAATTTTTTTTTGGACTTAAGTCATTTCTCCGGCGTTTATCAGACTTTCAGATAGGGGAAATGTCAGTGAGCGTTCCGATTTCAGTTCCAGAGTGATTCGCCCAATGAGTCCTTGATAGTCGTTTTCAGCCAATTTTCTGGATTTTTGAAAATTTCACTTTTTTGTGAAAATATCCACTAAATTAGGGAATAATATGTGTGAGGGTACCCCAGGAGAGTTCCAAATGTGTGTGGGTAGAATATATATCCCACGGGGGTAAAATTGAAAAAAGTTGAAAAAAAATTTTTTTTTGACTTAGTCATTTTTCCGGCGTTTATCAGACTTTCAGATACGGGAAATGTCAGTGAGCGTTCCGATTTCAGTTCCAGAGTGATTCGCCCAATGAGTCCTTGATATTTAGTCATTTACAGCCAATTTTCTGGATTTTTGAAAATTTCACTTTTTTGTGAAAATATCCACTAAATTAGGGAATAATATGTGTGAGGGTACCCCAGGAGAGTGCCAAATGTGTGTGGATAGAATATATATCCCACGGGGGTAAAATTGAAAAAAGTTGAAAAAAATTTTTTTTTGGACTTAGTCATTTTTCCGGCGTTTATCAGATTTTCAGATAGGGGAAATGTTAGTGAGCGTTCCGATTTCAGTTCCAGAGTGATTCGCCCAATGAGTCCTTGATATTTAGTCATTTTCAGCCAATTTTCTGGATTTTTGAAAATTTCACTTTTTTGTGAAAATATCCACTAAATTAGGGAATAATATGTGTGAGGGTACCCCAGGAGAGTGCCAAATGTGTGTGGGTAGAATATGTATCCCACGGGGGTAAAATTGAAAAAAGTTGAAAAAATTTTTTTTTTGGACTTAGTCATTTTTCCGGCGTTTATCAGACTTTCAGATAGGGGAAATGTCAGTGAGCGTTCCGATTTCAGTTCCAGAGTGATTCGCCCAATGAGTCCTTGATATTTAGTCATTTTCAGCTAATTTTCTGGATTTTTGAAAATTTCACTTTTTTGTGAAAATATCCACTAAATTAGGGAATAATATGTGTGAGGGTACCCCAGGAGAGTGCCAAATGTGTGTGGATAGAATATATATCCCACGGGGGTAAAATTGAAAAAACTTGAAAAAGTTTTTTTTGGACTTAGTCATTTTTGCGGCGTTTATCAGACTTTCAGATAGGGGAAATGTCAGTGAGCGTTCCGATTTCAGTTCCAGAGTGATTCGCCCAATGAGTCCTTGATATTTAGTCATTTTCAGCCAATTTTCTGGATTTTTGAAAATTTCACTTTTTTGTGAAAATATCCACTAAATTAGGGAATAATATGTGTGAGGGTACCCCAGGAGAGTGCCAAATGTGTGTGGGTAGAATATATATCCCACGGGGGTAAAATTGAAAAAAGTTGAAAAAATTTTTTTTTTGGACTTAGTCATTTTTCCGGCGTTTATCAGACTTTCAGATAGGGGAAATGTCAGTGAGCGTTCCGATTTCAGTTCCAGAGTGATTCGCCTAATGAGTCCTTGATAGTCGTTTTCAGCCAATTTTCTGGATTTTTGAAAATTTCACTTTTTTGTGAAAATATCCACTAAATTAGGGAATAATATGTGTGAGGGTACCCCAGGAGAGTTCCAAATGTGTGTGGGTAGAATATATATCCCATGGGGGTAAAATTGAAAAAAGTTGAAAAAAATTTTTTTTTGGACTTAGTCATTTTTCCGGCGTTTATCAGACTTTCAGATAGGGGAAATGTCAGTGAGCGTTCCGATTTCAGTTCCAGAGTGATTCGCCAATGAGTCCTTGATATTTAGTCATTTTCAGCCAATTTTCTGGATTTTTGAAAATTTCACTTTTTTGTGAAAATATCCACTAAATTAGGGAATAATATGTGTGAGGGTACCCCAGGAGAGTGCCAAATGTGTGTGGATAGAATATATATCCCACGGGGGTAAAATTGAAAAAAGTTGAAAAAATTTTTTTTTTGGACTTAGTCATTTTTCCGGCGTTTATCAGACTTTCAGATAGGGGAAATGTCAGTGAGCGTTCCGATTTCAGTTCCAGAGTGATTCGCCCAATGAGTCCTTGATATTTAGTCATTTTCAGCCAATTTTCTGGATTTTTGAAAATTTCACTTTTTTGTGAAAATATCCACTAAATTAGGGAATAATATGTGTGAGGGTACCCCAGGAGAGTGCCAAATGTGTGTGGATAGAATATATATCCCACGGGGGTAAAATTGAAAAAAGTTGAAAAAATTTTTTTTTTGGACTTAGTCATTTTTGCGGCGTTTATCAGACTTTCAGATAGGGGAAATGTCAGTGAGCGTTCCGATTTCAGTTCCAGAGTGATTCGCCCAATGAGTCCTTGATATTTAGTCATTTTCAGCCAATTTTCTGGATTTTTGAAAATTTCACTTTTTTGTGAAAATATCCACTAAATTAGGGAATAATATGTGTGAGGGTACCCCAGGAGAGTGCCAAATGTGTGTGGGTAGAATATGTATCCCACGGGGGTAAAATTGAAAAAAGTTGAAAAAATTTTTTTTTTGGACTTAGTCATTTTTCCGGCGTTTATCAGACTTTCAGATAGGGGAAATGTCAGTGAGCGTTCCGATTTCAGTTCCAGAGTGATTCGCCCAATGAGTCCTTGATATTTAGTCATTTTCAGCTAATTTTCTGGATTTTTGAAAATTTCACTTTTTTGTGAAAATATCCACTAAATTAGGGAATAATATGTGTGAGGGTACCCCAGGAGAGTGCCAAATGTGTGTGGATAGAATATATATCCCACGGGGGTAAAATTGAAAAAACTTGAAAAAGTTTTTTTTGGACTTAGTCATTTTTGCGGCGTTTATCAGACTTTCAGATAGGGGAAATGTCAGTGAGCGTTCCGATTTCAGTTCCAGAGTGATTCGCCCAATGAGTCCTTGATATTTAGTCATTTTCAGCCAATTTTCTGGATTTTTGAAAATTTCACTTTTTTGTGAAAATATCCACTAAATTAGGGAATAATATGTGTGAGGGTACCCCAGGAGAGTGCCAAATGTGTGTGGGTAGAATCTATATCCCACGGGGGTAAAATTGAAAAAAGTTGAAAAAATTTTTTTTTTGGACTTAGTCATTTTTCCGGCGTTTATCAGACTTTCAGATAGGGGAAATGTCAGTGAGCGTTCCGATTTCAGTTCCAGAGTGATTCGCCTAATGAGTCCTTGATAGTCGTTTTCAGCCAATTTTCTGGATTTTTGAAAATTTCACTTTTTTGTGAAAATATCCACTAAATTAGGGAATAATATGTGTGAGGGTACCCCAGGAGAGTTCCAAATGTGTGTGGGTAGAATATATATCCCATGGGGGTAAAATTGAAAAAAGTTGAAAAAAATTTTTTTTTGGACTTAGTCATTTTTCCGGCGTTTATCAGACTTTCAGATAGGGGAAATGTCAGTGAGCGTTCCGATTTCAGTTCCAGAGTGATTCGCCCAATGAGTCCTTGATATTTAGTCATTTTCAGCCAATTTTCTGGATTTTTGAAAATTTCACTTTTTTGTGAAAATATCCACTAAATTAGGGAATAATATGTGTGAGGGTACCCCAGGAGAGTGCCAAATGTGTGTGGATAGAATATATATCCCACGGGGGTAAAATTGAAAAAAGTTGAAAAAATTTTTTTTTTGGACTTAGTCATTTTTCCGGCGTTTATCAGACTTTCAGATAGGGGAAATGTCAGTGAGCGTTCCGATTTCAGTTCCAGAGTGATTCGCCCAATGAGTCCTTGATATTTAGTCATTTTCAGCCAATTTTCTGGATTTTTGAAAATTTCACTTTTTTGTGAAAATATCCACTAAATTAGGGAATAATATGTGTGAGGGTACCCCAGGAGAGTGCCAAATGTGTGTGGATAGAATATATATCCCACGGGGGTAAAATTGAAAAAAGTTGAAAAAATTTTTTTTTTGGACTTAGTCATTTTTGCGGCGTTTATCAGACTTTCAGATAGGGGAAATGTCAGTGAGCGTTCCGATTTCAGTTCCAGAGTGATTCGCCCAATGAGTCCTTGATATTTAGTCATTTTCAGCCAATTTTCTGGATTTTTGAAAATTTCACTTTTTTGTGAAAATATCCACTAAATTAGGGAATAATATGTGTGAGGGTACCCCAGGAGAGTGCCAAATGTGTGTGGGTAGAATATGTATCCCACGGGGGTAAAATTGAAAAAAGTTGAAAAAATTTTTTTTTTGGACTTAGTCATTTTTCCGGCGTTTATCAGACTTTCAGATAGGGGAAATGTCAGTGAGCGTTCCGATTTCAGTTCCAGAGTGATTCGCCCAATGAGTCCTTGATATTTAGTCATTTTCAGCTAATTTTCTGGATTTTTGAAAATTTCACTTTTTTGTGAAAATATCCACTAAATTAGGGAATAATATGTGTGAGGGTACCCCAGGAGAGTGCCAAATGTGTGTGGATAGAATATATATGCCACGGGGGTAAAATTGAAAAAACTTGAAAAAGTTTTTTTTGGACTTAGTCATTTTTGCGGCGTTTATCAGACTTTCAGATAGGGGAAATGTCAGTGAGCGTTCCGATTTCAGTTCCAGAGTGATTCGCCCAATGAGTCCTTGATATTTAGTCATTTTCAGCCAATTTTCTGGATTTTTGAAAATTTCACTTTTTTGTGAAAATATCCACTAAATTAGGGAATAATATGTGTGAGGGTACCCCAGGAGAGTGCCAAATGTGTGTGGGTAGAATATATATCCCACGGGGGTAAAATTGAAAAAAGTTGAAAAAATTTTTTTTTTGGACTTAGTCATTTTTCCGGCGTTTATCAGACTTTCAGATATTGGAAATGTCAGTGAGCGTTCCGATTTCAGTTCCAGAGTGATTCGCCTAATGAGTCCTTGATAGTCGTTTTCAGCCAATTTTCTGGATTTTTGAAAATTTCACTTTTTTGTGAAAATATCCACTAAATTAGGGAATAATATGTGTGAGGGTACCCCAGGAGAGTTCCAAATGTGTGTGGGTAGAATATATATCCCATGGGGGTAAAATTGAAAAAAGTTGAAAAAAATTTTTTTTTGGACTTAGTCATTTTTCCGGCGTTTATCAGACTTTCAGATAGGGGAAATGTCAGTGAGCGTTCCGATTTCAGTTCCAGAGTGATTCGCCCAATGAGTCCTTGATATTTAGTCATTTTCAGCCAATTTTCTGGATTTTTGAAAATTTCACTTTTTTGTGAAAATATCCACTAAATTAGGGAATAATATGTGTGAGGGTACCCCAGGAGAGTGCCAAATGTGTGTGGATAGAATATATATCCCACGGGGGTAAAATTGAAAAAAGTTGAAAAAAATTTTTTTTTGGACTTAGTCATTTTTCCGGCGTTTATCAGACTTTCAGATAGGGGAAATGTCAGTGAGCGTTCCGATTTCAGTTCCAGAGTGATTCGCCCAATGAGTCCTTGATATTTAGTCATTTTCAGCCAATTTTCTGGATTTTTGAAAATTTCACTTTTTTGTGAAAATATCCACTAAATTAGGGAATAATATGTGTGAGGGTACCCCAGGAGAGTGCCAAATGTGTGTGGGTAGAATATATATCCCACGGGGGTAAAATTGAAAAAAGTTGAAAAAATTTTTTTTTTGGACTTAGTCATTTTTCCGCCGTTTATCAGACTTTCAGATAGGGGAAATGTCAGTGAGCGTTCCGATTTCAGTCCCAGAGTGATTCGCCCAATGAGTCCTTGATAGTCGTTTTCAGCCAATTTTCTGGATTTTTGAAAATTTCACTTTTTTGTGAAAATATCCACTAAATTAGGGAATAATATGTGTGAGGGTACCCCAGGAGAGTTACAAATGTGTGTGGGTAGAATATATATCCCACGGGGGTAAAATTGAAAAAAATTTTTTTTTGGACTTAGTCATTTTTCCGGCGTTTATCAGACTTTCAGATAGGGGAAATGTCAGTGAGCGTTCCGATTTCAGTTCCAGAGTGATTCGCCCAATGAGTCCTTGATATTTAGTCATTTTCAGCCAATTTTCTGGATTTTTGAAAATTTCACTTTTTTGTGAAAATATCCACTAAATTAGGGAATAATATGTGTGAGGGTACCCCCGGAGAGTGCCAAATGTGTGTGGATAGAATATATATCCCACGGGGGTAAAATTGAAAAAAGTTGAAAAAATTTTTTTTTTGGACTTAGTCATTTTTGCGGCGTTTATCAGACTTTCAGATAGGGGAAATGTCAGTGAGCGTTCCGATTTCAGTTCCAGAGTGATTCGCCCAATGAGTCCTTGATATTTAGTCATTTTCAGCCAATTTTCTGGATTTTTGAAAATTTCACTTTTTTGTGATAATATCCACTAAATTAGGGAATAATATGTGTGAGGGTACCCCAGGAGAGTGCCAAATGTGTGTGGGTAGAATATATATCCCACGGGGGTAAAATTGAAAAAAGTTGAAAAAATTTTTTTTTTGGACTTAGTCATTTTTCCGGCGTTTATCAGACTTTCAGATAGGGGAAATGTCAGTGAGCGTTCCGATTTCAGTTCCAGAGTGATTCGCCTAATGAGTCCTTGATAGTCGTTTTCAGCCAATTTTCTGGATTTTTGAAAATTTCACTTTTTTGTGAAAATATCCACTAAATTAGGGAATAATATGTGTGAGGGTGCCCCAGGAGAGTGCCAAATGTGTGTGGGTAGAATATATATCCCACGGGGGTAAAATTGAAAAAAGTTGAAAAAATTTTTTTTTTGGACTTAGTCATTTTTCCGGCGTTTATCAGACTTTCAGATAGGGGAAATGTCAGTGAGCGTTCCAATTTCAGTTCCAGAGTGATTCGCCTAATGAGTCCTTGATAGTCGTTTTCAGCCAATTTTCTGGATTTTTGAAAATTTCACTTTTTTGTGAAAATATCCACTAAATTAGGGAATAATATGTGTGAGGGTACCCCAGGAGAGTTCCAAATGTGTGTGGGTAGAATATATATCCCATGGGGGTAAAATTGAAAAAAGTTGAAAAAATTTTTTTTTTGGACTTAGTCATTTTTCCGGCGTTTATCAGACTTTCAGATAGGGGAAATGTCAGTGAGCGTTCCGATTTCAGTTCCAGAGTGATTCGCCCAATGAGTCCTTGATATTTAGTCATTTTCAGCCAATTTTCTGGATTTTTGAAAATTTCACTTTTTTGTGAAAATATCCACTAAATTAGGGAATAATATGTGTGAGGGTACCCCAGGAGAGTGCCAAATGTGTGTGGATAGAATATATATCCCACGGGGGTAAAATTGAAAAAAGTTGAAAAAATTTTTTTTTTGGACTTAGTCATTTTTCCGGCGTTTATCAGACTTTCAGATAGGGGAAATGTCAGTGAGCGTTCCGATTTCAGTTCCAGAGTGATTCGCCCAATGAGTCCTTGATATTTAGTCATTTTCAGCCAATTTTCTGGATTTTTGAAAATTTCACTTTTTTGTGAAAATATCCACTAAATTAGGGAATAATATGTGTGAGGGTACCCCAGGAGAGTGCCAAATGTGTGTGGGTAGAATATATATCCCACGGGGGTAAAATTGAAAAAAGTTGAAAAAATTTTTTTTTTGGACTTAGTCATTTTTCCGCCGTTTATCAGACTTTCAGATAGGGGAAATGTCAGTGAGCGTTCCGATTTCAGTCCCAGAGTGATTCGCCCAATGAGTCCTTGATAGTCGTTTTCAGCCAATTTTCTGGATTTTTGAAAATTTCACTTTTTTGTGAAAATATCCACTAAATTAGGGAATAATATGTGTGAGGGTACCCCAGGAGAGTTACAAATGTGTGTGGGTAGAATATATATCCCACGGGGGTAAAATTGAAAAAAATTTTTTTTTGGACTTAGTCATTTTTGCGGCGTTTATCAGACTTTCAGATAGGGGAAATGTCAGTGAGCGTTCCGATTTCAGTTCCAGAGTGATTCGCCCAATGAGTCCTTGATATTTAGTCATTTACAGCCAATTTTCTGGATTTTTGAAAATTTCACTTTTTTGTGAAAATATCCACTAAATTAGGGAATAATATGTGTGAGGGTACCCCAGGAGAGTGCCAAATGTGTGTGGATAGAATATATATCCCACGGGGGTAAAATTGAAAAAAGTTGAAAAAATTTTTTTTTTGGACTTAGTCATTTTTGCGGCGTTTATCAGACTTTCAGATAGGGGAAATGTCAGTGAGCGTTCCGATTTCAGTTCCAGAGTGATTCGCCCAATGAGTCCTTGATATTTAGTCATTTTCAGCCAATTTTCTGGATTTTTGAAAATTTCACTTTTTTGTGATAATATCCACTAAATTAGGGAATAATATGTGTGAGGGTACCCCAGGAGAGTGCCAAATGTGTGTGGGTAGAATATATATCCCACGGGGGTAAAATTGAAAAAAGTTGAAAAAATTTTTTTTTGGACTTAGTGATTTTTCCGGCGTTTATCAGACTTTCAGATAGGGGAAATGTCAGTGAGCGTTCCGATTTCAGTTCCAGAGTGATTCGCCTAATGAGTCCTTGATAGTCGTTTTCAGCCAATTTTCTGGATTTTTGAAAATTTCACTTTTTTGTGATAATATCCACTAAATTAGGGAATAATATGTGTGAGGGTACCCCAGGAGAGTGCCAAATGTGTGTGGATAGAATATATATCCCACGGGGGTAAAATTGAAAAAAGTTGAAAAAATTTTTTTTTTGGACTTAGTCATTTTTCCGGCGTTTATCAGACTTTCAGATAGGGGAAATGTCAGTGAGCGTTCCGATTTCAGTTCCAGAGTGATTCGCCCAATGAGTCCTTGATATTTAGTCATTTTCAGCCAATTTTCCGGACTTTTGAAAATTTCACTTTTTTGTGAAAATATCCACTAAATTAGGGAATAATATGTGTGAGGGTACCCCAGGAGAGTGCCAAATGTGTGTGGGTAGAATATATATCCCACGGGGGTAAAATTGAAAAAAGTTGAAAAAATTTTTTTTTTGGACTTAGTCATTTTTCCGCCGTTTATCAGACTTTCAGATAGGGGAAATGTCAGTGAGCGTTCCGATTTCAGTTCCAGAGTGATTCGCCCAATGAGTCCTTGATATTTAGTCATTTTCAGCCAATTTTCTGGATTTTTGAAAATTTCACTTTTTTGTGAAAATATCCACTAAATTAGGGAATAATATGTGTGAGGGTACCCCAGGAGAGTGCCAAATGTGTGTGGGTAGAATATATATCCCACGGGGGTAAAATTGAAAAAAGTTGAAAAAATTTTTTTTTTGGACTTAGTCATTTTTCCGGCGTTTATCAGACTTTCAGATAGGGGAAATGTCAGTGAGCGTTCCGATTTCAGTTCCAGAGTGATTCGCCTAATGAGTCCTTGATAGTCGTTTTCAGCCAATTTTCTGGATTTTTGAAAATTTCACTTTTTTGTGAAAATATCCACTAAATTAGGGAATAATATGTGTGAGGGTACCCCAGGAGAGTGCCAAATGTGTGTGGGTAGAATATATATCCCACGGGGGTAAAATTGAAAAAAGTTGAAAAAATTTTTTTTTTGGACTTAGTCATTTTTCCGCCGTTTATCAGACTTTCAGATAGGGGAAATGTCAGTGAGCGTTCCGATTTCAGTTCCAGAGTGATTCGCCCAATGAGTCCTTGATATTTAGTCATTTTCAGCCAATTTTCTGGATTTTTGAAAATTTCACTTTTTTGTGAAAATATCCACTAAATTAGGGAATAATATGTGTGAGGGTACCCCAGGAGAGTGCCAAATGTGTGTGGGTAGAATATATATCCCACGGGGGTAAAATTGAAAAAAGTTGAAAAAATTTTTTTTTTGGACTTAGTCATTTTTCCGGCGTTTATCAGACTTTCAGATAGGGGAAATGTCAGTGAGCGTTCCGATTTCAGTTCCAGAGTGATTCGCCCAATGAGTCCTTGATATTTAGTCATTTACAGCCAATTTTCTGGATTTTTGAAAATTTCACTTTTTTGTGAAAATATCCACTAAATTAGGGAATAATATGTGTGAGGGTACCCCAGGAGAGTGCCAAATGTGTGTGGATAGAATATATATCCCACGGGGGTAAAATTGAAAAAAGTTGAAAAAATTTTTTTTTTGGACTTAGTCATTTTTGCGGCGTTTATCAGACTTTCAGATAGGGGAAATGTCAGTGAGCGTTCCGATTTCAGTTCCAGAGTGATTCGCCCAATGAGTCCTTGATATTTAGTCATTTTCAGCCAATTTTCTGGATTTTTGAAAATTTCACTTTTTTGTGAAAATATCCACTAAATTAGGGAATAATATGTGTGAGGGTACCCCAGGAGAGTGCCAAATGTGTGTGGGTAGAATATATATCCCACGGGGGTAAAATTGAAAAAAGTTGAAAAAATTTTTTTTTTGGACTTAGTCATTTTTCCGGCGTTTATCAGACTTTCAGATAGGGGAAATGTCAGTGAGCGTTCCGATTTCAGTTCCAGAGTGATTCGCCCAATGAGTCCTTGATATTTAGTCATTTACAGCCAATTTTCTGGATTTTTGAAAATTTCACTTTTTTGTGAAAATATCCACTAAATTAGGGAATAATATGTGTGAGGGTACCCCAGGAGAGTGCCAAATGTGTGTGGATAGAATATATATCCCACGGGGGTAAAATTGAAAAAAGTTGAAAAAATTTTTTTTTTGGACTTAGTGATTTTTCCGGCGTTTATCAGACTTTCAGATAGGGGAAATGTCAGTGAGCGTTCCGATTTCAGTTCCAGAGTGATTCGCCTAATGAGTCCTTGATAGTCGTTTTCAGCCAATTTTCTGGATTTTTGAAAATTTCACTTTTTTGTGAAAATATCCACTAAATTAGGGAATAATATGTGTGAGGGTACCCCAGGAGAGTTCCAAATGTATGTGGGTAGAATATATATCCCATGGGGGTAAAATTGAAAAAAGTTGAAAATAATTTTTTTTTGGACTTAGTCATTTTTCCGGCGTTTATCAGACTTTCAGATAGGGGAAATGTCAGTGAGCGTTCCGATTTCAGTTCCAGAGTGATTCGCCCAATGAGTCCTTGATATTTAGTCATTTTCAGCCAATTTTCTGGATTTTTGAAAATTTCACTTTTTTGTGAAAATATCCACTAAATTAGGGAATAATATGTGTGAGGGTACCCCAGGAGAGTGCCAAATGTGTGTGGATAGAATATATATCCCACGGGGGTAAAATTGAAAAAAGTTGAAAAAATTTTTTTTTTGGACTTAGTCATTTTTCCGGCGTTTATCAGACTTTCAGATAGGGGAAATGTCAGTGAGCGTTCCGATTTCAGTTCCAGAGTGATTCGCCCAATGAGTCCTTGATATTTAGTCATTTTCAGCCAATTTTCCGGACTTTTGAAAATTTCACTTTTTTGTGAAAATATCCACTAAATTAGGGAATAATATGTGTGAGGGTACCCCAGGAGAGTGCCAAATGTGTGTGGGTAGAATATATATCCCACGGGGGTAAAATTGAAAAAAGTTGAAAAAATTTTTTTTTTGGACTTAGTCATTTTTCCGCCGTTTATCAGACTTTCAGATAGGGGAAATGTCAGTGAGCGTTCCGATTTCAGTTCCAGAGTGATTCGCCCAATGAGTCCTTGATATTTAGTCATTTTCAGCCAATTTTCTGGATTTTTGAAAATTTCACTTTTTTGTGAAAATATCCACTAAATTAGGGAATAATATGTGTGAGGGTACCCCAGGAGAGTGCCAAATGTGTGTGGGTAGAATATATATCCCACGGGGGTAAAATTGAAAAAAGTTGAAAAAATTTTTTTTTTGGACTTAGTCATTTTTCCGGCGTTTATCAGACTTTCAGATAGGGGAAATGTCAGTGAGCGTTCCGATTTCAGTTCCAGAGTGATTCGCCTAATGAGTCCTTGATAGTCGTTTTCAGCCAATTTTCTGGATTTTTGAAAATTTCACTTTTTTGTGAAAATATCCACTAAATTAGGGAATAATATGTGTGAGGGTACCCCAGGAGAGTTCCAAATGTGTGTGGGTAGAATATATATCCCATGGGGGTAAAATTGAAAAAAGTTGAAAAAAATTTTTTTTTGGACTTAGTCATTTTTCCGGCGTTTATCAGACTTTCAGATAGGGGAAATGTCAGTGAGCGTTCCGATTTCAGTTCCAGAGTGATTCGCCCAATGAGTCCTTGATATTTAGTCATTTTCAGCCAATTTTCTGGATTTTTGAAAATTTCACTTTTTTGTGAAAATATCCACTAAATTAGGGAATAATATGTGTGAGGGTACCCCAGGAGAGTGCCAAATGTGTGTGGATAGAATATATATCCCACGGGGGTAAAATTGAAAAAAGTTGAAAAAATTTTTTTTTTGGACTTAGTCATTTTTCCGGCGTTTATCAGACTTTCAGATAGGGGAAATGTCAGTGAGCGTTCCGATTTCAGTTCCAGAGTGATTCGCCCAATGAGTCCTTGATATTTAGTCATTTTCAGCCAATTTTCTGGATTTTTGAAAATTTCACTTTTTTGTGAAAATATCCACTAAATTAGGGAATAATATGTGTGAGGGTACCCCAGGAGAGTGCCAAATGTGTGTGGGTAGAATATATATCCCACGGGGGTAAAATTGAAAAAAGTTGAAAAAATTTTTTTTTTGGACTTAGTCATTTTTCCGGCGTTTATCAGACTTTCAGATAGGGGAAATGTCAGTGAGCGTTCCGATTTCAGTTCCAGAGTGATTCGCCTAATGAGTCCTTGATAGTCGTTTTCAGCCAATTTTCTGGATTTTTGAAAATTTCACTTTTTTGTGAAAATATCCACTAAATTAGGGAATAATATGTGTGAGGGTACCCCAGGAGAGTTCCAAATGTGTGTGGGTAGAATATATATCCCATGGGGGTAAAATTGAAAAAAGTTGAAAAAAATTTTTTTTTGGACTTAGTCATTTTTCCGGCGTTTATCAGACTTTCAGATAGGGGAAATGTCAGTGAGCGTTCCGATTTCAGTTCCAGAGTGATTCGCCCAATGAGTCCTTGATATTTAGTCATTTTCAGCCAATTTTCTGGATTTTTGAAAATTTCACTTTTTTGTGAAAATATCCACTAAATTAGGGAATAATATGTGTGAGGGTACCCCAGGAGAGTTACAAATGTGTGTGGGTAGAATATATATCCCACGGGGGTAAAATTGAAAAAAATTTTTTTTTGGACTTAGTCATTTTTCCGGCGTTTATCAGACTTTCAGATAGGGGAAATGTCAGTGAGCGTTCCGATTTCAGTTCCAGAGTGATTCGCCCAATGAGTCCTTGATATTTAGTCATTTACAGCCAATTTTCTGGATTTTTGAAAATTTCACTTTTTTGTGAAAATATCCACTAAATTAGGGAATAATATGTGTGAGGGTACCCCAGGAGAGTGCCAAATGTGTGTGGATAGGATATATATCCCACGGGGGTAAAATTGAAAAAAGTTGAAAAAAATTTTTTTTTGGACTTAGTCATTTTTCCGGCGTTTATCAGATTTTCAGATAGGGGAAATGTTAGTGAGCGTTCCGATTTCAGTTCCAGAGTGATTCGCCCAATGAGTCCTTGATATTTAGTCATTTTCAGCCAATTTTCTGGATTTTTGAAAATTTCACTTTTTTGTGAAAATATCCACTAAATTAGGGAATAATATGTGTGAGGGTACCCCAGGAGAGTGCCAAATGTGTGTGGATAGAATATATATCCCACGGGGGTAAAATTGAAAAAAGTTGAAAAAATTTTTTTTTTGGACTTAGTCATTTTTGCGGCGTTTATCAGACTTTCAGATAGGGGAAATGTCAGTGAGCGTTCCGATTTCAGTTCCAGAGTGATTCGCCCAATGAGTCCTTGATATTTAGTCATTTTCAGCCAATTTTCTGGATTTTTGAAAATTTCACTTTTTTGTGATAATATCCACTAAATTAGGGAATAATATGTGTGAGGGTACCCCAGGAGAGTGCCAAATGTGTGTGGGTAGAATATATATCCCACGGGGGTAAAATTGAAAAAAGTTGAAAAAATTTTTTTTTTGGACTTAGTCATTTTTCCGGCGTTTATCAGACTTTCAGATAGGGGAAATGTCAGTGAGCGTTCCGATTTCAGTTCCAGAGTGATTCGCCTAATGAGTCCTTGATAGTCGTTTTCAGCCAATTTTCTGGATTTTTGAAAATTTCACTTTTTTGTGAAAATATCCACTAAATTAGGGAATAATATGTGTGAGGGTACCCCAGGAGAGTGCCAAATGTGTGTGGGTAGAATATATATCCCACGGGGGTAAAATTGAAAAAAGTTGAAAAAATTTTTTTTTTGGACTTAGTCATTTTTCCGGCGTTTATCAGACTTTCAGATAGGGGAAATGTCAGTGAGCGTTCCGATTTCAGTTCCAGAGTGATTCGCCTAATGAGTCCTTGATAGTCGTTTTCAGCCAATTTTCTGGATTTTTGAAAATTTCACTTTTTTGTGAAAATATCCACTAAATTAGGGAATAATATGTGTGAGGGTACCCCAGGAGAGTTCCAAATGTGTGTGGGTAGAATATATATCCCATGGGGGTAAAATTGAAAAAAGTTGAAAAAAATTTTTTTTTGGACTTAGTCATTTTTCCGGCGTTTATCAGACTTTCAGATAGGGGAAATGTCAGTGAGCGTTCCGATTTCAGTTCCAGAGTGATTCGCCCAATGAGTCCTTGATATTTAGTCATTTTCAGCCAATTTTCTGGATTTTTGAAAATTTCACTTTTTTGTGAAAATATCCACTAAATTCACGAATAATATGTGTGAGGGTACCCCAGGAGAGTGCCAAATGTGTGTGGATAGAATATATATCCCACGGGGGTAAAATTGAAAAAAGTTGAAAAAATTTTTTTTTTGGACTTAGTCATTTTTCCGGCGTTTATCAGACTTTCAGATAGGGGAAATGTCAGTGAGCGTTCCGATTTCAGTTCCAGAGTGATTCGCCCAATGAGTCCTTGATATTTAGTCATTTTCAGCCAATTTTCTGGATTTTTGAAAATTTCACTTTTTTGTGAAAATATCCACTAAATTAGGGAATAATATGTGTGAGGGTACCCCAGGAGAGTGCCAAATGTGTGTGGGTAGAATATATATCCCACGGGGGTAAAATTGAAAAAAGTTGAAAAAATTTTTTTTTTGGACTTAGTCATTTTTCCGCCGTTTATCAGACTTTCAGATAGGGGAAATGTCAGTGAGCGTTCCGATTTCAGTCCCAGAGTGATTCGCCCAATGAGTCCTTGATAGTCGTTTTCAGCCAATTTTCTGGATTTTTGAAAATTTCACTTTTTTGTGAAAATATCCACTAAATTAGGGAATAATATGTGTGAGGGTACCCCAGGAGAGTTACAAATGTGTGTGGGTAGAATATATATCCCACGGGGGTAAAATTGAAAAAAATTTTTTTTTGGACTTAGTCATTTTTCCGGCGTTTATCAGACTTTCAGATAGGGGAAATGTCAGTGAGCGTTCCGATTTCAGTTCCAGAGTGATTCGCCCAATGAGTCCTTGATATTTAGTCATTTACAGCCAATTTTCTGGATTTTTGAAAATTTCACTTTTTTGTGAAAATATCCACTAAATTAGGGAATAATATGTGTGAGGGTACCCCAGGAGAGTGCCAAATGTGTGTGGATAGAATATATATCCCACGGGGGTAAAATTGAAAAAAGTTGAAAAAATTTTTTTTTTGGACTTAGTCATTTTTCCGGCGTTTATCAGACTTTCAGATAGGGGAAATGTCAGTGAGCGTTCCGATTTCAGTTCCAGAGTGATTCGCCCAATGAGTCCTTGATATTTAGTCATTTACAGCCAATTTTCTGGATTTTTGAAAATTTCACTTTTTTGTGAAAATATCCACTAAATTAGGGAATAATATGTGTGAGGGTACCCCAGGAGAGTGCCAAATGTGTGTGGATAGAATATATATCCCACGGGGGTAAAATTGAAAAAAGTTGAAAAAATTTTTTTTTTGGACTTAGTCATTTTTGCGGCGTTTATCAGACTTTCAGATAGGGGAAATGTCAGTGAGCGTTCCGATTTCAGTTCCAGAGTGATTCGCCCAATGAGTCCTTGATATTTAGTCATTTTCAGCCAATTTTCTGGATTTTTGAAAATTTCACTTTTTTGTGATAATATCCACTAAATTAGGGAATAATATGTGTGAGGGTACCCCAGGAGAGTGCCAAATGTGTGTGGGTAGAATATATATCCCACGGGGGTAAAATTGAAAAAAGTTGAAAAAATTTTTTTTTTGGACTTAGTCATTTTTCCGGCGTTTATCAGACTTTCAGATAGGGGAAATGTCAGTGAGCGTACCGATTTCAGTTCCAGAGTGATTCGCCTAATGAGTCCTTGATAGTCGTTTTCAGCCAATTTTCTGGATTTTTGAAAATTTCACTTTTTTGTGAAAATATCCACTAAATTAGGGAATAATATGTGTGAGGGTACCCCAGGAGAGTTCCAAATGTGTGTGGGTAGAATATATATCCCATGGGGGTAAAATTGAAAAAAGTTGAAAAAAATTTTTTTTTGGACTTAGTCATTTTTCCGGCGTTTATCAGACTTTCAGATAGGGGAAATGTCAGTGAGCGTTCCGATTTCAGTTCCAGAGTGATTCGCCCAATGAGTCCTTGATATTTAGTCATTTTCAGCCAATTTTCTGGATTTTTGAAAATTTCACTTTTTTGTGAAAATATCCACTAAATTAGGGAATAATATGTGTGAGGGTACCCCAGGAGAGTGCCAAATGTGTGTGGATAGAATATATATCCCACGGGGGTAAAATTGAAAAAAGTTGAAAAAATTTTTTTTTTCGACTTAGTCATTTTTCCGGCGTTTATCAGACTTTCAGATAGGGGAAATGTCAGTGAGCGTTCCGATTTCAGTTCCAGAGTGATTCGCCCAATGAGTCCTTGATATTTAGTCATTTTCAGCCAATTTTCCGGACTTTTGAAAATTTCACTTTTTTGTGAAAATATCCACTAAATTAGGGAATAATATGTGTGAGGGTACCCCAGGAGAGTGCCAAATGTGTGTGGGTAGAATATATATCCCACGGGGGTAAAATTGAAAAAAGTTGAAAAAATTTTTTTTTTGGACTTAGTCATTTTTCCGCCGTTTATCAGACTTTCAGATAGGGGAAATGTCAGTGAGTGTTCCGATTTCAGTTCCAGAGTGATTCGCCCAATGAGTCCTTGATATTTAGTCATTTTCAGCCAATTTTCTGGATTTTTGAAAATTTCACTTTTTTGTGAAAATATCCACTAAATTAGGGAATAATATGTGTGAGGGTACCCCAGGAGAGTGCCAAATGTGTGTGGGTAGAATATATATCCCACGGGGGTAAAATTGAAAAAAGTTGAAAAAATTTTTTTTTTGGACTTAGTCATTTTTCCGGCGTTTATCAGACTTTCAGATAGGGGAAATGTCAGTGAGCGTTCCGATTTCAGTTCCAGAGTGATTCGCCTAATGAGTCCTTGATAGTCGTTTTCAGCCAATTTTCTGGATTTTTGAAAATTTCACTTTTTTGTGAAAATATCCACTAAATTAGGGAATAATATGTGTGAGGGTACCCCAGGAGAGTTCCAAATGTGTGTGGGTAGAATATATATCCCATGGGGGTAAAATTGAAAAAAGTTGAAAAAAATTTTTTTTTGGACTTAGTCATTTTTCCGGCGTTTATCAGACTTTCAGATAGGGGAAATGTCAGTGAGCGTTCCGATTTCAGTTCCAGAGTGATTCGCCCAATGAGTCCTTGATATTTAGTCATTTTCAGCCAATTTTCTGGATTTTTGAAAATTTCACTTTTTTGTGAAAATATCCACTAAATTAGGGAATAATATGTGTGAGGGTACCCCAGGAGAGTGCCAAATGTGTGTGGATAGAATATATATCCCACGGGGGTAAAATTGAAAAAAGTTGAAAAAATTTTTTTTTTGGACTTAGTCATTTTTCCGGCGTTTATCAGACTTTCAGATAGGGGAAATGTCAGTGAGCGTTCCGATTTCAGTTCCAGAGTGATTCGCCCAATGAGTCCTTGATATTTAGTCATTTTCAGCCAATTTTCTGGATTTTTGAAAATTTCACTTTTTTGTGAAAATATCCACTAAATTAGGGAATAATATGTGTGAGGGTACCCCAGGAGAGTGCCAAATGTGTGTGGGTAGAATATATATCCCACGGGGGTAAAATTGAAAAAAGTTGAAAAAATTTTTTTTTTGGACTTAGTCATTTTTCCGCCGTTTATCAGACTTTCAGATAGGGGAAATGTCAGTGAGCGTTCCGATTTCAGTTCCAGAGTGATTCGCCCAATGAGTCCTTGATATTTAGTCATTTTCAGCCAATTTTCTGGATTTTTGAAAATTTCACTTTTTTGTGAAAATATCCACTAAATTAGGGAATAATATGTGTGAGGGTACCCCAGGAGAGTGCCAAATGTGTGTGGGTAGAATATATATCCCACGGGGGTAAAATTGAAAAAAGTTGAAAAAAATTTTTTTTTGGACTTAGTCATTTTTCCGGCGTTTATCAGACTTTCAGATAGGGGAAATGCTAGTGAGCGTTCCGATTTCAGTTCCAGAGTGATTCGCCCAATGAGTCCTTGATATTTAGTCATTTTCAGCCAATTTTCTGGATTTTTGAAAATTTCACTTTTTTGTGAAAATATCCACTAAATTAGGGAATAATATGTGTGAGGGTACCCCAGGAGAGTGCCAAATGTGTGTGGGTAGAATATATATCCCACGGGGGTAAAATTGAAAAAAGTTGAAAAAATTTTTTTTTTGGACTTAGTCATTTTTCCGCCGTTTATCAGACTTTCAGATAGGGGAAATGTCAGTGAGCGTTCCGATTTCAGTTCCAGAGTGATTCGCCCAATGAGTCCTTGATAGTCGTTTTCAGCCAATTTTCTGGATTTTTGAAAATTTCACTTTTTTGTGAAAATATCCACTAAATTAGGGAATAATATGTGTGAGGGTTCCCCAGGAGAGTGCCAAATGTGTGTGGATAGAATATATATACCACGGGGGTAAAATTGAAAAAAGTTGAAAAAATTTTTTTTTTGGACTTAGTCATTTTTCCGGCGTTTATCAGACTTTCAGATAGGGGAAATGTCAGTGAGCGTTCCGATTTCAGTTCCAGAGTGATTTGCCCAATGAGTCCTTGATATTTAGTCATTTTCAGCCAATTTTCTGGATTTTTGAAAATTTCACTTTTTTGTGAAAATATCCACTAAATTAGGGAATAATATGTGTGAGGGTACCCCAGGAGAGTGCCAAATGTGTGTGGGTAGAATATATATCCCACGGGGGTAAAATTGAAAAAAGTTGAAAAAATTTTTTTTTTGGACTTAGTCATTTTTCCGCCGTTTATCAGACTTTCAGATAGGGGAAATGTCAGTGAGCGTTCCGATTTCAGTTCCAGAGTGATTCGCCCAATGAGTCCTTGATATTTAGTCATTTTCAGCCAATTTTCTGGATTTTTGAAAATTTCACTTTTTTGTGAAAATATCCACTAAATTAGGGAATAATATGTGTGAGGGTACCCCAGGAGAGTGCCAAATGTGTGTGGGTAGAATATATATCCCACGGGGGTAAAATTGAAAAAAGTTGAAAAAATTTTTTTTTTGGACTTAGTCATTTTTCCGGCGTTTATCAGACTTTCAGATAGGGGAAATGTCAGTGAGTGTTCCGATTTCAGTTCCAGAGTGATTCGCCTAATGAGTCCTTGATAGTCGTTTTCAGCCAATTTTCTGGATTTTTGAAAATTTCACTTTTTTGTGAAAATATCCACTAAATTAGGGAATAATATGTGTGAGGGTACCCCAGGAGAGTGCCAAATGTGTGTGGGTAGAATATATATCCCACGGGGGTAAAATTGAAAAAAGTTGAAAAAATTTTTTTTTTGGACTTAGTCATTTTTCCGCCGTTTATCAGACTTTCAGATAGGGGAAATGTCAGTGAGCGTTCCGATTTCAGTTCCAGAGTGATTCGCCCAATGAGTCCTTGATATTTAGTCATTTTCAGCCAATTTTCTGGATTTTTGAAAATTTCACTTTTTTGTGAAAATATCCACTAAATTAGGGAATAATATGTGTGAGGGTACCCCAGGAGAGTGCCAAATGTGTGTGGGTAGAATATATATCCCACGGGGGTAAAATTGAAAAAAGTTGAAAAAATTTTTTTTTTGGACTTAGTCATTTTTCCGGCGTTTATCAGACTTTCAGATAGGGGAAATGTCAGTGAGTGTTCCGATTTCAGTTCCAGAGTGATTCGCCTAATGAGTCCTTGATAGTCGTTTTCAGCCAATTTTCTGGATTTTTGAAAATTTCACTTTTTTGTGAAAATATCCACTAAATTAGGGAATAATATGTGTGAGGGTACCCCAGGAGAGTGCCAAATGTGTGTGGATAGAATATATATCCCACGGGGGTAAAATTGAAAAAAGTTGAAAAAATTTTTTTTTTGGACTTAGTCATTTTTCCGGCGTTTATCAGACTTTCAGATAGGGGAAATGTCAGTGAGCGTTCCGATTTCAGTTCCAGAGTGATTCGCCCAATGAGTCCTTGATATTTAGTCATTTTCAGCCAATTTTCTGGATTTTTGAAAATTTCACTTTTTTGTGAAAATATCCACTAAATTAGGGAATAATATGTGTGAGGGTACCCCAGGAGAGTGCCAAATGTGTGTGGGTAGAATATATATCCCACGGGGGTAAAATTGAAAAAAGTTGAAAAAATTTTTTTTTTGGACTTAGTCATTTTTCCGCCGTTTATCAGACTTTCAGATAGGGGAAATGTCAGTGAGCGTTCCGATTTCAGTTCCAGAGTGATTCGCCCAATGAGTCCTTGATAGTCGTTTTCAGCCAATTTTCTGGATTTTTGAAAATTTCACTTTTTTGTGAAAATATCCACTAAATTAGGGAATAATATGTGTGAGGGTACCCCAGGAGAGTTACAAATGTGTGTGGGTAGAATATATATCCCACGGGGGTAAAATTGAAAAAAGTTGAAAAAAATTTTTTTTTGGACTTAGTCATTTTTCCGGCGTTTATCAGACTTTCAGATAGGGGAAATGTCAGTGAGCGTTCCGATTTCAGTTCCAGAGTGATTCGCCCAATGAGTCCTTGATATTTAGTCATTTACAGCCAATTTTCTGGATTTTTGAAAATTTCACTTTTTTGTGAAAATATCCACTAAATTAGGGAATAATATGTGTGAGGGTACCCCAGGAGAGTGCCAAATGTGTGTGGATAGAATATATATCCCACGGGGGTAAAATTGAAAAAAGTTGAAAAAAATTTTTTTTTGGACTTAGTCATTTTTCCGGCGTTTATCAGACTTTCAGATAGGGGAAATGTCAGTGAGCGTTCCGATTTCAGTTCCAGAGTGATTCGCCCAATGAGTCCTTGATATTTAGTCATTTTCAGCCAATTTTCTGGATTTTTGAAAATTTCACTTTTTTGTGAAAATATCCACTAAATTAGGGAATAATATGTGTGAGGGTACCCCAGGAGAGTTCCAAATGTGTGTGGGTAGAATATATATCCCATGGGGGTAAAATTGAAAAAAGTTGAAAAAAATTTTTTTTTGGACTTAGTCATTTTTCCGGCGTTTATCAGACTTTCAGATAGGGGAAATGTCAGTGAGCGTTCCGATTTCAGTTCCAGAGTGATTCGCCCAATGAGTCCTTGATATTTAGTCATTTTCAGCCAATTTTCTGGATTTTTGAAAATTTCACTTTTTTGTGAAAATATCCACTAAATTAGGGAATAATATGTGTGAGGGTACCCCAGGAGAGTGCCAAATGTGTGTGGATAGAATATATATATATCCCACGGGGGTAAAATTGAAAAAAGTTGAAAAAATTTTTTTTTTGGACTTAGTCATTTTTCCGGCGTTTATCAGACTTTCAGATAGGGGAAATGTCAGTGAGCGTTCCGATTTCAGTTCCAGAGTGATTCGCCCAATGAGTCCTTGATATTTAGTCATTTTCAGCCAATTTTCTGGATTTTTGAAAATTTCACTTTTTTGTGAAAATATCCACTAAATTAGGGAATAATATGTGTGAGGGTACCCCAGGAGAGTGCCAAATGTGTGTGGGTAGAATATATATCCCACGGGGGTAAAATTGAAAAAAGTTGAAAAAATTTTTTTTTTGGACTTAGTCATTTTTCCGCCGTTTATCAGACTTTCAGATAGGGGAAATGTCAGTGAGCGTTCCGATTTCAGTTCCAGAGTGATTCGCCCAATGAGTCCTTGATATTTAGTCATTTTCAGCCAATTTTCTGGATTTTTGAAAATTTCACTTTTTTGTGAAAATATCCACTAAATTAGGGAATAATATGTGTGAGGGTACCCCAGGAGAGTGCCAAATGTGTGTGGGTAGAATATATATCCCACGGGGGTAAAATTGAAAAAAGTTGAAAAAATTTTTTTTTTGGACTTAGTCATTTTTCCGGCGTTTATCAGACTTTCAGATAGGGGAAATGTTAGTGAGCGTTCCGATTTCAGTTCCAGAGTGATTCGCCCAATGAGTCCTTGATATTTAGTCATTTTCAGCCAATTTTCTGGATTTTTGAAAATTTCACTTTTTTGTGAAAATATCCACTAAATTAGGGAATAATATGTGTGAGGGTACCCCAGGAGAGTGCCAAATGTGTGTGGGTAGAATATATATCCCACGGGGGTAAAATTGAAAAAAGTTGAAAAAATTTTTTTTTTGGACTTAGTCATTTTTCCGCCGTTTATCAGACTTTCAGATAGGGGAAATGTCAGTGAGCGTTCCGATTTCAGTTCCAGAGTGATTCGCCCAATGAGTCCTTGATAGTCGTTTTCAGCCAATTTTCTGGATTTTTGAAAATTTCACTTTTTTGTGAAAATATCCACTAAATTAGGGAATAATATGTGTGAGGGTTCCCCAGGAGAGTGCCAAATGTGTGTGGATAGAATATATATACCACGGGGGTAAAATTGAAAAAAGTTGAAAAAATTTTTTTTTTGGACTTAGTCATTTTTCCGGCGTTTATCAGACTTTCAGATAGGGGAAATGTCAGTGAGCGTTCCGATTTCAGTTCCAGAGTGATTCGCCCAATGAGTCCTTGATATTTAGTCATTTTCAGCCAATTTTCTGGATTTTTGAAAATTTCACTTTTTTGTGAAAATATCCACTAAATTAGGGAATAATATGTGTGAGGGTACCCCAGGAGAGTGCCAAATGTGTGTGGGTAGAATATATATCCCACGGGGGTAAAATTGAAAAAAGTTGAAAAAATTTTTTTTTTGGACTTAGTCATTTTTCCGCCGTTTATCAGACTTTCAGATAGGGGAAATGTCAGTGAGCGTTCCGATTTCAGTTCCAGAGTGATTCGCCCAATGAGTCCTTGATATTTAGTCATTTTCAGCCAATTTTCTGGATTTTTGAAAATTTCACTTTTTTGTGAAAATATCCACTAAATTAGGGAATAATATGTGTGAGGGTACCCCAGGAGAGTGCCAAATATGTGTGGGTAGAATATATATCCCACGGGGGTAAAATTGAAAAAAGTTGAAAAAATTTTTTTTTTGGACTTAGTCATTTTTCCGGCGTTTATCAGACTTTCAGATAGGGGAAATGTCAGTGAGTGTTCCGATTTCAGTTCCAGAGTGATTCGCCTAATGAGTCCTTGATAGTCGTTTTCAGCCAATTTTCTGGATTTTTGAAAATTTCACTTTTTTGTGAAAATATCCACTAAATTAGGGAATAATATGTGTGAGGGTACCCCAGGAGAGTGCCAAATGTGTGTGGATAGAATATATATCCCACGGGGGTAAAATTGAAAAAAGTTGAAAAAATTTTTTTTTTGGACTTAGTCATTTTTCCGGCGTTTATCAGACTTTCAGATAGGGGAAATGTCAGTGAGCGTTCCGATTTCAGTTCCAGAGTGATTCGCCCAATGAGTCCTTGATATTTAGTCATTTACAGCCAATTTTCTGGATTTTTGAAAATTTCACTTTTTTGTGAAAATATCCACTAAATTAGGGAATAATATGTGTGAGGGTACCCCAGGAGAGTGCCAAATGTGTGTGGATAGAATATATATCCCACGGGGGTAAAATTGAAAAAAGTTGAAAAAAATTTTTTTTTGGACTTAGTCATTTTTCCGGCGTTTATCAGACTTTCAGATAGGGGAAATGTCAGTGAGCGTTCCGATTTCAGTTCCAGAGTGATTCGCCCAATGAGTCCTTGATATTTAGTCATTTACAGCCAATTTTCTGGATTTTTGAAAATTTCACTTTTTTGTGAAAATATCCACTAAATTAGGGAATAATATGTGTGAGGGTACCCCAGGAGAGTGCCAAATGTGTGTGGATAGAATATATATCCCACGGGGGTAAAATTGAAAAAAGTTGAAAAAAATTTTTTTTTGGACTTAGTCATTTTTCCGGCGTTTATCAGACTTTCAGATAGGGGAAATGTTAGTGAGCATTCCGATTTCAGTTCCAGAGTGATTCGCCCAATGAGTCCTTGATATTTAGTCATTTTCAGCCAATTTTCTGGATTTTTGAAAATTTCACTTTTTTGTGAAAATATCCACTAAATTAGGGAATAATATGTGTGAGGGTACCCCAGGAGAGTGCCAAATGTGTGTGGATAGAATATATATCCCACGGGGGTAAAATTGAAAAAAGTTGAAAAAATTTTTTTTTTGGACTTAGTCATTTTTCCGGCGTTTATCAGACTTTCAGATAGGGGAAATGTCAGTGAGCGTTCCGATTTCAGTTCCAGAGTGATTCGCCCAATGAGTCCTTGATATTTAGTCATTTTCAGCCAATTTTCTGGATTTTTGAAAATTTCACTTTTTTGTGAAAATATCCACTAAATTAGGGAATAATATGTGTGAGGGTACCCCAGGAGAGTGCCAAATGTGTGTGGGTAGAATATATATCCCACGGGGGTAAAATTGAAAAAAGTTGAAAAAATTTTTTTTTTGGACTTAGTCATTTTTCCGCCGTTTATCAGACTTTCAGATAGGGGAAATGTCAGTGAGCGTTCCGATTTCACTTCCAGAGTGATTCGCCCAATGAGTCCTTGATAGTCGTTTTCAGCCAATTTTCTGGATTTTTGAAAATTTCACTTTTTTGTGAAAATATCCACTAAATTAGGGAATAATATGTGTGAGGGTACCCCAGGAGAGTTACAAATGTGTGTGGGTAGAATATATATCCCACAGGGGTAAAATTGAAAAAAGTTGAAAAAAATTTTTTTTTGGACTTAGTCATTTTTCCGGCGTTTATCAGACTTTCAGATAGGGGAAATGTCAGTGAGCGTTCCGATTTCAGTTCCAGAGTGATTCGCCCAATGAGTACTTGATATTTAGTCATTTACAGCCAATTTTCTGGATTTTTGAAAATTTCACTTTTTTGTGAAAATATCCACTAAATTAGGGAATAATATGTGTGAGGGTACCCCAGGAGAGTGCCAAATGTGTGTGGGTAGAATATGTATCCCACGGGGGTAAAATTGAAAAAAGTTGAAAAAATTTTTTTTTTGGACTTAGTCATTTTTCCGGCGTTTATCAGACTTTCAGATAGGGGAAATGTCAGTGAGTGTTCCGATTTCAGTTCCAGAGTGATTCGCCCAATGAGTCCTTGATATTTAGTCATTTTCAGCCAATTTTCTGGATTTTTGAAAATTTCACTTTTTTGTGAAAATATCCACTAAATTAGGGAATAATATGTGTGAGGGTACCCCAGGAGAGTGCCAAATGTGTGTGGGTAGAATATATATCCCACGGGGGTAAAATTGAAAAAAGTTGAAAAAATTTTTTTTTTGGACTTAGTCATTTTTCCGGCGTTTATCAGACTTTCAGATAGGGGAAATGTCAGTGAGCGTTCCGATTTCAGTTCCAGAGTGATTCGCCTAATGAGTCCTTGATAGTCGTTTTCAGCCAATTTTCTGGATTTTTGAAAATTTCACTTTTTTGTGAAAATATCCACTAAATTAGGGAATAATATGTGTGAGGGTACCCCAGGAGAGTTCCAAATGTGTGTGGGTAGAATATATATCCCATGGGGGTAAAATTGAAAAAAGTTGAAAAAAAATTTTTTTTGGACTTAGTCATTTTTCCGGCGTATATCAGACTTTCAGATAGGGGAAATGTCAGTGAGCGTTCCGATTTCAGTTCCAGAGTGATTCGCCCAATGAGTCCTTGATATTTAGTCATTTTCAGCCAATTTTCTGGATTTTTGAAAATTTCACTTTTTTGTGAAAATATCCACTAAATTAGGGAATAATATGTGTGAGGGTACCCCAGGAGAGTGCCAAATGTGTGTGGATAGAATATATATCCCACGGGGGTAAAATTGAAAAAAGTTGAAAAAAATTTTTTTTTGGACTTAGTCATTTTTCCGGCGTTTATCAGACTTTCAGATAGGGGAAATGTCAGTGAGCGTTCCGATTTCAGTTCCAGAGTGATTCGCCCAATGAGTCCTTGATATTTAGTCATTTTCAGCCAATTTTCTGGATTTTTGAAAATTTCACTTTTTTGTGAAAATATCCACTAAATTAGGGAATAATATGTGTGAGGGTACCCCAGGAGAGTGCCAAATGTGTGTGGGTAGAATATATATCCCACGGGGGTAAAATTGAAAAAAGTTGAAAAAATTTTTTTTTTGGACTTAGTCATTTTTCCGCCGTTTATCAGACTTTCAGATAGGGGAAATGTCAGTGAGCGTTCCGATTTCAGTTCCAGAGTGATTCGCCCAATGAGTCCTTGATAGTCGTTTTCAGCCAATTTTCTGGATTTTTGAAAATTTCACTTTTTTGTGAAAATATCCACTAAATTAGGGAATAATATGTGTGAGGGTACCCCAGGAGAGTGCCAAATGTGTGTGGGTAGAATATATATCCCACGGGGGTAAAATTGAAAAAAGTTGAAAAAATTTTTTTTTTGGACTTAGTCATTTTTCCGCCGTTTATCAGACTTTCAGATAGGGGAAATGTCAGTGAGCGTTCCGATTTCAGTTCCAGAGTGATTCGCCCAATGAGTCCTTGATAATCGTTTTCAGCCAATTTTCTGGATTTTTGAAAATTTCACTTTTTTGTGAAAATATCCACTAAATTAGGGAATAATATGTGTGAGGGTACCCCAGGAGAGTTCCAAATGTGTGTGGGTAGAATATATATCCCATGGGGGTAAAATTTAAAAAAGTTGAAAAAAATTTTTTTGGGACTTAGTCATTTTTCCGGTGTTTATCAGACTTTCAGATAGGGGAAATGTCAGTGAGCGTTCCGATTTCAGTTCCAGAGTGATTCGCCCAATGAGTCCTTCATAGTTAGTCGTTTTCAGCCAATTTTCTGGATTTTTGAAAATTTCACTTTTTTGTGAAAATATCCACTAAATTAGGGAATAATATGTGTGAGGGTACCCCAGGATAGTTCCAAATGTGTGTGGGTAGAATATTTATCCCACGGGGTAAAATTGAAAGAAATTGAAAAAATTATTTTTTTTGGACTTAGTCATTTTTCCGGCGTTTATCAGACTTTCAGATAGGGGAAATGTCAGTGAGCGTTCCGATTTCAGTTCCAGAGTGATTCGCCCAATGAGTCCTTGATATTTAGTCATTTTCAGCCAATTTTCTGGATTTTTGAAAATTTCACTTTTTTGTGAAAATATCCACTAAATTAGGGAATAATATGTGTGAGGGTACCCCAGGAGAGTGCCAAATGTGTGTGGATAGAATATATATCCCACAGGGGTAAAATTGAAAAAAGTTGAAAAAAATTTTTTTTTGGACTTAGTCATTTTTCCGGCGTTTATCAGACTTTCAGATAGGGGAAATGTCAGTGAGCGTTCCGATTTCAGTTCCAGAGTGATTCGCCCAATGAGTCCTTGATATTTAGTCATTTTCAGCCAATTTTCTGGATTTTTGAAAATTTCACTTTTTTGTGAAAATATCCACTAAATTAGGGAATAATATGTGTGAGGGTACCCCAGGAGAGTTCCAAATGTGTGTGGGTAGAACATATATCCCATGGGGGTAAAATTGAAAAAAGTTGAAAAAAATTTTTTTCTGGACTTAGTCATTTTTCCGGCGTTTATCAGACTTTCAGATAGGGGAAATGTCAGTGAGCGTTCCGATTTCAGTTCCAGAGTGATTCGCCCAATGAGTCCTTGATATTTAGTCATTTTCAGCCAATTTTCTGGATTTTTGAAAATTTCACTTTTTTGTGAAAATATCCACTAAATTAGGGAATAATATGTGTGAGGGTACCCCAGGAGAGTGCCAAATGTGTGTGGATAGAATATATATCCCACGGGGGTAAAATTGAAAAAAGTTGAAAAAATTTTTTTTTTGGACTTAGTCATTTTTCCGGCGTTTATCAGACTTTCAGATAGGGGAAATGTCAGTGAGCATTCCGATTTCAGTTCCAGAGTGATTCGCCCAATGAGTCCTTGATATTTAGTCATTTTCAGCCAATTTTCTGGATTTTTGAAAATTTCACTTTTTTGTGAAAATATCCACTAAATTAGGGAATAATATGTGTGAGGGTACCCCAGGAGAGTGCCAAATGTGTGTGGGTAGAATATATATCCCACGGGGGTAAAATTGAAAAAAGTTGAAAAAATTTTTTTTTTGGACTTAGTCATTTTTCCGGCGTTTATCAGACTTTCAGATAGGGAAAATGTCAGTGAGCGTTCCGATTTCAGTTCCAGAGTGATTCGCCCAATGAGTCCTTGATATTTAGTCATTTTCAGCCAATTTTCTGGATTTTTGAAAATTTCACTTTTTTGTGAAAATATCCACTAAATTAGGGAATAATATGTGTGAGGGTACCCCAGGAGAGTGCCAAATGTGTGTGGGTAGAATATATATCCCACGGGGGTAAAATTGAAAAAAGTTGAAAAAATTTTTTTTTTGGACTTAGTCATTTTTCCGCCGTTTATCAGACTTTCAGATAGGGGAAATGTCAGTGAGCGTTCCGATTTCAGTTCCAGAGTGATTCGCCCAATGAGTCCTTGATAGTCGTTTTCAGCCAATTTTCTGGATTTTTGAAAATTTCACTTTTTTGTGAAAATATCCACTAAATTAGGGAATAATATGTGTGAGGGTACCCCAGGAGAGTTACAAATGTGTGTGGGTAGAATATATATCCCACGGGGGTAAAATTGAAAAAAGTTGAAAAAATTTTTTTTTTGGACTTAGTCATTTTTCCGGCGTTTATCAGACTTTCAGATAGGGGAAATGTCAGTGAGCGTTCCGATTTCAGTTCCAGAGTGATTCGCCCAATGAGTCCTTCATAATTAGTCGTTTTCAGACAATTTTCTGGATTTTTGAAAATTTCACTTTTTTGTGAAAATATCCACTAAATTAGGGAATAATATGTGTGAGGGTACCCCAGGATAGTTCCAAATGTGTGTGGGTAGAATATATATCCCACGGGGGTAAAATTGAAAGAAATTGAAAAAATTATTTTTTTTGGACTTAGTCATTTTTCCGGCGTTTATCAGACTTTCAGATAGGGGAAATGTCAGTGAGCGTTCCGATTTCAGTTCCAGAGTGATTCGCCCAATGAGTCCTTGATAGTCGTTTTCAGCCAATTTTCTGGATTTTTTTAAATTTCACTTTTTTGTGAAAATATCCACTAAATTAGGGAATAATATGTGTGAGGGTACCCCAGGAGAGTTCCAAATGTGTGTGGGTAGAATATATATCCCATGGGGGTAAAATTTAAAAAAGTTGAAAAAATTTTTTTTTTGGACTTAGTCATTTTTCCGGCGTTTATCAGACTTTCAGATAGGGGAAATGTCGGTGAGCGTTCCGATTTCAGTTCCAGAGTGATTCGCCCAATGAGTCCTTGATATTTAGTCATTTACAGCCAATTTTCTGGATTTTTGAAAATTTCACTTTTTTGTGAAAATATCCACTAAATTAGGGAATAATATGTGTGAGGGTACCCCAGGAGAGTGCCAAATGTGTGTGGATAGAATATATATCCCACGGGGGTAAAATTGAAAAAAGTTGAAAAAAATTTTTTTTTGGACTTAGTCATTTTTCCGGCGTTTATCAGACTTTCAGATAGGGGAAATGTTAGTGAGCATTCCGATTTCAGTTCCAGAGTGATTCGCCCAATGAGTCCTTGATATTTAGTCATTTTCAGCCAATTTTCTGGATTTTTGAAAATTTCACTTTTTTGTGAAAATATCCACTAAATTAGGGAATAATATGTGTGAGGGTACCCCAGGAGAGTGCCAAATGTGTGTGGGTAGAATATATATCCCACGGGGGTAAAATTGAAAAAAGTTGAAAAAATTTTTTTTTTGGACTTAGTCATTTTTCCGCCGTTTATCAGACTTTCAGATAGGGGAAATGTCAGTGAGCGTTCCGATTTCAGTTCCAGAGTGATTCGCCCAATGAGTCCTTGATAGTCGTTTTCAGCCAATTTTCTGGATTTTTGAAAATTTCACTTTTTTGTGAAAATATCCACTAAATTAGGGAATAATATGTGTGAGGGTACCCCAGGAGAGTTACAAATGTGTGTGGGTAGAATATATATCCCACGGGGGTAAAATTGAAAAAAGTTGAAAAAATTTTTTTTTTGGACTTAGTCATTTTTCCGGCGTTTATCAGACTTTCAGATAGGGGAAAAGTCAGTGAGCGTTCCGATTTCAGTTCCAGAGTGATTCGCCCAATGAGTCCTTCATAATTAGTCGTTTTCAGACAATTTTCTGGATTTTTGAAAATTTCACTTTTTTGTGAAAATATCCACTAAATTAGGGAATAATATGTGTGAGGGTACCCCAGGAGAGTGCCAAATGTGTGTGGATAGAATATATATCCCACGGGGGTAAAATTGAAAAAAGTTGAAAAAAATTTTTTTTTGGACTTAGTCATTTTTCCGGCGTTTATCAGACTTTCAGATAGGGGAAATGTCAGTGAGCGTTCCGATTTCAGTTCCAGAGTGATTCGCCCAATGAGTCCTTGATATTTAGTCATTTTCAGCCAATTTTCTGGATTTTTGAAAATTTCACTTTTTTGTGAAAATATCCACTAAATTAGGGAATAATATGTGTGAGGGTACCCCAGGAGAGTGCCAAATGTGTGTGGGTAGAATATATATCCCACGGGGGTAAAATTGAAAAAAGTTGAAAAAATTTTTTTTTTGGACTTAGTCATTTTTCCGGCGTTTATCAGACTTTCAGATAGGGGAAATGTCAGTGAGTGTTCCGATTTCAGTTCCAGAGTGATTCGCCTAATGAGTCCTTGATAGTCGTTTTCAGCCAATTTTCTGGATTTTTGAAAATTTCACTTTTTTGTGAAAATATCCACTAAATTAGGGAATAATATGTGTGAGGGTACCCCAGGAGAGTGCCAAATGTGTGTGGATAGAATATATATCCCACGGGGGTAAAATTGAAAAAAGTTGAAAAAATTTTTTTTTTGGACTTAGTCATTTTTCCGGCGTTTATCAGACTTTCAGATAGGGGAAATGTCAGTGAGCGTTCCGATTTCAGTTCCAGAGTGATTCGCCCAATGAGTCCTTGATATTTAGTCATTTTCAGCCAATTTTCTGGATTTTTGAAAATTTCACTTTTTTGTGAAAATATCCACTAAATTAGGGAATAATATGTGTGAGGGTACCCCAGGAGAGTGCCAAATGTGTGTGGGTAGAATATATATCCCACGGGGGTAAAATTGAAAAAAGTTGAAAAAATTTTTTTTTTGGACTTAGTCATTTTTCCGCCGTTTATCAGACTTTCAGATAGGGGAAATGTCAGTGAGCGTTCCGATTTCAGTTCCAGAGTGATTCGCCCAATGAGTCCTTGATAGTCGTTTTCAGCCAATTTTCTGGTTTTTTGAAAATTTCACTTTTTTGTGAAAATATCCACTAAATTAGGGAATAATATGTGTGAGGGTACCCCAGGAGAGTTACAAATGTGTGTGGGTAGAATATATATCCCACGGGGGTAAAATTGAAAAAAGTTGAAAAAAATTTTTTTTTGGACTTAGTCATTTTTCCGGCGTTTATCAGACTTTCAGATAGGGGAAATGTCAGTGAGCGTTCCGATTTCAGTTCCAGAGTGATTCGCCCAATGAGTCCTTGATATTTAGTCATTTACAGCCAATTTTCTGGATTTTTGAAAATTTCACTTTTTTGTGAAAATATCCACTAAATTAGGGAATAATATGTGTGAGGGTACCCCAGGAGAGTGCCAAATGTGTGTGGATAGAATATATATCCCACGGGGGTAAAATTGAAAAAAGTTGAAAAAAATTTTTTTTTGGACTTAGTCATTTTTCCGGCGTTTATCAGACTTTCAGATAGGGGAAATGTTAGTGAGCATTCCGATTTCAGTTCCAGAGTGATTCGCCCAATGAGTCCTTGATATTTAGTCATTTTCAGCCAATTTTCTGGATTTTTGAAAATTTCACTTTTTTGTGAAAATATCCACTAAATTAGGGAATAATATGTGTGAGGGTACCCCAGGAGAGTGCCAAATGTGTGTGGGTAGAATATGTATCCCACGGGGGTAAAATTGAAAAAAGTTGAAAAAATTTTTTTTTGGGACTTAGTCATTTTTCCGGCGTTTATCAGACTTTCAGATAGGGGAAATGTCAGTGAGCGTTCCGATTTCAGTTCCAGAGTGATTCGCCCAATGAGTCCTTGATATTTAGTCATTTTCAGCCAATTTTCTGGATTTTTGAAAATTTCACTTTTTTGTGAAAATATCCACTAAATTAGGGAATAATATGTGTGAGGGTACCCCAGGAGAGTGCCAAATGTGTGTGGGTAGAATATATATCCCACGGGGGTAAAATTGAAAAAAGTTGAAAAAATTTTTTTTTTGGACTTAGTCATTTTTCCGGCGTTTATCAGACTTTCAGATAGGGGAAATGTCAGTGAGTGTTCCGATTTCAGTTCCAGAGTGATTCGCCCAATGAGTCCTTGATATTTAGTCATTTTCAGCCAATTTTCTGGATTTTTGAAAATTTCACTTTTTTGTGAAAATATCCACTAAATTAGGGAATAATATGTGTGAGGGTACCCCAGGAGAGTGCCAAATGTGTGTGGGTAGAATATATATCCCACGGGGGTAAAATTGAAAAAAGTTGAAAAAATTTTTTTTTTGGACTTAGTCATTTTTCCGCCGTTTATCAGACTTTCAGATAGGGGAAATGTCAGTGAGCGTTCCGATTTCAGTTCCAGAGTGATTCGCCCAATGAGTCCTTGATAGTCGTTTTCAGCCAATTTTCTGGATTTTTGAAAATTTCACTTTTTTGTGAAAATATCCACTAAATTAGGGAATAATATGTGTGAGGGTACCCCAGGAGAGTGCCAAATGTGTGTGGGTAGAATATATATCCCACGGGGGTAAAATTGAAAAAAGTTGAAAAAATTTTTTTTTGGACTTAGTCATTTTTCCGCCGTTTATCAGACTTTCAGATAGGGGAAATGTCAGTGAGCGTTCCGATTTCAGTTCCAGAGTGATTCGCCCAATGAGTCCTTGATAATCGTTTTCAGCCAATTTTCTGGATTTTTGAAAATTTCACTTTTTTGTGAAAATATCCACTAAATTAGGGAATAATATGTGTGAGGGTACCCCAGGAGAGTTCCAAATGTGTGTGGGTAGAATATATATCCCATGGGGGTAAAATTTAAAAAAGTTGAAAAAAATTTTTTTGGGACTTAGTCATTTTTCCGGCGTTTATCAGACTTTCAGATAGGGGAAATGTCAGTGAGCGTTCCGATTTCAGTTCCAGAGTGATTCGCCCAATGAGTCCTTGATATTTAGTCATTTTCAGCCAATTTTCTGGATTTTTGAAAATTTCACTTTTTTGTGAAAATATCCACTAAATTAGGGAATAATATGTGTGAGGGTACCCCAGGAGAGTGCCAAATGTGTGTGGGTAGAATATATATCCCACGGGGGTAAAATTGAAAAAAGTTGAAAAAATTTTTTTTTTGGACTTAGTCATTTTTCCGGCGTTTATCAGACTTTCAGATAGGGGAAATGTCAGTGAGCGTTCCGATTTCAGTTCCAGAGTGATTCGCCCAATGAGTCCTTGATATTTAGTCATTTTCAGCCAATTTTCTGGATTTTTGAAAATTTCACTTTTTTGTGAAAATATCCACTAAATTAGGGAATAATATGTGTGAGGGTACCCCAGGAGAGTTCCAAATGTGTGTGGGTAGAACATATATCCCATGGGGGTAAAATTGAAAAAAGTTGAAAAATTTTTTTTTTTGGACTTAGTCATTTTTCCGGCGTTTATCAGACTTTCAGATAGGGGAAATGTCAGTGAGCGTTCCGATTTCAGTTCCAGAGTGATTCGCCCAATGAGTCCTTGATATTTAGTCATTTTCAGCCAATTTTCTGGATTTTTGAAAATTTCACTTTTTTGTGAAAATATCCACTAAATTAGGGAATAATATGTGTGAGGGTACCCCAGGAGAGTGCCAAATGTGTGTGGATAGAATATATATCCCACGGGGGTAAAATTGAAAAAAGTTGAAAAAATTTTTTTTTTGGACTTAGTCATTTTTCCGGCGTTTATCAGACTTTCAGATAGGGGAAATGTCAGTGAGCATTCCGATTTCAGTTCCAGAGTGATTCGCCCAATGAGTCCTTGATATTTAGTCATTTTCAGCCAATTTTCTGGATTTTTGAAAATTTCACTTTTTTGTGAAAATATCCACTAAATTAGGGAATAATATGTGTGAGGGTACCCCAGGAGAGTGCCAAATGTGTGTGGGTAGAATATATATCCCACGGGGGTAAAATTGAAAAAAGTTGAAAAAATTTTTTTTTTGGACTTAGTCATTTTTCCGCCGTTTATCAGACTTTCAGATAGGGGAAATGTCAGTGAGCGTTCCGATTTCAGTTCCAGAGTGATTCGCCCAATGAGTCCTTGATAGTCGTTTTCAGCCAATTTTCTGGATTTTTGAAAATTTCACTTTTTTGTGAAAATATCCACTAAATTAGGGAATAATATGTGTGAGGGTACCCCAGGATAGTTCCAAATGTGTGTGGGTAGAATATATATCCCACGGGGGTAAAATTGAAAGAAATTGAAAAAATTATTTTTTTTGGACTTAGTCATTTTTCCGGCGTTTATCAGACTTTCAGATAGGGGAAATGTCAGTGAGCGTTCCGATTTCAGTTCCAGAGTGATTCGCCCAATGAGTCCTTGATAGTCGTTTTCAGCCAATTTTCTGGATTTTTTTAAATTTCACTTTTTTGTGAAAATATCCACTAAATTAGGGAATAATATGTGTGAGGGTACCCCAGGAGAGTTCCAAATGTGTGTGGGTAGAATATATATCCCATGGGGGTAAAATTTAAAAAAGTTGAAAAAATTTTTTTTTTGGACTTAGTCATTTTTCCGGCGTTTATCAGACTTTCAGATAGGGGAAATGTCGGTGAGCGTTCCGATTTCAGTTCCAGAGTGATTCGCCCAATGAGTCCTTGATATTTAGTCATTTACAGCCAATTTTCTGGATTTTTGAAAATTTCACTTTTTTGTGAAAATATCCACTAAATTAGGGAATAATATGTGTGAGGGTACCCCAGGAGAGTGCCAAATGTGTGTGGATAGAATATATATCCCACGGGGGTAAAATTGAAAAAAGTTGAAAAAAATTTTTTTTTGGACTTAGTCATTTTTCCGGCGTTTATCAGACTTTCAGATAGGGGAAATGTCAGTGAGCGTTCCGATTTCAGTTCCAGAGTGATTCGCCTAATGAGTCCTTGATAGTCGTTTTCAGCCAATTTTCTGGATTTTTGAAAATTTCACTTTTTTGTGAAAATATCCACTAAATTAGGGAATAATATGTGTGAGGGTACCCCAGGAGAGTTCCAAATGTGTGTGGATAGAATATATATCCCATGGGGGTAAAATTGAAAAAAGTTAAAAAAAAATTTTTTTTGGACTTAGTCATTTTTCCGGCGTTTATCAGACTTTCAGATAGGGGAAATGTCAGTGAGCGTTCCGATTTCAGTTCCAGAGTGATTCGCCCAATGAGTCCTTGATATTTAGTCATTTTCAGCCAATTTTCTGGATTTTTGAAAATTTCACTTTTTTGTGAAAATATCCACTAAATTAGGGAATAATATGTGTGAGGGTACCCCAGGAGAGTGCCAAATGTGTGTGGGTAGAATATATATCCCACGGGGGTAAAATTGAAAAAAGTTGAAAAAATTTTTTTTTTGGACTTAGTCATTTTTCCGGCGTTTATCAGACTTTCAGATAGGGGAAATGTCAGTGAGTGTTCCGATTTCAGTTCCAGAGTGATTCGCCTAATGAGTCCTTGATAGTCGTTTTCAGCCAATTTTCTGGATTTTTGAAAATTTCACTTTTTTGTGAAAATATCCACTAAATTAGGGAATAATATGTGTGAGGGTACCCCAGGAGAGTGCCAAATGTGTGTGGATAGAATATATATCCCACGGGGGTAAAATTGAAAAAAGTTGAAAAAATTTTTTTTTTGGACTTAGTCATTTTTCCGGCGTTTATCAGACTTTCAGATAGGGGAAATGTCAGTGAGCGTTCCGATTTCAGTTCCAGAGTGATTCGCCCAATGAGTCCTTGATATTTAGTCATTTTCAGCCAATTTTCTGGATTTTTGAAAATTTCACTTTTTTGTGAAAATATCCACTAAATTAGGGAATAATATGTGTGAGGGTACCCCAGGAGAGTGCCAAATGTGTGTGGGTAGAATATATATCCCACGGGGGTAAAATTGAAAAAAGTTGAAAAAATTTTTTTTTTGGACTTAGTCATTTTTCCGCCGTTTATCAGACTTTCAGATAGGGGAAATGTCAGTGAGCGTTCCGATTTCAGTTCCAGAGTGATTCGCCCAATGAGTCCTTGATAGTCGTTTTCAGCCAATTTTCTGGTTTTTTGAAAATTTCACTTTTTTGTGAAAATATCCACTAAATTAAGGAATAATATGTGTGAGGGTACCCCAGGAGAGTTACAAATGTGTGTGGGTAGAATATATATCCCACGGGGGTAAAATTGAAAAAAGTTGAAAAAAATTTTTTTTTGGACTTAGTCATTTTTCCGGCGTTTATCAGACTTTCAGATAGGGGAAATGTCAGTGAGCGTTCCGATTTCAGTTCCAGAGTGATTCGCCCAATGAGTCCTTGATATTTAGTCATTTACAGCCAATTTTCTGGATTTTTGAAAATTTCACTTTTTTGTGAAAATATCCACTAAATTAGGGAATAATATGTGTGAGGGTACCCCAGGAGAGTGCCAAATGTGTGTGGATAGAATATATATCCCACGGGGGTAAAATTGAAAAAAGTTGAAAAAAATTTTTTTTTGGACTTAGTCATTTTTCCGGCGTTTATCAGACTTTCAGATAGGGGAAATGTTAGTGAGCATTCCGATTTCAGTTCCAGAGTGATTCGCCCAATGAGTCCTTGATATTTAGTCATTTTCAGCCAATTTTCTGGATTTTTGAAAATTTCACTTTTTTGTGAAAATATCCACTAAATTAGGGAATAATATGTGTGAGGGTACCCCAGGAGAGTGCCAAATGTGTGTGGGTAGAATATGTATCCCACGGGGGTAAAATTGAAAAAAGTTGAAAAAATTTTTTTTTTGGACTTAGTCATTTTTCCGGCGTTTATCAGACTTTCAGATAGGGGAAATGTCAGTGAGTGTTCCGATTTCAGTTCCAGAGTGATTCGCCCAATGAGTCCTTGATATTTAGTCATTTTCAGCCAATTTTCTGGATTTTTGAAAATTTCACTTTTTTGTGAAAATATCCACTAAATTAGGGAATAATATGTGTGAGGGTACCCCAGGAGAGTGCCAAATGTGTGTGGGTAGAATATATATCCCACGGGGGTAAAATTGAAAAAAGTTGAAAAAATTTTTTTTTTGGACTTAGTCATTTTTCCGCCGTTTATCAGACTTTCAGATAGGGGAAATGTCAGTGAGCGTTCCGATTTCAGTTCCAGAGTGATTCGCCCAATGAGTCCTTGATAGTCGTTTTCAGCCAATTTTCTGGATTTTTGAAAATTTCACTTTTTTGTGAAAATATCCACTAAATTAGGGAATAATATGTGTGAGGGTACCCCAGGAGAGTGCCAAATGTGTGTGGGTAGAATATATATCCCACGGGGGTAAAATTGAAAAAAGTTGAAAAAATTTTTTTTTTGGACTTAGTCATTTTTCCGCCGTTTATCAGACTTTCAGATAGGGGAAATGTCAGTGAGCGTTCCGATTTCAGTTCCAGAGTGATTCGCCCAATGAGTCCTTGATAATCGTTTTCAGCCAATTTTCTGGATTTTTGAAAATTTCACTTTTTTGTGAAAATATCCACTAAATTAGGGAATAATATGTGTGAGGGTACCCCAGGAGAGTTCCAAATGTGTGTGGGTAGAATATATATCCCATGGGGGTAAAATTTAAAAAAGTTGAAAAAAATTTTTTTGGGACTTAGTCATTTTTCCGGCGTTTATCAGACTTTCAGATAGGGGAAATGTCAGTGAGCGTTCCGATTTCAGTTCCAGAGTGATTCGCCCAATGAGTCCTTGATATTTAGTCATTTTCAGCCAATTTTCTGGATTTTTGAAAATTTCACTTTTTTGTGAAAATATCCACTAAATTAGGGAATAATATGTGTGAGGGTACCCCAGGAGAGTTCCAAATGTGTGTGGGTAGAACATATATCCCATGGGGGTAAAATTGAAAAAAGTTGAAAAATTTTTTTTTTTGGACTTAGTCATTTTTCCGGCGTTTATCAGACTTTCAGATAGGGGAAATGTCAGTGAGCGTTCCGATTTCAGTTCCAGAGTGATTCGCCCAATGAGTCCTTGATATTTAGTCATTTTCAGCCAATTTTCTGGATTTTTGAAAATTTCACTTTTTTGTGAAAATATCCACTAAATTAGGGAATAATATGTGTGAGGGTACCCCAGGAGAGTGCCAAATGTGTGTGGATAGAATATATATCCCACGGGGGTAAAATTGAAAAAAGTTGAAAAAATTTTTTTTTTGGACTTAGTCATTTTTCCGGCGTTTATCAGACTTTCAGATAGGGGAAATGTCAGTGAGCATTCCGATTTCAGTTCCAGAGTGATTCGCCCAATGAGTCCTTGATATTTAGTCATTTTCAGCCAATTTTCTGGATTTTTGAAAATTTCACTTTTTTGTGAAAATATCCACTAAATTAGGGAATAATATGTGTGAGGGTACCCCAGGAGAGTGCCAAATGTGTGTGGGTAGAATATATATCCCACGGGGGTAAAATTGAAAAAAGTTGAAAAAATTTTTTTTTTGGACTTAGTCATTTTTCCGCCGTTTATCAGACTTTCAGATAGGGGAAATGTCAGTGAGCGTTCCGATTTCAGTTCCAGAGTGATTCGCCCAATGAGTCCTTGATAGTCGTTTTCAGCCAATTTTCTGGATTTTTGAAAATTTCACTTTTTTGTGAAAATATCCACTAAATTAGGGAATAATATGTGTGAGGGTACCCCAGGAGAGTTCCAAATGTGTGTGGGTAGAATATATATCCCATGGGGGTAAAATTTAAAAAAGTTGAAAAAATTTTTTTTTTGGACTTAGTCATTTTTCCGGCGTTTATCAGACTTTCAGATAGGGGAAATGTCGGTGAGCATTCCGATTTCAGTTCCAGAGTGATTCGCCCAATGAGTCCTTGATAGTCGTTTTCAGCCAATTTTCTGGATTTTTGAAAATTTCACTTTTTTGTGAAAATATCAACTAAATTAGGGAATAATATGTGTGAGGGTACCCCAGGAGAGTTCCAAATGTGTGTGGGTAGAATATATATCCCACGGGGGTAAAATTGAAAAAAGTTGAAAACATTTTTTTTTTGGACTTAGTCATTTTTCCAGCGTTTATCAGACTTTCAGATAGGGCAAATGTCAGTGAGCGTTCCGATTTCAGTTCCAGAGCGATTTGCCCAATGAGTCCTTGATATTTAGTCGTTTTCAGCCAATTTTCTGGATTTTTGAAAATTTCACTTTTTTGTGAAAATATCCACTAAATTAGGGAATAATATGTGTGAGGTTACCCCAGGAGAGTTCCAAATGTGTGTGGGTAGAATATATATCCCACGGGGGTAAAATTGAAAAAAGTTGAAAAAATTTTTTTTTTGGACTTAGTCATTTTTCCGGCGTTTATCAGACTTTCAGATAGGGGAAATGTCAGTGAGCGTTCCGATTTCAGTTCCAGAGTGATTCGCCCAATGAGTCCTTGATAGTTAGTCGTTTTCAGCCAATTTTCTGGATTTTTGAAAATTTCACTTTTTTGTGAAAATATCCACTAAATTAGGGAATAATATGTGTGAGGGTACCCCAGGATAGTTCCAAATGTGTGTGGGTAGAATATATATCCCACGGGGGTAAAATTGAAAGAAATTGAAAAAATTATTTTTTTTGGACTTAGTCATTTTTCCGGCGTTTATCAGACTTTCAGATAGGGGAAATGTCAGTGAGCGTTCCGATTTCAGTTCCAGAGTGATTCGCCCAATGAGTCCTTGATAGTTAGTCGTTTTCAGCCAATTTTCTGGATTTTTGAAAATTTCACTTTTTTGTGAAAATATCCACTAAATTAGGGAATAATATGTGTGAGGGTACCCCAGGAGAGTTCCAAATGTGTGTGGGTAGAATATATATCCCACGGGGGTAAAATTGAAAAAAATTGAAAAAATTTTTTTTTTGGACTTAGTCATTTTTCCGGCGTTTATCAGACTTTCAGATAGGGCAAATGTCAGTGAGCGTTCCGATTTCAGTTCCAGAGCGATTTGCCCAATTAGTCCTTGATATTTAGTGGTTTTCAGCCAATTTTCTGGATTTTTGAAAATTTCACTTTTTTGTGAAAATATCCACTAAATTAGGGAATAATATGTGTGAGGGTACCCCAGGAGAGTTCCAAATGTGTGTGGGTAGAATATATATCCCATGGGGGTAAAATTGAAAAAAGTTGAAAACATTTTTTTTTTGGACTTAGTCATTTTTCCAGCGTTTATCAGACTTTCAGATAGGGCAAATGTCAGTGAGCGTTCCGATTTCAGTTCCAGAGCGATTTGCCCAATGAGTCCTTGATATTTAGTCGTTTTCAGCCAATTTTCTGGATTTTTGAAAATTTCACTTTTTTGTGAAAATATCCACTAAATTAGGGAATAATATGTGTGAGGTTACCCCAGGAGAGTTCCAAATGTGTGTGGGTAGAATATATATCCCACGGGGGTAAAATTGAAAAAAGTTGAAAAAATTTTTTTTTTGGACTTAGTCATTTTTCCGGCGTTTATCAGACTTTCAGATAGGGGAAATGTCAGTGAGCGTTCCGATTTCAGTTCCAGAGTGATTCGCCCAATGAGTCCTTGATAGTTAGTCGTTTTCAGCCAATTTTCTGGATTTTTGAAAATTTCACTTTTTTGTGAAAATATCCACTAAATTAGGGAATAATATGTGTGAGGGTACCCCAGGATAGTTCCAAATGTGTGTGGGTAGAATATATATCCCACGGGGGTAAAATTGAAAGAAATTGAAAAAATTATTTTTTTTGGACTTAGTCATTTTTCCGGCGTTTATCAGACTTTCAGATAGGGGAAATGTCAGTGAGCGTTCCGATTTCAGTTCCAGAGTGATTCGCCCAATGAGTCCTTGATAGTTAGTCGTTTTCAGCCAATTTTCTGGATTTTTGAAAATTTCACTTTTTTGTGAAAATATCCACTAAATTAGGGAATAATATGTGTGAGGGTACCCCAGGAGAGTTCCAAATGTGTGTGGGTAGAATATATATCCCACGATGGTAAAATTGAAAAAAATTGAAAAAATTTTTTTTTTGGACTTAGTCATTTTTCCGGCGTTTATCAGACTTTCAGATAGGGCAAATGTCAGTGAGCGTTCCGATTTCAGTTCCAGAGCGATTTGCCTAATGAGTCCTTGATATTTAGTGGTTTTCAGCCAATTTTCTGGATTTTTGAAAATTTCACTTTTTTGTGAAAATATCCACTAAATTAGGGAATAATATGTGTGAGGGTACCCCAGGAGAGTTCCAAATGTGTGTGGGTAGAATATATATCCCATGGGGGTAAAATTTAAAAAAGTTGAAAAAATTTTTTTTTTGGACTTAGTCATTTTTCCGGCGTTTATCAGACTTTCAGATAGGGGAAATGTCAGTGAGCGTTCCGATTTCAGTTCCAGAGTGATTCGCCCAATGAGTCCTTGATAGTCGTTTTCAGCCAATTTTCTGGATTTTTGAAAATTTCACTTTTTTGTGAAAATATCCACTAAATTAGGGAATAATATGTGTGAGGGTACCCCAGGATAGTTCCAAATGTGTGTGGGTAGAATATATATCCCACGGGGGTAAAATTGAAAGAAATTGAAAAAATTATTTTTTTTGGACTTAGTCATTTTTCCGGCGTTTATCAGACTTTCAGATAGGGGAAATGTCAGTGAGCGTTCCGATTTCAGTTCCAGAGTGATTCGCCCAATGAGTCCTTGATAGTTAGTCGTTTTCAGCCAATTTTCTGGATTTTTGAAAATTTCACTTTTTTGTGAAAATATCCACTAAATTAGGGAATAATATGTGTGAGGGTACCCCAGGAGAGTTCCAAATGTGTGTGGGTAGAATATATATCCCACGGGGGTAAAATTGAAAAAAATTGAAAAAATTTTTTTTTTGGACTTAATCATTTTTCCGACGTTTATCAGACTTTCAGATAGGGCAAATGTCAGTGAGCGTTCCGATTTCAGTTCCAGAGCGATTTGCCCAATGAGTCCTTGATATTTAGGCATTTTCAGCCAATTTTCTGGATTTTTGAAAATTTCACTTTTTTATGAAAATATCCACTAAATTAGGGAATAATATGTGTGAGAGTACCCCAGGAGAGTACCAAATGTGTGTGGGTAGAATATATATCCCACGGGGGTAAAATTGAAAAAAGTTGAAAAATTTTTTTTTTTGGACTTAGTCATTTTTCTAGCGTTTATCAGACTTTCAGATAGGGGAAATGTCAGTGAGGGTTCCGATTTCAGTTCCAGAGTGATTCGCCCAATGAGTCCTTGATATTCGTTTTCAGCCAATTTTCTAGATTTTTGAAAATTTCACTTTTTTGTGAAAATATCCACTAAATGAGGGAATAATATTTGTGAGGGTACCCCAGGAGAGTTACAAATGTGTGTGGGTAGAATATATATCCCACGGGGGTAAAATTTAAAAAAGTTGAAAAAAATTTTTTTTTGGACTTAGTCATTTTTCCGGCGTTTATCAGACTTTCAGATAAGGGAAATGTCAGTGAGCGTTCCGATTTCAGTTCCAGAGTGATTCGCCCAATGAGTCCTTGATAGCTAGTCGTTTTCAGCCAATTTTCTGGATTTTTGAAAATTTCACTTTTTTATGAAAATATCCACTAAATTAGGGAATAATATGTATGAGGGTACCCCAGGAGAGTACCAAATGTGTGTGGGTAGAATATATATCCCACGGGGGTAAAATTGAAAAAAATTGAAAAAATTTTTTTTTTGGACTTAATCATTTTTCCGACATTTATCAGACTTTCAGATAGGGCAAATGTCAGTGAGCGTTCCGATTTCAGTTCCAGAGCGATTTGCCCAATGAGTCCTTGATATTTAGTCGTTTTCAGCCAATTTTCTGGATTTTTGAAAATTTCACTTTTTTGTGAAAATATCCACTAAATTAGGGAATAATATGTGTGAGGTTACCCCAGGAGAGTACCAAATTTTTTTTTGGACTTAGTCATTTTTCCGGCGTTTATCAGACTTTCAGATAGGGGAAATGTCAGTGAGCGTTCTGATTTCAGTTCCAGAGTGATTCGCCCAATGAGTCCTTGATAGTCGTTTTCAGCCAATTTTCTAGATTTTTGAAAATTTCACTTTTTTGTGAAAATATCCACTAAATGAGGGAATAATATTTGTGAGGGTACCCCAGGAGAGTTACAAATGTGTGTGGGTAGAATGTATATCCCACGGGGGTAAAATTTAAAAAAGTTGAAAAAAATTTTTTTTTGGACTTAGTCATTTTACCGGCGTTTATCAGACTTTCAGATAGGGAAAATGTCAGTGAGCGTTCCGATTTCAGTTCCAGAGTGATTCGCCCAATGAGTCCTTGATAGCTAGTCGTTTTCAGCCAATTTTCTGGATTTTTGAAAATTTCACTTTTTTGTGAAAATATCCACTAAATTAGGAAATAATATGTGTGAGGGTACCCGAGGAGAGTACCAAATGTGTGTGGGTAGAATATATATCCCACGGGGGTAAAATTGAAAAAAGTTTAAAAAAATTTTTTTTTGGACTTAGTCATTTTTCCGGCGTTTATCAGACTTTCAGATAGGGGAAATGTCAGTGAGCGTTCCGATTTCAGTTCCAGAGTGATTCGCCCAATGAGTCCTTGATATTTAGGCATTTTCAGCCAATTTTCTGGATTTTTGAAAATTTCACTTTTTTGTGAAAATATCCACTAAATTAGGGAATAATATGTGTGAGGTTACCCCAGGAGAGTTCCAAATGTGTGTGGGTAGAATATATATCCCACGGGGGTAAAATTGAAAAAAGTTTAAAAAAATTTTTTTTTGAACTTAGTCATTTTTCCGGCGTTTGTCAGACTTTCAGATAGGGGAAATGTCAGTGAGCGTTCCGATTTCAGTTCCAGAGTGATTCGCCCAATGAGTCCTTGATATTTAGTCGTTTTCAGCCAATTTTCTGGATTTTTGAAAATTTCACTTTTTTATGAAAATATCCACTAAATTAGGGAATAATATGTGTGAGAGTACCCCAGGAGAGTACCAAATGTGTGTGGGTAGAATATATATCCCACGGGGGTAAAATTGAAAAAAGTTGAAAAAATTTTTTTTTGGGATTTAGTCATTTTTCCGGCGTTTATCAGACTTTCAGATAGGAGAAATGTCAGTGAGCGTTCCGATTTCAGTTCCAGAGTGATTCGCCCAATGAGTCCTTGATATTTAGGCATTTTCAGCCAATTTTCTGGATTTTTGAAAATTTCACTTTTTTGTGAAAATATCCACTAAATTAGGGAATAATATGTGTGAGGGTACCCCAGGAGAGTTCCAAATGTGTGTGGGTAGAATATATATCCCACGGGGGTAAAATTGAAAAAAGTTTAAAAAAATTTTTTTTTGAACTTAGTCATTTTTCCGGCGTTTATCAGACTTTCAGATAGGGGAAATGTCAGTGAGCGTTCCGATTTCAGTTCCAGAGTGATTCGCCCAATGAGTACTTGATATTTAGGCATTTTCAGCCAATTTTCTGGATTTTTGAAAATTTCACTTTTTTGTGAAAATATCCACTAAATTAGGGAATAAAATGTGTGAGGTTACCCCAGGAGAGATCCAAATGTGTGTGGGTAGAATATATATCCCAAGGGGGTAAAATTGAAAAAAGTTTAAAAAAATTTTTTTTTGGACTTAGTCATTTTTCCGGCGTTTATCAGACTTTCAGATAGGGGAAATGTCAGTGAGCGTTCCGATTTCAGTTCCAGAGTGATTCGCCCAATGAGTCCTTGATATTTAGTCGTTTTCAGCCAATTTTCTGGATTTTTGAAAATTTCACTTTTTTATGAAAATATCCACTAAATTAGGGAATAATATGTGTGAGAGTACCCCAGGAGAGTACCAAATGTGTGTGGGTAGAATATATATCCCACGGGGGTAAAATTGAAAAAAGTTGAAAAAATTTTTTTTTGGGATTTAGTCATTTTTCCGGCGTTTATCAGACTTTCAGATAGGGGAAATGTCAGTGAGCGTTCTGATTTCAATTCCAGAGTGATTCGCCCAATGAGTCCTTGATAGTCGTTTTCAGCCAATTTTCTGGATTTTTGAAAATTTCACTTTTTTGGGAAAATATCCACTAAATTAGGGAATAATATGTGTGAGGTTACCCCAGGAGAGTTCCAAATGTGTGTGGGTAGAATATATATCCCACGGGGGTAAAATTGAAAAAAGTTAAAAACAATTTTTTTTTGAACTTAGTCATTTTTCCGGCGTTTATCAGACTTTCAGATAGTGGAAATGTCAGTGAGCGTTCCGATTTCAGTTCCAGAGTGATTCGCCCAATGAGTCCTTGATATTTAGGCATTTTCAGCCAATTTTCTGGATTTTTGAAAATTTCACTTTTTTGTGAAAATATCCACTAAATTAGGGAATAATATGTGTGAGGTTACCCCAGGAGGGATCCAAATGTGTGTGGGTAGAATATATATCCCACGGGGGTACAATTGAAAAAAGTTGAAAAAAATTTTTTTTGGGATTTAGTCATTTTTCCGGCGTTTATCAGACTTTCAGATAGGGGAAATGTCAGTGAGCGTTCCGATTTCAGTTCCAGAGTGATTCGCCCAATGAGTCCTTGATATTTAGGCATTTTCAGCCAATTTTCTGGATTTTTGAAAATTTCACTTTTTTGTGAAAATATCCACTAAATTAGGGAATAATATGTGTGAGGTTACCCCAGGAGAGTTCCAAATGTGTGTGAGTAGAATATATATCCCACGGGGGTAAAATTGAAAAAAGTTTAAAAAAATTTTTTTTTGAACTTAGTCATTTTTCCGGCGTTTATCAGACTTTCAGATAGGGGAAATGTCAGTGAGCGTTCCGATTTCAGTTCCAGAGTGATTCGCCCAATGAGTCCTTGATATTTAGTCGTTTTCAGCCAATTTTCTGGATTTTTGAAAATTTCACTTTTTTATGAAAATATCCACTAAATTAGGGAATAATATGTGTGACAGTACCCCAGGAGAGTACCAAATGTGTGTGGGTAGAATACATATCCCACGGGGGTAAAATTGAAAAAAGTTGAAAAAAATTTTTTTTGGGATTTAGTCATTTTTCCGGCGTTTATCAGACTTTCAGATAGGGGAAATGTCAGTGAGCGTTCTGATTTCAGTTCCAGAGTGATTCGCCCAATGAGTCCTTGATAGTCGTTTTCAGCCAATTTTCTGGATTTTTGAAAATTTCACTTTTTTGTGAAAATATCCACTAAATTAGGGAATAATATGTGTGAGGTTACCCCAGGAGAGTTCCAAATGTCTGTGGGTAGAATATATATCCCACGGGGGTAAAATTGAAAAAAGTTTAAAAAATTTTTTTTTTGGACTTTGTCATTTTTCCGGCGTTTATCAGACGTTCAGATAGGGGAAATGTCAGTGAGCGTTCCGATTTCAGTTCCAGAGTGATTCGCCCAATGAGTCCTTGATATTTAGGCATTTTCAGCCAATTTTCTGGATTTTGAAAATTTCACTTTTTTATGAAAATATCCACTAAATTAGGGAATAATATGTGTGAGAGTACCCCAGGAGAGTACCAAATGTGTGTGGGTAGAATATATATCCCACGGGGGTAAAATTGAAAAAAATTGAAAAAAATTTTTTTTTGGTCTTAATCATTTTTCCGACGTTTATCAGACTTTCAGATAGGGCAAATGTCAGTGAGCGTTCCGATTTCAGTTCCAGAGCGATTTGCCCAATGAGTCCTTGATATTTAGTCGTTTTCAGCCAATTTTCTGGATTTTTGAAAATTTCACTTTTTTGTGAAAATATCCACTAAATTAGGGAATAATATGTGTGAGGTTACCCCAGGAGAGTTCCAAATGTGTGTGGGTAGAATATATATCCCACGGGGGAAAAAAATTGAAAAAAGTTGAAAAAAATTTTTTTTTGGGATTTAGTCATTTTTCCGGCGTTTATCAGACTTTCAGATAGGGGAAATGTCAGTGAGCGTTCTGATTTCAATTCCAGAGTGATTCGCCCAATGAGTCCTTGATAGTCGTTTTCAGCCAATTTTCTGGATTTTTGAAAATTTCACTTTTTTGGGAAAATATCCACTAAATTAGGGAATAATATGTGTGAGGTTACCCCAGGAGAGTTCCAAATGTGTGTGGGTAGAATATATATCCCACGGGGGTAAAATTGAAAAAAGTTAAAAAAAATTTTTTTTTGAACTTAGTCATTTTTCCGGCGTTTATCAGACTTTCAGATAGGGGAAATGTCAGTGAGCGTTCCGATTTCAGTTCCAGAGTGATTCGCCCAATGAGTCCTTGATATTTAGGCATTTTCAGCCAATTTTCTGGATTTTTGAAAATTTCACTTTTTTGTGAAAATATCCACTAAATTAGGGAATAATATGTGTGAGGTTACCCCAGGAGAGATCCAAATGTGTGTGGGTAGAATATATATCCCACGGGGGTACAATTGAAAAAAGTTGAAAAAATTTTTTTTTGGGATTTAGTCATTTTTCCGGCGTTTATCAGACTTTCAGATAGGGGAAATGTCAGTGAGCGTTCCGATTTCAGTTCCAGAGTGATTCGCCCAATGAGTCCTTGATATTTAGGCATTTTCAGCCAATTTTCTGGATTTTTGAAAATTTCACTTTTTTGTGAAAATATCCACTAAATTAGGGAATAATATGTGTGAGGTTACCCCAGGAGAGTTCCAAATGTGTGTGGGTAGAATATATATCCCACGGGGGTAAAATTGAAAAAAGTTTAAAAAAATTTTTTTTTGAACTTAGTCATTTTTCCGGCGTTTGTCAGACTTTCAGATAGGGGAAATGTCAGTGAGCGTTCCGATTTCAGTTCCAGAGTGATTCGCCCAATGAGTCCTTGATATTTAGTCGTTTTCAGCCAATTTTCTGGATTTTTGAAAATTTCACTTTTTTATGAAAATATCCACTAAATTAGGGAATAATATGTGTGAGAGTACCCCAGGAGAGTACCAAATGTGTGTGGGTAGAATATATATCCCACGGGGGTAAAATTGAAAAAAGTTGAAAAAATTTTTTTTTGGGATTTAGTCATTTTTCCGGCGTTTATCAGACTTTCAGATAGGAGAAATGTCAGTGAGCGTTCCGATTTCAGTTCCAGAGTGATTCGCCCAATGAGTCCTTGATATTTAGGCATTTTCAGCCAATTTTCTGGATTTTTGAAAATTTCACTTTTTTGTGAAAATATCCACTAAATTAGGGAATAATATGTGTGAGGTTACCCCAGGAGAGTTCCAAATGTGTGTGGGTAGAATATATATCCCACGGGGGTAAAATTGAAAAAAGTTTAAAAAAATTTTTTTTTGAACTTAGTCATTTTTCCGGCGTTTATCAGACTTTCAGATAGGGGAAATGTCAGTGAGCGTTCCGATTTCAGTTCCAGAGTGATTCGCCCAATGAGTACTTGATATTTAGGCATTTTCAGCCAATTTTCTGGATTTTTGAAAATTTCACTTTTTTGTGAAAATATCCACTAAATTAGGGAATAAAATGTGTGAGGTTACCCCAGGAGAGATCCAAATGTGTGTGGGTAGAATATATATCCCAAGGGGGTAAAATTGAAAAAAGTTTAAAAAAATTTTTTTTTGGACTTAGTCATTTTTCCGGCGTTTATCAGACTTTCAGATAGGGGAAATGTCAGTGAGCGTTCCGATTTCAGTTCCAGAGTGATTCGCCCAATGAGTCCTTGATATTTAGTCGTTTTCAGCCAATTTTCTGGATTTTTGAAAATTTCACTTTTTTATGAAAATATCCACTAAATTAGGGAATAATATGTGTGAGAGTACCCCAGGAGAGTACCAAATGTGTGTGGGTAGAATATATATCCCACGGGGGTAAAATTGAAAAAAGTTGAAAAAATTTTTTTTTGGGATTTAGTCATTTTTCCGGCGTTTATCAGACTTTCAGATAGGGGAAATGTCAGTGAGCGTTCTGATTTCAATTCCAGAGTGATTCGCCCAATGAGTCCTTGATAGTCGTTTTCAGCCAATTTTCTGGATTTTTGAAAATTTCACTTTTTTGGGAAAATATCCACTAAATTAGGGAATAATATGTGTGAGGTTACCCCAGGAGAGTTCCAAATGTGTGTGGGTAGAATATATATCCCACGGGGGTAAAATTGAAAAAAGTTAAAAACAATTTTTTTTTGAACTTAGTCATTTTTCCGGCGTTTATCAGACTTTCAGATAGTGGAAATGTCAGTGAGCGTTCCGATTTCAGTTCCAGAGTGATTCGCCCAATGAGTCCTTGATATTTAGGCATTTTCAGCCAATTTTCTGGATTTTTGAAAATTTCACTTTTTTGTGAAAATATCCACTAAATTAGGGAATAATATGTGTGAGGTTACCCCAGGAGAGATCCAAATGTGTGTGGGTAGAATATATATCCCACGGGGGTACAATTGAAAAAAGTTGAAAAAAATTTTTTTTGGGATTTAGTCATTTTTCCGGCGTTTATCAGACTTTCAGATAGGGGAAATGTCAGTGAGCGTTCCGATTTCAGTTCCAGAGTGATTCGCCCAATGAGTCCTTGATATTTAGGCATTTTCAGCCAATTTTCTGGATTTTTGAAAATTTCACTTTTTTGTGAAAATATCCACTAAATTAGGGAATAATATGTGTGAGGTTACCCCAGGAGAGTTCCAAATGTGTGTGAGTAGAATATATATCCCACGGGGGTAAAATTGAAAAAAGTTTAAAAAAATTTTTTTTTGAACTTAGTCATTTTTCCGGCGTTTATCAGACTTTCAGATAGGGGAAATGTCAGTGAGCGTTCCGATTTCAGTTCCAGAGTGATTCGCCCAATGAGTCCTTGATATTTAGTCGTTTTCAGCCAATTTTCTGGATTTTTGAAAATTTCACTTTTTTATGAAAATATCCACTAAATTAGGGAATAATATGTGTGACAGTACCCCAGGAGAGTACCAAATGTGTGTGGGTAGAATACATATCCCACGGGGGTAAAATTGAAAAAAGTTGAAAAAAATTTTTTTTGGGATTTAGTCATTTTTCCGGCGTTTATCAGACTTTCAGATAGGGGAAATGTCAGTGAGCGTTCTGATTTCAGTTCCAGAGTGATTCGCCCAATGAGTCCTTGATAGTCGTTTTCAGCCAATTTTCTGGATTTTTGAAAATTTCACTTTTTTGTGAAAATATCCACTAAATTAGGGAATAATATGTGTGAGGTTACCCCAGGAGAGTTCCAAATGTCTGTGGGTAGAATATATATCCCACGGGGGTAAAATTGAAAAAAGTTTAAAAAAATTTTTTTTTGGACTTTGTCATTTTTCCGGCGTTTATCAGACGTTCAGATAGGGGAAATGTCAGTGAGCGTTCCGATTTCAGTTCCAGAGTGATTCGCCCAATGAGTCCTTGATATTTAGGCATTTTCAGCCAATTTTCTGGATTTTGAAAATTTCACTTTTTTATGAAAATATCCACTAAATTAGGGAATAATATGTGTGAGAGTACCCCAGGAGAGTACCAAATGTGTGTGGGTAGAATATATATCCCACGGGGGTAAAATTGAAAAAAATTGAAAAAAATTTTTTTTTGGTCTTAATCATTTTTCCGACGTTTATCAGACTTTCAGATAGGGCAAATGTCAGTGAGCGTTCCGATTTCAGTTCCAGAGCGATTTGCCCAATGAGTCCTTGATATTTAGTCGTTTTCAGCCAATTTTCTGGATTTTTGAAAATTTCACTTTTTTGTGAAAATATCCACTAAATTAGGGAATAATATGTGTGAGGTTACCCCAGGAGAGTTCCAAATGTGTGTGGGTAGAATATATATCCCACGGGGGAAAAAAATTGAAAAAAGTTGAAAAAAATTTTTTTTTGGGATTTAGTCATTTTTCCGGCGTTTATCAGACTTTCAGATAGGGGAAATGTCAGTGAGCGTTCTGATTTCAATTCCAGAGTGATTCGCCCAATGAGTCCTTGATAGTCGTTTTCAGCCAATTTTCTGGATTTTTGAAAATTTCACTTTTTTGGGAAAATATCCACTAAATTAGGGAATAATATGTGTGAGGTTACCCCAGGAGAGTTCCAAATGTGTGTGGGTAGAATATATATCCCACGGGGGTAAAATTGAAAAAAGTTAAAAAAAATTTTTTTTTGAACTTAGTCATTTTTCCGGCGTTTATCAGACTTTCAGATAGGGGAAATGTCAGTGAGCGTTCCGATTTCAGTTCCAGAGTGATTCGCCCAATGAGTCCTTGATATTTAGGCATTTTCAGCCAATTTTCTGGATTTTTGAAAATTTCACTTTTTTGTGAAAATATCCACTAAATTAGGGAATAATATGTGTGAGGTTACCCCAGGAGAGATCCAAATGTGTGTGGGTAGAATATATATCCCACGGGGGTACAATTGAAAAAAGTTGAAAAAATTTTTTTTTGGGATTTAGTCATTTTTCCGGCGTTTATCAGACTTTCAGATAGGGGAAATGTCAGTGAGCGTTCCGATTTCAGTTCCAGAGTGATTCGCCCAATGAGTCCTTGATATTTAGGCATTTTCAGCCAATTTTCTGGATTTTTGAAAATTTCACTTTTTTGTGAAAATATCCACTAAATTAGGGAATAATATGTGTGAGGTTACCCCAGGAGAGTTCCAAATGTGTGTGGGTAGAATATATATCCCACGGGGGTAAAATTGAAAAAAGTTTAAAAAAATTTTTTTTTGAACTTAGTCATTTTTCCGGCGTTTATCAGACTTTCAGATAGGGGAAATGTCAGTGAGCGTTCCGATTTCAGTTCCAGAGTGATTCGCCCAATGAGTCCTTGATATTTAGTCGTTTTCAGCCAATTTTCTGGATTTTTGAAAATTTCACTTTTTTATGAAAATATCCACTAAATTAGGGAATAATATGTGTGACAGTACCCCAGGAGAGTACCAAATGTGTGTGGGTAGAATACATATCCCACGGGGGTAAAATTGAAAAAAGTTGAAAAAAATTTTTTTTGGGATTTAGTCATTTTTCCGGCGTTTATCAGACTTTCAGATAGGGGAAATGTCAGTGAGCGTTCTGATTTCAGTTCCAGAGTGATTCGCCCAATGAGTCCTTGATAGTCGTTTTCAGCCAATTTTCTGGATTTTTGAAAATTTCACTTTTTTGTGAAAATATCCACTAAATTAGGGAATAATATGTGTGAGGTTACCCCAGGAGAGTTCCAAATGTGTGTGGGTAGAATATATATCCCACGGGGGTAAAATTGAAAAAAGTTTAAAAAATTTTTTTTTTGGACTTTGTCATTTTTCCGGCGTTTATCAGACGTTCAGATAGGGGAAGCGTTCCGATTTCAGTTCCAGAGTGATTCGCCCAATGAGTCCTTGATATTTAGGCATTTTCAGCCAATTTTCTGGATTTTGAAAATTTCACTTTTTTATGAAAATATCCACTAAATTAGGGAATAATATGTGTGAGAGTACCCCAGGAGAGTACCAAATGTGTGTGGGTAGAATATATATCCCACGGGGGTAAAATTGAAAAAAATTGAAAAAAATTTTTTTTTGGTCTTAATCATTTTTCCGACGTTTATCAGACTTTCAGATAGGGCAAATGTCAGTGAGCGTTCCGATTTCAGTTCCAGAGCGATTTGCCCAATGAGTCCTTGATATTTAGTCGTTTTCAGCCAATTTTCTGGATTTTTGAAAATTTCACTTTTTTGTGAAAATATCCACTAAATTAGGGAATAATATGTGTGAGGTTACCCCAGGAGAGTTCCAAATGTGTGTGGGTAGAATATATATCCCACGGGGGAAAAAAATTGAAAAAAGTTGAAAAAAATTTTTTTTTGGACTTAGTCATTTTTCCGGCGTTTATCAGACTTTCAGATAGGGGAAATGTCAGTGAGCGTTCCGATTTCAGTTCCAGAGTGATTCGCCCAATGAGTCCTTGATAGCTAGTCGTTTTCAGCCAATTTTCTGGATTTTTGAAAATTTCACTTTTTTGTGAAAATATCCACTAAATAAGGAAATAATATGTGTGAGGGTACCCCAGGAGAGTACCAAATGTGTGTGGGTAGAATATATATCCCACGGGGGTAAAATTGAAAAAAATTGAAAAAATTTTTTTTTTGGACTTAGTCATTTTTCCGACGTTTATCAGACTTTCAGATAGGGCAAATGTCAGTGAGCGTTCCGATTTCACTTCCAGAGCCATTTGCCCAATGAGTCCTTGATATTTAGTCGTTTTCAGCCAATTTTCTGGATTTTTGAAAATTTCACTTTTTTGTGAAAATATCCACTAAATGAGGGAATAATATTTGTGAGGGTACCCCAGGAGAGTTACAAATGTGTGTGGGTAGAATATATATCCCACGGGGGTAAAATTGAAAAAAGTTGAAAAAAATTTTTTTTTGGACTTAGTCATTTTTCCGGCGTTTATCAGACTTTCAGATAGGGGAAATGTCAGTGAGCATTCCGATTTCAGTTCCAGAGTGATTCGCCCAATGAGTCCTTGATAGCTAGTCGTTTTCAGCCAATTTTCTGGATTTTTGAAAATTTCACTTTTTTGTGAAAATATCCACTAAATTAGGGAATAATATGTGTGAGGGTACCCCAGGAGAGTACCAAATGTGTGTGGGTAGAATATATATCCCACGGGGGTAAAATTGAAAAAAGTTGAAAAAATTTTTTTTTTGGACTTAGTCATTTTTCCGGCGTTTATCAGACTTTCAGATAGGGGAAATGTCAGTGAGCGTTCCGATTTCAGTTCCAGAGTGATTCGCCCAATGAGCAATTGATAGTTAGTCGTTTTCAGCCAATTTTCTGGATTTTTGAAAATTTCACTTTTTTGTGAAAATATCCACTAAATTAGGGAATAATATGTGTGAGGGTACCCCAGGAGAGTTCCAAATGTGTGTGGGTAGAATATATATCCCACGGGGGTAAAATTGAAAAAAGTTGAAAAAATTTTGTTTTTGGACTTAGTCATTTTTCCGGCGTTTATCAGACTTTCAGATAGGGGAAATGTCAGTGAGCATTCCGATTTCAGTTCCAGAGTGATTCGCCCAATGAGTCCTTGATAGTTAGTCGTTTTCAGCCAATTTTCTGGATTTTTGAAAATTTCACTTTTTTGTGAAAATATCCACTAAATTAGGGAATAATATGTGTGAGGGTACCCCAGGAGAGTTCCAAATGTGTGTGGGTAGAATATATATCCCACGGGGGTAAAATTGAAAAAAGTTTAAAAAATTTTTTTTTTGGACTTAGTCATTTTTTCGGCGTTTATCAGACTTTCAGATAGGGGAAATGTCAGTGAGCGTTCCGATTACAGTTCCAGAGTGATTCGCCCAATGAGTCCTTGATAGTTAGTCGTTTTCAGCCAATTTTCTGGATTTTTGAAAATTTCACTTTTTTGTGAAAATATCCACTAAATTAGGGAATAATATGTGTGAGGGTACCCCAGGAGAGTACCAAATGTGTGTGGGTAGAATATATATCCCACGGGGGTAAAATTGAAAAAAGTTGAAAACATTTTTTTTTTGGACTTAGTCATTTTTCCGGCGTTTATCAGACTTTCAGATAGGGGAAATGTCAGTGAGCGTTCCGATTTCAGTTCCAGAGTGATTCACCCAATGAGTAATTGATAGTTAGTCGTTTTCAGCCAATTTTCTGGATTTTTGAAAATTTCACTTTTTTGTGAAAATATCCACTAAATTAGGGAATAATATGTGTGAGGGTACCCCAGGAGAGTTCCAAATGTTTGTGGGTAGAATATATATCCCACGGGGGTAAAATTGAAAAAAGTTGAAAAAATTTTTTTTTTGGACTTAGTCATTTTTCCAGCGTTTATCAGACTTTCAGATAGGGGAAATGTCAGTGAGGGTTCCGATTTCAGTTCCAGAGTGATTTGCCCAATGAGTCCTTGATATTTAGTCATTTTCAGCCAATTTTCTGGATTTTTGAAAATTTCAATTTTTTTGAAAATATCCACTAAATTAGGGAATAATATGTGTAAGGGTACCCCAGGAGAGTACCAAATGTGTGTGGGTAGAATATATATCCCAAGGGGGTAAAATTGAAAAAAGTTGAAAAAATTTTTTTTTTGGACTTAGTCATTTTTTCGGCGTTTATCAGACTTTCAGATAGGGGAAATGTCAGTGAGCGTTCCGATTACAGTTCCAGAGTGATTCGCCCAATGAGTCCTTGATAGTTAGTCGTTTTCAGCCAATTTTCTGGATTTTTGAAAATTTCACTTTTTATGAAAATATCCACTAAATTAGGGAATAATATGTGTGAGAGTACCCCAGGAGAGTACCAAATGTGTGTGGGTAGAATATATATCCCACGGGGGTAAAATTGAAAAAAATTGAAAAAATTTTTTTTTTGGACTTAGTTATTTTTCCGACGTTTATCAGACTTTCAGATAGGGCAAATGTCAGTGAGCATTCCGATTTCAGTTCCAGAGCCATTTGCCCAATGAGTCCTTGATATTTAGTCGTTTTCAGCCAATTTTCTGGATTTTTGAAAATTTCACTTTTTTGTGAAAATATCCACTAAATGAGGGAATAATATTTGTGAGGGTACCCCAGGAGAGTTACAAATGTGTGTGGGTAGAATATATATCCCACGGGGGTAAAATTTAAAAAAGTTTAAAAAAAATTTTTTTTGGACTTAGTCATTTTTCCGGCGTTTATCAGACTTTCAGATAGGGGAAATGTCAGTGAGCGTTCCGATTTCAGTTCCAGAGTGATTCGCCCAATGAGTCCTTGATATTTAGGCATTTTCAGCCAATTTTCTGGATTTTTGAAAATTTCACTTTTTATGAAAATATCCACTAAATTAGGGAATAATATGTGTGAGAGTACCCCAGGAGAGTACCAAATGTGTGTGGGTAGAATATATATCCCACGGGGGTAAAATTGAAAAAAATTGATAAAATTTTTTTTTTTGGACTTAATCATTTTTCCGACGTTTATCAGACTTTCAGATAGGGCAAATGTCAGTGAGCGTTCCGATTTCAGTTCCAGAGCCATTTGCCCAATGATTCCTTGATATTTAGTCGTTTTCAGCCAATTTTCTGGATTTTTGAAAATTTCACTTTTTTGTGAAAATATCCACTAAATGAGGGAATAATATTTGTGAGGGTACCCCAGGAGAGTTCCAAATGTGTGTGGGTAGAATATATATCCCACGGGGGTAAAATTGAAAAAAGTTGAAAAAATTTTTTTTTTGGACTTAGTCATTTTTTCGGCGTTTATCAGACTTTCAGATAGGGGAAATGTCAGTGAGCGTTCCGATTGCAGTTCCAGAGTGATTCGCCCAATGAGTCCTTGATAGCTAGTCGTTTTCAGCCAATTTTCTGGATTTTTGAAAATTTCACTTTTTTGTGAAAATATCCACTAAATTAGGGAATAATATGTGTGAGGGTACCCCAGGAGAGTTCCAAATGTGTGTGGGTAGAATATATATCCCACGGGGGTAAAATTGAAAAAAGTTGAAAAAAAATTTTTTTTTGGACTTAGTCATTTTTCCGGCGTTTATCAGACTTTCAGATAGGGGAAATGTCAGTGAGCATTCCGATTTCAGTTCCAGAGTGATTCGCCCAATGAGTCCTTGATAGTCGTTTTCAGCCAATTTTCTGGATTTTTGAAAATTTCACTTTTTTGTGAAAATATCCACTAAATTAGGGAATAATATGTGTGAGGGTACCCCAGGAGAGTTCCAAATGTGTGTGGGTAGAATATATATCCCACGGGGGTAAAATTGAAAAAAGTTGAAAAAATTTTTTTTTTGGACTTAGTCATTTTTCCGGCGTTTATCAGACTTTCAGATAGGGGAAATGTCAGTGAGCATTCCGATTTCAGTTCCAGAGTGATTCGCCCAATGAGTCCTTGATAGTCGTTTTCAGCCAATTTTCTGGATTTTTGAAAATTTCACTTTTTTGTGAAAATATCCACTAAATTAGGGAATAATATGTGTGAGGGTACCCCAGGAGAGTTCCAAATGTGTGTGGGTAGAATATATATCCCACGGGGGTAAAATTGAAAAAAGTTGAAAAAATTTTTTTTTTGGACTTAGTCATTTTTCCAGCGTTTATCAGACTTTCAGATAGGGGAAATGTCAGTGAGGGTTCCGATTTCAGTTCCAGAGTGATTCGCTCAATGAGTCCTTAATATTTAGTCATTTTCAGCCAATTTTCTGGATTTTTGAAAATTTCAATTTTTTGTGAAAATATCCACTAAATTAGGGAATAATATGTGTAAGGGTACCCCAGGAGAGTACCAAATGTGTGTGGGTAGAATATACATCCCAAGGGGGTAAAATTGAAAAAAGTTGAAAAAATTTTTTTTTTGGACTTAGTCATTTTTTCGGCGTTTATCAGACTTTCAGATAGGGGAAATGTCAGTGAGCGTTCCGATTACAGTTCCAGAGTGATTCGCCCAATGAGTCCTTGATAGTTAGTCGTTTTCAGCCAATTTTCTAGATTTTTGAAAATTTCACTTTTTTGTGAAAATATCCACTAAATGAGGGAATAATATTTGTGAGGGTACCCCAGGAGAGTCACAAATGTGTGTGGGTAGAATATATATCCCACAGGGGGTAAAATTGAAAAAAGTTGAAAAAATTTTTTTTTGGCCTTAGTCATTTTTCCGGCGTTTATCAGACTTTCAGATAGGGGAAATGTCAGTGAGCGTTCCGATTTCAGTTCCAGAGTGATTCGCCCAATGAGTCCTTGATAGCTAGTCGTTTTCAGCCAATTTTCTGGATTTTTGAAAATTTCACTTTTTTGTGAAAATATCCACTAAATTAGGGAATAATATGTGTGAGGGTACCCCAGGAGAGTTCCAAATGTGTGTGGGTAGAATATATATCCCACGGGGGTAAAATTGAAAAAAGTTGAAAAAAAATTTTTTTTTGGACTTAGTCATTTTTCCGGCGTTTATCAGACTTTCAGATAGGGGAAATGTCAGTGAGCATTCCGATTTCAGTTCCAGAGTGATTCGCCCAATGAGTCCTTGATAGTCGTTTTCAGCCAATTTTCTGGATTTTTGAAAATTTCACTTTTTTGTGAAAATATCCACTAAATTAGGGAATAATATGTGTGAGGGTACCCCAGGAGAGTTCCAAATGTGTGTGGGTAGAATATATATCCCACGGGGGTAAAATTGAAAAAGTTGAAAAAAATTTTTTTTTGGACTTAGTCATTTTTCCGGCGTTTATCAGACTTTCAGATAGGGGAAATGTCAGTGAGCGTTCCGATTTCAGTTCCAGAGTGATTCGCCCAATGAGTCCTTGATAGTTAGTCGTTTTCAGCCAATTTTCTGGATTTTTGAAAATTTCACTTTTTTGTGAAAATATCCACTAAATTAGGGAATAATATGTGTGAGGGTACCCCAGGAGAGTTCCAAATGTGTGTGGGTAGGATATATATCCCACGGGGGTAAAATTGAAAAAAGTTGAAAAAAATTTTTTTTTGGACTTAGTCATTTTTCCGGCGTTTATCAGACTTTCAGATAGGGGAAATGTCAGTGAGCATTCCGATTTCAGTTCCAGAGTGATTCGCCCAATGAGTCCTTGATAGTCGTTTTCAGCCAATTTTCTGGATTTTTGAAAATTTCACTTTTTTGTGAAAATATCCACTAAATTAGGGAATAATATGTGTGAGGGTACCCCAGGAGAGTTCCAAATGTGTGTGGGTAGAATATATATCCCACGGGGGTAAAATTGAAAAAAGTTGAAAAAATTTTTTTTTTGGACTTAGTCATTTTTCCGGCGTTTATCAGACTTTCAGATAGGGGAAATGTCAGTGAGCGTTCTGATTTCAGTTCCAGAGAGATTCGCCCAATGAGTCCTTGATAGTTAGTCGTTTTCAGCCAATTTTCTGGATTTTTGAAAATTTCACTTTTTTGTGAAAATATCCACTAAATTAGGGAATAATATGTGTGAGGGTACCCCAGGAGAGTTCCAAATGTGTGTGGGTAGAATATATATCCCACGGGGGTAAAATTGAAAAAAGTTGAAAAAATTTTTTTTTTGGACTTAGTCATTTTTCCGGCGTTTATCAGACTTTCAGATAGGGGAAATGTCAGTGAGCGTTCTGATTTCAGTTCCAGAGAGATTCGCCCAATGAGTCCTTGATAGTTAGTCGTTTTCAGCCAATTTTCTGGATTTTTGAAAATTTCACTTTTTTGTGAAAATATCCACTAAATGAGGGAATAATATTTGTGAGGGTACCCCAGGAGAGTTCCAAATGTGTGTGGGTAGAATATATATCCCACGGGGGTAAAATTGAAAAAAGTTGAAAAATTTTTTTTTTTGGACTTAGTCATTTTTCCGGCGTTTATCAGACTTTCAGATAGGGGAAATGTCAGTGAGCATTCCGATTTCAGTTCCAGAGTGATTCGCCCAATGAGTCCTTGATAGTTAGTCGTTTTCAGCCAATTTTCTGGATTTTTGAAAATTTCACTTTTTTGTGAAAATATCCACTAAATTAGGGAATAATATGTGTGAGGGTACCCCAGGTGAGTTCCAAATGTGTGTGGGTAGAGTATATATCCCACGGGGGTAAAATTGAAAAAAGTTGAAAAAATTTTTTTTTTGGACTTAGTCATTTTTACGGCGTTTATCAGACTTTCAGATAGGGGAAATGTCAGTGAGCGTTCCGATTTCAGTTCCAGAGTGATTCGCCCAATGAGTCCTTGATAGTTAGTCGTTTTCAGCCAATTTTCTGGATTTTTGAAAATTTCACTTTTTTGTGAAAATATCCACTAAATTAGGGAATAAAATGTGTGAGGGTACCCCAGGAGAGTTCCAAATGTGTGTGGGTAGAATATATATCCCACGGGGGTAAAATTGAAAAAAGTTGAAAAAATTTTTTTTTTGGACTTAGTCATTTTTACGGCGTTTATCAGACTTTCAGATAGGGGAAATGTCAGTGAGCATTCCGATTTCAGTTCCAGAGTGATTCGCCCAATGAGTCTTTGATAGTCGTTTTCAGCCAATTTTCTGGATTTTTGAAAATTTCACTTTTTTGTGAAAATATCCACTAAATTAGGGAATAATATGTGTGAGGGTACCCCAGGAGAGTTCCAAATGTGTGTGGGTAGAATATATATCCCACGGGGGTAAAATTGAAAAAAGTTGAAAAAATTTTTTTTTTGGATTTAATCATTTTTCCAGCGTTTATCAGACTTTCAGATAGGGGAAATGTCAGTGAGCGTTCCGATTTCAGTTCCAGAGTGATTCGCCCAATGAGTCCTTGATATTTAGTCATTTTCAGCCAATTTTCTGGATTTTTGAAAATTTCAATTTTTTGTGAAAATATCCACTAAATTAGGGAATAATATGTGTGAGGGTACCCCAGGAGAGTTCCAAATGTGTGTGGGTAGAATATATATCCCACGGGGGTAAAATTGAAAAAAGTTGAAAAATTTTTTTTTATGGACTTAGTCATTTTTACGGCGTTTATCAGACTTTCAGATAGGGGAAATGTCAGTGAGCATTCCGGTTTCAGTTCCAGAGTGATTCGCCCAATGAGTCCTTGATAGTCGTTTTCAGCCAATTTTCTGGATTTTTGAAAATTTCACTTTTTTGTGAAAATATCCACTAAATTAGGGAATAATATGTGTGAGGGTACCCCAGGAGAGTTCCAAATGTGTGTGGGTAGAATATATATCCCACGGGGGTAAAATTGAAAAAAGTTGAAAAAATTTTTTTTGGGGATTTAATCATTTTTCCGGCGTTTATCAGACTTTCAGATAGGGGAAATGTCAGTGAGCGTTCCGATTACAGTTCCAGAGTGATTCGCCCAATGAGTCCTTGATAGTTAGTCGTTTTCAGCCAATTTTCTAGATTTTTGAACATTTCACTTTTTTATGAAAATATCCACTAAATGAGGGAATAATATTTGTGAGGGTACCCCAGGAGAGTTACAAATGTGTGTGGGTAGAATATATATCCCACGGGGGTAAAATTGAAAAAAGTTGAAAAATTTTTTTTTTTGGACTTAGTCATTTTTTCGGCGTTTATCAGACTTTCAGATAGGGGAAATGTCAGTGCGCGTTCCGATTACAGTTCCAGAGTGATTCGCCCAATGAGTCCTTGATAGTTAGTCGTTTTCAGCCAATTTTCTAGATTTTTGAAAATTTCACTTTTTTGTGAAAATATCCACTAAATGAGGGAATAATATTTGTGAGGGTACCCCAGGAGAGTTACAAATGTGTGTGGGTAGAATATATATCCCACAGGGGTAAAATTGAAAAAAGTTGAAAAAAAATTTTTTTTGGACTTAGTCATTTTTCCGGCGTTTATCAGACTTTCAGATAGGGGAAATGTCAGTGAGCGTTCCGATTTCAGTTCCAGAGTTATTCGCCCAATGAGTCCTTGATAGTCGTTTTCAGTCAATTTTCTGGATTTTTGAAAATTTCACTTTTTTGTGAAAATATCCACTAAATTAGGGAATAATATGTGTGAGGGTACCCCAGAAGAGTACCAAATGTGTGTGGGTAGAATATATATCCCACGGGGGTAAAATTGAAAAAAGTTGAAAAAATTTTTTTTTTGGACTTAGTCATTTTTCCGGCGTTTATCAGACTTTCAGATAGGGGAAATGTCAGTGAGCGTTCCGATTTCAGTTCCAGAGTGGTTCGCCCAATGAGTCCTTGATAGTTAGTCGTTTTCAGTCAATTTCCTGGATTTTTGAAAATTTCACTTTTTTGTGAAAATATCCACTAAATTAGGGAATAATATGTGTGAGGGTACCCCAGGAGAGTTCGAAATGTGTGTGGGTAGAATATATATCCCACGGGGGTAAAATTGAAAAAAGTTGAAAAATTTTTTTTTTGGACTTAGTCATTTTTCCGGCGTTTATCAGACTTTCAGATAGGGGAAATGTCAGTGAGCATTCCGATTTCAGTTCCAGAGTGATTCGCCCAATGAGTCCTTGATAGTTAGTCATTTTCAGCCAATTTTCTGGATTTTTGAAAATTTCACTTTTTTGTGAAAATATCCACTAAATTAGGGAATAATATGTGTGAGGGTACCCCAGGAGAGTTCCAAATGTGTGTGGGTAGAATATATATCCCACAGGGGTAAAATTGAAAAAAGTTGAAAAAATTTTTTTTTTGGACTTAGTCATTTTTCCGGTGTTTATCAGACTTTCAGATAGGGGAAATGTCAGTGAGCGTTCCGATTTCAGTTCCAGAGTGATTCGCCCAATGAGTCCTTGATAGCTAGTCGTTTTCAGCCAATTTTCTGGATTTTTGAAAATTTCACTTTTTTGTGAAAATATCCACTAAATTAGGGAATAATATGTGTGAGGGTACCCCAGAAGAGTACCAAATGTGTGTGGGTAGAATATATATCCCACGGGGGTAAAATTGAAAAAAGTTGAAAAAATTTTTTTTTTGGACTTAGTCATTTTTCCGGCGTTTATCAGACTTTCAGATAGGGGAAATGTCAGTGAGCGTTCCGATTTCAGTTCCAGAATGATTCGCCCAATGAGTCCTTGATAGTTAGTCGTTTTCAGCCAATTTTCTAGATTTTTGAAAATTTCACTTTTTTGTGAAAACATCCACTAAATGAGGGAATAATATTTGTGAGGGTACCCCAGGAGAGTTACAAATGTGTGTGGGTAGAATATATATCCCACAGGGGTAAAATTGAAAAAAGTTGAAAAAAATTTTTTTTTGGACTTAGTCATTTTTCCGGCGTTTATCAGACTTTCAGATAGGGGAAATGTCAGTGAGAGTTCCGATTTCAGTTCCAGAGTGATTCGCCCAATGAGTCCTTGATAGTTAGTCGTTTTCAGTCAATTTTCTGGATTTTTGAAAATTTCACTTTTTTGTGAAAATATCCACTAAATTAGGGAATAATATGTGTGAGGGTACCCCAGGAGAGTTCCAAATGTGTGTGGGTAGAATATATATCCCACGGGGGTAAAATTGAAAAAAGTTGAAAAAATTTTTTTTTTGGACTTAGTCATTTTTCCGGCGTTTATCAGACTTTCAGATAGGGGAAATGTCAGTGAGCATTCCGATTTCAGTTCCAGAGTGATTCGCCCAATGAGTCCTTGATAGTCGTTTTCAGCCAATTTTCTGGATTTTTGAAAATTTCACTTTTTTGTGAAAATATCCACTAAATTAGGGAATAATATGTGTGAGGGTACCCCAGGAGAGTTCCAAATGTGTGTGGGTAGAATATATATCCCACGGGGGTAAAATTGAAAAAAGTTGAAAAAATTTTTTTTTTGGATTTAATCATTTTTCCGGCGTTTATCAGACTTTCAGATAGGGGAAATGTCAGTGAGCGTTCCGATTACAGTTCCAGAGTGATTCGCCCAATGAGTCCTTGATAGTTAGTCGTTTTCAGCCAATTTTCTAGATTTTTGAACATTTCACTTTTTTGTGAAAATATCCACTAAATGAGGGAATAATATTTGTGAGGGTACCCCAGGAGAGTTACAAATGTGTGTGGGTAGAATATATATCCCACGGGGGTAAAATTGAAAAAAGTTGAAAAATTTTTTTTTTTGGACTTAGTCATTTTTTCGGCGTTTATCAGACTTTCAGATAGGGGAAATGTCAGTGCGCGTTCCGATTACAGTTCCAGAGTGATTCGCCCAATGAGTCCTTGATAGTTAGTCGTTTTCAGCCAATTTTCTAGATTTTTGAAAATTTCACTTTTTTGTGAAAATATCCACTAAATGAGGGAATAATATTTGTGAGGGTACCCCAGGAGAGTTACAAATGTGTGTGGGTAGAATATATATCCCACAGGGGTAAAATTGAAAAAAGTTGAAAAAAAATTTTTTTTGGACTTAGTCATTTTTCCGGCGTTTATCAGACTTTCAGATAGGGGAAATGTCAGTGAGCGTTCCGATTTCAGTTCCAGAGTTATTCGCCCAATGAGTCCTTGATAGTCGTTTTCAGTCAATTTTCTGGATTTTTGAAAATTTCACTTTTTTGTGAAAATATCCACTAAATTAGGGAATAATATGTGTGAGGGTACCCCAGAAGAGTACCAAATGTGTGTGGGTAGAATATATATCCCACGGGGGTAAAATTGAAAAAAGTTGAAAAAATTTTTTTTTTGGACTTAGTCATTTTTCCGGCGTTTATCAGACTTTCAGATAGGGGAAATGTCAGTGAGCGTTCCGATTTCAGTTCCAGAGTGGTTCGCCCAATGAGTCCTTGATAGTTAGTCGTTTTCAGTCAATTTCCTGGATTTTTGAAAATTTCACTTTTTTGTGAAAATATCCACTAAATTAGGGAATAATATGTGTGAGGGTACCCCAGGAGAGTTCGAAATGTGTGTGGGTAGAATATATATCCCACGGGGGTAAAATTGAAAAAAGTTGAAAAATTTTTTTTTTGGACTTAGTCATTTTTCCGGCGTTTATCAGACTTTCAGATAGGGGAAATGTCAGTGAGCATTCCGATTTCAGTTCCAGAGTGATTCGCCCAATGAGTCCTTGATAGTTAGTCATTTTCAGCCAATTTTCTGGATTTTTGAAAATTTCACTTTTTTGTGAAAATATCCACTAAATTAGGGAATAATATGTGTGAGGGTACCCCAGGAGAGTTCCAAATGTGTGTGGGTAGAATATATATCCCACAGGGGTAAAATTGAAAAAAGTTGAAAAAATTTTTTTTTTGGACTTAGTCATTTTTCCGGTGTTTATCAGACTTTCAGATAGGGGAAATGTCAGTGAGCGTTCCGATTTCAGTTCCAGAGTGATTCGCCCAATGAGTCCTTGATAGCTAGTCGTTTTCAGCCAATTTTCTGGATTTTTGAAAATTTCACTTTTTTGTGAAAATATCCACTAAATTAGGGAATAATATGTGTGAGGGTACCCCAGAAGAGTACCAAATGTGTGTGGGTAGAATATATATCCCACGGGGGTAAAATTGAAAAAAGTTGAAAAAATTTTTTTTTTGGACTTAGTCATTTTTCCGGCGTTTATCAGACTTTCAGATAGGGGAAATGTCAGTGAGCGTTCCGATTTCAGTTCCAGAATGATTCGCCCAATGAGTCCTTGATAGTTAGTCGTTTTCAGCCAATTTTCTAGATTTTTGAAAATTTCACTTTTTTGTGAAAACATCCACTAAATGAGGGAATAATATTTGTGAGGGTACCCCAGGAGAGTTACAAATGTGTGTGGGTAGAATATATATCCCACAGGGGTAAAATTGAAAAAAGTTGAAAAAAATTTTTTTTTGGACTTAGTCATTTTTCCGGCGTTTATCAGACTTTCAGATAGGGGAAATGTCAGTGAGAGTTCCGATTTCAGTTCCAGAGTGATTCGCCCAATGAGTCCTTGATAGTTAGTCGTTTTCAGCCAATTTTCTGGATTTTTGAAAATTTCACTTTTTTGTGAAAATATCCACTAAATTAGGGAATAATATGTGTGAGGGTACCCCAGGTGAGTTCCAAATGTGTGTGGGTAGAGTATATATCCCACGGGGGTAAAATTGAAAAAAGTTGAAAAAATTTTTTTTTTGGACTTAGTCATTTTTACGGCGTTTATCAGACTTTCAGATAGGGGAAATGTCAGTGAGCGTTCCGATTTCAGTTCCAGAGTGATTCGCCCAATGAGTCCTTGATAGTTAGTCGTTTTCAGCCAATTTTCTGGATTTTTGAAAATTTCACTTTTTTGTGAAAATATCCACTAAATTAGGGAATAAAATGTGTGAGGGTACCCCAGGAGAGTTCCAAATGTGTGTGGGTAGAATATATATCCCACGGGGGTAAAATTGAAAAAAGTTGAAAAAATTTTTTTTTTGGACTTAGTCATTTTTACGGCGTTTATCAGACTTTCAGATAGGGGAAATGTCAGTGAGCATTCCGATTTCAGTTCCAGAGTGATTCGCCCAATGAGTCTTTGATAGTCGTTTTCAGCCAATTTTCTGGATTTTTGAAAATTTCACTTTTTTGTGAAAATATCCACTAAATTAGGGAATAATATGTGTGAGGGTACCCCAGGAGAGTTCCAAATGTGTGTGGGTAGAATATATATCCCACGGGGGTAAAATTGAAAAAAGTTGAAAAAATTTTTTTTTTGGATTTAATCATTTTTCCAGCGTTTATCAGACTTTCAGATAGGGGAAATGTCAGTGAGCGTTCCGATTTCAGTTCCAGAGTGATTCGCCCAATGAGTCCTTGATATTTAGTCATTTTCAGCCAATTTTCTGGATTTTTGAAAATTTCAATTTTTTGTGAAAATATCCACTAAATTAGGGAATAATATGTGTGAGGGTACCCCAGGAGAGTTACAAATGTGTGTGGGTAGAATATATATCCCACAGGGGTAAAATTGAAAAAAGTTGAAAAAAAATTTTTTTTGGACTTAGTCATTTTTCCGGCGTTTATCAGACTTTCAGATAGGGGAAATGTCAGTGAGCGTTCCGATTTCAGTTCCAGAGTTATTCGCCCAATGAGTCCTTGATAGTCGTTTTCAGTCAATTTTCTGGATTTTTGAAAATTTCACTTTTTTGTGAAAATATCCACTAAATTAGGGAATAATATGTGTGAGGGTACCCCAGAAGAGTACCAAATGTGTGTGGGTAGAATATATATCCCACGGGGGTAAAATTGAAAAAAGTTGAAAAAATTTTTTTTTTGGACTTAGTCATTTTTCCGGCGTTTATCAGACTTTCAGATAGGGGAAATGTCAGTGAGCGTTCCGATTTCAGTTCCAGAGTGGTTCGCCCAATGAGTCCTTGATAGTTAGTCGTTTTCAGTCAATTTCCTGGATTTTTGAAAATTTCACTTTTTTGTGAAAATATCCACTAAATTAGGGAATAATATGTGTGAGGGTACCCCAGGAGAGTTCGAAATGTGTGTGGGTAGAATATATATCCCACGGGGGTAAAATTGAAAAAAGTTGAAAAATTTTTTTTTTGGACTTAGTCATTTTTCCGGCGTTTATCAGACTTTCAGATAGGGGAAATGTCAGTGAGCATTCCGATTTCAGTTCCAGAGTGATTCGCCCAATGAGTCCTTGATAGTTAGTCATTTTCAGCCAATTTTCTGGATTTTTGAAAATTTCACTTTTTTGTGAAAATATCCACTAAATTAGGGAATAATATGTGTGAGGGTACCCCAGGAGAGTTCCAAATGTGTGTGGGTAGAATATATATCCCACAGGGGTAAAATTGAAAAAAGTTGAAAAAATTTTTTTTTTGGACTTAGTCATTTTTCCGGTGTTTATCAGACTTTCAGATAGGGGAAATGTCAGTGAGCGTTCCGATTTCAGTTCCAGAGTGATTCGCCCAATGAGTCCTTGATAGCTAGTCGTTTTCAGCCAATTTTCTGGATTTTTGAAAATTTCACTTTTTTGTGAAAATATCCACTAAATTAGGGAATAATATGTGTGAGGGTACCCCAGAAGAGTACCAAATGTGTGTGGGTAGAATATATATCCCACGGGGGTAAAATTGAAAAAAGTTGAAAAAATTTTTTTTTTGGACTTAGTCATTTTTCCGGCGTTTATCAGACTTTCAGATAGGGGAAATGTCAGTGAGCGTTCCGATTTCAGTTCCAGAATGATTCGCCCAATGAGTCCTTGATAGTTAGTCGTTTTCAGCCAATTTTCTAGATTTTTGAAAATTTCACTTTTTTGTGAAAACATCCACTAAATGAGGGAATAATATTTGTGAGGGTACCCCAGGAGAGTTACAAATGTGTGTGGGTAGAATATATATCCCACAGGGGTAAAATTGAAAAAAGTTGAAAAAAATTTTTTTTTGGACTTAGTCATTTTTCCGGCGTTTATCAGACTTTCAGATAGGGGAAATGTCAGTGAGAGTTCCGATTTCAGTTCCAGAGTGATTCGCCCAATGAGTCCTTGATAGTTAGTCGTTTTCAGCCAATTTTCTGGATTTTTGAAAATTTCACTTTTTTGTGAAAATATCCACTAAATTAGGGAATAATATGTGTGAGGGTACCCCAGGTGAGTTCCAAATGTGTGTGGGTAGAGTATATATCCCACGGGGGTAAAATTGAAAAAAGTTGAAAAAATTTTTTTTTTGGACTTAGTCATTTTTACGGCGTTTATCAGACTTTCAGATAGGGGAAATGTCAGTGAGCGTTCCGATTTCAGTTCCAGAGTGATTCGCCCAATGAGTCCTTGATAGTTAGTCGTTTTCAGCCAATTTTCTGGATTTTTGAAAATTTCACTTTTTTGTGAAAATATCCACTAAATTAGGGAATAAAATGTGTGAGGGTACCCCAGGAGAGTTCCAAATGTGTGTGGGTAGAATATATATCCCACGGGGGTAAAATTGAAAAAAGTTGAAAAAATTTTTTTTTTGGACTTAGTCATTTTTACGGCGTTTATCAGACTTTCAGATAGGGGAAATGTCAGTGAGCATTCCGATTTCAGTTCCAGAGTGATTCGCCCAATGAGTCTTTGATAGTCGTTTTCAGCCAATTTTCTGGATTTTTGAAAATTTCACTTTTTTGTGAAAATATCCACTAAATTAGGGAATAATATGTGTGAGGGTACCCCAGGAGAGTTCCAAATGTGTGTGGGTAGAATATATATCCCACGGGGGTAAAATTGAAAAAAGTTGAAAAAATTTTTTTTTTGGATTTAATCATTTTTCCAGCGTTTATCAGACTTTCAGATAGGGGAAATGTCAGTGAGCGTTCCGATTTCAGTTCCAGAGTGATTCGCCCAATGAGTCCTTGATATTTAGTCATTTTCAGCCAATTTTCTGGATTTTTGAAAATTTCAATTTTTTGTGAAAATATCCACTAAATTAGGGAATAATATGTGTGAGGGTACCCCAGGAGAGTTCCAAATGTGTGTGGGTAGAATATATATCCCACGGGGGTAAAATTGAAAAAAGTTGAAAATTTTTTTTTTATGGACTTAGTCATTTTTACGGCGTTTATCAGACTTTCAGATAGGGGAAATGTCAGTGAGCATTCCGGTTTCAGTTCCAGAGTGATTCGCCCAATGAGTCCTTGATAGTCGTTTTCAGCCAATTTTCTGGATTTTTGAAAATTTCACTTTTTTGTGAAAATATCCACTAAATTAGGGAATAATATGTGTGAGGGTACCCCAGGAGAGTTCCAAATGTGTGTGGGTAGAATATATATCCCACGGGGGTAAAATTGAAAAAAGTTGAAAAAATTTTTTTTGGGGATTTAATCATTTTTCCGGCGTTTATCAGACTTTCAGATAGGGGAAATGTCAGTGAGCGTTCCGATTACAGTTCCAGAGTGATTCGCCCAATGAGTCCTTGATAGTTAGTCGTTTTCAGCCAATTTTCTAGATTTTTGAACATTTCACTTTTTTATGAAAATATCCACTAAATGAGGGAATAATATTTGTGAGGGTACCCCAGGAGAGTTACAAATGTGTGTGGGTAGAATATATATCCCACGGGGGTAAAATTGAAAAAAGTTGAAAAATTTTTTTTTTGGACTTAGTCATTTTTCCGGCGTTTATCAGACTTTCAGATAGGGGAAATGTCAGTGAGCGTTCCGATTTCAGTTCCAGAGTGATTCGCCCAATGAGTCCTTGATAGTTAGTCATTTTCAGCCAATTTTCTGGATTTTTGAAAATTTCACTTTTTTGTGAAAATATCCACTAAATTAGGGAATAATATGTGTGAGGGTACCCCAGGAGAGTTCCAAATGTGTGTGGGTAGAATATATATCCCACAGGGGTAAAATTGAAAAAAGTTGAAAAAATTTTTTTTTTGGACTTAGTCATTTTTCCGGTGTTTATCAGACTTTCAGATAGGGGAAATGTCAGTGAGCGTTCCGATTTCAGTTCCAGAGTGATTCGCCCAATGAGTCCTTGATAGCTAGTCGTTTTCAGCCAATTTTCTGGATTTTTGAAAATTTCACTTTTTTGTGAAAATATCCACTAAATTAGGGAATAATATGTGTGAGGGTACCCCAGAAGAGTACCAAATGTGTGTGGGTAGAATATATATCCCACGGGGGTAAAATTGAAAAAAGTTGAAAAAATTTTTTTTTTGGACTTAGTCATTTTTCCGGCGTTTATCAGACTTTCAGATAGGGGAAATGTCAGTGAGCGTTCCGATTTCAGTTCCAGAATGATTCGCCCAATGAGTCCTTGATAGTTAGTCGTTTTCAGCCAATTTTCTAGATTTTTGAAAATTTCACTTTTTTGTGAAAACATCCACTAAATGAGGGAATAATATTTGTGAGGGTACCCCAGGAGAGTTACAAATGTGTGTGGGTAGAATATATATCCCACAGGGGTAAAATTGAAAAAAGTTGAAAAAAATTTTTTTTTGGACTTAGTCATTTTTCCGGCGTTTATCAGACTTTCAGATAGGGGAAATGTCAGTGAGAGTTCCGATTTCAGTTCCAGAGTGATTCGCCCAATGAGTCCTTGATAGTTAGTCGTTTTCAGTCAATTTTCTGGATTTTTGAAAATTTCACTTTTTTGTGAAAATATCCACTAAATTAGGGAATAATATGTGTGAGGGTACCCCAGGAGAGTTCCAAATGTGTGTGGGTAGAATATATATCCCACGGGGGTAAAATTGAAAAAAGTTGAAAAAATTTTTTTTTTGGACTTAGTCATTTTTCCGGCGTTTATCAGACTTTCAGATAGGGGAAATGTCAGTGAGCATTCCGATTTCAGTTCCAGAGTGATTCGCCCAATGAGTCCTTGATAGTCGTTTTCAGCCAATTTTCTGGATTTTTGAAAATTTCACTTTTTTGTGAAAATATCCACTAAATTAGGGAATAATATGTGTGAGGGTACCCCAGGAGAGTTCCAAATGTGTGTGGGTAGAATATATATCCCACGGGGGTAAAATTGAAAAAAGTTGAAAAAATTTTTTTTTTGGATTTAATCATTTTTCCGGCGTTTATCAGACTTTCAGATAGGGGAAATGTCAGTGAGCGTTCCGATTACAGTTCCAGAGTGATTCGCCCAATGAGTCCTTGATAGTTAGTCGTTTTCAGCCAATTTTCTAGATTTTTGAACATTTCACTTTTTTGTGAAAATATCCACTAAATGAGGGAATAATATTTGTGAGGGTACCCCAGGAGAGTTACAAATGTGTGTGGGTAGAATATATATCCCACGGGGGTAAAATTGAAAAAAGTTGAAAAATTTTTTTTTTTGGACTTAGTCATTTTTTCGGCGTTTATCAGACTTTCAGATAGGGGAAATGTCAGTGCACGTTCCGATTACAGTTCCAGAGTGATTCGCCCAATGAGTCCTTGATAGTTAGTCGTTTTCAGCCAATTTTCTAGATTTTTGAAAATTTCACTTTTTTGTGAAAATATCCACTAAATGAGGGAATAATATTTGTGAGGGTACCCCAGGAGAGTTACAAATGTGTGTGGGTAGAATATATATCCCACAGGGGTAAAATTGAAAAAAGTTGAAAAAAAATTTTTTTTGGACTTAGTCATTTTTCCGGCGTTTATCAGACTTTCAGATAGGGGAAATGTCAGTGAGCGTTCCGATTTCAGTTCCAGAGTTATTCGCCCAATGAGTCCTTGATAGTCGTTTTCAGTCAATTTTCTGGATTTTTGAAAATTTCACTTTTTTGTGAAAATATCCACTAAATTAGGGAATAATATGTGTGAGGGTACCCCAGAAGAGTACCAAATGTGTGTGGGTAGAATATATATCCCACGGGGGTAAAATTGAAAAAAGTTGAAAAAATTTTTTTTTTGGACTTAGTCATTTTTCCGGCGTTTATCAGACTTTCAGATAGGGGAAATGTCAGTGAGCGTTCCGATTTCAGTTCCAGAGTGGTTCGCCCAATGAGTCCTTGATAGTTAGTCGTTTTCAGTCAATTTCCTGGATTTTTGAAAATTTCACTTTTTTGTGAAAATATCCACTAAATTAGGGAATAATATGTGTGAGGGTACCCCAGGAGAGTTCGAAATGTGTGTGGGTAGAATATATATCCCACGGGGGTAAAATTGAAAAAAGTTGAAAAATTTTTTTTTTGGACTTAGTCATTTTTCCGGCGTTTATCAGACTTTCAGATAGGGGAAATGTCAGTGAGCATTCCGATTTCAGTTCCAGAGTGATTCGCCCAATGAGTCCTTGATAGTTAGTCATTTTCAGCCAATTTTCTGGATTTTTGAAAATTTCACTTTTTTGTGAAAATATCCACTAAATTAGGGAATAATATGTGTGAGGGTACCCCAGGAGAGTTCCAAATGTGTGTGGGTAGAATATATATCCCACAGGGGTAAAATTGAAAAAAGTTGAAAAAATTTTTTTTTTGGACTTAGTCATTTTTCCGGTGTTTATCAGACTTTCAGATAGGGGAAATGTCAGTGAGCGTTCCGATTTCAGTTCCAGAGTGATTCGCCCAATGAGTCCTTGATAGCTAGTCGTTTTCAGCCAATTTTCTGGATTTTTGAAAATTTCACTTTTTTGTGAAAATATCCACTAAATTAGGGAATAATATGTGTGAGGGTACCCCAGAAGAGTACCAAATGTGTGTGGGTAGAATATATATCCCACGGGGGTAAAATTGAAAAAAGTTGAAAAAATTTTTTTTTTGGACTTAGTCATTTTTCCGGCGTTTATCAGACTTTCAGATAGGGGAAATGTCAGTGAGCGTTCCGATTTCAGTTCCAGAATGATTCGCCCAATGAGTCCTTGATAGTTAGTCGTTTTCAGCCAATTTTCTAGATTTTTGAAAATTTCACTTTTTTGTGAAAACATCCACTAAATGAGGGAATAATATTTGTGAGGGTACCCCAGGAGAGTTACAAATGTGTGTGGGTAGAATATATATCCCACAGGGGTAAAATTGAAAAAAGTTGAAAAAATTTTTTTTTTGGACTTAGTCATTTTTCCGGCGTTTATCAGACTTTCAGATAGGGGAAATGTCAGTGAGCATTCCGATTTCAGTTCCAGAGTGATTCGCCCAATGAGTCCTTGATAGTCGTTTTCAGCCAATTTTCTGGATTTTTGAAAATTTCACTTTTTTGTGAAAATATCCACTAAATTAGGGAATAATATGTGTGAGGGTACCCCAGGAGAGTTCCAAATGTGTGTGGGTAGAATATATATCCCACGGGGGTAAAATTGAAAAAAGTTGAAAAAATTTTTTTTTTGGATTTAATCATTTTTCCAGCGTTTATCAGACTTTCAGATAGGGGAAATGTCAGTGAGCGTTCCGATTTCAGTTCCAGAGTGATTCGCCCAATGAGTCCTTGATATTTAGTCATTTTCAGCCAATTTTCTGGATTTTTGAAAATTTCAATTTTTTGTGAAAATATCCACTAAATTAGGGAATAATATGTGTAAGGGTACCCCAGGAGAGTACCAAATGTGTGTGGGTAGAATATATATCCCAAGGGGGTAAAATTGAAAAAAGTTTAAAAAATTTTTTTTTTGGACTTCGTCATTTTTTCGGCGTTTATCAGACTTTCAGATAGGGGAAATGTCAGTGAGCGTTCCGATTACAGTTCCAGAGTGATTCGCCCAATGAGTCCTTGATAGTTAGTCGTTTTCAGCCAATTTTCTAGATTTTTGAAAATTTCACTTTTTTGTGAAAACATCCACTAAATGAGGGAATAATATTTGTGAGGGTACCCCAGGAGAGTTACAAATGTGTGTGGGTAGAATATATATCCCACAGGGGTAAAATTGAAAAAAGTTGAAAAAAATTTTTTTTTGGACTTAGTCATTTTTCCGGCGTTTATCAGACTTTCAGATAGGGGAAATGTCAGTGAGCATTCCGATTTCAGTTCCAGACTGATTCGCCCAATGAGTCCTAGATAGCTAGTCGTTTTCAGCCAATTTTCTGGATTTTTGAAAATTTCACTTTTTTGTGAAAATATCCACTAAATTAGGGAATAATATGTGTGAGGGTACCCCAGAAGAGTACCAAATGTGTGTGGGTAGAATATATATCCCACGGGGGTAAAATTGAAAAAAGTTGAAAAAATTTTTTTTTTGGACTTAGTCATTTTTCCGGCGTTTATCAGACTTTCAGATAGGGGAAATGTCAGTGAGCGTTCCGATTTCAGTTCCAGAGTGATTCGCCCAATGAGTCCTTGATAGTTAGTCGTTTTCAGCCAATTTTCTAGATTTTTGAAAATTTCACTTTTTTGTGAAAACATCCACTAAATGAGGGAATAATATTTGTGAGGGTACCCCAGGAGAGTTACAAATGTGTGTGGGTAGAATATATAACCCACAGGGGTAAAATTGAAAAAAGTTGAAAAAAAATTTTTTTTGGACTTAGTCATTTTTCCGGCGTTTATCAGACTTTCAGATAGGGGAAATGTCAGTGAGCGTTCCGATTTCAGTTCCAGAGTGATTCGCCCAATGAGTCCTTGATAGCTAGTCGTTTTCAGCCAATTTTCTGGATTTTTGAAAATTTCACTTTTTTGTGAAAATATCCACTAAATTAGGGAATAATATGTGTGAGGGTACCCCAGGAGAGTTCCAAATGTGTGTGGGTAGAATATATATCCCACGGGGGTAAAATTGAAAAAATTTTTTTTTTGGACTTAGTCATTTTTCCGGCGTTTATCAGACTTTCAGATAGGGGAAATGTCAGTGAGCATTCCGATTTCAGTTCCAGAGTGATTCGCCCAATGAGTCCTTGATAGTTAGATGTTTTCAGCCAATTTTCTGGATTTTTGAAAATTTCACTTTTTTGTGAAAATATCCACTAAATTAGGGAATAATATGTGTGAGGGTACCCCAGGAGAGTTCCAAATGTGTGTGGGTAGAATATATATCCCACAGGGGTAAAATTGAAAAAAGTTGAAAAAATTTTTTTTTTGGACTTAGTCATTTTTCCGGCGTTTATCAGACTTTCAGATAGGGGAAATGTCAGTGAGCGTTCCGATTTCAGTTCCAGAGTGATTCGCCCAATGAGTCCTTGATAGCTAGTCGTTTTCAGCCAATTTTCTGGATTTTTGAAAATTTCACTTTTTTGTGAAAATATCCACTAAATTAGGGAATAATATGTGTGAGGGTACCCCAGAAGAGTACCAAATGTGTGTGGGTAGAATATATATCCCACGGGGGTAAAATTGAAAAAAGTTGAAAAAGTTTTTTTTTTGGACTTAGTCATTTTTCCGGCGTTTATCAGACTTTCAGATAGGGGAAATGTCAGTGAGAGTTCCGATTTCAGTTCCAGAGTGATTCGCCCAATGAGTCCTTGATAGTTAGTCGTTTTCAGTCAATTTTCTGGATTTTTGAAAATTTCACTTTTTTGTGAAAATATCCACTAAATTAGGGAATAATATGTGTGAGGGTACCCCAGGAGAGTTCCAAATGTGTGTGGGTAGAATATATATCCCACGGGGGTAAAATTGAAAAAAGTTGAAAAAATTTTTTTTTTGGACTTAGTCATTTTTCCGGCGTTTATCAGACTTTCAGATAGGGGAAATGTCAGTGAGCATTCCGATTTCAGTTCCAGAGTGATTCGCCCAATGAGTCCTTGATAGTCGTTTTCAGCCAATTTTCTGGATTTTTGAAAATTTCACTTTTTTGTGAAAATATCCACTAAATTAGGGAATAATATGTGTGAGGGTACCCCAGGAGAGTTCCAAATGTGTGTGGGTAGAATATATATCCCACGGGGGTAAAATTGAAAAAAGTTGAAAAAATTTTTTTTTTGGATTTAATCATTTTTCCAGCGTTTATCAGACTTTCAGATAGGGGAAATGTCAGTGAGCGTTCCGATTTCAGTTCCAGAGTGATTCGCCCAATGAGTCCTTGATATTTAGTCATTTTCAGCCAATTTTCTGGATTTTTGAAAATTTCAATTTTTTGTGAAAATATCCACTAAATTAGGGAATAATATGTGTAAGGGTACCCCAGGAGAGTACCAAATGTGTGTGGGTAGAATATATATCCCAAGGGGGTAAAATTGAAAAAAGTTGAAAAAATTTTTTTTTTGGACTTCGTCATTTTTTCGGCGTTTATCAGACTTTCAGATAGGGGAAATGTCAGTGAGCGTTCCGATTACAGTTCCAGAGTGATTCGCCCAATGAGTCCTTGATAGTTAGTCGTTTTCAGCCAATTTTCTAGATTTTTGAAAATTTCACTTTTTTGTGAAAACATCCACTAAATGAGGGAATAATATTTGTGAGGGTACCCCAGGAGAGTTACAAATGTGTGTGGGTAGAATATATATCCCACAGGGGTAAAATTGAAAAAAGTTGAAAAAAATTTTTTTTTGGACTTAGTCATTTTTCCGGCGTTTATCAGACTTTCAGATAGGGGAAATGTCAGTGAGCATTCCGATTTCAGTTCCAGACTGATTCGCCCAATGAGTCCTAGATAGCTAGTCGTTTTCAGCCAATTTTCTGGATTTTTGAAAATTTCACTTTTTTGTGAAAATATCCACTAAATTAGGGAATAATATGTGTGAGGGTACCCCAGAAGAGTACCAAATGTGTGTGGGTAGAATATATATCCCACGGGGGTAAAATTGAAAAAAGTTGAAAAAATTTTTTTTTTGGACTTAGTCATTTTTCCGGCGTTTATCAGACTTTCAGATAGGGGAAATGTCAGTGAGCGTTCCGATTTCAGTTCCAGAGTGATTCGCCCAATGAGTCCTTGATAGTTAGTCGTTTTCAGCCAATTTTCTAGATTTTTGAAAATTTCACTTTTTTGTGAAAACATCCACTAAATGAGGGAATAATATTTGTGAGGGTACCCCAGGAGAGTTCCAAATGTGTGTGGGTAGAATATATAACCCACAGGGGTAAAATTGAAAAAAGTTGAAAAAAAATTTTTTTTGGACTTAGTCATTTTTCCGGCGTTTATCAGACTTTCAGATAGGGGAAATGTCAGTGAGCGTTCCGATTTCAGTTCCAGAGTGATTCGCCCAATGAGTCCTTGATAGCTAGTCGTTTTCAGCCAATTTTCTGGATTTTTGAAAATTTCACTTTTTTGTGAAAATATCCACTAAATTAGGGAATAATATGTGTGAGGGTACCCCAGGAGAGTTCCAAATGTGTGTGGGTAGAATATATATCCCACGGGGGTAAAATTGAAAAAAATTTTTTTTTGGACTTAGTCATTTTTCCGGCGTTTATCAGACTTTCAGATAGGGGAAATGTCAGTGAGCATTCCGATTTCAGTTCCAGAGTGATTCGCCCAATGAGTCCTTGATAGTTAGATGTTTTCAGCCAATTTTCTGGATTTTTGAAAATTTCACTTTTTTGTGAAAATATCCACTAAATTAGGGAATAATATGTGTGAGGGTACCCCAGGAGAGTTCCAAATGTGTGTGGGTAGAATATATATCCCACAGGGGTAAAATTGAAAAAAGTTGAAAAAATTTTTTTTTTGGACTTAGTCATTTTTCCGGTGTTTATCAGACTTTCAGATAGGGGAAATGTCAGTGAGCGTTCCGATTTCAGTTCCAGAGTGATTCGCCCAATGAGTCCTTGATAGCTAGTCGTTTTCAGCCAATTTTCTGGATTTTTGAAAATTTCACTTTTTTGTGAAAATATCCACTAAATTAGGGAATAATATGTGTGAGGGTACCCCAGAAGAGTACCAAATGTGTGTGGGTAGAATATATATCCCACGGGGGTAAAATTGAAAAAAGTTGAAAAAGTTTTTTTTTTGGACTTAGTCATTTTTCCGGCGTTTATCAGACTTTCAGATAGGGGAAATGTCAGTGAGCGTTCCGATTTCAGTTCCAGAATGATTCGCCCAATGAGTCCTTGATAGTTAGTCGTTTTCAGCCAATTTTCTAGATTTTTGAAAATTTCACTTTTTTGTGAAAACATCCACTAAATGAGGGAATAATATTTGTGAGGGTACCCCAGGAGAGTTACAAATGTGTGTGGGTAGAATATATATCCCACAGGGGTAAAATTGAAAAAAGTTGAAAAAAATTTTTTTTTGGACTTAGTCATTTTTCCGGCGTTTATCAGACTTTCAGATAGGGGAAATGTCAGTGAGAGTTCCGATTTCAGTTCCAGAGTGATTCGCCCAATGAGTCCTTGATAGTTAGTCGTTTTCAGTCAATTTTCTGGATTTTTGAAAATTTCACTTTTTTGTGAAAATATCCACTAAATTAGGGAATAATATGTGTGAGGGTACCCCAGGAGAGTTCCAAATGTGTGTGGGTAGAATATATATCCCACGGGGGTAAAATTGAAAAAAGTTGAAAAAATTTTTTTTTTGGACTTAGTCATTTTTCCGGCGTTTATCAGACTTTCAGATAGGGGAAATGTCAGTGAGCGTTCCGATTTCAGTTCCAGAGTGATTCGCCCAATGAGTCCTTGATAGTTAGTCGTTTTCAGCCAATTTTCTAGATTTTTGAAAATTTCACTTTTTTGTGAAAACATCCACTAAATGAGGGAATAATATTTGTGAGGGTACCCCAGGAGAGTTACAAATGTGTGTGGGTAGAATATATAACCCACAGGGGTAAAATTGAAAAAAGTTGAAAAAAAATTTTTTTTGGACTTAGTCATTTTTCCGGCGTTTATCAGACTTTCAGATAGGGGAAATGTCAGTGAGCGTTCCGATTTCAGTTCCAGAGTGATTCGCCCAATGAGTCCTTGATAGCTAGTCGTTTTCAGCCAATTTTCTGGATTTTTGAAAATTTCACTTTTTTGTGAAAATATCCACTAAATTAGGGAATAATATGTGTGAGGGTACCCCAGGAGAGTTCCAAATGTGTGTGGGTAGAATATATATCCCACGGGGGTAAAATTGAAAAAATTTTTTTTTTGGACTTAGTCATTTTTCCGGCGTTTATCAGACTTTCAGATAGGGGAAATGTCAGTGAGCATTCCGATTTCAGTTCCAGAGTGATTCGCCCAATGAGTCCTTGATAGTTAGATGTTTTCAGCCAATTTTCAGGATTTTTGAAAATTTCACTTTTTTGTGAAAATATCCACTAAATTAGGGAATAATATGTATGAGGGTACCCCAGGAGAGTACCAAATGTGTGTGGGTAGAATATATATCTCACGGGGGTAAAATTGAAAAAAGTTGAAAAAATTTTTTTTTTGGACTTAGTCATTTTTCCGGCGTTTATCAGACTTTGAGATAGGGGAAATGTCAGTGAGCGTTCTGATTTCAGTTCCAGAGTGATTCGCCCAATGAGTCCTTGATAGTTAGTCGTTTTCAGTCAATTTTCTGGATTTTTGAAAATTTCACTTTTTTGTGAAAATATCCACTAAATTAGGGAATAATATGTGTGAGGGTACCCCAGGAGAGTTCCAAATGTGTGTGGGTAGAATATATATCCCACGGGGGTAAAATTGAAAAAAGTTGAAAAAATTTTTTTTTTGGATTTAATCATTTTTCCAGCGTTTATCAGACTTTCAGATAGGGGAAATGTCAGTGAGCGTTCCGATTTCAGTTCCAGAGTGATTCGCCCAATGAGTCCTTGATATTTAGTCATTTTCAGCCAATTTTCTGGATTTTTGAAAATTTCAAATTTTTGTGAAAATATCCACTAAATTAGGGAATAATATGTGTAAGGGTACCCCAGGAGAGTTCCAAATGTGTGTGGGTAGAATATATATCCCACGGGGGTAAAATTGAAAAAAGTTGAAAAAATTTTTTTTTTGGATTTAATCATTTTTCCAGCGTTTATCAGACTTTCAGATAGGGGAAATGTCAGTGAGCGTTCCGATTTCAGTTCCAGAGTGATTCGCCCAATGAGTCCTTGATATTTAGTCATTTTCAGCCAATTTTCTGGATTTTTGAAAATTTCAATTTTTTGTGAAAATATCCACTAAATTAGGGAATAATATGTGTAAGGGTACCCCAGGAGAGTACCAAATGTGTGTGGGTAGAATATATATCCCAAGGGGGTAAAATTGAAAAAAGTTGAAAAAATTTTTTTTTTGGACTTCGTCATTTTTTCGGCGTTTATCAGACTTTCAGATAGGGGAAATGTCAGTGAGCGTTCCGATTTCAGTTCCAGAGTGATTCGCCCAATGAGTCCTTGATAGCTAGTCGTTTTCAGCCAATTTTCTGGATTTTTGAAAATTTCACTTTTTTGTGAAAATATCCACTAAATTAGGGAATAATATGTGTGAGGGTACCCCAGAAGAGTACCAAATGTGTGTGGGTAGAATATATATCCCACGGGGGTAAAATTGAAAAAAGTTGAAAAAATTTTTTTTTTGGACTTAGTCATTTTTCCGGCGTTTATCAGACTTTCAGATAGGGGAAATGTCAGTGAGCGTTCCGATTTCAGTTCCAGAGTGGTTCGCCCAATGAGTCCTTGATAGTTAGTCGTTTTCAGTCAATTTTCTGGATTTTTGAAAATTTCACTTTTTTGTGAAAATATCCACTAAATTAGGGAATAATATGTGTGAGGGTACCCCAGGAGAGTTCCAAATGTGTGTGGGTAGAATATATATCCCACGGGGGTAAAATTGAAAAAAGTTGAAAATTTTTTTTTTTGGACTTAGTCATTTTTCCGGCGTTTATCAGACTTTCAGATAGGGGAAATGTCAGTGAGCATTCCGATTTCAGTTCCAGAGTGATTCGCCCAATGAGTCCTTGATAGTTAGTCGTTTTCAGCCAATTTTCTGGATTTTTGAAAATTTCACTTTTTTGTGAAAATATCCACTAAATTAGGGAATAATATGTGTGAGGGTACCCCAGGAGAGTTCCAAATGTGTGTGGGTAGAATATATATCCCACGGGGGTAAAATTGAAAAAAGTTGAAAAAATTTTTTTTTTGGACTTAGTCATTTTTCCGGCGTTTATCAGACTTTCAGATAGGGGAAATGTCACTGAGCATTCCGATTTCAGTTCCAGAGTGATTCGCCCAATGAGGCCTTGATAGTTAGTCGTTTTCAGCCAATTTTCTGGATTTTTGAAAATTTCACTTTTTTGTGAAAATATCCACTAAATTAGGGAATAATATGTGTGAGGGTACCCCAGGAGAGTTCCAAATGTGTGTGGGTAGAATATATATCCCACAGGGGTAAAATTGAAAAAAGTTGAAAAAAATTTTTTTTTGGACTTAGTCATTTTTCCGGCGTTTATCAGACTTTCAGATAGGGGAAATGTCAGTGAGCGTTCCGATTTTAGTTCCAGAGTGATTCGCCCAATGAGTCCTTGATATTTAGTCATTTTCAGCCAATTTTCTGGATTTTTGAAAATTTCAATTTTTTGTGAAAATATCCACTAAATTAGGGAATAATATGTGTGAGGGTACCCCAGGAGAGTTCCAAATGTGTGTGGGTAGAATATATATCCCACGGGGGTAAAATTGAAAAAATTTTTTTTTTGGACTTAGTCATTTTTCCGGCGTTTATCAGACTTTCAGATAGGGGAAATGTCAGTGAGCATTCCGATTTCAGTTCCAGAGTGATTCGCCCAATGAGTCCTTGATAGTTAGATGTTTTCAGCCAATTTTCTGGATTTTTGAAAATTTCACTTTTTTGTGAAAATATCCACTAAATTAGGGAATAATATGTGTGAGGGTACCCCAGGAGAGTACCAAATGTGTGTGGGTAGAATATATATCTCACGGGGGTAAAATTGAAAAAAGTTGAAAAAATTTTTTTTTTGGACTTAGTCATTTTTCCGGCGTTTATCAGACTTTGAGATAGGGGAAATGTCAGTGAGCGTTCTGATTTCAGTTCCAGAGTGATTCGCCCAATGAGTCCTTGATAGTTAGTCGTTTTCAGTCAATTTTCTGGATTTTTGAAAATTTCACTTTTTTGTGAAAATATCCACTAAATTAGGGAATAATATGTGTGAGGGTACCCCAGGAGAGTTCCAAATGTGTGTGGGTAGAATATATATCCCACGGGGGTAAAATTGAAAAAAGTTGAAAAAATTTTTTTTTTGGATTTAATCATTTTTCCAGCGTTTATCAGACTTTCAGATAGGGGAAATGTCAGTGAGCGTTCCGATTTCAGTTCCAGAGTGATTCGCCCAATGAGTCCTTGATATTTAGTCATTTTCAGCCAATTTTCTGGATTTTTGAAAATTTCAATTTTTTGTGAAAATATCCACTAAATTAGGGAATAATATGTGTAAGGGTACCCCAGGAGAGTTCCAAATGTGTGTGGGTAGAATATATATCCCACGGGGGTAAAATTGAAAAAAGTTGAAAAAATTTTTTTTTTGGATTTAATCATTTTTCCAGCGTTTATCAGACTTTCAGATAGGGGAAATGTCAGTGAGCGTTCCGATTTCAGTTCCAGAGTGATTCGCCCAATGAGTCCTTGATATTTAGTCATTTTCAGCCAATTTTCTGGATTTTTGAAAATTTCAATTTTTTGTGAAAATATCCACTAAATTAGGGAATAATATGTGTAAGGGTACCCCAGGAGAGTACCAAATGTGTGTGGGTAGAATATATATCCCAAGGGGGTAAAATTGAAAAAAGTTGAAAAAATTTTTTTTTTGGACTTCGTCATTTTTTCGGCGTTTATCAGACTTTCAGATAGGGGAAATGTCAATGAGCGTTCCGATTTCAGTTCCAGAGTGATTCGCCCAATGAGTCCTTGATAGCTAGTCGTTTTCAGCCAATTTTCTGGATTTTTGAAAATTTCACTTTTTTGTGAAAATATCCACTAAATTAGGGAATAATATGTGTGAGGGTACCCCAGAAGAGTACCAAATGTGTGTGGGTAGAATATATATCCCACGGGGGTAAAATTGAAAAAAGTTGAAAAAATTTTTTTTTTGGACTTAGTCATTTTTCCGGCGTTTATCAGACTTTCAGATAGGGGAAATGTCAGTGAGCGTTCCGATTTCAGTTCCAGAGTGGTTCGCCCAATGAGTCCTTGATAGTTAGTCGTTTTCAGTCAATTTTCTGGATTTTTGAAAATTTCACTTTTTTGTGAAAATATCCACTAAATTAGGGAATAATATGTGTGAGGGTACCCCAGGAGAGTTCCAAATGTGTGTGGGTAGAATATATATCCCACGGGGGTAAAATTGAAAAAAGTTGAAAATTTTTTTTTTTGGACTTAGTCATTTTTCCGGCGTTTATCAGACTTTCAGATAGGGGAAATGTCAGTGAGCATTCCGATTTCAGTTCCAGAGTGATTCGCCCAATGAGTCCTTGATAGTTAGTCGTTTTCAGCCAATTTTCTGGATTTTTGAAAATTTCACTTTTTTGTGAAAATATCCACTAAATTAGGGAATAATATATGTGAGGGTACCCCAGGAGAGTTCCAAATGTGTGTGGGTAGAATATATATCCCACGGGGGTAAAATTGAAAAAAGTTGAAAAAATTTTTTTTTTGGACTTAGTCATTTTTCCGGCGTTTATCAGACTTTCAGATAGGGGAAATGTCACTGAGCATTCCGATTTCAGTTCCAGAGTGATTCGCCCAATGAGGCCTTGATAGTTAGTCGTTTTCAGCCAATTTTCTGGATTTTTGAAAATTTCACTTTTTTGTGAAAATATCCACTAAATTAGGGAATAATATGTGTGAGGGTACCCCAGGAGAGTTCCAAATGTGTGTGGGTAGAATATATATCCCACAGGGGTAAAATTGAAAAAAGTTGAAAAAAATTTTTTTTTGGACTTAGTCATTTTTCCGGCGTTTATCAGACTTTCAGATAGGGGAAATGTCAGTGAGCGTTCCGATTTTAGTTCCAGAGTGATTCGCCCAATGAGTCCTTGATAGCTAGTCGTTTTCAGCCAATTTTCTGGATTTTTGAAAATTTCACTTTTTTGTGAAAATATCCACTAAATTAGGGAATAATATGTGTGAGGGTACCCCAGAAGAGTACCAAATGTGTGTGGGTAGAATATATATCCCACGGGGGTAAAATTGAAAAAAGTTGAAAAAATTTTTTTTTTGGATTTAATCATTTTTCCAGCGTTTATCAGACTTTCAGATAGGGGAAATGTCAGTGAGCGTTCCGATTTCAGTTCCAGAGTGATTCGCCCAATGAGTCCTTGATATTTAGTCATTTTCAGCCAATTTTCTGGATTTTTGAAAATTTCAATTTTTTGTGAAAATATCCACTAAATTAGGGAATAATATGTGTAAGGGTACCCCAGGAGAGTACCAAATGTGTGTGGGTAGAAAATATATCCCAAGGGGGTAAAATTGAAAAAAGTTGAAAAAATTTTTTTTTTGGACTTCGTCATTTTTTCGGCGTTTATCAGACTTTCAGATAGGGGAAATGTCAGTGAGCGTTCCGATTACAGTTCCAGAGTGATTCGCCCAATGAGTCCTTGATAGTTAGTCGTTTTCAGCCAATTTTCTAGATTTTTGAAAATTTCACTTTTTTGTGAAAATATCCACTAAATGAGGGAATAATATTTGTGAGGGTACCCCAGGAGACTTACAAATGTGTGTGGGTAGAATATATATCCCACAGGGGTAAAATTGAAAAAAGTTGAAAAAATTTTTTTTTTGGACTTCGTCATTTTTCCGGCGTTTATCAGACTTTCAGATAGGGGAAATGTCAGTGAGCGTTCCGATTTCAGTTCCAGAGTGATTCGCCCAATGAGTCCTTGATAGTTAGTCGTTTTCAGCCAATTTTCTGGATTTTTGAAAATTTCACTTTTTTGTGAAAATATCCACTAAATTAGGGAATAATATGTGTGAGGGTACCCCAGGAGAGTTCCAAATGTGTGTGGGTAGAATATATATCCCACAGGGGTAAAATTGAAAAAAGTTGAAAAAAATTTTTTTTTGGACTTAGTCATTTTTCCGGCGTTTATCAGACTTTCAGATAGGGGAAATGTCAGTGAGCGTTCCGATTTTAGTTCCAGAGTGATTCGCCCAATGAGTCCTTGATAGCTAGTCGTTTTCAGCCAATTTTCTGGATTTTTGAAAATTTCACTTTTTTGTGAAAATATCCACTAAATTAGGGAATAATATGTGTGAGGGTACCCCAGAAGAGTACCAAATGTGTGTGGGTAGAATATATATCCCACGGGGGTAAAATTGAAAAAAGTTGAAAAAATTTTTTTTTTGGATTTAATCATTTTTCCAGCGTTTATCAGACTTTCAGATAGGGGAAATGTCAGTGAGCGTTCCGATTTCAGTTCCAGAGTGATTCGCCCAATGAGTCCTTGATATTTAGTCATTTTCAGCCAATTTTCTGGATTTTTGAAAATTTCAATTTTTTGTGAAAATATCCACTAAATTAGGGAATAATATGTGTAAGGGTACCCCAGGAGAGTACCAAATGTGTGTGGGTAGAATATATATCCCAAGGGGGTAAAATTGAAAAAAGTTGAAAAAATTTTTTTTTTGGACTTCGTCATTTTTTCGGCGTTTATCAGACTTTCAGATAGGGGAAATGTCAGTGAGCGTTCCGATTACAGTTCCAGAGTGATTCGCCCAATGAGTCCTTGATAGTTAGTCGTTTTCAGCCAATTTTCTAGATTTTTGAAAATTTCACTTTTTTGTGAAAATATCCACTAAATGAGGGAATAATATTTGTGAGGGTACCCCAGGAGACTTACAAATGTGTGTGGGTAGAATATATATCCCACAGGGGTAAAATTGAAAAAAGTTGAAAAAATTTTTTTTTTGGACTTCGTCATTTTTCCGGCGTTTATCAGACTTTCAGATAGGGGAAATGTCAGTGAGCGTTCCGATTTCAGTTCCAGAGTGATTCGCCCAATGAGTCCTTGATAGTTAGTCGTTTTCAGCCAATTTTCTGGATTTTTGAAAATTTCACTTTTTTGTGAAAATATCCACTAAATTAGGGAATAATATGTGTGAGGGTACCCCAGGAGAGTTACAAATGTGTGTGGGTAGAATATATATCCCACAGGGGTAAAATTGAAAAAAGTTGAAAAAAATTTTTTTTTGGACTTAGTCATTTTTCCGGCGTTTATCAGACTTTCAGATAGGGGAAATGTCAGTGAGCGTTCCGATTTCAGTTCCAGAGTGATTCGCCCAATGAGTCCTTGATAGCTAGTCGTTTTCAGCCAATTTTCTGGATTTTTGAAAATTTCACTTTTTTGTGAAAATATCCACTAAATTAGGGAATAATATGTGTGAGGGTACCCCAGAAGAGTACCAAATGTGTGTGGGTAGAATATATATCCCACGGGGGTAAAATTGAAAAAAGTTGAAAAAATTTTTTTTTTGGACTTAGTCATTTTTCCGGCGTTTATCAGACTTTCAGATAGGGGAAATGTCAGTGAGCTTTCCGATTACAGTTCCAGAGTGATTCGCCCAATGAGTCCTTGATAGTTAGTCGTTTTCAACCAATTTTCTAGATTTTTGAAAATTTCACTTTTTTGTGAAAATATCCACTAAATGAGGGAATAATATTTGTGAGGGTACCCCAGGAGACTTACAAATGTGTGTGGGTAGAATATATATCCCACAGGGGTAAAATTGAAAAAAGTTGAAAAAATTTTTTTTTTGGACTTCGTCATTTTTCCGGCGTTTATCAGACTTTCAGATAGGGGAAATGTCAGTGAGCGTTCCGATTTCAGTTCCAGAGTGATTCGCCCAATGAGTCCTTGATAGTTAGTCGTTTTCAGCCAATTTTCTGGATTTTTGAAAATTTCACTTTTTTGTGAAAATATCCACTAAATTAGGGAATAATATGTGTGAGGGTACCCCAGGAGAGTTCCAAATGTGTGTGGGTAGAATATATATCCCACAGGGGTAAAATTGAAAAAAGTTGAAAAAAATTTTTTTTTGGACTTAGTCATTTTTCCGGCGTTTATCAGACTTTCAGATAGGGGAAATGTCAGTGAGCGTTCCGATTTCAGTTCCAGAGTGATTCGCCCAATGAGTCCTTGATAGCTAGTCGTTTTCAGCCAATTTTCTGGATTTTTGAAAATTTCACTTTTTTGTGAAAATATCCACTAAATTAGGGAATAATATGTGTGAGGGTACAACAGAAGAGTACCAAATGTGTGCGGGTAGAATATATATCCCACGGGGGTAAAATTGAAAAAAGTTGAAAAAATTTTTTTTTTGGACTTAGTCATTTTTCCGGCGTTTATCAGACTTTCAGATAGGGGAAATGTCAGTGAGCGTTCCGATTTCAGTTCCAGAGTGATTCGCCCAATGAGTCCTTGATAGTTAGTCGTTTTCAGTCAATTTTCTGGATTTTTGAAAATTTCACTTTTTTGTGAAAATATCCACTAAATTAGGGAATAATATGTGTGAGGGTACCCCAGGAGAGTTCCAAATGTGTGTGGGTAGAATATATATCCCACGGGGGTAAAATTGAAAAAAGTTGAAAAAAATTTTTTTTTGGACTTAGTCATTTTTCCGGCGTTTATCAGACTTTCAGATAGGGGAAATGTCAGTGAGCATTCCGATTTCAGTTCCAGAGTGATTCGCCCAATGAGTCCTTGATAGTTAGTGGTTTTCAGCCAATTTTCTGGATTTTTGAAAATTTCACTTTTTTGTGAAAATATCCACTAAATTAGGGAATAATATTTGTGAGGGTACCCCAGGAGAGTACCAAATGTGTGTGGGTAGAATATATATCTCAAGGGGGTAAAATTGAAAAAAGTTGAAAAAATTTTTTTTTTGGACTTAGTCATTTTTCCGGCGTTTATCAGACTTTCAGATAGGGGAAATGTCAGTGAGTGTTCTGATTTCAGTTCCAGAGTGATTCGCCCAATGAGTCCTTGATAGTTAGTCGTTTTCAGTCAATTTTCTGGATTTTTGAAAATTTCACTTTTTTGTGAAAATATCCACTAAATTAGGGAATAATATGTGTGAGGGTACCCCAGGAGAGTTCCAAATGTGTGTGGGTAGAATATATATCCCACAGGGGTAAAATTGAAAAAAGTTGAAAAAATTTTTTTTTTGGACTTAGTCATTTTTCCGGCGTTTATCAGACTTTCAGATAGGGGAAATGTCAGTGAGCATTCCGATTTCAGTTCCAGAGTGATTCGCCCAATGAGTCCTTGATAGTTAGTCGTTTTCAGCCAATTTTCTGGATTTTTGAAAATTTCACTTTTTTGTGAAAATATCCACTAAATTAGGGAATAATATGTGTGAGGGTACCCCAGGAGAGTTCCAAATGTGTGTGGGTAGAATATATATCCCACGGGGGTAAAATTGAAAAAAGTTGAAAAAATTTTTTTTTTTGGACTTAGTCATTTTTCCGGCGTTTATCAGACTTTCAGATAGGGGAAATGTCACTGAGCATTCCGATTTCAGTTCCAGAGTGATTCGCCCAATGAGTCCTTGATAGTTAGTCGTTTTCAGCCAATTTTCTGGATTTTTGAAAATTTCACTTTTTTGTGAAAATATCCACTAAATTAGGGAATAATATGTGTGAGGGTACCCCAGGAGAGTTCCAAATGTGTGTGGGTAGAATATATATCCCACGGGGGTAAAATTGAAAAAAGTTGAAAAAAATTTTTTTTTGGACTTAATCATTTTTCCAGCGTTTATCAGACTTTCAGATAGGGGAAATGTCAGTGAGCGTTCCGATTACAGTTCCAGAGTGATTCGCCCAATGAGTCCTTGATAGTTAGTCGTTTTCAGCCAATTTTCTAGATTTTTGAAAATTTCACTTTTTTGTGAAAACATCCACTAAATGAGGGAATAATATTTGTGAGGGTACCCCAGGAGAGTTACAAATGTGTGTGGGTAGAATATATATCCCACAGGGGTAAAATTGAAAAAAGTTGAAAAAAATTTTTTTTTGGACTTAGTCATTTTTCCGGCGTTTATCAGACTTTCAGATAGGGGAAATGTCAGTGAGCATTCCGATTTCAGTTCCAGAGTGATTCGCCCAATGAGTCCTTGATAGTTAGTCGTTTTCAGCCAATTTTCTGGATTTTTGAAAATTTCACTTTTTTGTGAAAATATCCACTAAATTAGGGAATAATATGTGTGAGGGTACCCCAGGAGAGTACCAAATGTGTGTGGGTAGAATATATATCTCACGGGGGTAAAATTGAAAAAAGTTGAAAAAATTTTTTTTTTGGATTTAATCATTTTTCCAGCGTTTATCAGACTTTCAGATAGGGGAAATGTCAGTGAGCGTTCCGATTTCAGTTCCAGAGTGATTCGCCCAATGAGTCCTTGATAGTCGTTTTCAGCCAATTTTCTAGATTTTTGAAAATTTCACTTTTTTGTGAAAATATCCACTAAATGAGGGAATAATATTTGTGAGGGTACCCCAGGAGAGTTACAAATGTGTGTGGGTAGAATATATATCCCACAGGGGTAAAATTGAAAAAAGTTGAAAAAAATTTTTTTTTGGACTTAGTCATTTTTCCGGCGTTTATCAGACTTTCAGATAGGGGAAATGTCAGTGAACGTTCCGATTTCAGTTCCATAGTTATTCGCCCAATGAGTCCTTGATAGTTAGTCGTTTTCAGCCAATTTTCTGGATTTTTGAAAATTTCACTTTTTTGTGAAAATATCCACTAAATTAGGGAATAATATGTGTGAGGGTACCCCAGGAGAGTTACAAATGTGTGTGGGTAGAATATATATCCCACGGGGGTAAAATTGAAAAAAGTTGAAAAAAATTTTTTTTTGGACTTAGTCATTTTTCCGGCGTTTATCAGACTTTCAGATAGGGGAAATGTCAGTGAGCATTCCGATTTCAGTTCCAGAGTGATTCGCCCAATGAGTCCTTGATAGTTAGTCGTTTTCAGCCAATTTTCTGGATTTTTGAAAATTTCACTTTTTTGTGAAAATATCCACTAAATTAGGGAATAATATGTGTAAGGGTACCCCAGGAGAGTACCAAATGTGTGTGGGTAGAATATATATCCCAAGGGGGTAAAATTGAAAAAAGTTGAAAAAAATTTTTTTTTGGACTTAGTCATTTTTCCGGCGTTTATCAGACTTTCAGATAGGGGAAATGTCAGTGAGCATTCCGATTTCAGTTCCAGAGTGATTCGCCCAATGAGTCCTTGATAGTTAGTCGTTTTCAGCCAATTTTCTGGATTTTTGAAAATTTCACTTTTTTGTGAAAATATCCACTAAATTAGGGAATAATATGTGTGAGGGTACCCCAGGAGAGTTCCAAATGTGTGTGGGTAGAATATATATCCCACGGGGGTAAAATTGAAAATAGTTGAAAAAATTTTTTTTTTGGACTTAGTCATTTTTCTGGCGTTTATCGGACTTTCAGATAGGGGAAATGTCAGTGAACATTCCGATTTCAGTTCCATAGTTATTCGCCCAATGAGTCCTTGATAGTTAATCGTTTTCAGCCAATTTTCTGGATTTTTGAAAATTTCACTTTTTTGTGAAAATATCCACTAAATTAGGGAATAATATGTGTGAGGGTACCCCAGGAGAGTACCAAATGTGTGTGGGTAGAATCTATATCCCAAGGGGGTAAAATTGAAAAAAGTTGAAAAAATTTTTTTTTTGGACTCAGTCATTTTTTCGGCATTTATCAGACTTTCAGATAGGGGAAATGTCAGTGAGCGTTCCGATTACAGTTCCAGAGTTATTCGCCCAATGAGTCCTTGATAGTCGTTTTCAGCCAATTTTCTAGATTTTTGAAAATTTCACTTTTTTGTGAAAATATCCACTAAATGAGGGAATAATATTTGTGAGGGTACCCCAGGAGAGTTACAAATGTGTGTGGGTAGAATATATATCCCACAGGGGTAAAATTGAAAAAAGTTGAAAAAAATTTTTTTTTGGACTTAGTCATTTTTCCGGCGTTTATCAGACTTTCAGATAGGGGAAATGTCAGTGAGCATTCCGATTTCAGTTCCAGAGTGATTCGCCCAATGAGTCCTTGATAGTCGTTTTCAGCCAATTTTCTGGATTTTTGAAAATTTCACTTTTTTGTGAAAATATCCACTAAATTAGGGAATAATATGTATAAGGGTACCACAGGAGAGTACCAAATGTGTGTGGGTAGAATATATATCCCAAGGGGGTAAAATTGAAAAAAGTTGAAAAAATTTTTTTTTTGGACTTAGTCATTTTTCCGGCGTTTATCAGACTTTCAGATAGGGGAAATGTCAGTGAGCGTTCCGATTTCAGTTCCAGAGTGATTCGCCCAATGAGTCCTTGATAGTTAGTCGTTTTCAGGCAATTTTCTGGATTTTTGAAAATTTCACTTTTTTGTGAAAATATCCACTAAATTAGGGAATAATATGTGTGAGGGTACCCCAGGAGAGTTCCAAATGTGTGTGGGTAGAATATATATCCCACGGGGGTAAAATTGAAAATAGTTGAAAAAATTTTTTTTTTGGACTTAGTCATTTTTCTGGCGTTTATCGGACTTTCAGATAGGGGAAATGTCAGTGAACATTCCGATTTCAGTTCCATAGTTATTCGCCCAATGAGTCCTTGATAGTTAATCGTTTTCAGCCAATTTTCTGGATTTTTGAAAATTTCACTTTTTTGTGAAAATATCCACTAAATTAGGGAATAATATGTGTGAGGGTACCCCAGGAGAGTACCAAATGTGTGTGGGTAGAATCTATATCCCAAGGGGGTAAAATTGAAAAAAGTTGAAAAAATTTTTTTTTTGGACTCAGTCATTTTTTCGGCATTTATCAGACTTTCAGATAGGGGAAATGTCAGTGAGCGTTCCGATTACAGTTCCAGAGTTATTCGCCCAATGAGTCCTTGATAGTCGTTTTCAGCCAATTTTCTAGATTTTTGAAAATTTCACTTTTTTGTGAAAATATCCACTAAATGAGGGAATAATATTTGTGAGGGTACCCCAGGAGAGTTACAAATGTGTGTGGGTAGAATATATATCCCACAGGGGTAAAATTGAAAAAAGTTGAAAAAAATTTTTTTTTGGACTTAGTCATTTTTCCGGCGTTTATCAGACTTTCAGATAGGGGAAATGTCAGTGAGCATTCCGATTTCAGTTCCAGAGTGATTCGCCCAATGAGTCCTTGATAGTCGTTTTCAGCCAATTTTCTGGATTTTTGAAAATTTCACTTTTTTGTGAAAATATCCACTAAATTAGGGAATAATATGTGTAAGGGTACCACAGGAGAGTACCAAATGTGTGTGGGTAGAATATATATCCCAAGGGGGTAAAATTGAAAAAAGTTGAAAAAATTTTTTTTTTGGACTTAGTCATTTTTCCGGCGTTTATCAGACTTTCAGATAGGGGAAATGTCAGTGAGCGTTCCGATTTCAGTTCCAGAGTGATTCGCCCAATGAGTCCTTGATAGTTAGTCGTTTTCAGGCAATTTTCTGGATTTTTGAAAATTTCACTTTTTTGTGAAAATATCCACTAAATTAGGGAATAATATGTGTGAGGGTACCCCAGGAGAGTTCCAAATGTGTGTGGGTAGAATATATATCCCACGGGGGTAAAATTGAAAAAGTTGAAAAAATGTTTTTTTTGGACTTAGTCATTTTTCCGGCGTTTATCAGACTTTCAGATAGGGGAAATGTCAGTGAGCATTCCGATTTCAGTTCCAGAGTGATTCGCCCAATGAGTCCTTGATAGTCGTTTTCAGCCAATTTTCTGGATTTTTGAAAATTTCACTTTTTTGTGAAAATATCCACTAAATTAGGGAATAATATGTGTAAGGGTACCCCAGGAGAGTTCCAAATGTGTGTGGGTAGAATATATATCCCACGGGGGTAAAATTGAAAAAAGTTGAAAAAATTTTTTTTTTGGACTTAGTCATTTTTCCGGCGTTTATCAGACTTTCAGATAGGGGAAATGTCAGTGAGCATTCCGATTTCAGTTCCAGAGTGATTCGCCCAATGAGTCCTTGATAGTCGTTTTCAGCCAATTTTCTGGATTTTTGAAAATTTCACTTTTTTGTGAAAATATCCACTAAATTAGGGAATAATATGTGTGAGGGTACCCCAGGAGAGTTCCAAATGTGTGTGGGTAGAATATATATCCCACGGGGGTAAAATTGAAAAAAGTTGAAAAAAATTTTTTTTTTGGACTTAGTCATTTTTCCGGCGTTTATCAGACTTTCAGATAGGGGAAATGTCAGTGAGCATTCCGATTTCAGTTCCAGAGTGATTCGCCCAATGAGTCCTTGATAGTTAGTCGTTTTCAGCCAATTTTCTGGATTTTTGAAAATTTCACTTTTTTGTGAAAATATCCACTAAATTAGGGAATAATATGTGTAAGGGTACTCCAGGAGAGTACCAAATGTGTGTGGGTAGAATATATATCCCAAGGGGGTAAAATTGAAAAAAGTTGAAAAAATTTTTTTTTTGGACTTAGTCATTTTTTCGGCGTTTATCAGACTTTCAGATAGGGGAAATGTCAGTGAGCGTTCCGATTACAGTTCCAGAGTGATTCGCCCAATGAGTCCTTGATAGTTAGTCGTTTTCAGCCAATTTTGTAGATTTTTGAAAATTTCACTTTTTTGTGAAAATATCCACTAAATGAGGGAATAATATTTGTGAGGGTACCCCAGGAGAGTTACAAATGTGTGTGGGTAGAATATATATCCCACAGGGGTAAAATTGAAAAAAGTTGAAAAAAATTTTTTTTTGGACTTAGTCATTTTTCCGGCGTTTATCAGACTTTCAGATAGGGGAAATGTCAGTGAACGTTCCGATTTCAGTTCCATAGTTATTCGCCCAATGAGTCCTTGATAGTTAGTCGTTTTCAGCCAATTTTCTGGATTTTTGAAAATTTCACTTTTTTGTGAAAATATCCACTAAATTAGGGAATAATATGTGTAAGGGTACCCCAGGAGAGTACCAAATGTGTGTGGGTAGAATCTATATCCCAAGGGGGTAAAATTGAAAAAAGTTGAAAAAATTTTTTTTTTGGACTTAGTCATTTTTCCGGCGTTTATCAGACTTTCAGATAGGGGAAATGTCAGTGAGCATTCCGATTTCAGTTCCAGAGTGATTCGCCCAATGAGTCCTTGATAGTTAGTCGTTTTCAGCCAATTTTCTGGATTTTTGAAAATTTCACTTTTTTGTGAAAATATCCACTAAATTAGGGAATAATATGTGTAAGGGTACCACAGGAGAGTACCAAATGTGTGTGGGTAGAATATATATCCCAAGGGGGTAAAATTGAAAAAAGTTGAAAACATTTTTTTTTTGGACTTAGTCATTTTTCCGGCGTTTATCAGACTTTCAGATAGGGGAAATGTCAGTGAGCGTTCCGATTTCAGTTCCAGAGTGATTCGCCCAATGAGTCCTTGATAGTTAGTCGTTTTCAGCCAATTTTCTGGATTTTTGAAAATTTCACTTTTTTGTGAAAATATCCACTAAATTAGGGAATAATATGTGTGAGGGTACCCCAGGAGAGTTCCAAATGTGTGTGGGTAGAATATATATCCCACGGGGTTAAAATTGAAAATAGTTGAAAAAATTTTTTTTTTGGACTTAGTCATTTTTCCGGCGTTTATCAGACTTTCAGATAGGGGAAATGTCAGTGAACGTTCCGATTTCAGTTCCATAGTTATTCGCCCAATGAGTCCTTGATAGTTAGTCGTTTTCAGCCAATTTTCTGGATTTTTGAAAATTTCACTTTTTTGTGAAAATATCCACTAAATTAGGGAATAATATGTGTGAGGGTACCCCAGGAGAGTTACAAATGTGTGTGGGTAGAATATATATCCCACGGGGGTAAAATTGAAAAAAGTTGAAAAAATGTTTTTTTTGGACTTAGTCATTTTTCCGGCGTTTATCAGACTTTCAGATAGGGGAAATGTCAGTGAGCATTCCGATTTCAGTTCCAGAGTGATTCGCCCAATGAGTCCTTGATAGTCGTTTTCAGCCAATTTTCTGGATTTTTGAAAATTTCACTTTTTTGTGAAAATATCCACTAAATTAGGGAATAATATGTGTAAGGGTACCCCAGGAGAGTTCCAAATGTGTGTGGGTAGAATATATATCCCACGGGGGTAAAATTGAAAAAAGTTGAAAAAATTTTTTTTTTGGACTTAGTCATTTTTCCGGCGTTTATCAGACTTTCAGATAGGGGAAATGTCAGTGAGCATTCCGATTTCAGTTCCAGAGTGATTCGCCCAATGAGTCCTTGATAGTTAGTCGTTTTCAGCCAATTTTCTGGATTTTTGAAAATTTTACTTTTTTGTGAAAATATCCACTAAATTAGGGAATAATATGTGTGAGGGTACCCCAGGAGAGTTCCAAATGTGTGTGGGTAGAATATATATCCCACGGGGGTAAAATTGAAAAAAGTTGAAAAAATTTTTTTTTTTGGACTTAGTCATTTTTCCGGCGTTTATCAGACTTTCAGATAGGGGAAATGTCAGTGAGCATTCCGATTTCAGTTCCAGAGTGATTCGCCCAATGAGTCCTTGATAGTTAGTCGTTTTCAGCCAATTTTCTGGATTTTTGAAAATTTCACTTTTTTGTGAAAATATCCACTAAATTAGGGAATAATATGTGTAAGGGTACCCCAGGAGAGTTCCAAATGTGTGTGGGTAGAATATATATCCCACGGGGGTAAAATTGAAAAAAGTTGAAAAAATTTTTTTTTTGGACTTAGTCATTTTTCCGGCGTTTATCAGACTTTCAGATAGGGGAAATGTCAGTGAGCATTCCGATTTCAGTTCCAGAGTGATTCGCCCAATGAGTCCTTGATAGTCGTTTTCAGCCAATTTTCTGGATTTTTGAAAATTTCACTTTTTTGTGAAAATATCCACTAAATTAGGGAATAATATGTGTGAAGGTACCCCAGGAGAGTTCCAAATGTGTGTGGGTAGAATATATATCCCACGGGGGTAAAATTGAAAAAAGTTGAAAAAATTTTTTTTTTGGACTTAGTCATTTTTCCGGCATTTATCAGACTTTCAGATAGGGGAAATGTCAGTGAGCATTCTGATTTCAGTTCCAGAGTGATTCGCCCAATGAGTCCTTGATAGTCGTTTTCAGCCAATTTTCTGGATTTTTGAAAATTTCACTTTTTTGTGAAAATATCCACTAAATTAGGGAATAATATGTGTGAGGGTACCCCAGGAGAGTTCCAAATGTGTGTGGGTAGAATATATATCCCACGGGGGTAAAATTGAAAAAAGTTGAAAAAATTTTTTTTTTGGATTTAATCATTTTTTCCAGCGTTTATCAGACTTTCAGATAGGGGAAATGTCAGTGAGCGTTCCGATTTCAGTTCCAGAGTGATTCGCCCAATGAGTCCTTGATATTTAGTCATTTTCAGGCAATTTTCTGGATTTTTGAAAATTTCAATTTTTTGTGAAAATATCCACTAAATTAGGGAATAATATGTGTAAGGGTACCCCAGGAGAGTACCAAATGTGTGTGGGTAGAATCTATATCCCAAGGGGGTAAAATTGAAAAAAGTTGAAAAAATTTTTTTTTTGGACTTAGTCATTTTTTCGGCGTTTATCAGACTTTCAGATAGGGGAAATGTCAGTGAGCGTTCCGATTACAGTTCCAGAGTGATTCGCCCAATGAGTCCTTGATAGTTAGTCGTTTTCAGCCAATTTTCTAGATTTTTGAAAATTTCACTTTTTTGTGAAAATATCCACTAAATGAGGGAATAATATTTGTGAGGGTACCCCAGGAGAGTTACAAATGTGTGTGGGTAGAATATATATCCCACAGGGGTAAAATTGAAAAAAGTTGAAAAAAATTTTTTTTTGGACTTAGTCATTTTTCCGGCGTTTATCAGACTTTCAGATAGGGGAAATGTCAGTGAGCGTTCCGATTTCAGTTCCAGAGTGATTCGCCCAATGAGTCCTTGATAGTTAGTCGTTTTCAGCCAATTTTCTGGATTTTTGAAAATTTCACTTTTTTGAGAAAATATCCACTAAATTAGGGAATAATATGTGTGAGGGTACCCCAGGAGAGTTCCAAATGTGTGTGGGTAGAATATATATCCCACAGGGGTAAAATTGAAAATAGTTGAAAAAATTTTTTTTTTGGACTTAGTCATTTTTCCGGCGTTTATCAGACTTTCAGATAGGGGAAATGTCAGTGAACGTTCCGATTTCAGTTCCATAGTTATTCGCCCAATGAGTCCTTGATAGTTAGTCGTTTTCAGCCAATTTTCTGGATTTTTGAAAATTTCACTTTTTTGTGAAAATATCCACTAAATTAGGGAATAATATGTGTAAGGGTACTCCAGGAGAGTACCAAATGTGTGTGGGTAGAATATATATCCCAAGGGGGTAAAATTGAAAAAAGTTGAAAAAATTTTTTTTTTGGACTTAGTCATTTTTCCGGCGTTTATCAGACTTTCAGATAGGGGAAATGTCAGTGAGCGTTCCGATTTCAGTTCCAGAGTGATTCGCCCAATGAGTCCTTGATAGTTAGTCGTTTTCAGCCAATTTTCTGGATTTTTGAAAATTTCACTTTTTTGTGAAAATATCCACTAAATTAGGGAATAATATGTGTGAGGGTACACCAGGAGAGTTCCAAATGTGTGTGGGTAGAATATATATCCCACGGGGGTAAAATTGAAAAAAGTTGAAAAAATTTTTTTTTTGGACTTAGTCATTTTTCCGGCGTTTATCAGACTTTCAGATAGTTGAAATGTCAGTGAACATTCTGATTTCAGTTCCAGAGTGATTCGCCCAATGAGTCCTTGATAGTCGTTTTCAGCCAATTTTCTGGATTTTTGAAAATTTCACTTTTTTGTGAAAATATCCACTAAATTAGGGAATAATATGTGTAAGGGTACCACAGGAGAGTACCAAATGTGTGTGGGTAGAATATATATCCCAAGGGGGTAAAATTGAAAAAAGTTGAAAAAATTTTTTTTTTGGACTTAGTCATTTTTCCGGCGTTTATCAGACTTTCAGATAGGGGAAATGTCAGTGAGCGTTCCGATTTCAGTTCCAGAGTGATTCGCCCAATGAGTCCTTGATAGTTAGTCGTTTTCAGCCAATTTTCTGGATTTTTGAAAATTTCACTTTTTTGAGAAAATATCCACTAAATTAGGGAATAATATGTGTGAGGGTACCCCAGGAGAGTTCCAAATGTGTGTGGGTAGAATATATATCCCACAGGGGTAAAATTGAAAATAGTTGAAAAAATTTTTTTTTTGGACTTAGTCATTTTTCCGGCGTTTATCAGACTTTCAGATAGGGGAAATGTCAGTGAACGTTTCGATTTCAGTTCCATAGTTATTCGCCCAATGAGTCCTTGATAGTTAGTCGTTTTCAGCCAATTTTCTGGATTTTTGAAAATTTCACTTTTTTGTGAAAATATCCACTACATTAGGGAATAATATGTGTAAGGGTACTCCAGGAGAGTACCAAATGTGTGTGGGTAGAATATATATCCCAAGGGGGTAAAATTGAAAAAAGTTGAAAAAATTTTTTTTTTGGACTTAGTCATTTTTCCGGCGTTTATCAGACTTTCAGATAGGGGAAATGTCAGTGAGCGTTCCGATTTCAGTTCCAGAGTGATTCGCCCAATGAGTCCTTGATAGTTAGTCGTTTTCAGCCAATTTTCTGGATTTTTGAAAATTTCACTTTTTTGTGAAAATATCCACTAAATTAGGGAATAATATGTGTGAGGGTACACCAGGAGAGTTCCAAATGTGTGTGGGTAGAATATATATCCCACGGGTGTAAAATTGAAAAAAATTGAAAAAATTTTTTTTTTGGACTTAGTCATTTTTCCGGCGTTTATCAGACTTTCAGATAGGGGAAATGTCAGTGAACATTCCGATTTCAGTTCCAGAGTGATTCGCCCAATGAGTCCTTGATAGTCGTTTTCAGCCAATTTTCTGGATTTTTGAAAATTTCACTTTTTTGTGAAAATATCCACTAAATTAGGGAATAATATGTGTGAAGGTACCCCAGGAGAGTTCCAAATGTGTGTGGGTAGAATATATATCCCACGGGGGTAAAATTGAAAAAAGTTGAAAAAATTTTTTTTTTGGACTTAGTCATTTTTCCGGCGTTTATCAGACTTTCAGATAGGGGAAATGTCAGTGAGCATTCCGATTTCAGTTCCAGAGTGATTCGCCCAATGAGTCCTTGATAGTCGTTTTCAGCCAATTTTCTGGATTTTTGAAAATTTCACTTTTTTGTGAAAATATCCACTAAATTAGGGAATAATATGTGTGAGGGTACCCCAGGAGAGTTCCAAATGTGTGTGGGTAGAATATATATCCCACGGGGGTAAAATTGAAAAAAGTTGAAAAATTTTTTTTTTTGGATTTAATCATTTTTTCCAGCGTTTATCAGACTTTCAGATAGGGTAAATGTCAGTGAGCGTTCCGATTACAGTTCCAGAGTGATTCGCCCAATGAGTCCTTGATAGTTAGTCGTTTTCAGCCAATTTTCTAGATTTTTGAAAATTTCACTTTTTTGTGAAAATATCCACTAAATGAGGGAATAATATTTGTGAGGGTACCCCAGGAGAGTTACAAATGTGTGTGAGTAGAATATATATCCCACAGGGGTAAAATTGAAAAAAGTTGAAAAAAATTTTTTTTTGGACTTAGTCATTTTTCCGGCGTTTATCAGACTTTCAGATAGGGGAAATGTCAGTGAGCATTCCGATTTCAGTTCCAGAGTGATTCGCCCAATGAGTCCTTGATAGTTAGTCGTTTTCAGCCAATTTTCTGGATTTTTGAAAATTTCACTTTTTTGTGAAAATATCCACTAAATTAGGGAATAATATGTGTGAGGGTACCCCAGGAGAGTTACAAATGTGTGTGGGTAGAATATATATCCCACGGGGGTAAAATTGAAAAAAGTTGAAAACATTTTTTTTTTGGACTTAGTCATTTTTCCGGCGTTTATCAGACTTTCAGATAGGGGAAATGTCAGTGAGCGTTCCGATTTCAGTTCCAGAGTGATTCGCCCAATGAGTCCTTGATAGTTAGTCGTTTTCAGCCAATTTTCTGGATTTTTGAAAATTTCACTTTTTTGTGAAAATATCCACTAAATTAGGGAATAATATGTGTGAGGGTACACCAGGAGAGTTCCAAATGTGTGTGGGTAGAATATATATCCCACGGGGGTAAAATTGAAAAAAGTTGAAAAAATTTTTTTTTTGGACTTAGTCATTTTTCCGGCGTTTATCAGACTTTCAGATAGTTGAAATGTCAGTGAACATTCTGATTTCAGTTCCAGAGTGATTCGCCCAATGAGTCCTTGATAGTCGTTTTCAGCCAATTTTCTGGATTTTTGAAAATTTCACTTTTTTGTGAAAATATCCACTAAATTAGGGAATAATATGTGTAAGGGTACCACAGGAGAGTACCAAATGTGTGTGGGTAGAATATATATCCCAAGGGGGTAAAATTGAAAAAAGTTGAAAAAATTTTTTTTTTGGACTTAGTCATTTTTCCGGCGTTTATCAGACTTTCAGATAGGGGAAATGTCAGTGAGCGTTCCGATTTCAGTTCCAGAGTGATTCGCCCAATGAGTCCTTGATAGTTAGTCGTTTTCAGCCAATTTTCTGGATTTTTGAAAATTTCACTTTTTTGAGAAAATATCCACTAAATTAGGGAATAATATGTGTGAGGGTACCCCAGGAGAGTTCCAAATGTGTGTGGGTAGAATATATATCCCACAGGGGTAAAATTGAAAATAGTTGAAAAAATTTTTTTTTTGGACTTAGTCATTTTTCCGGCGTTTATCAGACTTTCAGATAGGGGAAATGTCAGTGAACGTTTCGATTTCAGTTCCATAGTTATTCGCCCAATGAGTCCTTGATAGTTAGTCGTTTTCAGCCAATTTTCTGGATTTTTGAAAATTTCACTTTTTTGTGAAAATATCCACTAAATTAGGGAATAATATGTGTAAGGGTACTCCAGGAGAGTACCAAATGTGTGTGGGTAGAATATATATCCCAAGGGGGTAAAATTGAAAAAAGTTGAAAAAATTTTTTTTTTGGACTTAGTCATTTTTCCGGCGTTTATCAGACTTTCAGATAGGGGAAATGTCAGTGAGCGTTCCGATTTCAGTTCCAGAGTGATTCGCCCAATGAGTCCTTGATAGTTAGTCGTTTTCAGCCAATTTTCTGGATTTTTGAAAATTTCACTTTTTTGTGAAAATATCCACTAAATTAGGGAATAATATGTGTGAGGGTACACCAGGAGAGTTCCAAATGTGTGTGGGTAGAATATATATCCCACGGGTGTAAAATTGAAAAAAATTGAAAAAATTTTTTTTTTGGACTTAGTCATTTTTCCGGCGTTTATCAGACTTTCAGATAGGGGAAATGTCAGTGAACATTCCGATTTCAGTTCCAGAGTGATTCGCCCAATGAGTCCTTGATAGTCGTTTTCAGCCAATTTTCTGGATTTTTGAAAATTTCACTTTTTTGTGAAAATATCCACTAAATTAGGGAATAATATGTGTGAAGGTACCCCAGGAGAGTTCCAAATGTGTGTGGGTAGAATATATATCCCACGGGGGTAAAATTGAAAAAAGTTGAAAAAATTTTTTTTTTGGACTTAGTCATTTTTCCGGCGTTTATCAGACTTTCAGATAGGGGAAATGTCAGTGAGCATTCCGATTTCAGTTCCAGAGTGATTCGCCCAATGAGTCCTTGATAGTCGTTTTCAGCCAATTTTCTGGATTTTTGAAAATTTCACTTTTTTGTGAAAATATCCACTAAATTAGGGAATAATATGTGTGAGGGTACCCCAGGAGAGTTCCAAATGTGTGTGGGTAGAATATATATCCCACGGGGGTAAAATTGAAAAAAGTTGAAAAATTTTTTTTTTTGGATTTAATCATTTTTTCCAGCGTTTATCAGACTTTCAGATAGGGGAAATGTCAGTGAGCGTTCCGATTACAGTTCCAGAGTGATTCGCCCAATGAGTCCTTGATAGTTAGTCGTTTTCAGCCAATTTTCTAGATTTTTGAAAATTTCACTTTTTTGTGAAAATATCCACTAAATGAGGGAATAATATTTGTGAGGGTACCCCAGGAGAGTTACAAATGTGTGTGAGTAGAATATATATCCCACAGGGGTAAAATTGAAAAAAGTTGAAAAAAATTTTTTTTTGGACTTAGTCATTTTTCCGGCGTTTATCAGACTTTCAGATAGGGGAAATGTCAGTGAGCATTCCGATTTCAGTTCCAGAGTGATTCGCCCAATGAGTCCTTGATAGTTAGTCGTTTTCAGCCAATTTTCTGGATTTTTGAAAATTTCACTTTTTTGTGAAAATATCCACTAAATTAGGGAATAATATGTGTGAGGGTACCCCAGGAGAGTTACAAATGTGTGTGGGTAGAATATATATCCCACGGGGGTAAAATTGAAAAAAGTTGAAAACATTTTTTTTTTGGACTTAGTCATTTTTCCGGCGTTTATCAGACTTTCAGATAGGGGAAATGTCAGTGAGCATTCCGATTTCAGTTCCAGAGTGATTCGCCCAATGAGTCCTTGATAGTTAGTCGTTTTCAGCCAATTTTCTGGATTTTTGAAAATTTCACTTTTTTGTGAAAATATCCACTAAATTAGGGAATAATATGTGTGAGGGTACCCCAGGAGAGTTCCAAATGTGTGTGGGTAGAATATATATCCCACGGGGGTAAAATTGAAAAAAGTTGAAAACATTTTTTTTTGGACTTAGTCATTTTTCCAGCATTTATCAGACTTTCAGATACGGGAAATGTCCGTGAGCATTCCGATTTCAGTTCCAGAGTGATTCGCCCAATGAGTCCTTGATATTTAGTCATTTTCAGCCAATTTTCTGGATTTTTGAAAATTTCACTTTTTTTGTGAAAATATCCACTAAATTAGGGAATAATATGTGTGAGGCTACCCCAGGAGAGTACCAAATGTGTGTGGGTAGAATATATATCCCACGGGGGTAAAATTGAAAAAAGTTGAAAAAATTTTTTTTTGGACTTAGTCATTTTTCCGGCATTTATCAGACTTTCAGATACGGGAAATGTCAGTGAGCGTTCCGATTTCAGTTCCAGAGTGATTCGCCCAATGAGTCCTTGATATTTAGTCATTTTCAGAAAATTTTCTGGATTTTTGAAAATTTCACTTTTTTGTGAAAATATCCACTAAATTAGGGAATAATATGTGTGAGGGTACCCCAGGAGAGTTACAAATGTGTGTGGGTAGAATATATATCCCACGGGGGTAAAATTGAAAAAAGTTGAAAAATTTTTTTTTTTGGACTTAGTCATTTTTCCGGCATTTATCAGACTTTCAGATACGGGAAATGTCAGTGAGCGTTCCGATTTCAGTTCCAGAGTGATTCGCCCTATGAGTCCTTGATATTTAGTCATTTTCAGCCAATTTTCTGGATTTTTGAAAATTTCACTTTTTTGTGAAAATATCCACTAAATTAGGGAATAATATGTGTGAGGGTACCCCAGGAGAGTTCCAAATGTGTGTGGGTAGAATATATATCCCACGGGGGTAAAATTGAAAAAAGTTGAAAACATTTTTTTTTGGACTTAGTCATTTTTCCAGCATTTATCAGACTTTCAGATACGGGAAATGTCAGTGAGCATTCCGATTTCAGTTCCAGAGTGATTCGCCCAATGAGTCCTTGATATTTAGTCATTTTCAGCCAATTTTCTGGATTTTTGAAAATTTCACTTTTTTTGTGAAAATATCCACTAAATTAGGGAATAATATGTGTGAGGGTACCCCAGGAGAGTTCCAAATGTGTGTGGGTAGAATATATATCCCACGGGGGTAAAATTGAAAAAAGTTGAAAAAAATTTTTTTTTGGACTTAGTCATTTTTCCGGCGTTTATCAGACTTTCAGATAGGGGAAATGTCAGTGAGCGTTCCGATTTCAGTTCCAGAGTGATTCGCCCAATGTGTCCTTGATAGTTAGTCGTTTTCAGCCAATTTTCTGGATTTTTGAAAATTTCACTTTTTTATGAAAATATCCACTAAATTAGGGAATAATATGTGTGAGGCTACCCCTGGAGAGTACCAAATGTGTGTGAGTAGAACATATATCCCACGGGGGTAAAATTGAAAAAAGTTGAAAACATTTTTTTTTGGACTTAGTCATTTTTCCGGCGTTTATCAGACTTTCAGATAGGGGAAATGTCAGTGAGCGTTCCGATTTCAGTTCCAGAGTGATTCGCCCAATGATACCTTGATAGTTAGTCGTTTTCAGCCAATTTTCTGGATTTTTGAAAATTTCACTTTTTTGTGAAAATATCCACTAAATTAGGGAATGATATGTGTGAGGGTACCCCAGGAGAGTGCCAAATGTGTGTGGGTAGAATATATATCCCACAGGGGTAAAATTGAAAAAAGTTGAAAAATTTTTTTTTTTGGACTTAAGTCATTTTTCCGGCGTTTATCAGACTTTCAGATAGGGGAAATGTCAGTGAGCGTTCCAATTTCAGTTGCAGAGTGATTCGCCCAATGAGTCCTTGATAGTCGCTTTCAGCCAATTTTCTGGATTTTTGAAAATTTCACTTTTTTGTGAAAATATCCACTAAATTAGGGAATAATATGTGTGAGGGTACCCCAGGAGAGTTCCAAATGTGTGTAGGTAGAATATATATCCCACGGGGGTAAAATTGAAAAAAGTTGAAAAAATTTTTTTTTTGGATTTAGTCATTTTTCCGGCGTTTATCAGACTTTCAGATACGGGAAATGTCAGTGAGCGTTCCGATTTCAGTTCCAGAGTGATTCGCCCAATGTGTCCTTGATATTTAGTCGTTTTCAGCCAATTTTCTGGATTTTTGAAAATTTCACTTTTTTATGAAAATATCCACTAAATTAGGGAATAATATGTGTGAGGCTACCCCTGGAGAGTACCAAATGTGTGTGGGTAGAACATATATCCCACGGGGGTAAAATTGAAAAAAGTTGAAAACATTTTTTTTTTGGACTTAGTCATTTTTCCGGCATTTATCAGACTTTCAGATACGGGAAATGTCAGTGAGCGTTCCGATTTCAGTTCCAGAGTGATTCGCCCAATGAGTCCTTGATAGTTAGTCGTTTTCAGCCAATTTTCTGGATTTTTGAAAATTTCACTTTTTTGTGAAAATATCCACTAAATTAGGGAATAATATGTGTGAGGGTACCCCAGGAGAGAACCAAATGTGTGTGGGTAGAATATATATCCCACGGGGGTAAAATTGAAAAAAGTTGAAAAAATTTTTTTTTTGGACTTAGTCATTTTTCCGGCGTTTATCAGACTTTCAGATAGGGGAAATGTCAGTGAGCGTTCCGATTTCAGTTCCAGAGTGATTCGCCCAATGATTCCTTGATAGTTAGTCGTTTTCAGCCAATTTTCTGGATTTTTGAAAATTTCACTTTTTTGTGAAAATATCCACTAAATTAGGGAATAATATGTGTGAGGGTACCCCAGGAGAGTTCCAAATGTGTGTGGGTAGAATATATATCCCACGGGGGTAAAATTGAAAAAAGTTGAAAACATTTTTTTTTGGACTTAGTCATTTTTCCAGCATTTATCAGACTTTCAGATACGGGAAATGTCAGTGAGCATTCCGATTTCAGTTCCAGAGTGATTCGCCCAATGAGTCCTTGATATTTAGTCATTTTCAGCCAATTTTCTGGATTTTTGAAAATTTCACTTTTTTTGTGAAAATATCCACTAAATTAGGGAATAATATGTGTGAGGCTACCCCAGGAGAGTACCAAATGTGTGTGGGTAGAATATATATCCCACGGGGGTAAAATTGAAAAAAGTTGAAAAAATTTTTTTTTGGACTTAGTCATTTTTCCGGCATTTATCAGACTTTCAGATACGGGAAATGTCAGTGAGCGTTCCGATTTCAGTTCCAGAGTGATTCGCCCAATGAGTCCTTGATATTTAGTCATTTTCAGCCAATTTTCTGGATTTTTGAAAATTTCACTTTTTTGTGAAAATATCCACTAAATTAGGGAATAATATGTGTGAGGGTACCCCAGGAGAGTTACAAATGTGTGTGGGTAGAATATATATCCCACGGGGGTAAAATTGAAAAAAGTTGAAAAAATTTTTTTTTTGGACTTAGTCATTTTTCCGGCATTTATCAGACTTTCAGATACGGGAAATGTCAGTGAGCGTTCCGATTTCAGTTCCAGAGTGATTCGCCCTATGAGTCCTTGATATTTAGTCATTTTCAGCCAATTTTCTGGATTTTTGAAAATTTCACTTTTTTGTGAAAATATCCACTAAATTAGGGAATAATATGTGTGAGGGTACCCCAGGAGAGTTCCAAATGTGAGTGGGTAGAATATATATCCCACGGGGGTAAAATTGAAAAAAGTTGAAAACATTTTTTTTTGGACTTAGTCATTTTTCCAGCATTTATCAGACTTTCAGATACGGGAAATGTCAGTGAGCATTCCGATTTCAGTTCCAGAGTGATTCGCCCAATGAGTCCTTGATATTTAGTCATTTTCAGCCAATTTTCTGGATTTTTGAAAATTTCACTTTTTTTGTGAAAATATCCACTAAATTAGGGAATAATATGTGTGAGGGTACCCCAGGAGAGTGCCAAATGTGTGTGGGTAGAATATATATCCCACAGGGGTAAAATTGAAAAAAGTTGAAAAATTTTTTTTTTTGGACTTAAGTCATTTTTCCGGCGTTTATCAGACTTTCAGATAGGGGAAATGTCAGTGAGCGTTCCAATTTCAGTTGCAGAGTGATTCGCCCAATGAGTCCTTGATAGTCGCTTTCAGCCAATTTTCTGGATTTTTGAAAATTTCACTTTTTTGTGAAAATATCCACTAAATTAGGGAATAATATGTGTGAGGGTACCCCAGGAGAGTTCCAAATGTGTGTAGGTAGAATATATATCCCACGGGGGTAAAATTGAAAAAAGTTGAAAAAATTTTTTTTTTGGATTTAGTCATTTTTCCGGCGTTTATCAGACTTTCAGATACGGGAAATGTCAGTGAGCGTTCCGATTTCAGTTCCAGAGTGATTCGCCCAATGTGTCCTTGATATTTAGTCGTTTTCAGCCAATTTTCTGGATTTTTGAAAATTTCACTTTTTTGTGAAAATATCCACTAAATTAGGGAATAATATGTGTGAGGGTACCCCAGGAGAGTACCAAATGTGTGTGGGTAGAATATATATCCCACAGGGGTAAAATTGAAAAAAGTTGAAAAATTTTTTTTTTTGGACTTAGTCATTTTTCAGGCGTTTATCAGACTTTCAGATAGGGGAAATGTCAGTGAGCATTCCGATTTCAGTACCAGAGTGATTCGCCCAACGAGTCCTTGATATTTAGTCGTTTTCAGCCAATTTTCTGGATTTTTGAAAATTTCACTTTTTTGTGAAAATATCCACTAAATTAGGGAATAATATGTGTGAGGGTACCCCAGGAGAGTACCAAATGTGTGTGGGTAGAATATATATCCCACAGGGGTAAAATTGAAAAAAGTTGAAAAAATTTTTTTTTTGGATTTAGTCATTTTTCCGGCGTTTATCAGACTTTCAGATACGGGAAATGTCAGTGAGCGTTCCGATTTCAGTTCCAGAGTGATTCGCCCAATGAGTCCTTGATATTTAGTCATTTTCAGCCAATTTTCTGGATTTTTGAAAATTTCACTTTTTTGTGAAAATATCCACTAAATTAGGGAATAATATGTGTGAGGCTACCCCAGGAGAGTACCAAATGTGAGTGGGTAGAATATATATCCCACGGCGGTAAAATTGAAAAAAGTTGAAAAAATTTTTTTTTTGAACTTAGTCATTTTTCCGGCATTTATCAGACTTTCAGATACGGGAAATGTCAGTGAGCGTTCCGATTTCAGTTCCAGAGTGATTCGCACTATGAATCCTTGATATTTAGTCATTTTCAGCCAATTTTCTGGATTTTTGAAAATTTCACTTTTTTTGTGAAAATATCCACTAAATTAGGGAATAATATGTGTGAGGCTACCCCAGGAGAGTACCAAATGTGTGTGGGTAGAATATATATCCCACGGGGGTAAAATTGAAAAAAGTTGAAAAAAAATTTTTTTGGACTTAGTCATTTTCTCGGCGTTTATCAGACTTTCAGATAGGGGAAATGTCAGTGAGCGTTCCGATTTCAGTTCCAGAGTGATTCGCCCAATGAGTCCTTGATAGTTAGTCGTTTTCAGCCAATTTTCTGGATTTTTGAAAATTTCACTGTTTTGTGAAAATATCCACTAAATTAGGGAATAATATGTGTGAGGGTACCCCAGGAGAGTTCCAAATGTGTGTAGGTAGAATATATATCCCACGGGGGTAAAATTGAAAAAAGTTGAAAAAATTTTTTTTTTGGATTTAGTCATTTTTCCGGCGTTTATCAGACTTTCAGATACGGGAAATGTCAGTGAGCGTTCCGATTTCAGTTCCAGAGTGATTCGCCCAATGAGTCCTTGATATTTAGTCATTTTCAGCCAATTTTCTGGATTTTTGAAAATTTCACTTTTTTTGTGAAAATATCCACTAAATTAGGGAATAATATGTGTGAGGCTACCCCAGGAGAGTACCAAATGTGTGTGGGTAGAATATATATCCCACGGGGGTAAAATTGAAAAAAGTTGAAAAAAAATTTTTTTGGACTTAGTCATTTTCTCGGCGTTTATCAGACTTTCAGATAGGGGAAATGTCAGTGAGCGTTCCGATTTCAGTTCCAGAGTGATTCGCCCAATGAGTCCTTGATAGTTAGTCGTTTTCAGCCAATTTTCTGGATTTTTGAAAATTTCACTGTTTTGTGAAAATATCCACTAAATTAGGGAATAATATGTGTGAGGGTACCCCAGGAGAGTTCCAAATGTGTGTGGGTAGAATATATATCCCACGGGGGTAAAATTGAAAAAAGTTGAAAACATTTTTTTTTGGACTTAGTCATTTTTCCAGCATTTATCAGACTTTCAGATACGGGAAATGTCAGTGAGCATTCCGATTTCAGTTCCAGAGTGATTCGCCCAATGAGTCCTTGATATTTAGTCATTTTCAGCCAATTTTCTGGATTTTTGAAAATTTCACTTTTTTTGTGAAAATATCCACTAAATTAGGGAATAATATGTGTGAGGGTACCCCAGGAGAGTTCCAAATGTGTGTGGGTAGAATATATATCCCACGGGGGTAAAATTGAAAAAAGTTGAAAAAAATTTTTTTTTGGACTTAGTCATTTTTCCGGCGTTTATCAGACTTTCAGATAGGGGAAATGTCAGTGAGCGTTCCGATTTCAGTTCCAGAGTGATTCGCCCAATGTGTCCTTGATAGTCGTTTTCAGCCAATTTTCTGGATTTTTGAAAATTTCACTTTTTTATGAAAATATCCACTAAATTAGGGAATAATATGTGTGAGGCTACCCCTGGAGAGTACCAAATGTGTGTGGGTAGAACATATATCCCACGGGGGTAAAATTGAAAAAAGTTGAAAACATTTTTTTTTGGACTTAGTCATTTTTCCGGCGTTTATCAGACTTTCAGATAGGGGAAATGTCAGTGAGCGTTCCGATTTCAGTTCCAGAGTGATTCGCCCAATGATACCTTGATAGTTAGTCGTTTTCAGCCAATTTTCTGGATTTTTGAAAATTTCACTTTTTTGTGAAAATAGCCACTAAATTAGGGAATAATATGTGTGAGGGTACCCCAGGAGAGTTCCAAATGTGTGTAGGTAGAATATATATCCCACGGGGGTAAAATTGAAAAAAGTTGAAAAAATTTTTTTTTTGGATTTAGTCATTTTTCCGGCGTTTATCAGACTTTCAGATACGGGAAATGTCAGTGAGCGTTCCGATTTCAGTTCCAGAGTGATTCGCCCAATGTGTCCTTGATATTTAGTCGTTTTCAGCCAATTTTCTGGATTTTTGAAAATTTCACTTTTTTATGAAAATATCCACTAAATTAGGGAATAATATGTGTGAGGCTACCCCTGGAGAGTACCAAATGTGTGTGGGTAGAACATATATCCCACGGGGGTAAAATTGAAAAAAGTTGAAAACATTTTTTTTTTGGACTTAGTCATTTTTCCGGCGTTTATCAGACTTTCAGATAGGGGAAATGTCAGTGAGCATTCCGATTTCAGTTCCAGAGTGATTCGCCCAATGATTCCTTGATAGTTAGTCGTTTTCAGCCAATTTTCTGGATTTTTGAAAATTTCACTTTTTTGTGAAAATATCCACTAAATTAGGGAATAATATGTGTGAGGGTACCCCAGGAGAGTACCAAATGTGTGTGGGTAGAATATATATCCCACAGGGGTAAAATTGAAAAAAGTTGAAAAATTTTTTTTTTTGGACTTAGTCATTTTTCAGGCGTTTATCAGACTTTCAGATAGGGGAAATGTCAGTGAGCATTCCGATTTCAGTACCAGAGTGATTCGCCCAACGAGTCCTTGATAGTCGCTTTCAGCCAATTTTCTGGATTTTTGAAAATTTCACTTTTTTGTGAAAATATCCACTAAATTAGGGAATAATATGTGTGAGGGTACCCCAGGAGAGTTCCAAATGTGTGTAGGTAGAATATATATCCCACGGGGGTAAAATTGAAAAAAGTTGAAAAAATTTTTTTTTTGGATTTAGTCATTTTTCCGGCGTTTATCAGACTTTCAGATACGGGAAATGTCAGTGAGCGTTCCGATTTCAGTTCCAGAGTGATTCGCCCAATGAGTCCTTGATATTTAGTCATTTTCAGCCAATTTTCTGGATTTTTGAAAATTTCACTTTTTTGTGAAAATATCCACTAAATTAGGGAATAATATGTGTGAGGCTACCCCAGGAGAGTACCAAATGTGAGTGGGTAGAATATATATCCCACGGGGGTAAAATTGAAAAAAGTTGAAAAAATTTTTTTTTTGAACTTAGTCATTTTTCCGGCATTTATCAGACTTTCAGATACGGGAAATGTCAGTGAGCGTTCCGATTTCAGTTCCAGAGTGATTCGCACTATGAGTCCTTGATATTTAGTCATTTTCAGCCAATTTTCTGGATTTTTGAAAATTTCACTTTTTTTGTGAAAATATCCACTAAATTAGGGAATAATATGTGTGAGGCTACCCCAGGAGAGTACCAAATGTGTGTGGGTAGAATATATATCCCACGGGGGTAAAATTGAAAAAAGTTGAAAAAAAATTTTTTTGGACTTAGTCATTTTCTCTGCGTTTATCAGACTTTCAGATAGGGGAAATGTCAGTGAGCGTTCCGATTTCAGTTCCAGAGTGATTCGCCCAATGAGTCCTTGATAGTTAGTCGTTTTCAGCCAATTTTCTGGATTTTTGAAAATTTCACTGTTTTGTGAAAATATCCACTAAATTAGGGAATAATATGTGTGAGGGTACCCCAGGAGAGTTCCAAATGTGTGTAGGTAGAATATATATCCCACGGGGGTAAAATTGAAAAAAGTTGAAAAAATTTTTTTTTTGGATTTAGTCATTTTTCCGGCGTTTATCAGACTTTCAGATACGGGAAATGTCAGTGAGCGTTCCGATTTCAGTTCCAGAGTGATTCGCCCAATGAGTCCTTGATATTTAGTCATTTTCAGCCAATTTTCTGGATTTTTGAAAATTTCACTTTTTTTGTGAAAATATCCACTAAATTAGGGAATAATATGTGTGAGGCTACCCCAGGAGAGTACCAAATGTGTGTGGGTAGAATATATATCCCACGGGGGTAAAATTGAAAAAAGTTGAAAAAAAATTTTTTTGGACTTAGTCATTTTCTCGGCGTTTATCAGACTTTCAGATAGGGGAAATGTCAGTGAGCGTTCCGATTTCAGTTCCAGAGTGATTCGCCCAATGAGTCCTTGATAGTTAGTCGTTTTCAGCCAATTTTCTGGATTTTTGAAAATTTCACTGTTTTGTGAAAATATCCACTAAATTAGGGAATAATATGTGTGAGGGTACCCCAGGAGAGTTCCAAATGTGTGTAGGTAGAATATATTTCCCACGGGGGTAAAATTGAAAAAAGTTGAAAAAATTTTTTTTTTGGATTTAGTCATTTTTCCGGCGTTTATCAGACTTTCAGATACGGGAAATGTCAGTGAGCGTTCCGATTTCAGTTCCAGAGTGATTCGCCCAATGAGTCCTTGATATTTAGTCATTTTCAGCCAATTTTCTGGATTTTTGAAAATTTCACTTTTTTGTGAAAATATCCACTAAATTAGGGAATAATATGTGTGAGGGTACCCCAGGAGAGTTCCAAATGTGTGTGGGTAGAATATATATCCCACGGGGGTAAAATTGAAAAAAGTTGAAAAAAATTTTTTTTTTGGACTTAGTCATTTTTCCGGCGTTTATCAGACTTTCAGATAGGGGAAATGTCAGTGAGCATTCCGATTTCAGTTCCAGAGTGATTCGCCCAATGAGTCCTTGATAGTCGTTTTCAGCCAATTTTCTGGATTTTTGAAAATTTCACTTTTTTGTGAAAATATCCACTAAATTAGGGAATAATATGTGTGAGGGTACCCCAGGAGAGTTCCAAATGTGTGTGGGTAGAATATATATCCCACGGGGGTAAAATTGAAAAAAGTTGAAAAAAATTTTTTTTTTGGACTTAGTCATTTTTCCGGCGTTTATCAGACTTTCAGATAGGGGAAATGTCAGTGAGCATTCCGATTTCAGTTCCAGAGTGATTCGCCCAATGAGTCCTTGATAGTTAGTCGTTTTCAGCCAATTTTCTGGATTTTTGAAAATTTCACTTTTTTGTGAAAATATCCACTAAATTAGGGAATAATATGTGTAAGGGTACTCCAGGAGAGTACCAAATGTGTGTGGGTAGAATATATATCCCAAGGGGGTAAAATTGAAAAAAGTTGAAAAAATTTTTTTTTTGGACTTAGTCATTTTTCCGGCGTTTATCAGACTTTCAGATAGGGGAAATGTCAGTGAGTGTTCCGATTTCAGTTCCAGAGTGATTCGCCCAATGAGTCCTTGATAGTTAGTCGTTTTCAGCCAATTTTCTGGATTTTTGAAAATTTCACTGTTTTGTGAAAATATCCACTAAATTAGGGAATAATATGTGTGAGGGTACCCCAGGAGAGTTCCAAATGTGTGTAGGTAGAATATATTTCCCACGGGGGTAAAATTGAAAAAAGTTGAAAAAATTTTTTTTTTGGATTTAGTCATTTTTCCGGCGTTTATCAGACTTTCAGATACGGGAAATGTCAGTGAGCGTTCCGATTTCAGTTCCAGAGTGATTCGCCCAATGAGTCCTTGATATTTAGTCATTTTCAGCCAATTTTCTGGATTTTTGAAAATTTCACTTTTTTGTGAAAATATCCACTAAATTAGGGAATAATATGTGTGAGGCTACCCCAGGAGAGTACCAAATGTGAGTGGGTAGAATATATATCCCACGGGGGTAAAATTGAAAAAAGTTGAAAAAATTTTTTTTTTGGACTTAGTCATTTTTCCAGCGTTTATCTGACTTTCAGATAGGGGAAATGTCAGTGAGCGGTCCGATTTCAGTTCCAGAGTGATTCGCCCAATGTGTCCTTGATAGTTAGTCGTTTTCAGCCAATTTTCTGGATTTTTGAAAATTTCACTTTTTTATGAAAATATCCACTAAATTAGGGAATAATATGTGTGAGGCTACCCCTGGAGAGTACCAAATGTGTGTGGGTAGAACATATATCCCACGGGGGTAAAATTGAAAAAAGTTGAAAACATTTTTTTTTTGGACTTAGTCATTTTTCCGGCATTTATCAGACTTTCAGATACGGGAAATGTCAGTGAGCGTTCCGATTTCAGTTCCAGAGTGATTCGCCCAATGAGTCCTTGATATTTAGTCATTTTCAGCCAATTTTCTGGATTTTTGAAAATTTCACTTTTTTGTGAAAATATCCACTAAATTAGGGAATAATATGTGTGAGGGTACCCCAGGAGAGTACCAAATGTGTGTGGGTAGAATATATATCCCACAGGGGTAAAATTGAAAAAAGTTGAAAAATTTTTTTTTTTGGACTTAGTCATTTTTCAGGCGTTTATCAGACTTTCAGATAGGGGAAATGTCAGTGAGCATTCCGATTTCAGTACCAGAGTGATTCGCCCAACGAGTCCTTGATAGTCGCTTTCAGCCAATTTTCTGGATTTTTGAAAATTTCACTTTTTTGTGAAAATATCCACTAAATTAGGGAATAATATGTGTGAGGGTACCCCAGGAGAGTTCCAAATGTGTGTAGGTAGAATATATATCCCACGGGGGTAAAATTGAAAAAAGTTGAAAAAATTTTTTTTTTGGATTTAGTCATTTTTCCGGCGTTTATCAGACTTTCAGATACGGGAAATGTCAGTGAGCGTTCCGATTTCAGTTCCAGAGTGATTCGCCCAATGAGTCCTTGATATTTAGTCATTTTCAGCCAATTTTCTGGATTTTTGAAAATTTCACTTTTTTGTGAAAATATCCACTAAATTAGGGAATAATATGTGTGAGGCTACCCCAGGAGAGTACCAAATGTGAGTGGGTAGAATATATATCCCACGGGGGTAAAATTGAAAAAAGTTGAAAAAATTTTTTTTTTGAACTTAGTCATTTTTCCGGCATTTATCAGACTTTCAGATACGGGAAATGTCAGTGAGCGTTCCGATTTCAGTTCCAGAGTGATTCGCACTATGAGTCCTTGATATTTAGTCATTTTCAGCCAATTTTCTGGATTTTTGAAAATTTCACTTTTTTTGTGAAAATATCCACTAAATTAGGGAATAATATGTGTGAGGCTACCCCAGGAGAGTACCAAATGTGTGTGGGTAGAATATATATCCCACGGGGGTAAAATTGAAAAAAGTTGAAAAAAAATTTTTTTGGACTTAGTCATTTTCTCTGCGTTTATCAGACTTTCAGATAGGGTAAATGTCAGTGAGCGTTCCGATTTCAGTTCCAGAGTGATTCGCCCAATGAGTCCTTGATAGTTAGTCGTTTTCAGCCAATTTTCTGGATTTTTGAAAATTTCACTGTTTTGTGAAAATATCCACTAAATTAGGGAATAATATGTGTGAGGGTACCCCAGGAGAGTTCCAAATGTGTGTAGGTAGAATATATATCCCACGGGGGTAAAATTGAAAAAAGTTGAAAAAATTTTTTTTTTGGATTTAGTCATTTTTCCGGCGTTTATCAGACTTTCAGATACGGGAAATGTCAGTGAGCGTTCCGATTTCAGTTCCAGAGTGATTCGCCCAATGAGTCCTTGATATTTAGTCATTTTCAGCCAATTTTCTGGATTTTTGAAAATTTCACTTTTTTTGTGAAAATATCCACTAAATTAGGGAATAATATGTGTGAGGCTACCCCAGGAGAGTACCAAATGTGTGTGGGTAGAATATATATCCCACGGGGGTAAAATTGAAAAAAGTTGAAAAAAAATTTTTTTGGACTTAGTCATTTTCTCGGCGTTTATCAGACTTTCAGATAGGGGAAATGTCAGTGAGCGTTCCGATTTCAGTTCCAGAGTGATTCGCCCAATGAGTCCTTGATAGTTAGTCGTTTTCAGCCAATTTTCTGGATTTTTGAAAATTTCACTGTTTTGTGAAAATATCCACTAAATTAGGGAATAATATGTGTGAGGGTACCCCAGGAGAGTTCCAAATGTGTGTAGGTAGAATATATTTCCCACGGGGGTAAAATTGAAAAAAGTTGAAAAAATTTTTTTTTTGGATTTAGTCATTTTTCCGGCGTTTATCAGACTTTCAGATACGGGAAATGTCAGTGAGCGTTCCGATTTCAGTTCCAGAGTGATTCGCCCAATGAGTCCTTGATATTTAGTCATTTTCAGCCAATTTTCTGGATTTTTGAAAATTTCACTTTTTTGTGAAAATATCCACTAAATTAGGGAATAATATGTGTGAGGCTACCCCAGGAGAGTACCAAATGTGAGTGGGTAGAATATATATCCCACGGGGGTAAAATTGAAAAAAGTTGAAAAAATTTTTTTTTTGGACTTAGTCATTTTTCCAGCGTTTATCAGACTTTCAGATAGGGGAAATGTCAGTGAGCGGTCCGATTTCAGTTCCAGAGTGATTCGCCCAATGTGTCCTTGATAGTTAGTCGTTTTCAGCCAATTTTCTGGACTTTTGAAAATTTCACTTTTTTATGAAAATATCCACTAAATTAGGGAATAATATGTGTGAGGCTACCCCTGGAGAGTACCAAATGTGTGTGGGTAGAACATATATCCCACGGGGGTAAAATTGAAAAAAGTTGAAAACATTTTTTTTTTTGGACTTAGTCATTTTTCCGGCATTTATCAGACTTTCAGATACGGGAAATGTCAGTGAGCGTTCCGATTTCAGTTCCAGAGTGATTCGCCCAATGAGTCCTTGATATTTAGTCATTTTCAGCCAATTTTCTGGATTTTTGAAAATTTCACTTTTTTGTGAAAATATCCACTAAATTAGGGAATAATATGTGTGAGGCTACCCCAGGAGAGTACCAAATGTGAGTAGGTAGAATATATATCCCACGGGGGTAAAATTGAAAAAAGTTGAAAAAATTTTTTTTTTGGACTTAGTCATTTTTCCGGCGTTCATCAGACTTTCAGATAGGGGAAATGTCAGTGAGCATTCCGATTTCAGTTCCAGAGTGATTCGCCCAATGAGTCCTTGATAGTCGTTTTCAGCCAATTTTCTGGATTTTTGAAAATTTCACTTTTTTGTGAAAATATCCACTAAATTAGGGAATAATATGTGTGAGGGTACCCCAGGAGAGTTCCAAATGTGTGTGGGTAGAATATATATCCCACGGGGGTAAAATTGAAAAAAGTTGAAAAAAATTTTTTTTTTGGACTTAGTCATTTTTCCGGCGTTTATCAGACTTTCAGATAGGGGAAATGTCAGTGAGCATTCCGATTTCAGTTCCAGAGTGATTCGCCCAATGAGTCCTTGATAGTCGTTTTCAGCCAATTTTCTGGATTTTTGAAAATTTCACTTTTTTGTGAAAATATCCACTAAATTAGGGAATAATATGTGTGAGGGTACCCCAGGAGAGTTCCAAATGTGTGTGGGTAGAATATATATCCCACGGGGGTAAAATTGAAAAAAGTTGAAAAAAATTTTTTTTTTGGACTTAGTCATTTTTCCGGCGTTTATCAGACTTTCAGATAGGGGAAATGTCAGTGAGCATTCCGATTTCAGTTCCAGAGTGATTCGCCCAATGAGTCCTTGATAGTTAGTCGTTTTCAGCCAATTTTCTGGATTTTTGAAAATTTCACTTTTTTGTGAAAATATCCACTAAATTAGGGAATAATATGTGTAAGGGTACTCCAGGAGAGTACCAAATGTGTGTGGGTAGAATATATATCCCAAGGGGGTAAAATTGAAAAAAGTTGAAAAAATTTTTTTTTTGGACTTAGTCATTTTTCCGGCGTTTATCAGACTTTCAGATAGGGGAAATGTCAGTGAGTGTTCCGATTTCAGTTCCAGAGTGATTCGCCCAATGAGTCCTTGATAGTTAGTCGTTTTCAGCCAATTTTCTGGATTTTTGAAAATTTCACTTTTTTTGTGAAAATATCCACTAAATTAGGGAATAATATGTGTGAGGGTACCCCAGGAGAGTTCCAAATGTGTGTGGGTAGAATATATATCCCACGGGGGTAAAATTGAAAAAAGTTGAAAAAAAATTTTTTTGGACTTAGTCATTTTCTCTGCGTTTATCAGACTTTCAGATAGGGTAAATGTCAGTGAGCGTTCCGATTTCAGTTCCAGAGTGATTCGCCCAATGAGTCCTTGATAGTTAGTCGTTTTCAGCCAATTTTCTGGATTTTTGAAAATTTCACTGTTTTGTGAAAATATCCACTAAATTAGGGAATAATATGTGTGAGGGTACCCCAGGAGAGTTCCAAATGTGTGTAGGTAGAATATATATCCCACGGGGGTAAAATTGAAAAAAGTTGAAAAAATTTTTTTTTTGGATTTAGTCATTTTTCCGGCGTTTATCAGACTTTCAGATACGGGAAATGTCAGTGAGCGTTCCGATTTCAGTTCCAGAGTGATTCGCCCAATGAGTCCTTGATATTTAGTCATTTTCAGCCAATTTTCTGGATTTTTGAAAATTTCACTTTTTTTGTGAAAATATCCACTAAATTAGGGAATAATATGTGTGAGGCTACCCCAGGAGAGTACCAAATGTGTGTGGGTAGAATATATATCCCACGGGGGTAAAATTGAAAAAAGTTGAAAAAAAATTTTTTTGGACTTAGTCATTTTCTCGGCGTTTATCAGACTTTCAGATAGGGGAAATGTCAGTGAGCGTTCCGATTTCAGTTCCAGAGTGATTCGCCCAATGAGTCCTTGATAGTTAGTCGTTTTCAGCCAATTTTCTGGATTTTTGAAAATTTCACTGTTTTGTGAAAATATCCACTAAATTAGGGAATAATATGTGTGAGGGTACCCCAGGAGAGTTCCAAATGTGTGTAGGTAGAATATATTTCCCACGGGGGTAAAATTGAAAAAAGTTGAAAAAATTTTTTTTTTGGATTTAGTCATTTTTCCGGCGTTTATCAGACTTTCAGATACGGGAAATGTCAGTGAGCGTTCCGATTTCAGTTCCAGAGTGATTCGCCCAATGAGTCCTTGATATTTAGTCATTTTCAGCCAATTTTCTGGATTTTTGAAAATTTCACTTTTTTGTGAAAATATCCACTAAATTAGGGAATAATATGTGTGAGGCTACCCCAGGAGAGTACCAAATGTGAGTGGGTAGAATATATATCCCACGGGGGTAAAATTGAAAAAAGTTGAAAAAATTTTTTTTTTGGACTTAGTCATTTTTCCAGCGTTTATCAGACTTTCAGATAGGGGAAATGTCAGTGAGCGGTCCGATTTCAGTTCCAGAGTGATTCGCCCAATGTGTCCTTGATAGTTAGTCGTTTTCAGCCAATTTTCTGGACTTTTGAAAATTTCACTTTTTTATGAAAATATCCACTAAATTAGGGAATAATATGTGTGAGGCTACCCCTGGAGAGTACCAAATGTGTGTGGGTAGAACATATATCCCACGGGGGTAAAATTGAAAAAAGTTGAAAACATTTTTTTTTTTGGACTTAGTCATTTTTCCGGCATTTATCAGACTTTCAGATACGGGAAATGTCAGTGAGCGTTCCGATTTCAGTTCCAGAGTGATTCGCCCAATGAGTCCTTGATAGTCGTTTTCAGCCAATTTTCTGGATTTTTGAAAATTTCACTTTTTTGTGAAAATATCCACTAAATTAGGGAATAATATGTGTGAGGGTACCCCAGGAGAGTTCCAAATGTGTGTGGGTAGAATATATATCCCACGGGGGTAAAATTGAAAAAAGTTGAAAAAAATTTTTTTTTTGGACTTAGTCATTTTTCCGGCGTTTATCAGACTTTCAGATAGGGGAAATGTCAGTGAGCATTCCGATTTCAGTTCCAGAGTGATTCGCCCAATGAGTCCTTGATAGTCGTTTTCAGCCAATTTTCTGGATTTTTGAAAATTTCACTTTTTTGTGAAAATATCCACTAAATTAGGGAATAATATGTGTGAGGGTACCCCAGGAGAGTTCCAAATGTGTGTGGGTAGAATATATATCCCACGGGGGTAAAATTGAAAAAAGTTGAAAAAAATTTTTTTTTTGGACTTAGTCATTTTTCCGGCGTTTATCAGACTTTCAGATAGGGGAAATGTCAGTGAGCATTCCGATTTCAGTTCCAGAGTGATTCGCCCAATGAGTCCTTGATAGTTAGTCGTTTTCAGCCAATTTTCTGGATTTTTGAAAATTTCACTTTTTTGTGAAAATATCCACTAAATTAGGGAATAATATGTGTAAGGGTACTCCAGGAGAGTACCAAATGTGTGTGGGTAGAATATATATCCCAAGGGGGTAAAATTGAAAAAAGTTGAAAAAATTTTTTTTTTGGACTTAGTCATTTTTCCGGCGTTTATCAGACTTTCAGATAGGGGAAATGTCAGTGAGTGTTCCGATTTCAGTTCCAGAGTGATTCGCCCAATGAGTCCTTGATAGTTAGTCGTTTTCAGCCAATTTTCTGGATTTTTGAAAATTTCACTGTTTTGTGAAAATATCCACTAAATTAGGGAATAATATGTGTGAGGGTACCCCAGGAGAGTTCCAAATGTGTGTGGGTAGAATATATATCCCACGGGGGTAAAATTGAAAAAAGTTGAAAAAAATTTTTTTTTTGGACTTAGTCATTTTTCCGGCGTTTATCAGACTTTCAGATAGGGGAAATGTCAGTGAGCATTCCGATTTCAGTTCCAGAGTGATTCGCCCAATGAGTCCTTGATAGTTAGTCGTTTTCAGCCAATTTTCTGGATTTTTGAAAATTTCACTTTTTTGTGAAAATATCCACTAAATTAGGGAATAATATGTGTAAGGGTACTCCAGGAGAGTACCAAATGTGTGTGGGTAGAATATATATCCCAAGGGGGTAAAATTGAAAAAAGTTGAAAAAATTTTTTTTTTGGACTTAGTCATTTTTCCGGCGTTTATCAGACTTTCAGATAGGGGAAATGTCAGTGAGCATTCCGATTTCAGTTCCAGAGTGATTCGCCCAATGAGTCCTTGATAGTCGTTTTCAGCCAATTTTCTGGATTTTTGAAAATTTCACTTTTTTGTGAAAATATCCACTAAATTAGGGAATAATATGTGTGAGGGTACCCCAGGAGAGTTCCAAATGTGTGTGGGTAGAATATATATCCCACGGGGGTAAAATTGAAAAAAGTTGAAAAATTTTTTTCTTTGGATTTAATCATTTTTTCCAGCGTTTATCAGACTTTCAGATAGGGGAAATGTCAGTGAGCGTTCCGATTTCAGTTCCAGAGTGATTCGCCCAATGAGTCCTTGATATTTAGTCATTTTCAGCCAATTTTCTGGATTTTTGAAAATTTCAATTTTTTGTGAAAATATCCACTAAATTAGGGAATAATATGTGTAAGGGTACCCCAGGAGAGTACCAAATGTGTGTGGGTAGAATCTATATCCCAAGGGGGTAAAATTGAAAAAAGTTGAAAAAATTTTTTTTTTGGACTTAGTCATTTTTTCGGCGTTTATCAGACTTTCAGATAGGGGAAATGTCAGTGAGCGTTCCGATTACAGTTCCAGAGTGATTCGCCCAATGAGTCCTTGATAGTTAGTCATTTTCAGCCAATTTTCTAGATTTTTGAAAATTTCACTTTTTTGTGAAAATATCTACTAAATGAGGGAATAATATTTGTGAGGGTACCCCAGGAGAGTTACAAATGTGTGTGGGTAGAATATATATCCCACAGGGGTAAAATTGAAAAAAGTTGAAAAAAATTTTTTTTGGGACTTAGTCATTTTTCCGGCGTTTATCAGACTTTCAGATAGGGGAAATGTCAGTGAGCATTCCGATTTCAGTTCCAGAGTGATTCGCCCAATGAGTCCTTGATAGTTAGTCGTTTTCAGCCAATTTTCTGGATTTTTGAAAATTTCACTTTTTTGTGAAAATATCCACTAAATTAGGGAATAATATGTGTGAGGGTACCACAGGAGAGTACCAAATGTGTGTGGGTAGAATATATATCCCAAGGGGGTAAAATTGAAAAAAGTTGAAAAAATTTTTTTTTTGGACTTAGTCATTTTTCCGGCGTTTATCAGACTTTCAGATAGGGGAAATGTCAGTGAGCGTTCCGATTTCAGTTCCAGAGTGATTCGCCCAATGAGTCCTTGATAGTTAGTCGTTTTCAGCCAATTTTCTGGATTTTTGAAAATTTCACTTTTTTGTGAAAATATCCACTAAATTAGGGAATAATATGTGTGAGGGTACCCCAGGAGAGTACCAAATGTGTGTGGGTAGAATATATATCCCACGGGGGTAAAATTGAAAAAAGTTGAAAAAATTTTTTTTTTGGACTTAGTCATTTTTCCGGCGTTTATCAGACTTTCAGATAGGGGAAATGTCAGTGAACATTCCGATTTCAGTTCCAGAGTGATTCGTCCAATGAGTCCTTGATAGTCGTTTTCAGCCAATTTTCTGGATTTTTGAAAATTTCACTTTTTTGTGAAAATATCCACTAAATTAGGGAATAATATGTGTGAAGGTACCCCAGGAGAGTTCCAAATGTGTGTGGGTAGAATATATATCCCACGGGGGTAAAATTGAAAAAAGTTGAAAAAATTTTTTTTTTGGACTTAGTCATTTTTCCGGCGTTTATCAGACTTTCAGATAGGGGAAATGTCAGTGAGCATTCCGATTTCAGTTCCAGAGTGATTCGCCCAATGAGTCATTGATAGTCATTTTCAGCCAATTTTCTGGATTTTTGAAAATTTCACTTTTTTGTGAAAATATCCACTAAATTAGGGAATAATATGTGTGAGGGTACCCCAGGAGAGTTCCAAATGTGTGTGGGTAGAATATATATCCCACGGGGGTAAAATTGAAAAAAGTTGAAAAATTTTTTTTTTTGGATTTAATCATTTTTTCTAGCGTTTATCAGACTTTCAGATAGGGGAAATGTCAGTGAGCGTTCCGATTTCAGTTCCAGAGTGATTCGCCCAATGAGTCCTTGATATTTAGTCATTTTCAGCCAATTTTCTGGATTTTTGAAAATTTCAATTTTTTGTGAAAATATCCACTAAATTAGGGAATAATATGTGTAAGGGTACCCCAGGAGAGTACCAAATGTGTGTGGGTAGAATCTATATCCCAAGGGGGTAAAATTGAAAAAAGTTGAAAAAATTTTTTTTTTGGACTTAGTCATTTTTTCGGCGTTTATCAGACTTTCAGATAGGGGAAATGTCAGTGAGCGTTCCGATTACAGTTCCAGAGTGATTCGCCCAATGAGTCCTTGATAGTTAGTCGTTTTCAGCCAATTTTCTAGATTTTTGAAAATTTCACTTTTTTGTGAAAATATCCACTAAATGAGGGAATAATATTTGTGAGGGTACCCCAGGAGAGTTACAAATGTGTGTGGGTAGAATATATATCTCACAGGGGTAAAATTGAAAAAAGTTGAAAAAAATTTTTTTTGGGACTTAGTCATTTTTCCGGCGTTTATCAGACTTTCAGATAGGGGAAATGTCAGTGAGCATTCCGATTTCAGTTCCAGAGTGATTCGCCCAATGAGTCCTTGATAGTTAGTCGTTTTCAGCCAATTTTCTGGATTTTTGAAAATTTCACTTTTTTGTGAAAATATCCACTAAATTAGGGAATAATATGTGTGAGGGTACCCCAGGAGAGTTACAAATGTGTGTGGGTAGAATATATATCCCACGGGGGTAAAATTGAAAAAAGTTGAAAAAATTTTTTTTTTGGACTTAGTCATTTTTCCGGCGTTTATCAGACTTTCAGATAGGGGAAATGTCAGTGAGCATTCCGATTTCAGTTCCAGAGTGATTCGCCCAATGAGTCCTTGATAGTTAGTCGTTTTCAGCCAATTTTCTGGATTTTTGAAAATTTCACTTTTTTGTGAAAATATCCACTAAATTAGGGAATAATATGTGTACCCCAGGAGAGTTCCAAATGTGTGTGGGTAGAATATATATCCCACGGGGGCAAAATTGAAAAAAGTTGAAAAAATTTTTTTTTTGGACTTAGTCATTTTTCCGGCGTTTATCAGACTTTCAGATAGGGGAAATGTCAGTGAGCGTTCCGATTTCAGTTCCAGAGTGATTCGCCCACTGATTCCTTGATAGTTAGTCGTTTTCAGCCAATTTTCTGGATTTTTGAAAATTTCACTTTTTTGTGAAAATATCCACTAAATTAGGGAATAATATGTGTGAGGGTACCCCAGGAGAGTTCCAAATGTGTGTGGGTAGAATATATATCCCACGGGGGTAAAATTGAAAAAAGTTGAAAACATTTTTTTTTGGACTTAGTCATTTTTCCAGCATTTATCAGACTTTCAGATACGGGAAATGTCATTTAGCATTCCGATTTCAGTTCCAGAGTGATTCGCCCAATGAGTCCTTGATATTTAGTCATTTTCAGCCAATTTTCTGGATTTTTGAAAATTTCACTTTTTTTGTGAAAATATCCACTAAATTAGGGAATAATATGTGTGAGGCTACCCCAGGAGAGTACCAAATGTGTGTGGGTAGAATATATATCCCACGGGGGTAAAATTGAAAAAAGTTGAAAAAATATTTTTTTGGACTTAGTCATTTTTCCGGCATTTATCAGACTTTCAGATACGGGAAATGTCAGTGAGCGTTCCGATTTCAGTTCCAGAGTGATTCGCCCAATGAGTCCTTGATATTTAGTCATTTTCAGCCAATTTTCTGGATTTTTGAAAATTTCACTTTTTTGTGAAAATATCCACTAAATTAGGGAATAATATGTGTGAGGGTACCCCAGGAGAGTTACAAATGTGTGTGGGTAGAATATATATCCCACGGGGGTAAAATTGAAAAAAGTTGAAAAATTTTTTTTTTTGGACTTAGTCATTTTTCCGGCATTTATCAGACTTTCAGATATGGGAAATGTCAGTGAGCGTTCCGATTTCAGTTCCAGAGTGATTCGCCCTATGAGTCCTTGATATTTAGTCATTTTCAGCCAATTTTCTGGATTTTTGAAAATTTCACTTTTTTGTGAAAATATCCACTAAATTAGGGAATAATATGTGTGAGGGTACCCCAGGAGAGTTCCAAATGTGTGTGGGTAGAATATATATCCCACGGGGGTAAAATTGAAAAAAGTTGAAAACATTTTTTTTTGGACTTAGTCATTTTTCCAGCATTTATCAGACTTTCAGATACGGGAAATGTCAGTGAGCATTCCGATTTCAGTTCCAGAGTGATTCGCCCAATGAGTCCTTGATATTTAGTCATTTTCAGCCAATTTTCTGGATTTTTGAAAATTTCACTTTTTTTGTGAAAATATCCACTAAATTAGGGAATAATATGTGTGAGGGTACCCCAGGAGAGTTCCAAATGTGTGTGGGTAGAATATATATCCCACGGGGGTAAAATTGAAAAAAGTTGAAAACATTTTTTTTTTGGACTTAGTCATTTTTCCGGCGTTTATCAGACTTTCAGATAGGGGAAATGTCAGTGAGCGTTCCGATTTCAGTTCCAGAGTGATTCGCCCAATGATTCCTTGATAGTTAGTCGTTTTCAGCCAATTTTCTGGATTTTTGAAAATTTCACTTTTTTGTGAAAATATCCACTAAATTAGGGAATGATATGTGTGAGGGTACCCCAGGAGAGTGCCAAATGTGTGTGGGTAGAATATATATCCCACAGGGGTAAAATTGAAAAAAGTTGAAAAATTTTTTTTTTTGGACTTAAGTCATTTTTCCGGCGTTTATCAGACTTTCAGATAGGGGAAATGTCAGTGAGCGTTCCAATTTCAGTTGCAGAGTGATTCGCCCAATGAGTCCTTGATAGTCGCTTTCAGCCAATTTGCTGGATTTTTGAAAATTTCACTTTTTTGTGAAAATATCCACTAAATTAGGGAATAATATGTGTGAGGGTACCCCAGGAGGGTTCCAAATGTGTGTAGGTAGAATATATATCCCACGGGGGTAAAATTGAAAAAAGTTGAAAAAATTTTTTTTTTGGATTTAGTGATTTTTCCGGCGTTTATCAGACTTTCAGATACGGGAAATGTCAGTGAGCGTTCCGATTTCAGTTCCAGAGTGATTCGCCCAATGTGTCCTTGATATTTAGTCGTTTTCAGCCAATTTTCTGGATTTTTGAAAATTTCACTTTTTTATGAAAATATCCACTAAATTAGGGAATAATATGTGTGAGGCTACCCCTGGAGAGTACCAAATGTGTGTGGGTAGAACATATATCCCACGGGGGTAAAATTGAAAAAAGTTGAAAACATTTTTTTTTTGGACTTAGTCATTTTTCCGGCATTTATCAGACTTTCAGATACGGGAAATGTCAGTGAGCGTTACGATTTCAGTTCCAGAGTGATTCGCCCAATGAGTCCTTGATATTTAGTCGTTTTCAGCCAATTTTCTGGATTTTTGAAAATTTCACTTTTTTGTGAAAATATCCACTAAATTAGGGAATAATATGTGTGAGGGTACCCCAGGAGAGTACCAAATGTGTGTGGGTAGAATATATATCCCACGGGGGTAAAATTGAAAAAGTTGAAAAAATTATTTTTTTTGGACTTAGTCATTTTTCCGGCGTTTATCAGACTTTCAGATAGGGGAAATGTCAGTGAGCGTTCCAATTTCAGTTCCAGAGTGATTCGCCCAATGAGTCCTTGATATTTAGTCATTTTCAGCCAATTTTCTGGATTTTTGAAAATTTCACTTTTTTGTGAAAATATCCACTAAATTAGGGAATAATATGTGTACCCCAGGAGAGTTCCAAATGTGTGTGGGTAGAATATATATCCCACGGGGGTAAAATTGAAAAAAGTTGAAAAAATTTTTTTTTTGGACTTAGTCATTTTTCCGGCGTTTATCAGACTTTCAGATAGGGGAAATGTCAGTGAGCGTTCCGATTTCAGTTCCAGAGTGATTCGCCCACTGATTCCTTGATAGTTAGTCGTTTTCAGCCAATTTTCTGGATTTTTGAAAATTTCACTTTTTTGTGAAAATATCCACTAAATTAGGGAATAATATGTGTGAGGGTACCCCAGGAGAGTTCCAAATGTGTGTGGGTAGAATATATATCCCACGGGGGTAAAATTGAAAAAAGTTGAAAACATTTTTTTTTGGACTTAGTCATTTTTCCAGCATTTATCAGACTTTCAGATACGGGAAATGTCATTTAGCATTCCGATTTCAGTTCCAGAGTGATTCGCCCAATGAGTCCTTGATATTTAGTCATTTTCAGCCAATTTTCTGGATTTTTGAAAATTTCACTTTTTTTGTGAAAATATCCACTAAATTAGGGAATAATATGTGTGAGGCTACCCCAGGAGAGTACCAAATGTGTGTGGGTAGAATATATATCCCACGGGGGTAAAATTGAAAAAAGTTGAAAAAATATTTTTTTGGACTTAGTCATTTTTCCGGCATTTATCAGACTTTCAGATACGGGAAATGTCAGTGAGCGTTCCGATTTCAGTTCCAGAGTGATTCGCCCAATGAGTCCTTGATATTTAGTCATTTTCAGCCAATTTTCTGGATTTTTGAAAATTTCACTTTTTTGTGAAAATATCCACTAAATTAGGGAATAATATGTGTGAGGGTACCCCAGGAGAGTTACAAATGTGTGTGGGTAGAATATATATCCCACGGGGGTAAAATTGAAAAAAGTTGAAAAATTTTTTTTTTTTGACTTAGTCATTTTTCCTGCATTTATCAGACTTTCAGATACGGGAAATGTCAGTGAGCGTTCCGATTTCAGTTCCAGAGTGATTCGCCCTATGAGTCCTTGATATTTAGTCATTTTCAGCCAATTTTCTGGATTTTTGAAAATTTCACTTTTTTGTGAAAATATCCACTAAATTAGGGAATAATATGTGTGAGGGTACCCCAGGAGAGTTCCAAATGTGTGTGGGTAGAATATATATCCCACGGGGGTAAAATTGAAAAAAGTTGAAAACATTTTTTTTTGGACTTAGTCATTTTTCCAGCATTTATCAGACTTTCAGATACGGGAAATGTCAGTGAGCATTCCGATTTCAGTTCCAGAGTGATTCGCCCAATGAGTCCTTGATATTTAGTCATTTTCAGCCAATTTTCTGGATTTTTGAAAATTTCACTTTTTTTGTGAAAATATCCACTAAATTAGGGAATAATATGTGTGAGGGTACCCCAGGAGAGTTCCAAATGTGTGTGGGTAGAATATATATCCCACGGGGGTAAAATTGAAAAAAGTTGAAAACATTTTTTTTTTGGACTTAGTCATTTTTCCGGCGTTTATCAGACTTTCAGATAGGGGAAATGTCAGTGAGCGTTCCGATTTCAGTTCCAGAGTGATTCGCCCAATGATTCCTTGATAGTTAGTCGTTTTCAGCCAATTTTCTGGATTTTTGAAAATTTCACTTTTTTGTGAAAATATCCACTAAATTAGGGAATGATATGTGTGAGGGTACCCCAGGAGAGTGCCAAATGTGTGTGGGTAGAATATATATCCCACAGGGGTAAAATTGAAAAAAGTTGAAAAATTTTTTTTTTTGGACTTAAGTCATTTTTCCGGCGTTTATCAGACTTTCAGATAGGGGAAATGTCAGTGAGCGTTCCAATTTCAGTTGCAGAGTGATTCGCCCAATGAGTCCTTGATAGTCGCTTTCAGCCAATTTGCTGGATTTTTGAAAATTTCACTTTTTTGTGAAAATATCCACTAAATTAGGGAATAATATGTGTGAGGGTACCCCAGGAGGGTTCCAAATGTGTGTAGGTAGAATATATATCCCACGGGGGTAAAATTGAAAAAAGTTGAAAAAATTTTTTTTTTGGATTTAGTGATTTTTCCGGCGTTTATCAGACTTTCAGATACGGGAAATGTCAGTGAGCGTTCCGATTTCAGTTCCAGAGTGATTCGCCCAATGTGTCCTTGATATTTAGTCGTTTTCAGCCAATTTTC